>NC_066627.1:42962669-44195654 GCF_025201925.1 Gopherus flavomarginatus | reverse complement strand
GGTAATTCCAGCTCAGGTAGACATACCCACACTAGCTCTGACTGAGCTAGCATGCTAAAAATAGCAATGCAGCCATGGCAGCGCAAGCAGCAGGTGCAAGCTAGCTGCCCAAGTATGGTTCCATCTGATACCCTGGGCACGTACTCGGGGCAGCTATCCCGTCCCACTGCTAATGCTGCAACGACTACACTGATTGATCAGAGCAAGCATGGGTATGTTTTCCTGAGCTAAAAATTACATCTCCAGCCCCTGCCTAGACATACCCTATGAGTGTCACTATGTGAAAACGTCCCCTTCAGATTGATTGGGCTTTCTGTGGGATGTGCACACGATTAGAGGAAGTGATAAAGAAATCATTAAGTGCAAGATAGAGCCTTACAGAATATATTATGTCCAGAGGAGCGGGGGCTGGTAAAGATGATTAATCCACTTAGTGCAGAATGAGAGTTTCTACACAGGGGGTTAGTCCGGAATAGCTTTTATGCTTCATATTCACATCCTAGAGACTTGGCATTAACTTCCCCAAGCCCTAAGATTGTTTGGTTTGGAAATGATTACTAAAGTACAGTTCTGCATTGAAAAGTTACTATGTAAAACAGGCTTTGTGGGGTTCTTTGTATCTCAGTGACTCAAGATCATACTGTACATACCCATTTGATAAGGAAAAATAAAATTAAAAAAAAGATTATATTTGTATCCCTAAATACATGCATGCACCCAAATGTTTAGCTCTGCAAAGTCATCCTAAGATCTGACTGGCAAGGTGGATTCTTTCTGGCTCAGATGTTAACAATAAAGAACTGCAGACTAATTGCTGCTCTCGCTTTCCCTTTGTCTTCAACCTCTGATCTCTCCCACATCTGTGCAACCTCATTTCTGTGCAGTAAAGATTGGGTTTTCACAGTGTTAAGATTTACAATTGTGCAACCAAAATCTAAGAACAGTCGCACTCAGACCTCTTTGAAAAGATGGCCTCTAATACTTTCGTGTTACAATTGCATCATAACTACCTCTATTCTAAGCTGGGTAAAAACAACACTGATGTTTATTAGTTAGACTTAATGCAGAGTTAATGGGGCATTTATCAGAAAACAAAAAGCCTTCCACTCTGTCCTTTATGCCTCATACCAATGCAATAAATAAGTACATAAAATAACCCCCATCCTGTCTGTTCTTGTGTAGAAACAGACACGCTAAAACTTCATGCGGTTTTCAGTGATAATGTTAATTCTTTATTGAGCTGTGTCTTACAGTTTATGGTTTTAAATGGCTGGTAAATGTTGCAGAATCATTAAAGGTTGGTTAACCTTCTCAGTCTAATTTTGTCTTACAAGATACTTAATTTAATCATCTCCCCATAGAAAAGGAATGAATCATTATCTGCAGACATGTAGTGATGAACATATTACATTAGATCTTCATTAACCCAAGTTAATAATGGCTTTGAACGGATGGAATCCTCCCCTTCCTCCTTATTTCCCCCCACAAATTGCAAAGCTCATGTAGTGAATGCTCTACATACCAATGTTTGGCAGAAGAATAAAGGGATCACTGATGGAAAGTTCATGCTTTAAAAGTGGCACAAAATTTGTAATACTCTCCTAAAACTGACAATTTCTCATTTAAAAGCATCCTGATAATTGCTGTCTTCTACCTCCTGGGTCAGATTCTCAAACCCTTACATATGTTGAATAGCAACATACTCTTCAAGGAATACCATTTATTCCAAGGAAACCTCTTGCAGAATAAGATATGGCTCGGAGAATAAGGATGGCAAAATCTGGACCTATATTTGAACACACCGGGATACCAAACCTGAATATGTTCTCTGGGTGCTATAGTTACACGAATACTTCTCCTCCATTTACAATAATAACTTTTAAATATTGCTTCAGTGTTGAAGGCAGCAACCATCGGAAAAATCTCAGTTCCAGGCTGAATCCGTCCATTGTCCATCTCGAACTTGTGTATGAAGATTGCACTTTGCCTTTGTTCTCCTCTTCTTGATGATTTCATTGTGATTCCAGCAAAAAGTGAAATGGAGAAGACTCTTGTTCTGAGAAGCAACTTGTCAAATTCTGCCAGTTTGCAGGACAAGAGCATGATTTTCATCCAGCCTCCATGCTGAGGGACAGATTCTTAATGTAAACAAAAGGCACCGATGGAGCCACAACAACTCACAGAGAATCTGGCATTGGCACTTTAGGTCCACTGAAGCTCTTGTTTTGGAGGGCTGATATTCTTTTAAACCATCAAGGGAATAGCTGAAAGCAGAAAACATGCTTATACAGTGGTAGGACATTTTGGGTCTTGCCACTTTTAACCAGGATCCTTTACAACTGAAATAAGTGCAAGAGTTACACTTGCCTGTAAATGGTGCACATTATGGCTGTGACCAGCTGTGTTTGATACACCAAAATTCAGGTCCTTCATGAAGCATTGCAGAACCCGAGAACAACCTGCAGGGGGGCGGACCACCCGCTCCAGCCTGGAAGGGGTTGGAAAAGCCCTGCAGAGGGCTGGGGCTGGGCAAGGTAAAACTCTGGCTGATTAGGGGAAGTGGCTGCAGCTGGGGCCATGCCCCAATCTGAGTAACAGAGCCTTATAAGAAGGCCAGGGAAGCCAGAAGAAGGAAGCTCCCTCTGCCTGTAGAGGGAGAAGGGCCTGGTTGCAGGGAGCTGAACATAGGGTACTTGAGTGGAGCAGGGCTGGGGAAAGGCAGAGGAGCTGGGGAGCTCCTGACTGGAAAACCCCAGGCTGCGGCCTATCATTTGGCCAAAAGGTATTGGGGGTTGCAGAAGGCAGCCCAGGGGTAGGCCAAGGCAGCAGGTCCAAACCCAACCTTGCCAGTGATGAGTAGGCTGATACTGCAGTCTGCCCCAGGGCGCAGGGGCTAGACAATGACTGGCAGTAGCCATATACTGAGACGAGGTGGGAATAGTGGGGTGGGGGTTCCCCTGGGAGGGGGAGACCCAAAGAGAAAGGGGTTACTGCTTGGGGGCAGCACCCCAGCTAACAGGGCACCGGGAACCTGGGAGGGACACGGGGGACAGAGGACAGGTGGATCACAGGCTTGCAGAGGGCGCTCCGGAGTTGGAAGAGCTAATTCCCGGAAGTCACCAGCAGGAGGTGCAGCAGGGGTGAGTCAGCCGGTCTACACAACCCTATACATATGAATATGAAACAAAATACCTCTTATACAGCACTTTTTAATCAGAAGATATATTTAGAAGAAGTTTTACAAGGGAGATCACTGACCATATCCCCATTTTACAGATGGGGAAACTGAGACACAGAGTGGGGAAGCAACTAAAGTCACCTAGAAGAAGAGCTGGGAATAGGACCTAGATCTCCTGAGTCCAGTCCGGTACTTTCTCCACTTGGAGTTAACAACATATAAAATCAATTCAGAATCAGAATAGCCCTGGCTAAACTAAGCATTATATTTTGACCTAGAGACCCTCATGAGTTCAAAACTTTCTCGGGAGAAGGAACAGGAGTCTTGTCATTGATGTCAATGGGGCCAGGATTTCACTCCTTGTATTTTGTCAGATACCATGATCATTCAAAGTTTTAAACATAGGAAAGGACAACAGACACGAGTGCAGAGCTGTAGCCTGTGAGAGGAAGAAGGAAACAAAAAAACCCTACTATTTCAGTCAAATAAGGAGAGGCAAGACTTGGAAGCCACTGAAATGCCAGAATAACTATTTTCAAATCAATGAAGTATTGTCTGGATAATCAATGTAATGAATGAAGAATTGGGAGAGTTGTCATTACTAAATGGCGAAGCAGTGAAGATGATAGAAGAGGCAATTTAAAAGATATAAACTTGAGGCCAGCATAGAGACAACAGCTGTAGTATCTAACACTAAAGCTCAACTGCGCACAAAAAATGGATTAAATAGATGATAAAAAGCCATTTTTACATTCTCATTACCCCAAATGCAAAATGAGAATCAGAACCACCAAATTTATGCAGTAGTGTCATCAAAATAAATAAATAGTGTCAACTAAATGAACAAGTGCAAGGCATGGAGATGAGACAGATGCTTGAAATTCTGTTGCAGATGTAATAAATTGCAAATATGTCTAATCTAAACTGTATCCTGCATCACATAGACAGAAAAGTAAAGTAGAAGCAGCACTTCTCTTTCAGATGCCACTCCCTGGGGAGTAGCTGCTAGCTCCTGGCATGCTCTTTTACCATTATTTTTTTGTAATCAATGGCATATTTTGACCTTTCAAGCAATTAACCTAATTCACAGAGGATGTCACTCCCTAATTACTGGAGACATCAGATTGTCAACCTCAGACAAGGCACAAAGAGACAACCTAATGTGAATAAAGAGAACAAGTGGGTCTAGAGAGATGATAGAAAAAATCAGAAAGGGGGTTGTCATCTGGAACTGAAGAACAAAATAAACATCTTGGGAAAGAAAACTAATGAATGCACTGAGTACAAATCACACGGAGGTACAGCCAGATTTGAGGTTAACTCTTGTATGATTTGGAAATGTAGTCTGCAGCCTGGTGAGACTGAAAGCACCACAGAGTAGTTATATGAAGTAAAACCCGAAGATAGGCAAAACAGACTTCAGTAACAAATGGATGAGCCTCATCTTATGAGGCAGTTTAATAAATGGAACCTCCTGCTTCTCACAGTAAACTCAAAAAGTGGAATAAGAGAGATTTAGGACAAAATATTCAAAACTGTAAGCAACCAACACAATTTGCATAAAAGCATGAATGTATTTGCATGCCTAATTTGCACACGCACATATTGCACAGCTATAACTGTGCATGCAAACAGAAAGACAGATGTCCGATGGCAAATGCATATGCAAATAGTGAAATTATGCAAACATTTCTCTACAAAATCTGGGCCTTCACACATACTGCACAATATCATTGTGTATCTTGAATTTTCACTAAGAAAGTGGTTTATACAATTATAACATATAGTTTCATAATTTCCAAAATAGAATTAAAAAGTGTTAGGCTTTCTTCACAACAGAGTGGAAATTAAAGTGCATAGCAGAAAATCTATCCACATTTCTCTGCAGAATTGAGCTGTGTGAGAGGCCATTAATGCAACTAAAGAAACAAAAAATACAGTGATGGTACCTAATATTCAACAGATTGAGAACTGGAAGAATATATCAGGGCAACTGTACCAATGTTTTCCCTCCATGGTCCAGCAAAAGCTCCCACTCCAGGGCCCCAGATCCTCAGCTGTCAACTCTCTTGAGCAGAGATCCATGTCTCTCTTGTTCCTGACTGCAGTTTTTCCCAACCTGCACTGTTCATTACCTGCACTGTGATATTCTCAGCATGCCAGACTGCCTAAGCAGGCCAATGTGTGTGCTTTACTTTCTCTCTAAAGGTTATGAACAGCTGTAATTGCCAGCAATCACAGCTTACCACACATCTCTTTATAAGCAAGCACATTTATTCTTACAGTGAAAGCATTACAGAGAAACATATTAAAAAAACTACAAACATGCTAATAAGCTTACCAAAGATCTCCTCCCAGTTCCAACAAGGGCTCTGGTAGGAGTCAGTCCTTCAAACCACACAAAGGAGTTTTCTGTGGTTACAAGCTTTCACAGCTTTAGCTCAGAAATGGCACACCAGTGAATAGATAATCTTTCCTTTATACAGCTTAGGCGTATGAGATTGGTCTCATGTAATAAGTGATCAGCAGACAAAAACAGGGCATAGTTTCAGAAGACTGGATTTTTGCATAACCAGAGGTGAGGGATTTGCATTAACCTCTCCTTAGGTATTTTCCAGGAACACATGTATTGTCTGAAAAGACCATTCGTGTCTGGCACATTGTTCGATATAGTCTTTTGTTCATTCAGGCTTCTCATCACATCTCTCCCCTAGAGAAGCTGCATACAATCCTGGCCCAGAATAATATATAAACTTTGCATTTAGTACAGTAGACCCAAAGAGACAAACTTAAGACAATAAGGTTTTTCAAGGATATTGAAGGAAACTGCTGGATCGGTCACAGCAGCTGCACAGGATGTCTCCAAAATAGATGCAAGATTTGTTTGACACCTGTTCCATCTTTTCAAGCATATTTAGTTATTTTCATTTGCTGTTGTCTGATAAGACTTGGTGATGCTAGGTGACCAGGTAGGGCCAAAGTTCACTGACTTCAATGCAGTTAGATCAGCAGAAAATTTGTCCTTTAGTCTACAAGGTGAAACTGTGTAGATTGCATAGTTTTCTTGCACAATATGTCACACACACACACACACACACACACACACACACACACACACACACACACACACACACACACACACAAAACCAATGGCAGATTCAACGAGGGACCAGATTCTTGATTGTTTTTGACTATTAACTACTTGCTGGAGGACCCCTGTAAGAATAGTTAGCAAGATGCTTCACAACTCTCCACTGCTATCAATTTATTTGTTTCTATTCTTTTAAATAATGTGTCTTGATTATGTTTTCCCATAGGTATATGGTACATTATTTGAGGTTGTTTGGTAAAAACATTGCAGTGGATGGGCTACTGCATTGCTACAATTTATTTCCAGGCTGGTCTCAGAAGACTATTTCAACCAATTTTTTTGGATGTGGATTTTTTTCTTCCTGAGCCCTATAATTCATTGCATTGCTACTAGGACTGGCTGTTTCTATACTAAAAAATAAGTAAGCAAACTATTTCATAACTACCCACTTTTGACACAAAATGGAAAGCAGTAAAATGTGGTTGTATATGAGCACTTTCTTATCTCAGAAGGGTGCATGGCTGACCAAAAGACTTGAAAGAAGATATTGTCTGTCCTAAATTTATGTGCAACGTGTCAAAGAGAGAAGAGGGTGGGTCAGATGAAGCCATTTTTAATAGTTTACAAAATGCAAGGATGAGATTAGCCTCTACCCAAACTGAACAGAATGAGGCAGCATTAAGATATTTAAATTGGCTGTATGATGAACATAGCGATAATGCATCTGGTAAGACTGAGAAAACTGCTGAATCATATTCTGTTAATAAGGCAATCAGATGAGTTTTTAAGTGTTATCCCTTTAAGGATGATGATACTTTAGCTATTTCTATGCTTTCCTAGCTCTAATGCTGATTAGGAAGAAAATGCAATTAGAAAAACACACTCTCACGCAGGGTAGGATCCCCCACAAGATTTCACTGTATACATAGTAATGTGGAATTTGATCATGAATGGTAATAATGACTGAAGTGAATAAATCTGGCTCATGTTGAGAGAGGCAGATTCTTCTCTTGCTGAGTGACACTTAAATTGCATCCATTTTAGGTCTCTTTTTTTTCATTTGGTAGAGAACAGGCTTAGATTTTTAAGGGTACAGGTATCATTAATTTTGTCCAAAACTAATGAGAATAATACTCACAATTTCAAGAGTCAAAGAAGCAGCTTATATGTTTGAGACACTTTCATCATATTTCTGGGTCTGCACCCACTCATCCTACACATGTGCTTTGACATACAGTTTCAAGTATAAGTCTCTCTTTCGCTGTGGATCAGATCCTCAGTTGTGTCATTCACTGTAGTTCCACTGAAATCAATATAGCGATATCAATTTACATATGATGAAGACCTGGCCCTATATAGTCACATATACACATTGATGTTGGGATGTGGTAAGTGGTAACCCACTGTTTCCAGTTCATGAGTATGTTATAATGTCTTTGACTTATCTTTTTCTGAATACTCCTAATTTAGTAAGGCTCTGATAGGACAAAGCACTTGTAGACGTGCTTAACTTTAAAGCACATATTTAAGTTCATCCTTATTCAGCAAATTGCTTAAGCAAGTCCGATTGGCTTAAGCAAGATTTAAAGCACACACTTAAGTGCCTTGCTGAATCAAGGCCTTAAATAAAGAATAATGAAAATGATTTGCCTCCAAGCTTGTAAAACAACACTGACTGTATTAAAGTCGCGATTATTAGCTTTAACATAGTGTTTTTTGGATTAATTCAAATTCAAAAGGGAAGGAAGTATTTTTCACTTACTGTCTCCTGCCAGCATTTAAAAATGATGGTTCTTATTGCCACTGACTCTGGAACTTTACCTGTGCCATTTTCATTTCCTCTCTCGCAACAATTTTACCACCTACGACACTCCCCCCACTTGTAATTTAAGTGGAAATACAACCTTCAGGGTGATAAGCATCTCTTTGCTAACTGTGCTATCAGGTGAATGAGAGGAAAGAGCCAGGAATTCAGAACCTCAGTGCTTCATACAAGTCTATGTATAAATGCAACTCTGTGCCTTAAAGGATTAATTTCACAAGCCTTAAATTGCAGTTTAATTTGAAAACTAATTCAGCCCCATAATTGGCTTTTCTGTTCAAATCATTGAGGCTAAAGATTTAAATTCTTAATATTCAGATGACTTTCAAGTATCTCGCTCCATCTGTGCATTAGTCCATGGTGTTAATCTCTCAAGGGAATCTCTGCTAGCATAGAAATAAAATAAACAAACAACTGGGGCACTAATAGCATAAGCTGCTTTAAAAATAGAATTATATAGAATATTTATTTTTATGAGATTTCTTTAACTCAATTTGCTACATGTAGATTTTGCTCCCAGCTATTTAATTTTTTAGGTGACATCAATACCAAGAATCACACTATTAGAATTGCATGGAGTTAGGAGGAGGCAGCGAATTTTAATTACAACATTTTTCACTTAAAGAGTATCAATTATAATGTTCCGTTCCTTTGGAGGTTTACCCATGATGCTTAGAGCTTCTTCCAGTTCATTCAGGAGTAAGAAACTGGTGACAACTCTGCCCTTCAGCTTAACAATGTGCTAAAAAATCAAATGACGAATAGGGAGAGGTGAAATTCTGGCATCATGGAAGTCAATAGGAGTTTTGCTATGGACTTCAGAGGGTCCAACATTTCACCTAGGCCATAGGTGGGGGGAGATAAGGGATGGGTTAATATTAAAATGCCTCCCATATAGAGCTTGTAGGAAATCTTCCAACTGGAGGTTCTTCCAGAGGAAAATGCCAATTTGTCAAAAGTGAAACAGTTTTTTTTACAAAATTTTGACAAAATTTCATTATGAAAAAACAAAAACAAAAAGCTGCTGGAGTGAAGCATTTGGATAAGGTTGATACTTGTTAGACCTTTTTGGAGCAGAATGTTGGAGCAGAATGTTTTGACTTCCCATTTCAAAATATCTTTTCATTTCAATTTTTTAAAATATTATATTATAATATGTAAAGTCAAAATTGGAACGAAACATTTAGATTTTATCAAAACACAACATTCCGATCACACTGAAATTAAACTTTTGCCACAATTCCATTTCACGGGAAATTTCATTTTGTTTTTGTTTTGTTTTCATTCTATTTTGGAAGGGAAAAAAAATCAAAATAACAGAATTTCCCACGAAATGGAAAATCCAATTCCCAGCCAACATTACTCTCACAAGATATCCCTAGGATCCCACAATCCTGTACAAGAACTGCTGTAAAACTCTAGTAGCTAAAGTTTGTGTCAGGCAGTAACTGGTAAAAATATTTGCAAGAGGATTCTGTGAAGCATGGTGAGAAGAAGGACGAGGATTTTTTCCCCTGGCTATTACCCAGTAAGCTAGTTTGCCCTGGTTCACAGAAATAAGCTTTAAAGGTACCAGAGAATTCATGCAGCACGTACTACATTCAGAAAAGAAGCTGTGCAATCCATATAGCTTTATCAGCTCTTGAAAGGAAAGTTCTACAGTTATGAGGGAACTAGAACTTCGCTGATTAAGGCTGCCGGAGGGACCAGGGGAATTTCAGCGCTAGCTTGCAGCAGCGTTTTTTAAACTTAGCTGTGTTCTTCATATAGAGGCAAAGTTCAAAGAAGCAGAACATTATTCAATGTGAGTAAAACATGGCCTTTTAAGATACACTTTCAAACAGTGGTGCATTAAATCAAAAACAACTTGAGTGTCTGTGTGTGGGGGGGGAAGGGGGAGGAGATGATTCTGTGGGGAAAAATATCACACATAACTATTCATGTTCTGTGTTTGTTTGGAAGGCCCTGCATTTTAAAAACTAAATGGTTCATCTGCATATCCTTAGACTAAATAAACTAGAAACGGCAAGGAAGAATTTATTGCAAAGTATCAAAGAAGGGAAAAGAGATACATTTCAATACAGCATCTAGCACACATTTGGGGATTGTATAAGGACCAGAGAGTGACACCCCTATTCATACAGAGTAGTATGTTACTCTGCAAGGGGTAATTCCATTAATTTCAAAGGGACTACACATGGCATATGGTACTATTCAATATAAGGAGAGCAGAATCTTACTTGATAATAATAGATTATAATTAATAATACATGAGCTCCGGTCAGCATTCCTGTCCAGGTCTGATTACAGTGGTGACTGGCACCCCTCAGACAGTACATTCTCTGGAAACTTGGGCAGTCTGTTGGACTCAGAGTGCCACGAATTCCATTAAGACCTGTTCAACAAAAATCAGTTTGGACCGTCTTTGAGTAAGTCTCTCCATCCTTCTGCACCAGCCTTCTCCTGGCTCTTGGTCAGTCTAGATGGCCAAGGAAGGCTATTTCTATGTTTTAAGGACGTGTAAGTTTTAAACCTGGTGTGACACACAGGATAAACTAGCCACATCGCATATTTGCAATTCATCTACCCATCTGCATTCCCAACATCATGAAGCTCAGCACCTTCTTTTGGATTCTTGGCACAGAACTCTTCAGGCCATCTTTTGACTGGACCGCCACCACGCACAACAAAGGCCAGGCAAAGTTTGCAGTGCCTGGGCTCTCCTGATCATAGGGAATGTTCCCTCCTGCTTGTCTCACCAGGGGCAATAGCCACCCCACAAGTGACAGGGAGTAAGCAAACGCTAGCTCCTCCTCACTCTGCTCACTGGAGCTTGCTGGCTGCTGAGAAGGGAGCATGCTGCACTTGGCAACTCTGTGTATGCTGCAGCATCCTCTTGAGGCACAACCCCTTCTGCAGCTCCCCCTGGGCTGGGGCAGCTCCACTCTGCCCCTTACTCAGGGATGTGCTGTAACAGCACAACAGAGTTCTTTGTTGTCACTTCATAGGTGATCCGCTCTAGTGATCCTGTTAATCAGCCTCACAGGGGCTTTCCCTTGTATTTCAAGGTCACTGTGCTCTGCTCATCTGCATATATTTTATTCTCGCTGGGAAATTTCCGTCGGTCAGTTCTTGAGTTCTTTACTATTTTCACTTGAGCAAAATTTCCACTAAGTTCAACAGGACTTTGGCCCATGGGTAGTGGTTGCTATTAAAGTCAACGTTTATCCAGGATAATACAGTTACTTTCCTAAGTAGCAAGTGTCAGAAAGAGTAATCAAGGGGCTAGTCAGAGATGAATAGTCAAAGTCCCGAGAAGGAGTTCAATAGGAGTGAAATGAGCCTTTTATGGCAATGAATGCTGATCTGCTACATCACATAAGACTTTTTTTCAGCTTGCTTGAAGCAGAACTGTGGAGTCTACACATATAATGTAATAAATTGTTGAATCAATAGTGAACATATTTTGCCTTTTGTTTTCTGTAGGAATATTTGTTATACCTTTCATTTGTCGATCGTTGTGATGAATAATTAGCAATCCTGGCTGCAGTTTTTTTGCATTTCTGAAGATCTAGTGTCATACTCTCTTATTACTGTAATGTCCTGATATAACTTGAGTGAAAAAATATGTTTTCAAGTCTCTGGGAGCTTCATGCTTAGCTAAATATGCAGTGTACTTCATTTTAGGTATATATATGTCTCCAAACAAAACAGTGATGCCTTGGTTTGAAGTGGGTGAGGAGTGCACAGGTTCCACAACCTAATGCTATGACCTCTCCATCATTATCTCAAAGACATAATCTCACAATTATTGACATGTTTCGCAGACACCCAAGTCCCCAGATGGGTTTAGAGAGGCAAGGAACAGGAATTCAATAAATATTACAAACCTTTAAAAGAATACTGATTAAACAAGAAAGAAGGGAAAACAAATACATCAAAGGCAAATGTAATTGCTTTTGAATAAAACAGACTGCTTCCCATTTACCTGCCTCAAAGGCAGGCATACTGGACTGGGATTCAGAATACCAAAAATCACTGGTATAACCAGAGGCACAAGTATTTTGTAGTCCTATTCTGATTTAATGGCTGATAGGTTTATCTGGATTTCAAACAAGAAAGGGCTGCAATTTACTCCTTCCCTCATCCCAACGAGCAGGGCTAGTTAAACATTTGGGAACACTTTCAATATTGATTTATTTTAGAATAAGATGTGGGAAGTCTGATTTGTTATGGAAATGTCATGAGCATCATGGCTTATTTCAATCAGCACTTCAGATCTTGATAACTTATATGTGGAAGCCCCATGTGGCCTTAGTGTAACAGAGGGGAAAAAAACCTTCTCTGTGAAAGAGTCATTAGAATGATCAGTTCAGTTTCTTTACAGCCCAACTCTGAGGATCAGAATCCGGATGAGAACTTTGAAGCTTTGGTGCATCCCTACCTCAAACATACCAAGAGGGAAGCTATGTAACGTTCTTTCCTCAAGAAATAATGTCACATTTTGTTCCCATGACATGTCGCCACAAGAGCCATTCTTCACACTGCTGAAAGACAATCAATCAGGATTGCAATTCACCTTGTTAAAAACAGTGGTCTCCGGAGACTTCTCTATGACAACTACCTCAGGCAGCAGAGAAGTAATGATAAATGTTTGCTGACACAAACCAAAAGTCATGTGACGTTTAACCCTTCTACGTGTAAACAACTGAAGATAAATTTATTCGGGGGGGGGGATCTCATTAAGGCTTTAGGAGCATTGTATTTTATAGCAGTTTACCTAAAAATAGTGGCAATAGTTTTCACAACACAATCCCCACTTCTTCATTAAATAATGAATATATTCATATTAGTTATATTCAGCAATAAGCTAAAGCAAACCATTTACCATCTTGTAAACTGCCTATTTATGCTCTACCCCCAATAATGAATCAACAGTATATTTGGAAGGAAAATGTTAAAAAAGGCTACATTTTTCCAAAGACTTCTTAAATGTGCTAATGTTTGCACCATTACCTCAACTGTATACACAAATTAGGTACTCACCGATTGTGCATGAGAACTTGCACACTTAACTTTTTTGAAAATCTGGTCTCAGATCTCTGCATAATTCACAATCAGCAGAAAAAACATGGCACGAGAGCAGACATCATGAAGTCAGTGGGAACCTTGTAATTTACTACAACGATTTTTGGATCAGGTCCCATATGAGCAGTTTTTCCACAACTTGGGACACAGATCTTATTGGACTCTGAGTGGATGGTAAATACTGAGCTTACAAATGACTGGATTATGTTTCAGTCAGCCAGATCTACAGTATTTCAAGCATACAGTCAGGTAAAAGTCAAGATCTCTGCAGGGTTTGCTTTTCTTTTTAGGATTCTATCATTATTACTGTACTGATTACATATTACTGTAGAACACTGTAAGTGTAACAAACATTCGAGACAGGCAACACCAGGTTTGATTTTACAAAGCGTCAGCAGTTGCTTTTGCAAATAAAACTTCCAAGTAGTGTGATTTGGATGCAGCTTCCATCTTATCCAACTCTACACCTCCTCCCCTTCAATGTTTATGGTAGTTCAGCTAAATTGTTCAAGTTTTCATCAATATTTTACAAAAAACAACAATCCCTGAGCATCAAGAGGAGTCAATGGAACATGTGATCAAACCAACTTGTGCTTTATATTTGAAGTCTTAGACTTATCATAAGAGCTCTTTCAACTCTACCTGGTTTAGATCCTTCATCAACAGATCCATTATAGACTTGGTTTATAAACTCAGGCCTGTTGTCATTCATATCAATCACATAGATGTAGAGGTCAATGGGGTTCTCCACCTTGTTCCCATTCATATCCACTGCATGAGCCCTCAGCTGGAAATAAACACAGTGGAAGCATAATGTCAGTGACAGAATTCGTTGGATGAAAGATAGAGTTATGTCAGCGTTGACTTCACCATTTAAATTCTTTCCAAAAATTAAACTATAGGAATGTCATTTTTCCAGTAGAAACCAGATATCTGGTTTTCATCTGGGCGCTGCAGGATACATAACATTTCACACAGGGTCCAATATTAAAAATCATTTTCAAATAATAATAGTAAATAGAAACGCAAATACTTTTATCAGCTGAAAGAAACATTTCCTCCACGGCTAACAAATTACTACTTTAAAGTAGTTTAAGAAAAGTAGTAATTGTTGCTTGGCAATCTCCAAAGACTAAGTTTTGCTTACTGTTACTAATACCAGGATGACATGGGTTCATTTTGCACTGGTCACAAGAACTTCAGCCATGTACCATGGAATCTCACATTGCTTTGTGGCCACAATGATATGTGGCAATTAATAAGTGAAGAGATCTCATAATTGTTGATACTATTGTTATTATCATTATTTGTATTCTGTAGCACCCAAAGAGCTCTAGTTATGTACAGCAACCATGGTCCTAGGTGCGATACAAATACTGAACAAAAAGATGGTCCTTGCCCAATGCTTATTCAATTTCTCCAAAGGGGAGACCCATGTATAGTTAAGAATGGGAAGCCTGTCTCAACATTAACTACAGCATCAGTGATGCAACATTATACTAGCTAGCACTGTACTGCTTAGTTCTCAGTTAAAATGGCACTGGGACCCCATCTTATTAGAACTAACTATTGATAATAATGCTGGAAACCGAGACCATCTGTTTTCAGAATAAAAGGGACAGATACAGTATGTCAAAATGAGTGATTAATAAAACAAAGCAATCAACAATACTCTGGAACAATCAGTAATCAGGTGAGAAAAAATGGATAGCTCCTTCATTATATGCAACAGATGGCTGCTCTAAATGGGTCATGAGCTGAAGGTATTTATTGACGCCGGCTTGGAAGAAGGACTGGCTATGAAAGTCCTGTGTTGAGCCTGACTTAAGTTGACCAATGGAGAGACATCTGGCTCTGGGAGAGCGTTGCAGCTTTCATTTTGTCATTTTCCCTCATTTCAGTACTAGTGAGCACTGTTAAATCCCTGCACTGACATAAAAATTAGAGACAGTGTTCAAAACTTCAGGGGCAGATTGTGAAATGCTGATGAATGAAGAATGAAAACACCACATAAAAGGAGATTGGTGAAACTGCTGTCTAGAAAAACAGGATTGTCACTTTAACACCGGATACACAAGTAGGCTTGCCCAATCGGCCCTTAGTGAATTCCTCATATTATACCACCTGCTATCATGCTTTTCCCTACAGGATTCCTAATGTATAATGGCCTAGATGTTGCGATGTGCTGGCATCTCCAGTTCCCATTCATTTCAATTGAAGCTGCAGATGCTCAGCACTTCTAAAATTCAGGCGCAATGTGTCAAAGAATGTATGTAGTTCTGATGCATAGCACGTAAGGGTGCTAATTGTATTAATATTGATTTCAGTCTTTGCTTTTGCCAAGACTATGATTGATGGGATTTTTCCGCTTTGTGTATGTTTTCCAAGAAGGTTTAACTAATATAATCACGCTATATTTGATAGGCTGGACTGAGATTTAATCCAGGGAAGAGGGCAAACTGCCACACAGACTGAGGGTGGACATTTTTTTTTCAAAAAAAGGTTAAAAATCAATTTTTTTAAAATATTAAAAAGGCTGACTTCATTTTTAATACAGACTATCTCATTTGTGTTTCCTGATTCTTAGTGTTCTTAATATTTGCATTTCATGCCTACGTATAAACTGCTCTGACTTGTGTCAGCAGAGCTATCCTTCATTATGTCAGATGTAGCAATTCAATAACTTTTACAAGTCAAAGGTCAGATTGACTTTGAAAAAAAGTAATTCTGAGCTAAAATTAAAGTTATTATCTTCAAACTGAAGCCTCACTGGACTCCTTCTTGCTGCATTTTCAGGAGCGGAAACGGCTCTATTCAGAGATAAAGCAGAGTGCAAAGCCGGTATCTTTCTTTTTCAGATCTGGCTCCCCATCCCCCTAAATTTTAATTACATTTGATAGTTCTTGTTTGAAATCTCCAGAAGTAAGTAATTTCTCAGCACTGCACGTCTATCTGCTTGTCACACACATATGCCCATGTACATATGCATATGTTACTGATTCACTCAAGAAAAAAATTCAATAAGCAAGACCGTAGTTATCTCACTAAACCTGCAGTGATATACACGAGTGAGGCTCCCCTGCTCCATGGTAACATCAGCATTAGAGCCTCAAACCTGAATTCTGATGGTGAGAACAGTACTTGAGAGTATGGACAGCTGAGCTCAGCCTTGCATGATGGATTGAATTTGGCGATACGCACCCTTTGATTTAACATGCAATCCAAACACAGAGCACTGCAGTCCCATTGCTGATCCCCCTGCACCCCTCCGGTTTGCATTGGTGACTGGGTGCCCTCACAGCTCCTCTTGCATCATCCCCCTTGTGTGGTTGTTACTGCCTCCTTTCTGACCATTTTTTTTTCTCTCTCTACCCCTCCTTTTTGCCTCTTTTCCTTGTCTTTTTTTGTGTATTTTTTTACTCTTTCTGTGCTTTTTTGGTTGTTCTCACTTGGCAATGACCTTCCTCCATATCCTTTTGTAGGCTATATGTGCCTTACCTGCGGGTCAGGACCATCTGCTAGTTTCAACTACAGTTGACATGAACTCCCTGGGAAAGAGATGCTCAAGTCTAGCAGGCTGCTGTCTGAGTCTATAACAATGCACAACAAGAGTCACTCCTGGGGCTGGCTACATTAGAGTTCTTGGCAGGAGCAGGGAGGGAAGACAGGTGGCTTTCAAGGCGTCTCCTGCAGCTTTGAGGCATGTTTAAAGGAAGGACAGGGTGGAACAGATATTAGGGAGCTTTCCTTGCCCTCTTCCATCTTCTCTTCTGTCCTGCAATCCCTCCCACCCTCGAACTAGTGTGGAGCTCTCAAAATAGGAAACACAGACATACCACATCATCATGAAGCCCAGCATATTTTAAATTTTCTTGCTCCACAAGTATATATGACTACGACTTATTTATTCAGTATGCATGATTTAGTCTCACACAGTGCTCAGCAGGCAGGGCAGCAATCAAGTTCCATCTGCTATATGACGGATATTGTGATAAGACAATGGACGGGATTAGAAGTTGATACACTTAAGTGCTTTTTCATAGTATGTGAGCTGTTCAAGGGGGCAGGGCGAAGAAGGTGACTAAACAACTCTCATGTTTGCTTCTGACAACTGGAACGGAGCACACTCAGATTCAGGAAGGGACTAAAGTCTTCTGGAACTGAGAAACCATTGTCTGAAAGGCCATAGCCTTGGGTAGAAGAGAAGGTAGGAGCACACCAAAGCATTCAAAAGGGAGACCATCAGGTGGAATTTCGATTGGGTTCTTGGAGGGGTATTTAGTAACTGTTTATTAAGGTTAAAATTAAACATTAAAGTTGTCGCAAAGTGAAGAGCATGGACTTGGCTGAAGGTTAGAGAAATAATAAATAGGAACAATGGAAAATGTTGGAATCCAACAGCTATTGTATCAGATTCATAAATATAAATAAAGTCTAGCTAGTGGTCCAGATCCTCTGCTGGTGGAAGTAGTTATAGTTCCATTTTGTATCAGTCAAAGAGCTGGCCAGTCCTCTTGAACAAATATTTTTAAAAGTATGACAGTCTTCATTGACGTATTTAAGCAGCAGCTACCACTGGTCTCTGTGTTTTTTCCACAGACAATTTCTAGTGCAAATGTAGCTGTTGGCATACAAATGCTTCAGCATCATGATTATTGATGACACTGGAGGCTGGCGCTATCTGAAGGTAATTAGTCAAAGTCAACACAGTGAAATGTGTTAAATATAAATACTACTTCTGCACTAATACAATTAATATAAATATATATGATCAGTAAGTGACAGATCTTTTTTAAAAATTAGGAATACAATTCTGTGCCTAATTTGCACACACTTTATCATGATTAAACATGTAAATCAAGGTCTTATGGCACAAATGACCAGAATTACACATACACTTTTGAAAATGTGGTTTAAAATATTATTGCAATTAGTACTGGTTTCTCTGAGTCAAATTCCTTGTTTCTAATTGTCTTTTTGTCTCCCAGAGACAGGTGGGTGAGGTAATATCTTTTATTATACCAACTTCTGTTGGTGCAAAAGGCAAGCTTTCGAGCTACACAGAACCAAAGAAGAGCTCTGTGTAAGCTTGCAAGTTTGTCTTTTTCACCAACAGAAGTTGGTCCAATAAACGATATTCCCTCATCCCCCTTCTCTCTCTAATAATCTGGGACCAACATGACTACAACACTGCAAATATTTTTTGTCTCCCACACAGTCTAAACGATTCCCGTCTCAGCCTGTAACCAATCTCCCCTTGTCCAGACATCTCTGACTGAATGATATTTCATAAAAGTGTTAATGGAAGCAAAGTGCTGGTTGGGACTATTCCAACCTATATCTGTATTTAAAACCAGGCATATAAATGAAGCATGTTAACTGAATATCGCTGCCTGACTGCTAAATATTAGGTTTTACGGTGATGGTGTTTTGTTAACAAAGCTTGAAAATACGTGAGAGACCAACCAGTCTGTTTGCCCATCACTACTGACTGCAGTTTGATAGGAAGTTCTGGCACCTGAAATAATCAGAAAAGCACCAGGAGGCACTGATTTGTCCATGAGTGCAAGTACAGACTCATCACCTACAACACAGAGAGCTGATGAGAACTCAGGTTGACCAGGGTCAAGAGAAGTGATCCAAATTAAACGCTGGTATCTCCTGAAAGTTATTTGGCACTGTTTAAAAACTGAGATACACAGACGGCCATGTAACAGAGAACGTACTGCTGCAATGAATCAGAGCCTTGGAAAATCCATCCTTCTGAAGCTCAAGAGAAATATTAAAAGCTGACAGGTGAGTTCTGCTTCAGAACTACCAAAATAATTAAAAATTGATATGGTTCATCTCGGAAAATAGGTGGGTTTCATCAGGCAAATGCTTCCTAATGTGGAGAATTAAAAGATGAGTGCTTTAGAAAGAGCAATCTTGATGCAATCAGGATAATTATACAAAAAAGTATACATGGAAAACATGGGAGTTAATGAAACAGAACTCTGGCATGTGTCCTCGCTAGTTCTCAGGAAGATTTTTTTTATCGGCTTTTAGGTTATTTAGAAATAAAATAAACATGGACAGCATGTGATGCCAACAGAGATGCCGAAAAGGTTTAGCTCCAGGTGGGGCTGTAAAGAAATGGAGCTGCATATATCATACATAGCCATCACAGCTGAACTGCTAGTCTGTGGCACACAGAAGATAACCCAATATGTTAAATGCTAAAAACCCAATGGCTAGATCTTTACCTGGTATAGATTAGTATAGTTCCACTGATCTCAAGTGGATTTATACCAGCTGAAAATCTGGCCCCAGGACTCTACTATGTGAACTAAGAAGAATCTTCATTAGGTATTAATAATACCTAGAGATGAACTGAGCTGTAAAATTCAGACCCAAACATGAATCTGGATCCAAATTTTCCCAAAGTTCAGATGTGTCTGGATCCGAGGTCAGGCCTGTCTCTAGCAATATTGGTGCTTATTGGCAGGACCCTCAGATATGAGAAATTGGCATAAGTCCAATCAACTTCACTAGAGCCAAAGAGAAGCCAGCCATAGATGCCAGCAGGGGCAGAAGGAACCAAAGTAGGGACTGCTGTATTGCAGGGGAGGAGGAAACATGGGGTCCAGCCAGGGCCACTCCTTCCACAGCATATCCCTGGTCCCAGAACTGTGCACAGTAGCAGGGGCGCCAGAATAGATAAGTCCAAGGGGCCATGACCCTCCCACTTTTTGCCACGGGCTCAGCTCCCTGCCCCTCCTCTTCCTCCTGAGGCCCCGCTCTCCAGCCAGGCTGGAAACTGGAGCCTGACCCGGGTAAGAGTGGCCTAGGGAGCCCTGTCAGCCGTGGGGAGCTGCAGACCCTCCACCTGCTCGGGGTGGGCTGGCCAGAGGGTAGCCCTTGGCCCGTGTACCCACCCCCTGGGCTCCCCACCCAACGCAGATGGAGAGTCCACTCTTACCATGGCCCGGCTGTGGATCTTTGGCCCTTGAGGCCCCGCCCCCAGGCCAGCCCGGAAGCCAGAGCCGGGTTGGGGTAAGAGCCATGCGGGCAGTTGTGGGGAGTTGTGGACCCTCCACCTGCACAGAGTGAGGGACTTGGGGCTGCACTCAGCCCCCGCCCACATCCTGGGCAGGTGGAGGGGCCTGGGCTCCCTGGCCCGGCTCCAGCTTGGCTAGGGGATGGGGCTTTGGGGGAAAGAGAAGAGGCAGGGGTGGGGCTATGGAGGAGGCAAGGCCTTGTGCCCCCCCCCTTTAGAAAGAATCCATCACACCTGCACAGGAGACTTCCCCGCTCTGAGGGCACTAGGACCACACACTGCCTCCCCTCCTCCCCCAACATGTGGGGCATGGCAGAAAACTATAGAGGGAAGCCAGCCAGACACACCTGCTGGTAGGGGCAGAAGCAGCCAAAGCAGGGACTGCTGGTCCTATGGGAAACTTTCACTAGTTTTGACTGGACTTTCTCTGCCCTGTGCTGATAGACTGTTTGCTTGAATCTTCCCCAGCCCCTCCCTTTCAGTCTCTTCAACTGAGCTTCATTCCACACCTGCCCCCTTACTCTATTCTCCTCTGCCCGCCCCCTCTCCTCCAGTGTCCCATCTCCCTTCCATTTTCCTCCTATTTAGCCTATCCTCTCCCTAGTATGCCCACCTAAAGGGAAAAATAAATCCTGCATCTAACATGATGCTTGCGGCCATCCCATTGCTTCCTCTGCTGGGGGGGGGGGGGTCACACCTCTTCCCATACCCTGTGTCTGTTGCCTGCTTAGACTATAAGCTCTTCAAAGACTCTCCAGAGTCTTTTTGTTCTGAGTTTGTACAACACCAAGTGGAGTCCTGAGGCTCCTAGGAACTACAATAATAATAATGGAGCAATGCTGATTAACACCAGCTAAAGATCTGACCTCTGCCTTCATTGCTTAGTGAGAGAATCACAAACAGATCTAGTTATGTCCCATATACGGAAGTCATGCACATAAACACCCAGTGCCTTTTCTGTCTTCCTGTAACTCTGGGACATTGGCGTCACCACAGTGTTTTGGGTTACCACTTTATATAAAGGTACATTTATAAATGGGTTATACAGGGTTAACAAATGCATAATCTATGGTTTAATAAATCACTAATCAATTGCTAAAAAGTCCAATAGATCAAAAGTTTGTTTATAACCATGTCTTATAATGATCTATAAATACCTTCTTCTGATGTGCTTACCCCCATTTAAAACATAGAATCACAGAACCATGGGATTAGAAGGGACAGCAAGTTTCATCTAGTCTAATCCCATGCTAAAATGCAGGATTTGTTGTGTCATATACCACTCCTGCCTGTAATAGGTTTATTATATCTATTAATCATTTATTAACCCTTAATTTGGCTGTGGTTGTTTGGTTATGTCTAGGTCTCTTGCCTTCTAGAAAAGAGACTCCCATGAATCAGATTAAAAGAAGTCCTCATGGATTCCAGGTGTTAGAAATCAAAGTTGTTTTTTGGGGAAGTGATACCAGTACTTCACGGCAGCCTTTTCCAAGCTTTCCTGAAATTTCTGGTCTAAATATACTTATAGGATACATTTGTTACATATTATGGATCACATAAGTCATTATTGTGGGCGACTAAATCATTTTTTTTTGGCTCAAAGTATCTTGTACTAGACATCATAATGGCTCCATCAAAGGGGTTAGCTTGTGAATTACATCAACTGAGCTATTATAACGACCCAGCAGCATTGAAAAAATATCGAAACACTGAAGCAACATAGGTTCTATCTCAAATATTCCTTTTCCAAAATAATCCTCTTCATTATTTTCACGGGCACAGCAGACAAAATTATTTTTCTTCTTCACAGAGGATAAAATAATTTTGCTTCTGATTCTTTTTTGCCCAGGGGAAACTTCTCTCTCCATCCAACTTAAGAGGTAATCCATTTTCTTTATCCCTCTACTCCAGGCCAAAAGCATTGTCACCCTGGTTAACTGGACACTTGATAACGCTAACGAAGTGTGCATCTCTGACAGAGCAGTTAGGAATATGTGGTGGTGGAAGTAGTCCAGACCATTGCATTGACACTATAGCATCTCCAGCAATAACTATTATGATACCAAAGGATGTGTCCAATGCTGATACAAAGCAATCCATGAAACAACTTTTTGTAGCTGCTGTAGAAAAGAGCTAATGGATGGACGCAGGAAGTACTGAAGTTTTGTGCAACTGGCATGCAAGGAGTACTATCATTTTTTAATCAGTTTGTATGACTGTATTTACTATTTGGTTATACTTTGTAATACTTTGTGACTGTAATTGTGCTGTAGATTATAATACAAAGACCAATTACACTGTAATTACACTGCACATAGAACATTTTGTGAGACAGTAGAGTCTATGGAAGCATCTCTGGTGTTACTAATATTTATTAATTCCCTGGTATTTAATATTAGTCTATCTACCTACTTAAGATCTTACATGATCCCTGCACTGTACTGTCTGCGTCTGAGCACTTCCACAGCATTTAAAATGAAAAATGACTATAATTGTTACTGCGTGTCCAACTGCAGTAATGAATCGGTAACTTCCTATGACACCCTAATGTTGATATTGGTTTCTCTTTTAGGCCTGATCTATACATAAGCTTGACCAGCTCACAGTTAAACAACTGCTACGCTATCAAGTTACATTGGCTAAACTACATCACTCAGGACTGGGAAAAATTTCACACCTGTGTGATGCAGTTAAACTGACCTAAGCCTCAGTGTAGATATCACTAGGTCGATAGAAAAATTATTCTGTTGACTTAGCTAGTGTCTCTGGGAGAGATGGATTTACTGCAGCGACAGAAAACCTCCTGTAGTGTCTATCCTACAGCTGTGTCACAGCAGTTTTCTAGTGTAGATATGTCCTAAATCAGTGTAACATTGTGTGCGGACACTACATCAGTTTAAAGCAGGCTTAAGCTATGTGTTCACTAGAAACGCTATAGTGACACAGCCGCAGTGCTGTACACTACAGCGATAGAAGGGGTTCTTCCACTGGAGTAGCAAATCCACCTCTCAGAGAGGTGGAAATAGATTGAGAGAAGATGTTTACAATGGGGCTTAGGTTTAACCACATCACAAACAGTGTGACATTTTTCACAGCCCTACCCCCGGTGTAGACACAGCTAGATTGACGGAAGAAAGCTTTGACCCATCACTCGGGGAGGTGAGGTTCCTACAGTGATGGAAAACCTCCTTCTGTTGCTCTACACTACCAGGCTTCAGTGGCAATAGCTATGCTGCCTATTTAACAAGGGCCAACTGATATAAAGCACATTTAAAACAACACAGAGAATCTACACATAAAGGGTATGTCTACACTAGAGCTGGAAGGTGTAAATTCCAGCTCAAGGAGACAAATCCATGTCAATAGAACCAATGTGCTAAAAATAGAAGTGTGGCAGTAGCGAGTGGTGTGAGGAGATAGGTGCTTCAAGAGTGATGCTATCCAAGGTGCTAGGCATGTACTTGGGGAGGTAAGCCCCTTGCCCACTAGCACCACTATGGCAACATTTCTAATTTTAGGATGTTAGTTTGATCACAGCTAGTGCAGGTCTGGCTCCTTGAACTGGAAATTACACCTTCCAGCTCCCATGTAGACATATACAAAATGCACTGATTTAACCAAATCAATGCAGAATCACACCTTTAGTGAAAACATGCAAATCTGTTATGAAAACCATGCCTTATCCTTTTCTCAGTCACACAGAAAGGAGTTGATCTGTGCAAAATATGTGATCAATAAATCCTGAACTGGGCAACACTCGCATGCTTTCTCATTTCCTCATAAACTAGAAATGCAAACCTGGGCCCTAATTCTGGGCAGACAAGTTGGATCCACAGTTCTACATCTAAATTGTACAAAACATTCAGTGATGAAGTGAAACCTGCGGAAATCTACTAATTTTGATAGTTTTACTTTGAGTGTGTGAGTTCAGACCCCAAACTCAGGGAAGGACCCAAATCTGTGCGTGTATTCTAGCTACAAAGTCCTTTTGCACTATTCTAGTGCAGACGAGCTGTGGATTGGGGGATAAATGTACAATGCATAAAAAAAATATATATTTTCATACACTTACATGGTAGGAAGCTCTTTCTTCTCTGTCCATTGGACGTGTCACATACATTCTGCCAGACACAGGATCAATGCTGAAGACTTCCATAGGTGGCTGGTCAGCTCCTACTCCAGTGATGCTGTACCTAATATGGATCTCACTGTCCTTATCAGAACGAATCTGTATAAATAATTAAAGATAATCAGTAAGCTATGGACAATGGGTTAGTGACACAGATATTCATGCTATATAGTTAGGAGGACATTAAGGCCCAATCTTGCAAGCCTTCTACATGCAATGCTGTTAACTCTGATAGGAGATCTGCATACCAAGGGCCTGAAACTAGACTGCAGAAAAAAGATCCTTCATAAACTTTGAACTCATTTTTTTTTTCACTTTTGTTTACAATGATCCTTTGGAACCTAGAAAGCAAAACCCTCTGACATTCTGGCCCTGATTCTCAAAAGTGCATCTGTTTGCATGCACAATTTATGCAACTGCTCATGCATCCACGGTGATTAAATTATGCATGCAAATAATTAGGGCTGGGATTTTTTAGAGGAGTCTAATGGAGTTGGGCACCTAATTCCCTCAGGTTGTTTTGAAAATCTTAGCCTAGAATTCTAACAGGCTGCCTAGGCATACAGACCCTAAATTTTCAAAAGCAACTAGTGATTATAGGTACTTTAATTTGGGGGCATCTAAACTGAGACACCTGAAAGGGGGCCTGACTTTCACAAAGTGCCAAATTCTTGCCCTCTAAAAATCCAGCCCCTTTTAGGTGTCTGGAGCTGGGCATCTGTAAATCACTAGACACCCACTAATCAATTTTGACAATTCTCTGTAATCATCAGGATTGCATTTTCAACCATTCTAACTGTGTATGTAAACAATATGCATGCTATTCTGAAAACAGAAGCCTTTATTTCATTCCTAATACAAGCTTGTTGGCTGTTAATGCAGGGTTACTAATGCCTGATGGACTGCTAGCATTACATATGAACGTCTTCTTATGGAAAAGAGCATTACAGCATTGCTTTCAAAACCCACTCCTCCCAGCCTCCTTCCCACCTTGAGAAACACACAACAAAATCAGATATGACATGAAGAATTACATGAACTTTGGAAACAGATAGAAGAAAATAAAAAGGCAGGTTAAGATGTTACCCTAGCAACCTTGATTGTATTGCTTTAAATCTGAAGGTAATTTCTAGACCAGCCATTTAAAGAAGTTCTTGTAATGTCGGGCTATTTCTGAAGGAAAATGCAAGGTACAAGGTACAAATAAACAAACTACCAACCCTCACTCTGTCACAAACTGTCTTACAAGTGTCAATGTGAAAAACAGGCATTTTTTTCTAGCCAGGTTTATGAATGCAATAAATTAGTGGGAACATCACATAAATCCATTTTATAGATGAGTGTACGTTAGTATCTCTTTGATATGACAGTGCATTTTCTGAAAAGTCTTCACACTCTGGAATACTATGGTGTAGGCACAAATAATTGAATTAAAAGAAGTTCCATTCTAGGTGAGCAAAAGTAGTTTCTGAAGGGGAGATGAGAGTTTGTTTATCAGATGCAGGAAATTGGGAGGCGGTGGCTACTATCCTGAAACCCTCCGTATGTGACCAATATATATGCACGCACTTCTTTCCATGGATTTCTTTCATTAGCATTAATGAGAGTTAAACTTTCTGTAAGTAAATCACTGCAGATCCAGGAAATGAAATATACCATGAGATACATATGAGTTATCAAGTTGTACTAAGAAAATCTATGAGATAATTATACTACATTGTGCAAAACAAATACACTGTGTTAAATCTTGAAAACATTTGGCAGTCACAGAGGTCCCCCCAGGATCCTCAACGTTCTACTGTGCTAGGCACTGTATCAGTATGTATGAAGACCTGGTTAAAGTAATGTATACTTTAAATTACCGTTAACTTATGGTGTTTGGTGAGCATTGTAATACATTCATTTTTTATAAAAGGGTTTTCACTCTCCACAAACACATGGGAAGGAATTTAGCCTTTGGAATTGTTAACCACATCAAGAAATGCACTATCGATGGGGAGTTTGTCAGACTCAGAATCAGGACAAATGTTATAATTCTGTATATCTAGGTTCTGACATGGCTCTCCTCACCTTATCCTAAGCGCCTCACAAATACGAGTGGAGTTTTCCTCACAGCACCCCAGTGAGGTAGAGAAATGTTATCTACATTTTACAGATGGGGAACTGGGGATAAGAGAGATTGAGTGACATGACCAAGGCCATAAAGGAAAGCCTGTGGCAAATTAGGAACTGAACCCAGGTATCCCGAGTCCCAGTCAGACCTCCCTGTTGGCTTAATGAGATGCGTCATTCAGTAAGCTGCCTCATGTGGTAGGTTCAACCCCTGCTGAGCCAGCCAAAATAAAGTCCAATAATTTAATTCCCAACTCATAACTGGAAAGAGTTTGAGTCTGATTCTGTTCTTTCATTTACACTATAATAAATCCAGAATAACTGGAGATCAATGGAATGACAGAGATGTACAATCAGTGTAAATAAAAACAGAAACAGCCTTTTCCCCTTTAAAGATTTTCCGAACATAATGGCCAAAATACACAGAAATGTATGATGTAAACCTTGATATAAAATTCATGTAATTCTGTCATCAGATATGATCTTGAGGTTTCTAGCATTGCTGAATTTTTGTGGACTTTCCCTTTCACATGCTAACTATCCTTTACCGATATAGGACTTCATGTCACATTTTTAGGTAAAATCTTAAGGGACATAAACCTCCATCAAGATTTAACATTCAGCTGTATTGTTCCTATAAGTTTTACTATTACTATCATCTGTTTCTACTGATCATATCCTTGTAGTTTTAGTATTCCTAATTCCTGCCCTGGGTCTTGCAGTTACTAACCTGCTGCTCTATGACTGGGGATAAAAGGAACAGTGGGCTGTTGAGAATTGTATAGTTGGCAATTCAGGGGACACCAAATAGCTGGTGAATTACCCGATCATGTATAATCCAAGATACCATGTAATGACACACAACTGTATTTCGGTCAGAAGAGCTTCTGTGAAATATACTATATCATGATACAATATGAAGTTAACTTGGACTTATTTTGTCATTGTATAATATTTGCCATTTGATACAAAATGAGTCATTTACGGGTCATGGGCAAGGCGTACCCAGCTGGGGATGTATCTAGGCAAAGTAAAATGATCAATTTATCCCGTTTCAGTTTCTACTAACAAGCTGAAAAATAAGATGATATATCATCCCACAAAACTCAGTGTAAAAGATGAAACTGTAACATTAATATTTGCATGACTTCCAGATACTTGAATCTGATTTTCTATTTTACACAACACGGCATAATTATTAATGGCCATGTAGAACAATGTCAATGCTAAACAATAAATATATTTTATTATTAAGCTCTGAGCTGTTTTGCCCATTACAAGGACCAAATGGAAAATAATTGAAGGCTATATCTCTCATGTATTCAAAGTGTTGCATGGATGCCAAGAAATGCAAACATATTCAAATCCTTTAAATTAGCACACTTAAGAGTCAATTTAAGCATTCTAAGTTTGGCTCATTAATTTTAGTGCAAATATTTTAATTCAGCTACATCTTATTGCTCATTGAGACTCCTACTAAGGTTTTTTTTTTTTTTATTAAACTGAATTTGCAGTGTTTAAGAATCATCCATGTAAACATTTTCAGCTGTAATGTAACAATCTCTTTACAAATCAGTAAAAAGGCAGAATTCTAACACCGCATCTCCAATCATATTATTGCCTGCTGACTTTTAAACACATTTTATTTCAGTAAACATGGCCGAAATAAAATGGACAGAGAATAATTAAGTGAGAGAAATGTGGAGAGCCATTGGGTTAAGATAATATTTATTAACTTCTGCCCTCTATTAGTACACCTTCCAGTGACCTCAAGCTGCTACCCAGGCAGCAAGGGAGACACTGGAAAGAAAGAAAGAAAGAAAGAAAGAAAGAAAGAAAGAAAGAAAGAAAGAAAGAAAGAAAGAAAAAGAAAAAATTGCAACTGTCTTCTGAGGAATTTGTCTTTGCTGGGATTTGAAAAAAGGACCCTCAGATCTGAAAGAAAAAGTGCTACCATACCTGAGCTAAAGGAGAATTCCCATTAACTACAGCAGAAGTAGTTTTAGAGGTAGCACTCAGGCCTTCCAACTCTAGAACATAAAGCTATTATCATATGTAGTGTGTTCCCAGTTTCCCGTAATGATGGTCTACAAACAAGCTGACTGGGAGGGAACCTTTACCCCTTTTAATTGGGCTGACAAACAGAGAAAGGTTGGAAATACCAAATGGAATTGAGTTATTGATTTCTTCTGTCTCTATGTAGCTACTATCAACATTCCTAAGGAAGAGCTCAAAACACTTAACCCCCCCCTCCCCAAAACCTAACTGTGAAGGTCTTGTCCATTAGCCCAGTGTTCCCTTAGCCCTAGTGGCCTGATGCCTCTTATGTGAGGTTGAATCCTCTGGAAACTCTTGCCTGTAAGATTTTTTAATTGATTTAGCTTAAAGCAAAGGAGAGTAAAAATATATACTGGAGGCCTTTGGGGCTCAAGAACCTCTTTCGTTTGCATCAAAACCTCTGCTTTTACATCTGATTTATATGATCTGTGTACGTGAAAGGAGATGCTTCTAAACACTAAAATACAAAGAAATAAACCTCATGGCTACTACCATACTTCTCTGCAGCTTTCAAGCAACTACAGGTACTCTCTGTAAGCACCAGTAATCTAACCACAAATCTGCTTGGCCTCCAAGCTGACACTTACCAGTAGAATTCTGTTTCTTTCTCACTGACTCTCCGAATGGGGTAGCAATGAAAATTTACTAAATTATGGAATTGCACCTGAGCTTCCAAGGTTTTTCAGATTCTTTGGCTTCTGCCAATCTCTCCCCAATTCAACCTCCCAGTAGGCCAGTTTCTGTTCGTGAGCAAGAGCCTGTGTGGATGTGCGTCCCTTGATTTTCACCCCTCCTAGTTATTCTTTTTATTCATGTCTTTCACTCCAGGTTTTTCTGGTTTGTTTATTTAGGTTTTGTCTTTCTTCCCTGTGTATGATATAGGGGAAGATACAGAAGATGTAACACCAAGCAGAAGGGAAAAGGGAGAGTCTAAACCAGACTTAATCAAGAGACCTTAATGTGTTATTGAAAATCACCTTTTCCAATACAATCATGAGAGATATTACAAGGCCACAAGACTTTGTAAAGTGGTAATACTAATTGCACTGGCTATCAGCTGCATTTTAGCTTTTGCTGAAATACCGTTTGCAGCTGCAGAGCACTTGTGTTTTAGCATGAGTTAGCAGTCTGGATGCTGCAGGACTAAATGACTGTTGGACTCATATGGCATCTAAGCTTGCTGTACTCTTATCTACTGGTGCTAGGGTTTAGAGTGGAGATAGGGACCTGCAATGGCTGACAGTTGATGCCATTGCCATCAGATCTCTTTTTCTTTCCTGCTGAAGATTCAATATACTGTAATTTGCTGCATGGTCTTCATGATTAGCTAATTAAGCAACCTTCATTACTTGTTATTATGAAGGTCAAAAAGCTAATGCATCTGTAACAGGAAGTGACCAAAGCTAATGGGTCTTCCACATGTAATCTTAATTGATACAGAAGAGTAGTTTCTAAAGCAATATGTACTGTTCTCCAGTTCTTTTGCAATAGATTTAGTTTTCAAATTGAAAAACTGCACCACACTGCGGAAACAGTGAAAAATACGGGTGGGGGGGAAGGAGGATGGATAGAAAAAGAACAGTATTGAAATATCTAGAACATAGCAGCATGTTACCAATATTTTTTACCACAGCAAGAATTTAGATACCCAAAACTGCCAATCCCACCTTTACTAGTCTGAGCTTTATCAAGGGAGTTACTAGGGCACAAAGTCCCTGGTGATGTAATTAGGGGCACCTCCAATGGTGCAACAGCCATTTCCAGGTGCAGAGAACTTGACCCTTTCTTAAGCTACTGGGGCTATTTCATTTAGTTTGACCTCCCATCATGCAAGATACCAGGGCTCCTTATTAAATGATGGGGGCCTGGAGACTCCATCCATTTAATTAGTGCCATCTTGCATAATGGAAGTTGAAACCAAATGAAATTACTCTGGTAGCTCAGGAAACAGCACTAGTAACTGTCATGATGGGAAAGTCACTGACCTGCATGCTACTGGAGGACATTTTCCTTTACCAATAATGGACTAAAACCTGACATCTTTGTTCATAATTCAGGCCTGCAACCCTTCCTCAAGCAGCTAGTCAGTGACAGCTATGCATGAGTGAGGACTAAGTAAAAACCAGGTAAGAATATTGGGATTTCTGCCTGAAGTCTTTTCAGAGTGTGTCCTTATTGTGGGTACATCCACGAGCCTTCCATTAGCTTCCATCACAAAGCCCATGTAGGACAGAGAGAGACCAGCACTCTCCTGGGGGTGGCACTGTGCGAAGAATAAAAGCACTTGTTACATGAGGTTAGAAGAATTAGCAAATATCAACCTTAACGCGATTAACTATAACACTGTAACTAATGAGGCCAGTCCTCAGCTGGTGTAAAACAGTGTATAGCTCCATTGGCTTCCACAGAATAACATCGATTCACCCCAGCTGGGGTCTGGTCCAAGCGGTTTAAAAAAATCAAATGGCACATCATATCAGTCTTTGCACAACCAATATACAGGCATTTCAGCACATGTAGCATTCCTCTTGGTATCACAGTGTTGGGGCAGCACAAAGGTAAACATTAAGAAACCGACACTGCTGTATCTTCATGAAGGGAAGTTTATTCCACTCTCATGGGATATAATTTGTCTCGGTGTGACCTTTACTTTCATATAAGCTATGTCTTTTCCCCTGTTGTCCAGCTCTCCTGACCTTAAATAGCAGTGCATTTCAATTCACACTCTGTACCATGCCTACAGATATCACTGATCACACACAGTGGGATTAGAGACACTATCCTCAGCCTTAAATGAAACTTTTAGACCTGTTTACAAGCAGATAACAATGTATAACACTGGAAACACAATAAAACTCTAAATGTCTATGTTTTGGGCTACAAAATCTGCCTAGATTAATTTTTGGGATATTACTTCGTGTATGCTGGAAGGGCAGAGATTAAGAATCTTGTCATTGTATCAGAGTAGCAGCTGTGTTAGTCTGTATCAGAAAAAAGAACAGGAGTACTTGTGGCACCTTAGAGACTAACAAATTTATTTGAGCATAAGCTTTCATGGGCTACAGCCCACTTCTTCGGATGCATAGAATGGAACATACAGTAAGAAGACATTTATACATACAGAGAACATGAAAAGGTGGAAGTACCAATAGCAACTGCAGGATTGTCTGGCTATGTGGACTCTCTCCTCAGGCCCTATGCTACCAGCACTCCCAGCTATCTTCAAGACACCACTGACTTCCTGAGGAAACTACAATCCATCGGTGACCTTCCATGGCCAATGTGGATCTTCCATGGCCACTATAGAAGCCCTCTACACCAACATTCCACACAAAGATGGATTACAAGCCATCAGGAACAGTATCCCTGATAATGTCATGGCAAACGAGGTGGTTGAACTTTGTGATTTTGTCCTCACCTACAACTATTTCACATTTGGGGACAATATATACCTTCAAGGCAGTTAGGGTGACCAGACAGTGTGTGAAAAATCGGGATGGGGATGGGGGGTAATAGGAGCCTATATAAAGAAAAAGACCCAAAAATCAGGACTGTCCCTATAAAATCGGGACATCTGGTCACCCTAAAGTCAGTGGCACTGCTATGGGTACCTGCATGGCCCCACAGTATGCCAACATTTTTATGGCTGACTTAGAACAACGCTTCCTTAGCTCTCGTCCCCTAACGCCCCTACTCTACCTGCGCTACATTGATGACATCTTCATCATCTGGACCCATGGGAAAGAAGACCTTGAGGAATTCCACCATGATTTCAACAGTTTCCACCACCAGCAACCTCAGCCTAGACCAGTCCACACAAGCGGTCCATTGCCTAGACACTACTGTGCTAAAAGCGATGCTCACATAAACACCACCCTATACCGGAAATCTACTGACCACTATACTTACCTACATGCCTCCAGCTTCCATCCAGGATACACCACACGATCCACTGTCTACAGCCAAGCTCAAAGATACAACAGCATTTGTTCCAATCTCTCAGACAGAGACAAACATCTACAAGATCTCTATCAAGCATTCTTAAAACTACAATACTCACCTGCTGAAGTGAAAAAACAGATTGACAGAGCCAGAAGAGTACCCAGAAGTCACCTACTACAGGACAGGCTCAACAAAGAAAATAACAGAACGCCACTAGCCATCACCTTCAGCCCCCAGCTAAAACATCTCCAGCGCATCATCAAAGATTTACAACCTATCCTGAAAGATGATCCCTCACTCTCACAGATCTTGGGAGACAGACTTGTCCTCGCTTACAGACAGCCCCCTAACCTGAAGCAAATACTTACCAGCAACCACACACCATACAACAAAAACACTAACCCAGGAACCTATCCTTGCAACAAAGCCCGATGCCAACTCTGTCCACATATCTATTCAAGTGACACCATCATAGGACCTAATCACATCAGTCACACCATCAGGGGCTCATTCACCTGCACATCTACCAATGTGATATATGCTATCATGTGCCAGCAATGCCCCTCTGCCATGTACATTGGCCAAACTGGACAGTCTCTATGCAAAAGAATAAATGGACACAAATCTGACATCAGGAATCATAACATTCAAAAACCATAGGAGAACACTTCAACCTCTCAGGCCATTCAGTAACAGACATTAAGGTGGCAATTTTGCAACAGAAAAGCTTCAAAAACAGACTCCAATGAGAAGCTGGTGAACTTGAATTAATATGCAAACTAGATACCATTAAGTTGGGTTTAAACAGAGACTGGGAATGGCTTGGTCATTACACTAATTGAATCTATTTCCCCATGTTAAAGTATCCTCACACCTTCGTGTCAACTGTCCTAAATGGGCCATCTTGATATCACTTCAGAAATTTTTCTCCCCTGCTGATAAAAGCTTCTCTTAATTAATTAGCCTCTTACAGTTGATATGGGTGCTTCCACCTTTTCATGTTCTCTGTATGCATAAATATCTTCTTACTGTATGTTCCATTCTATGCATCTGATGAAGTGAGCTGCAGCCCACAAAAGCTCATGCTCAAATAAATTTGTTAGTCTCTAAGGTGCCACAAGTACTCCTGTTCTTTTTGTCATTGTATCGATACCCTCATCCCTAAGTGGTCTTTTACACTGAACATTGTATTAAGTCTCTAATGATCCCAGCTATATAACAAGATACTTTCCTCCTATAGCGTATATTACATTGCGTAGAGTATATGGAAAAGCGATGTCATTCATTAACAAAGGGACGAGCTAAACTTGAAATGGTTGAAAGTGTAATTCTCCTTAAAAGAAAATATCTATCATAGGGACAATATTAGAGGGCATTAAATGCATGTTTAAATCCTGCCTGTTTTATTCTTCATTGGTGCAGTTTCTGAGACATGGCTGTGATCCCAGTGTCCTTTCATTGAGATACTATACAACTTCTCAGATGAAATACTGTTTTTCATACCGTATCTCTTAGGGCCAAATTCTGCCCTTGGATGAACATTGTGCTTCTTTGTACCACGGACAAAGGCCGCTGATCATGGACATCCAAGAGCAGCATTTCTTCCTTAAATTATACTGCCAAAAGTGTGTTGGGACTCCAGTAACTCTGAGAACAAAGTATAAAAAGTACTGACAAATGAGCAAACGTCAAACACAAGGCTACAAACACACATCCGTTCATGTCATATGTACCATACACGCACACTGTATGTATGGTGCATAAACACATGCACACATATACCTCATGCACTGTGCAAAAACATACATACACACTGTCCGCATCTCACACATACCACACTTGTAAACATTATATGCACAGTGTACACTAATATACACACATGCCATTTGCACCACACACACATACGAGCATGCACATGTATGCACACCATATACATCACAAGAACATATACATTGCAAATAAAACTGATCTCAGGTATGCCATAAAGTATACTATGAGGTACATAATAAAACCAATTTTCAGTATATAGTGGTAGAGTGCCTCTTAGTCTGGGACAGGCAAACCATTCTGGGAATATCACTCTTCACACATCTCCAAACATTGGGCCAGACTCTCTTTTGCACCAGAGTTCTAACCATGGAAAGGGGTGGGGAGCATCAAAAAGCTGGTTACAGCTGATTCTATCACAGAACTGTAGGACTGGAAGGGACCTTGAGAGGTCATCTAGTCCAGTTCCCTGACTCAAGGGAGGATTACATAATAATTAGACCATTCCTGATAGGTGTTTGTCTAACCTGTTCTTAAATCCTCCACTGACAGAGGTTCCACGACCTCCGTGCTTAACTACCCTGACAGTGAGGAAATTTTTCCTAATGTCCAACCTAAACCTCCCCTGCTGCAACTAAAGCCCATCGCTTCTTGTCCTATCCTCAGAGGTTAATGAGAACAATTTTTCATCCTCCTCCTTGTAAAAACCTTTTATGTACTTGAAAAATGTTATGTCTCCTCCCCCCCCCCCCAAGTCTTTTCTTCTCCAGACTAAACAAATCCATTTTTTTTTCAAACTTTCCTCACAGGTTATGTTTTCTAGACTTTTAATCATTTTTGTTGCTCTACTCTGGACTTTTCCAATTTGTCCCCAACTTTCCTGTAATGTGGCGCCCAGAACTGGACACAATACTCCAGCTGAGGCTTTATCAGCATGGATTAGAGCAGAAGAATTGTCTTGCTAACAACATTCCTGCTAATAAATCCTAAAATGATGTTCGGTTTTTGGGGCTTTTTTTGGCAACAGTGCAGTGGTAAGCTGTTGACTCATATTTGGCTTGTGATACACTATAAGCCCCAGATCCCTTTCCTCAATACTCCTTCCTAGGGAATCATTTCCCATTTTGCACGTGTGCAATTGACTGTTCCTTCCTAAGTGGAGTACTTTGCATTTGTCCTTATTGAATTTCATCCTATTTATTTCAGCTCGTTTCTCCAGTTTGTCCAGATCATTTTGAATTTTATTCCTATCCTCCAAAGCACTTACAACCCCTCCTAACTTGGTATCATGTCTGCAAACTATATAAGTGTTTGCATCCAGATTACAGCTCCTTTATAACAACTGAGTGGTGCAAAGGACCTGATTACAGAAATATTTACAGGTGTGGGTAAGCAATGGGAATTTGTATGGCCTCTCTCCATCCCACTCACTTCCAGCTATCAACTCCTGCTCTCCTCTGAAGGCAACTGTTGCTGAATCTAGCCTAATCCCTTCTACCCATTTGCAAATTACATTTTCCTAAAATAATTTCCCCTTACTGATCTCTGCCTCTTATTCCTCTCTCCCCTATGATCCTTTCTAGTACTATCCCACTTCAACAATCTAAGGTCAACAATTCTCTGCAAAACCCTCTTCCTTCCTCATCTTCACAGACCCTTTTGGTTCCTATTGCAGTTATTCCTCTTTGTCACAGACAATTGCCCCAGCTACCTTCCACTCACCGTGATGCTTCCTGGGGGTACCCAGGGCTGTGAGACACTTTGCCACCCGGGCCCTTAGCGTGGAAAACCTTGTCTGTGCCTGGCATCAGTCAGCTACCCAGCTCCACTGCCCACCGAAAACACAAGCACTCCCCTTTAGGCCTTGTAAGTCCTGCTGCCACACTACAGTTTAGCAATTGGCACACTGCATCCCTCAAGCCCTCTGAGTACCTCCCTAGAGTGTCTAGCCCCTTGTCCACTGGACACACAGAGTATTTATAGATCTGATGCTTCCAAAGAAACAAGATATCCCAGCTTATATGTTCCACCTCGGATCACTGCTCTGTTTAATGCCACAGCATTTAGAAATACTTATAGCGAAATCAGTTCTGTGCTTAACAAAGCCCAGAGATTTCAGTAGCAGCAAATAGAAGTACTGGCAACAAAGGGTTACATGTAAAATAAAACCATAACACGCATTCTAGAGCCTAGTCTTAATTAATAAAATACTCTCGTGTCCGATAGAGTATTGCTCACCCAAAATCCTTGGCTGTGACCCTCCTTTCATGAGACAAGCACACTGTTACTTGCCTCCTAGGTGAAGGATCCTGTGTGTTTTCTTGCACCCCACAATATTCCTTGCACCTCTGCTGTTTGTTTCACCCTGAAAATTTCCTCTCTAGGACATTTCACAGTCTTTCGTTCTGCCCCCTTTTCAGTATGCGGATAGGCACGTATTGCGAGGCCCAGAATACATCAATGACCAGACAGGCAGAAAGGCATCGTTTCCTGTCTGAAAGGAACATTTCCAAGGTATGTAACCTCCTGGTGACCTGCCTTAACTCCAAAACCTTACAAACATAATTTTTAGCATAGATTCATAACTCCTTAAATACTATCCACATATACATTTCACAGTAATTATGACGATTAATGGGCTCTTGGCAGAGACCTCATATCCTACACTTCGGTGAACTATTGTGCATATATCTGACCCAGGGTATCCCTGAAGCCCCTGTGTATCCCGTGCCCTCTGCCAGTTGTCGTCCCCAAGAGGTCCCTGGGTCACACTCACCAGCTGCAATTCTTACATTCATGGTCTACTTTTCAAAGGTATCTTTACCCAACCAATCCCCCTTATACAGATGTCCTCAGACTCCATCAGTCTCTGCTCCTGTCTGCAGAACTGCTTCATTAATTAGGGGTGGGAGATTGCCTAGAAGTAAATTTCAAACTTAGCCGAACTTCACTGATTTGAAATGTATTCATATGATTGAATCTCTGGCAAATTTTTCTGTTTCATTAACTAAGTTTCTGTTTTTTTATTCCCCCCACCAGCTGGTGGTCCAGTTTGCTCTAACCTGAATTATCAGTCTGTTAGATTAGTTCATTTCTAGCAAGACTTACATTTTACTGTTATGGCCCCCATCTATTTGACTTTAATATGGGACACAGGACTGCTGCACCATACTGCAGCATACAGCCCTCTCCTTTTAAAAACACGGTGAGCCTACAGCTTTTAGAGTGTCTATACAACACCCCCCCGTATCACTTCCTTTTATGAGAGAATCTCAACATTTCCTTTTCAAATTTAGAGAGACAGATTTGCAAAAGATTAGAAGCCAAGGACCATGTGCAAAAAAGCCTGTGTGCCTAAATAGTACATGCATTTCCCACTACTGTAGGCGCAAACCAGGTATCTGGACAAACAGATGGCCATTTAGACAAGTATTTGTTCATGCAAGTACCCAAATTGCACATGCAGTTACAAGAAATGCACTTGCAAATGAGGCATGTGTTTGTACGTGCAGCTGTGTTTCACTAACAGGCACAGTAACATCCCTTACCTACAGCATGGTGTTTTGAAGTGTAGGGCTTCTCTACACCATAGGGTAATATGCTCTACAACGGTGTGATTTCTAATGTGCACTAACATATTGTGCATTAATTGGTCTGTGTAGACTCTACTGGTGTGCTTTAATGGAGTGCTGTTTGAAACCGTACTATGTTAAAATTCACTAGGGAAACTTTAGTGCATGCCAGAAGGGTCTACATGGACCAATTAATATACAACATGATAGTACAATTTAGAAATCACACCCTTATAGAACACATTATCTCACCATGTAGACAAGCCTTTAGTTAATGTTTCAAAGATGCCTTGAGATCATTGAAAGAAAGATGCTTTAAAGTGGGAAGTGTTACTATTAATAATATATTGAAAAAGGATATACAGTAATCTTATACCATCTACTTCTCAGAACTCTTCCAGGGAAAGGGCATTCCAAAAATGATGACTGCTAGAAGCAAAAAGCTTGCTCTGTGATTTTCCTTGCAAATCAGATATTTGATTGTTTTGTATATGTAGAGATCATACTGTTCAGTAAGATTCAAGATCCTAATGCATTGTCATTATAATTCCAGATAATTGTACTCTGTCTGACAGACATGTTGACTCTCCTTGTTAATATTTTTGAAGTATTTTTGATGTATTAACCGATCATTTAATTTCAGAACTGGTAAATTACAGACAGTTCCTTCACCATCACTTAAATGCCATGTTTAGAGTAGAATAGTTTAGGTAAGTAGATTGCAAGTGCTTAAGGCTGTAAAACATAATTATGTACAGCCAACTGTATAACATGCTTGAAAAAATTATAAGCCTAGTCACTGAAATTAAAATTATTTCAAGATGAAGTTGTACAAATACAACTGCAAAAAGCTGCAAAAGCCTATTAATTTATTCCAACTGCAGTGAGCAATGCAATGAAATTTCAACCCCCTTCTTCCCTGCCAAAAGGAGTTTAAGTGTAACAAAAATAATCAAAGCATGAATTTTAAAATCCAAATGTGGCACCAGAAAATATTCAGATATCATTTTTGTACTTATTTAAACTCTTGGGCATCAGCTGGTAACTTGGCATGGTGCTGCTTTAGTGTGTCAGGGCAAACATTAAATGCTAAATTTCCATACGTCAGCTTAGAATAGTTAATGATTCTACCACATCTTGGACAGCATGAAGGTTTTTCTGAAACTGCTGTCAAACTGAATCTTTCCCCTGATCAATAAAGAAGCACAATGAAATGTGCTATTTGTGGTGTCTGTAAGAATGGATTAGCAAAATACAGTAAATGCAGCTGGCAGGGACTAATTCTAGTTCTTAGGCAGCAATCCTGAGTTCATAAAAGTTACTCACATAACTATGCATTAGCAGCATCGGGCCTTCTGCATTACAGATCTCTCTGTTACACAAACTTTAACTCAAAGTTCTGCTGCTAAACTTCCCTTCCAACTTATCGTCACGTTAACTAGTATTCTAATCTAAGGGACAACGGTTAATTGTTTTAGTAATGTTTGATCCACAGTTAGCTCTTTCAACCTCAGCTAGAAGAGGTACAAAGACAAAGACGACAGGTAAAATGTTGAGAACAAAAGTGAATCACTGAGAACAACCTTGGAAGGTATGACAATAAAATGTCTGCATGTCATAGTTAATGTAAAGGGACACTTTAACTTGGAAATTGTACTTCCATCAGAATTGTTTTCTATTACAGTTACAACTGAATGTAATATTACTGTAAGTGAAAGAGATCATAGGAATAAAATGTGTGCATTTGATAGCATGTGGGCCCAGATTTTCAAAACAACTCAGGGGTTCATATTTTCAAAAAAGCTCAGTTCCCCCTGAGGTGTCTGAACACAGGTCAGATTTTCAGAAGTGCTCATTTCTCAGCAGTTTCCACTGAGAGTTTTTTGGCCAGATTTTCAAGAGATCCCCACCCCCAAACATACTGAGCTCTTTTTATAATCTGGCTACTTATTTTGGTGCTTAAATGGAAGCTGAGCTCTTATTGTCTGATTGCTTCCTTGTGTTCCCCCCGTCTGTCTGTCTGCCATGTCCACCTGCTGGCTATCATCTTATACTCACATTGTAAGCTTTTTGCACATTAGCCATCTGTACCAAAACACAAATGAATAAATATATAAATAAATGGTGTTCCATTCCCTTGCAAATCTGGCCCTTAGCGCAAAGTCTGTTTCATGATTTGTTGATGATCACTGGCACTTCCCAGTCTCAGGCACTAGCAAGATGAAATCACGCATGCACAGCTCTGGGTTTTTTCCAGGCACTGTAAGAGACTGCTTACTAGTAACAGCAGTGATGAAATTGAAACTGAAGAGGAAGGGGAGGGGAAATGAGGCTTAACCAAATGTTTTGTTGTTGTTCTTGCGCGCACCTACTCTCTCCTGCTAACAAACAAACAAACAAACAACCCCGTAAAAACATCCGTGACGGACAGAAAAACCTCTTAGAGATTTTTTCTTTACAGAAATGCAGTAATGTGTGTGTTTGTTTAAATTCAGGTCATGCTATAAAAAGAGGGCTCAAGCACTGATTCATTTCTTTTGCAGATGTCTCCAGAAACATCTCGAGTTAGATGTTTAAGTTATATAATTTGAACTGGAATATTATGTGGGACTAAAGTCACGCAGGTGCATCAATCACTTGTTCTCACATCCACTCCCCAGAGCACACTAACAACAAACAGATTTTTTTTTAATCACACTTCTCCTGAGATACAAGTTCAGAGATGATGGTCTGACGCATGCTAGAATCCTCACGGGGACATTTAATAAGCTCCACAATGGGACTGATCCTTGGCTGTGGCAAATCAGCGTGGCTTCACTGACTTCAGCAGAGCTACATCAACTTAGAACAGATGAGGATCTAGGCTGATAATTTCGTGGTGCTTAGTGTTGGCTGTCCCTTCATGTTTATTTCTAGGAAAAAACACAAAGACAGCCCTCGAGTCTTTGATCTGCTGAATGTGGCATGCTGCTATTTGGGGATGATGTTTTCAAGCACTCTTGTTTTTTCTTAAATAAGGGGTAGGGAGACACTTTTCTGACCCTCAGACCTATCTGTGGTTTTGAAATAAGCTACACGGTATGCCTGTAAACAGAAGAAAAAAGCTCTTACATGAAACTCTTTACAATGCAGTGGAAGATGGACAGCAAATGGGCTGGAAGCCAAGGAACACAACAATTAGCACACAGAAAGTTTTCAGGTTTTATTTTGTCAGTCAGCACTAAAGGAGGCTTTAGAGAAGGGGGAAAAACAATCCATTTATATATTAATCCACTACTGCTGTACTCTTCCTCTGTTTCATGGATTTAGCGCTTAGTTGCTAAACAGCCATATGCAGAGCTTTAATAAAAGGAGGTTTGTTTATTTTAGAAATAGACTCCATGTCCATTAGTTGACACAAGGAAATTAAAATAAAAAAAGCTGCCATCAGGTTGGCTGATGCAACATTCTGAGTTTCAGTAGCGTATGGCAGCTTTTCCCCATTGGAAACTGGGAATTTTACTTAAAAATCAGGGTAACAAAAAGCTGACACCTCTGAATCTGCGACTCGTGGTCATCAGCTTGCTAAAGAGTCAGGTTGTTTGCGTTGCCAATAGTAAGGAAACTCAGTGTAACCAATGGGGGGAAATACTTGACATCCTGCTCCCTCCATCTTTTCTGCCTTAATAGACTCGTCAAACTTCTGAAGAAGAGCTTTACTGTTTCAACATGAAATATTGCTTTTTAAAAAAAAAATTATGAAACAGTTCTTGAGCAAGAAGCTGGCCAGCAGCGGGAGGCTAAGCAATGCCAATATTAATTAACAACATCCCAAATGAATCACAGTTTATGCATAGCGGGATGTTTGTAAGCATGTGAACTTTTAAAATGCTGTGTTGAGCATAATGGTTGCAGTTGTTTTTTTTATTTAATCAAACAAAAATAAGTGTTGCTTTGGAAAGGCATCCTATTAATTCTTTTTTATGGCCCCATTCCCAGCCTTTTGAGCTTTTGGCCACCTCTTTATTCTGAGGATACCATTGCCCTTTGATCATCTCTCTTGGTTAGAGACTATGGCTGTGGGATACTATTTTTCCTCTAATTAAGAGAATGGCATACACAGCTGCCCACACTGAATCTTATATCTTCCAGCAGGGAGTGTATTGCAGTAGATTAAACTTGTTATCTGTGTGACCTATTTGTTTTTCTGCTGGCCAAGAAATTAGGAGTGCATGGGAACTCCCGGATCTGCCTTCCCCTCAGTGGTGCAATGTACTGGCTCCTTGTTACCTGGCTGTCTTTCTATTTCACAGTTTTCATAACCATGCATTCTGGCCTTTTCTGCACATTGTGCCACAGCATGTGACTCCAGAAGCAGATAGCAGCTACAGTAATAGACTCTGTCTTGGCTTCAGGAGTATATAGGGATTTAATGGAGAGGAGTTGTAATACAAAATAAGAATATGGTTTAAAAAGTGCTCCCTTTGCGGAGAGTTTGCTGCTGCTTCTTTTCAGTGCTCTGGGCACTCAGAAGGAGAGGAGAAAGAGGAAAAAAAGAGAGAGAGAGAGAGAGAGAGAGAGAGAGAGAGAGAGACTGTATGTATAAAACCCACACTACAATGCCCAGACTTCTCCCACTGTTTCTGAAAATCAGATAGGCCTACAACCCCAGATTCAAATGCCCCAGAGCCTGGGGAAGTTCAGATCCAAATCTCACACACTCATCTCAGCTAAAACATTCCTTTTAACGTGTTAATTTAGTAAAACATGATTCATAAGCCATATGAGTCCATAACTGTAAACATCAAAGAATATACAGTAAAATGGAAGTAAAGAAACTAGCAGACCAAATATGCAACCAACCAGAACCCAAGGATTTAGCACAACAGCAAACCAAACAACTCATGGGCAAACCATCCACGTAATGAGAAGGATCAATTCCCATCTGATGCAAACATAAAATCAAAGAAGCTGGCTACATCTCTTTAATCTGTGTCCAGTTGGTCAACTTTACTGACAGGTGGTTTTAACTGGTCTCCCGATGGCTAAATTTTGCTTTGTACTTCATGGGTGAGCTAGTGAAGAATGGGCTTAGGAAGCCGCTATGCTCCTGCACTGCAATTGGGCAGAATTACCACCAAGTGGTCCAAAGAGCACCAAGGAGGAGGCTGGGTACTGGGCTGGATGGCACAACAGGACTTAAAGGGATATATTAAGCCAGACATGGGTTGGCCATGCCATCTATAGCAAGCATTAGCCAACGCTGAAGGCAGCTCCTTTTCCAAATATGCATCCTCTCAGCCACTTCTTTGCAATCCTCCATGGTAATCAGGACTGGAACAACAGAGACGGCAAGAGGCAGTGCCCCTGGATCCCCCTAGAGCACTAGCAGGGAGGATTTAGCTATAAGTAGTGACATCCTGAGTAACTCCTGGATTTTTGAATTATAGGATATAGAGGAGATAAGAGCTCAACCTTATGTATATTGCAGAAAAAACTCCTCTGAAGGCATATTATTCAGCCTCACAGCAAAGCGCAATACCCTGGAAAGACACAGCTCCAGGTTTAAAAATTGCTCAATGGAATGAGTCCAGGAGAAAATGTAGGTGTTGTTCTATGTGTTTAGTCAATACATAGCAAAGTTAGGGGGCCACCGCAACCTAAACAACACTGATTTCAGTTTCAGTGCTGTAACTTCAGAGTAACTTCATTAAATACAATGGAATTACACCCAGTTAAGAGCCTGTTGAAAATCCATTGAATCATTAAAGATTTTCATTGATTTCAACAGGCTTTGGATCAGGCTTTTACAGCCGAGTAACCAAAATCAAAATCAGGTCTTTCAAGAGGATCTCATATTGTATGAAAGATTACCAGGTGGGTTTTGATAGGGTTTTATTCTTGTTTAGGAAATTCAATAATTTTATAGACATTACTATACATATTATACAAATCACCATGTATCAACACGGACAAAACAATGTAGGTTTCAGAATCTCATTCTCAGAAACCACTGAACTGTTTTAGCAGAAACTTAAAAAAAAAAAAAAAAGAATTCTTGCTTGAAGTAGACACCAGGCATGGAGAAGTTCAGACTGAATGGTTAAAGTTTGGCAAAGTTATAAGCAACTGAAAATAGAGTCTTATAATAGAAAGTGCTGGGAGAACTTAACTAAAGGTGCTGCTAACAGCTCTGCCTACAATACACGCATTAGGTAAAATCCTAGCTCCGCTGAGTGTTAATGGCAAAGCTCCCTTTGTTTTCAGTGAAGCCAGTATGTCACCAATTATATTTATGTGGATAGACAGACATGCATGTACACACACTTATTTGTTTTCCATTTCCTACCCATACTTCCCATTTCTACAAGAAACAGAAATGTAAGCAAAATGTAAATAGAATTACAAATTTATCTAGCAAAATATTCATGTTTAATACTAAAATAGAACATTTATCATATATCCCAACAGAATCTAATAATCTTTTGAGATATATGAATGTAAATTCATGAATCAAAGCATCTCTTTAAAACATGCTTCACACGTCTTATAATGATTAGTTTTATTTAAAGTTATGTATTTATATGGAAGCCAGACATTCCATTAAAAAAAAAGTCCTACAGACTGGTGAAGTAGTAAAAAAAAAGATTTCTTCTTTTAAATTTTATGTGGGAAAACTCAAACCTGAAGAGTGTTGGGGTGTGACTTTACTGCCCTTCACATTACTGGATGCTTCACAGAGTTGCTGTAATTAAGTACTGAGGGTACGTCTACACTACAGGATTATTCCGATTTTACATAAACCGGTTTTGTAAAACAGATTGTATAAAGTCAAGTGCACGCGGCCACACTAAGCACATTAATTCGGTGATGCGCGTCCATGTACCGAGGTTAGCGTCGATTTCTGGAGCGTTGCACTGTGGGTAGCTATCCCATAGCTATCCCATAGTTCCCGCAGTCTCCCCCGCCCATTGGAATTCTGGGTTGAGATCCCAATGCATGATGGTGCAAAAACAGCGTCGCGGGTGATTCTGGGTAAATGTCATCACTCATTCCTTCCTCCGTGAAAGCAACAGCAGACAATCATTTCGCGCCCTTTTTCCCTGGATTGCACTGGCAGACGCCATAGCATGGCAACCATGGAGCCCGTTTTGCCTTTTGTCACTGGATGTGTACTGGATGCCACTGACAGAGGCGGTACTGCAGCGCTACACAGCAACATTTATTTTCCTTTGCAAGATAGCAGAGACGGTTATCAGTCGTTCTGTACCGTCTGCTGTGCCATTGTAAATTGGCAATGAGATGACTGTTATCAGTCGTTCTGTACTGTCTGCTGCTGTCATGGGTGCTCCTGGCTGACCTTCGCTGAGGTCGGCCGGGGGCGCAAAGACAAAAATGGGAATGACTCCCCGGGTCATTCCCTCCTTTATGTTGTATCTAAAAATAGAATCAGTCCTGCCTAGAATATGGGGCAAGTGTACTAGAGAACCAGTGTACCAGAGAGCACAGCCGCTCCGTGTCAGATCCCGCAGAAATGATGAGCTGCATGCTATTCTAGGGGGTGTCCCTGCAACAATCCCACCCATTGCTTCCCTGCTCCGCCAACCGTCCTGGGCTACCGTGGCAGTGTCCCTCACATTTGTGTGATGAAGTAATAAAGAATGCAGGAATAAGAAACACTGACTTTTTAGTGAGATAAAATGAGGGGTAGGCAGCCTCCAGCTGTTACGATAGCCCAGGCAGGACATTAAACGGTGGAGGGGAGAGGAGCCCAGCATCCCGCTGCTATGATAGTCCAGGCAGCACAGAATCTTTTCTTTAGACATGAAAGGGGGCAGGGAGCTGATGGAGCTCAGCTCCCAGTTGGTATGATGAAGACGGTTACCAGCCGTTCTGTACCATCTGCCGGGAATGACCAGGAGTCATTCCTATTTTTACCCAGGCGCCCCCAGCCGATCTCACCTGAGGCCAGCCAGGAGCACTCACGGGATGATGACGAGGATGGCTACCAGTCCTTCTGCACTGTACCGTCTGCCACCGGGGAAGGGAAGGGAGAGGATGCTGCTGTTCAGTGCTGCAGCACCGTGTCTACCAGCAGCATGCAGTAGACATACAGTGACATTGAAAAAAGTCAAGAAATGATTTTTTTCCCTTTTCTTTCACGGGGGGAGAGGAGGGGTAAATTGATGAGATATACCCTGAACCACCCTGGACAATGTGTTTGACCCTACAGGCACTGGGAGCTCAGCCAAGAATGCAAATGCTTTTCGGAGACTGCGGGGACTGTGGGATAGCTGGAGTCCTCGGTACCCTCTCCCTGCCTCCATGAGCGTCCAACTGATTCTTTGGCTTTCCGTTACGCTTGTCACACAGCACTGTGCTGTAGACTCTGTATCATAGCCTGGAGATTTTTTTCAAATGCTTTGGCATTTCGTCTTCTGTAATGGAGCTCTGATAGAACAGATTTGTCTCTCCATACAGCGATCAGATCCAGTATCTCCCGTACGGTCCATGCTGGAGCTCTTTTTGGATTTGGGACTGCATCGCCACCCGTGCTGATCAGAGCTCCATGCTGGGCAAACAGAAAATGCAATTCAAAAGTTCGCGGGGCTTTTCCTGTCTACCTGGCCAGTGCATCCGAGGTCAGATTGCTTTCCAGAGCGAACACAGTGGTGCACTGTGGGATACCACCCGGAGGCCAATACCATCAATTTGCGGCCACACTAACCCTAATCCGACATGGCAATACCAACTTCAGCGCTACTCCTCTCATCGGGGAGAAGTACAGAAACCGGTTTAAAGAGCCCTTTATATCAATATAAAGGGCCTCGTTGTGTGGACAGGTGCAGGGTTAAATCAGTTTAACGCTGCTAAATTCAGTTTAAACGCGTAGTGTAGACCAGGCCTGAGTCTATGAAAGAAAATTCCCATTAAAGAGGCTGAACTGAGTGAGCTCTTTAAATAGCTGGTGGGGACTAGCTGGGCCTTATTGTTCTCAGCTCCAGAATCACAGTCCTTGAGCCTTCACTGATTCAAGAGATTTTGCATGTAAACAGATAAATCCCACTTGAAGTCTCCTGTGTTATCCTCGAATGATGGTGGAGGCTGCACTGGCATTCTTGGTCATGCTAGTGTGGAAGAAAATAAAGGCACTATTTGAAAACAACAAGTATTTTGGGTTTAGATTCTGTTATCTTTACCCATGTTGAATATACCCAGTGATTTCAATGGGACTTTTTACACAGGAAAGTGTGATCCAATCAGAGGGAGGCTATAAAAATCTGGCCTTTAGTATTTTTTAAGCTAACTGATCAAAAATTCTAGTAATACCATCTCATTCAAAGGACATTAGCAGATACAATTATATATTACATATCTAGTTATCAGAGAATCTACCACAAGATCTCTCAGAGCACAATGGGACAGAATGGTGCTCATTCAAGATTTCAAGCTAGAACTTTTTAAGTTGTCATCTAATAGCCTTGAAAGGCCCCTATGCCACAAGCTGACAAATGAGACCAGAGACATAGGGCCCAAGTATTAAAATAGTCAGGTCCAAAATTGCACTAACGTAATGCACTGCGGTTGCACACACAGACACAAAGCCTGTTTGTAAGTGGGAACTGAACCACGAGCTTCAGAACCCAAAGCACAAGCCTCTGCCACATGCACTAAAGGGGACCTAACAGCTCCACCACTGTAGCAGGTTGTTTAGTCGCTGGGATAAGCCACTAAAAGAAAGAGGATCACACACACCAGGCCAAGTATATCATATAACAGTACTAGATCAGGATATTACACAGGCATGATGAAAAGGTGACTGCATAGCTGATTTGCACAAGCAAACACAATTCTGCTAGTTGAATGTGTGTGTGTGTGTGTGTGCATGCGCACATGTATACATATACACCTCTACCCCGGTATAACGATGACCTTGGGAGCCCCAAAAAATCTTACTGCTTTATAGGTGAAACCACTTTATATTGAACTTGCTTTGATCCGCCAGAGTGCGCAGCCCCTCCCCCCCCCGGCAATGCTTTACCGCATTATATCCGAATTTGTGTTATATCGGGTCATGTTATATCAGGGTAGAGGTGTATTTAAAAATGATAAATATCAGTATTAGACCCGTCTTGGGGTCTCTTATTTGGAAATGTTTGTTTATATGTTAATTTGATTTGGTAGAAGCTGTGACCCACCCCTTCCTCCCACCTCTCTGTGGCGGTTGCTTCTTAGGTTATCAGCAGGGGTCAAACTTTGTGGTTGTGGAAGAGAAAGAAAAGTTGCTGATTTTTTAAATAGGCAAGGAAAGCACCAAAAGGCTGACGTCTTGGTTTAAGGTCCATATCTCACCGGCCATAAGGGTTAGAAGGAAATGTTGCATAGTATTGTAAAACCAGCTTGTCGATGATTAACAGGATATGTTTCTGGTCAAGGTATTTGAACTTCCCCAGGGGGTGTCTCCCTCTTGAGGACAAAGAAACAACCTCTAGGGGAGGCTGCAGTTTCTACCTTGAATTAAAACGTGAGTGGGTGGGACCCAGGAATTAAAGCAGGGGGAATAGAGACAAATTACATTTTAAATAGCATTCTAAAAATGGATCAAGACTGAGCTATAACTCCCCACGCCCCTCAACTGTTAGGTAGCATAGTCTAGTGGATAGGGCACAAGAAAGGAAGTGAGGCTTCTACTCTTGGCTCCGCCACTGACTTGCTGCATGACCTTTGAGCAAGTCACTTATCCTCCAATCCACTTCATACTCTCTGGCTCCTGCCCTTCCCTCTCCCCTGCATCTTTCTAATGCAACCTTCAGGGCTCCTGCCCCTCCCTTTCTGCTCTTATTTACCCACCTGTTCTCCACCTCTTGCTCCTCTCCCTCTCTGTGCCTATACACTCCTCAGCAGCCCTCCCTTCCCCCTGTCTGCACCTATATACCCCACAACCCCCTTCCCCTCTGTATCTATATAATCTCTATATACAGCTATATACCCACCCCCCAGCTATTTACCTCTCAGCCTTCTCTCCACTCTGCTCCTATCCACACCTGTCCACTGACTCCTCCCCATCTGCAGCGTCTTCATCTGTCAAATGGTGACCAGGATGCCCATCCTCTTTTGTAAAGCACTATGAGATGCACAGATGAAAAGAGCTACATAACTACAAAGCGCTATTATTGGGGACGTCAGTGATGTCAGCCATCCTGCCCTTTAAAATCTGGATGTCTTACAGATGTATTTGCTGTCTGGTAGTTTTCTTTGTGCCTCTCTCTCCTGAGAGACTCCCATCTCAGTGAAAGTGATGTGGGTCTCTGCACAAAATGTGCACAAGCTCCACGTGGCTTGGAATCCTTACAACTGGGACTGAAAAGTACAGTTCAAACATTTCTTAATGACCTATTATCTATGGATCATTGACAGTGTTGATTGTAACGGTTCTAAATGACTTCACTGAACTATTGTGTCAATAGATACTTAGGGAGTTTATAATCTGTGGATGCTTCTGGAATAACTGCACACTAAAAACCCTTATGAAATTTCGGATGAAAAGCAGTGATTGCTGAAGCAGTTAAAAAAAAAGTTCAGTGCAAAAATAGAAAAACAGCCATTTTTCACATGCCAGGCATACAAAAATAGTGTCTGAGACCAGAGATTCCCCTCCTCCATAATGTAAAAATGCTCCAAAATATTTATGCCAGGATACTTGAATGACTTGTTTTCCAACCGAGCTATAATCTTGAACAGCAGGAATGCTATTGGTGTGCCTTGAAATGAACTGTTGCTATACTATGAAGGAAAGAAGGGGGGGAACTGTCATGATTCTTAGCTGCAACTTTCCCTGTTCGTACAATGTGTGAAAGTCTGAAAATAAGGAGTGCCAGAAGCTCTCAGAAATGTTCATTTTCTCTCTTTGAGAAGTAGCATTGTGCACGTGCGTTTTAGTTTTCAAGAAAAAGCAATTCACAGGTTCATAGCATCAGCATGTAGAAGGTAGAAAGTGACCAATACACAAGGGCTTCCGTGGTTAGACGAATACCAAGCATCACAGGAGGCGTGTGAGTTTTTCCTTTGGGGAGGTGATGGAGCGCTGGAAGCTTCCTAGAAGTGAGTGAGTGAGTGTGTGTGTGTGTGTGTGTGTGTGGAGGGCATCAGCGCATAGACTGTGGCCCCGCCCCACTCAGATTCCTCCCCTGAGGCTTTGCACCCATTCCACCTCTTTCCCCCCGCTCCGCTGCCCAGCCCTGGCCTTACGCTCTGCTGTGGGGCTCCTCACTGTTCATCCCCACCCCCCATGGGCTCTCACTGCCCCGTCACCCACCCTCGGGTCCTTACCACCCTACTCACTCTTGGGATCCTTACTGCTCCCTCTCCAGGGTTCATTGCTGCCCCACCCCCCTGGGCTCCAACTGAGCTAAGGTAGCACCACCTCCCTACTGAGGGACGCTGGGAATGGGCCCCTAGACTGCACTCACAGCCGTGCTGACACCGTCCCACCAGCATCTGGCCCTGGGCGCCCCGCCTGGCTGAGTGCAGTGCCATGGACTACCCGAAGACGCCCGCGGGCAGGCAAAGCCAGAGCACCATGCTGAGGGCTGGCAGGGGGAAGAGGAGGAGTGGGAGCAGGGCCTTCTGGGAAGAGACTAAGCAGGAACAGGGCCTCGGGGCAGAGGTGTGGCCAGGGCCATGGTCTGGGTGCCAGTGGCTCCCCTACTTCTAGGAAGCTTCTCACTCTTCTGGTCAGCGTAAAAGCAGCGGGCCAGGAGGCCTCCAAAGGGACGTGACCCATGTTGCATCTGGCATTTGGCTCTTGCATGGCCAGCCTTTTTTATTTCCCCATGCCTGTTATACGCACCACCCATGCCAAGCATCTCAACTTACATGGACATTTGGCACTTTGCAGGATCAGGCCCATATGAAAAAAATTACATAGTAATTTTGTGGGGAAAAAACCATATGTCCACTACATAGTACAGACCAAATCCAAGGCATCCTGCTCTTATGAACGTCACATTGTTTTTTCTGCTTTCATCCAGACACGATGAATCAAACGGACAAGACCTAAAGGATTAGAACCTAAACTAAAAGTGCTAATGGCATGTTCATTTTTTACTTAAGGTAAAGAAGTACAGAAGCTGCACTGGTGTAATTCAGAGCAGACTGTGGTCCCTAAATCTGCAGAGATAAAAGGCTGGCTCATGAATCCCCCAGAAGGTGCTAGCATTTAGTCAACAAGGAAATAACTTGTATATTAAACGAATACTTGACAGTATGTTCCAAAGCATTATTTATATAGACTTCCATTCACATTATTAATGTCTTTAATATGGACTCTCTTCCCCTTCTCTCTTTTTATTACTTTATGTGTCTTTCTGATTATTTAGAGAGTTGTGAAAAGAGCTGGTCAGCACTTCGGAGTTCCCACTGATGATCAGCGACAGATGCAGACTATAATATGAAGCCAACCAAAAGAATCCCAGCATTGTCCTTTCTTACCTCTCTAGGGAGAGAAGGCGAACACATCAGTAACCTCTTCCAACTTCCTACTATGCAGCAATAACAAGTCTGCAATGACTTCACTGTGTTCTTTTGACTTGGAATATGGAAGCACCAATGGCCTTCTAATTATTGAACAATATATTAAGCTGACCAAATCTGAAGTCCTGGGCAATCTTAGGGACAGAAGTCCCTGAGAACATCTTGCATCATCATCAGAAGGATCTGTGAACACTTCAAGAGTTTGTTTTTGTTTTTCTCCTTATGCTGGGCTGCCCTTTCCTTAGGCCAACAGCTGGTTTTGACAGCCGGGATGTTTGATGATGTACATGTCACACATGGGAAAAGGGTCAGGGTTTCAAAATCATTTGGCAGGGTAATAGAAGGAGACAACTCAGCAGCAGCAAAAGCCAGGACATTTCAGTGTTCAGACAATGTCAGGACAGCAGCACAGTTAAAGGAAATCCAGATTGTCTCAGACTCACTAGAACATCTGGTCATCTCCTAATATATTGGCAGAGTTTTCAGATGACTCCAAATTTATGTGGATTTTTTCCCCCGGATGCAATTTGCTCTTCTTTATTTTGAATTCATTTAAATTATGGATCAATTTGGTGACTTTTTAGTGATCACAAAACCCATGACCATTATAGTTTTCACTAACGTAGGCAGAAGGGTAGGCAGACACTGTCCAAGCTTCCATGTTAATGACCTATGGTCCTGGCTTTTAATACCCATATTATTTTAGTCCCAGGGCTCTCTTAATAATTGTTTCTAAGTAATGTTACGGAGCATTTAGGAAGCTCTGTATATCTTCATACTACTTCATGAACATTAAGGGACACCCTACGGCCTGTTGGTGAGCATTTACTCATGTGAGTAGTCCCAAGGACTTCAGTGGGTCTACTCACAAGTGAATAATAAGAATCTCTAGCTCACATTTTTATCAGTGGGTCTCAAAGTCCTTTACAAAGGAGATCAGTATCATCATCCCCATCATGCAGGAGGCACAAAGAGGTGAAGTAATATGCCAAGTTCACTCAGCAGGCAGAGCCAGGAATAGGACACAGATCTTTTAAGTCCTGGCACAGTGCTCTGTTTGCTAGGAAACACTGCTAAATTCTTACCTGGGTGAGTAAGTGCTTCCCAGCCTGCCCCTAATTAACCCAGTGAGGATCTGAACTCAGACCTCAGGCAATGCTTTAACCTATTGCTCTATCAGCTACCTAAGTCAGAACCTTTCCTACTATTAAAAGCAGGAAAATAGTAGGAAGGGATTTTACTAATGAACATTATGGTTGAATGAAAGAACATGCTTTGCACATCCACCTGCTACTTGATTACATCACGATCTCTTTCTTTGACATCATCTTGTCACTTCATATCAAGTGACTTCCTTCCAAGTTCTCATGCAGGGTAATTCCAAATAAATTAATGACTGCCATCTAAAATAAACATGTGTGACTTCTAGATCAGTGGGAGCTGAATGACAGGAATTTTATATTATTAGGATAAAACCACTAGCTACTTTATAACACTCAACATGCTGCTCCCAGATTTAATACCTGCCTTTTCAAACAGTATCAATTCACTGAACAAATGTCAGTAGGCAATGACATTATTTTATTTTATTTTCCTTTAGAAGGATCATGAACCGTTTTCTCTTTTCAAAATGTACCAATTACCCACACGCCAGCTGCCATGGAGATGCTCTGATTCTATAGTACGGACATTCCGTTCAGACCCGTACAAAGCCCTTCCCATCACAAGTGCATCTGATGTCACAATGGAAACAAGGTGGACTAAATTCGGAGCTGGTGTAAGCGGGCGCATTTCTGCTCACCTCAGTGGAACTGCCCTCCCTTACACAGGCTCTGAATTTTGCCCTCTGCCCTAAAGAAGATGACAAAGCTGGATGGACGTTAGAAAGAAATCTTTCATGTGAAAAGTATGTCATTTAAAGAATTAACAGAGGAAAGCTCCCAGAGGCCAATAACATCATTTTGCATCTGCATTATCTCAAATTTGACCAAGGTCGGTTTTAGTGCAACTCCCCTCGCCGGGGAGGAGTACAAAAGTCAATTTTAAGAGCCCTTTAGGTCGACGGAACAGGGTTGCTTTTGTAAACACATTCATTATAAAATCTACCTAACGTGGCTAAATTCAACCTAACCCTGTAGCGTAGACCAGGGCTAAGGAGTCATCCTTGGGGCAGGGCAGGCAAAGGCTGACTCACCATCTTCCCCCAGGGAACATGTAGTGTGATGAGGGGAAATGGATAAAGCAGGTCAGGTTTCAGGAGGGACCTAGTTTGGCAAGACATCAAAGTTACAAGCGTGAACTGGGCCAGGCTGCTACCAGACAAGCCCAGGACTCTCAGCATGTAACACGGGTTTCAATGTGTGCTCAATAATAATCTCTTTCTTATAACTCTGCCCTGCCCTCTGCACCACTTATGGTTAAAAGAACAAGTTATACTAGGCAATGGTAGCTTAAATATTCTTAGGTTTCATTGCCTGATTAACTATGTCCCCTCCTGTGCCAATACTACCAATTTGCATGCTGGCCTCCCGTGGGTTCCTCAGCTGGGGGCAAGTCATACCATAGCTCCCTGTAACATGGCAATGCTGGGCACCCTGCAGCAGCATCCACATTATCTAGCTTCTGCCACTGTAGACCCTGAAGTGAATTGGGCTAATTTCTGTTTCACTGGCAGGCTTACCCTGTCTCTCTGTGTGTGTGTGTGTGTGTGTATGTGTGCGCGCGCGCAGTTCTCTCCCATGCTTAGAAAGAGCTTAGTCTGCATTGATTGAGTCACGCTGTGCAAAGTGCCACATTTACTTATCACAGAACATCATATTCCACTTCAGGAAGAGTTTACCCTGAATCTGCTAATGCTCTTTCAGTAAAATATATTCACCTATTCTGCTGTTTGGAGCGGGTTGGGGGAAATGACCCTTAATAAATCCCAATTTAGGAGAAGGTTTATTATTCCAACAACACATTCCTGGTTATGCTAATGGGAATGATGAACGCAAATGTTCAACATGCCAAGGGGAGATGTGAGCTGAGGATGCTCCTCTAAACACAAAGGGAAACATCCCCATCCTAAGGAAACAACAGAATTTTTATATTTCCAAGACATATTTCTGGCATATCAAATGGGACCCACATACTGAACCCACAAGCAATGCTGCAGTAAAAGGGCTTTGCCCGTGGGAATCAGGTAAGGGCTTGGTGATTTTTGCCAGAGATGATAAATAGATGCACTGTACTGACAGTTAGGGCCAAAACTACCAGCACACCTTATGGGGCTGAGTAGCAGGCATGACCCTCCAAGCCCTTCCTGGACCTTAGTGGTCTACTGGCTCTGTGCTGAGCACAGACCACCGGCTCCCATGACCCACGTTCTAGATCCCATTGTGATTTGCTGAAACCTGCTTTAGAGATGTGCTTGGTGGTGATGTACAGGGGGCTGCAAGATCCCACTGTGTGCCTGGGGACCTGGCTCCCATACGCAACAGACCCAGAGAACATAAGGTGCTCTTGTCCTGAATGACCCCGCTTAATTGGGTTCAGGAACAGAGTATGAGCGAGCCCTACTTAAAAAAAAGAAAAGAAAATTATTCCATTGATTTTCAAATGTTCAGAGATTCCCCAGCAGTACAGACCGAATAGGCTGAATGGGAACAATATGGGGCTGATTGTGCCACCCTTACTCAAGTTAATGGGGACTTACTCAGGGGACTATTCCTCCTTAGTGGGACTATTCCCCCTGAGTAAGTGCTCCACAGGCTGAGGAAGAGTCATACAATCTGACCCCTTGTATATAATTTCAGTATAAAAACAGGGTAAGTCCATTGAGGAAAATGTAATATAACCCTTACTGGGTTAGTGTAATGTAATATGTATACATAATAATAATAAATGTCGAGTGTAGTGTAACCCTTATTAAATCATCATAAAACTTCCTGCCATATGGTGGCAGGGGAAAATAAGAGATAAGGAAAGAAAAAATAGAGAAAGAGAGGGAAAAGGAATGATCTGGAGCAGCAAATGAAAAGATCCCACTATTTCTGAAGGCTGCAATACAAATGAAAGTCTGCTAACCAGTGGGAAAGTCATTAGAGAACATCAGATCAATTTAATAGGAAGTATCAAAGGCAGACAGAAAGGGCTGCATGTTATCAAAGACAGGGAAATGCAGTATTTTCACAGTAAGTTCAGTCAGAGAATAAGATAATAAGAGGTGTTTTATTTCTCTTGGACTGCAAGTAATACTTTAATACGATATGACCCTCAAGGAGTATTCATGAGTTTGAGCTCAACCAAACAAACTACAGCTTTTCCTGTTATTCACGTGGCAGAGCTCCCACTTGTCGTTTCTTAGTTTTGGCTGAGAATGAGGGAGCTGGGCAACAGCCCCACTAAACCTGTCAGCCAGGCCTGGCAGAACCCAGGTCAGGAAATGAAACCCACAACTTTGGAAGAGTCACCACAGCTTCCACACTGTGCTGACAGTGCAACTTATAGGATATCCTGCAACCTGAGTGATTCCCGGCACATTATAGTCAGAGGCTTTCTAATAGACTGATGCAATGTCCACTGAAATCAGTAAGGATTGGATCGGATTCTAAATGCATTTGAATTAAATAAAAAGAACAGTTAAGATGAAAGCTTGGACCCTTTTCTCCCCCTACCAGAAGAGCCAACAGGATTGGGTATAAGGCTTTCCCTGTACTCCTCTGCTTCCATCACAGAGAACTGTACCTCAAAGAGTCCTGAGCCCATTAGCTTCCCCATCCATGGTGGCACAAAGAAGACACTGCCTAGAGATGGATTTCTGTCTAGCCTCTAATAGGGAGTTTGAAGGGCTGAGAACTAGGAGTAGACTCAGTTGGTGATCTCTCAACTTAGCTTCCCATTGGTGGCTTCCTTCTGAACAGCCTGGCTTGTCCTGGCACTAGCAGCCAACTTTCCAGGGCATGTGGTTGGATTGGGCTCTTATCTGGTTTATCAGTCTTCATTTTGTTTTCATGATAATGGAAAAGTAAATCTGTTATTTGAAAATCCAAACATGGTAATAATTTGAGCCATAAAAGTGCCTATCTTCTCACATTATTGCCACTGTCATATACTAGAGAGTAATATCCTCAACATTATACAAAACTGTTATTCTATTAAAATGATAAATCTGCAATGGTTTTATTACACGAGTGGTTTTCCAGGCACTGAGATGCCCTGCACTGCAGACAAGAATAATAAACACATGATTCACTAACACATTAGGGAACAATCCTGTGATTTTGGAAAACTTAGTTGTTGCAAACAAGTAAGTTATTACACTGACGTCCTCAAGAATTCAAGTCCCAAATCTTGCCTATTGTAACTAAATATTGCTAATGTCCAGAGAAAATACTTTGCACTTCATCACTTTGTTGTTGTCAAGTTAACAAACTCTCTGTAAGAAAGGTACTAGGTACTGTTCATATATTCTTTGCAATGCCTTGCAATCTAGGCTCTGATAGTTTCTTACTGAAATATATGGGAGCTGTTGGTGCTCAGCATCCTCCTGGATTGTGTTGCTATTGCAAAACCAGCAGGGGGGGAATCAAACTGACTAACAAACTCTATGCCCAAAATGGTGCTGACATTATTAGAGATGTTTGCACACTAGAAAGGAAGGAATCAAAGCAGTCATATTGGCTTCTTCCTTGGCAGAAAGAAAACAGAGAAAAACAATGCCATTGCTTGCCAAATCCTCCAGTTTCTGTCAACCAGACACAGTTCTTGCTGACTGAACTCTGAGAGGGCTATGGAGGGGGCTTTCACTTTTCTGCACTGCCTTGCTATCCATGGTCATTGCTCAACCAATTGCTTAACCTTGACCTGTGAAGATAGGTTTATGCAGGAGTATGGCTTGCAGATAATATCTAGCATATATATAGTGTTTTACATCTTCAAAGCACTTTACAAGCATGTAATACAAATGAATATGCTTTGACTGGCAAACACTGAGCTCATATTTTATTCCCCTCCCTCCTCTAACGCAGCTGAATTCATACCTATTTTCATCCTAAGGTACCTCACACAAAGACCTGGGGCACAGTTACTCCATGTATGTGGCTAATAAATAATAGGGTCAAAAAAGTGTATTTAAATATATGTGTCTAAGTCATCCCAGGTCACTGCATAGATGACTGAAGGCTAATGTTATAAAAGACTACACACAACACCAATATAAGAAGTCTACATTATTCAAGGAAAAGCAAGGAGATCACATCAGAAAGGAAAAACATGCCATTCAGCTCTTAAACATTTTGTCCTTGTCATAAAATCAAGCACCGAACAAGGACCAAACCGTTGCTCGTACACAGTGCCTAGCTGAGAACAATTCAATAACACGCAATATGCCTTGTATACCCCTGAATGCGGCAATGTATGATTTATATTTGTCATTACGATCAACAATAGTTCACACACCACTGAAGCTACCTGACTCCTTGCTTTGTGGTGTAGGTATTCCTCACCTGTGGCCAGTGCTGCCCAGATGTGCCTTGAAGGTGTGAGGACATGGACTTTTCCCTGTGTTGAGAAGGGAGACATATGGAAGCTAGACTACATATTTCACAAGCTGCCAAACTAATTTCATAGGGTCTTAGAGGGCATATACCCCAGGGAGAGTCCCCAAGCAACATGATGGGCTTGATGGCTAATGTTTGCTTTTTAATTTGAACACTGGTACAGCTATAGAACAGACATGTGACCACTTATTTGCCTTGTGCCTCCATGAAGGCCGATGCTTTTGAACAGCAGTTTATCTATGCTACAAGCGACAAAGGTTTTCTGCATGCAAAGGCGGTGTTTAAAAAAAAGGAACAGCAGGATGTGCATTTGTGGGCCAATTGGTTAAAAACACCTCTTTTGGACCAGATTACTCCCTCTTCTGGAGATTCTTTAGGGCCAATGAAGATGTGCAGGTGGCAGAACATATTCTTTGAAACAGGGATGCTTCTTGGAAACTCCAGAATCTGCGCTGCAAATGAAATGAGCCATTTTATTAGCCTCAGGTGTGCCCTACAGAACCCACAGGAGGACAGAGCCTTATGCCTGGTCTTGGTTTTCAATTTTTGTGATTGCTACTTTTCAAGTAAATACTAGTTGGCAGTTGATTGTGGTATTTAGATGTTGCTTGAAATTATTAGAACTGGGAGTGCTAGTTGTTGGGAGTCTGAAAGGACAGAAAACTGGAAGGAAGGGGGAGGAGATGAGGAGGCAGAGTGAGAGTTACAGAGGGTGTAGAAGCAGCTTGGTAAAAAGGTTTCCACTGTAAAAATAAAGTCCTGTTGAAGTTTGTTAGTACCTTGCCTGGTTGATACAACATTTTGGCGACGAGGATGGGATCTTCTGCCTCTGAATCCACCTGCAGCCTTTCTGCAAAGCCCAGGTGAGCCTTCAGTTGCTTTTACTGTCTGGATCCATATGTTTGAGACTTATCTGCGTGCAATCAGTGCTACAGAGATTTCTGAAGTAAGAAAGCGTGTTCTGCTAATCCACTGCCTTGGAGCAGAAGGGCAGCATATATTTTACACTTTTCCCCTTGCCAATGATAAATATGAGACTGCACTCACTGCATTAAAGAACTTTTTTGTGTCAAAAGTGAATGTAGTAGTTAATTGCTACAGATTTCGCCAGTGTGAGCAGAAACCGGGGGAGACTATAATGCAGTATATTGCTTCCCTGAGGAGTCTGATTGTAACTTGTGACTTTGGGAATATGGCAGATGAGATGATTAGAGACCAGCTCATTGAGAAAACAACCGTGTTTCGTGTAAGAGAATGCTTACTTATAGAACCACAATGTACACTAAAAAAAAGCAATAACCATTGCTATTCAGATTGAGTCAGCTACAGCTGAAGCCAAAATAATGAGCAGGGATACAGGAAGCACAGTCCAGGCTGTGACTCCTTTGCAGAAAAGTTCACTATCACTGCAGACAAACAATTGCAGAAGGAAAACTAATGAAAAGCCAATGAATCAGCAAATTCAAAATACAGTAAAATCATGCTTTCGCTGTGGATCCCCACAACATCTTGCAAGCTACATAGGATGTCCAGCAAAAGTAGCTCAGTGCAACCATTGCAAAAAGATTGGGCATTCTGCTAAAGTATGTTGCAGTAGGCAGTTCAATCAACAGGTGCATGCAGTTACAATACTAGATGTTACTGTACTGAGCATGGACAAAACCACTACTGCACATATTTCAGAACAGATAAAATGCACTGTAAACGTTTCCGCCATACCCTCAGGCAAATCGTACTCTATTCAGCTAATGTTGGACACTGGCTCGGCACTATCTATACTACCTGATTCCATCTATTTGCATTACTTTAAAGATGTGCCTCTTACTGAACCCAAACTTCAGTTGGTGTGCTATTTGAAAAACCATATCCCAGTACATGGCTGCCTGCCAGCAAGAGTTACTTTTGGTGATTGCTGTGTAACTGCAGAGTTCTACATTGTCCACAAAGGCACTCCTATCCTTGGCAGAGATTTATTGACTGCTTTAAATCTCAGGGTAGTTAATGGACGAATTGATCTTCCTCAGCAAAGCACTCTTGCGGTACACACACTAGGTTGAGGAGAAATTCGGCTGTGCTTATGGGTTTCTGCAAACAGTTAAAATGCGGAATAATGTGATGCCTGTACGAAAGAAATTACGGTGCTTACCATTTTCAGTCAGGGAAGCTGTTTCAGAGGAACTTAGAAAACTTGTTCAAAAGGACATTATTGAAGAGATTAACTCCTCGGAATGGGTTTCACCTATAGCAGTGATGCAGAAGAAGGGTGGAGGCATTCACCTTTGTGTGGACTTAAAGGAGCCAAATAAAGCTATTGTGATTGACAGCCATCCTCTTCCTCACACAGAAGAAATATTTGCAGAACTCCATGGAGCAAAGATGTTTTCTACTCTGGATTTGCAAGGCGCATACCACCAGGTTATGTTGCATGAAGATAGCGGAGACCTCACAGCATATATTACATGAGGGACTATTTCATTTTAAACGTGTTCCATATGGTCTTGCATCAGCCCCAAGTGCCTTCCAAAAAATGATGTAATTGATTCTGAAGGTCTTATGGACCTGATCTAAAGCCAGTTGACATCAATGGGAGCCTTTCCATTGACTTTGATAAGCTTTTGGATCTGGCCCTAAGGCTCTCTGTATAGTGAGGTCTTAAGCACATGGCTAGCTTTAAGCACAGCTAACCTTGCTGAAGTCAGTGGGAGAACTCACAAATGAAAAGTTAAACACATGCATAACCTGGTAGGATTGGGAAGGGTACCTGAACATCTACATGAATGTTGTACAATGAACCCACAATTATTCGCAGGAGAGAACTCAAAGGCTGAGTTCAGGCCTTGCTGAAAATTAAGGCCTTAATATTTTATTTGTTTTCTTGATCCTCGTTTTTGTACATTGTGGACAGTTGAACTGTTTCCTTAATATGCCAATGTGCTGCGCTTTTACAGACTGCTGCAGCCATGCTCCCCTCAAGAACTAGCATGCTGCAAAGCTGTGTGGCCCAGAGCTAACGTTAACTAAACAACATTTTTTTCTTTTCTCCTAGGCACAGCAACCTGCTCATCACCATGGATATCGATCTCTTCCAGCATTATTAAACCATAGGAACCTGGCCTGGGAAACCAAGTTCCAACTCCAGCAACATAAACCACGTGAGTCATGCCGCTAGCATAGCAATAAACTCTTCCCCTTTTATACATTATGCTTTACAATATTGTAATCTTGATGCTATTTATTCACTTTGTATTACTTTGGCTTTCCCAGCCCCTTGAGAATGCTTATCAGGAGAGACACACCATGTAATAATGACTAAATAGCCGAGCACCCAAAAATGCATATGTATTTCATCAATATAACTAAAATAGCTTTTAAAAAAGTTTTTCCACACAAATCTGGGAAAAAGGGTTTGTAATTATATGTGCATTCCAAGTAGTCTACACACAGTGGGGGGTTTAAGGCATTCATATAAATTATACCAATCAGCAATGAAAAGAGAAAAAATGAGGACATCAAATGTGTCACTTTCTTAAAACTGATGTACACAAGTACTAAATCATGGCAAAACAGTGCCATAGAAAACAGGGACTAAAATATCATAAAATGAGTTTCTAGCTCCAGCTTTGCTGCCTCTGTAAATGCAAATGATCAACTTAATGATGTATTTTGAGAAGACATGATAAATCACCGAGTTAAAGGAGTTTGTAGAATATGAATACATTTGGAAATTTCCCTTTGAAGAAATGAATGGTGTATTGTAAGGAATAGTGCACAGACTTTTTTGTGTTAAATCATGTGGCTAAACACCACGGTTCAGTGGCTTCTGGTTTGAAGGGATTACACCAGATGTCCCTTCTAACCCTATGATTCTATGAGATAAGAGCACTGTTTTGTCAAATCCAGTTTAACCAGTTCTGGGGACACATCGGAAGGGATTCTTCTTTTGACTCTGATGGTTGTGAAGCTCCTGCCATACTTGCCAGGGGAATCAGCATAACAAATGTTTTGTTAGGAAACCACAAGTCCTGGTGACTTAGGATAAGGGACTTTAAGAAAAAATGTAGGATAATCTTTCCAGGCACAAGTGCCATAGCCACACTTGATCGAACCCCAAAAGATTGCCAGGATGGATGCATCTTATAACTGCTGCTCATCAGGAGATTTTAAGATGCCATTATAAAATAACTTCTGTTGGGTTTGTGAGAGGAACCTTCTAGATCAGTGGGGTACAGAGAAGACGGCTACAAAATGTTATTTGTGGCTTCTATTATATTACCATCAAGCTTTATTATCACCAGCAAAGTTGCATATACATCATAAAACCATTTAGTGAAATGTCTGAACTTTTAGAGATATATATATATATATATATATATATAATCCTACAATGGGAACCATTAAGATCTCACTTCTGGCAGCAGTATATCTGTTGCTATTTATTCTGCACGATTCCATGAATACTGTGGTAATATTAACTAGCCCAAAGACATCAATAAATATACATATTTTAATGGTGATCACCTGGAAGTTATTGTGGATAGACACAACTAATACTGAGATAGTAACTTCTTGTTGTCTTTTTGTTCTGTGTTTGTGCCTAGCACAATGGGATCCAGATGCATGACTGGAGCTCCTAGGCACTACTCAGTGCAAATAAAATAATAATTAGAGATTGTAGCCCTAATGTGGAAAGATGAAGTGCGTATTTTGTATATACCATTGTCATTTTGCACCCATGCATGCAACCTGCATTTTGCATTAGCAATTCAGGAGTCTGCTTTTGTAAACTGGATCCATGTTATATAGTAAGGAATTTAGATCTGCATTATAAGCAACGATACATAACACTGGGACAGCTTAAAAGAATGCACCTTGGCAAAGCAAATGCATTGCACTGGAGAATTCAGTATCGTTTTCTGCTGTTGCTGCTACAGAGTAAAACAACTTCACGGTAATACTACATTGGCTGTGTTACGGTTGTTTAAAAACATACATTTGATTGGCTATATTTTGTGCCTGCAAAATCCCTCATGATGTTGCACACTAGCATAGTTTTTGTTTTCTGGCTTGTAAAGATGGCTATTCCTCACTGATCAAGTTAAGGCATGTTATATAAAGTCCATTTGATTTTCTTGTCAGTTTACGGCATGCCATCTGAATGATACTTCTCTATTTATCAATGAGGAGATGATGAAAGTCAAGCCAGACCAATTATTGCAATGCCAGTTTGAGAAAGAAAAAAAAACCTAGCTCTTTAATCCCTGCTGCTATTTGTGCCTCTTCCTTCCTCCTCTTATTTGTACTTGCTTCTTTACTATTATAATTGTCTGGAGTTCAACAACTAACCACAAACTCCTAGCTTTCAACTGCTGCATCTAAACTCCAGTTTTGTGGGATGGCTCCAGTGCTTGGCATGCATGCTACATTAAACACTGGTTACAACCACCAGATGTGAGGAAGCATTCAAAAAACATTATAGCTCACCCCAAGAATTGATTTGTGTGGTGTTCTTACACAGTTTATTCTATTTTAAGATTGCTTTGTGCAATGGCCAAAGAAAACAGCTTCTTTAAAACAGCTTTAAAATGAAGAGAAATTACAGGTTTGGGAAAACAAATAGAATTATAATAGAGTATAATGTAATTTTGAGGCTCCATTTATAGCAAGTGAAGGGAGCACAGACAGCAGGTTTGACTTGACTTTCTGTTTGAAAGCTCAGATAGCCTGATCCCTTTATGTTTATTTTTTGCATGTTTTTCTGGTGATAATTTGGGACTAGGAGCTTTGAGAATCAAAACCTAGAAGAACAAAGTTGCTTCAGCTTAAATTTAATTCTGGAATGAATCTGGTCCAATGCCTTTGAACATTTGCCAGCTGTGGCAGAAAACATCACTGAGTGGAGTATCACTGAGTGATCTTTTAGGCCCTGCATTTTTTTTTCCTTGCTGAAAAATAAAAAATAAAGAGTTAGAATTATTTGTGGTCTCACCATGTTTCAAAATATTTTACTCAGAGATACTTAAGCTATTGTACAACAAGGAGGGGTTTAATATTACAGGAGTTCATCCCTCTTCAGATCCACTAACACGATTATGTTTTAATACCGCATCATTGCAATCTCCTGGGATATAAGAGAGATTGGGTCAACTCTTGGTCAGGAATTAGCAATATGATTGACAAGCATTCATGTAATGCACCAGTCAGTGACTTACAGGTATACAATCTTTGATTCAGAAACTAACAGAATATAGAAACAAAATCTCTAAGAATCAATATAAAATAACATGTAACTCTAAGATATTGCTAAGTACACATTTAATATACCAGTTTGCTATTGTAATCAATATAAAGCACAAATTAAGCTAATTAATCATGCTAATCTTTGGCTGGGAAATTTTAGGTTAGTTGCTGATTTTTCTTACTAGTGTGCCCAGGGCCGGCGCTACCATTTAGGCGACCTAGGCGGTCGCCTAGGACACCAGGATTTGGGAGGGCAGCCGACTGCTCCGGTGGACCTCCTGCAGGCGTTCCTGCGGACGGTCTACTGGTCCCGCGGCTCCAGTGGACCTCCTGCAGGCGTGCCTGCGGAGGGTGTGCTGGTCCCGCGGCTCCGGTGGACCTCCCGTAGGTGTGCCTGCAGAGGGTCCACTGGTCCCGCGGCTCCAGTGGAGCATCCGCAGGCATGCCTGCGGCAGGTCCACCAGAGCCGCGGGACCAGTGGACCGTCCGCAGGAACGCCTGCGGGAGGTCCATCGGAGCCACGGGACCAGCGAGCCAGCCCTGCGCCTAGGGCGCCAAAAGCCCTGGCGCCGCTTCTGAGTGTGCCACTGATGTGCATGATTATTTAAAGACAAATGTGCTAAGAAAAGGTCCCTATCCTCAGGAGCTTACAAATCAATGGACCAGATTCTGTGAACACTTGCACTAAAAAGTACCGTGCTCACCATCAGTGAGGGTACGTCTGCACTACAGGATTATTCCGATTTTACATAAACCAGTTTTGTAAAAGAGATTGTATAAAGTCAAGTGCATGCGGCCACACAAAACACAATAATTCGGTGGTGTGCGTCCATGTACCGAGGCTAGCATCGATTTCTAGAGAGTTGCACTGTGAGTTGCTATCCCATAGCTATCCCACAGTTCCCGCAGTCTCCCCCACCCATTGGAATTCTGGGTTGAGATCTCAGTGCATGACAGTGCAAAAACAGCGTCGAGGGGGATTCTGGGTAAATGTCGTCACTCATTCCTTCCTCCATGAAAGCAACAGCAGACAATCATTTCATGCCCTTTTTCCCTGGATTGCCCTGGCAGACGCCATAGCATGGCAACCATGGAGCCCGTTTTGCCTTTTGTCACTGTCACCATATGTGTACTGGATGCCGCTGACAGAGGCGGTACTGCAGAGCTACACAGCAGCATTCATTTGCCTTTGCAAGGTAGCAGAGACGGTTACCAGTCGTTCTGTACCGTCTGCTGTGCCATTGAAAACTGGCGATGAGATGATGGTTATCAGTCATTCTGTACCGTCTGCTGCTGTCATGGGTGCACCTGGCTGACCTTCGCTGAGATCAGCCGGGGACGCAAAGACAAAAATGGTCCCTCCTTTATGTTGTATCTAAAAATAGAGTCAGTCCTGCCTAGAATATGGGGTACTAGAGAAGCAGCGTATCAGAGAACCAGAGAGCACAGCCGCTCCGTGTCAGATCCTGCAGAAATGATGAGCTGCATGCCATTCTAGGGGGTGTCCCTGCAACAACCCCACCCATTGCTTCCCTGCTCCCCCAACCCTTCTGGGCTACCGTTGCAGGGTCCCCTCATTTGTTTGATGAAGTAATAAAAGAATGCAGGAATAAGAAACACTGACTTTTTAGTGAGATAAAATGAGGGGGAGGCAGCATCCCGCTGCTATGATAGTCCAGGCAGTACAGAATCTTTTCTTTAGACATGAAAGGGGTGAGACTGATGGAGCTCAGCCCCCAGTTGCTATGATGAGGACGGTTACCAGCCATTCTGTACCATCTGCCAGGAATAACCGGAAGTCATTCCTATTTTTACCCAGGCGCCCCCGGCCGACCTCACCTGAGGCCAGCCAGGAGCACTCACAGGCTGATGACGAGGACGGCTACCAGTCCTACTGCACTGTACCGTCTTCCACCGCGGAAGAGAGGGGAGAGGATGCTGCTGTTCAGTGCCCCAGCACAGTGTCTACCAGGAGCATGCAGTAGACATATGGTGACACTGAAAAAAGTCAAGAAATGATTTTTTTCCCTTTTCTTTCATGGGGGGGAGGGCGACTAAATTAACGAGATATACCCTGAACCACCCTGGACAATGTGTTTGACCCTACAGGCATTGGGAGCTCAGCCAAGAATGCAAATGCTTTCGGGAGACTGCGGGGACTGTGGGATAGTTGGAGTCCTCAGTCCCCACTCCCTTCCTCCATGAGCATCCCTTTGATTCTTTGGCTCTCCGTTACGCTTGTCACACAGCACTGTGCTGTGGACTCTGTATCATAGCCTGAAGATTTTTTTCAAATGCTTTGGCATTTCGTCTTCTGTAACAGAGCTCTGATAGAACCGTTTTGTCTCCCCATACAGTGATCAGATCCAGTATCTCCCGTACGGTCCATGCTGGAGCTCTTTTTGGATTTGCCACTCGTGCTGATTAGAGCTCCACGCTGGGCAAACAGGAAATGCAATTCAAAAGTTCGCGGGGTTTTTCCTGTCTACCTGGCCAGTGCATCCGAGTTCAGATTGCTTTCCAGAGCGGTCACAGTGGTGCACTGTGGGATACCGCCCGGAGGCCAATACCGTCAATTTGCAACCACACTAACGCTAATCCGATATGGTAATACCGATTTCAGTGCTACTCCTCTCGTCGGGGAGGAGTACAGAAACCGATTTAAAGAGCCCTTTATATCGATATAAAGGGCCTCGTTGTGTGGACAGGTGCAGCGTTAAATCGGTTTAACGCTGCTAAAATCGGTATAAATGCATAGTGTAGACCAGGCCTGAGTGAGTATTCAGGGTAAGTACTATGCTTGGTAGTGAGTGTTTGCAGGTTAGAGCCCTATGTCAGTCAAAAGATTAGAGGAAGTGAAGTGACAAAAGGGGGGAGAATTTGCATTTGGTTGGCAGTGGCATACATCTTGTACTTCCTTACGCTCTTCCCATCTAAGCTATGGAGTGATTTACTGAACAGCTACTGTCTAGTCCTAAATCCTGGGACAAATCTCTTTTGCATTTTCCTCTGGAAATCTTTGCATGACTTACCACCCTCCTATCTGTACTAGGAACAGGCCTTTGCATAAAAAATAGATTATTTTCATGAGAAGAGCTGTAGAGAGAGCTGCAAACACAATCCTGCAATGCGCAGAACCTTGTGGAGGGGAGATGCACACCTGCTGGGTTTTGCATACATGCACAGCAGATGTGCTGGCAACAGCTGCACAGTGCAGTTAAAGTTGCACTGTGCTTGGAAGGATGCGTCAGCATCTGCACCCACTACCTGTTCATAAGGGTCTGCAACACTCAAAAGGGGGCATGTAAGTAGACACACATATACACTGGAAGCTTCTGTTGCAGTGGTTCTAAGCCTTATGCACAGTATGCAAATAGGTATTCAGCTGCCATTACCTTGGAGAATGTGTCTGCTAGGAGACATAGATAAGGCAGTGCTGTAACTGTAACCTCTCTGGATACTAAATTGTATTAAATGAGCCCCACCCACCCCCTAATGCATCATTTTCTGCCCCCAAGCAGAACTGAGCCCTGAGGTAGTAAGTGTTAAGTGAGTCTGGTCTATGGCAAACACAAGACTATTTGATCCTGGAGCAGATGAAGATATAAGGCAGATTTAAATGTGAGCTGGGATACTACAGGAAGAAACCTTTTTCAAGCAGAATCAAGGCTAACCTTATTCCCAATGGTCATGTACTGCAGTTCCTACTGTAGAACAGAGGAAGGAATTGTACAGAGTGATGAGGTAAAGCAGTGCCAGCTAGTCGTGCTAGGAAAAGCCACTGCTATGTATTAGAGGGAGGGGAAAAAAGCATTAAAACTGTAAAATGAAGAGTGAGCATTAGCCTTTTATTAAAACCATCAATGCATGGAAAATATAGGATTAATATAGCCCAACTGACCTAAGCACTGTATAATCCCATAGATGGTGAAAATAAGGCAATATTTGAAGGTTTCTTCTCTATTCAATATAACATTTCTCACCATGGACTATTTAAATACTATTTTATCAAATCCACATCACTCAAATGTAGGAACTATTCCACTTCCAGAATAATACAGAATCATAAATTCATAAAGATAGTAGTTACAAACAGCTTCAATCCTGCAAACATTTTAGGAAAAATATTCTTTATGTCATTTCTAAACACGATTTAAGTGCTTATAGCAAATGTTCTAGAAATATGCGAGCTATGTCTTTGCTCTGCCTTGCAAACACAGGACTCATTTTTCATTCGGAGACTGCCCAACAGGGACAGAAACAGATCCCTGCCCAGCTCCTTCCTCTGCACCGAAAAACAAAGGAAAAACAAATGAAACAAAAATCTAATTTCTTATGAGAAGAATTCTTATTTAATTTAGCCCTTTCCCATTTGGATGAGCAGTTAGGCAGGCCATCACTTCTGGGGATACATGGGTTAATTTAGCTTTAAACATTACTATGATTCAAACCTGCCAAAACCAAGTTTTTAATGCATGTGCCAGTCACTTTGACTTTGTGGCCAACATACATCCACAAACAAACAAAAAACCACCTGGCTCTAATTTCTTCCTTCCTTCCCAGGAGATAACACCTCTCTTTTTGATAGAAAAAGTGTTTCACTAAGACCAGATCCAAAAATGATGCCACTTCTCAGAGTCACTGTTCAGCTACCAGTGTTCTCAGGCAGTACTGGGATTTCAACCAGTGTGGTAACCTCAATCTATAGTGTTGTTGACATTCCAGAGCAGTTGACACTGGCTATTGAGAAGATCTGCAGACATAAAAGGTAATGTACAAAAAGGCTAAGCCATCAGGTCCCAGATTTTTAAATGTATTTAGGTCTTGCTGCACTCAGCATTGCAAGGCCTAACTGATGTAAGAGTCTAACGGTATGGCTACACTGCATCACGGGCGATTTCTTGATTCAAGGATGATCTCTACCACAGATTTACATATGGGTCCTCAGATGACTCAGGAGTCCGATCCTGGAACCACAGATCCACCCACAGTAGGTACAGACATTTCCTGGTGGGTCAGCTGCCTGCTGGGAGAAAGTTTTTGTTTCCCACCCCCCCATCTTCCTCTCTCTTTTTTCAGCTTTGAGGGTAAGGCACTTCTCCTCAAAGTGGGCCACTGCCTGATGGAAGATGTTGCACCATTGAGGTCGGTTAATGGCTTGCTCCTCCCAGCTTCCAATGTCCACATCAGTTTTCTTAAGATAGGCTTTCAGTGTGTCTTTGTAGCACTTCCTCTGACCACCCCGGGATCTCTGACCATAGGAGAGCTGAGAGTAGAGGACTTGTTTTGGAAGGTGAGAGTCTGGCATCCGCACACAATGTCCAGCCCAGTGGAGTTGGTGCATGAGGATCTTTGCTTCTAAGCTGGTGACATTGGCTTCAGTGAAGATGCTGGCGTTAGTGCTAATGCAGACACTCTAAGCTGATGGGAGAGAGCTCTTCCCTTGACTTCATCATTCCAGCCCCCATAAGCGGCGGTAGCTGTGTCAGTAGCAGAAGCTCTCCCACTGAACTAGCACTGTCCACACCGCCACTTAGGTCATTTTAACTTACATCGTCCAAGGGGTGGCTTATTCACACCCCTGAACGATACAACTTATACCAACATAAGCTGTAGTGTGCACATAGCCTCAATTTCATTTCCAAAAGAAATGTAGGAACTTTGAGAGTCAAAATTCCATTGACAGTCGATGGGATTTAGGCTCAAAGTGCCTAAACTCCTTTTGAAAATGAGACTTAGCTTCCTCACTTGGTTAGGTGCCGCATCGCTGTGCACAGCAGTGCCTAAATACCTTTAAATACGTGGGCCTAGGTTTATGTTTAGTGGCCATCAGCTTCAGGTTGCTTTTCAGCAGGATATAGGCTTAAAAGCCTTTTTATTCATGTTCTTCATTCTCCTCCTCTTTGCGAACATTTGAAGTGAATCAAAAGCCAAGCAGCCAAACAAAGAACATTGTTCCGATGCAAGTACTGTAATGTTGTGTGAGTTTGGTTGTTTTTAACATAATCAAAGGAAGCTTCTAACAGTTCTAAAGACTGTGATCACAGTTCTGGGGGAAAATCCAGAGCCTTTGGTATCTAGTTATAAAAATCTGCCAAAGCAGACTTAGGCTGACTGGTAAATATTGATTTATACTGAACCCTCATTAACTTTTATATATGTGATCCTAACATTTCTATTTTCATTGGCCAGATTCACATTGCTACAATGAGGTTTTGATGTTCATTTTAACAGTTTGTTTAGTTAAATATATTCTGTTAACGCTTTATATTTGCACAGGCTACAGCACTCATTTAAAGGGTTTCTTCAGCATTAAAACTGTATTCATTAGCAGGGACTAGACTACAACTGCCCCTTAGGCCAAGATACAGTTCAGGAGGGGAAATAAGCCAGCTAGAAGTGCAAATTTCATTGCAGGGTTGTGCTGAATGGTATAACCTGGCCCTAAATAATTATATGGGAGAATGCCCAGCTACTGCTGCTGTGATAGTAAAATAAGGAAGGATTCTCTGTATCTGTACACATGGCCTCTGCTCTCAGTTACATCAGTGTAGCAGGGATCAAAATCTGGCTCAAGGGATGAAATGATTGCAACAACATGATAAGCTTTGCAGTTATACTGAATATACCACCTGATTGAAATGTGCTGCGATGCTCGAATTTAAGTATTTAAACTGCTAACTGCACTTGGGAAAAATGAGTTACCGCCTTAACAGGTATGTTATGTTCTACTTTTGACTGCTGTAACTATTTGTTTACATACATCCCAACTAGAGCACATCAGAACACTGCAGACTAAATGTATTTTTGTCAAAATCTGCTATTTTGTTGAAGCTGAAATGTTTGCAGAGGCATATCAATTTCAATGACATTTTTGATGGGAGGGTTTCTGAGATCTAGGGTTCTCTGGTCACTTCTGACCAGAGAGAGAAGGGGGAAAAATCAAATACTTGATCTCTTTGATCCAAAAATGTACGTTTGGACACAAATCCAGTTCACAAAAGTGTTTGATAAGTTTTGTTTTCATTCCAACTTGTAACAAAGACAAATTTTGAAACCTCAAAAGTTGCTGCTGTGACAAACATGGCGCTGCTGTGTAATAAGCTGAGAATACTGACATGTAACGATTTGATGACCATGGTATGGGATCTGCTCAGTGAGGAGGAGTTACTGAATATGGGGTTATAAGACTTTTCTGCATGAATCTATTGATCTAGCTTAACAGCGAGCAATGGGAAAAAAACAAGCAGGAAAGCAACAGTCTAGCTATAGATAAACAAGCCTCCCACAAACACTGAGGGACAGTTACAGGGCAATGATTTACTTTTACACTCCGGCCCAAAGTGGCACAGCTGTGTTACCATGCAGGGAGCCTACACATCCAGTTCAAAAGCCTTCTCAGGAGAGGAAGAGGGGGAGAGTTCAGATTTCAAGGGCTGTCCAGGGTGACAGGCTGACAGAGAATGTTCTAAGAAGGGAGGGAGAAGAAGTTGGACATTCTCCCAGATCCAGGGAATGGGTAGCCTCAGGGCAAGGCAAACGTGTTGAGATTGGTTTCTTGTTTTAAAATGTTTTCTCTTAAATGCTTTGGTTCTAAATAAATAACACGTTGCTTTAAAGAGGCTGTTGGGTCACCGGTTTCCACTGTCATTGCTCCTGAAGAGAACACAACTGTGGAATCGGAGCTGAAGTCAGACCTGCTGAGATAATCATGATCGGTACCAAGAGACTGCAGCCACTCTGTGAGTGGGAGAATTGCATGATTCCATCCCAAGAGAGATGATGACCAGGCAGGGCCGGTGCAAGGAAGTTTCGCGCCTCAGGCGAAACTTCCGCCTTGCACCCCCAACCCAGCTAACCCTGCCCCCCCACAGCAGCTAACTCAGCCCCCCACCTGGGGAGCCCCCTCCCGCAGCAGCTACCCCCACCACCACGACAGCTAATCCCTCTCCACCCCGTCCCCCCACGGCAGCCAACCCTGCCTGGGGAGAACTCCCCCTCCCCCGCCACGGCAGCTAACCCTGCCTGGGGAGACTCCCTCCGTGGAAGCTAACCCTGCCTGGGTTTTCCCCCATCCAGCTCTCCTCGGCTCCGTCTCCTCCACTGAGTTCGCTAGCGCCGCTCTAATTCTCCTCCCCGCCCAGGCGTGCGGCGCCGATTGGAGGAGACTTAGAGCAAGGGCTGTGTGCTCAGTGGAGGAGGCAGAGTGGAGGTGAGCTCGGGCAGGGAGCTGTTCCCCTGTGTGCCTCCCCTCACCCCCGTTACTGCAGGCAGCCCTCCCCGCGCGCTCCCCCACCCAGCTCACCTCCACTCCACCTCCTCGCCTGAGGAGACTTTTAGGTGCCGCCAATCACTAGGCGCCCTAGGCGGCTGCCTAGTTTGTCTAAATGGTTGCACCGGCCCTGTGGCTAGGGGCCCAACACCTGAGGGGAGTGCACTCAAAGAGGTCAGAAGTGCTGCTAGCCTTGTAACTGAGACGATCACAAAACGGAATTGTTATCCTCCAGCTGCCTCTAGTCCCAACCATTATATCAGGCGCTGATATAATGCAAAGTGCTGTAGGGAAATCATTCCCTCATATCTATAAATCTGTAAATAAAAATCCATACTTAGCAGTGCAAGTGGTTATATTAAAAAGGAGGACAAAATCCAACATAACCAACTGCTTCTTTTATGGCCTGAAATCAGTGGGAGCTTTTCCACTGACCTCAATGAGGGTTGGATTAGGCCTTAAAGAGAGGTCACAATTCTGAAGTTCATTTCTGTTGCAGTGCAGTTTTTCTTTTGTTTCATGTCACATTAAAGATTCAGCACCTCTTCTCCTAATGCTCTGAAATATAGTACAATCTATAGGAGGGCAGAAAACAGAACTAAGCAGGAGGGGGGAGCACACACCTATACCTCATTAAGATCTAAAGTTTGTCCTTAATGTGTCTGTGAACTCAAAACGAGTGTCTAAATGGAGATTTTTTTTCTGCTACAGGGTAAAATGATTACAAATGTCTCTTTGTGCAAGAGCTTAGTGGTATTTTATGCAGCTGGCATTGCAAAGCTTGAAACAAATCCAAGAAAACAGATTGTATCTTTAAGGTTAGAAATCAAACTTTCTACTGCTAAAGTGCAGATTTCCTGGTAACGGGCTAAGCCGTGATACTAGAAGCTATAGCAAACAGAATCTCTACTGCTATATTAAGTGAAGTGTATTGCTCTCTTTATTCTCTATTGCCTTTTTATCCATTCATTCCATTCCCAAACTATCATGAAATGGATACTATCACGTAATTTTTTTTGTTATAGTTTTTTATATTGTATATTTCTCAACATTATTTCTAATACCTACTCAGAAGGCTTATAGGGAAAACCATAAGTTAAAAATGACTAACTTTTCAAACAGACCTGAAAGCCACCTGGTAGTTTTTATCAAGCAGTAACTAACAATAGCTTCAGTTTATATATAGGAATATCAGATCTGCCATAGTGGATCAAATCATTGGCCCACCAAGCCTGGGGACACCCATCTAGGGTGACCAGATGTCCTGATTTTATAGGGACAACTCTCGATTTTTGGATATTTTTCTTATATAGACTCCTCTTACTCCCCACCCCCTGTCCCGATTTTTCACACTTGTTGTCTGGTCACCCTGCCCCACATCCAGTACAGCTAGACAATGTATTTATTTTATAAACTTCTCTGGCACCTCCCAAGAACCGGAGAGAAACATAATACTTTGTATGCATTTCTATTATTGCAGTTAACAGACTCCCACAAAAGCTCAAGAAACTCTGCCTAACCATATCATGAGATCCCTTTGTACTCTCCAGCCCCTCCACTTCTGAACCCCTAACCTTATCAATAGCCTATAAGAAAGGATGGGTTTTCAGCATGCCCGGAAAGTTAACACATTTGGTTTTGTCACACTAAGGAAGGAAACATATTCCAAAGAGGAGGACATATGCTCGCAGAATGTCCAGCCAGCAGCACACTCTCATTTAAATACATTCGGCTCCAGGCTTTGTTGATCTCAGCCTTGGCAGCATGGTACAGGAAGGGAGACTGCCCTTCAGGTGACTGGGGTCCCAAATCATTTAGTGCGGTATAGGTTAAAATCAGCCCCTTCAACTCCACCGGAATCCAGCACAGCTGTGGGAGCCATGGTGTTATCTGCTCTCCACGCAATGCACTACTCATCATCTGGACAGCTGCATTCTAGTTTGAGCGCTTGACTAGTCCTAATGCACAGCCTGTATCAGAGAGAAAAGGCTGCCTGCTTTTAGCCAGAGACAGATGAAAAATGCCTGGTTTTGGCTACGCCTGCTGCTGTTTGATCTTTCATGAACACCTTGGATCTAATACAACTCCAAACTCAATCCCATGCAGTGAGAACCCTGCAGTGGGGAGAAGAAGGCCCGGAAGATGCAGGCCAGAAGAATGGCAAATGAGTCCATGAACTGCGTGGCTTCATGACCCACAGTCCCATGTACAGGGTTCATGACCAGTATTTCCTGCCCATATGCTGTTGGACCAGCTGGCGGGCTTCTGCAAGTTGAAGATGCTTTTACAGCTCCATGAATATATGACTGAGAAGCTTCTTTGCTGGTGCTGTGAGCTCATTTGCAGAATAGTACCCCACGTGAACAGCACCTCTTGTATATTTCAGTGTGATGGGGTAGTCTGCCATCTAGGACAGTACTACCTAGTGTCAACCCACCCCACCACCTGGCATGTTTCTTTGAGAGGCCTAATGGAGATAGGAGTAGGGAGGAAGCAAGCCCAAGAATGAGTAATGCTTGGAGAAGGAATACTTTTACTGTACTTTAAGGGACAAGAGCCTTTCAGAATGAGCAGGGTAAGGCTCCCCTCTCACCCAGCCAATTAGAGAGGAGTTGGGGGATGTGGAACAGCATAAAAGCTGCCTCCTTCTTCCCAACAGGGGAGACACTACCTGGAGAGGCTGGCCCACTGAGCCCTCCAGACTGGAAAGATGGAAGGGTGCTCAGCTGGAAAGTTCTGGTAAAAGCTTTGCAGCTGGCTAACCTCAGGCAAGACGCCTGAGACATGAACCCCAGAAAAAGGGCAGAGAGGGAACTCCTGTTTCAAGGAGAGAGATACTGACTGTCTTAAAGCAAGGGGCAGAGAAAGCCACCAGCAGGACAATACAGCTGCTGCAGTGAAGAGCTGAGACTGGCTTTTAGGAAACGCCTCCAGAGCTGGCCCAAGGAGAAGCTGCAAGGAATCACAAAGTCAAAGTGGAGGCAACAGAGTATGCACATCTTGTGAAGATGCTGGTGAGCGAGGTAAAGGTAGAAGCAGCCAAGGGAAAATGGTGGAAGGATTGAATAAAAGAATAAAAGAAGGCGAGAATGGCAAGTACCACATAAAGGCCAGGAGATGGGCTTGAAGGTCATTAAATTTTGAGTTTCCTATTTTCTGTGACTCAGCCAGAGGTCTAGGCTACATACGACAAAGGACTGTTGTGGCACCAGAACACCTAAAGGGAGCATTAGATGGAGCAAACCTTGGCAACACTCCACTTGAACACTAGGAGGCACTCCGGAGGTGAGAGGCACGATTACAGTCCAGTATACTGTATCCAGCACAAGTACATACTATATCTACTACACAGTCATATTGCATATAATTTATACTGCACTCACAATATTAGAAACAATCCATTACATAGTCATGTAGGACCAGATTCTGATACATTTACTCATACAGAGTAGTATATAACTCCACGTTTAGTCTAACTGAAGTCAATGGAACTAACCTGATGAAGAAGATATGACAGTGTCAGCCCTAGTCGACACTGGAGGGCGGGGGGGGGGGGAGGAATTGATCTAAGTTACGCAACTTCAGCTACGTGAATAACGTAGCTGAGGTCGACGTACTTAGATCGACTTACTGTGGTGTATTCACTGCAGTGTGTCGACTGCTGCTGCTCCCCAGTCAACTCTGCTTGTGCCTCTCATGGCGCTGGAGTACAGGAGTCGATGGGAGAGGGCTTGGGGGTCAGTTTATCACGTCTAGAATAGACGCAATAAAACAGTCCCCGCTGGATCAATTGCTGCCTGCCGATCCAGTGGGTAGTGTAGACATACTCTAAGTCAGGATTTCAGAATACGGCTCATACTGCATATGGAGTTTGAGTGTATACCCAGCATATGCACAAACTGTGTCCATTATATATTTTACATATAATATATATTTTGGTATTAATCCTACTGCCCGGCAACCTCTGTTCTAAGAACTCAATTGATCCCCATTAGCCCAAACTTCCACATTTAGAGTTGAACCTGAAGATAACAGATTATTTTTAAAGTTTCCCCATTTGGCTGGTGACCAACCATGCTCAAAAGCTTGGGGCAAAAATATTGTTACAAAATTCTAGGTCACAAATACCTGCTCAAATATGACCTTGACTTGATCTTTGGTAGGCATGTGCTGTTAATAACGAAAAGACAAACAGTTACGGATATTTACATACTTACCCTTCTCTTTACCTCTATTCCTGGGGCTCATGCTGCTGGAACTAGGCTCCGATTAGTTTTGCTGAATGCAAAACCTTATGGCATTCATTAAAGATACACATGGGGGAGGGGAGGAGAGAAGAAACGAAAAGGTCCATTCCATTTTTTGTCATCGGGCATGATATACTATCACAAAAGAGGGACTGAAGACACTTTGGTGGTAAGCTTACCTCTCCCAGAGGTGAAATACAAAGAGAGGGAATGATTCTTATTCACAGACAGAGCAAATGATTAAAGGACAGAGAGGGGAAGATGAAATGTTGTCTTTAAAGAGATGCTCCTGGATAAATGGAATTTTTCATATTCTGAAAGACGCTTTGTTTTGTTTTCTGCTTCAAGAAAAAAAGAACCTATGGTACCAAAAGTTACAGCATGAATTAACCTGTTAGCATTTGGCAATCAGAGAGAATACCCTGCAGATTCAAAGATGCTGCTGGTGGTGGGAATTTTGCTTGTCCTACTAATGCATATCACGCATAAGGACTTTGCTGTCATATTTTCTATTTGCATAAATTGACGTTCTGTTAAAAAAAAAGTATGGAGGGAACGTAGATTAAAGATAGATTGTCAGTCTGGCTCAGCCTAGTTTGTATTTTCACTCAAATGAGTGGAGTGTGTATAAATAACACTTTTGATTGCTTTCAGAGATGGGGCTGGTTTCAGCATGGCATTCCAATCACTGTACTTTCTTTTTTGTATTCCCTCTGCCAGTCAAGAACAATATGGAACCTTTTTGTTAAAGAAGTCTTTAATTTCACATAGTAATTACCTATTTGATCAGACAAAAGGTACCACGAATGAAAGCCATTTACTTGTTTGATGCAAGTGAGATGAGAAGTGTCACTACAGCTGTGAGCCTGTCAAAGAGAAAACACTAGTGGTTGATTAGATAAGCAATGTTGTACAAAGAAAGAGGAGTGGTGGGAGGGAACAAAAGGAGAAAAATTCCAAGTTTTACTCCATTTAAATAGATGGAAGGGAGTTAATGAGAAATCCTTCCAAACATAATTAGCATAATTATCCTGAAATACAGCTCCTACAACTTCACTGGGGTCAACCTTCCACCGAATGAGCTAAACACGCGAACATGCGCAAAGACACACACCCACAAAACTGGCTTATAAAACAACTAACAATCTGGAGGCAACTTGCCCTAACACCTGTTGCAGTTTCTCAGACTCATTCATGCAGCAATAGAAATTGTGCTACAAGGATGTAAAAAGTATCATTTGCTTAAGCTGATCCACTACTATTCAGACAATGATTTGCACAGCTTGAAATCAAAGCTACAGTTTGCTTTGCAGAGGGATTTTTTATTTTTTTTAAAATTACTGTAGCCAGGAACCTGATGATAGAATGTTGAAAACAGTTGCAGAAAGATGCTTTTGAGGGGGGAAATTGTAGTATTTATTAGAAATGGGATGAGGAGATGGTATTTGTATCTAGATATGTTTTTTGATTGTAGAAATAATTCAAGAATGAACTGAGGATGAGTTTTGTTTGTTGACACTGAAATCTCACTAGCAGTCCCCATAAGAATTCCTCCCAAAATGTGGAAATCTATTATGCTTAGCAAGTCTTCAGTCCCATCCAGACCAATACCAGAAGCTGCTCCAGAGACCAACCATTGGACCAAAACAGAGGAGGAGAGGGAGAACAGGTGTTCAGATCTATGGATTCTGATCTCACTCCCCCTGCACCAACACTCAGAGTTGCTCAGACCTGAGATTCCCAGTCTGGCCCATCTCTATTCTTTTATGCTATTATCTGACTTTTAGAAGGACAGAACAATGTCCTAGATGGAATACCAATATCATGCCAACAAGGCGGCACTGTGTTCTCTATTTTACACATACAGTATGAGGACTGGCGATTTGAGCTATCTTTTCCACCCAACTTCTCTCTCCTCCTTTGCTGCAGCTAGCATAGGAGGTGGAAAGTGAAAGGCATTGCAATTTCCAGGAGTCTCTTCACAAAGTAAACATAAAATTGAACCAGTTTTGGATGCAGTCTGTCTCATCTGTGCTGGCCTCTTGGTACCAGCTGGTTAGAGCAAGATATGTTTCTAACATTAACTGGAAATATTTTATTCTGTTGGATGACATATCAAACAACACAGCCCTGACACTTTCACTGCTTAGAAACTGTGCCTGGAGGTACTTGAGGATTCTTGTGGTCTCTTTCACCAGCATGATATCTGAGTGCTACATCAGAACACCAGAAACCTCAGGATACTTTTTTCATGTCTTTATTTGACTCATAACGGTGACTTATGTAGCGTGAAAGTTGAATACTGGTATTGCTTTCCTTGACACTCCTCACTAAGATAACACATACGAAAAAAGGAAAGCACTCAGCTAGCTGACCCCAATTGAATGCCATCACTGGTTCACCCCAAATGCTGAGATACTATCAATACTACAGTTACAGCAAAAATGTTTAGTGTCAGAGCAGGGCTGCGGCTTAAGGGCTTTGTGGGAGCCAAAAAAGAATTTGTCCTTTTCCAAGTGCCACTAAACCTCATAGCTCCTGTACGCACACATCCTCCACACACACCCCCGCGCCTGGCATGGAGGGAGGAATGGAACCCCTGCTCCTGCTCTGCCCCCTAACCACCACCTCCATGCACAAGAGCTCCTGCACAGCTGGGCTTCACTGTGAAATAAGAGTTTGCATCCTTGTATGTTGTGTCCTCTCCAACTCCTACCCATGTTCATGGGTGGAGGAAGGCTTTGCCCTACAATGCACATTCTTTCTTTGCTGGTATAGATGTGCGTGGGGAGGAGGGGGCAGTACTTCTGCTGTTGCTGCACTTGTCACTACTGTTGTGCCATCGAGCAGGAGGGTTTCCCTAGATCTGCAAGCAGCCACTGCAGATGCAATGCTAATAAATATGCCTCAGAAGCGGCCGTTCTCTAACAAAGCCAATAGCTCCATTACGGTATCCCATAGTCCTCTTTAAACTTTGCCATCAAAACCTAATTTCACAGCCTGATCAGTTCCTGTGGCCGAATAATTCTCTCTATTATTTAAATCATGCTAAAATGAATACATTAACAAATAACACTAATAAAATTCATGGGATCACACAGTGGAAAAAAATTACACTGCGTGGAGAATTGGGTTACAGCAGTTACATCACCTGTTGAATCAGATACAATATACATCAAATCAGATAGATGATTACTTTAATTCTATATACAGGCTATTTAATTCGATGCATCCCCTAGTGCGTGTAACTGCTAAATGAAATGCACTGGATGATCTGCAAACACATAATCACCTTGTAATTGAAATACCTATGATAGTAAAATGGATATAACATTTATTAAAGCCATTATGCAAAGATTCAGTTTTGAGATTTGAATGGTTGGATATGATGACGGCCTATGGTTTTTTCAAATGCTCTGAGTGTTCCCAGACTAAGCAGCTATGCTCTTCTAAAACAGCAAACTCAGAGATCCCGTATAAAGGTGGGAGAATGTTATCTTGTGCATTCCAACCAGAGGGACGTCCCCGCTCAGCAAGGCACTTACAAAACATGCTGAAATTTAAGCAAGTTCTGAGCTTTAGCTGGTTAGGATGAGTATTATTATTCTCCTGGGGGTGCACCAATGTGTCTGACTTGTTCTGTGGGAAGCTGATTTAACAGTATGTTAAATCCCTCACAAAGCTGAAGAGTTTGGGTTGATATTGCTTGTCCCTCGCCCACCTATTCCCCCAGGAAAAATAAGAAAGTTCAATTTCTACCAGGACACATGTTTTTAGGACCAGACTGTGAATGGCCTATGTGGGGAGGTGGGAGAATCAATCCTGCCTTCTTGTAGACCTTGCGTGATGGCTAGGAAGAAATGTGGACACTAGATTCAGGGACTGTTTCATCTGTGAGCCCTAAGGTGGGCTGCAAGGGGCAAGGAGACCAGATGCAGTGGGGAGACAGGACAGCTCTGAACACATCTGGGATAGTGCAGCCTTCTCAATAGGCTGGCATGGAGAAAGAGTGGGGCGGGGGGGCCTAGAGGCTATCATGATACTCCCATGCACAGCTGGTTACCCAGGGTGGGTTTTCCATCCTCATATTTACAATGCATTTGCAAGTTGTTTACTCTGTCAGTTTCACACCACCTTTTAATTTTTTTAATCAAGGGTTCAACTAGTCATGAACCTGGACCTGAATATTCTAAACCCAGGAAGTTTTATATAGAAACCACTTGTATTTTTAAGGGAAAGTCTCAGCATTTTACTGTACATTTGTCTCTTGTTTCTAGCCTCTGACATTTTTAGCTTTGCACAAAGGATGCCTCTCTGCAGAATGTTAGCAGTTGAGCTAATTTACACACTACACACAAGCTTCTATTTGTCATCACATTTAAGTCTTTACAAAATAAATTTTGGTTAGATGTGAACGCAAAATTCTCCTTTTCCCCCCAGTGAGCCACTTTGAAATGCACTTTAGGAGAAGTTTGACTTTATCCTCACTTAGGGCTTGTCTACACTACCCGCCGGATCAGCAGGCAGCGATCGATCCAGCGGCGGTTGATTTATCACATCTAGTATAGACGCGACTAATCAACTGCTGAACGCTCTCCCGTCGACTCTGGTACTCCACCAGAACAAGGAGTGCAAGCGAAGTTGACAAGAAAGCGTCAGCTGTCCACTTACCACAGTGAAGACACCGCGGTAAGTAGATCTAAGTACATCGACTTCACCTACGCTATTCACATAGCTGAAGTTGTATATCTTAGATCGATCCCACGTGGTAGTGTAGACAAGCCCTTAGAGACCAAGTGGAGTGCCTACATTTAAACCATCCTGAGGGATGGACTTTGGACAAACCACTTAAAACCATAGGATACCAATTCAATCCAGTGGGGAATTGCAAACTCCCTTTCCTATGCCTTTCAAAAGTCAATCTAGAATAGTGTAAATAAAATGAGTTTCAGGTAGAAAGGAACTGAATATACTAAATTCCACCTCCCCCCGCACCCCACCCTTTCAGAACAGTTCTTCCAGAAAAGAATAAATATTAAGCACCATCATCCCCTGGCTTTTAGTCCCCCAAAGAAGCACGGAGCCTGAAACAGAGGAAAAATTAAACCTAAATATTGTTTGATGGCACATCCCTAGTATGTTCCAGAAAATGGAATTATAAACATAGAAGCAATTCCTAATACTTACATACTTATGGAACTTATCACCACAATCAATAACCGAACACCCCACAATAAGGAATTGCAGCTGATTTCTGTTTCCTGTCTGAAAAGTGTGTCAAAATCATATTCTGTTCATAGGCAATAACACCACCAAATCTTTCGGGCTAGTATAATCTCAGAATGTTGGGTGACATGCTAGAAGAGGATGCATTTTTGCTGCTCAGGTACATTTGGTAATTGCAAGTATTTCACTGCTAAGTATTAGAGACCAACCTGAACAGCAAAATTTGCTTCCAGGTTATTGATTTGGGAATAATAAATGATACAGTAACACCTAGATGCTGCAGTCAAGAACCAGGGCTTTATTGTGCTATACACTGTGTGTATATAGATTAAAAAGACCTCAAATGTTACAATCTATGTCCTTGTTTATATTCAAAATTGCATGGGATTAACTAAAGATGTGCTTTAAAATCCATTTAATTAAACTGGCACAAAACCCAGCATGGAGACACTTACTACAGATTTAAACCTGGCATATATCCATTTAGCATAATTTGGTTAGGAACTGAATTGGGTTAAATTGATTTAAGAGCATCCACACTGGATTTTGCAACAGTGTAACTTTGAATATAGATAGACCAGGGCTTAGGACAATGACAAGATGCAATAGTTGGATGAAGTAAACTCACAGATGAGGCCAGGGAGAAGGAAGCTGAGATAAGAGTTATATAAGCATGTTATTGCATAGCCTTGCAGAAAGTATAAGGTAGCCTACAAAGGTATTAAACTCACCCTTCTTTTCTTCAATCTTTCTTGACTAGTTGCTTGGGAGAAAATTCTGAAGACCTCACTTGCCCTCTCTTCTTTTTGTTTCTCTCTCTTTCACTGGCTACCCAATCTTTATTCTTTTGCTCTTTGGTGCTCTAAGGGTTTTTGGGTGATGGGGGATGTTCATGCCAGCACGTACCATTTCCTGCATCCTCTGTCCACCATCTTGGAAGTGCTGAAAGTACATCTCAGTTGGTATCAGCTTTATACAAATTGACACCAAACCAGACTCACCAGGTTTGCACACTAGTACCTCCAGCCAGGACAGAGTCTTCTATACATTACCCATAATTCCAAGCTAATTTTACTTGTAATCAAATTAGAGTTTCATATTTCCAAGTAAAGCTGAGCAACAGAACTAAAGTGTCTCATTTGGGGTTTCAAACTAAATTTCAGTATTGCACGTATAAAAGGTTTTTTAAAATTTCAAATATCTAAGCATCTGGAAATGACATCATAGAGAACTCACGCTGCCTGTATCCTCCTATAGAGCCACTATTAATTGTTAGCTTTAATGAATCACACAATGCACCCTGAAATTTTGGACACTTTATGGTCAGACAGCATTTCTAAAAAAGGCTTCAAATCTGTTCTGGAGAATGACAAGAAAACTCCGTGTCATTCTATACACAAAGTGTTAATAAAGACTCTCTCACATTTCATTAAATAGATATTAAATACCTGCCAATTAATGAATTAAAATAAAGAAACAAGGTGTTGCAGCAATCAGATTTTTTTTCCTTCTGTTATCCAATTAAAAAAAAACTTCTAAAAATTACTTTTTTTTACATGGTATATAACCGATAGCTTTAGATGCATCATAGGATTCTACATTACAGATGAAATCAAAGAGCTGAAGGTTAAACAATGCCTCATTGCAGAGAGCATGTATCTGAGTTGTGCTATCCCTTCATAACCTTCTGCCCTCCAAACATGGCAAACATATATTCAAAACATAGTGAAGCCGTGAACGCAGCAATCTGTTCAAATGCAGGTCTGCCAGTAGATAAATCTAAAGGAAATTAGCTGTGCATGCAGAAGCAGGACAAAGACATAAGAGCACACTGAAATCTTCATACCGTCATGGAAAATAAAAAAGTGCACCCAAATGAACAAACTGATAGTGGCTGAGAATTTTAAAAATCCTTACATCCAGTGACAGTTACTGTCCCTTAAAGAAGGCTCCAGGCTGCCTAGCCTTTTGCGTGACACATTCCTATGCAGCTCTGAAGTTGTCTTCTCCAATTTGGGGGCAGGATTTTTAAAAGTGCTCAGCATGGGCCTAACTCTGCTCCTACTGAAGTCAATGAAAATTTTATCATCAACTTCAGCTGGAGCAGAATTAGCCCAACACTGAGAACTTTTTTGAAAATCCCATTCACAATTGCTGTACCATTTCACTCCATGATCTGCTGTGATCAGAGAAAGATAAAATTAATTTTTTAATTCAGAATGTATCGAATAAAGGGACTCTCAACCAGTTTCAACCGAAAACTTTCAAGCAGCCCTACTCAAGAGACCTATTATTTACCCACGCCTCAATGCCCAAAATCAAATACTGGACCAGTGGTTCGGGCACTAGCCAAGAACTTGGGAAACCTATGTCTGCCACAGACTTCCTGTGTGACTTTGGGCAAGTCACGCAGAGCTTGTCTACACAAACAATTAGACCACAGCAAGCTGGGGATGTGAATCTATCCTGCACTTAGGGTACCAGATGAGAGGAAGAAAATATCGGGACACATGGGGGTGGGCGGTCTGCTGCCGGAGCAAAAAAAAGCAAAAAAAATCCCAGTGCTGCCGTCAGAGTGAAATATCAGGACAAATTGCATCCTAACGAAAGATTGGTCAGGATGCGAGACAAACACCTAAATATCGGGACGGTCATGATTTTATCGGGACGTCTGGTCACCCTACCTGCAGTAGCCTGTTGCAATCTAACTGTCCATGTGCATCCTGCTGAGGTGCATTAGCACTTCGTTTGAGCACTCTGATCTAGTCCTCTTTGAAACAGGCCAAGCTCAAAACACATTAATGAACTGTTAATGCACATCAGCAGGCTGTCCAAGGATCGTTAATGGGGTACATTCACACCTTAACTTGCCATAGTCCAATTTTATGTGGGCAAGCCCTTAGTCCCTCTGTGCTCCACATAAAATTGGGGATATAGCACCATCCTACCTGACAGAGGTTTTGTGAGGACAACTGTGTTGAAGACTGTGAAATGCTCAGATAATATGGTGAGGGGCTGTATAAGTATATAAGACAGAATTCTAACTCAGGACTTCTGACTTGGAAACCATATGCTAAACTAGAGAAACAACTTCACCTCGAAAGCCAATAGAAGACATACGAGTGAACTAGCATATCAAATTACAGCAGAGGACAGCTGTATATATAAAAACTACAGCTATCAGAGAAGAGCTGAAACACGAGTAGGCCCAGTCCCATGCTTCATTCCAATAGAACACTCCTGTATTCCATTTAAGTGGGGGGATGCTGTCCAACATTTTCAAGGATGGCTAGTGATTTTGTGTGCCTCCATTTTGGTGTGCCCAATGTGAGGCACCTTTAAGGAGACTGATTTTCAGAGAATGAGTGCTTGGCATCTTATGAAAATCAGATCCCTTTAAGGCAGGGGTGGGCAAACTATGGCCCACAAGCTCCTGCTGAGGAGCGGGGTCTGGGGCTTGCCCTGCTCTGGCACTCCAGCCAGGGCACTGGGTCAGGGGCCGCACCAAGCAGCTCCTGGAAGCCATGGCATGGCCCCGCTCTGGCTCTTAAGGACTCCAATGGGAGCTGCAGGGGTGGTGCCTGCAGATGGGGCAACATGCAATGCCGCCTGGCTGTGCCTCTGCATAGGAACCAGAGAAGGGACATGCCACTGTTTCCATGAGCCGCTTGAGGTCAGCGCCGTTCGGAGCCTGCACCCATGAGCCTCTCCCCACACCCCAAACCTCTGCCCCAGCCCTGATCCCGCTCTCCAAATTCCTTGATCCCAGCCTGGAGCACCCTTCTGCACCCCAAACCTCTCATCTCCAGCCCCACCCCAGAGCCCGCACCTCCAGCCGGAACCTGTTCCCCTTCCCACACCCCTGCCTCAGCCCTGATCCCCCTCCTGCCCTCTGAACCCCTCATTCTCAGCCCAGAGCACTCTCCAACCCCAAACTCCTCATCCCTAGCCTCACCCCAGAGCCTGCACCCCCAGCCAGAGCCCTCACCCCCTCCCGCACTCCAACCCCAATTTTGTGAGCATTCATGGCCTGCCATACAACTTCTATTCCCTGATCTGACCCTCAGACCAAAAAATTTGCCCACCCCTGCTTTAAGAGGTCTCACGTTCGGCATCCAAAAAGCAGGCATCCAGAATCACTAGTTGCTTTTGGAAATCTTGGGACAATGTAGATTTAGTCTGGCTCATGAAAAATTTTCTGCCTGAAGTGCCTAACACCTTAGCTAGCCAAGGCCAAAAGTCAGGTTGCTAGAGCCCCAAGTAGTCATTCTTAGCTCCACAGCTCAAGCAGCAAGTGAAATTTGCATTACAAAGGGAGACTGGACTTCTAGCACGTTGGAAAATTTACAGCTGAATTTCTATTAATTCCTCATTTTATATTTTCCCAGGTGTCAGCCATAATTCAGTTGCAATAGGTTTTGTGTACTTGTATTATGAATGTGCTAGGCACCGTTTACAACTCAAGAACAGTAACAGCTACTTGGATTTATATAACATTTTAGCACATCTAGTGCTTCAAAGAGCTTAACAAAAGGAGATAACTCCCTGGGATGGCAAGCTAACCTATCTATTACAAAATAAATAAATCAGTTTTAAGTTCAGACTTCAAAAGGGAAGCAGTAGATGTCCTACTAAAATCTCTGTGGGCAGGGAATTCCACAGAGCAGGAACATAATGGCTAAAAGAGCAGCCTCCCAACGTGACACATCACGGTCCTTTCCCAGTATAGATTAATGAACAGCGGGAATGGAAATGTTAATCATTAAGAAAAGGTTAAAATGTTCTTACTGTGCGTGAACGATGCATAAAAGGATACAACGACTGTTAAGAAAATACCAAATCAGCACAGAGATCTTTCGCAAACTAAATTCCAACTGGGAATATATTAAGAATGAGAAACAGCAACAGAAAAGGAAACCTCAGAGTAAAAAGTCAATGCAAAAACAGCAAGTGAAAATCAGTTGGAACTGTGACATCAGGGCACCTTGCACTTTGCAAATTAAAGCACCATTCTGGCCCAAAAGCCAGTCATTTAGGGATTGAAAATCTAATACAGTGAAACATCTGGACATGCCAAATCCAACAAATGCTGTCTGAAAAATCTGATATTTTCTATATAAAAAGTCTATGTCAAAGAAATGATATTGCATTAATGCCCCCAGATATGCATTTTAATGTATGGTAAGTAACATAGGTCCAGATTTTCAATTCATGCCATTATACGTGCATTTATTATGATTGCACACCCAATCATGCCAAATGCTCACACAAGTAACCCGCTGCACATCTGACTGCCCACCTGTATGTGCAATGACCATGATTTCATCATCATGCTCAGTGAATGCACATGCAAAATTAGGTCAAAGACGCAGATACAATTTTGGACATGCATTTGCATGCACCAATTACTGAAAATTTGTCCGTGATCCCGCTGTGACTCAGTTGTACATTTTAAGTATACTGATTGAAATTTAGTAAGGTAACTGCTAAATTTGTAAAGGGAAAAATCCTGTCTACTCCATGAGCTTCTTAGGCCTCAGTGCAAAAGAATCAATGCGATTCCTCTGTGTGGGTCAGGGCAGGATTTAGGATGCTGGTGGTCCACCCTCATGTGTGTAACAGAAAGGTGCTCTGTGGGGGCTCTCTCTTGTCATAGAAGATATGGAGATTAAGAGGGTGAAAGCCAGGGTCAGTGAATCCACAACTATGCAGGTGTACCAGGCAATCTCCACATCCATGATGGAAGGACACAGCAGCAATTGTGGCCCTGAGGCTGCAGAAGCAGCTGTGGAGTCTGTCTCCTGCCAGTCCACACTTGGGAAAGATACTTCCAACTCCAGTACCCATGGAACACATCCCTCTTGTTCCATTGGTCTTGGTGCTGGGACCAAGACTTGGCCCTCAATAAATATGTGACAGTCATATGTTACAGTCCCCTTGACATTCCTCCCTGCCTCAAACTTATCTCCTGTCTGAGGTCATGAAAACTTTCTTACGTTTCTGGCCAAGTACAACGAGAACAATATCAAGAACTTAAGGCTCATCCTTTTTAGTCAGCACCTGAGTGTGGCTGACCAGCAGTCTCTCCTCAGAGGTGTCTGCTTCGGATAGGCCAGAGAGGTCTAAGTTCCTTCAATAAAATATATTCAAAAGCAAAGACAAGATCAAATCAAGCAGTACAAATAACCCCACAAAACCCTAGGCCTCAGCCTGCACCGAGACCCACCTCACAAGGCCAAGACTCTTTTAGCCACAGGAGAGAAAACAAAAGCGTCATATCTTTAAAAAGCTTGTGTTTCAGTTGCCCACCTCTCAAGGATTCTGCATGTCAACATTTCAGCCTATACAAGCTCTAGTCCCCTGATGCCAGAAAATCACTTGGTCTCTCCTCTTGGCTCTGCAGGGCTGTCAGTTATACTCGCTGGATGCTCAGCTGTTGTCAGTATCCATGTACTCATTACCATACTAGCCAGGAAGGAACCCTTGGTTTGTGCATCTTGATAAAAAGCTTGTAGTGGGACAAATGCATTAAGCTTTGTCCCCTTTCTTGATAAAATAGCCAATTATAGACCATATTTGTTGGGGGACTCCCTAGGACTGCAGTTATCTTCTCAGTTTTCCTCTAATGACCGCTAAACATTTTTAGAGCCTTTTCCATCAACAATTCCTAGGCGCATAAAGCCTAATCAAAATAAAGTTTGTTGGTATTAAAGGGGCCTCTTGGTGTGTGTTGGGGGGGCAAAGCAGAGAATATGTATATCTTTGAAGTGTTAGTGGAAGGGGCATCCCCTCCTCAGTTCCAGTCTTCATTGTACAGTAATGATATTTTCCCATTGCTCAGTAATACTCTCCTGTGTCAAATATGATTCATATAAATGAAAGCATCTAATGAATAACAGACATTTTTAGCCTCAACATCTGCGCATAGCAAACATTTAGACACTAATTTTTTACTTGTGTACATAATTTACTATAAATTAACCCTCAATGAAAATATTTTGAATAGCTAGCTAGTATTTAACATACACAAAGGGAGTGTTCTCTATAAATTACCATTCTATTCCTGGTTCTGCCACTGACTTGTGTGACCCTAAATAAGCCATGTAACACATCTGAACCTCAGTTTACCCAGAGACTGAATGGGAATAATAGTTCTTTGGACAGTGCTTTGAGAAATATGAATGAAAATGTTTATTACATAAATGCAAGTAAACAAGAATAAATACTAATATAAAATATAAAGATTAACCTAATAATCTCACTCCTCTTTAGCATTCCTCAGGTGGGTTTGTAAGGATTATTTAATCATAGAACCATAGACTTTAAGGTCATAAGGGACCATTATGATCATTTAGTCAGACCTCCTGCACAACACAAGCTACAGAATCTCACTTACTCACTCCCGTATCAGACCTGTGTCTGAGCCATTGAAGTCCTCAAATCATGGTTTAAAGCCTTCAAGGTGCAGAGAATCTTCCAGCAAGTGACCTGTGCCTCACAATGTAGAGGAAGGCGAAAAACCCCTAGGGCCTCTGCCAATCTGCCCTAGAGGAAAATTCCTTCCTGACCTCAAATATGCTGATCAGTTAAACCCTGAGCATGTGGGCAAGACTCACCAGCCAGACACCCAGGAAAGATTTCTCTGTAGTAACTCAGATCCCATCCCATCTAACATCCCATCACAAGCCATTGGGCATATTTACCGCTAATAGTCAAAGACCAGCCTCATTATACCATCCCCTCCATAAGCTTATCAAGCTTAGTCTTGAAGCCAGATATGTCTTTTGCCCCTATTACTCCCCTTGGAAGGCTGTTCCAGAACTTCACTCCTCTGATGGTTAGAAACCTTTGTCTAATTTCAAGTCTGAACTTCCTGATGGCCAGTTTATATCCATTTGTTCTTGTGTTTACATTGGTACTGAGCTTAAATAATTCCTCTCCCTCCCTCGTATTTATTCCTCTGATATATTTGTAGAGAGAAAGCATATCTCCCCTCAGCCTTCTTTTGATTAGGCTAAACAAGCAAAGCTCTTTGAGTCTCCTTTCTTAAGACAGGTTTTCCATTCCTTGGATCATCCTAGTAGCCCTTCTCTGTACCTGTTCCAGTTTGAATTAAACATGGGAGACCAGAACTGCACACAGTATTCCAGATGAGGTCTCACCAGTGCCTTGTATAATGGTACTAACATCTCTTTATCTCTCCTGGAAATACCTCGCCTGATGCATCCTAAGACTGCATTAGCTTTTTTCATGGCTGTATCACATTGGCGGGTCATAGTCATCCTGTGATCAACCAACACTCCGAGGTCCTTCTCCTCCTCTGTTACTGTTAATGTTTGAGAAGTTTATAGCATTACCAAAAACACATGGGGAATCAATGCATAAACTGCATCATACCCATATTTCACATTTTTTAACTGTGGAATAAGTGCAGTATGGCTAATAAATCAAGTGATCCGAGAGATATTTTTGTCCATGGTACATTATCCTGTAAAATACTGCAAACATTCTCACTGCTGCACATTAGCAGTTTTATAAAAATTACATCAGTTTATGAGAAAGCTTACCATTTCTAGTAGAAAGATATACATTAAAAAGAGTGATGTTACCTATCTGGATTTGCACATTGTGCATTTACAGCTATGCACCTACCCCCTGTGGTATTTTCATATACCTGTTTGCTTAGCTGAGATTACACAATGAACCAAATATTTTCTTTTTCAGTCTTGACTGTTAATATCCACCCTTATGGACATTATCAGTTGCAAGCCTCTATTTAGGAAGGACATAAAGAGAAGTCTGTGAATAGTTCTCTTTCGAGTTGACACTAGCGTCACATTAATGAACGTCCAAAAAGAGTACATGACCTCTAGGATATGAACAGGTCATAAGGACTCTGCTATCAAATGGGTTCCCAACCACCAGACTGGCAATTCAGAATTCCACCCTCCCCTCAATGTCCTGCAAGGATGCTGTTGAAACCTGCTGATCTATTCCCCCCGCTTATTAAAAATGAATTCCATTTAGAGTATCTACTGCAGAAAGTAGTACTGCAATATGGTTCAAAGAAATAAAACAATTTCACTACTCATGCACTCTTATTCATAATATCACATCAAACTGCTGAAGTAGTACCATATGGCACTTGAGCACCAAGCCAGAACAAGTTGTTCAGCTTGTCATAATCTGGAAAGCTGCAGGAAACTTAAATAATCTTTCTATGAAGTGGAAGATCTTTGGCTTTAGTATAACTCACTGAAAATGGTTTCTGCATTTGCCTCCTATTATTCCCCATGTTTTCTCCGATTCACATTCCATTTTCTAGCTCTTGCCATCAGTACAAGTGGATGCTAGTAGCAACGGGGCTGAAAGGCTGCTAAAAGCATCTTGCCCATAGGAGCTGCTTGATCCTTCATCAGCAAACTGAATGGAATAAGTATCTTCCGCAATCACATTCATATATATCTGAATAAAAGAATTAAAGGGGCATTGTCAAGTCGCACATTTCAACATCCCTTAGAAGCAATTTGTTCACTTGTAAAGCATGTGCCCCAAAATCATGGACTGCTGAGACATTTTAATGTGATATGCTCGGCCATTAAGACTGAGAAAGGAAGTCTTTAAGGCCCATACTGAGGTGTTGCCAGCTTTCATATTTTGCCCCAAGTCAGGTGAATATGTGAGAATCTCAGCCTTTTCTTTTTAAAATAAGTAAGTTTCTAGCCTCTGTGGCAGAAGAGAAAAGAGGAGGAATTATTTTTAAGCAAATCTCATGATTTTGGTGAGGGGCCTGACTCATGTTTTTGAATGACTGGGGTTGGCAGGATTGATACCTTCCCATTCCAGGGAGGAGATTGAGAGAATTTGACATACATTAGTGGAGAGGTTGTCCTATACATACAGGTAACAAGAGTGGACGTTTGGAGATGGAAATGGGTAGGAATACTAAATGTGGGAAGAGACAGGAGCCAAGCCTAGAATGACCATAGGGAATAGGAGGAGGACAGGGGTAGGGGTAACAATAGCGGAGGGCAAAGATGTAGGCAGAAGCAGAGTTATGGGAGAGATTAATGTGAAAGAACACTGCAGAAGTGAGTGGGTCAGAATGACTGGAGAGAATTATTATTTCAGCAGCTACATGTTTAATCAATTGAAGAGAGATTAGCGCTGAGCCAGATATCCCAGAAAGGTTTTCTAATCTTTGCTGGCACATACATTCAAGCCTTGTTTATGCATCCAAAAAGGATCCTGAATTCATTTTCAAAGGCCCATCTTGAACGCCTGGATAAACTGGAGAAGAGTATTGTACAACCATTTCCTTGGGGAAAAAAACATTGTGACCTAACCTGGGCCAACCCTGTTCAGCAAAACCACACTACCAGGACCCATCTTCAGGAATGGTTCTTCAAACCTGATTCAGATCATAGCTCATTTTGTAGTGTAACTAGAGCCAAAGGGACATATTCTGTCCTCAATAAGGGGATAACTTTCCATCGACTTCAACGGGCATTAGATCAGGCCCCAAATAGTTTTGTACAAAGGCTGACTTCTACAAACTTTCCCTGCAACCCTCCAAATATATATGATTTCTCCTGCATTTTAAAAACATGAATAAAAAGGAACTAATCCAGGAAATTTATCTCAGGAATGAGTGGAAAAGAGCCCTCATGCATGGGAGGAAGAGAGAAATTGTTATGCCTGTAGTTTTGATGGAGGCAAGGGAAAGCTCTTGAAACAACTAGGACATATGGAGACAGCCTAAAATAAATAAATAAATAAAATCAGTCCCACTCCCTGGATGAAACAAGTGAAGTGAAAATAGATCTTTTCCCAGTGATGCATGCACATTAACAGTGAACAAAAGGAAAGCTGCAGCTATACACATCACCGTCATGTAGATACAAAGTTACAGAGGGGACGAGGAGTGGTGGAAAATCAATGTAAAATCCCTTGCTGGAGAAAAGATGGAATCTGGTGTCACAAGTTTTTTGTTTAAAGTAGCAAGCAATGGTTTTGCAACTGCATGCAGTTCTGCCCATCCCCCAAGATGCTTGGCTTGGGAGCGCTGACAGCACTGTCTTGCTTTCAATTGTGGCTGTACGAACTGACCAGAACTGTACTGACATTCTTGCATTCCCCCTACTCCTCCCATGCTCTATGAACTTGCCACTTGGCAGGTTTTACATACTGATTTTGCTCTCTGTGTCAGGACTGAAGGGGTGGGGGCAGCAAAGGAAACCAATGTGCGGACGCTGCACGGATTTTTCTTGTTTGCGGCCGTTATTATTTTTGAGAGGTTTGTGTTTGAATCCTTTTCCTTTCATATTCAATGTTCCAGGATGGACTGGGAGAACAGACACTAGCTCCATGACAAACGGTGGGGAAGTATCCTCAGGAAATATGATCCAGAGTGCCGGGGAGCGAGCCTTCCCACTGAGATTCACTCCTGCTTTGTGGCTGGATGTGGTATATTTTCATTTAGGAAAAAAAAAGACCTTTTGAAATTTTAATATCTGACAACAAAAATATCAAGAAAAGCTGGTCCTGGATTTCATTTTAAATGCTAAGGGCCAATTCCCTCTCCTCTCACATAAGGAGAGCAGGTGGGAAAGATGACCCGAAGCCACACAGGGCTGGACCTTTCAAAGTATTTAAGTGCCTAACGGGATTTTGAACAGCACCCACTAGTCATCTACCTGCACCTTTAGATGGGTAAATGCCTTTAAAACTCTAGCCCAGAGATGATAAGGAAATCTGTGCTGGCTAAAGATCAGCACTGAGCAATGTCCCTTTCCCCATGCTGTTGTGTTTAGCTAAGGTACGGATGTGGTCTCCATTACCATAGTATCTAGGCTCCTCACAATCTTTTATGTATTTATCCTCCCAACACCCCTGTGAGGGAGGACAGCGTTATTAGCCTCATTAAAAAAAATGAGGAGAACTTGTGGCACCTTAGAGACTAACAGATTTATTTGGGCATAAACTTTCATGGGCTAAAATCCACTTCATCGGATGAATGCAGTGGAAAATACAGTAGGAAGATATATATACACGGATAACATGAAAAAACAAGTGTTGCCATACCAACTCTAACAAGGCTAATCAATTCAGGTGGGCTGCAATTAGCAGGAGAAAAAAAAAACTTTTGTAGTGATAATCAGGATGGCCCACTTCAAATAGTTGACAAGAAGGTGTGAGTAGTGGTAGGGGGAAAAAATTAGCATGGGGAAATAGTTTTTACTTTGTGTAATGACCCATCCACTCCCAGGCTTTATTCAAGCCTAATTTAATGGTGTCCAATTTACAAATTAATTCCAGTTCTGCAGTTTCTCATTGGAAACTGTTTTTGAAGGTTTTTTTGTTGGAGAATTGCGACTTTTAGGTCTGTAACTAAGCGACCAGGGAGGTTGAAGTGTTCTCCAACTGGTTTTTGAATGTTACAATTCTTGACGTCTGATTTGTGTTCATTTATTCTTTTGCATAGAGACTGTCCGGTCTGGTCAACGTACATGGCAGAGGGGCATTGCTGGCACATATCACATTGGTAGATGTGCAGGTGAATGAGCCTCTGATGGTGTGGCTGATGTGATTAGATCCTATGATGATGTCCCTTGAATAGATATGTGGACAGAGTTGGCAATGGGCTTTGTTGCAAGGATAGGTTCCTGGGTTAGTTTTGTTGTGTGGTGTGTGGTTGCTGGTGAGTATTTGCTTAAGGTTGGGGGGCTGTCTGTAAGCGAGGACTGGCTATCTCCCAAGATCTGTGAGAGTGAAGGATCGTCCTTCAGGATAAGTTGCAGATCCTTGATGACGTGCTGGAGAGGTTTTAGTTGGGGGCTGAAGGTGATGGCTAGTGGTGTTCTGTTACTTTCTTTGTTGGGCCTATCCTGGAGTGTTACAGATGGGAAACTGAGACACAAAGAAGCTAAGTGTATTGCCCAAGGTCACACACAGGAAATCTGTGGCACAGCAGGGACATAAATCCATGTCTCTCATGCCTCAGTCTACTGCCCTAACCATGGGTGCATCCTTCTTCCCACATGTCCCATCTTGTCCCCAACTCCTCCATTCATGGTTTCTTCAAGAAGATGAAATAATTTTTATTTAGACAGAGAGGAGAAACGGGACAGCAGAAGTGTTTTACTGTGGCTGTTCTGAGGTGTCTGGGTATAGGTTTTCCCATGACATAACCTCAAGCTAGTATTATGAGCAATCCGTATAACTAAATGGTTGACCTGAATAGCCTCCATACCTGGGAGTCTTCACTAGGCCAGTTTACCAGGATCAGAAATTCAGTCATTATAGCATTTGTGGATATTTTAAATAATCTGTCAAGTCTCTTATCTCAGGGAAAAAAAATTGAAATAAAAAATCTGTTGTGTGCAATTAACAGCTCCCTTTGATGAATCCATTCCAGCATTACCACCTTTATGAGAACAGTTTGCTGCCTGAGAAATGATTTGAAGTTGCCAGCACAGACAGAACTTCAGTGAAGGATCACAGAGGAGAAGAAGAGGAATTGTAAGTGAGAACACTCATTAACCTGGCCCAGAAAACACACTCAGATCCTGATTAACTCCTTGGGATCCTCGAGTGTATTTGTGCCAGGAAAATAAAGTTTCCCTGACTTTAGTTTCAATATTATACCATTCAGCATTTGTTCTTTTCCCTCATCAACGTACTCTGTGCTCTGTACTTATGAATACCCACTATCCAATTCATTCCCCCATTAAGCTGCACACCTGCAGTGACTTTTTCCTCACACCACGGCATAGTAACTCCATAATTACCTGACATTATTATAATGCTAGAATACAAGGGTCTGATCCAAAGAGGGTGACCAGATGTCCCAATTTTATAGGGACAGTCCCAATATTTGGGGCTTTGTCTTATACAGGCTCCTAATACCCCTGTACCCCCATCCTGATTTTTCAAACTTGCTGTCTGGTCACCCTAGACCCAAACCTGAAACTGATGGGAGCTCGTCAGCTTTGGATCAGGTCCTAAAGGCTCAGCATACACACAGGGAAGCGAAACAAGATCAGGAAAAAGATCTTGGAGTCATCGTGGATAGTTCTCTGAAGATGTCCATGCAGCGTGCAGAGGCGGTCAAAAAAGTAAACAGGATGTTAGGAATCATTAAAAAGGGGATAGAGAATAAGATTGAGAATATACTATTGCCCTTATATATATCGGTGGTACGCCCACGTCTCAAATACTGCGTACAGATGTGGTCTTCTCATCTCAAAAAAGATATATGGGCACTAGAAAAGGTTCAGAAAAGAGCAACTAAAACGATTAGAGGTTTGGAATGGGTCCCATATGAGGAGAGATTAAAGAGGCTAAGACGCTTCAGCTTGGAAAAGAGGAGACTAAGGGGGGATATGATAGAGGTATATACAATCATGAATGATCTGGAGAGAGTGGATAAGGAAAAGTTATTTACTTATTGCCATAATACAAGAACTAGGGGTCACCAAATGAAATTAATAGGCAGCAGGTTTAAAACAAATACAAAGAAGTTCTTCTTCACACAGCGCACAGTCAACTTGTGGAACTCCTCAACTGGATAAATTCATGATGGTTAAGTCCATAAATGGCTATTAGCCAGGATGGGTAAGGAATGGTGTCCCCAGCCTCTGTTTGTCAGAGAATGGAGATGGATGCAGGAGAGAGATCACTTGATCATTGCCTGTTAGGTCCACTCCCTCTGGAGCACATGGCATTGGCCACTGTCGATAGACAGGATACTGGGCTAGATGGACCTTTGGTCTGACCCGGTACGGCCGTTCTTATGTTCTTATGTTAAACAGTACTTATTCTTTTAATCAGCTAGGATAAGGATGGACTAAGACACTAGCAGAAATATTGAATGCTTATTTGGAGAGAACAAGGGAGCAATGAAAACAAGAGAGACGGTGGGAGAATTATGACAGTTATATGATATACCACCTGTCATAAACAGATAAGTAAGAATTAATAGAACGAAGTACTTCATATCTCTTTTGCCTGTAAAGGGTTAACAAGATCAGTGAGCCTGGCTGTCACCTGGCCAGAGGACCAATCAGGGGACAGGATACTTTCAAATCTTGAAGGGAGGGAAGTTTGTGTGTGTGCTGTTAGTGTTTGGTTGTTGTTCTCTCTGGGTTCTGAGAGTGACCAGACGTGTAACCAGGTTGCTCTCCAATCTCTCTGATACAGGCTCTTATATGTCTAGAATAGTGAGTACTAGGTAGATAAAGCGAGTTAGGCTTATGTTTGTTTTCTTTATTTGCAAAAGTGTATTTGGCTGGGAAGAGTTCAAATGTGTATTTGGCTGGAAGGAGTTCAAATTTGTATTTTGCTGAAAGGATTTTAATTTGTACTTGTATACTTAGGCTGGGAGGGTATTCCCAATGTCTATAGCTGAAAGACCCTGTAACATATTCCATCTTAAATTTACAAAGATAATTTTACTGTTTTTTCTTCTTTAATTAAAAGCTTTTCTTGTTTAAGAACCTGATTGTTTTTTTATTCTGGTGAGACCCCAGGAGACTGGGTCTGGATCCACCAGGGAATTGGTGGGGAGAAAGGAGGGAAGGGGGAGAGAAAGGTTAATTTTCTCTCTGTGTTAGGATTACTTTCTCTCTCAGGGAGAGTCTGGGAGGGGGAGAGAGAAGGAGGGGGGAAGGTGGATTTTCCTATCTGTTTTAAGATTCAAGGAGTTTGAATCACAGTGATCTTCCAGGGTACCCAGGGAGGGGAAGCCTGGGAGAGGCAACAATGAGGGAAAGGGTTTACTTTCCTCGTGTTAAGATCCAGAGGGACTGGGTCTTGGGGATCCCCAGGCAAGGTTTTGGGGGGACCAGAGTGTACCAGGCACTGGAATTCCTGGTTGGTGGCAGCGCTACAAGTACTAAGCTGGTAATTGAGCTTAGGGGAATTCATGCTGGTACCCCATCTTTTGGACGCTGAGGTTCAGAGTGGGGAATTATACCATGACACTACCACCTTAGATTAGTTAAATTTGAGCCTATATATTGCCTGATCTGACTTGGCTCTGAAGGCAGATTCATATGCTTAGAAATGGTGTAATATTGATAACCTGGCTTGCCTTTACATTTTAGTCTTGAATTTCACTTGAAAAGTAGGATATTAGAGACTCAAAATCAGTGTGACTCCTTCTCTAATTACTGATTAATCAAGAGCTAAGTTTGCTTAAATAAAGAATCATGGGGAGAAGGAGGAAGTCTCATTAGGAACAAGAGGTAAAAAAAGGGGGTGCCTTTTAACAAGTGGATGGCTAGAGAAGGAAGTGGCTGATTTCCTAATAGCATGCTATCTCCTAATGTTAAATTTTGAATTCATGTCTAATCAAAAAGTGATAAGAAAATATTCTCTCTAATGCTTGCGGATTCTGTATGAGATGCAATTCAAAGGGAATAATGGAGAAATTATTTTCCTTTAATAACTTCAGAAATATATATAGTGTCATTCTGTCCCCTGCATGCTCCAAAGGCCCAGCAGCTGTTTCATAAATTCCAAATTGCCTTTTTCTTTAATGTACAAAAAACTGCACCATAAACATAATGCTGGGTGCAAAATATTTGGTAAACCTAGACAGTTGTTGTAACGTTTGCTCTGATGTTTAAGTTCCTCTCTGATGGGAGCTTTTCTGCAAAAACAGATGCTACTCAATAGTGCTTTTTGCCATCAAGCTGAATCTGAATGTTTTCTTGCAATATTTTTTCACAGACACATTAGAATATATTTTCCATCACTGAAAGAAAACTGGCACCTTACTTCTCAATTCTTTGCTGTCAAATGCGTAAATAACTATTATAGCCTGCAGTAAATGATTTATGTTCTGATGATGTCTGATTTTTCTACCCTGGAAATGATTTTTTTTGTTAGACACTAGGGAATGCTATTACCAATAAGTAAATTGTATCATCATTTCCCTGTAAATCACCAGGCTTCAAATAACTGAACAGATTTTTTCCCAACTACAGGAACTTCCAAATAGGATTGTATGGGGACATGTGGCTGAAGCAAATATTTTGTCCATCTACTTTACCACAGTTTCTCTTAAATTCTTGTACTCACTCACCTACGAGCTGTTCCACCAATAAAGTTCTGAGAACGATGGTCAATTCTGGATAGGCAATGATGTAACCAGAAGTATTGGCTTTTGCCTGCTAAACTTGCAGGAGTGACTTGCAAATATCGCAACCAGATCATATTCTTGCAGGTACGACCCTAAGTATTCACAGATCAGTCCCATTCTGAGGATGGACATCCAGGCGAGCTGCATTTTTAGCTCTCAGACTACTGTGACTGTAAATGCCAAATGAAGATCCATTTGGTTTTGCATGAGCCAGAAGATTGTGCCACCTGACTCAAATCGAGTAGTACCTTATTTTGCGAGTGGCTCATTGGAACTACTAAGAGAATAAGAAACTATTCCCTGTGGGTAAGAGGTATAATCTTGTCTTGCAGTCAAATCTTTTTGGAGATGCAATGCCTGGCTGTGTTTCTCAGGGACAAACAATAAAACCATTTCTTGCATTTCTTTCTGCTTTATTATATTTAATCACCCCACACATTCTGAAAATAAAATTAGCTTCTTTGTTTAAATAAACGTTACAGCTCATGAAGCCTTGAAGCCCAAATCATACAAATAAGTCAATTGCAAAAAAGCCCGAAAGGATTATAGAACTGAATGCAGACGCAAATGCATCTTAAGGCCATTTAATGTTTTGATTTTAAAAAATGGATGTCAAGACTAAAAAACAGATTCCCTTTTATAGACAGCTAAAGAAGCACGGGATTGGAGGAGGTGGACTAAACCTGACATAGCTGAGTCTGAACCCCAACATTTTGAAAGGGCAGGCTCACCCTGTGACAGTATTACAAGAATCTCCAGACATGGGGATTCCATCGACATGCTGCTAAACATACACAAATCAAGCACAAGCTTCTACAGGTTAATGGCAACATTCTAAACTTAGCTTTTCGTAACTTTATGGGCATAAATCACAGTCTTAGGGCCAAATTTGCATTGCCGGCTTCTGATTTTGTGCGTCCAGTTTTGGAAATGAAACTAAAAGCACTTGCTAAAGTGGGTGCATGTTTACACTGTGTATGCAAACATCCCTTTGCATGTGCAAATTTGGCAACATGGTCCCTAAATCCTTGAAATCCATGGGCAAGTTATTTTGTGCACAACACAGAATGTGCTTGTGAAGAGCTCAATCCAGCCATAGTGCTGACATTGGCTAGATCGAGAAAAGCATTTAACTCATGGTTAACTTTCAGCCCTGGAGTTGTCCTGAAGGAGTCAATGGGACTTCCTAAGGGATGAAAGTTAAGAAGGCATTTAAAAGCTTTACTGACTCATGACCAGCATGATTAGTACTGTGCAGGATCAAGCCCCAATTGCCTTGAGGTTGGCCACAAATGTGTCCCTTAATATAATGCAGTGTGTGCATATAAAGTGTCTCAAATGGACACATGACCAAATACCAAATTTAATAAAAAATGTGATCAGCTGTCCCACAGGGACTTTCATCAAGAACAACTGCAAAAAGAGGGAGGGCTTGTCTACACTTAAATGCTGCCGTGGACAGTTGCAACACTGTAACACTTGTGAAGACAACATCTACCGAGAGGTGGAGCTACATCATCGGGAAAAGCCCTCCCACTGAGATAGCACTGTCTACACCAGGGGTTAGGATTTTCCACACCCATGAGTGACATAGTTATATCTACATAAGTTCCTAGTGTAGACCAAGACAGAGTTTTTAATCAAACCATGGCAAATGTTAGACAGCCACACTTCAGTGGCCCATCATCTAACCACCTGGCTTACAAACCTCAACCAGCTTGCATTAGGAAAGGCTGTAAAAGAATTCATACCTTCACAACAGAAAATCTCAAATGCTAAAAATAAAACAATTAACTCCAGTAGCGAAGGCTTAAAATTAACCCAAGAGTAAGTTCTTTGAATCCTAAAAGCTGACATCTGAAATTCCAAGGTGCTGGATTTAATTCGTCAGCAATACAGATTAGAAAGAAGAAACAGATGTAATAGAAAAAAGGTGGGTGGTCTTTTCTGCTCTCCCTAAGCTATACAGACACAAACCAGCACATTTCAGAAACAGTCTTGCCGGCGAGGTTATAACTGCACCATCTTTCAGGTTCCACCGTTTCTTTAAGAATCCATTTCAAGTCAGCAAAGAAATCTTAATACCACAGCAAACTGCCACCAAAGTGGGTGAGGGGTGTTAAGAAATGAATTATTCCAACAAAGGGACAGATTGAGAGTTCTTTGCCTCATCTTGTGTCTCAGCCTTATTTATTTATTTATTATTTGGCAACACATCAGCAAAACAAAATCCTTGTCTTATTGAATTAACCTACCCTCCCTCTATACACTTTGACTTTATACATTTTGCATAGCTTTTATGAGCAGTGAACATTAGCACGGACTATGCCTTCCTTTCTTTGTCTCTGTACATAATGACAGCTGTACTGAATGATGATTAGACTTATCTCACTTTCTTAAAAGGATGGGGAATATAATATGTTGCAATATGTGCTATGGACTACTACATCCAACTGCTTCTCAGAGTGATTGACAAACTCTTTACAATACGCCTGATATGATTTTCTTGAGGGAGGGGTATTTATCTTTCAGCTCTTCCCACTTTTCCTTTTTTCAGGGTGAACTCATCTGGAACTGGATCTACCAGACAGGGTTTGAGTGTATGAATCAGTTCAGAATAATCAAGGATTGGGCACTGGGCACTTAGTCATTGATCATGCTGGATGGACAGCTTTGACCTCTCAGTTAAAGCCACCTTTCTGCATTAGAGGAGCAGATAAGACAGATCTAGCAGTCAGCTTCAAAACAGAATAAGATAAATAACTGGATATACCAATTATAAACCCAGAATATAGGGTTGCTCTTATCCAAAGTTCTCAAAGTGCTTAACAATAAACAAACTCATCCTGAGACGGATGTGATCTAGGAAGCTGAGCATAGAACTGGGAGCCAATACTTAGAGAGTTCTCACCACAGCCTTGACAATAAATGTTCTGTGGCCTTGAGCAAATCATTCAATCTTTCTGCCTCAGTTTCCTCATCTACAAAACAAGGATGATAATTATTATTTATGGAGGCAGGTTGGGAAGATCAGCCCCTGGAGTGGAACCCTGCCCCTCCAATCCAATGAAACAGACAAAAAAGTGATAGAAGGGTGATAATTTTCAGCCAGCAAGAGTACGCAGGGTGGGGATGGCATACCAGTCTATACCCTCCAATCCCAGTTTTGCTGAGGATCATTAGGGGGTGTAAAGCACTTTGTAAATGAAGCCCAAATTTTCAGTGCCCTGCCCCTTTCCCGCAGGGCATTATTTGTACTTGCAACATTTAGGCCCATAGTTTGCCTTGGCAATGACTTTCAGGCACATATATTAGCCCTTGCATGGCCTATTACTGGATTTATAGCAATAAGTTGGTTGTTAGTCATGCAAATGGATATATATGTGCCCACACGTCATTTGCAGACACAAAAATTATGTAGGTTAAATTTTGTAGGGACACCAATGTAAGCTCTCTTGGGCAATGACTGTCTTCTTTCCCAATTTGTTGTACAGTGCCTAGCATGTTGGAGCCCTGAGCTGAGAGCAGGGTTCCTAGATGCTACCTTAATATTAATAATAATAGGAAAAATGAAATTCTGGAATAATACATAGTCAAATTTGGAACCTCACCTCATTTATCTTTTCCCCAGACTGAACTTTGATCCACAAATAAATAAGATATTGCATGTATTTCTCCTTGAAGATATTATTCCATTCTGCAATTATGGAAAATTCAGTGCCTCAGAAAGATTTAGTGTGTAGGTTTCTGCTGGAAGACTTGTGTCAGTGGAAAAGCATTTGTGCTCTTGGGAATCAAACTGAGAGTCACCCATTTGTGGCAGGTGTTTTAAGCACTCAGCCTAACAACTCACCCCCACATGGCACTACAGCAATTCAATGACTAAATTAAATCTCTGAATATTAAATTAATGATGGAAATCTGAAATATTAATATATTCTAATTGAATATTCTCCAATAAATTATCTAGGCATTCTCAGCAATTTGATTTTACTTTCATTTCTTAAGGAACTTTCAGCTGCATAAATACAGCTATTAAAGCAATTCAAAAAAGGAACATTCTCTGCTCAGACGAGAATTCTAAACACAAAGGGTCTAAAAATTTCTTTCATATGATTGATTAAATCATAGAGCCCAAGACAGCTGAATCATTAAATGGCTGCTTTTTTCCAGTCCTTCTGGCATTAGCAAGGACAATATAAATTCCCCAAAGGTCTGAATACAAGGAAATACAATATGTATAATTACAGTATAGGCTTGAATGCTGTTGTAAGAAAATTTCAAATTGAGCTTTTATGCTGTAGTTGCACTTCTCAATCGCTACCGCTGCATGTGTACATGTAATGCCCGACCGAAAACTGGGCTTCTGCTTTCTTCAGCCCAGATTATATTTCCCAAAGTGGTGTAAATTGGTGTAGCTCCATCAATTTAAATGGAGCTATGCTGCTTTGCATCAGCTGAGGATCCAGCCTCATACTTCTATGAAATGACGGGAAATGTAAAATGACATCTAGTCTTTGTACTCTGGGGAGAAAGCAAATGGAGGAACATATTGTAGTTTTATGAATATATATTATGGTGCATATTTAGGAACCTACTTTCTTCTGTCTTTTTTGTTTTTTTTTATGAGGAGTTTTGAATGGACATGTCAAAAGAAGAGCAGTATGTTGAATTATTTTTCTCTCTTCATTCAGTCAGGGTACTGCCGGTGCTATTCTGATAACAAAACATACATGGTACAATCCCACACCATAGCTTGGGGCTATGGCTGCCTGTGCTTAACAAAACTGAAATCCTGCTGCTATTAATCTTTTTCTGTATAGACTTTGGGCTGGATGGGGCCAGAAAGGCAGAGCCCCGAGCAACAGACAGACAGGCTCTGCATTGCCGCTACAAAAGTGGCAGGAGAGACATTGCAGCACAGGAAGATGCCTGCTGGAGCGTATCCTATAGGGAGATGCAGCACATGCTTCCCTCCATGTCCAGCCAGACTGTGTGTAGGCTTGGTGTGAAAATGGCCCTGCCTCCTCCTCACCCAGCCAGTCTGTCATAACTCAGTGATGAGGTCAAGTTCTTCTCACTCTAAGGAATTTTCATGAGAAGATCTTTCGGGTCTGGACTGAGCTGGCTGCCTCTAGACTCCACAACGGAGACTGGAGAGGCCAAATGCATCAGTTTCAGCTGGTGACACTCACTGAGGTTACAGAAGTGCTGGGGTAGTTCCTGGCTGCAACCTGAGAGCTGGATCCATGTTTTTTCATGGCTGGCAAATAGTAGCGAGAAAGTACTGGGTCTACTTTCTTGACTGAGACCATCAATACCCTCCCTCAAGGGAAGCACAGTCTGATGTCCCTTTGGAAAGCCCTTCATAGGCCTCTGCTCAAAAAACCTTCTCTTGACTGCAGACAAATACTATGTGTTGTGTATTCCTCTTACAGCTAGAAGTTAATGGATTCTGAATAGTCAATTTCACAGTGAAAAGAAACCTAGCTAATACAGGGTCTATTAGGAATTCTGTACAACAAAAAAACTACTTCATAAGAAGGTGCAGGGTGTAAAGTGAAGTGTAGGCTGTGAAAAAGACAATGTTAATGTTGTCTGCCCAAATTAGGGCAGATTCTTGGGAGTAGTATAACCAGTTTGCACCACAAATACTGGTGGAATCTGGAGTTAGAGTTAAATTAAAGCCTAAAATCAGGATCTTACACCCTGGAGGATCATCCCAGTACTGGCAGTTACTGAGGTGGCATGGACATGACACACAAGCTCTAACACCACCCGCGCTGCTGCTGGTGTAGCAGATAAATGAGAGTGAGGTCAGGAGACCTCTCTGCCACACGAGTCCGCAGATGCATTTGTGGCCTGTTAGAGCTCTTTGCAGCAGATGTTTCCCCTGAAACAAGAGGACTGGGATGTCAAACAGGATCAAGGGAGAACAAAGATGAGCTTTAATATATTGACAGTGTATGTAGTTCAGTTGAACCCCAGAAATGGGCAGCTTAATTCGACTCCTTTGTGCACATACATTATGAGAGTCTTTTATTACACAGTAACATACTTTTTTTTTTCCATAGGCCTCATTCAGTGCACAAGAGAGAGGGCACTCAGGGAACGAGGCAACGGTTTAATACTTTCTCCTCCCTGTTCAGCATGTGGCCCCATGCTTCATTTACCACACATCATCCACATATTGTACAGAATGGAGAGTTCTTTTCTTTACAGGTTTTACTATGCCTCCCAGTGCCATAGCATCCAAGCCCCGCACAAACACTAAATAATTTATCCTCACAGCATCCCTTGAGAGAGGGAAGAATTATCCCTATTACAGAGGGGGAAGCAAGGCACAGAGATTAAAGCCAAGATTTTCATAAATAGGCATCTACAAAATAAATGCACCCATGATTAGAGGCTGTTCAGACACAAATGGGTCTTGTAAAAGTAACCGTACAGGCTATGAATAAGAGTTAATAATACATCTATGGAAAGTTGACAAACATTAATAACATTAATACCAATACAAGTTTATTTTTTAAACATGCTCCTAAATCCACATTTGGGCCCCTAAACAAGCTTTGGTCACTTGTGGTAGGTCATACAGGAAGCCTGCCTCAGAGGCAGGAATACAACCCAAATCTCATGGGTCTCCATTCAGTATAATAAGCACAAGACCAACCATCTTCTAGAAACCTCCAGCCTCACTCATTACACACGAGACACTTTCTACAGAAAATGAGGTTTGGTGCTACAAAGACCAACCTGTTTCATGACACACAATGCAAAAATTGAAGCATATGAGGAAAGAGTGCCCTGGTCACTTGGCCATTTCACTATGCAGCACTGCCTCATTCTTTATCCAACATACACAGTGAATACGGCCTGGATCCTGTGGAGAAAAAAGTATATGATCAAGCAATAAAAGGTTGCACTACAGTGCATATACACAAGGAGGCAGAGTTAACAGTGTCCAATGTTCTAATAAGGGAAGGAGGCAGGGCTCTATACAAAAATGATTGTAGATTTGGAGGAGTCAGGGATTTGGAGTTCTGCTTTCTGTATGATGCACTCTTATGTGTGCCTTGTTTCTAATTTGAACTAGTCTGGCTTCGGCTTCCCGTCACTGGTTCTTGTTATGCCTTTCTCCGCTGCATGAAAGAGCCCTCTAATACCCAGTATTTTCTCCCCATGAAGAGATACACACATATCTAGCCACCTCTCAATCTTCTTTTTGAGAAATGAAACAGAACGAGCTCTTTACATCTCTCCTTGTAAGGCATTTCTCTAGCCCTCAAATAATGTTTCTGGCTTTTTTCTGCACACACTACAATTTTTCAACATTTTTTAAAAAAATGTGTACACCAGAACTGTATGCAGTATTCCAGTATCTGTTTCACTCATGCCTTATATGGAGGTAAAACCATCTCCCTACTCTTACTCCCTTCTCTCCTGTTTATACATCCAAGGATCACATTAGCTCTTTTTGCCACAGCAGCACATTGTGCACGTAGAGATGCTTGTCCACAATGACCCTTAGAGCCTTTTCAGAGTCACTACTTTCCAGAATACAGCCCTTCCCACCCCATTCTGTACATACTATCTGCATTCCTTGTTCCGAGATGTATAACTTTGCATTTGGCTGTCTTGCAATGCATTTGATTTGAGTGGACTCAGCTTACCAATTGATCCAGATTGCTCTGTATAACTACTCTGTCCTCATAATTATTTACTATTTCACTAATCTTTGTGTCACCTGCAAATTTCATCGGCAGTGATTTTATATTTACTTTCAGATCATTGATGAACATGTTAAATATTGTCAGGCCTAGTAACACTCCCTGCAGAGCCCCACCAGAAACACCCTCATTCTATGAGGTTTCCCTGTTGACAACTTCTTTATTGAGTTCTGTCAGCTAGCCAGTTCTTAATCCATTTAACGGGTTCCTTTACTGATATCGTATAGTCCAATTTTTTCATCAGTATGTTGTGCAATACTACGTTAAATGTTCATATTACATCTATGCAGTTACCTTTAGTTGTCCAAACTTGTCATCTAATCAAAGAATCGAATCCTGTTTGCCAAGACCTATTTTTCATAAAACCATGTTGACCATATATTAAAGGATAACGATATAATTAATTCTCTATTAATTGAATCTCATATCAGCTTTTCCATTATTTTGTCCAATACTGATGTCAGGCTAACCAGTCTATAGATACCAGGTCATCTCACTTGCCCATTCTAAATTTTGGCACAACGTTAGCACTCTTCCATTCTTCTGCAATTTCCTTGATATTCCAAGGTATATTAAAAATCATTGGGCCACAAATCTCCCTTATCCAGCTCTTTTAGAACTCTTGGGTGCAAGTTATCTGGGTTTGCTGATTTAAAAATCGTTATCTCTAGTAAAAGTATTTAATATCCTCTTTGGTTAGTAATGGGCTAGAAAGTACTTCATCAATCTCATGGTATACCATTAGGTTTGAGTTCTGTCAAATGACAGTCCCTTCCCATACAACTGGAGGAACATTCATATTCCATGACTGTACTCTCCTAGTACCAGGGTTTACTCACTCCTTGTTGGCCAATATGCAAAAGACAGTAGCTAGGAACTGTATTCAGTTCTCTTCTTTGGTATTGCAGAGCACAAACAGGGAATGACATGGGCTGGAATTTTGAATTCATTGTGATCTGCAAGTACCTACACAAAAAGAATGTAGTTAATATTATGGGGGTTCTTCAAGGTGACAAACTAAATAGTAAGATGCAATGACTAGAAGCTGAAATTGGAAACTACCAAATTGGAAATAAGATCCAGCTTAAACAGTGATAGTATTTATCAACTGGAACAGATTACCAAGAGATGTGGTAAATTCATCATCATCTGGAGTTTTTAAATTGAGACTGGATGCTTTCAAACAGATATGCTCTACTTCCAGCCCCAGTTATTGGGTTCAATAGTGTTTGCTTACATAGAATGAAAGGATGATTCCCTTCATTGCATGAAGGAGCAGTTGAAATTCTATGGGCTATGACGCAATAGTCCTGGTGGTCTATTCTGGCCTTAACATCTGCGAATTATATTCACACATTCACATAGGATCAGATTTACACCAGCTCAGGATCTGGCCTACAATTTGTTTCTGTATTCCTAATGTTTTCTTAGCAGCCAGACCCAAACTAGGGTGACCAGATGTCTCGATTTTCCATACTTGCTGTCTGGTCACTTTAACCCAAACAGATATTTGTTCTCTTTTTTATTGTATTGCCCTCGACTGAAATACAATCAAACTTCTAGTGGTTGACACATATGAACAGACATGATGTTCTTTCAAAGAAACAAAACAAAACCCTGTAATTACCAGAAAGAATTCTATTCCCTCCTCCAGCCCACCCCAGGAATAACTTTTTAGAAGCTTGGGGGGGGGGCGGTTCTTTTTTGTTTTACTTTTTCATTTTGCCAGAATGAAACACTTTAACGAGCAGAGAATTACAGCTGATCCCAACTGAACCAGATAGCTCAAAATACAGCCCTACATGGCTCCCATCAAGCTGCATTCACCTTTGCTATGATTTAAACTTCATTCAGGCACAGCCTTGCTAAATATACTGACAAGTAACTAATCAACTTCCATAAAATGGAATTTTCCCCTTCACAATAGCAAGCAGGAGTAGGAGGGCACACGAAAGATTTGCCTATGCATTTCAAATTAGTCTGACCTATAAAAATGCAAACAGAATCCAGCAAGCAGTGGGATAAAATTGTACATCTAGTAGGTTGGGTCTTTTTTAATGTTCAGGTTTTCATATCATTTGACACCTCATCTTGGATGTACAAGACTACTCATAGATATCATAATGGATGGACAACTTTTCATTAGCTATACTTGCATCTAAAATGTAAGCTCAGACAGCGCTCTCTAGACCAAAGGCAAGTGCAGGGTCTAGGAGCTATTGCTAGTTTTGAAAGCTTTACAAAACCGATTGCATTCTCTGACACGCACTTTTTTCACACGTTGGACTCAATGCTGTATTTCTTCATGTGCTCTTTCTGCTCTAATATGTGAACAGATGGGAACAGAAAACCCAACACCCAATCAGCAGGAGTGTTTGAAATCAGACCAGAATTGTTCACCTAGCTCTATTAGACAGCAGAATGCCGTAGAGCAATCTGAACATCATGTGGATTTACATAAGTACACAGTTCTGGTCTTTGAAAACATGGGGTTGTCCTATTCTCGCCAATTAAAGGGCAGAGTCTAACTGGTGAACCTTTAACACATGCTAGCACTCACTTCACTCAACCCCCACTTATAGGGGCTATCAAATGGGTCGAGGGACTGGATGCCACAAATGAGACTGAACACCATCAAATATCAAACACACAAACCAGAAACATCAGGCATTCTCATGTTCAATCAAGCTGTGCCATTTGTGCTAGGCTGTGACTTTCCCTTCCATTACAATTCCTTCTTCACTGCATGAGGCAGAACAAAAAATCACAGTATTTTAAATCATTTCCTCCCCTCTCTGTCCAAATTTTGATTTCATTTATATTATTTTATTTTTATTTTTGTACTACTGCCTGCACAGCAGATCTTGAAGCCATGAGGGGGTTTGCTGAGTCTAGCTGGTTCTCCCCAAGGCTGGTGTTTCTTTAAGGTGTGAATATTTACTCCTCCGTACCTATATAAAAGATAACAATTGCCTTCCCCATTTGTGAACATGACTTCACATTCTGGAGTTCTACAATCTTATCTCCAGACCATGACAAGTATGTGGGAGATATTAACCACGATGAACCTATACATTTGCAGTAGGTAACCTGATAACATTAACGTATGCCAAGGTTTAATAAGCTGGAGCCAAAGCCTCCTGTCACTCTTCAGCCAAAACTCATAAAGAAGGCAATGTGGGGGGATCTCTTTCTGCAATTAGCCTGCTTGCTGACAGGAATTCAGAAGTAACCCAAACTATCCATTTTGCTTAGTGAGGTTTTTGAGTTATTGAGTTTTTCTCCCTTTAATTCATTTGGGGAACTCAAATTACAATCAATAGGACATCACATTAAAAGGCGAGAGGATGCTGAATGCCAGGGGGAAGGCTTCTTGCACCCTTCCCCCACTCATGCACCTCAGCAGCTGACAGGCACAGTTTGGTCCTTAATACTGTGTCGTACATCATGGACCTGATTTTCACAAAGAGAGGCCTGTGCTCTAAATGTACTCGGCACCTACATTCATATGTGCAACATATACCATTGCACACACGTATGGCTACATAAATCCTTGAGTACTATTTTTACCCCACATCACAGTAACTGCAGCATGACAGTATCTGCAAAAGTGTGCAGCAAAGTGAATGAAATTAAAGCCTCTTTTTTAAAAAGAAAATCAGGTATTAAAATAGCTGACTGTCAATAATATTCTGTCCCAAATCATCTCTGTACTCCTTGCAGAGATACTGTACCAACAACACAATTGCACCTGATATCTGGTGGGCTGTGAATGCGCTTCTTTCAGACATTACGTGATTTATCAAGTTTCCTGATACTTCTGTGGGATTGAGCAAACTACTCTTTCTTTCCAAGTACCACGCAAAGTATCAGCTAATCAGTGTGGAACAGGTAATGACAGCAATTCATTTTAATCCAGGAAAGGGCTCGGCAAGCATTGTTTCAAGAAGAGCGGGGTGAATTTCCTGACAAGGGGTGTAAATTACACACCACTGCTTTTTCAAAATTAGTTCTTAAATTCTGCAATTATGTCACAATTTTCTTCTAAAGGAAGAATTATAAAATATCAGTCAGTGAGGCTTCATTTTATTTACATTTTTTTTTGACAGCTAGTATTTTTCCTTTCCGGAAACCAAAATCAGAGCTCATAAAACAAACAGTCGCATGCATTTATAATTTTGCTACATTTATCAACAGCAATCAAATGCATCCTGTAGTCCATTTATCAACAGCAATCAAATGCATCCTGTAGTCCATTTGGACATTATGTTGTCCAAATGTCAACATAATGTCCGATGGGGCTATGAGCTGATCTCTATGAACACCATAGTAAGGGAAGAAACGAGCAACGTAATGTAGGAGCTAGTTAACGAAGGATTTCATATAGCTTTGTACATCAATACCCTTCTCACGCAGGCAAACATACATCTGGATCCTGACTCTGACTGATAGTTGAGAAAGGATGTTCAGGATCTAACACCCTTTCATACTTAGGAGTCACCATTCCTGGCTTCACACCTGCAGTCATTATCCAGTTGAGAGGGTTGGCAACCTGCCATTTTGGAGAGTGGAGCCAACTTCTCCCCCCCAGGATTAGCAAGAAGGAGGTGATTAAACTCCATCTGAGTTGGATTTGAGAGGAAGGAAGACATGAATTTGCTTCAGATTGTAAGTGCTTTACCTCCAGGACAGACGTTGGCTCAGGCAGAGAGAGAAATGAGGCTGTGTTTGACGCCAGATCTCCGGTGTTACAGACTTGGAGTGCACCTGTTATTGTACCAGACCAGCCACATTATTATTATTATTATTATTTCAATAGTTGCACTTACCCTAACCAGCTGCTGAGGGAAGGGCCCTCTTGAGTTTTCTGGCACATTGATTGGTGGGATGACCCAGTCTCTCTTTTGCCTTCTCAGCCCGTTAGAGTTCTGGGGCTGGCGCCACGGTATTAATGTGTCACTCGGTTGCGATGCAAGATCTGTAGATGCATTTTTCTTCCCTTTTTGCTGCTTTTGAGGAAAAAGAAAGCAAGAGGCAGTCAGTTATTTTTCCAAGTGGGGAAAAAAAATCACCTCTTGGGACTATTGCCACAGTGATGCTTGCTTAAATGGAATGTTCATGCGTCGCTGTAAAAATTATTGTTATTAAAATGAAGCAAACATTTCTGCATCACAGAGGCATAATAGACTTTATTGGCATCTTTGCTGCCACTTCATTTTCAATACTGTATAGAACGGTCATTACCAAATCAAACTGCTTTCCAGAATGTACTGTCTTCATTATACCAATTGCAGAAAGCTTTGTGAGCGTCTTGGATAAAGAAGTGTGCAATTTTTGAGTAAACATAATCTACTGGGAAAACAAAAAACAAAAATAACAAAACTCCTCAGAGGTGTTTTAACTCCACTGTACCATGTTAACCTACTCATTGGCTTTAAAAGAGTATCAATACCTTTCAGTATATGGTTTTGTGGAAGTAAGCTGTCTGTCCTAACTAATCAGGGCTTGACAATTCTTCTGCTCTGGTGTTGAAAAGGTTAATTATCAAAGCTCCTTCTTTCTGTACATAAAATAACTTGATTTGGAATATATACATATGCCTTCAGTGAAGGCTTTTGCAAAATGTTGTAATATTTCACAGCCTGCAATCATTCTCTTTTTCACTGCATGTGGCGGTTCTCAAGGTTTTGTGAGGGATATTTTGTTTTATTGCAGGTTTTTGTAAAGACAAAAAGGAACTGAGATAAAGATTGAAGAATTTTGCATTTGGCCAATTTAGGAAAATTACTGATTTTCCTCCTGGCAAACACTGGCCTTTTATTTTATTTTATTTTTTTTTAACAGAAAATGCCATTGCCACTGATGGAATCACACCCGAGCTTTACAAATTCTCATTAGCATCTCAGAGGGGCCACATGTGGATGTTTGTGGAGACAAAAATGATAGTTTCCCCAGACTCTCAATCTTTTTGCCATCCTCACTGCAAAAAATCAAATTGTGGAAAAATGATCAGAGCTAGGAAAATGTGCGAGTTCTGAGAACAAAGCAAAGAGCTTTGTTATCTTGTGCATCTAGCTATTTTCTATAACAGGGATCGGCAACCTTTGGCACACGGCCCACCAGGGTAAGCACCCTGGTGGGCCTGGTTGTTTCCCTGCCGCGTCTGCAGGTTCCGCCAACTGCAGCTCCCACTGGCCGCAGTTCGCCGCTCCAGGCCAATGTGGGCGGTGGGAAGTGGCAGCCAGCACATCCCTTGGCCCGTGCCGCTTCCCGCAGCCCCCATTGGCAGCAGCTGCGAACCGTGGCCAGCGGGATCCGCGATTGGACAAACTTGTGGACATGGCAGGTAAACAAACCAGCCCGTCCCACTAGGGGGCTTAACCTGGTGGGACGTGGGCCAAAGGTTGCCGATCCCTGTTCTATAATGTGTATCAGGCTTTCTTAAGAAGTGAGTCAGGCCCAATCCTACAAACATGCACATGCTTAACTTTAAGCACATAAGCAGCCTCACTGACTTCAGTGGGACTAATTACATGCAAAAAGTTAAGCAAATGCTTAAGTGCCTTTTTGCACTGGAGTCACAGAATATATTTACACATTAGTGATGAGTAGCACAACAATTTTACTCCTGCCACAAAAGTTACATTGATCAGTTTACTTAATTTTTCTCACTGTGGGATGCTGCACGGAATAAGATATATAGGGAAAGATTATAATTAATTATGTGGGCAAATTAAATTATTTAGACATCACACTACTAGGTGCACAGTGAGTTGGATTTGCACCTGCAAGTCACTGCTGGCTCAAAAAATATGAGTGCAAATTTGAATGATGCAAATAGTGCCTAAAAATAGGTTACCATTTTAAAAACTGGGCCTTCATGCTGGATGGATACTGACCTTGGCTGTGACGCTGTATTCCTTGTGCACCCAAAATGCCCTCTGACCTCAATGATGTTTGATGTATTTGAGAGAAATTTGGAAAAAATGTTTAGTAGAAACCTTAACAATGAGCTAATTTTTCAAAATATGTAGACTATTTTCCTTCAAAAAATTTCAGAGTGAGAAAATTTTCAACCAACTCTAACACTAATCCTGGTAACTATAGTGATCAGCCTTAGGACTTGACATGGTCATGGTTTTGTATGCCTTTACTCAAAAGCACCACCACTATTGTAGCATCAGTACTTTGCCGATCACTATTGGGATACATTTGCAAGAGCACTAACTTTAGCAAGTGATGAATAAGGGAACAGCATCATAGTGTGGCTCTTGGAGGGACTTCCAGTATGTTTTAGGATAAAGTAGGTGCCGTTGACATTACCACTAGTAAACCATTCATAAAGTACAATATTTTCAATAGGTCCCTTCTACTTTAACATCACAGATGCTTTCCCTCAACCACTGATCAGAGGCAGCATTAAATAAAGAAAATATTCGGAAATGTGTGTCTTTAGAATAGGCCTATCAGATGCCAGCTATGGGGAAGTCTATACTTCTTTTTCTTCTTTAATTTTTAATTGGTTTGTAGTTCCCAAGCGGGGTTCCTCTGAGGAGCAGGTATTTGGATCCGTTTGCATAATTGGCATGTGAGTGTGGGGACAGATTATGAAGGAACGGTCAAATAATTTGTGCTCTGCTGAGTTCACACAGTGGAACGCGTCTGAACTAAAGACAGACTTGAGAATTAACACGAATCCCAGACCTCTGTGTATACTGAAATAATTAGTGTCAGCTCGGCAAGGCAGTATCAGCCTTTTTAGTCTTTGCTGGCAGGTGACTAGACAGTGACTAGCTTCCTTGTTGCCCTGATGATGTTTTCGTACACTAGAATACATTGTCGACATGTCTCTGAATTTGGTATGCAGCATTTCAAAAAGGGCCTCACAACAACAATCTTATTTATAAAAACTCAACAACTCTTTTTCATCTTCATTTGTTGATGTGTTCTAACGGCCTTAATTTCTCCTGTGTTGTTTAAATAAGTTGAACATGTTTTTCTGCTGTTTCAAAAACTGTGAGACAAATGTTGTAACAAAGTCTGGTGAGAATGAATGCCAGACCTGTTCATTCTTCTGACTGAAATATCCAAGAATTTCTCAGGAATAGCAACAACGATCAATTATAAACACCAGCAATCTAGCGTGTTCTTTTGAACGTGCACAGATCTAATGCCCAACTCAAATGTGGAATGTAAATATGGAAGCTTAAGTATACTAATTGCTAATCCAGCTCACAATTTAATTTTTCGCTGTGAAACAGTTTTTGTTTAGCTAACCCCTTGGACTCAGAGAGATATGATCTATCCATTTAGATACTTACACCGGCCTCATTGCCATGGCATCTGAGCACCTCACGACCAGTAGCGTATTTATTCTTACAACATCCATGTGAGACACTGTTACTCCCATTTTACAGATGCAGAACGAAGGGACGGAGACTCTTGCTTGATGTCATGCGGGGAGTCTGTACCAGAGGAGGAGCTTGAACATAGCTAATAACCTAACCACTGGAGCATCCTTCCTTTCTACTCTCTTAATACTGAGAGTTCCATTTGAATCTCCCCACCACCTCATTTTCTTTCAGAGCATATTCTGAGCCTGGCTCTCTGTTCTACCTGAGCTGTGTTTGTCGCAGGAAGGGGGGGAAGATGTGATGGTGGCTGCCGTGTGGCTATTTGTACTATCAGCCAACCCCCAGCAGAATTTATGCTACTCTACACCACTTTCCCTCCACTTGCTACATTCCCTGGAGCAGGATAAAGGGCCAGAATGGAATGCAGACCTGGGCCCTCCTGTCTTTTATTTATGTAGGGCCAAATTATGTTGAGGGCAGAGAAAGCTGCACAGCTATAAACACAGGGAGAGACACTGCCTCAGGAGCTGCCTCCTCAGCGTGCTGTCCTCTCCTACAACCAAACAGCTCTGTGGTTCAGCATGGCTGGGGTGTGTGGGGGGCATCACTCCACTTTATCATCCTTTATGGAGTGATGTATGCCTTGTGCAATCCCTGTGTTCCCCCAAAAACAGGGACTATGCATGTTCCTAACCTTTGTGCTTGGGGTGAATATAGGCAGATGGTCACCTTGTACTCGCCCTACCCCCATGCAATTGAATAAGGGACAGGCACAATGTGCCACTTACTTTGGGGCCTACATTTGCAATAGTATCATCTTTTCTCCTGCTGATTCTCTACACACTTAGTGGATACAAATTCAGCATGACATTTGCCCTTTGCAGATCATTACTCTGTAATCGCTGGATCTATTTTAGCTGTTTCTAGGGTCCCTAGTGGGTTGGCATGAGTGGGATACCCCATGGTGTATTTCAGACAGATTTAGGTGAATTCCCTGTATCATGACCACGTGAGGAATGAAAACAAAGTCCTCTGGACTATATTTACAGTGCACCTCATTCTGCAACAGGAGGGAAAACACATGCCATACCAGGAATCTAATTCTACTTTCTCCCAGTGGTTTCTACGTGTAGTTAGTACAAAGGTATCAGGGCAGATTTATTAAGAACTGCTCCTGAAAGGACTGTGAATTAGCAATGTTATCTGTATTATTTAGTTAGTATGTTCTTTTGGGCAGAGACCATCTTTTTGTTCTGTGTTTGTATGAAGGGGTCCTGGCCCATGACTGTGGGTCCTAGGAGCTACTGTACTACGAATAATCATACAGGTAATTTTTTGTTAATAAAGTAACATTTCTTCCCATGAAAAGCCAAATACCAAAAAATCACGTTTTCAGTATTCACTGTGCGCTCCCGTTATTTTAAAATGGAGCAATGGTTACCCTTCTCTTCTAGAGCTTGATCAGGGAGGGCCAGAGTCCCACATGCTTACACTGAGTAGCCCCCTAACTTTTCAAGCAGTCTTAGTAAAACCAGTGTGTTTGTGTAGCAAAGTTGCCATCCCAGCCCACCCCTTTTGTGTTCACATGTAGCGCTGCAGCAACTTTTGCCTCAGTTTCCCCCACGGTGCTTTGTCCTACCTCAGTTGTAGGAGCGGCCCGGCCCTCCAACCGGACCACTTTACAGTGTCCAGCCCCTTATGGGGCATCGGAGCCGGTTACTAAAGTCCATCCAAAACTATGAAAACAACCAAACCTTCAGCCCAGCCACCTCTTCCTCACAGACACACCTCAAACGCTGTAGTCTCTCCATGCCTCATCACAGGTTCCTGTGCCTGAAACACTCCCACTACCCAGGGGCTGGCATACTCCTCCCATTTCTAAGCAGGTCAGGCAGGAGCCACTCATCAGGGTTCCTGCCTCCAGTCAGACCCAGTTCATTCTGGGAGTAGCCTCTCTGCTCTTCTCCCCTTTCTGAAGTTCAGCCTTTTTCCAGGTTGCTCCTAGAAAATAAGAACTCCTCACTTCCAGCTGGGCTTACCCAGCTCTTTATGGAAAGCCCCCAGCACTGCCCCACCTGAGTCTGATAACTAAGTTGAGCCACCTGATCTCCAGCAGATGTGTGTACATGTGTGGGTGGGGGAGATAGATGATCCATTACAGGCTAAACCCTTAAAGGACCAGCCAGCCTGTGACACTGCATAAAGGTGGCAGAACCCGGCCCTATATTTGTAACAAGGAGAAATGTCCTCTACTTTCTGTGTTTTCCTTGCAGCATATTTACTGTTAATAGGTTTATAAATTGTCCCACAATATTTTCACTTTTAAAATATACTGTTACTTGTTACTTGATCCAATGCCCATTGAAGTCAACATGTGTCCTTAGATTGATGTCAATGGATACTGGGTGAAGTCCTACATGCTAACATGGTGCTCAGAACTAAACGAGATACAGAAGGCAGTGTCCCTGCCTTCAATCTTTAATATTAGACAAACTCCCTTTGTTCCCAGGACAATCTATGTGTCAGTGCCTGGTTTCATTGAAGTCCATAACTGGAGCTTTGTTATTGACTTCAATGGCAGTAAGCTTGGGACCCATGTTTCCTGGTTTATTCTTACCATCAACTTAAATGAGTGTGGGCTGTATAGCCTTGTCTACACTAAGTGTTCGTCAGAATACTGGTATTTAATGCTCATGTAGAAGAGACTCTAGGTGACTTCCAGAGTTTAAAACTAATTTGTCTACACTACGGACCTTACAGTGGCACAGCTGTACAGCTGCACTCTGTAAGGTCTCCTGTGTGGCTACTCTATGCCGGTGGGAGAGAGCTCTCCTGCTGGCATAATTAAACCACCCCTAACAAGTGGCTGTAGCTATGTCAGCAGCAGAGCGTCTCCTGCTGATATAGCGCTGTCCTCATCGGCGCTTTTGTCAGTGAAAGTTTTGTTGGTCAGAGCAGGTGTGTTTTTTCACACCCCTGACTGGCAAAACTTTTACTGACAAATGTGCTAATGTAGACAAAGTCTAAGCAAGTTTAGATGATGATGCTTAAAACACAAGAGGTTCCTTGGAGCTCTGGCTTTACTGGGCTTCTGCCTGTTTATCTCCTGACTTCAAGAACTCAGAGATTCCTCATTTTCATTTTGCATTGACTGCAAAGGCCAGGAGTACCCTGTGTTTAAATGCTTGCTATTGTTAGTTTGTGGCTTGTCAAACTTTAATGGGTGGCCTGTTGTGCTAAGCTCAATTCCCATTTACAAAACAGACCTAAGAAGGAAATAACTCACATAAGATGAATGTCTCGAAGGATTCCAATAACCACAGTTACCATCTCAGACAGCAAAGAGAAAGCTGCGCCACAATCTTTTCACTAGTCCACAAACAAAATCCGTGTGTGTTAAGTAACACCAGCTTTCACCTTCCGCTACACTTAGCGGTAACCAGTCCAGCCAGCTGGCACCTCTCCCCTTCCAGCCAACCTGTCTTTGATATCTGTCAGCCTCTGGCTACAGAGACATCTGGAAGTTATTATCCAGCAGAGCGTATCACAATCCTATTTACATAATATAATATAATATATTTTGTGTTCCTGCTTAGCTGAACATTTTGGATTGCACTAACATTTGGGTAAATAAGCCGCCATTCTCTGCATATAAATAATATTGTGTCTTTAGGTGTATTCTTTAAAGATTATGAATTTTATAGCGATCAGCCCTGGAAATGAAACATTTCCCATTCAGTGCTGAAATATATTACTCTTGCTTCGTGAATAAACAATAACCATGGTGGGAGGAAAGGGAAAAGTGTTTTCATTTCCAAAATATCAATATTATTTATGACTTGCTTGTGTTTTTCTGATTTGTTAGTCTTATTATTTTCATTGCCTCTTTATAGCTTTGGGTCAGACAAATTTCAGAAGATAAATAATCTGTTTTTTGTTATGTTTTTATTGTCAGACCCAATATTTTACTGAGGTTAGATTTTTTTAAAATAAATGACAAGTCTCTAGAGAACAATCTCCAATACCATCCTCCAACATATATCTCTTCTTCCTGCACACCAATACACATTTTGAAAGGTGGCACCATTTCCTTTCTCCTAGCATATTTATTTAAAAGTATTTATTCTGAAGCATTTTAGCTGGTTTCCAGGGTAGCTATGGGAATGACAGCAGAAAATGCTATTTACCAAACCACAAAATAAAACAATGAAAATATATCTAAGTACTTTAACAAAGAGAACATGAGAATGGTGCTGAATAAATATTTGCATGAATTCTGTTCTGAGGAGACAACAGTTTGCTGACATCAGTGATGGTAACAGAGGGAGAAGAATAAGGTCCTTTTCTCCAAAATACACCTTTTTTCTACTTTTGATCTTTCAGCGGTGAGAGTGATTTCATTTTGTGTTTTCACGCAGCATAATGAAAGGTTTTCAGAACAAAAGGAGAATTTATTTTAGGGTAATTGATTCTTTTGTATTTAGGTCATTGCTAAATTCGCCAAAGTTGAAGGCAGGGGAGAAAATGTGATAGATGGATGACCCTTCCAATTTTAGATCTCCTGCAGTCAGTTTAGTTTAGTTTAAGCTGTTGTGTTGCAACTATGCAGGTGAGGAATCCACAAGCTGTTTTTCTCTGTTGTTTTCCTATCGGAAGTCTATTATGGCTACTTATCAGCTATATTTACAAATAGTTGTAAGCTCTGTGGTGAATTTAATCAAAGACAGCTTCATGTCACGTCCCATTAGCATCAAAGCATAAATTGCTATTCATGAATGATTTGTGTCAAAGTGCTCTGAAAACTGGCATTTTAGCAGCAAGATGTTCCAATGTGCACAGTACTTCAGCAGGGGCATTAAATTAATGTTTTTGCAGAGAAGCCATTAATTGACAATAAGACGTGATTTTGGCAGTATATTTCCACTTTAAAGATAATGAACAGTGTTCAGATACAGAGAAGATCCCCCTCTGCCCCTAAAACTATATTAATAATTTGTGGTGCAAACAGGAATTGGGGGAACCAATCCAGCTCGGATATTTCTAGTGCCAAATCAAGCTGTTTGATCATGGCTATTTACAAAGGCAAACAGTGGAATCGGAGTATTTGTGACCTTTATCAAATCTGGCTACACACAGTCAAGAATGTTATGTTTGGTTAGGAACTCATTAAACAAAATTACCTCTCAGTTTATGGAAACCATACAATTACAGTATAAAACATTTTAAATTAAATCAGCTAGTTAGACAAAAATTCATTACTTTCTTTTTTTATCAGTTAACGGTGTGGCTGTATAGAACAGATCACATTAGAGTCAATTAGTAAGAAAAATTGTCAGATTTGGCAAGCCACACAGACTTTCAGAACACATCGGCTGACAGACAAGAAAAAGTTTGAGTGAGATTCTAACAGAGCCATCTTCCCTTAAAGGAAGAGACTGTGCCCTGCAAAATGCGCACACATGTATTATGCATGCAAAATCCATCACTGGCATGAGGAAACTGGTGCGCTTATATGAACAAACTGTGCAACCGGCCGTATGCACGTGCTGTTTGTGTTGTGCATGAAAAATGCCGTGTGCATGCAAATGTAGGATTCTGCAGTCACAACAAGTGTGTGAGCATGTTATGCAACTGGAGGGTTGTGTAGGCTATTTGGTTCCCTCTAACTAATAACTCATATACAATCATCTTTGTGGAGAACTACAAAAGCTTCTTAACACTGTAAACCAGTTTAGGAAAGAAAAGAAAGAAGGATATCAGATACATCTAAAAGCACAAGAGAATTTTTAGGGAGGCAGAATGCCCCTCTGCCAGTCTCCATGATTCAAACCTGCCCCCATCCAATGGCAGGAGTGAGAGGGACAAGTTTCATTACCTTGTTGCCATGTGAGTTAGCCCATCCCCTGTGCATGGGGGAAGAGACTGGTATGGGAGGGAGGGAGGGAAAGAGAATGAAGCAGCATTTCCCCCGTGTTCCATATACACATTCTGCAGCCCAGCAGGACGGGGAGAGGAAAATACGCAGTGCGTACAGTGCTACCCCCGCTTCTGCTTGGGATCTTCCCCCTGTATTCTCCCCCGCCCCATCCAGAGAACAGAGAAAGGTATGTTTCATTGCCCCAGACTCATCAAAGGCACACCCTGGCTGGGGATGGCGTAAACAAGCCCTATTCTGAACAAGTCTCTTTTTTCTTGTTGAGGTATTTCAGTCTTTTATATACGTGATCCCAGGGGTGGAAAACATGTTAGACAGTTAGCAAGGGTAAAACTACACAGACGATAACGTAAGGGCTGTAACTCGGGAAAATAGCCTGAACAGTCAATTGGCACTGATTCCACAAGATTTTCATGTTCATGGCGTGTAGCAGCTGATTCTACATCTGGTTCCTGAAAGAATGCCCAAGTGAGATGGGATGTAGCACAACATAGGCAGGGCTTATGTGAGTATTGATTTTTCAGACACAGATATCTCTACTTTTTTGCTTGTGCTGGTGGATATTCATGTATTTGCAAGGTTTTACTTGCACAATTTCCGTTGATTTCACAAAATCCCTCTTCAGTTATGAGAATTGGGGAGGACAGGGCAGGAAGATAGTAGGATTTACAAAGAGAATAACTGAAGTAAAAACAGATTTCTCCTTGGATAAGTTACTGACAGCAACAAGGGTTGCCATAACACCTCTTGTATCCCCAACCCCTTCTGAGGTGAACTCTCTTCTCTGTTTCTGTGATATCAATATTAATGTATAGAGTAATAATTACAGAAAAAATTAAATACATAAATAAATAAATGAAGAGAAAACAGTCTGTCACAACTGATTTAATGTGTTTCAGCACATATGTATAAGGGGGGAAAAAGTTCAGCTTGCCCTTTATGGGCCAAATCCTCAGCTGGTGAAAATCAACACAGGTCCACTGACTTCAAAGGATTCAAAGAAGTGGGTGGAGAGGATTGGCATGATAGATAGTGATGAGGATCTCAGAAACTGCACTTTGTGTAGACTGGAAGGGGAGGTATGGAAGGCTTGGAAGTAGAATGACACAGAATCATCCATAGTCTTTAGGAAGATTTCATGGTGTACACATACGAAACATGGGGTATTCTGAAGACTGACATCTTCAGCTCTATCACTGTTTACAAGCATATAGTTTTCGTCCTTTGCATTTGGTTAATTGAATATGCATTTGATAGAAAAACCCAGTACATGTTCTCAGCAAAGCCAACAATGCATAGCTAATTCCAGATAAGTAAAGCCAGCAAGCTGATTTTGTTTTCTTCTAGAATATTATCCCACTCAAGTTTATCTTTTCATAAATGCTGACGTGAGCTATAAGGGCCTAATATTAGTTCCATAAACAACAATTTCTTGTTTGCAAACTATACCCACAGGTCCCATTGACACTTTCAATTGCAACAACAGCCAGTCAGATGAGAACAGTGTGAAAAACTTTATCTTAAGTATTTACTGTTATGCTAGAATATCGCTCAGTTTCCTCTGGGGTAATTCAGCACTCCAGTGGGAAATATGTGACCTCATTTGCATTTTCTAATTGAATTGCTATCAGGTTTCCTGCAAGACTGAACAAAAAAAAAAATTCCTACAGTTACTAACACCACTTGTACTCACCAGAAAAAAGTTTACCTTCAAGTAGTTGCTAGGAGAAAAAAAAATCTCTCTGGCTCATAAAATGGGTTTTATACTTACCCTGACTTTTATCATAATCTAATGAAACTTAGATTCTGTAGTTAAAATCCTTGCATTACAGTGGTGAACACTGAAAATTTGTCAGGCCAGCTATGCCTAGGATAAATAGCTGTTACCTCATGTTTATGCAGCATCCTTATTGATTCTTCAAGAATGAGGTTATGTTATCTCTAAGGTAATTAGCAAATTTTATGGGTGTAAAACAAAAGAGAGGAAACAGAGCCATAGTGTAAGCGTTGCTCAGCTTTAAAAATGTCAGTTTTCAGCAAGAGTAACCATGCTGCTGTTACTGAGATACCTGGGTAATAACAAAATCTCTAACTCTCCAGTGAACAGCTGCAGCAGCACAGTGCCCTTCTGAATTCAGTGGCAGCCCCACTGCAGGGCAGCAGTCTACCAGCACGCTATCCATTGTGAAGGCTTCTCAAATACCATGATGTTTCTGTCTAAGCTCCATCTATGGCCCCTGTTGTCACAATATCTGAGAGCCTCCCAATCTTGAATGAATGCCTCCTGACAACACTACAGAGAGGTAGGGCCGTGCTATTATCTCCATTTTACGTGACTTGCCCAAGACTCCACACCTCAAGAGTGCATGGCAGAGCAGGAATCTAATCCTATGTCTCCTCAGTTCCAGGCTAGTGCCCTAACCACTGGATCAACCTTCTTCTCTGTAAGGGTTGCACTGTAGTACGCACTAGGACAAGCTAACTTTTGAATGGTGCCCTCTCCAGGTAGGCCAATAATTTCCTTATGGAATTTTAATTCAATGATAATTCTGAAACAAATTTTGTTTCCCCTTTCAATGAATAGGCTGGTGGGTGGGGTGGGGGTGGGGATGGGAAGGGGCAGAGAAGCAGAGGACTATGACATTTCTCTTTTGCCCAGTATACCTCTGCAAGAGTCAGCCATAGTTGGTCTGCAATCCCCAAGGAGCAGGAGGAATTACAGGTGATTGCTAACCAGCCCCAAAGGGGAAGTCTGTGGTAGGGATAAATGTCAGCAAACTCTGACAGCGGAGGGCTGGGTGAGAGACTTAATGCCAGCAATTTTTAATGATCCAGGAGCAACAGATCACCTACACAAAATCGCTCACAGATTTACAAAGTAAAATGGATGATATTGATTGTCTGCATCAGTGTTTCTCAACAATTGATCCGTTGATCGGTGTCGGTCCCTAAAATCTCCCTGACACAATTTAGGAAGGCAGCAAGCCGGTCCCTAGTATCAAAGAGGTTGAGAAACACTCATCTATACTGCAACACAGATCACACATAATGGTTTGTTGTTCTCAGGAAACATTATTGATATTTATTTGAAGTCTTGCAGGTGAATCAGAAAAGTCCCTAAAACAGTTTTTGTAAAAGCATTTTTGCTTGAGTCATATTATATCTTATAAAAATACATTTCAAATCTTTTCCCGTAAAAGCCATGAAATGCTGTATATTAGGGTCGTGGCCTGAAACTGGATAGTGTTGGTCTTTAGCACCGCATTGTTATCTTTGAAAATAATCTCATGATGCTGTTCCTTTCTTTGGTAAACAAAGTCTTATTTTGTTTGCAAAAAGCATAAGGGTTTAAATAAAACACAAGTCAGATGCCTGCGATGTGGCACAATAAAACTGTCTGTGACCTTGTCATTAGTCTTGTTTTCCACCATTTTTCAGCCTCAAACTATACACTAATAAGGCTTTTAGAAAGGAACGATATGAATTTTAAAAGGCTGTGGCTCGTTCTATCTTGAACCACAGTTCAGTTTATATTAACATTAGAGGAATTTCCAGTCAAATATTTTACTACAGGAGAAATGTGCATTCTCTGGGTTTTCCCAGAGTGAGAAGAAACTGTAGTACAGAGGTTGCATTACTTTGTTCCCCAATATTTAAATCACTGTTAAAGAGAAATGGGCTTTTGCAGAGCTTTGTGATTAATAGATTTTTTTTTCAATTCATTGGCAACTCTGAATTTTTTTAAATCGCTTTTAAGCTCAAACACAAAATGAAAATTTTCTGAATTTTTAGCGAATCAAAAATTAAAACAAAATTTGTGCATCTCCAAAATGAAACATTTTGATTTGATTTCAAGAGTTTTGTATATTTTTGTTTGGATTTTCTAAAATAAAATTAAAGGACATTTTTGAAAGAAAAAGTCATTTTGAACCAAAACATGTAAAATGTATCAATAGGAAAAATGTCAAAATGAAACAGTTTGATTTCTTAGGATTATTTTTTTTTCAACTGAAACAATTCAGTGAAACCAACACAAATTCGTGGAACATTGAGGTGTATCTGCATTTTTCTCTGAAAAATTTTGCCTAGCTGGATTCTTTTGATGTAATGTACACGGCTTAATTATGTCTTGTACAAGACAGAGCAATGCTGCAGAAGATGGAGGAGGTGGTATATGTACATGGCTCAAAGCCCTGTAAAAGTTCTGGGGTGAAAACATTGGGTGGCTACAGAAAACAACTCCATCTAAGTGCTTTCTACTATGTCTCCCAGCAGGTGAAAACTGTCCCAAAAAGGATGGGAAGGAAGCAGGACTGTGACCACAGGTGCTTGCGGCAGATAACGGAGGGAGTGGCATGTCCGGCTCTTTGGCGGCAATTCGGCAGCAGGTCCCTCAGTCCCTCTCGGAGCGAAGGACTGGCACCCGAATTGCCACCGAAGAATGAAGCGGCGGCGGTAGAGCTGCTGCTGAAGTGCCGCTAATTGTGGCTTTTTTTTCCCGCCACTTGGGTGTGGCCTCCCTGAGCTGCCCCTTTGGTGGGCTGGCGCTGTACCATTGTCATCTACACTATGAGCTAGCGTTGCGAGTCCCTTGCTCATGTACACTTGCTCGTGCTAGCTCTCATTGAGTTAGCGCACGTGTAAATAGCTGTGTCGCTGTGGTAGCACTGGTAATGGCAGTGGAGGCTCAGTTGGGCCATGCGTGAAACTGGTAGATATGTACTCGATATGGCTCAGCCATGCCTCTGCTCCTGTGGCTACACTGCTAGTTACACTCATGGTAGTTCACTGAGAGCTAATGTGAGCCTGCGTACCCAAGCAGGAGAAATCACTCCCCTCTCTCATAGTGTAGACATAGCCTAAATTCCATGACGTAGCCCTCAGACTGCACGGCAGGGACTGTTCCTTCTTTTTTAGTCACCATGCACATCTATGATGTTAAATATATAATAATTAATACAGTTGAGATGCGATGTATTGGTGGTTTTCTAAGGCATTGGAACTGGCTTGAGTTATTTAACTCCAGGGAGAAGGGACACTGATGCTCAGCAGACTGAATGCCTGCCACAAAGGTGCCATGTTGTGCCTGGTTGCCCTTTTGGCCACTGAGGGCACTAGAGCGTGTTGCTTTTGAGCCAGAAACAATGCTCCAGCCCTTGCTGTCTTCAAAGAAAACAAGTTAAAATCTCCTTGTTTGATCTTCACTGTGGGAGCACGTTGCATTTCCATGGGGCTTTAGAGACAGATAGACATTGCTCGCTGCAAGAAATTTATTATTATAAAATCACTGTAGAAAACTTCATGGGTTAAATTCCCCGCTCAGCTGCACCAGCGGAAACAGAGTTAGTGGTGTTATTCCAGATTTACTTCACTGCAACAGAGCAAAATGTGACCTTGGGTGTTTTGAGAAAAGGTTGCAATTAAGTTCTGGAAGGCAGTCGATCACAGGGTCTTATTGCTATTCATTCATTCGAGGGCTTTATTTCCAGTGGAGGGACAATATTAACTATTAACAGCAAAGAAATTCTAGTAGGAAAAATTCTATAGACTAAAAAGCTTCACTATATACCGGTATATCAGAACCAGGTGATCACTTAAGACTATAAAAGTATGAACTGAGAAGTTTATTCTCCGCTCTAGTAACACTAAGTGAAAGCACATATGTCAGCAGGAGAATATACTGCTAAAGAATTGTTCACAAGATGTTGGCCATGGCTTGTGGCACTTCTTATTTGAAAACCTGCCCTTTAAATACAGTTGTACAATACATATAGTTCACATTCATATGATGTGCAACTTCCGTGAGAAATAGGCAACATAACAGGAAGTAGGTCTAGGTATATTTAATCCTGCCTCAGTGCATGCAGATGGCCTAGATGACCTCTTGAGGTCCGTTCCAGCTCTACATTATTATGAGTCCATGAAACACCACAAGAGGCAATTTTAATCAAGGAAAGACAGCCTTAAAGGCCTTTACCTTGTGTCCATTGTGCTGTGTTTTCTCCCCAACCAGTAATCTGACCATTGCTTCCCATCTCTCCAGGGTCTGATGGTCCCATGCAGTTACCATAAACACTGTTTGCTTCAAGGGGATTTGCACCTGGTGGGTAGCATATATGGTCCCATCTGTCCTCACTTTGAAGTCCAAGTTGTTGGTTTCGAACTGAATTCCGTTGTTCCCAGGACAGTCACTAAATTTCACTAGAATAGGAGGTAAGAGACAGAGAATATGCATATCAGATTAAAAAAAGCAATCAAACACAAGTTTCAGACATTTAATTTTCAGCCGCATGCTCTATATCTCTAATAACCATCAAGGAAATGATTTAACTGTTTCTTTGACCTTTCAGGAATGCTCTTGTGCTTTATCTCCATCCCCAGGGAAGAAGTTGTGGGCCATTTTTAAAGTATTTGATACAGTTTCATTCGATCTAAAACACAGCTGTTCCCCATTTCTACAAGTGGATTTCTCCCTTGTCACCATTATCTTTTACATTCAACTAGAGTCTATTACCCCACTGTGGGTATTCTTTAGACAAAATGTATTTTTTTTTGCCCAACAATTCAACAATTTACCTACGAGACAGATATGTATAGATGCTCAACTAAAATTTAAACACCTGTAACAATTCCATTATCAAAATAATAAAAAAATAGTTTTTACACAAAGAAAAATTTTAAACGTATCCCTCTGCTGGAGTTGGATACACAGACAGAACTGTAATCTCTCGCTGATCTGACTGTTCGGCATATTACAGTCAAGTGAAAGAGTTGGAACTCTGAAACAAACTGCAATGTACAGTCTCTCTCTCTCTCTCTCTATAAAAAATCAGATCAAAGTTCTCTTACTGATAAATCTTTGTGTATTTTTAAGTAGAATTAATGTAAAGATGAGAGTGAGAAGCACTTTTTATGCATGCCATGCTGAATATCACAAATGTTAGGTTAAAAACAAAATAAATCACCCCATATTTGAGGGGGCCATTTGGGGATTGGTCCTGCTTTGAGCAGGGGGTCCCTTCCAACCCTAATATTCTATGATTTCTATGATATTAATTAAGCAACACAATTGACAGATTAGATACATTTTGAACCAGCAAAGCACAATATTTTTGACTGCTCCAAGAAGCCACCAGAAAAAAACATACACGCTATCAAAAGAAACACATTACAGCAGTGAAAACATTTCAAGTGTTTGCAAATGGATATACAGCTATATGTCTTAGGTACTTATATGGCTGCCGTCACTGTCCTATGTGAGCACCCCGCAACCTTTTATGTATCTATCCTCCTAATACCCCGCAAGAGGTCGGACAGTGCTATTATAACCTCTTTTTACACAGTGACTAGAGACAGAGAGACACTTAAAATACGTCTTCATAGCAAAGAAAAACCCATGCCCCTGGGATGTGGGCTGTGGGGCTGTTTCATTGCTGCATAGACTTCTGGGCTCAGGCTAGAGCCTGAGCTCCAGGTTCCCGGTGGGAGGGTCTTGGTGAGTCAGCTGGCATGGGCCAACCGCAGGTTTTTCTTTGCTGTGTAGACATACCCTTAGGATTTTGTCTAGACAGGGACACTTAGGAAAATTAATCCAAATTAACTAAAGGTATGAATTTAAAGTGAATTAGCTCAGCGGCATTAAACCCCTGTGTGGATACTCTCATTCAGAATTAAATTGGCTTTAATTCACTATAGCTTAATTCATTTTGGAAGTGAATTAAACTAAACCAAATTGAGGACTCTTTAATTCTGAACTAGGCTTTAACTAATCCACTTTAAATTCAGACCTTTAGTTAATTCATATTAATTATCCTGAGTGTCCCTGTGTAGACAAGCCCTAAGTGACTTGCCCAAGGTCACAACAAAGCCTGTGATGGAACAATGAACTGAATCTAGGTCTCCTGAGTCCTAGAGTAGCACCCCAACCACTGGGCCATCCTTCTGCTGCATTATGCAAAGTGTATCTCTAAATGGCTTTAGTATCGAGATCATTTCATAACTGTGCTGCTTACAAAGGCTTTCCAGATTATATATTTATTTAAACAATTTTAGTACATTTTAAAATCTATATGCTGTTGGAACTGTCAGCTAATGCTGCCATAAATTATGAGGCACCAACAGCAAGTGTCACATTTTGCTGATAAAAACACTGGATAAAGTTACCTAGCATTTAAAAAAAAATGTGGGTATCAAAGCAATTATAGTGGGAGGATTTTGTTTTTAAGCAATTTCACTGTCACATTTTACATGATTTAATTACTGTTTATTCCAAAACCCAGGGAAAAGCGCTCCTCACTGTTTTTTTTTTATACAGTGTGTTATTCTACAACTTCACCTTTCATTGTTGCTTGGTTTGCAGTAAATGACTTTTATGCCTGTCTCATCTGGAATATTTCAATTTAAACCTCTCTCCAGCTACCTGTGCCTCCCACCTCCGACACACCAAATATTTTTTACATGATAGGAATGGTCATCTTCTGCACTGCTAGAAGTTCAAACAAAAATAATGACTTCGTTTGTCTAGAGAATATTACATTATTGTTATCTTTATTTTGGTTATTATGGGTAGGTAACTTTGAACAGCTCTCTACAGAGGTTTGGAAAGGGAGACACAATCCCTGCCTTTAAGAGTTCATAGTCTGCATCAAACGTAGACATTGAGGGACACTGACACAGGAACCAAATACAGGAATTTTCTGTGGCCCTGGCTCTGAAGTTCTTGGTAGTCTCAGGCCCAGTGACTGATGCCATAGAAAATGGAAGATGTGCAGTAGCTTGAAGCTCAGTTCTTACTAACACAAAAAAGACGGTTACTCACCTTTGTAACTGTTGTTCTTCGAGATGTGTTGCTCACATCCATTCCAGTTAGGTGTGCGCGCCGCGCGTGCACGTTCGTCGGAAACTTTTTTACCCTAGCAACTCCAGTGGGCCGGCAGGTCGCCCCCTGGAGTGGCGCCGCCATGGCGCCCAATATATATCCCTGCCGGCCCACCCGCTCCTCGGTTCCTTCTTGCCGGCGACTCCGACAGTGGGGAAGGAGGGCGGGTGTGGAATGGATGTGAGCAACACATCTCGAAGAACAACAGTTACAAAGGTGAGTAACCGTCTTTTCTTCTTCGAGTGATTGCTCACATCCATTCCAGTTAGGTGAATCCCAAGCCATACCTAGGCGGTGGGGTCGGAGCGAGAAGTCGCGGCATGGAGCACAGCAGATCCGAAGGCCGCATCCTCTCTAGACTGCTGGACCAGGGCGTAGTGGGAAGCAAAGGTGTGGACCGATGACCAGGTCGCTGCCCGACAGATTTCCTGGATGGGCACACGGGCAAGGAAAGCCAGCGACGACGCCTGCGCCCTGGTAGAATGCGCAGTCACACGGCCCGTAGGGACGTGGGCCAAGTCATAGCAGGTCCTGATACAGGACGTTACCCATGAGGATAACCTCTGGGAGGAGATAGGAAGCCCTTTCATGCGGTCCGCTACCGCCACGAAAAGCTGGGGGGATTTGCGGAAGGGCTTAGTCCTCTCCACGTAAAACGCGAGAGCCCTACGGACATCAAGCGAGTGGAGCTGCTGCTCCCTGCCTGAGGAGTGAGGTTTCGGGAAAAAAACCGGGAGGAATATCTCTTGGTTGACGTGGAAGGCTGAGACCACCTTGGGGAGAAAAGCAGGGTGTGGTCTCAGCTGCACCTTGTCCTTGTGGAAGACCGTATATGGGGGGTCTACCACAAGAGCCCGGAGTTCCGACACCCGTCTAGCTGAGGTGATAGCTACTAGAAAGGCCGTCTTCCAAGAGAGGTAAAGCAGGGAGCAAGTAGCTAACGGCTCAAAGGGGGGCCCCATGAGCCGGGACAACACCAGGTTAAGATCCCAGGTTGGAGCAGGGGGACGGACGTTAGGGTATAAACGTTCCAGCCCCTTAAGGAATCTAGACACCGTCGGGTGGGAAAAAACAGAGCGACCATCCGCACCCGGGTGAAAGGTGGAGATAGCTGCTAGGTGGACTCGTAACGACGATATGGCCAGACCTTGCCCTTTGAGGGACCAAATGTAGTCTAAGATGTCGGCTACTGAAACTTCCATAGGGCGGAGATTTCTCTCCACGCACCAATAGGAGAAGCGCTTCCATTTGGCCAAATATGTCGCTCTTGTGGACGGCTTCCTGCTGCCCAAGAGCACCTCCCTCACCGGCGTGGAACAGCGCAGCTCAGAGCCAGTCAGCCACGCAGGAGCCACGCCGCTAGGTGCAGCGACTGCAGGTCCGGGTGACAGAGGGTCCCGTGCTCCTGGGTAATCAGGTCCGGATGAAGGGGCAGGGGAACTGGGTCGGCTATGGTCAGGTCCAGCAGCATGGGGTACCAGTGCTGTCTGGGCCATGCCGGGGCTACCATGATCACGTGAGCCCTGTCCCTGCGCACCTTCGGAAGGACCCTGTGGACCAACGGGAATGGGGGAAACGCATAGTACAGGTGGGTCGACCACTGGATGAGGAAGGCATCCGCTATCGACCCGGGCTCCCTGCCCTGAAAGGAGCAGAACGCTTGGCACTTCCTGTTCCCCTTGGACGCGAAGAGGTCCACCCGGGGATAACCCCACCTCCGGAAGATGGAGAGGGCGACTTCTGGGCGAAGGGACCACTCGTGTGACAGGAAGGATCTGCTCAATCGATCCGCCAGCGTGTTCCGTACTCCGGGGAGGAAGGAAGCCATGAGGTGAATGGAGTGGGCTACACAAAAGTCCCAGAGTCGTATCGCCTCGTGGCACAGGGAGGAGGATCTGGTGCCGCCCTGCTTGTTGATATAATACATGGTCGTCGTGTTGTCGGTGAACACCGCGACACAACGACCCTGGAGCTGATGACAGAACGTTTGACAAGCAAGACGGACTGCTCTCAACTCCCGCATGTTGATGTGTAGCCCCACCTCCTCCTGGGACCACAGGCCCTGCGTCCTCAGGGTCCCTGCGTGGGCCCCCCAGCCGAGATCTGAGGCATCTGTTGTTAGGGACACCGAGGGCTGAGATGGGTGGAAGGGGAGACCCGCACACAACACTGACTGGTCCAGCCACCAGCCGAGAGAATCTAAGACCCTCTGGGGGATCGTGATTAACATATCTAGTGGCTGTCTTGTCGGTCTGTAATGACTGATGAGCCACAACTGGAGTGGCCTCATGCGGAGCCGAGCGTAATTGGTCACGAAAGTACAGGCCGCCATGTGGCCTAACAGGGTTAGACACGTCCTCACTGACGTCAAGGGGGCTGTCTGTAGTCATTGCACGATTGCCGACAAGGCCTGGAACCGCTGCAATGGCAGCAAGGCCCTGCCCACAGTGGCGTCCAGGACGGCCCCGATGAATTCCACCCTTTGTGTGGGGGCCAGGGTGGACTTGTCTGTGTTCACCAAGAGGCCCAGAGTGGCGAACATGTCGGTGATCACACGAACATGGCTGCAGACTTGTTGTTCCGACGTGCCCCGAATCAACCAATCGTCCAGATACGGGAACACGTGGATACGACTGCGCCGAAGCTGCGCCACAACAACTGCCATGCATTTCGTAAACACTCTCGGGGCCGTGGACAAGCCAAATGGGAGGACTGCAAATTGGTAATGCAGAGACCCCACAACGAAGCGAAGGAAACGTCTGTGGGGTGGCCAGATAGCAATGTGAAAATACGCGTCCTGCATGTCGAGGGCGGCGTACCAGTCTCCCGGATCCAGGGATGGGATAATGGTCCCCAAGGAAACCATGCGGAACTTCAACTTCACCAGGTACTTGTTGAGCTCTCGCAGGTCGAGGATAGGCCTGAGGCCTCCCTTGGCCTTGGGGATCAGAAAGTAGCGGGAATAAAACCCCTTGCCTTTCTCGTTCTCCGGCACCGCCTCTATAGCTCCTTTGCCGAGGAGCGTCTGCACCTCCTGCCGAAGGAATTGCTCGTGAGAGGGGTCCCTGAAGAGGGACGAGGAAGGGGGGCGGGGAGGAGGAAATGAAACAAACTGCAGGCGGTATCCCGACTGCACCGTGCGTAAGACCCAGCGGTCTGATGTTATTAGGGACCACGCTGGGAGGAAAAACGAAAGGCGGTTGGAAAACGGGGGGAAAGGATCCATTGGGGAAACTGTTACTGCGCCCTCGGGCGCACCTTCAAAATGAAGGCTTGGGTCCAGGCGGGGGCTTAGAGGAGCCTTGGTTTTGCCCCCCTTGGTTCCCCGAGTGCCTGCGCCTTCCGTTCCTGCCGCGGCGCCTGTTAAGGTCCTGCCGCTGGCGGAACTGGGAATACGGCCTGCGCTGTTGTTGTTGTTGCTGCGGCCGGAAGGGTCTGCGTTGCGTCACTGGTGTGTGCATCCCAAGTGACCGCATGATGACTCGGTTGTCTTTCAGACTCTTGAGTCTGGGGTCTGTCTTGTCCGAGAATAATCCTTGGCCTTCGAAAGGAAGGTCCTGTATAGTGTGCTGGAGCTCCGGCGGAAGGCCGGAAACCTGCAGCCAGGAGAGGCGACGCATTGTTACACCCGACGCGAGGGTACGGGCAGCCGAATCCGCAGCGTCCAAAGAGGCTTGCAAGGACGTGCGTGCGACCTTCTTGCCTTCCTCTAAGATGGCCGTAAACTCCTGACGAGCATCTTATGGCAGCAGCTCCTTGAATTTATCTGCTGCCACCCAGGAGTTGAAGGCGTATCTGCTTAACAGGGCCTGCTGGTTGGAGACCCTGAGCTGCAGCGCCCCAGCCGAGTACACCTTACGGCCGAGGAGATCCATCCGCCTGGCCTCCCTGGATTTGGGGGCTGGAGCCTCCTGGCCGTGACGCTCTTTATCGTTGACAGATTGGACCACCAGGGAACACGGAGTCGGGTGTACGTGGAGGTACTCGTAGCCCTTAGAAGGAGCCATGTACTTCCTCTCGACGCCCTTCGCAGTGGGAGGAATGGAGGCCGGAGACTGCCAGATGGTGTTGGCGTTGGCCTGGATGGTTCGTATGAACGGCAGGGCGACCCTGGTGGGAGCGTCTGCCGAGAGGATGGTCACAATAGGGTCCTCTACCTCCGAGACCTCCTCGGCTTGCAGACTCAGATTTTGGGCTACTCGCCTGAGGAGGTCCTGGTGCGCCCTGAGGTCCAGCGGGGGCTGTTGGAGGAGGTCCCAGCCACCGCTTCATCAGGGGAGGAGGATGAGGAGACCCCCGGCAAGAGAGTGTCTAATGGGGGGTCTCCCTCGGCCCTCGCCTCTGCCTCAGGAGCCAAAGCGGAGTCTTGATGCTTGGACCCTTCCTCCCCATCCGGGGAGGGAGGGGGGCGAGATAACGAGGCTTCAGGTGCCCTGCGCTCCGCAGTCGCCGGCCTAGCAGGGAGCTGTTGGGGGCCCTGGGCCTGATGATATGCCCAGGGTGTCCAGAAACCCCATTGCTGCGGGCCTTGGTCCTGCTGTGGAGGCTCACTGAACAGCGCCGCCTGCCGGTCGGTGCCCAGCGCGTACCCACTGTCCGTTAATGAAGACACGGACGGCTGTCTAGAGGGCCATGGCGGGGCGGACCCTGGATGGTAAGGGTCCGCGCGGGCCGGCACGGGCGATCGTCTCGGTGCCGGGGACCAGTGCCGGGAGTCGTATCGGTGCCGGGACCGGGACCGGGTTCTGTCACGGTGCCGGGATCTGGACCGGTACCGGGCGCCGCTTCGGTGCCGGGATCGGGACCTGCCACCGGTTCGGTGCCGGGAGGTCGACCGGGACCGGGACCTGCCACCAGCTCGGCGCCGGGAGGTCGACCGGTGCGGCGAATGTCTGGATCGGCTCCTGGAATCGCGGTGCCGGTAACGGCGGCTGGAGTCTGACCGCGATCGTCTCGATGTCGACCGGCGCCGCGAGTGCGACCGGTACCGCTGAGGGGAGCGGTGCCGGGACTGCGAGCGGCGGCGGGATCTGGAGCGACCGTGACGTCGGGACCTGGATCGAGAACGTGAGTCCCGAGACGGTGCCGACATCATAGGCTTGCCTCTGGACACGACCCGCACCGGAGGTACCGGGGGTGGTAGCTGAGTGGGCTCGGTCATGGCTATGAGGTCCCGTGCCGAGGCGAAGGTCTCTGGTGTGGATGGCACCACTATCTCGACCCCAGATGTCATGGGGGAGCTTGGCGGCACCGGACTCGACGGACCCGCCGGGCCCGGAGTCGACGGTGCCGGCGGCGCCGCGGCCGATGTTGAGGCCGGGCGCTCCACTCGGGTCTGCCTGGCCGGAGTAATGGACTTCGACGGCCTAGGCTCTGTCCCCGGTGCCGGAGAAGGTCGGTGCCGGGGAGTCTTCTCGGTGCCGGTGCGATCCAGTGCCGGCGCCGACATCCCGGCCTGCGAAGCCGCCGGGTCAAGTGCCGCCTCCATAAGGAGAGTCCGGAGCCTTTGATCCCTCTCCTTCTTAGTCCTTGGCTTAAAAGCCTTGCAGATGCGGCACTTGTCGGATCTGTGCGATTCCCCCAGGCACTTCAGGCACGCGTCGTGGGGATCGCTGGTAGGCATGGGCTTCTTGCAGGCCGCACACTGCTTGAAGCCCGGCGAACCAGGCATGAGCCCGGTGCCGGGTGCCGGGAAGGGCTAAGCCCCCGGCGAAGAACTATTTACAAACTACTTATCACTTAACTACCACTATCTACACTTAACAATCTAATTAACAACTACAATAGAGATAACGATAGAGAACAAGGAGAGCTAGGGACGTGGAGGACAGCTATGCCGCGCTCCACAGTTCCAACGACCGACACGGCGGTAAGAAGGAACTGAGGAGCGGGTGGGCCGGCAGGGATATATATTGGGCGCCATGGCGGCGCCACTCCAGGGGGCGACCTGCCGGCCCACTGGAGTTGCTAGGGTAAAAAAGTTTCCGACGAACGTGCACGCGCGGCGCGCACACCTAACTGGAATGGATGTGAGCAATCACTCGAAGAAGAACTTCTGTTGAGATGAACAGGAGTTTTGCTGGGTTAAGGGATGAGGAACAACTGCAGAATTAGGCCTTACATGATGTCAATAAAAATTGGAGGTTGCCTCAAGCCGCAAAGTTCTAATGTGGAACTGAATCACAACGTTCTCAAAGATTGTGGCTCTTTGGAGTGAGAGTTCTAATTCAGGCCCATTACATCTTGTTAAAATCCTGGGATCACTTTGAATTACTGCATATACATATAGAGACTGAGCCAAACTCCACTGAGATCAAGAAGATCTGTCCACTGGTTTTAGGCTAGGCCCATAATGAGGAATCTCTAAAGTCTCAATAAGTATAAACATGTAAGGTTTGCACAGCATCACTCACAACCCAAGCTACGTTATCACCAGAAAACTATTAAGTATTTAGCATTTTAGGGGGAGATTTCAATGCCACTATGGGATTTAGAGACTGACTTACAATGAGACTCCTGGTCCTAAATCCTTAGGAGCTTTTGACAATCTGCCCCCAATTCTCAGCCATAGTAAGTATGTAAGAACATACTCCAGGCATGTCTATATATTTAGTTTGCAGCATGTCCGTGTAGACCCTGTGGACTAGGGTGACCAGACAGCAAATGTGAAAAGTTGGGATGGGGGTGGGAGGATAGTAGGTGCCTATATAAAATAAAGACCCAAAAATCAGGTCTGTCCCTATAAAATCGGGACATCTGGTCACCCTACTGTGGATGTACACTAACAGTTCCTTAGTGCACTTTAATCTACTCCTGTTTCAAAGCACTATTAGTGCACAGCTGGGCCCACATAGGCAGTTGGTGACTGGCAGGCTAGTATAGGGTAGACTTGCACTCCAGCTTGCTGCAAACTCAGGCTATGTCTACACTAGAGAGCTTACAGCAGCACAGCTGTACCGATGCAGCTCCACCACTGTAAGAGCTCTCGTGTAGCTGCTCTACACCGACGGGAGAGAGCTCTCCCATCAACATTATTAAACCATCCCAATGAGTGGTGGTAGCTATGCGGGTAAAAGAAGCTCTCCCACTGACATAGCACTGTGCACACTACCATTTATGCTGGCGGAACTTCTGTGCTCCCGGGGGTGTTTTTTTCACACCCCTGAGCGACATAAATTTTGCTGACATAAGCGGTAGTGTAGACATGGCTTAAATGTTTGTGTAGGCAAGTCCTGAGTGTACTATAGCTGTATTATTGCCATTTATTTTTATACTGCTCCCACCCAGCACTCAATGTACTGTACAAACGAAATCTGGGAGCATTATTAGCCCCTGATTTACGTATCACAGAATCATAGAATATCAGGGTTGGAAGGGACCTCAGTATGTCACAGTAATTTAACTGTAAACTCTAAAATCCAAACAGGCACAGTGATAAAATTGATATATAAGAAAGACAGACAGACAGAAAGAAGCTGTAATGGTTGTCTTTTATAAACAATTCAACACTTAGTTTGATTTCATTTAAATTTAAAAAAACACAATGTACAATGTGAACAATCCCTTCCTATATGTACATATTGATTCAATATTCAAAATACTTAAACATCTGTTTAAGACACAGTGCACTGCTCCAATATGCTGCTCTAGTGTCATATGTCACTGTGCCGACTTTTATGCTCCATTATCTGAAAATGGCTACCTCTTAGACAAAGTCCCTCTGTGATTCACTAATTGCTTCCATTAGTTTAAAACAAACTTGACTAGACAGAGAGAATCCTGAGAGAAATTAAGACTAATTTTTTAAACAAGCAACCTCTCTGCTCCACTTTGTTCCTCTCAGATACAACAAGCAGACAAATACACAAAGATTTATTAAATACAAGGAAGTCCTCCCCAACTGAGATCTTAGAAGGGCAAAAAGACAGAAGACTTCAAGGACAGTATGTGGACCTCAGTACAGCAAAACAGCCTGAGTAATAAGTAAGTATATTAGGCCAAGTTCATCCTTAGTATCAGTTTATTAGCTTCAGAGGAGAGACCTAGGGCTGCAGTTACCTTATTGTGAGGACTATACTGTGAATCCTTCACTCAGACTGGTCAACAGTTACTGACTCCATTGGGGCTATAGAGGTACCTGTTTACCAATGTCAGGGAGTCACCATCTGGCCCATTTGGGTCTCGCTTAGGACTACTTACATATGCCCTAAAGTGCTGATCTAGGGTTGATCTGAGAGATGCCAAGGACACTGACTTCAATGAGAGGTGCAGCCACTCAGCCCCTCTCAGGATCAGGCCCTGAGTGACAGTACATTAATGCTTTTGGTAGCACTTTCATGGCTCATCTATGCATCATGTCCTCTGATACATACCAATGTATTTATGCCCTGCATCTGATGTCACAATCATCATGTTTCAATCTACACTATTATGGGTCACTATTTTTACAAAATTATGATAAATCTTGTGAAAATTTAAATTCTCAATGATTATTTCCCAGAGGACCCTCCCCCCAAATTCAGAGCTTTAGGCTTTAGCCCCTGTGGGGGGAAGGGGAGGTGCCGGGGCTCAGGACTTCAGCTCCTGTGGTGTGCACCACAGGGGCTGAAGCCCCGAAACCTCGCGCCTCCCACAGGTTTGAAAATATTTACTGGAGGTCCGCTCTGGTGGACTTCGGCTAAATTTAAGCCCTGAATCTTGTGCAAAGTGTGCCCTGTGAGGTATCACTGGAAAAGTTAAAATCTGTTGAGCATCATCATCCTGCTAAAATGTGTGTATCATCATTGCATTTGAAGTTATGAAATTTTGTTCTATGTTTGTTACTGAAACATGTTGTGAGTCTGAAGAATGCACGTAGACCAGCCCCTCAGAGGTAATAAATGATAGTGAACAAAAACCTTACATGTCAAGCCTCGCATATACAAAAGGCGTTAGCAAAAGATTTGCAATTCACCTGAGAGATGCTACAAATCTCACATATACCACAGAGTGAGTGTCTGCACCCAAGTCAGGGGATATTCCTAAATGCCAGGTGGAGAGAATGAATAAGCAACAATGACATCATCACTTCACATCTCCTTCCCCACCTATACTGAAGGCAACAAGATCATTTGGAAGACAAAAATATTTGAATTTGGGGAGTGGACCGAACTGGAAAAGCTTTCCAGTTGGCACAGAATGCTGTAGGCTTTTAGGTAAGAGAAGTCTTGCTGCTTCAAATTTGACTTAACCTGATAAAGTTTAGGAAATAGGTTGCGTTTTTTTAATCTTTTATTTCCTTTTGTAAACAATTCTAAATGTCTATGCTTATACCACTTATAATTGCTTAAAATCTATCTTTTTGTAGTTGTTAAACTTATTTTTTATCCAAGCCAGTGTGGTTTTGATTGAAGGTTGGTTACAGGTTTGGTACTCAGGTTACAAAGACTGTTGCATATTTGTACCCTTTGATGGTATGATGAACTAATTAACGAGCTTACTCTAGTCAAGGGGGTCTTGAGCAGTGTAAGATGTGTATTTCTGGGGTGCAAGGCTGGGGTTGGGGGAATTTGGGGGTGTCTCCCTGTATACAGGTTTCAGAGTGGTAGCCATGTTAGTCTGTATCAGCAAAAATGAGGAGTCCTCGTGGCACCTTAGAGACTAACAAATTTATTTGGGCATAAGCTTCGTGGGCTAGAACCCACTACATCAGATGCAACCTGATGCATCTGATTAAGTGGGTTCTAGCCCATGAAAGCTTATGCCCAAATAAATTTGTTAGTCTCTAAGGCTGACACAAGGACTCCTCGTTGTTTTCCCATGTACAGTTTGTGAGTGGCTGAGAGAGCCTGCATATAACTTTGGGTGTGCCTTCACATACTAATGGCTGTGTGAGAACAAAACCTGAAGGAGCTGCTTGCCACTAGCAGAGCAGTGAGAGGAGTACTCTGAGCAAGATAGTTAAGGGGCACAGCAATTTCACAGTCCAGATTGTAGCTTGGGGCAATGTCACAATTGTACATTACAAAAACTGCTTCAATAAATTATGGAAAGCACAAACAACACTGCTGGGAAAAAATCCTCTCTTGGATAGTTTTATCCGCTATTTAGATCACAACTGCTGTATAATCTCTGCTGTGGACTCTCAGGTAACTTTTCAAAGGGGAGTAGAGGGATTCAGCCAGACAAGTCAAACTTTAATGAGAGTTGTACAGCTAAATACTTTGAAAATTTATCTCACAACAATTAAATCCAAATATTTTTAATGGAAAAGCCCATCACACAGACTCATTAAGATTGAAAGGAAGGTATTAATGTTTTATGGTCGCTAAGGAGACGAACTTGCGTGGGGGATGGATAAGATTGTCTGCGAGTTTTTGCTTCACCTTAGGTGGAGGTTGTCATATTGGGCCAGAGTTTTGCATATTTTGTGCCACAAGTACTCCTCGTTTTTTATTAGATATATATTACAAATTACAGTCCATTAAAGTTAAGCACTGGGTTGATTGCTTTCCTGAATCAGGATGTCTGTATATACTGTATGAAATAATATTACATTTCAAATAAAAAATACAGCATGCACCTTATAAAATGCACTTTACGTGATGCTCCTATGGAACACTGCCTCATTCAGGGTGCACTTTAGGAGACAAGCAGTGAATGCTACAATGCACTGCTCCATTCAAAGTGCATGTTACTCACAAATGAATGCAGCAGGGTGTCACAGAATCCACACAGTCCCTAGGATTTGCAGTTTGTGGGTGGATATCATTTTTTTGCAGGACAGCAACCTTTGGCCACCAATAAAATACTGTGGGGGAATCTCTGGGAGTAGATCCTTTTGGATATTTCCTCCCCATGTCCAATTTTCACAGAATTTACAGAAGAAGGAAGGAACTTCCTCATTTGTAGGAAGTTTCAGGGAGCCAGGGGGAAATGTTTCACAGGTCATTGGTGACTGAAAGCTGGACACTACAATGGAAACGCTTAAGTGACCTTCACCATAGCTGATGCTACTGCTCCAGTCACACTATACATACTAGCACACAAAAAAGCAAATATGCTTCCATGTTGTATAGAAGAATTGCGAGCACTCCACTCTGAAACCCTATTATCATTAGACATACACACACTCCTCACCGCACAAAGAGCATGCTTTTACAGAATTTCTACAGGCATTTATCTTGGGGGAAAAAGCACATTACTCGATTGTAATAGATACGACACCAATCCATCTTAAATTCCTGCTTCCCCATTTTGCTTTAATTTATACAGAATTAAGCTTTAAAATATACATAGTGCCCAATAACATTGATCTTTTTTTTCCTATAGATAGCTCTACATTTATGCCATTTGCAGTTGATGCAAATCTTGAATTAAAAAAGCAATCAAAAGATCAGTGGCTATGTTTACCAAGCTCAGATCGCTGTGGACTTGGATCTATCTTTCTTTGACCAGTTTGAAGTCTAAGAAACATGCATGAATTTAACATTCAAATGCAGAAGCATCAGTAATTAGGATTTCAGATAAACAGCAGAGCCCCACCATCTATCATTTTTACAGGATGGAATTTTTTTTTAATATACTGTGGATAAATGTTCAGTGATGCTTATCGAAAGCTTATGCTGAAAACACCATCAAATGCTGGATGAAAAGAAAACCACTATGGCATCCTCATTAGCAGGCTTTTAGGTTTAACCCTTTACCCTCATCATTTTTAATTGCTTGCTCTATGAAAGGAGGCAATATGACAAATCTGATATGGCGAAATAGGTACTGAATGCCAGGCAGAGAAGTTGCAGCAGACTGCCTGACATCTAAGGAAGAAAAAAGTTGCATCTTTCTTCAAACAGGAAATGGTGTAAAAATTCAACAAGTTCATGAATTGTCCTTTTCTTTTATTATTTAGCTTGTTAAGCTAACTGGACAGGCTCAAATGATCACACAATGAACACGCAAGATTTTCTGTCTACACATTGAACTTGTTGGGCACCAAAATGCCTCAGACTTAGTTTTGTAGGGGAAAGTCTGCTTGCATTTAATTTGGCCATAGACACTATTCACCAAAAAATTAGAGTTAAGCCTTATCCTTCTGAGTTCAAAACAGGATACATTTTTCTCATTTAATCCTATTTAACCAACAAGTTACTTTCTGATAAGCCAGACAGTGCCACATGTCCAGGAATGACTCTGCTCCTTTGCCAGGAGTTGGCCCATGGTATGACAGCAACCTGCAGTTCAGGGCACTGTCCCCCAGGGAGCACTACTGTCCACCATACTGCCCAGTAAAGGCAACCATATTATCAATGTAAACAGTTCCCTTGGTTTTAGCCAAAAGGCTGAACAATGATAAGGTAAAGCAGTCTTCTTTCTCCAGGACTTGAAAGAGTCATCTTACAAATTTTCCTACCTACTCTAATATGCAAAAGTACACTCCATATTAGGACTCAAACTCTGATCCATTAACTGCCCCCCAAACACCCCACTTTCCCTACCAGTGACAATGGAACAGTCCACTAGCCATTTAATTGTATTTGCCCCCTTTTCTTTTCAGAAGATAGGGCTTAGAAGCCAGAAGATACAACTGACAAGTTCATCTCTGTACAAACGGTGCCTTTATTTAGCACTACATATATAGCAATCTGCATGGAACTTGTAGGAAGGAGCACTGTTTCAAGGAGGGAAAAAATTGGAGACCAACAAGCCAGTCTGTTTGCACAAGGCTTGAATGCTAGCTGAAGCTGCAGCACCTGTGTAATGAAGTTCTTTTAATGTAAGCCTGTTTAGTTTTACAGGCATGGAGTGCTCTCGCGTTACTACCCTGCATAAGGTGCATAAGACACTTTATAGTGTAAAGGTGTCTCTTTTCATAGTCATTCTTTGTGAGATCTTTAGCTAATTACTTGCTCTCTTGCTTTGATACTTGTGGCCCAATGCTACAATGCATCTGCATTCAAAACTCCTATTGATTTCAATGAATCTTTGTACAAGGAATGATGGCAGAACTGGGTCTTTAGGATATACATTAACAGCCTTTGTTTTTCATATTCCCATAAGCCATTTTCTTATTTTCATAAGCCATTTGGAGGAGGCTAAGCTAAAGACTCCGTAATCAGAAAAGAGGTCACTATACATAACAATTTTAATCTCCCCTTATAAGTATCAGTGGGCAATGTATTGCCCCAGACAGCATCTATCTTCTGAAAAAAGGTGTGAGACCATTCAGTCAGACAGCCAATCTAACTAGCAAATATTCTTGAGTATTTTGTAAGTAAATACATTGTATTTATAGGTGGTGTTCTTACAATCTAGCAATGTTCATTAATCAGTAATGTTAACAAAAATGGAGTGTGTCTCATTGTAAAGTTTTATTTGTTTGAAAACAATGAGTGTGTAACACATTTTTCGGCCAAATTTTCACAGGTTGCTTGATCAGACCTTTATTGGTGTTCATGCAATGACATGGTACCTATATGACTAAGCAGTATTACACCCATCTTAAATATGAGCAAACTGGGGTCAAGTGAATTCCCCAAGGCTCATTGTGAACCTATGGCAAAGCTAGGAACAGAACCCTGAAATTCTTGTTCAAATTGGTAGATCACACTGCCTCATTAACCCCTTTATGATTATACCAAACCTAGGAAATGAACATGTTAATTGACTTCCCCCTGCATGCCACAAAGCGGGGGGAGCAGATTTCTGCATATCGATCCCTCTCCCTGAAAAACACATTCCTTACTTAGCCTAGGAGAAAAGGGAAATGGACAAACACTAAATATATGTTGTTTTACCCACCGTATTGTTAAGAAACCTTGTGGAAAAATACGAGAAGTTTAGTTTTCTGGAGCCCTTCTGGGATTCTTTGGTGTGAATTACAAAAGCTAATGCTGCCAGGCTGAAGAGAAGATGGAATGAGATTTACCTCTATGCAATTTTTATTATCTCTAAAAAGTACTTTGTACAGGTGGGACAGTCTTCTTTATAGCATTGAGAGATCTGACTAGTAATACTAGGTTTTTAAAACAAAATAAAAAATACTCAGCAATGCCATTCCATTTACAGCAGCTGCAACATAAAAGCAAAATAAAAAAACCTCTTTCTCCCTGGATTGTTTGTAATGAGTCTAATGCTATAATCTAATACCATAACTGGATTTGTTTCTCACACAGACAATGAAATACCCAAAGCCCTCCTTGCTTTATAGAAGACAAATCATGCATAAACAGAAAAAAATGATAGCACCAAAACCAGCTAAAAACAATGATTTGTTGGTTTTTTTTGCAAGATATCAATCTGATGTTACTAATTTTATGCATTACATTTTCAAGAATGTCCCCATTAAAATATTACACTAATAAACTCTGAGTATCTTTATCTAATATTTATAGCATTGTGGGCAGAACAAAGTCTACTGGTAAAAGGAAAAGCAGCAACTCAAACGACATTGTTGGTAAGTGTGTGTAATGATCATATATCCCTGGTGATCAGGTTTGACAACATGCAGTTTAAGAACAATTTTTGATATGGCATATAAAGTAAGTGTGTGTGTGTGTGTGTGTGTGTGTGTGTGTGTGTGTGTGTGTGTGTGTGTGTGTAAGAGAGAGTTTGGATTGTTAACTAACTGTCCTGAGTTTAAAAACGCCGAATGAAATATCAGTGGATATGGAAAAAGAGCAGTTTATGGAAGGTTATATCTATAATCTCCTTTTGAAATTGTATTTCTATTTGAAATGTATAACTCTTATTAGGAAATCTCACCATTTCCCTATCCTAATGAACCCTCCATCGCTCCCAAAATCAAAAAGCTGTGCATCTTAATTTGGGTGAATGTTTACGGAGCCCCAATCACCACTCCATCTACTAATGTGACAGGTGAGAATTCCAGATGCTGATCACAGAGGCCGATCTGAAATGGCTCCATCTTTTACAGGGAGAACATGGTTAATTCCTAATAACTTGCTCTTGATGGGCCCAATCCGATGCCCAGTATAGTCACTGAAATTGATCAACTGCAACAAATGTTGAATCTGTTTTTTTTTCTTTCTAATTTTTCTTCCTGAGTGGTGGTTTAAATCACAGATTTTTGTTACCTGTTAGAAGAAAATATGGGCTCATGCTTTTCACTTGTAGGTCCAGCAGTATCCGAAAGCTGTCCCTATCTGATGGGAGGCCTGTATGAAAAAAGTCAATTTCCAAAAGCACAAGTGCTTCCATTCACACAATCCTGTGCTGGGAACCACAGCTGGGAAGTGAAGGACTGCTCAATCTATCCTCTGACCCTATGGATGGTCGCTCCAAGGGCTAACCTATGCCAGAAGCGCTACAGTGTGAAGACACTCCCCACTGATGGGAGAAAGTGCTTCCGTCCGCACAATAAAACCACCTCCCTGAGAGGTGGTAGCTATGTCAGTGGGAGAAGATCTCCTGCCGACGTAGCGCTGTCCACATCAGCGCGTAGGTTGGTGTAAATAACGTCTCTCAGGGGGTGGGTCACACCCCCGAATGACATAAATTAGACTGAGTAATCTGTAATCTAGAGAAGCCCACAATCATTGCTGAGACACATTCACTGGCAGGGTGGCGACCCTTCCGCTGCTGCAGTCTATACTGCTCCTGTTCTGTGAATCTTCCTCTCCAGCTGTCAGTCTAGAACTTTCCACAAATAGTCAACTGATTTAAAAAAATAAATGTGGTGAAAAAAACATATCCCAGTGTATGATTTGAAGAAAACATTTGTGTGATAAGCAAGGAAGTTCCTACTCCTTGCTCTGTCGGAGTCAATAATATTGTAACCTGGGGCAATTTTAACTAATCTCCTTGATCAATCTTTCTTTCTCTGTCTCTTGAGAATCTCTTCCACATATGTCAATATAGGCTTGAAATATTGCATACTAGCAGCTGTCACAATGAATAATGCTCACCTTACATATAAATGGTTAGACAGCAAATTGCAAAAGGTGGCAATATGCACCTTGTCGTGGACATTACGCATACTGTTCCAGTAGATTATATGCAGTCTTTGTGCTTATGGTCACTAATATTTGCCGGTCTGGAGTCAAATTAAACCTCCTTTACACTTTAGTGTATGACCTTGTACTAAACACACTCTTATTTATGTTCCTGTAGTCTTCAGCTATAATGAATCCACATATACAGTATGTACAACAGCACAAATTGCATCACATTTGTAACGTATAGTATACTTGGTTAAAGTGATTTCACCCACTTCTCAACTGGCTCCATCAGTGTTTCTCAACCAGAGATACGTGTACCCCTGAGGGCACGCAAGGCTCTTCTAAGGGTTACTTAACTTATCTAGATCAGTGTTTCTCAACCTGTGAGTGGCAACCCCCAGGGGAGTTATGGGATAGGTTTAGGGGGATCACAAGTTCAGGGCTGGCATTAGGGAGTGGCAAGAGGGGCAAACTGCCTGAGGCCCCACAGCACAGGGGGCCCAGCAAAGCTAAGTTACATGCTTCAGCCCAGGCATCGGGCTTCAGACAAGGCTCACAAGTAAAAAATATGCTCAACAATCACAGTGAAATGTAAGTACAATATTTATATTCCAGTCGATTTATTTTATAATTATATTGGAAAAGTAACAAAGTAAGCAGCAATTGTGTGCTGTGACACTTGTATTTTTATGTCTGATTTTGTAAGCAAGTAGTTTTTAAATAAGGTGAAACTTGGGGTATGCAAGACAAATCAGATTCCTGAAAGGAGTACACTAGTCTTGAAACGTTGAGAACCACTGGGCTACGCTACTAAAACAGTAAACATGTAACAAGTAAAGGCAAAACTTATTCCATTTGACATGGCTGGTAAAAAAAAACACCACTTTTTTCTGATTATAGAGAATTAAAAAAAATAGATTTAAAATTTCAAAGATCATCCTCTGTTTTGAGCACACACATTTGTGTACTCACTTTGCAGGTGCAAACACAGATGCACACCCTATACAATTTCTAAGAACTTTGTGTGCATTTTACTAAGATAAAGTATGTTTTGCACCCACAAAAACCAATACCGTTCATAGGTTTTATGGATGCAAGTTGTAACCCCTGCGTATGCACAGGTGTTAAACTATAAATACAGGAATTGTGAGACCTGGATAGAGGCCCAACTGCCTAAATCCCTACAACACCTTCTCTAGCTTTATGACGACTTTGGACAGCTCTTGCCTATACAGGATTTCAGTTCCCACTGGAATACTGTGACCAGATGCAAAGAACAGGCACAACACACTTTATCACATTGAAATTTGGATTTGGAAAGGAAACTGAACCACCCTGTTGCTCTTGTAGTTAGCCAACTGCTATGAAGAGCTGGGAGTGCATTTAAAAAACAGCGGATATAGTATCAAATCTAATTCCCACTTAAACAAAACCAAGCCAGCCTTATAGTAAATAAAAATCAATTCCCAGAAGATGCCCACCTGTCTCTCATTCTCATCTGTGCTATTTTCCATCTAAGACAGTTCAACTAAAATAGGCGCTTTTAATGAAGGAAATGTATATTTCACTTAGGGTTTTGGAATTGGAGGGGAATAAAGGCACCCTGGAGAGAGTGACTATAGTACATAATAGAAAAGATGAATCACAGTAGCAGCAGCCAGACATCCTCTAACTAATTTTTAGTAAGCCAGGAGTTGGTCCAGTTAAGCCAGGCTCCTTGCTGTACATTAACATGCTTTATTCAGGTTTTTTTTTCCAGAGCTAACGTATCAGCTGTAGACCCCAAAGGCTTTTCTATTTAAGATCAATCAATCTACCTCACTGCAGTGCAAAACATACGCTGTCAGCTCTGAGGTTAGCTCAGAAAAGAACAAGAGTAGAAGAATTTCTATATAAAAACTGACATGTTCTAGTAGTCGATATGTGGATGCTTTCAACAGTATCATTTATTTTTATGGGATTAGAACTGAGCACTGGCAAAGACAATATTTCCCAAGGCCCACACTCACGGACTGGTATTTAGGATTACTCTAGACCTGTGCTTCAGTTCCAACCTGTGGAGCATTGAAACCACGGGGGATAAAAAGCTTTACTCAGAGGACTACAGTGTAGTATTATTTTAAATCAAAGGGTCACTAACACATTGTGCTGGGACACTGTTCAAGGACAATAGGTAACATTGTGCTGGTGACAGACCAGTAAGGGATTCGGTTACCCCCTGCCTTGTAACTTTGGGGTGCCTTAAGCCTGTGTTGCTAGGCTCAGATCCTTGATGCCAGCAGTCAGCCTACAAGCACAAAGGTCCCACCCTGGCTTCCGTCAACCTAGTTATTATTGCAGCATGACCCCCAACAGTCCTTCCAGTCCTGAGTCTCCCCAAATCCTTCTACCCCAAGTTCTTAAATACCAGCACTCAGACTTTCCCCCTCTGGTTCATCACCCACGCAGGAGTGAGACCTACCCCGTTATCAGTTCACTTTGGGATACACACTCCACACAGTTTGTACTCCAGGGTACTGCTAGAGATTTAAAAAAAAGTTTACTTAATAGAAAAATCACAGATTCAAAGATGAACTAGTAAGAAAAAGCAAACATATACAACTTACACTTAAAATAAACAAATATGCAACCTCAGGCTTCACACTTCTACATTAGACAAATTCCTTTTCTAACAGTCATTACCTATTGCTCCTGAACAATTTCCCAGTGTACCTCCTGTCAAACAGGGTGGGAAAAATTAGAGGGAACACTGCTGGCCACCAGATGCTCCAGAACAGAGGAGGTCAGGGGGCCATGTGTCATCACTTTTTACTGGCCATAAGGGCAAGCGATGGGGGTGGGGGTGGGGGGCTTGGTGGAATAAGTGGCATGGGGGTGGAGCCTACAGAGCTTGATCAGATGAGCTCCCGCAGATCCAGTGTTTGGGAAAAATACTTCAGTTTCTCTGAAGAAAGATACATCAAGTCACAGTTCATGTCATGGTACAATGAGCATAAATGACACACAAGGGCCTGATTTGCCACTGCACGGATCTCATTTCATGCAGGTGTAAGTCCCCCATAGTCCATGGGAGTTCCATGGCCATAAAGCTGGAGTAACCAGTGGTGAATCAGGCTCAGCAAATATGGTGGGCGCCATCAAAGAATCAACACATGCCTAACAGTTACCACATAATGGTACCATAGAACACATTTTCCCCTCTAGCCCGGTTTGATTTCATTCTTAGAATAGGAAAGATCTCGGTAACTCTGTGCTAGTTGTTGGCAAACGCTGAAATTTTATGGCCAATCACTGTATGAACCTGGCTCCTCTTAAAATTCCACACCTTCATGCTGTAGTATTGAAATTTACTACAGCACTAATGAGGTCATTTTGTTAAGTAGAAACAAATCTCTGTCCTCTGTACAGGACAGTTTGAGTTCTTCAATTAAGCAGCAGTAAATGAACCCACATTCCTTTTGGCTTTGTTGCAGGAACTCTCTATGATTAACTCTCCAGATAAGATGGACTGACTGACCTCATGGATTAATCAATGAGTTTTCTCTGCTTCAGAGTAAAGGGCAAGATGTGAGAGCTACCTGCAGTGGCATGTGTTTTAATTATTATGACTACAGTACAGAGTAAATAAATCTCTGTACAGCTAATTTGCAGGAAAAGACTTGAGGTTCTACTTCTTAGCACTAATTTTCATAACACTTGGTTTGTCAAGCTATCTATTCAGGGGAATGTTATAAACGTCAATAGCTGTTGCAGGGTGAGAAACTCAGACAGTATGGAGATACATACTTGGGAAATAATAATTTTAATACTCTGTGAGTAAATGAAAGTAATTTAACCACAAACATCCCATGCAAAGCATGACACCCTGTACCCCATGTTCACCACTTTTGTATGGTTATGATATATTTTGTGCAAAGCATGCCTTGTGAGGTATCATTTGAAAACTCATGACCTACTGAACATCATAGTCCTGTTAAAATGTGTGCTAAAACGTTGTATATGGAGTTATGAGACTCTGCTATACGTTTGTTACTGAAACATATTGTGAGTCTGGGGGATGCCCACAAACTAGCCTCTCAGAGACACAAAGCACTGTCCACAGGTGTTAGAAAACTATTGCCTGCTAACTGCAAACAAAGGATTTACGCATCACTTCTGAGCCAGCACAAACTGCAAGTACACAGGAAGTGTAAATAAGAATTTGCAAGTCATCGAAGGATGGTTTGCAGAGTATTTAGGCAATGACCCCAGGACCCAGCAAGGATTTTTCCAGCACAAGGAGTTGGGGTATAAAAAGGAGGAATAAGGGCTCTGGTTCCGTGTGCTCCCCCATCTCAACATATAAAAGCAAGATTGTTTGGAAGACGAAGAGAAGCATCGTTGAACTGTGGGAGAAGCGGTTTCAGGCTGAAAAGAGACAGCCTGTGAAATGTATTGCAGCTTCTGGTGAGAGAAATTGTTTTGCTTTTCGAATTATTAGCCTTGGTAAAGTTTAGGAACTGGATTGTGATTTTATCCTTTTATTTTTGTTCGTAACCAAGTCTGACTTGTAGTCACTTAAAACCAATCTTCCTCTAGTTAATAAACTTCTTTTAGTACTTTATCTAAACCAGTGTGTTTTGACTGAAATGTGTTTAGGGAATCTCTACTCAGGTTAACAAAGGCTGGTGTATACCCATTACCCTTTGATGGCCTTGTGGACTGATTATTGAGCTTACACTGATCATGGTGGTCTTGAGCATTGTAAGACTCACATTTCTGGGGTGTAAGACTGGGATTCAGGGCAGAGCATTCATGTAACTTTGCTGGTGTACTTTTACATGCTTATGGCTGTGTGAGCGAAGCCTGGAGAGGCTGCTTTTCACTAGCACAGCCGTGTAAGAGGCACCCTGGTCTGGACAATTAAGGGGACGCTGCTGTTCAAAAGTCCAGCTTGTACCATGGGGACGTCACACAAAGTTATCTGCAGCAGTAACATCACTGTTTCTAGACCCTGACTTGTCTGAGACCTCATTTGCTAACCTGATGGAGATTTATCTTGGATGCCACAGATGTATACCTTTTCCATCTGGTTAGTATATAAAATAAAACAAGAGTGCTGTAGGAACTTTTAAGAAAGGGAGGTTTGATAGAGACCCATTTCCAGCACAGGAGTTCGGAGAAAGGGAGAGTGAAAATATGGTCCTGAGAAGGTATCAAGTCAGGTAGCTTCATGCTTTCCTTTCTGCATCCTCTTCAAAACAAACACACACACACACACACACACACAAACACACACACACACCTAGAAATAGAGGATGCACAAGTCACTGAAGAAAAAATAGAGATCCAAGTAAAGAAATTGAATTCCTAGTAGATTTGTTCTACAAATAAGCTCTGAGAACAATGGGCCTGATGCTCTTCTCACTTACACTAGTCTGAATCAGGATTAACTTCATTCAAATCAATGGAGTTACACTTGTTTAGATCATAATAAGCTAGAAGAAAATCAGGCCTTGTGTTCCCACCTGAAAAGAGAATACCGACTAATTTGGTTTAAGCACGAATACTAGCATTTGCAAACCGCCTCATCAAATGAATTAGGATAGAGTGCCTACATTTGCCGTGCCGTTCAACTTGACTATGTGCACAGCGACTAAAAGTATTCTTTGACTTTCACTATAAAGCATGTACAAAATCTTCACGTTTCAGTGGAAATTAATATTGCACTGAATAAAGCAGTGCTCAGCATCCACTGGATTTAGCTATTTTGACATTTAAGACAACCATGCCCATAGAGCTTGCAGATTTCTTTCTGACCCAGTTGGGTTCAATTTCAGGCACACAGTCAGCAACCTAGAGCATAACAAAGGCCAGTTTTGCCTTATCACTCTGTCAGAGACTAGTTCATGGATTTCAGATTGCACAGAAGAGGCTGCCTCTATCTACAAAATGTCTATCATATTGACAGTTGTCCAAACCTTACTATTTCGGGACCAAATCATAAGTAAGGATTCAGCCTATTGGCCTTAAACTCACTTGTTGGATGTTGCAGAACCTAATATAACATCGTCAGCTACACCAAGGGGGTGCCAAAGCAGTGAATTAGAGGATGTGATAAATGTGGCAAAAAGCAGTGAGATCACAACAGGTATCAAGTAAAGAAACAATAGGAAAATCCAAGACATTTCTGAGTGTAGTGAATCAAATTAAACTGCTTGAAATTCCACATGGAATTTATTTGACAAATTTCTTTCTCCCGCTTCAGTTTTCTGTTTGAGATGAACTGTCGTCTGGCAGCTTCAAACGTCTGGCACAGTTTCAGCTTCAGTTTGCTGGGGTTGAATCCAAACAGGAACTTGAACTTTACCAGTTCTGCTCTTTTTGTAAACATATTTGCTGTGGCTGCCAAGTGCTTTCCAAAAGTACACAAACCCAGAATCCAAAAAGAAAACATTGTTTTCTCTCAATAAAGATGCATGTAAACACCTACTGGTAGCATCCACCACATATTGCATTGTGCAGCCTGGTTATATCCTGCCTCATCCTGCATTCTTTGCATGCTCCAAACAGGAATTCAGCAGGACTTCTGGGTGCAAAAAACTCCTGGATTGGGTTCATTACTGAGCCGTGGCTGTAGTCAGATACCACTTCCAATCCTGGCTTTCCAGGCTATGTTGTTTGCAAATTTTCTCCATAAGGCTGTGTGTTCAGCCAATAATATAACAATTAGCAGCAGGCTCATTCAGGCATACTGGAGAAGACAAGCTGCGGCATATCATTCACCGGTTTGATGGCAAAGACCACTATGGATAACCTTAGTTTCCTGTTCAACTCTTATTTTTAGGTAGATGACTTCAGGCTGAGTAAAGCCAGACATATAAATAGTGAGACGTGGTCAGGAAACTCCCGAGAGAGTAATAAGTCACCATAAACCAGGCAGATTCTCTCTTTTCCTTTAAAAATGAATGACTGATTCTTTTTAACAACAAACATAACACACATTCATAAATTTCTACTTGCAGAGCCGGCTCCAGCTTTTTTGCTGCCCGAAGTAGCGAAGCAAAAAAAACAAAAACAAAGATAAAGCTGCGATCAGCGGCACTTCGGCAGCAGCTCTACTGTGCCGCTTCATTCTTTGGTGGCAGATCCTTTGCTCCGAGAGGGACTGAGGGACCTGCCGCCGAAGACCCGGACGTGCTGCCCCTTTCCATTGGCCGCCCCAAGCACCTGCTTCCTTCAGTGGTGCCTGGAGCCAGCCCTGTTTATTTGGTAGGATGAATGCAATTCTTCACGACTGAAGAGGAGCTCCGGGTGGCAAAAGCTTCTCTCTCTCTCCAACAGAAGTTGGTCCAATAAAAGATATTACCTCCCCCACCTTGTCTGTTCTTCATAACAGCCAGCCATTATTGAGCAATATCCCACCTTGCAGTGCATGGCCTCTTACAAAAAGCATGCATTCTTTCTCCACCATTTTAACCTGATGAAACCAAAACATCATATACCACTTGAGTTCCATAAACTGCATAAAATACAGCAGCACTGAAATGCTGTCAGTGGAGAGCAGCAGACAACGCCTTATACAGCTGTGGGAGTACACATTTTGGCACTGGACAAAGGGTCAAATAACTGCTGTTGGAAAAATGCCCATAAAAACTTTATTACCCATAAAGGGCTGGCCTTATCTGTAAGACTCACATACAATGCACAAAATACACAATGTAGAGGCCATATTTATTTTATTACACATTTATTTTTTCCTCCTTAGATTCTAATTATTTCTAGATTTTGTAATTACCATCTTACTAAAGTTTCTATCCATCCAGTAATATTTTAAAGCTATTTCCTAAAAACTGAAAGATTTGCAGGGAAAAACATAGAATTTATCTTAGGGTTTTGGGATGTCACCCATCACCATAGTTTCTGAGCATCTTTCATGTAAAATCTGTTGCAATAGAGAAGTCTCTAGTAGACTTCATGGAGTCTGTCTCTTCTCACTTTTGGGGGAAAACACCTGGCTTGGGGTATGTTTTTTCCCCTTTGTGTTGGTTGGTTGATATGATTTGTTGATTTATTTTGAAGGTTAAATACATGCAATGCACAATGCTGGGGAGAGTGTTATCAAGTCTTACTACTTTGCCCAAAAAATGGCAACAGGCAAAGGTCACTGCTTCCCTGAAACTATGGAGAGCAGTTGATGATCCGAAAAACTACCAGCCAAAGTCATTACAATGCGTAATGCACAAGCTCTTGGTAAGGATGCTACTGCAGAGAATTACCCTCATCTTTGAAGACTATAGTTCTAAAAAGCAATCTAGGTTTAGACTGAGATGAAGCACCTGCAATTGGGTAATTGCACAAACAACCTATATCAAACCCAGCTATCAATGCAGTGGCCTTTGTGCATTGTCCTTGGCATATGACATGGGTTGTCAGGACTGCCTGCTTTCACCAGTGTCAAAAATAGCACAAAGCAGAACAACACTGCACCTACTGACAGTCATGCTCACCAACCACAAATTACATCTAATGGAACAGATCAGCAAACCTCCTTAACTGAGCTGCGGGCTTCCACAGGGATCTGTCTTGGCACCATTGCTCTTGACTATTTATATCAGTGGCATACCATTGATCCAGTCATGGACATTTGGATGTGTGGATTATCTCAGGCTTGCCATCAAGGGAGCACTTTTACCCCCGCGGAATGCATCCTCAGAGAAGATCTGAAAAAAACAGTGGAGCACTGTTATGGTGGATCCTCACCTCAGGATCACCCTTGTACCTAGCTGTTCCAGTGCAGGGGGACCTTGTTTCTCATGCCTCTGCTGGCCATTTCCTTGGCCCTGCCATGGCCTTTTCTCACCTGTCTTTTCTCCTGACTCTCTATCTGGTTGCTCTGTGGCTTGTTCCCTTGGCCAAGTCACATAAAAGTTTAAACCCCTTCCCGAGTAATGAAAAGTCCATTTATATCTTTCAACTAATAACATCTTCTGCCTTATCTCTATTCCTGGGCCTGCAGAGCTCCTTCTAGGTGGCTTCTTCCCAAGCAGCATTTCCAACTTTGCTCCTTTCTTCCCCAGGGAGTCTAGCAGTTTACTTCAGGGATCTCCCTGTCACTTACAAACCCAACTCCCTATCTCAGGACTTCTCCAACAGGAGCCTAATATGCTCCCTGTGGCTCTCTTCTAGTCTGACATCCCCAGGCCTTTTCCAGAAAGGACACCATCCTTCTTCCTCTTACGTGGGTCTCCTCCCTCTGACTGAGTTCAGTTCCATTTAAGTAGTCCTCCACATCTGGGGTCAGTCATTCTAATTAAGCTCCATCACACCCATTTAGGATTACAAATTTCCGCTAAATTGCTAGATCACGGGCCAGGCTGAGGGACTGCCGCTAAGTCACAACCAAGGCTGAGCTCAGCTTGTCTTCATGGGACAGCCAGCTTATTGGTTATGGGAACTATAACCAAAACCTCAAAAAACAGCTGTCTCCATGTTCCACCTGAGCAACAAACATGCAAAAAAGTGCCTTAGTATCACCTTCTGCAATATCACGCTCAGGCATGAGGATTTCCTGAAATATGTGGTTCTGGATTGCAGCCTCACATACTGCCAACATCTGATGAAGACTGCTGCCAAGATAACAGCTACGAGCAATGTAATTCACCAACTAACCAGGACCAGTTGGTGGACAGATGCTCACACCTTACAGTCAGCCATCTTGGCCTTTGTCTTCTAAGAAGCTCAATGTTGTGTGCCAAAATGGGCAATGCGTACAAAGTTTATCAACATGCATTTGAACACTGCTATAAAAATTGTCACAGGAAAGCTGAAGTTAACACCAACAGTCTGGTTTCCTGTCCTAGCACATACCTTATCACCATCCGTCAAAAACTGAAGCAGCAATAATACATGAATATGATAACAAACCAGTCTCATCCACCTATGAAGATCACCAACCTCTCCACCCCAAGATACCACCTGAAGTCCAGGAACCCCTTCTGGTTAGCAGCCAAAGCTCTTAAAACCTTGGGTCTATCAACAAAAGACATGTAGCAGAGGCTGTGGGAAAATGGTGGGGGCAACAATCAAGACCTGATCACGGATCCTACAGACCAATCACTGGGCTTCACTATGCCATGTAAGATATGGATTAGAGCAAACTGCATCAGAACCTCACACAGGCACTGGAACTGCCTACTACACAAAAGGAAAATGAAGGTTCACCTGATATGTGAATGTGGAGAAGACATTCACATCATGGAATATGTACTGAACCACTGCCCTTGAAGATCTTCCTCTGGAGGGACATCCCTGGTTCAATCTACATCATCAGAGGCCACAGAGTGGATGACAAATTTGAATGGCAACCTTTAATGGTGTTTTGCATGTCCCCATATGAAAGAAGATTATTTTGCAGTGACGTCTTTATGTACTTCCCTCTTGGTTCCATGTCTGATGTGAGATATGAGGTCATCTCTAATATGGGCACTGAATCCTACTCTTATTTCCTGTTCCAAATACAGAAAATTAAGGCCCCAATCCTGCAAACACTTCAGCATTAATTTAGGTGCTTAACTTTACGCTTTGAAGGCAATGAGAGGAATCACCTGATATTTAATTATTCATTCTGGACCAGTTCTCAGTTTGCACTACTATGCAAAGATAAAGAAGAATGGGGAGTTTCTTTCCACTGGGGTTTACATCACCGTGCTCTCCAATTAATTCAAGTTTTTCATTAATCACACTGTTTTTCTAGAGTGAAATGGTGGGGAAAAACCCATCTGGGTTTCCTTTGTAGAAAAATCAGGACCTTAATTCTGCAACCCTTACTTGCGTGAGCAGAGTCAGTGACTGTGCTCATGTGTGTAAAAACTAGATGGGTGAGTAAGGATTGCAAGACTGAGCCAATCTGGGATTTATTTTTTTAATTACAGGATTATGAGTGAACTAATCAGTTGGCAGAGTTAATGCTGATGGAATCAATACATGTCTCGTGAAGAACTCTGACCAAAAATTTGAAACCTTCCAAGTATTTGTCTCATGTTCCATACTTCTAGCCGCAGGAAATGGTAGCATAGCTAACGTCTTTTCTAGTGGAAGATGCTATGCATGATCTATTTATTTTTCTAAATACAAATGAAATAGTTTATTTCAAGGTAATTATCCTCTGGAAATTTTTGACATAAAACTCTCATTAAAGATTTCACAAAGAAGCAGGGACAGTAACACCCAGTCCATAAAATGTTGTAGAATTTTATTGACATTTTACTTCTGCATGTAAATTAAAATTTCAAAAAGTCAAAAGTGCTAAACTATATTATTGAATAAATAAAAGAGTTAAAAAAGAAAAGCAGGAGGATTTGGATGCTTGCCAGCAAAGGACACAACTGAAAAGCCATCAGTATCCTCTCAAGTTTTTACTGGTTTCTGACATGACAAAGCTCCCACTTTGAAAAAAATGCAGCACAAACCATTGATTCAACTTTCATTTAAGTAAAACACCCTGTCTGAAACATGATTATGTTCCCCAGTGTGAATTACTCACCCAGTTGTCCTTTGATTACTCAAATGTCCCAGAAACAGTTCAGTTAAGTAGGCTTGCAGTGCATGTATGTTATTTCTCTAAACAGGGGTAGAGAAACCACCTTTCTCTTTTGGGCACATGTAAATGATTGTAATAGCCCACAGCCTGTAGCTTCAAGTAATGAGTTACTGATAGATAGTCAAAAGCAGCCATGATCTTCATCCAGCTATTCAGATTAGTCCTCATTGACATCACAATTGTATCCTGACTTATGCCATGCCTTGATACTGCGCATTTATGGATATATCCTATCACATTTTAAAGATTCAGAGCTTGATATTTATGTGCCTAATATCATGCACTATCATCAGGATTATATGCAGAAATCAAATAATTACACTACAAATGAATCTATTAGCCATTCGTTATCATCACCTGATTTTCACACACAGCTAGTATGCCTAACTTGTCTGAATATCAGGCCTTTAAATAAGGGATGGGCAAATCAACTCTGATTAGCCATAACCAGCTCTGATATTGGCCCAAACCTCAAGGAATTTTGAAGGTGCAGATCTGGGTGGCTAATTTTAAGGTTTTGCTAACCTTTATAAAAGCAAACCATTTAAAAACAATAGCTGTTCAATTGGCATCTTGAATCCCTGCACTATGCCACAAATACATCCTCCCAACTATCACCCCCATCCTTCCCTTTCACGTATCTCCTCTGGCAAGCAGATGCTGGTCAGAAAGTGGTGTGCTAATCTGATAAGTAAAGCTGTTCAGAGCTGGTTTACAGAAGTGGGTAAAGAGTAATACTGTTCTACCGTGAGGAGCTCCCATGCACTGAACCTTCCTTCCCTCAGAGAATAAACTCTTGATCTGGATCCATTTTTTCTTGCCTGCCATTGTTCCCTCTGTTGCCTCATTTCCTCCTCTACCCCTTTTCTTCACCCATCCTGCCTTCCCTCTTGCTTACACCTGGCGCACGCTGTTCTTGTTAACATTCATCACAGAGTCTCAGTGGTGAGTCTAGCAGATAGTTGCAAATTGTGGTACTGACCAAGGCCTTCCCAGAACAGATGTACCCTCAAAATATAGGGGATTGTATCCTCTGCTTTGCCCATTTACACCAGCTGAGAACATCACACTTTGCAGGTAGAAGGGATGCTCTGGACATTTGATAAGAGCGGATGGACCCACAATGCTGAGATGCTGCCTCTGTGAGAGACTCATTCAGGATGAATGCACCTACTGGTTTGGAGTGTGCCTGGGTTGATGCATTTATTTCCTCATTTTCATGAGCAACAAAAGTTACTTGAAATAATAAAAAAATAAAAAATAATAATAATAAAAAAGGGAAGAACACAAGTAACATGGGAAGATTCCCCCCAGCTACTGATTTCTGAAAAGAAAAATATAGGCTGTCTTGCTTATTACTGCTGTCAAGTGTTTAAGCTGTCCTCCTTCCAGTGTATTTGTGCTGCACAATGCACCTGTGGAGTGGTGATATTAGATGTTATCACTATTCCCTGTTGTGGCTGATTGCTTAAGCAGCAAGTGACCGAACATCCTCTTTCATATGTGCTCCGTTATTAGAGGAGTAGTCACTAGGCTTTCTCCCTACTACCCCACATGACTCCTGTTGCCCAAATGGAGTTCTCAAGTGAGGTGATTATTTGTTCTTGACATGATTAACTGAGGATTTGCATCGGGTCTCCTGGATTCTGTATTGCTGTAAATCTGAAAGGATATTTTCAGCGAGCTAACTCTCAAGTTCACAAAATCTAGTGTAGACTTCGTGGAAAGAAAGCTTATTCTCCAGGTGAATATTCTCAAGTTTACTCACCTCCACATAAAACACCTTCTCCATTTTTCAATCATTTCCTGGTTGCTTATCTTTGGTGGATGGCTGATCTTTCAGAATTATGTATGCACTGAAGTAATTTCAGATCCTTCATAATAAAGCTGAGGAAACACTAACAATGAAAAGCCAATGCTCCCACTTGTCCATTAGCAATTCTTAGCTCTCAGATGAAGGACTGTATCATCCAAAACTGTTCACTAAAACTTCATTTAAAATTAATATTATTTAAATCAGAGAGGAATGAGTGATGCTCCTGGCGTCTATCACCTCTTCTTCAATGAGAACCATTAATTAACAGCTGTCCCTCACCACATAATCCTATTTGTGAGATCCAGACAGATTCAGATGTATAGCTCCCATTGATGCCAACATGAGCTGTGCATACAAATCTCGGAAGATGTCTGGCCCAGAAAATGAGTCACACCTCTACCACAAATTGCACAATGGAGACCTGTTCAAATATGAAAAATGATCATTTGTGCTTGTTTTCTTAATGCTGAATACAGTATCAATCAGGCCATTATGAATCAGTTCTTTATTTGTGAACATAGGACTCAGAAGATAAGCAATTTGATCTTTTTAAATTAAAAGTAAACTTTTTTTTCAAATCCAGATTACGCAGCAACAAAAATATACACAACATAGAGGGCCAAATATCCAAAGGATGGCAGGGGATTGACTGCATGATTATTAACATATATTCAAAATAGTGGGAACAAATTTTTAACATCCCATGCAATAGATTAACCACTGTGTCCAGGTGCCTATTGCATAGGCAAAACCCTGAACTCTGGAGACACTTGGTATTCCTGGGAGTCTTAGCCCACGTCCAGACTACCCCGCCGTATCGGCGGGTTAAAATCGATTGCTCGGGGATCGATATATCGCGTCTAGTCTAGACGCGATATATCGATCCCCGAGCGCGCTTACATCGATTCCGGAACTCCATCAACCTGAACAGAGTTCCGGAATCGACACAGAGAGCCGCGGACATCGATCCCGCGCCGTCTGGACGGGTGAGTAATTCGATCTTAGATATTCGACTTCAGCTACGTTATTCACGTAGCTGAAGTTGCGTATTTAAGATCGATTTTCCTCCCCTAGTCTGGACGAGGCCTTAGAGACGAGTCTGGGTTCAAATATCTCTCCGTTACATTTTGCATTCGTAATTGTCCACAGCTCTCTCGATTTCAAACTGAAATTATATTAGTGGGAGGGGGATGGAAGAGGGAAGAAAAAATGCCTCATCCTCTGGTTAAGCTCTGCTCAATGTGGAACATGAAGAGAGAGAAACAAGTTCTGTCACATCACCTTTCCAAACTCTGCTCACTTCATCCTGGGTGCAGACATGAGCCAATCCAGTGACCAGTACAATTTAGACCCACCTCAGGGCTAGTCTACACAAGCTAATAATGAACCCCAAGGGGGTGTTATGCAGCTAGAGATCAATCCTGACTGCCAGCAACATTGGTTCTGCTGCACCTGGGTATATTCCCATGCCAGGGGAATCCTCAGCCTTCTAATTAAGGCAGTTTTCCGACACTGGCATAGATGAGGGTCAGGAGCTGGCCCAAAGGATGCAAGAAGATTTCAGGATAGCCAGAAAAGGAAGCAGAAATCCTTCTAAAATTGTTGCATGTTTCCACTTCCGATTCCCCTCACATTTCATTACGTTCTATTCCTTGTCTCAGGGTGAAGGCTGGGTGAGGTCAAATTGTGTCTGCTTACACGAAGCCTGAATATGGCTTATTAAGACCACTAGCATCAAATAGAATTATACCTGGGATGAATTTGTCCTGTCGATTTTTTTAGAAACAAGAAGTTAAACAATTCCAAAAAGCTTCAAGGCTTTCTAATATATTTGAGAATGTTGCTGTGTTTTCGACCAGGGGAAAACAAACAAACAAACATCTTCATACCTGAAGCAACAAAACGGTGTTTCTTCTATTAATGAACAGTAAAAGCATGTCTGGGGGGGGGGAGTCTAGTGATTAGATTTCAACCGCTTATTGTTTCCAAACTTAAAGCCATTTTGCCTGAGACAATATTAAGATGCTAGGATGCAAAGTTTGATCATTAATTTTGGCTAACACTACACATTAATGCTGCTGCTGCAGTCTTAGATGTTTTCTTCTCTTCCCCCCATTTTAGACAGCCTTAATGATGCTTAAAGCCAATTCTAATTGCTGAATCATATCACTCTCCACCTTCTCTAAAATGCTTGGGGCAAAAGAAATAGTGAAGATTAATGATACACATATAATTAGAAGAAAATGTACAAATCTTTTGTTAATCATTCAGAAATAATTTGATAAATATGAATTTCTGAAAAGCTCACAGAATAAAAGATGATCAAAGGAGCTGCAGCACACGGCTGAGCTCAGCTACAGTGCGTAGGGGAGGGGAGAATGAGGATGTATTAACATAACAGAATTCAGCAGGGAAGACCATCTGTTTTAATTGAGCAAACTTATTCATACAATGCTTTGCACCACTAATCTTGTTTAGATTAATGTTAATGTTCTATTAAAAGGTAGTTTATCATCTCACAATACTGAGTTAAAGTAATCAAACCCATAGCAACAATATCCTGCAGCTTATATAAAGGCAGAAAGCTAGATCATTATAGACTATTGATCTTCCTACAACACAACTATTAGGCTGGGAGCCTTTGTTGAAAAGTAACCAGGGTTCCTCTTTTTATGTTATGGGTGAGTACACAGATGAAAACTTTTGTTTTCTTAGTTTAGAGAGGTTACTCTGCAAAAGATTTGTAATTATGTGTTTGGAAAAATACAGGAATGATCTTTGGGCTGTTGGTGTCTTTCAAGTCATAAAAGGGTAGAATAAGCATTGTGTGTGCATTTTCCTGTGATAGCTTATCACAAGAAAACATTCAATCTTTCCCTAGCCTGTGCATTGAATGAGAAAGCAAAAAGTTGAGCGTTACTTGGAAGCATGTCTATCATTAAAAACACAGCCAGAAGGGGGAGGGATAGCTCAGTGGTTTGAGCTTTGGCCTGCTAAACCCAGGATTGTGAGTTCAATCCTTGAGGGGGCCGCTTAAGGAGCTAGGGCACAATCTAGTACTTGGTTCTGCTAGTGAAGGCAGGGGACTGGACTCAATGACCTTTCAGGACCCCTTCCAGTTCTATGAGATAGGTATATCTCCATTTATTATTAAGGGTAAGCCACAGGAATCATAGCAAGTGCTGTGTCTGTGCTGCAAAGCACATTTGAGCATGAACCAAAACAGTAAAAACCCAATTTTTGCAAATGTAGCAGATCCTGAAAATGTGCTCCCTCATAGTCCCTCACAGGAGAAGACTGGTACCTAAATATTTATGAGTATTATTATGTGGTTGCCTTTATGTGTGGTCCCTTCTGACCTTAAAGTCTATGAGTCTATGTAACAGGACTATCCTTGCACCAGCCAATAAATCGAGTGATTTGAAAGGTGGGGGCTAGCATCAACCCAGAGGGAAGTAGCTCATTGGCAAAGCAGCCATTAGGAAGCAATATGTTTACAAAAGAAAAGGGGTATCAATGGAAAAAACATACTCTATACCAGTGTTTCTCAAACTGGGGTCGCTGCTTGTGTTGGGAAAGTCCCTGGCAGGCCAGACCAGTTTGTTTACCTGCCCTGTCCACAGGTCAGGCCGATCGCAGCTCCCACTGGCCACGGTTCACCGCCGCAGGCCAATGGGGGCTGCTGGAAGTGGCGGCCAGTAAGTTCCTCTGCCCACATCACTTCCAGCAGCTCCCATTGGCCGGGAGCAGCAAATCACAGCCAGTGTGTCAACCTAACTATATCTACTTAAGCACTATGCCTCTCGTGGAGGTGGAGTTATTAAGTTGGTGTAGTGGGAGAGTTACACAGGAGGGACCTACATTTTAGTGCTGATGCTTACAGAGTTATGTTGATGTAAGCTGTCTTACGCCAACCTAACTGTAGGGTAGACCAGGGATAAGAGTCTTGTGAGAGTAAAACTCTGAAGCCTTGTCTTCACTGCTAAAAAACGTTAATTTTTTACCTCAGAGTAACTAGTAACTAGTGCACATGAAGTATCCCATAGTAAGACACAGTGAAAACAAGGCAATTTAGTTTTACTGAAGGTAAACTAGGCAAAGTTAGCACTGTACCCTCACCTAGGGTTGACCTCCCCTAATTTACAGCAGGATAAAACGAAAATGCCTGTCCTCACTGTGTTTTTACCTGGCAATAATTCACAGATGTTAGTTACCCTGAGGTTAAAAACAAAACAAAACAAAAAACCATTATTTTTCTCAAAGCAGTGAAAGACAAGATCTGAGGAAGTAGGGGAGGTGGCTGGGTAGTGTGAAAATGAAAGGGCAGTTGAGGGGCAACAATCATGAAGAATCACACTTACTAAGCACTTAGCCACTTTTCTGCCTTCAAGTGCTCTCTGTGGTAGGAAAGAGAAAGAACCAATTATTGATTTCATTGTCAGGTGTATCCAAAGTTAACATATTATAATTGTTTTACTAAACCTAAATTAAGCCATGATGATCCCAATTCAGCAAGATACTTAAGCATATGACTAACTTTAAGCACATGTACATTCCTTGGGATCGCACACACACACATACCTAAAAAGTTTGGCACATACCTAAATACCTTGCTGAATTGGGGCTTATACGAGGAAGATAATTTACAGTGTGACTCATTTTTCCTTTCAAGACAGAAATGTCTTTGGAAATATGTGAGTTAGCTACATGGACAATGAACCAATGCATTGTATTTACACATGACAAATTATGCATTCATCCATTGTTTGAAAGTTTGGAATTCACTGTTGGTGGTAAACTTTTCACTAGAACACACAGATGGTCCTGCCTGATCTTGTTAATGAAAAAACTCTCACACAGCTACAAAAACAGACGTGATCATCTGTATTTCAATATTCTGGAAAAAAAAATCTACAGAGGTGTAAGGTGCTATACAAATGAGAATAATTAGCTTGTGCCATCTGTGGACATTAAAAAAAAGGAATGTATATGTATTCCTATGTTTTATAATGATAAGCTTTATATCACCAGCAAAGTATGAAGTTAATAACTTTTCAATTTATGGTGACCTTCTGCTCTAATTTACTTAAGGAACTATAATACTAGCTGCCTCTCACGCCTTTTCACCTTATAATTAGCAAGTAATAAAAATTGCCATTAAAAAGTAATAAGTCTGTAGCTGTCTGACAATCCACTGATTAATTTTGCAGATTGTAAAAGCACTTTGGAACCTACTTGGCTGAACTATCAGTTTTATCCAATTGTCAATTTGCTGTTGAATGTTGTTCATGAGTCACCAAGTCCTCTAGCACATCTATCTGACAGTAGTGGGATGTATCAGCAGCCATTGGATCCCAGTCATTGATAATACTATCTGAGGACACAATAATGCTTTCGTGCATGGGATTTTGTACTAATTTATATTTTGTCCCTGCACATGGGGATATTTTCCTCCTCGGCTCTTTGATATGGGAGGGTGGGTACATACAATACAAGGCAGTGTGATAAACTGATGACAAATGCAGAATCTGCCCAATGCACCAGCATCAGGGTGTGGCTGGTATGCAAGAGTATTAATGTTTATATATTCAGTGAAGGGGCATTAGAAATAAATTGCCAATGTCTAAGAATAGATTTTACCTGGTCCTATTAAAACTCCTCAAGAGACCCCTAGAAACAAGGGATGTGCATGGGTCAAATTCAGATGTGTGTTCCATTACATTTGGAGTAACTGGGCTGCCGAGGCACTGAAATCTTCAAAACACAGGTCTGGTTGTCTCTCTCTTTACCGCCTGCCTCACCTCTGGTTGTCAGGGTGTTATGGGTCATTCCTACATTTACTCCCAGGGTGAAATAAAACTCTCTGAATAGAAAGCCTATATCCTTAGCCACATGAAGAGTTTGAGAACTTGTAAGCCAAGCCAGAGGACACTCTCCCAATCTTTATTGAAAGGACGGGAACCTAAAGCCCCAGTACTGCAAGTGGACTCCTGCACCCATGCAGAGCTTCTTGGAGTTCAAGTGTGTCTGTGAGGATTCTTTGCTCCCCCTCTGTCTAGAGAGGTTTAAAGGATGGAAAGGGTTTGCCAGGTCAAATGCAGTCAGGTCTTTTGGAGGAAAAAGTAGGGAGCGTGATAACTAGCACTCTGCTGGTTCAACCTGGTCTCTCATCTGGCCTGGGACCAGGCTGAGCAAATGGGACACCACTAGGAATGCAGAGCTTGGATCACACACACCTCATCTGAATATCAGAATTGGGAAACTCAGAAAGAGTGTTCATTTTCATTCCCACCCATTATAACAACAGACTGTCATGTGGAAAAAATTCTTCCTTGTGCCATTCAGCTTCTCTCTCTGAGGTGTCATCGTATTAATGGTTTTCACTTCATATTAAATGAAAACAAATAGTATGCAATGAAAAAATGCCAGTACTATGAAATGTGGAGAACAAGAATGCCATTGCTTTTGTGAAGCAGCGGTAACACGATTCACAATTCTGTATTCAGGCACTGGACATACATTGTTCGCCTGAGGACAATTGCACATACCTTTCAAATCCAAAAAAACACCCCCAAACCCAGATTTTTTTCTTTACAGCACATGTTTTCTACACAAATCTTCACAGTGGACCATAAACACTGGTATAGGAGTCACTCAATACTGCACTTCATTTATGAACTAACATTACCATTATTTTGTTAAGAGCTGATAGCGTGCTCCATGTTGTACAACCCAATATAAAAGGCAAACTCCTTGCCCCCCAAAATTTACAACCTATGGATTACAATAGAATGTGTTTACTGTTTACCTTACAATCCTAACATGCATTTTTATAAACACATGTACAATAACCAAACCCAACCAACCAATCCAGTCTGGATTCACACACACACACACCCCCGCCCTTACACAAGTTTTACCACAGTATAACTCTATTGTTATCCATGGTGTTAAGTAAAGCCAGGATAATGAAACAGATAATTAGGCACAAAACAAATTGGGGACTTTTTTATGATACCACGGTTCCAATCTTGCAATCCTGACACAGGTAAAACCCCCACTGACTTCACTGGGAGTTTTGCCAGGGTAAGGTGTGCACAATTTAGCATTAATATGACTGCTTCTATATCCTGATTTAGATTTAATAATAATAGTACGTCCACCCAATGTGTTTAGAAAACACTGGTTGGCCATGATGGGCCAGACTAACTTGATAATGAAAAGTTTGCCTCTAAAAGTTCCAAAAGGGGTAGGCCTTGTTTATGTTACAGATCTCTTCCCTGAGCCTCCTCTTGACATGCATCACTCAACTTCTAGGCATACCATAATCACATGGAAGATCAGTCATCCTTTGCTGTGCTGGTCCTAGGATATAGAACTCTTTGACTCTGGCATCCATCTCTTCTCTCTGTTGGCCCGTCTTTCCTTCTAAATTATTGTCATTGTTGATCCCTTCCATTGATTTTATTTGGTTGAAATTTAAGGTTTTATTTCTTCTTAATATAATATTGTACAGTACTGTATTTTATTTTACTGCACAGCATCTTGAGTACCCGGGTAAGCTGATCTTTAATTTATTATTATTTCACCTTTTTAAAAAATATGCTTGTGTTAGGTGTTAAGTGGCTTAGCATTAGTCTGAGATGACCGGGTACAGCTCGTACATACTGCAATCTTCTAAGTGCACTCAAGAAGGCAAATTGACTCACAACGTCATCATCTTAAAATAGGAAGTCATGAGAAAGGAAAGAGTTCTGTTATACAAATGACAAGATATTCAATATGGTGCTCTAATGTAACTCTTTTCAGTTCAAGTATGACACTGAATGTACCATGCAATTAAATGCCCATATGAAATTAAAATACTAAAAGTCAGATGCTTACTGCTATATTGTTAAAGAACCTCATAAACATCAGTGGTTTTTATTGCATGCACACTTTAGCTTGTAGAGATACCGAGAAACATTTGATTCTAATGGGAAAAATATGTTTACTTCAGAATTGGACCGGCCATTAGTATCCCACCCGAGTGATGTTTTCATGGAAGTCTGAATTGCTGTACACACTGAACTACAAGGACTGGGCATAAAAGAGATTTTAGTTTCTATGTTGTTTTAAATGTCAGTGAGACGGAGCAATTCATGCGTTATTCAAAAACACAGCACGTAAAGGCTTCGTGCCTCTTAATACTGGCAGGCGTAGGCAATTTTCATTTTAGTTCAGTTTTTTGGCAGTAGAAACTGAAAAGTCCATTTGCCAGCATAGTTTCACTCTCCTCTTCTAGCTTTTGATACTTTAGTGGAGTTTAACCATTAGGGTCTCCTTCTTCCAATTAATGGTGAGAGAGTTGGACTCATCTAGGCTGTGAAGCAGAGAAGAGCGGCAGAAGGGGTTGGAAGAGCTGTGGAAGCCTGGGTCCTCTCCGACATCTCTCTGGAAATGGGCTTCCATGGCTAGAGTATTTGGCAGATTCTTGTAACCTACCTCCCTGCATTGCTTCTGCAGTGGGGCCTCCTAACACCACTGGTCACAGGAGCAGTTGATCCAGATGTGCTACAGGCTCAGCAAACACCTCAGTAGCCTACTCTCTGTGCTCTCTCCGCACACAGATCAGATATGTGAGCACAGCCCCTCCAATAAACCCACCAATGCCACCACCGCTCCCCCAGCCCAGATAGTGTACAGGTAGTCCTCAACTTTATGACATTCGACTTAAGACGAACAGCACTTACGATGTCTCTGAATTGACACCCTGATTTTACTTACGACCATTGGTATCGACTTTATGACACTCTGTCCTGCAATGGAGTGGATTGCGGTTCTGAGTTACAATGTTTTGACTTACGATGCAATTTTCAGGAACCAATTGTGTCAGAAGTGTGAGAACTGCCTGTATAGCCTTTTACTGAATGAAGGAACAGGTGGAAAGACCAACCAAGGGAGTGGGGAGAGGCATAGGTGCCTTTTTACTTCTCCTTTTCCCCTGGAGTGCTCCAGCCCTGCTCTACCCTGAGGCTCTGCCCCCAATCTGCCTCTTCCCTCAAAGCCCCCCCTTCAGTCCACCTCTTCCCGCCTCTGCTCCTCCCCCTCCTCCAAGGCCCTGCCCTCCAACTCCACCCCTTCCCCCAAAGCCCTGCCTTCACCCGGACTCTTCCCACCCTCCCTCCCCCTCCTCCCCCCCAAGGCCCACCCTCAATCTGCCTTTTCCTGCCCCCACTCCATTGTTCCCTGAAGCGCTTGCCCACCCACCACTCACTGCTCTCTGCCCTTCGCCAAACCCCTCACTGAGCCACCAAACTGCTGTTTGGTGGCACCTCCAAACTGCTGATCAGCAGTGCCACTGAACAGCTGTGCCTGGCGGGTGCTGAGCACTGACTAGTTTTTTTTTGTGGGTGCTGGAGCACCCACAGAGTTGGCACTTTTGAGGGGATGCATGCCAAAAAGAGAAAGAAAAGTTCAGGGAGTGTTTAGTATTTGTGGTATTGTAAAGTGTCTGATTGTGGAAAGAGGAGTAAATGGTGTTGATTGCTGGTGACACAACTTTTCATTCCTTTTGAGGCTTAGTGTCAGGCATGTTCTATCTGTGACATCCTCCACTCATTCACAAGGTATTTTCTGTGTGTATGAATTAAAACTTCAGTGCTTCCCAATTTCTTCTAAGGGTATGTCTATACTACCTGCCGGATCGGTAGGTAGTGATCGATCCCCAAAGGCGCTCCCCATCGACTCTGGAACTCCATCAGAGCGAGAAGTGGAAGCAGAGTCGACAGGGGAGCAGTGGCCATCGATCCTGCACCGCGAGGATGCGAAGTAAGTCAATCTAAGTCAATCTAAGATACATCGACTTCAGCTACGCTATTTTCGTAGCTGAAGTTGCGTATCTTAGATCGACCCCCCCCCCCCCGCCCACTGTAGACCAGGCCTTAGCTGAATACCCATATTAAAACAACAGGGTTTATCTCACATGATTTCCAAATCTCCAGGTCTTTGCCAGTACAATATAGGCCTATTGCAGACACTTGGGGCCAGACTGTCAAGAGACCAGAGCTCCAGCAGCTCCTGCTGTGTCACTTCCGTCACCTAAGTGAGGGTCAGATTTTCAAAAGTGCTCCGTGTTCCATTGTGACATACGTGGCCAGTTGTTCAAAAGAGCTCAGTCACCAGTGTCCTGAATTCTTGAAAAAAACCTGGTCACTAAATTAGGTGCCTGAATGGGAGCTGAGTGCTTTGAAAATCTTTTCCCCAACTGTGGGCACTGAGCTCTTCTATAAATGTAGCCCCGGCTGTGAATGCTGAGCCCCTTCTGAAAATCCTGACCCTAAACCAGACAAGGAAGAAAAAGAGCTTTCAGGCTAGTATCTGGTATGTTTGAAGATGGGAGTTTGTCTTTCCAAGACAGTTTCTGCCAAGCAAAGCCAACATAGGCTTAATGGTGTGTTTTTCAACCTTGTAAATGTTAACAAGATTTTAGTGTTTGATTTGGGGCTTCAAATGAATGAAAACAAAATAATGGGATTTTCATGTGTGGTATTGAACACATACACGTTTGCATAAGAGATTTGTGTTTTGTAACTTATACCCTTTAGCCATATCACTAGTCATTAGCCTAATTTAAATTTCAGTAAGATTCTAAGCTTCTATCATTAAAACTAACTAGCTCTTCACTAGGAAGTTGCAATCCAGAGGGTGAGGTGAGAGTGATATTATGAAGTCAGACTATGATTAAATCCAACTTTTATTTAGCACATCTCCTTGTTCTCCCCTGCAGTGATACAAAAACAGCCCTTTTCTGATGGATAGCATGTCAGAGTATCCCTTTTTAAGTGTCCCACAGGCCATTCACTGCCTGCTGTTTCAGCTAACTGCTGTCTGTCATGTATTGCTAAGATTTATAAAGACACCGCAGGAATCATCTTACAAGCACCTTACTTACAATGTGCTCCAGTGCAGAAGGTCAGTCCAGGGATTACTTGTGAAAGCAGCAAATGTAATCCTTGGAACCAAATTCAGAAAGAAGATTTCCTGCTATATTATCCTTTGATTTGTCTTTATATTCTTGATGTTATGGGAACAGAAAGTTGCAATCACAGGAGCTGGGTGCAATCACAGGAGCTGGGTGCTCATCTAATGTGAGGCAGAGAAGGAGGACTAAGGACAATATGCCTTCCATTGAAGCCAACAGGCCAGACTCTGCTTCATGGCAGCTCTTCTACCACTGGAATGGCACTGGCTGGATCTTCCCCAGGAATAAGGAGCATTCCAGTGGTACAGAGGGTGCTGGAGGTGAGGATGGGAAGGAAAGGGCTGAGTTGGCAGCGAAGGATGTGGCTGGAACAGACTGCACTCCAACCATTCTTGGCAGCACAGCAGCCCATTGGGGGCTGTCGTTAGCTGCTCTAACCTAGAGCAAGCAGCTCTCAGCAGGCCCCAGTGTTTCAGAGCTGAAATGGTGGCTTTGCTCCACCCCCTTTTCCAAGACAGGAAAGGAGTGTCACAGAATTTGGACAATTGTCTTTAGTGGGAGCAGGATAAAGCTCCCAGCGTCATCAGAGGAAACAATAAAAATCTCCACGTCAAATGAGAAGTTAAAAACATAAAAGTTAAAAAGAAAAGTAAGCATCGGGATTTCAGAAGTGTACAAAACTTGAACTTATTGGGATCAGTTCTTATCTAGCTTAATCATGGAACACGAAGCCCCATAACTATAATAAGTTAATGACTTGATGCTAGGCATATCACAAAAAGGAATACAGCTCTCTTATACAGATCTTGACTGTAAAGCCCCAATTCTGCAGAGTGGGCCCTCAGCTTCATGCCCTCAATTCCCCCTCCCACACAGGACACACACAATACCTTGCAGGACAGGTAGCACAGAAGACACAGGACACTAAAAGCTCATTTGTTTAGGAAAGGATGTCCTGATTTCAAGCTTCTGTCTTCCAACAAGTAGCATTGGAACCACCGTTTGTTGCCAATGTTGGCAACAACAGCTTGTGGAAAGACTGTCTGTCTTTTTTGTCTGACTGATTGGGCATATGTACAGGTAAGACTTTACTAGGGCTTTAGATGAAAAACATCGTCTCTACAAAATTGTTTGAAGTGACACAGGATTCCATGGGTTCTCGTTATATATTACAACTTTAACAGGATTGCTTGTGTCACAGAGAACAGTGGGAATTTTTTTTTAATGTTCATTTAATTGGATAGTCTTGTTCCCTTGATATCTTAAGCACATCAACAATGCCTGTATCATTAAAGATCTACCTGGAATTAAGAGTGCTGCATTTCTTCGATTCTATTCTTGATTGAAACTTATACTAGAAATACCTTTATTCGTAAGAATAGCATATATACTAGAGTACATAAAGGACATGTTATGCTAAATGCTCTCCTGTATATTTGCTTTATGCAACAAGTGAGAGATGTAGATCAAGAATTCTAAATTCCCATCAAATGAAACAGAAGATTAATTGCAAAATCCTTCAAAGTACTTTTTGGGGGGGGGGGGAAATGGTAAACTGTAAATAAGCATGCTGAGACTTTTCCAAATTTCCATAGCCTATAGAGTTACTAAACACTATCAAATCTGTGGCACCAGTCCAAACAAAGAGTTTTTCTTGATTTAAGATATATACACAGATATATGAAATTTGTGTAATTATCAATAGTGGTTTTGCCTCCCTGTTTAATTTCAACAGCACTAAATCAAGGCTGTGCAAGACTTTCATATACAGTGGAATAATTAATTGAAAAATCAGAATGCCTACAAGGTTAAGCAATGAAATACAAAATGGGAAAATATTCATAAACACAGGATTAAGTAGTTCTGCCCGCAGTCTCGGGATAGGGATGGGCATGTCTTCTCATTTAAAAGGAGCGATGCAACTGGATTTAACTGGATTCTAATTTGAATTTTTGCATACAGCTTCGACAAATTCTCGAGTTCTGTTTTCCAATTACAAAAAGGTGTAAACAAAGGCCCCAATCAGGCAATCCAATCTATGGGTGAAGACCCCTTTTGTTTACACAGAGCTTGGTTGACTTTAGTGGAGTCTACATGGGTGCACAAGTCCACCTGCATGGATCTGATTGCAGGGTCAGAGCTAAAACAGATAATTCCTAGGATCATAGGAACTTCTGGGAAATGTCAAATTCTGCAGAACTTTTTTGTGGGGGAATTTTTTGAAGGCTATTTTTTTTTCAAGGAAATTCACTCAACCCTGCTCACGTTCCTTGTGTGAGTTGTCCTGCTCACCTGGAGTCAATGGGAGTGCTGGCATTGACTTCAGTGGGTGTAATATCAGATACAAGACCCAATCACTACTGTACTTCTCTATTATAGAGATAAAAGACATTTTACCCCATCAGAACACTTAGATGGGAATCAGTTACTGTAAAATACCCAGATTCTCTGTTCCAGACCTAAGTAGGAGACTTATGGTTTAATATATATATCCCATGTCTGCATCCATATGCGTTAGTACTTCTGTATGCTTTTGTAATTTTCTGTAAATGCATAATTATATATGATCATGAAACTAGAACTCTCAGCATTAAAAAAAACCCTCACAGACATACAACTGACAGTGACAATGTTCAGTTTCTATTGTTCTATGGAAAATATTTGCTGCTCTTCAAAAATAACACTAATCTGTTCAATAGCTGGATTATTTTAGAATGAGCCAGAACACTTACTTTTTGTATTATTATTGGTACTTGAATGTTTAATTTTAGAAGTGTGAATCATAGAATTAAAGCTCTGTTTTGAGAAATTATGTTTCAAACATAGCTCTCCATGCCATAAGAAAATACAAGGGCAAGATGAACAAGTGGCCTCCTGCCAGGTAGCCCCTCATAGCCTCGGGCCACCCTATAAGTATCCGCTGGCCTCAGTTTTCCTCTTGGGTCCCCAAGCCAGCTTATCCTCTGGCCCATTAACTTAGTTTATTATCAAAACATAGTGCAGAGAGTCCCTAAAAAAAGTCCCCAAACAAAGTCCATATTACCCCCAGCGCATGGAATCCTCAAAGCCTGACCTTGTTCTTACCATACCCTGGTGTCTTCTACCACACCTCCATCCCCCTGCCAAGACAACCATCCCAGCCCTTCCTTCTGGGGTGCAAACCCACTATTCACAGCTGGAACTCCCACAGTCTCTGTGCTGGGAGCATCCCACACTACTCCAGGTTCTCTCACTCCCTCACGGTCCTGGTCTCTGCTCCTGTCTCTTCCTTCAGCCCTCTCCAGCCCTTGACTCTGGTTCTCCATCTTAGGCCTAGCAGGCATCTCCTTCTGCTGCTCCTCCTGCCTTCAGCCCTCTTCAGCCCACTGCCCTTGGCTCTCTGGCCTGGGGACGCCAGCCAGCAGATACTGGGCAACATTGTGGTCCACATGATAGCCTGGGTGGGCTTCTGTAACTTAGACAGGACCTCAGGACTATTTCATAGATTTTAAGGCCAGAAGGGACCATCATGATCATCAAGTCTGACCTCCTGCACATTGTTTATGCTGTATATGTCAACTGAATCTTCTACTCGGAACGTTGATATATTTCACTAAATATTTGGGTACCATCTCTAATAAATGTTCAGTTCTCAGGAGCAGATTTGTAGCACAGAGTGTGTGGAAATGAGAGTTAGCTGTCAGCCTAATTCTTGTCCAATCCACACAAAATGCATCCCTGAACTGATAACTGAGCCATCTTTCTTTCTTTCTTTCTTCCTTTCAGAACTGTAACAGGGAGATGTTCTGAGTTTTCACATATTAGGACAGATTAACCTTGGCATATATTTGTCCTTATGGGACTTCATACTACCATGACTGAAAAAACCCAGCTGGATATCACTTGAAGAACTTATTAAGACAGAGATAGCCCTCAGAATCCTTCCATATGCAGGCAGGGTAAGACACAACACCTAGACAAGGAGATGTCTAGCATAATGCAATCAGTGGGCTATGACTTTTCACTCCATATTCTATGTGAAAATATGTTTATGCTATGAATATGACATAACTGAGATATAATTTATGCAAGATGGCTCATGTGAGATATTGTTGGAAAGGTTATGATTTACTGAATGATCTATTTAGTATTCCTGTATCATTTATGTATCTGAAGTTAAGAATATTAACTATGTATCTGCAGAAGAGAAGAGTGAGCAGAGATTAGATAGCAGCCTTCAACTACCTGAAGGGTGTTCCTAAGAGGATGGAGTTCGGCTGTTCTCAGTGGTTGCAGATGACAGAACAAAGAGCTATGGTCTCAAGTTGCAGTGGAGAAGGTCTAGATTGGATATTAGGAAACACTATTTCACTAGGAGGGTGGTAAAGCACTGGAATGGGTTTCCTAGGGAAATGGTGGAATCTCCATCCTTAGAGGTTTTTAAGACCTAGCTTGACAAAGCCCTGGGTGGGATGATTTAGTTGGTGTTGGTCCTGCTTTGAACCGGGGGTTGAACTAGATGACCTCCTGAGATCTCTTCCAACCCTAATATTCTATGATCTGTATTTCAAATGTGTTACTTTAGGTATCACCCCCAACCAGCACGTCAGGTACAACAATGGAAAAGCCAGTCAGAGCTAATGGGCCATTAGCAGAGACAATGGGTTATGAAAGAATTTAGTCTTCCTGTGAACACTGGAGACAGCCTATGAGAATGGCAGCCACAGCCATGCAGAGACATGGGTCCGAGTCACCTGGTACTGGACCCTTCCTCCCCTTTTGGAATGCCCGTGGTTTTCCACTAGAAGACAAAGAGTTCCCACCCTTACACAAGAGCTATATAAGACAGCGGAGTGACATCATCATGATTCCTCTCTCCCTCCCCACCCAAAGAGACACTGAAATACACCTGGAAGCAAGGACTGAACTGAGGGGAGAAGGGTTGAGCCTATGCTGGAAGGGCGTCCAGCTTGTGAGTAATAATACTTGAGGAAGCTGGAGACCAGTGCATCCGCCTTTCAATACTTTCTGTAATCTGCCTGCAACAATATCTAGGGTGAGAAATTACTATTTGTGTAACCAATTTCTTTAGTGAAACAAGCTTAGTTTGTGTGTTTAGTTTTATTTTCTTAGTAATCTGCTTTGTTCTGTTTGCTACCCCTTTAACCACTTAAAATCTGCCTTTTATAATTAATAAAATTTGTTTATTATTAAACCCAGTTTCTGTAATTTCTAATGGGGGGAGGGGAGAAGTTATGCATACCTTCCTCCACATTGAGGGAGGAAGTGAATTTCCTAATATATCTTTGGGTCTGCACTCCAAGGGATGTGGACACCTGAGTGCTGGGGCAAGTCCCTTAAACTGAGCCTTCCCAGAGCTTATCTCATTGTCTGTATTGTTCTGCAGTTGGGTTCGGTCCTGCCTGTGTGCGCTGGAAGAGGCTTAATAGCCTGGCTCAGCAAGACAGGTAAAATGGGGTCCCAAACTGGCAGAACAGGTGGGCTCAGTGGTATCTCAGCACATCAGGTGGTGTCTCTAAGGGGGGAACCCATCACATGGGCATTCATACTTGAATTATTAAAACTGGTTTTATTAGGTGCACACCAGATCACCAATAGCAGCGTTTGTTCCTTATCTTTTTTCTCGGGGATGCTGAATAATCCCCTTTATGGTTTTATTGCTGCTACTGTGGTTCCTTTGACACTGAAAACATTGATTTTTTTAAACAATACTGTATGTGCCCTGCAATGGTGCTTTGCTACCATTCAATGGCAAATACAGAAGCTGCAGAAATCAATTACCTACACTATCTCTTTGCTTACATTGCCACTGCATTTAGCAGCAGGCTCTGTTGTGGCTCCATTTTCAACCTTCCTAAAAGTCACAACATTAATACACCGTGGCTAGATTTAAAAAGGAGACAGATAATTCTCTAAGCAATAATTTCTCTTTGCTGAATTAAAAATGAAGGGCAGGGTGGGGGCTTTGGGGATTGTAATGGGATAAAGAGTCCTTCATATCTCATTTTCCAGGTCATATCCAGGCTGGGTGAGCAGTGACAGAAAGCTGGTAACATCTTATCCCTATTCAGCACAATGACCATTTATGGGAAATTAGCTGGATGTCTCAGCCATTTCCCAGTGGACAGGTTTTCATACCACAGTTGGCACTAATCACTAACCTCCAGGGTGGCTTCAATAGAAATGGCGGAGAGTGAACTAACCTCAAAGTGATCTCTGCAGGACACGAAGTTGCATCATGAGGAAGCTTTAATCACTGTTACCTGTTACGGCCTCATTCTGTGGTTAGAAAACCTACTTCCTTTCCCCAGAGCTGTCAATCTGGCACCTTTCCGCAGCAATAACTGCACAAAGTCATAAAAAAAATAACCGAGAAAGGAAGTGAAATACCCATCTGATGGCAGAGATTGTTTCGGTCACAACTGGATGTGACAAACTCCTTTCCCTTTACTCTGAGGTTAGGAAACCCATGTCTCTCCTTCCCCATAATTGTAAGAAAGATTCATGCCACTTCTACTCACTGTAAAAAATCCAAAAGGTGTTTCTGTCTTACCTTCTTCTTCTTAAAGGAAACAAACTCTTTTTTCTCTTGTTTCGGTGACGCTTGCATTTTCACAGAATGTGGTAGAAATGGAAATAATAATAAAAGATGAATGGAGTGGGGTATTGGGAGCTTTGTAACCAAAACCAGGAGAAAGAAAGATGCCTACAGTGAAAGGTATATGCCCCTTTGGTCACCAGTATGACTAGGCAGTCTACATATTCATTAGTATATTTTGTGCTTGAGTCTACTCTCACTTATACTGGTTTTGCACTTGTGTGTTTCCATTGACTTCATTGGTATTATCCCTGATTTAAACCAGGTATGTGAAAACAGAATTATGCCCTCCCTGTTTGCATAGCATCAGCAGACTCAGGTCTACAGTAGCCTCTACGGGAGCTGCCTCCTCCTCTACAGAGAGGAATGGATTACCAACATAGAGCTATCAGCCTTGCCTCAACACATGACAGATACCAGAAAACTCTGCAGAGCACAGTTCCATGACACACAGGGCTCCGTGACACATTGCATAGGCTCTGGCAGCCCACACTAAGCCCGGGGAAGGGAGGAGAGAAAGGCAAGGACTAGCCCCTAAAACTGGTATTTCTGAGCAGCTAATTCGATGACACTCAACCTATATTTTTGTACCATAAATATGGTAACACCAATTGATGTATATCACAGGTGAAGTGCTTAGGAATCTTCCGAGCTGAAGAACAATCTATCAATATATACATGTCTATTACTAATACTAGTCTGTAACCTAGGTGCCACCCTACTGAAATACTACCTTAACAAATCTGAAAATTATTTTACTGTGTAAACAGTTGGTTAGAACATTCAGCGTCAAAGTTCCTATTCTGATTGGTTAGAAAGCTAGAAAGCTGACTGGACAGGAATTGTGCAGAATCAATCTTAAAGCTATAATGACTTTATACCTTTTCCCATTCTTATTACATTCCATGTCACAACAATCAATTTCACAACAATTAATTTGTTTTCATTGCAATATGTATTACAAGATTAAGACACCAGACTTTGACTGGTCCATATATTTTCTGAATTATAGAAATGGGCTGCTCTGCTTTGACCTTATCCACATTCTGTAATTTCTTTGGTTAGCCAGTCCACTTCTCTGTTTACAAACTCTGTAACCTTTATGGAAGAAAGGAATGGTCATCCAATTAAAATACAGAATACTGAGAAGGTCAAAGTTCAGCCTATGCTACCATATTTCACACTAAAATTCTAATAAATTATTCCCATGACAGAAACTGTAATGAGAATACATAACAGCACTAAATATGTCCTTTCTCATGGCAAAGATAATGAAAAGAGTGGCACAAATTTAATCCTCTTCACAATATTTTGTGAAATCTGTAATCTCGTAGCCCCGCTAGTGCTATAAAATAGTAAACAGACAAAACAGTAACCATGCTATATTTTCAAAAGTATCTGATTTGTGCATACTGAATTGGAACATAAACCTACTTGCATTTCAGATTTTGCAAATACAAGTTGGATACCTATATCACAAATTTGCAGCTGAAAGTGAAGGCTTTGCATGCACAACGGTTGTGGTGTGTCTGTGCGCATGCACATGCTTGTGAAAATTTTGGAGTGCAAATGTTTTAAAGGGCTGAGACCTGACACTTGCACAATTTGAGTCACAATATTTTGTAAAAGCAGCAAAGAGTCCTGTGGCACCTTATAGACTAACAGACGTATTGGAGCATAAGCTTTCATGGGTGAATACCCACTTCGTTGGATGCAGACTAACATGGCTATCCCTCTGACACAATATTTTGTGTGTGCTACAGAAATTATGATTATTTATTATCATTATAGTGCCTAGGAGATTTAGTCAAGGCCAGGACTCCATTGTATAAGGTGCTGTAAAAAGGCAGAACAGACAGACAGCCTCATCCCAAAGAGCTTAACATTTAAATATAAAACACAAGACAATACATAGATACAGTCAGACATGGGCACACATGGAAACACTGAAGCAGTTGTCTCAACACACACCAGCAGCCTAACCATTAAAATTAATCATGGGCCCAAATCAGAGTTCTTGCCCTGATATCTACCTGCGTTGTTCCCATCCTTCAGACTCACATATGTTTTGCAGGTTAAATTCCCATTTTTAGAGAGAAACATTTATGGCCTATAAAAACACTTTAAAGGAGCAAAGTAGAAATAAACTATTTTACATCTGATCAACAGATGTACAGCACCTAGAATGAGGTTAACATATAACGTACACAGCAGAAGATGCTGGCACAAACATGTCCTAATGAGAGTGAGAGCTATACTGGTATATAGTCAGGGCTTATTTTTGATAACATAACATGCTGAAGGCTATTGCAGGAAACCTCACTGTGATTCAGCACATTACAAATACCACTACTCCTGTCCTATGAAATGGACATTATAAAATATAGATGTGAAATTATAATTTGCGGTGTATTGATTTCTTTTTCACTGTAAAATTTCAGCTGTACTATTGCTTTTCCTGTGTTTATTTTGCTTTCTGCATTTGCTCCTCATGTTCTTTCTCCATCATGTACTGAAACATCATCCCATGCTTGCATGGCTATTGTATCTGCAAAAGCTTGGTATCTAGTTCACCTCAAAATAAACCTCAGCCAGCCAAATGCACACTTGACCTTTAATGTTTCTAGTAATATTGGCATTACAGAGCATCAGTTGATCTTGAGCCAATCAAGGTAACTCCTTTATTTGCTACCTGGACTGCTGTTCTAACTGTGTGTGGTCCTTAAACAAAACAATATTAAACACATATTAAAACATACAATGAGTTCTATGACTTTGGTTTCATTCTGAAGCAAGCAGGCCAACGTTAATATCCTGAAATAGCTAGTGCACAAGGCTGCTAACAAGAAAAGATTATACTGGTACCACGGACAGTTCCAAACTCCAGAAAGGACGTTTGCATCATATCTGGAATTCTTCTCCTATATAATGACAAAATCATGGTGGTACAAGAAAAATGAGAAACTTCTGACAACTGAAAGGGGGTGGGAATGTCTAATGGCTGATTTGACTCTCTTCCTCCATGTGGCCATGGCTAGGCTGGCAGAGTAAGCTGCTAATGACTCTAAGCAAGTATCAACTGTGTTATTAACATTACCAATCTGGATGTATGACTTCAAAGCATTAAATTTCTGGTCTTAGAAAACATGGCTGGTTTGATCTTGTTATGCAGCCAAGCAGTAAAAATGTTGCACACATTTTCTGCGCCTATCCAAAGAAATTTATCTTTCACACCCTACTTCATGCCATATGTTGGAAGCTGAAAGAATGAAGGATTTAGCTGTCAGTCTCTGAAGGCAGCACAGGCCTTATTCCAACTCTAGAGCGCATCGGATCTGAAAGTATGACATTTCGCTTTCGCTTCTGTCAGCACTATCTGCAGTGTATCACTGGTGCACTGCTGAAAATATTCTTGATAGGCAGTTCATATGCCCTGGATAAAGTGCTTGCTAATCTCTCTTTTTTTTTAAAGAATTGAGAAGAGGGGTGGCTAACATCTGGGATGTTTCCAAAATATAAAAAATATGCAAGATGTATCCACACTATATTTCTTAGCCAGCGATGAAGTGAAATGTTGTGTTGTAGCTTCAAAAAGCAGCCAACAAAGTCATTTACAAGTTTTTTTAATTTTAGCTATACTTTTTTCCTCCCTTCCTATTGATCTTGGTATCACATAGACTTAGCCATGTAAATAACATCTGCTACTGACTGCCATAGTGAACTGCATAAGATAAAATGGGCTAATATTGAGGACTGAAATTCCATGTCACAGATCACTTTGGAAAGACAGAAGTATTTTACTGCTCTTGTAAACTACTATTCAATGAGGCTGGTTCATATGGGTTATGAGTCTACTACAGCTAGCAGACAATGGAATTAATCCTTTGATCAAGCTGTAGAAGCTGATGCTTCTAAGTGTTAGAGGTCCTGGAGTCTAGGTGCTAGTGGTCTAACTGCAAGAGCTAGTAAAAAAACATTTTTTCCCCTGGAAAGTTTGAACAGAATTAATAATTAAAAATGCTTTTCCTCTACATTTTTCACAGAAAATTTTCAGTTGAAATTCAAAAACCGAAATATTTCAGTTTTTGGGCATTTGGTCTTCTGACAAAACACTGCACTTCCATCAGAAAGCAGACACTTTCCATTAAACATTTCTTTGGTCAAAGAACCAATTTTCCAACAAATAATTCTGATGGCATATATTCATCCAACCTTAGTCTTGAGTTCAATCCCAGTGATGACCCATGATGGTGGTTCTTATCCCAGCCCTCATCTTCACTCTAGATAACATAACTTTATTCTTCTTCCCCCACAGCTAGTACAACAGCTTCCTGCACCAAGTCAGCCACATTTAAGGAGTCACACGAAACCAAGAAAATGAAATGGAATAATGTATTTAATTAGACTGTCTACTGCCCTAAGAATAAAATCTTTGAGCATGAAACCCTTGAGATATGAAATTACTCATGAAAAGAGGCCACTGACCCCTTCCAGTGGCGATCCCCTTGTCTGTATCTTACCACTTGCTCTTTGTAAGCGCATTCCTTTTGTAGGACCTGGCACAACAACAGAAGGCTACATTAACTATTTCAGAAACACTTGAAATGCTGCCTTCTGCAGTGAAACCAAATCTGTGTTTTGGATATAACATTCCATTAGGATGAAAAAGCTAAAGTAATTTTAAAAACAGGCATCCTCACCTAAGAGGAATTTACACTCTAAATAGCATCCATGTCAAAATCATTTAGATGCCACATATTTTGTATCTACTAATCCTTGCAATCAGTGCTCATCATTTATCCCACCTCACACAGCAGCGGGATGTGCAGTGCAGAACCAGACATAACTACCTGCAAAGGAAACCAGAGTAAAGGAGATAAAAGTCTCTCTTACTCCAGCAGACAGGCAGAATCTACTTGTATAAGAACAACTTATAGGGCCAGATGCTTAGCTGTTCCCAGCATCTGCCTGGCGGAGTAGCCAGTCATGGCTCCCACTTCGAGGGTCAATTCAATGCTGCCAGCAGCCCCGGCGTAGATTAGAACAGCCCAAAGACTGCACTAGTCTATGCCATCTATCTGTGCCCTTAAAGGGGAGATCCACTACCAGGGAACAGCTGCAGTGTAGCATGCATCTGGCTACACATCCTCTCACCTCAACATGTCACCTAATCTGGGGGTTGCAGGAAGGTGGTTTAGGACCTGCTATGCCAGGTCTGTGCTTGCAGGGGGCTCTGCTACACTGGGAGACTCCCCAGCAGGGAAGATGCAGCTGTTGCATATTTGCACTGCTCCAGACCAGAGAATCTGCCCTAGAAAGTTCCTGAGACTCCAGCAACACACATTCCTGGGGGTGAAATGGAAGTGCCCAGACAGCATTTCACTCTACACTTGTATTTATGCCAGAATTTCCATCTCTGCAACATTCTCTGTATATTTATTTGATGTATTTATTTCAATTTGTGTAAAGCACCTGGCCTAAACTTCAGATGCACGTACAATATAAAAACATATACAGGGAAATGTATCCATCTCAATAATGACTTTTTTCTCATCCTACTAACCTCTTGGCATTAACTATTAGTATCTGTCTGACCCCATGTACACCTTCCTCAACCACTTCATTTGGAAAGACTGAAAAAACAGAGCTTGCAGCAGGCCCTGAAGGTCAGCTGATTCAGACTGTTGCACCTAAGGGATGCTGGAAGCAAGTTCCAGGTTCCAGAGGCCTTCATTGCAAATGCCTCACCCCTCATTCAGGAGGAGTTTCAACTCAAGTATCCCAGCTGCTGCATGGAGAGAGGAGGTCTCTATGTTACTTACAGAATTGCCCCTTGCAAGAAGACACCACATTTGCGCACAAAATTACAACAAGTGCAAGCACAATTTTGCATGGATTTTTACATGCAAAATTACACACATGACCTATTGAAAATCAGGGCCTAAATGTTCACAGCAGATAACAGTCTGCCTATAGCACACAGCTAGCTCCAGTCCCACCCAGAGAAGGGTCCGATAGATGAGATTACAAAATAAGTTTTCTCCTTAACTTGCCTTCTCAGGAAGGGTATAGAGGAAAGTCATTGTGGGTCATTAGGAAAAAGCACCTGTGTGAAAGATGCATACTGGGTGGGCCTACCTTGCCTGGGACAATTTAACTGTAAGACACAAAATGAATAGCACTCTCTGCCATGTCAAAGTGTGTAGCTTCATTTATCGGCGACTAAGCCATTTTCAGTGAAGCAGAACTGAAGTGTTTATGTGAAAGCCGCTTATGTGGCCAGCTACTCCAGACTTCTCACTTTAAAGCACCGTGAAATATACACCCTATAATGTTATTTTCAACCTGTGTTCCAGTCACTCTAACCAGGGCTGGGAATTAAGGACATTTCTCAACAGCTCCGGCTGGCAATCATAGGGAGACCTCGTTTCATTTGGGATTTGATTGACTTTGTGTGCCTAGCCCTGGCATGCTACATGGGTCTTTGGAAATGCAGAGAATGTCCATTACCAGTAGCACATTATGATTGTAGCCAGTGATGTAGTTATAGGGTGAGGAGAGACTTTCATTGCTAAGCCTCTGTTAAAAGGCACGCATCCGACGAAGTGGGTATTCACTCACAAAAGCTCATGCTCCAATATATCTGTTAGTCTATAAGGTGCCACAGGACTCTTTGCTGCTTTTACAGATCCAGACTAACATGGCTACCCCTCTGATACTTGTTAAAAGGCAGTCATAGTTTTATGAAAACATTACCCTTCGGGTTTAATCTCAGCCCAAAGGTGAGTGCTATTGGCATGTTTGAAAATATGTTATATGGTTATGTCTGAAGCTACCTGATTCTATTTGCTTGGTTAACTCACAATTAGATTTTTTTTTAAACTTCTCACACTTTTCCCTGATTTGGTTCTTAATGAAGGCAGGTGCCTTTGACATATTCAAAAATGTTTAATTTTTCAATCATGAACTTACAAGTGTTGAAATATTCACGGCAAGACTTGTGCACAATGCTCTGCCAACTTTCCAATATACAGCTGCGCTCCAGCTAAATGCTTTAATATACAGAAGATTCTGTTACATTTATTTCAGTGATGAGGTGTTCATATTAATATATTAAGCAGAGGTGGTAAAACATTTTCTGACAGAACAGTTCAATATCAGATCAGGTCACATAATAGATAAAGTTGAAAGAAAGTGCTTTGATCTTATTGAAATGAACCATTTTATTAAGGTTTTGATGATTCCAAAATGAAATTTTTCAGAAATTTCATTTTGTGGGAAATTTTGACTTTTCATTGAAATTTGGGATGAAAGAAAATTTTAAAATATCAGAATTTTCTGCGGAACAGAAATTCTGAGTTTCCAACCCTAATACAAGTTCCAGTTCTGCCCTGATTTATCTGTATCACTGCTATTTGTATCAAGCCATACATATTAATGAAAGATGAACATACACGTTGGAGAGCAGTCAGACTTCTAAAGGCAATCTCATCTCTGGTGTAAGTATACTGGGCACAATAAATTCCCATGGAGCCCGGTGCCTGCACAGCCCGGTACTAAGACATAGGATTGGTGGACACATGTTGAAATAGATCATAATGTACGTGGGCATGAAAAAAAAAAAGGTCTATTTTCAGCCCTTTGTATTCTTCCCATGTTTTTCTTCAGCATTCAGAGGCACATTAATCCAGTGTCTGGGGCACTGAGTCAACTATGCCAAAAGCCTGCTCTGTGACATTGGGCAAATTCTCTTACCTTTCTTTGTCTGTTTCCTTATCTGTAAAATGGGAATATTGCAACTCTCCTTTACAATGTGTTTTGATATCTATGGATGAAAATTGCAATGTGAGAGCTCAGAATTATTCATTTCCCTCCATTTTCAGGTGTGTTTCTTCCCTGTTTATCTGGATCTAAGGGAATAATACGTTTAATGAAGGGAAAATAGCAGATTTAACAGTACTTTAAAAATATTAATTCTACTCTGGTCTCAGTATTTTTGTCTAGTGATTTTTGTGTAAATTCAATCAATTAAGTATTACAGAATCTGTAGGAAGCAGGTAATCATTATTTTTTTTCCATTTTACAAACCGGGGAGCTGGCACAGGGTGGAGACTGACCCAAGGGACACAGTAAGTAGGAACACAGAAATCACCACACTGGGTCAGACTTGTGGTCAGTCTAGTCCCAGTATCCTGTCTCCTACAGCAGCCAATACCAGATGCTACAGAAGAAGGTACAAGAAAAAATCCTTGTAGTAGAGGGTCAGAGATGCAGTTAACTTGGGAGTTTTATAGATTGTGTCAACAAATAAAAGAAGGTCAGTAACAAAGTTGAGAATAGAAGGCAGGAGTCTTGGCCCTTTTATCTAACCATTAAGTACAATATAGACAACTTTATAAGTCATTACTATTACTGTTGCATTAAACACAGAAGAATTTTTGAGAACGCAGGATCTTGCAAATTTGCCCTCCCCTCCACTTGTTGAATGAACTGGACCTCTGAAGTCTGTAAGCTTGGTCTCAGAAATTTCCTAGTTCAATATGTGAAGATTTGCGAAGTTGGCCAAAAATACATCTAAGCAAATAATTGGGATTGGAGGGACTCCAATAATTTTCTTATCCTTATTTCTCATTCTTCCTTTTGTAGGCTAAAAAGGGATTAGGGCATGTCCAGTTATCTAAAGCAGATCCTTTCAGCAAAACACTGACAAAGAGGAGTTGATACTTTTTTAAGCCTTGAAATGCATGCAGAAAATAAGTGCTGCCTGCAATATCGTAACTTTCAATAGTATTTGGTGAGGCAAAATCAATTTACCTTTGCTGCATTTCATTTCATTCTGTTCTAGAATTTTCTCTTTTAGGCTGTGTCTACACTGGTTGTGTGTTGTTGCTGTATTCGGTTTAAAAATCTCTAAGGACTGACCCCAAGCCCACTGCAGTCAATGACAGGCTTTCCATGTATTCAGTGGGCTTCTGGATCAGGCCATTAGAAAGCCCTAAAGAGAACCATCCTGTGCAATGATGAATTCAATACCGGAACAAGTGCAAGTGCATAGTCTAATAATAGGTTGAAGATGAATAGTAGGTTGAAGATGAAATGCTATAGAGTATAAATATAAATCTGGAAGTCTCACACTGCTAGGAAGCCAAGACTGCTGTAGATCTCTGCTGGAAAACATTAGTTTGCTTTCTGTTCCAGATCTATTATGAATGTAGTCAACCTCTTAAATAAGATAGCAATAATTTTAAAGGCCAGATTGCTCAATGGGTGCATGACTCTAGGGACGATGCACATCCCCATATCTATGAGCCCATCCACACAGTTACTTGGGAGCAACAAGCCTGAACTGCTTAAATAATTGACTTGAATATTTCATCATATTAGTGAATCAGTTAAATAAGAATAACTTTTGAGGAGGCACAAGGACTAGTGCCAGGAATGATTTGTTCTCCTTTGGGATGCAATCAGTTATACTGGAATATATTGAGAATAACAGCTTTGGAGGTCTATTCCATGCCAGGATTCAACTGTGAAAAAAATCCAACAGTGTTACCCACCTAAGCTCCACTCCCAAATGAGGCTACACCCATAGACCAGGCTTCACCCATTTGACATGTTCATATCAGGCCTCCACTCATGGGAGACTGCAGAAGTTCACACGTGAATTCTGCTAGGTAACTTGGGCTTGACTCTCTTCAGTTGCATTCAGAAGCCCTGCTGGGCTCCTTGGACCTTCTCCAAGCTTGGGCTCCCTTTGTATTCACTGCTTGGCTCTACCAGACTCCTTGACTGAGGGGAAATAAAATAAGTGCACTCAACACCGCCCAGTAACGTGATCAAGAGGAGACAGCACTTAAAATAAATTGGGAAGATCTTCTTAACATGTTCGTTCCTCTCCTTTTTTACTAGCTTTGTTAGCAAGGAAATAGCATTTAAATGATTTTTGTTGGGTATCGGAACTAACACTCATTAAGGTGAATAAGGGTATTTCTCATCTTTGAGAGCTATTGTTTCAGGCTTTCTGCAGACTCAAGCAGACCTCACTGCATTAGTGACACGTAATTTGTATTCTGAAGGTTTCCTTCAAAAACATAAGGGCTAGAGATTTACTTTAGAAAAATAAATAAAAGCTTACATTCTACAGCACAATATACCAGCTCCAGAGAAGTGGACATATGCCATATATTCATGTACATCCCCAATTTGTCGACCCTGATGTCTATTGGCTCAATCCTGCCCCCGCTGAAATTACTCCAGACTTACATGCATGTCAAAGAGGAGAATCTGGCCTTCTGTGTAAGATCTGAAAGAAGAAATGAGCTATGTGGAGCAGTAGTTTGCTGATTATAACAGAGAATACCTAAAAATAGAGGACAATAAATTGAGAATTGCACAGATGAAGAATGATTTGGAACAGATAAATGCCTTATCAGTTTCAAGATATGTAAAGTTATGAGACTATAGGGATAAAGCCAAGAAAAGGATTTTAATGGGCATATCTTAAAAAGCAATGGGAAAGGGAAGTATCCAGGTTTAATAAGAAACTTGAAACCTTCTGGCACAGACCTGGAGAACATTAACACGAAGAAAATTACAGGATCTATAAATATAGGTATCAAATCCAGTTCAACTGAAGTGATTATAACATTGGAGAAAGCGCAAGTGAAGTCACATTGTGAATATTTGTGCTGGCAAGTTGATAATAAAATATTTTCTTTAGAAATGGGGAGGAGGAGAAGAGGTCAGCTGCAGTACAAGCCTATTCTCTTCCAAAGAGTTTTAAAAGGAATCTCTCCACACACATCCCTATTTTACTTCTATTGAAAGCAGTGGTAAAACCTCCAGAGACTTAAATGGGAGCAGAACTCCACTTGCAGAGAAGAGCAGACAACATGTGGAGTAAAATGCCGAAGACAGCAGTGAAGCAAAGAATTCGAAGTTATATTAAAAGGAGAAACCAGTGCAGTGCCCTCACTTGAAGAGTGCACCATCTCATGAAATACTCTGCCAAGATCTCATGCATCACTTCGCTCACAAGTCAATGGCACATTTGTTGGATTGGCTCATCAGAAAAGCAAATCAATTCAACTGAATATTAGGGCAAAATGACCAAACTCCATTTCCTAAAGTTTGGCACCTAAATATAAGCAGCCCAATTTCTAAAGATGCTGAATCCCTGCAGCTCTCACAGTGATTAATGGGAGCTGTGGATGCTCAGCACCTTGGATGATCAGATGACTTTTATTTAGGTGTCTACATCTGCAAAAGAAAAAGCTGACCCAAAAGCTTCAATTTTCATTGCAAATGCATTCTGGAGTATTTGAATGCAGCTACTGGTCTAGACTCACTCCTCTGAAGAGTGAAGTCTTGCAACCTATAGCAAAAATGTTAAAAGCATTCCAAGGATAATGCTCATATATGCAATTTCCAACCACACCTCCCTAATCATTTTAAATCTTTAACATCAGTTATGGGTATAGGTGCCTAGAGTAATGTGCGCAGGACACTGTGGTTTCCACACTGCAGATTCCCATGGGATTCAAACAGCAGACAGCTCTTTACTGTATTTGAGAGGATTTGCGGAGGGTGGAGACAGAAAGAGAGAATTGCTGTTTGGAGACTATCAGTTCTGAACGGTGGAGCAGAAAGGGAAATTTTCCTGCTCTAAACAGAATTTTCACAAGTCAGATACACTAACATGGTGCCCACCTAGAGTGTGCATTATAACTGCATTATGGGTGGATTTGTAGTGTCAGATATGGTCAATAAACCTTTTGTTCAACTTATCCTATTTATTTTAAGACTAGGTTGTTCAGTGAAATGTGGAGAGAAATCACTTCTCAGCAGGAAAAATATAATCAGCATACTTTGTTCTGAGACCCTGTTCTTCATCCGTGGAGAAGAATGCCCATTAGTCAAGATTGGTGGATCTGATAAGTTGAAATAGGGATTTTTGGACACCTTCCATATACTGCACCTATATTTTATAACCATTCACAATACCCACAAAATGTTAACAGTGCTTTTCTTAAACTCGCATACTTTTGATCCAGAGGGTCATGATTAGCTGCACACCATTAATCTGCTATAAAAGGCTAAAGTCAGGAGGTGAAATTCTGATGCCAGTTATGCTGCTATGAATCTACAGTAATTGCACTGAATTCAGCACAGACTTACTCCAGATTTACTGCACTCTAAATTAAACCAGAATCTGCCTCTACACCAACTTATTTTTTATGAAAATAAGGTGAGAGTTCTACGCAAACTATCAATTCAGAAATGTTTTAATAAACAACAGATGCCCTTCTAATTCCACATGAGCTTACTTTAGTTTATATGATCCAGCTATCAAAGAGTCAGGTTACCTCTAGTGTCAATTTTTAGGGCTTCCCTACACAGGGACGCTCAAGAAAATTAATCTGAATTAACTTTAACAGTGGATTCGTTAAACTGCATTAAATCCCATGTGTGAGATGCTCTTATTCAGAAATAAGGTGGCCTTAATTCTTTAATTCTGAATAAGGGCATCCACATGGGGTTTAATGTAGTTTAACTTATCCACTGCAAAGGTTAATTCGGATTAGTGTGTTCTCATGTAGACTAGCCCTTATACTTTAAAAAAAAATAATGTGGAAAAATATTGATCTGAGGGCAGGGGATACCCTGGTGCTAATGTTGAGCACTAAGTCCATTGGGGAATTAAAAAAAAAAAAGAGAGAGAACAAACTAAATATATGGGCGGCATCCGTAAGTAGCTATACCTAATAGTCATGGGATGAAATAAATTAAGGGAAATGTAAGAAAAAGTTTCCTAGCAAGTTAGCCCCTAATCAACAAGGCACTAAAGCAAGTGGTTAACTTTACTGGGAGATTTACAAAGGCACAAAGGGGAGTTTGGTGTCCAACTTCCATTGACTTTCAAAGAGAGTTGGATGCCTATCTATCCTTTAGGCCTTTGAAAATTTTCTCCTAAACCTTTAAGTAATCCCCATTAATTTCAACAGGACTGTTCACAGGCTTAAAGTTAAGCACTTGCTTAAGTGCTTTGCTGGATGAGGGCATTAGACTGTGGAATGGTCTCCCAAAAGCAATGATGGAAGCCCAATCACATGGGACGTTAAAAACTAGATTGGTCAAGGCACTAGCAAATGAACTGTAGTGACCAATCAGTCCTGCACTGGAAGACAGGATGGACAACATGACCTCCTGGTGCTTTTCCATTTCTAATTTTAACAATTCTGGGTACTTGAAATTCTGTTGTGTAACAACAGCTTGAGCATTTCAAAACATTGTGAGTTGCAGCTTCAATACAAACTGAGTTACTTCTCTAAAGTCTCCTTTTTATGCTCTAAATACAATAGTTAGTCATGTAACTATGAACCACTGTTTTAATTTTTTTTCTTTTGCTTCATCGAGTACCTACTGAGCAAAAGGTACTACCTGTGATAAATGCTACCTGTCAAGATTTTACTTTGATCATGCTTCAAGAGGGAAGTCTTTCCAAATCATTTGCTTGGAAATTTTTAATTCTTAAGTGGGTTGTCTGTTTGCCTCAAAGGTAGTACTAACCTATTTTACACAGTCAAAATCTATTTTTAAACGAAGTTCTCCTTTGTACTTTAAATCTTCTCTACAAATATTTGTTAGGCTCATTTTGCAAAATTAAAATAAAATGGATGATAAAACTATCCCTTGTATCAGCAACTTGGTAGCTCACTATTTATCCACTGGCTAAGGAAGTAGGAACAAATCTTGCTAATGGCTCTGTTCACCTAAGTTAGAGTGTTGCACTAATACTGTAATTTTTCATGGGCACTGAAGCCCCTCTAAGTGAGTCAAATCACAGACAGGAAAGATTCCTAGTTTGTCTTAAAATTCTATTTAAAGAGTTGAGTACAGAGCAAAAATGTAAGAGCCCTCTCACCAATCCTTCCACTGGCTTCTATCAGGTGTCAGAAATATAAGCAGGAGGTTTGGTGTGGGAGGTGGTTTCAGAGGTCACCTCTACAGCTTACAGAAAGGATTTGCCTTGCTTCACTAAATCCCAGACACCATATTTCAATTTTACCAGTTAAATGTCACTTCCTTGGACTAAAAGGGAGAGGTGCAACTTATCTACTGTGGTCAGCAGAATCCATGGCACAATGTATCGCAGCATAGCAAATACAGGAACCTCATTGAGCTTGTTGGCTGATAGGACAAATTTTACAAAATGGAACGTAAAGCTGACCATTTTCTGTTAAAGGGAAACACTTGGAGATACGTCGATTTTCTGCCTTGCGTTCTTCCACTGCAAATGATCGATAGACTTTCTATTCAGAATCAAAAATAATTTTTCCAAGGCTCTACTTATGCACAAATAATAGCAGTTACTGTGATAGACTCATTCCTTAAAAGAAATTCTACTTCTAATATGTCTGGTTTAATCAGAATTCAATGGAGTAGGAGAATGCTTCTCCTGGTACTGTAGCATTTGGTGTATGCTCCCCCAACTCTACGCATGTCGTCCATGTTAATGTCAATGGGAATTACATTAAGAGAGAAGGAACAGACCCCCTACTTTGCACTGCTGTGCATGGACTTAAAGATTTGATTAAAATTCTTTTATGTGAAAAGAAAAATCTCTAAAAAGGGGGAAAATAAGGCTGTTTTTTCATTTTATTTACAGACGTTTGTAAGTCTCCTTGAAACCTTAAGCTACTTTCACTTGATGTCTCATAGCTTAGCAAAGCAGATGTGAAGAAGGCAGATATATAGCACTCCAGCATGCACAGCAGGGTTGCCAACTGTCAATAGACTTATGAACAGTTTGCATATCTACGGGAGTTTTGTGAAAATTCTTATTCTTTTAATAAAATCTGGCAAGCCCCGCCGCATCTTGGCAGAAAATGCATAAAATTACAGTCTGAGATCACACTAGTCTATTTCCACCTGGAAAACCTCCCTTGTCTTCTCCCCCTACAAAACAAAACAAAACAAAACCCCACTCCTGATGCTGTTGTATCAGATCATTTTCACCTGCTGTTCTTAAATCTCCTATTTCAATGTCTCTACTGTTGTGAAGAATAACTGATGTTAGAAACTGGCAAATGAATTCTGCAATACATTGAATTCTCTGGACAATGTGAAACATGATGTAAACAGATTTCAACCAGCCATGAAAAATAGCAAAGCTTTTTATTATTAAAACAATTATCCTAAATTACTCTTTTTTTAAATCTATGGGCACCAGGAATTTAAAAATTATCATCTAAGATTGTCTTCATGATTAAATGCATTGAGGAAAACCCCCAAATTTTAGCCCAAATACTGAATAGGCAGACTTTAAATGTTCAGTTTTTCACATGCAGTTATGCATTTTGTTTACACAAATCAGATGAACACAGGAAATGTGTACTTACAAATTTAAAGGCTGGGTTAAAACCATTCTGAACACTTGATCCTATATGTGTAAAATCATAAAAGGGCAAATTTGCACATACGGCCAACCAATTTATCTGGCATTGTTTTGTAAATGTGCCTGTTAACCTGTGTCCAACTGGGCATTTCCTTGTATTAATCAGTCAAGCTAAATGGCACAGTTGTATACCCAATGTACAGGCACAATCAGCAGACACACACAGAGACAGGTGCAATTGCTGAGGCTGGTTTGAAAATCCAAATCCAAGTACATTTAAACTATAGGATACTCAGCTCCTTCCTTTTCCAGTTAAATCCTAAATGCAGAATTCTTTGCTTCTCCTGTACATTCCAGACATTGCAAAGGCTTAAATTAGTGAAGACAATAGAGCAGGGAGACAATTGGAAGGCAGCCTTGAGCATAACCATCCTCATAGCCATGCCTATAAATTACTATTGTAGTAGGGTGGAATTAACTCCCACTGTCTTCGCAAATGAAAGTAGGAAGACTGAAGATCCTTACAATTAGGAGCAGCAGTACACAAAGGCAGGGAGCTCATTTACATGTGCCATCCTCCCAGGAGGCTCAACAACTTGCTCACACAGTTGAAGGGGTTGTGGTGTAGCTGTAAGGTGACTTCCTGAGCAGGTCGACCCACCACAGATCTAGGCTCTGAGGCCCTCCAGGATTAGAACAGATTATTTTTGTATGATTTATTAACTAATTGTTAAAGCAGCAAAGAGTCCCGTGGCACCTTATAGACTAACAGAAGTTTTGGAGCATGAGCTTTCATGGGTGAATACCCACTTCGTCGGATGCATGTATCCAACGAAGTGGGAATTCACCCATGAAAGCTCATGCTCCAAAACTTCTGTTAGTCTATAAGGTGCCACGGGACTCTTTGCTGCTTTTACAGATCCAGACTAACACGGCTACCCCTCTGATACCTAACTAATTGTTGTCATCATTAGATTACTACAACTACTATTACCATCATCACAGGGGGACCTAATATGACAAATGTAAGGAAGTTCAGGGCTAAGATTGCCACTGCACCCTCATTCGGGTATTCCAGGGTTTCCCATTAGCATGTGATGTTACAGTTCATATATACTACATAAGCTAAGAAATACGGAAAAAGTTAAGGATGGAGTCATAGCCTGTACCTTGCTTTGTTTGCCTGTGTCATGTAAAATGAGATTTTCATAATACATTTTATTATTTTCTAACTTCCTAAGCCTGAACATTAATATGAATGTAATCAACTGTAGAACGCTTTATATTTAGTATACAGTATAGTTATATATACCTTCCTTCTCCTTACACAGCATATATAATATAGTCTGGGTATATATGCTGTGTAAGGAGGAGGAAGGTATATACAACTCTATTGTATACTAAATATAAAGAGTTCTACAGTTGATTACATTCATATTAATTCATATTCATATACTATTTTTGTGGGAAGAAAAATTTATATAGCATCAAACTGAGATTAAATGAATTTCTGCCACTGCTGAATGAATCAGTAACTGTACTCGCTTTAATGTACTATGAGCTATCTTTCCCATCTTTATAAAAAGACACCGAGTTTCTCAAGAGCTGGATGAAAAGTATTCCACATTTTTTGTACTTTCCCATATTCAGCTGTATATTTTTTTTCCAGGGAAAAGATACTACTGAACGTTAGCAGGAGCAATAGATCACTCTTGCTCTACTCCTCCCCCTCTCTCTTTATATATATTATTTATAAGGAGAGCTAGTACCAACTCCAACACTTAGGTTGCCTGACCATTTCCATTATAAAAGATTCTTGTGACCTTTTTTATGAGCTCTGCCACCTCCATTGTTTGCAGCAGGCCTTTGAAATTCAGCAGGGAAAAAACCCTGAAGGCACAGAAGTGCATTTACTTGGCCCATGAAATTCTGTTTAGATTTGGCTGAGCTACAAGCATTTAAAAATTGACATTTCCTTTTTATTACATTATCAGCAAAAATTTAGTAAATGCCAAAATAATAACTGTACAGGAACCTTCAAAAGCGCTGGGCCACTCCCAAAGCAGAAGCGCACTGCAGTGGGGAACCTGGACGCAGAGAGTTTGTCTAGGAGGTGGTGAGAAAGAGTGCTAAACATTGTAACCTAACTAACTTTCTTTTAACATTGTTTTTTGTAGATAATGATTACAAATAAAAAAACATAGGACTATGATGACACAGTTCTGCAATGAATACAGTTGTTTGCAGAGGCTAATGAAAGAGGAAATTATTGACAGACAACACTCATCATTGAAGTAGGATATCACAAACCTGCAATAACGAATGCCTTAAATACCAGTAGCCAAGTGTGTACCAGTGGTTCTCCCTGTGTCGGTATGCATACAGTGATATTACAAAGTACAGCCGTTTCATTCACAGAGGGTTCAATTTAATTTGCCAGGAGAGGAAATTGTTTCATATAGTTTTGTACCTTTTGAGTTTGGGAGAAGCCCAAAAGCAAAACTCAGCCAACACTGCCAAGTTTCATATGTTTTGAAACAAAAATAACAAATACCTTCTGGCAACCTATGGAGAGACAAGTAATCACTTGAAACTCAGCGTAGGCTCATGAACCTTTCAGCAATCCTGGGCTTTATATTTGTAATGAAAACTGAGAAAACTTGAGTTTCAATGGGTATTGAGTCTTGAAATGGAAAGTTTTCACAACTGTATTTATTATGGAAGTGCACTAAGTGAACTTCCAATGTGATTCCTAGGAACCGGTCTGCTAATATTGTCCTCTCCAGTGTTTCAGAGGGGAGGTTTTCTTTACAGGTCATGTGACTACACCAAGACTTTGACTCATGCCAATTCTGTCCTCAGTTGTACCCTTTCCAACTCCTGGCTTCACATTACAAAGCGTGCGTGCTATGCAATGCCTCATACCTGACATATTTCAGCATAGAGCCTGTGAGGTAAGTATTACCACTGCACAAATGGAGAGAACACAAATGACTTGTTTGATTACATGGGATTCAGGGTCAGTGTGCAACATATCAGGGTACAATCCAGACCAATAAGTAGCTGTGTCGCCCCTGTCCTATAAACTAGGGTGCTGGAGCCTCCAACCTGGACTGCTCAAAAACAGCCTTCAGCATGTAAGTCATTCCAAGATATGCCTGTGTGTGTTACAGTCAGCCGTGGGTCCTACCAGCCTTAAAGATTAACACAGGCTGACCCCAGCACATTCCCAGTCCCAGATTTCCCCCTATGTCCTGGACAGCACAAACACATTAAGTCTATTATTCCTCTAAAGGGATAATATTCATACAACTTGTTACCCCAAATGGAGTTACCTAGACACTTAATTTAAACACACTGGATTAGCTAAAACCATAAAACAAGTTTACTAACTACAAGGAGATAGATAATGAGTGAGCACAAATAATGAGGCATAAAAGTCAGAAATGGTTACAAGAAAAATAAAGATAAAATGCTTACTGGTGCTTAAACTATATTAGCTTGCTGTCACCATGTCAAAGCTAATTCCCCACTCTGGCATCCCAACTGCAGGAAGTAGGGGCCTGCAAGGATTCTAAAAATTAATACTGGCCACTCTAGGCTTATATTAAACTACCAAGGTTACAGCTTTTCTCTGACCTTGGACTGGTAGTTGCTGCCACCACTCAAGTGCAGAACCCCTTTGAGAGCCGAGGAAGGTGTACTTGGGAATTCCTTCCTGTGGGGTACCCTCAAGCCCTTTCACCCTCCACCCCTTTTTCCGGGGAAGAGCTGAGAAAGAAAAAAGAAATAAGCTGTTGCCACCAGCTAATTAAACAATGTGCACAAACCTCTTAAGACACAAAAGTCCAATTCTGTTCTTAAAAAAGGTAAATTTGATTAATAATTTAAAAAAGAAAATACATCTGGAAACTCAGGCTATTGCTAGATTTTAAAAGAGAAACTACAAGGATTAACCACCAAGAATAGCTTTCTTGAGGTTCAGCTTAAAGGTTACAAGCAAAACAAAAGCACCTGGGTTAGCACAGAGGAATCCACAAGCCATAACGAAACAAAAGGGATAAACCTAATCGCGTCTTTCTAGACATTTCCTGATCTACTTACATATCTGGCGTTTTACATGAGTAGTTTCTAGGTATGATACTGATGATTTTTTCACACTTGGCCCAAGCTTCTTACAGCATAGCTGCTGTCCTGTCCGCCTCTCCCCAGGAGAACAACAAAGTCTTTTTTTTTTTCAATTTTAAAAAGCTCTAGCCTTCCCATTGGCTCTTTTGGCCAGGTGCCCACTCCCTTCCTTTTACCTATGCATAGCAGTGAGACTTTTTAACCCTTTTCAGGTAGAGCAATTAGAGAAAAGCTGCTAAGAGGGACTTTATAGCTACTGGCTGTCTGGGTGTCCATAAAAGGGAGCTACCCCTTCCTTCATCTATCATAGCTTCAAAGCAAAGTTTTCTCACCACATGTTTCAGCAGGTTACTGACCAAACTCTCAGGTCAGGAACCCTTTCCCAGAGTCCCATGGCTGCTTCCTTTGTCTTTTCAGGGTAGAGAATGCGATGAGCAGGGAGAAAGAGAGAGAGACCTTGTGGTGTTTGTCCCTCTTTTTTATAATTTCAGTCCCCCTCTTCAAAACATTTCCACCTGGGAACCAGGAGCCAAAGAGTCTCTTTGAAAAGACATTCTAAGCTGTTTCTTTGCTAAAAAGTAGATTTTCGCTCCTAGCCCCATTGCTGCCAAAGAGTAGCCACTTGGCACGTAATAGTTCCTCAGTCTTATTTACACCAGGCTTAGGCATCAGCTTGCCCTTTGGCTCTGAGGAACTGGTTTGGCCACTCCCCAGACTTATATGGAAACGTACTTTTAGTCACCATCTCAACTTGTGTTCATAACTTTACATATAATGTTGCTACATGCCTTTTGCCATGACATTATCGATCAGGAAGTTACGAGCTTTTAAATGATATCTCACAAGGCACACCTTGTAGAAACATTACAGTAATATGTAGGGTGTGAAAACAGGGGCATATTCTGTTACACAGTGGAAATGACATTACAGCTCAGGAGTGAATCCTTGTCCTGTGATCAGACCACTAGACCTCATCACACCCTTAATAAGATCTGAGTCTGAATAAAGAGTTAGCTCTAGTTCTGAGTACATCAGTCATTTACAGAATACATTCCGGAAAGAACAAGCAGCACTAAAGCTGGATCACAGTTGCTGTACACCTATGACAAGAACACTTTCAACTCCAATAATTCTTTCAATATATAGCAAAAGGGACAAAATGACAAATCTGATTATGTTAAAATGCGTCTCTTTCCTAGCTTTCCAATGTTTACAAATTTACCAGGTGATTTAATAAAAGAACAACTACATTTTAAAAAAGTAACTATTGTTTCCATTGTAATGGAGTCAGTTCTGCCTGCAAACATGTATCACTTTGTATCTTGTGAAGTCAGCTACTGCATATTCATGTGCAAGCATAACTGCTTTCCCAAGGTCGAGTATTGTATCCACGTGTATCAAAGGGTAAGACTTCAGGTAAAATTTTCCAAAGCACCGAAGTGACTTAGGAGCATAAATCCTAACTTCCATTTTCAAAAGTGACCTAGGCTCCTAGGGGAGAAATTTTTAAAGGTATTCATGTGCTTAGGTGTTTTTGAAAAACCACTAAGTGCCTAAATACTTTTAAAAATCTGGCCCTTTGTCTTTAAAAATAATAATATTGCACTAATATAGCATTACTGACCTGATAGTGATGTATAACTTTTTCATGTGTTGGAGACATTTTTGATTTTGGTAGACAACACTGATACTATTCTCCCTTCCCCCTTCCCCCGAAGGACAAGGGTTTTCCAAGTAAATGATTCATTTATTTTATATAATGTGCACGTATACACACACACACCCCATTTATGAAAACTCAGGAATTGTCTAACACATTTTGTCATCCTCATAGTAACTTAACCTTATTCTTATACATCAGAGTAAACCTTAAAAATTCAGAGAGAACGTGCTGTATGGTTTATCAAAAGGATAAAATTCAAACTGAGCACTGAAAAGAGCTACTTAGTTGCACTGCATACAATTTGTAGGTAATTCACATCACATTAAATCACACCAAATTGTACACAGAACAAAAAGTATGCCTGGAAGCATGACAATATTACTTTTTCATGTATAATAATAATGCACGCTCTTTCCACATATGACTTCTAGTGAAATGAACATATTAATAAAGGTCAAATCTTGGTCACACTTAAGGGAGTTTTGCCACTGACTACAATAAAATTGAGACTTGGCTTCAGATGCTAATGTTATGTCCACAGTTGGCCTAAGATTTTGGAAAAAAGTTCTCTTTCTGCAGTGTAAAATTAGTGCACTATTCTGATCCTATTTTACTTGTATGTGGGTGTAAGGACATCAGTATCAGAAGATCTTCACCTCATATCTATTGTTATTGTTGGCCAAAACCCTTGTTGAGTTAAAACTCCATTGACACTGATGCATGTGATCACACCCTTCAGTTAATATAACTGTAAGGGTAAAACAATCCCAATCCCCCACCTAAAACAAAAGAGTTACGTTAGCCTTCCCAGGAGTTTTGGACGTAGTTGTGCTGATTACTGTTTTGGCTGAGTGTGTGTGTGTGTAGGGTGGTGACTGAAGGGGGGAGGATGGAGAGATAACACAGAACAAGAGAGACTCATGAAGGCAGCAAGAAAGTCAAGTGGAAGCCTGTAATTATGGTGTGAACCTGAGAGAAACCTAAAGAGAGGTTTCTAGGTTGGAAGTGTTGGTTGAAAAGAAGCTTTGGCCAGTACACTAAGAAACTACTCTTTTTGCCTTTCATTCCTCCTGCATTCTGAGAAGCAGGACTTTGTACTTCCCATGTAAATAAACAAGATTGCTTCAGATAAAATACTAGACTCTGTCATCAATTTCTACCCCCAACTAGAACATCCTCAGGGCCCTAAATTTTGATTAGCCACTCAGGTAAAAAAGGGATAATATTACGTACGCTGTTTGGTATACTTCCCTCCCAATAATAAGGCGGCAAAGTGAGTGATTACATACTGGCTTCTAGGAAGGGTTTGAAGTCCTACTCATTCTAATAACAAATTCAAGTGTGGTCTTGAGGAAGAATCTGGTTTATCCTTAAAGAGGGATGGCTCTTTAATCTCAGTCTGCAGAAACCTGCATCTGCACTTTGCATGTGCACTAACATTTGTGAGAGCCCTTTAAAGAGTGCAGGTGTCAGCATTACCACTTACAAAATTAAATGTGTTTTGCTAACCCACATGAAGACTTTCCCACATGTAGGTGTTAAACTATTTAAAAGGATGCACACAAGTGTTAGATACTAGCAAGTGTTTGCATCTGCAAAGTCCTGGCACAGATTTGTGCATGTGTAATTTTCAGCACACACATGGAGGCTGGGTAGGGGTACATTTTGCCCGTAGGTCAATGTTCAGTTCCAGCTTAAGATTCTTTTTGTCCTTCTATGCAGAAAAAAAACATTGCCTCATGAACAACCTGAACTAACGTAACTTTCTCCAAGCAGGATTTCATAAGCAGAAATGTAAACTGATGTTGCTCCTATTTGCACCTGGTTTGAATGTGGTCCTAAATGTCCCACACATTGCCTTCACCAAACATAAATCAAATCAAATATGTAATAATAGTACGTGTGCACATGTCTATCCCTACATTAATGAGTGTTTTGTTTCAACATCCTAATCTGAAAGAACCAATTCTCTGAAGAGCTCTCTCAACTGGCAGATTTCTTCTGGTGTCTGATTTTCCTCCATCATGATTTTTGTACACAATAAGTTATTAATTTCTATTATGAGACCCCAATCCTAAAGTAAGCTCTATGGGCCAGATTTTTAAAGGTATTTCAATGGGCTTTAGGTGTCTAGCTGCTTTTGAAAATGCCTTTAGGTGCCTAAATACTTTCTAAAATCTCACTGCATGTGCACAGACCTCACAGCAGCATTGAGGCAACAGAGATCACGTATGAAAATTTTGCCCAAAACATCATCCTTTTATATGTAGTTAAGCATTTCCCACTGTCTCAATGTTAAACTTATTCATGGTACAATGATGTCTAGTCTCTATTGAATGTTAAAAGAAATATTTCTACTATATGGCTGCTTAATGTACACAATGGGAAGAGACAACCTTGATACAGATAATTATGTCCTACTTTGATCTGGAGTCTATTTCAATCACAATGTGCACTCTCAGCATAGGAATGGACATATTTTTCAGCCAGAATTGTATGTATACTCATATATAATTAATAAAGGCCCTAACAAATTTGGATTCCAGACTCCTTGAATGTTTGAGCTGAGGCAGAAGATAATGTGTCTAATTGGTTTAAATAGACATGCTGCATTCTATCAAGGCAACCCTCACTGTCTTTGTTGGATGCTCCCTCTGTATCCTGGCATATCATATATTTATTTTGGCCCAAGAGACAAGCATTTTTTTGGATGGCAGAAAATAGATGAGATGTAATATATAAACAAGTGAGAGCAACAAAACGCCCAACACTTGAATGCAAATCAGAGATATGTAGCATCTAGTACAGGGATCAGCAACTTTTGGCATGTGGCCTGCCAGGGTAAGCCCCCTGGAGGGCCAGCCTGGTTTGTTTACTTGCCGCGTCTGCAGGTTCGGCCTTGCCATCCCAGGCCAATGGGGGCTGTGGGAAGCGGCGTGGGATGTGCTGGCCGCGGCTTCCCACAGCCCCCATGGGCCTGCAGCAGCAAACCGCGGCCAGTGGGAGCCGTGATTGGCTAAACCTGTGGATGCGGCAGGTAAAAAAACTGGCCCAGCCCACCAGGGCACTTACCCTGGCAGGCTGCAAGCCAAAGGTTGCCGATCCCTGATCTAGTAAGAAGTATGCCTTGGGGTGTAATTGTTCCACATTTGTCAATGAGATAGCCATAGAGATCACTTTCAGATAAGCCTCTATGGGCCCAATCATGCTATCAGGTATAGGTGTCCAGTCAGGCCATATTTAATTGACCACATATTTCTTCACTCGATTCTCTACAATAGACAGTGCTTGACCCATCACAAAACGTTATACATCCTGGCCATTACAATACTTATAGCCTCTGGACTTCAAGCTTACTGTACATTTCTCTAACCAGGGGGCTCCCAAACTGTGATCCATGTATCTCTGGTGGTACATAAGCTTGATGTTCTATCCATTCACTTCACAACAAATTATTTCAATAAGATGATACATGAACCAATAGGGTATGGGAACCTCTGCATCTAAATCAAAATCTATCTACATAAATAGTAACCACACTGGGTAAAACTTCAAAGACAAACTATGGTGCATAGGGATAATTTTCAAATTAATTAGACATAGCAACACTTGCAGAGGTACATTCTTACTTAAAACTCTCCAGCTGTCAAATGGATAACACTTAGAAACATAAATAGTACAATATATTAACAAGTTCACCAATATGGAGTTTGCTGGAGTTCAGTAGAGAATTATAAATGAGCAAGCAAAATACATTACAAGTTCACTGTCTTAGGAAGCATTCGTTTTTAAAGGCTTCAATGTGTTTCCACAGTGTTTAGCTCTTAAGGTTTTTTTTCCCCTTTGAACATTGTACACTTTAAAAAAGTATACTTTTAATGGGTTCTGCTGCTTTAATTCAAAATCTGAACTGTGCATTAGTGTGCAATATTTACAGGAGATTCCCCCGTACACACTACCCTATTTTGTCATATTGTCTGCAGTAGACATGTAATTTTTATTTCCCCCTTAGCAGGGAGATAATTTGCTCGTGTTATTTGCTCTGTGGGCATCCTCCTAACACATTCTGAATTTATATCATGATGTCTCTTGAAAGCACTATGAATCCAAGACATGCTGAATCAAACTAATGAAGTAACCTTCATACTAACAAACCCTCCCTGCCTCAACCCCAGAAGAAGCAGAGAGGATGTAAAACTGATAGACAAATATTTAAAATATAATTCTTTTGGACCCGGTCCACATGCTCTGTAGATAACGGGACCTTAACAAAGATGTAGATGCTCATGTGGAAAATTAGAGCTGACATTTCATTTGAGGTGCAGATTGCCAGTCTTCTTAATGACATCTTTTCTTGCCAGGTACAAGAAGCAAAACTATAAAAAAAACTTCCTGTTTTCACACCAGTGATCATGATCTCAACATGTTGCATTTCACTGAAGAGGTTTTAAATGAATACAATGGAAAGTTAGCTAAAAAAGAAAGATGCTAGTTACAATATTCACCCACATTTCTGGTTATTTTAAAAAGAGTCACCAAGATAAAGGACACATTGATGGGGTTCTATCTGTCAATTTGGGGGTGGCCCAGGGCCACATCATTAAAAGCAGTCCCTTTACAGACAGAATGCATTGACAGTGACAAAGTGCTTTCTCCAAGTCAATGCTATTTGTCCTGAGGTACTCACGGGGTTAAAAAACAGTTTACATCAACCTAGATATTTTCATACTTCAAGTTCTGTCTTCAGCTCAGTTTGTGACCTTACAATGCAATGTGTCAAAATGAAGAGGCATCTGGATATTTTATTTTAGTTGTAGTACTGGGTCGTGCACATATTTATAAATTTTGTTTATGCAGCAATGTCACATCCCGTTCCATATTGGTCACTCAAACACGGCTGCCAAAAAGTATTTTCATTAAAAACTTTCTGTAATTGGAGTTGGGGAGGGGACTGACAGTCCTAATTGTTAAAAAAAAGAAAAAAAGAAAAAAAATAATACTGAGAATGCATATGAAAAAAACAACTTTCTAGATGACATAGCATAACTAAATTCTATGGTAGATGCAAACTCTGTGAAAATAAAGACAAGGCTACATGGAAAGTGCTAGTTCCTTAAGTTATTGTTCAAGAGGTTACCAAAGTTCTAAAGAAATAATTGTAACTTTCCAGAACCCTGTAGTTTTATCTCAGTAAACAGACTGATTCCCTGCTGAAAATGTCATCGGAGAAAGACATGAGATATCCCACAATTGGCAGCTTTTCTAATATATATCCATACTGTAGCATTTAGCCACTGGGGTCTGGGTGGAGCTGCTGAGCACCATAGCCTGATCCAGCAAAGCATATTTGCACGTGTTGACTTTAATCATATGAGATTTTAAATCAATGGGGTTATTCATGGCAAACACTTAAGTATATGTTTAAAGTTAAGAATATGCTTAACTCTCATTGATTTCAATAGGATTTAAAACATGCTTAAAGTTAAGCATGTATTTAAGTGCCTTCCTGAACGGGTTGAAAGTTATGCATGTGCTCAAACACTTTGCTGGATAAGACTAGTGCTCAATGCCTTGCAGGCACCCATATTTTCCAGAGTGGTGCAATCAGTGACATAAAGTGATGCAACATTAGTTGAAATTCTCTTATTTGAAAGATCTCAAGAGAGCAATCTCCAAAGTTACAGCTCCATCACTCTCATTTTTGGGTTAAAATTAGGGCTGTCGATTAATCGCAGTTAATTCACAGGATTAACTCAGAAAAATGAATCGCGATTAAAAAAATTAATCGCGATTAATCACAGTTTTAATCACTGCCTTAAGTAATAGAATACCAATTGAAATTTGTTAAATGTTTTTGGATGTTTTTCTACATTTTGATATCTATTGTGTTCTGTGTTGTAATTGAAATCAAAGTGTATATTATTTTGATTACAAATATTTTGCACTGTAAAAATGATAAACAAAAGAAATAGTATTTTTCAATTCACCTCATACAAGTACTGTAGTGCAATCTCTTTGTCATGCAACTGCAACTCACAAATGTCAATTTTTTTTTGTTAAATAACTGCACTCAAAACCAAAACAATATAAAACTTCAGAGCCCATAAGTCCACTTAGTCCTACTTCTTGTTCAGCCAATCACTAAGACAAACAAGTTTGTTTACATTTACAGGAGATAATGCTGTCCACTTCTTATTTACAATATCACCAGAAAGTGAGAACAGGCATTTGCATGGCACTTTTGTAGCTGGTATTGCAAGGTATTCATGTGCCAGATATGCTAAACATTTGTATGCCCCTTCATGCTTCGGCCATCATTCCAGAGGACATGCTTCCATGCTGATGATGCTTGTTTAAAAAAAAAAGTGTTAATTACATTTGTTACTGAATTACTTGGGGGAGAATTGTATTTCCCCTGCTCTGTTTTACTCATATTCTGTCATATATTCATATTATAGCAGTCTTGGATGATGACCCAGCACGTCGTTCATTTTAAGAACACTTTCACTGCAGATTTCACAAATCACAAAGAAGGTACCAATGTGAGATTTCTAAAGATAGCTACAGCACTCAACCCAAGATTTAAGAATATGAAGTGCCTTCCAAAATCTGAGAGGGACAAGGAGTGGAGCATGCTTTCAGAAGTCTTAAAAGAGCAACTACAGAACCCGAACCACCAAAAAAGGAAATCAACCTTCTGCTGGTGGCATCTGACTCAGATCATGAAAATGAACATGCGTCGGTCTGCTCTGGACTGTTATCGAGCAGAACCCATCATCAGCATGGACGCATGTCCCCTGGAATAGTGGTTGAAGCAGGAAGGGACAGCTGAATCTTTAGCACATCTGGCACGTAAATATCTTGCGACATCGGCTACAGCAGTGCCAGGAGAATGCCTGTTCTCACTTTCAGGTGACATTGCAAACAAGAAGCGGGCAGCATTATCTCCAGGGCCGGCTCTAGGCACCAGCGTCCCAAGCATGTGCTTGGGGCGGCACTTTTCAAGGGGCGGCACTCCGGCTTTTTTTTTTTTTTTTTTTTTTTGCTTGGGGCAGCAAAAAGCCTGGAGATGGCCCTGATTATCTCCTACAAATGTAAACAAACTTGTCTGTCTGAGTGATTGGCTGAACAAGGGGCAGGACTGGGTGGACTTGCAGGCTCTAAAATTTGTCATTGTTTTAATTTTGAATGCAGTTTTTTTTGTACATAATTCTACATTTGTAAGTTCAACTTTCATGATGAAGAGATTGCACTACAGTACGTGTATTAGGTGAATTGAAAAATACTATTTCTTTTGTTTATTTACAGTGCAAATACTTGTAATAAAAATAAATATAAAGTGAGTACTGTACACTTTGTATTTTGTGTTTTAATTGAAATCAATATATTTGAAAATGTAGAAAACATCCAAAATATTTAAATAAATGGTATTCTATAATTTACAGTGCGGTTAATCACGATTAATATTTTTAATCACACGATTAATCACAATTAATTTTTTTAATCGCTTGACAGCCCTAGTTAAAATCACTTTTCTGTCATGCCCACTACCCTAATATGATTGCCTGGATCAATCTCGTCCCTCTGTAGCTGCCCCACATCATTATTCCTTTTGTTCAAAAGTAATGCTCATTGTCGGCCAATGTGATCTTAGAGGATTCAAAAAAAAGGGGGGAGGAGGAAAAATGATTGCAGCCAATGTCAGTTAATAGTATAGTCTTTGAACACAGTAATAGTGCAGCCTTCACATTATACACTCAAAGGTCATGGACACATTTGATATTATATGACCCCAGTGGATCATAAGACAACTTTGCTCTCCTTGGCTACACACATGCCTCATAAAAGATGAATAAACATAGGCTTGTCTGCCAGCTCTTACATACCCTCAATGTAATCTTCAGGTATTATTGTGAATCTCTCCAGACTGCCTAAGCCCCTGGAAAGGACATTTTATAAAAGGCATTCATCATTTGATAAGAGGATACATCTGGGATATTCTCTCTCTGAGGTAGCTACTGGTACTGTTTAGCAGAGGGAGGTGAGAATCAGGAAAACAATCAACAGTACCACCCAGGAGAGAAATAGCCCAATTCTACATCTGAGCATGCATGTCTTTTTACAAAGATTAAAATCAGAGTTGATTTTTAACTAAAGCCACACACACATCACAGTGATAAAAATATATTCTCAATTTGTTACAGAAAATATGTAGACAATATGATCTGGCAAAAAGCAACATCAACACGAAACAAAAGCAGTTTTATCAGTGATGAAATGCTGGACTTTTCTGAACTTCTTCAATTTAGTAAATTAAAGTGATGACTTTTCATGAAAAGTAATAGCATCACCCCTCAAGATAACCATAAATATTACCATTGTCACTGGCCCTGATATAAGTCAGTATCCTTATTCAGGACAACACTAAGCATGTGCTTAAAATTAAGTGCTTGCTTCTTAAGTGCTGTTGCAAATCAGGATGGACTTAAAGTTTGTGCTTAATGTTCTCTTGAATTGAGGCCCTTAAAAACAACATCCCCACCATGACTAATATCTTGAAAGACTTTTAGATCCATGGTATCAAAAAATACGAATGGTTATTTATTAATTTTTTTATAACCTAGCAATATTCCATTGCATTTCAACGTTTGCTATGGGAAAATTGTTTATCCAAAATTATAAATGGTTGTTGTGAACAGCAATTTTGATCTGTAGGCAAACAGCAATTTTATTTATTCATTCAATACCAAAATGAACAGGCTTACAAAAGTAATTTTAATTACCAAGCCTTTGTTCAGCAATTACTTTTTTTGTTCAAATTTGATTTCTTTTGTTAATTTGAATAAGAAGTCCATTCTGAGCTTGCTGTGTCCCTCTTTCACACACACATTTAAAAGATTAGTCTTAATTATGGATTTCAATATACAGTGCTAAAAACAGCAATAGATGCAATTCATAGCTTTCTGCTAATTTCTGAGCAGGAACTAACATTCTGGCATAGGAAAATAAAGGATGAAAATTACTTCAGAAGTTACAGAGAAGAAAACTTCAGCTAAAAACAAATAATGCTATATTTATCTTACAGAGTGTGCATTCATTTTTCAAAACTACCTTAAGATTTTTAAAAGTATTTAGGCATTGTTCTGCTCAATGTTACAAGGGCTAAGTGACCTAGGAACGCAAGTCTTATTTTCAAAAGTGACTGTGGTACTTGAGAGCCTATGTCTAACAGAAAATCAGTGGGAGTTAGTTGCCTAGTGGGATTTTCAGAAGCACATAGGCACCTATCTGCATCGTGCCTAAATATCTCTAAAAATCTGGCCCCTAGACACTTCTGAAAATTTTACCCTTTACGTTTGTGTGTCTGATCTCTTTTCAAGGTAAGAACTCTATTAGTTAAGTGTTTGCAAAAGCACTTTGAAGATGTATTATTTATAACAATTCATCAATTATGTGTGAATTAGAATTTGTCAAATGATGAGAATTTTTTCCATGAAAAAGTGCCCCTTTTTGACTACAAAATTTATATTTTGAAAATTTTCAACCAGTTCTAGTATGTATTTACCACACACACACTATACATATACACACATCTACATATTATACATACATAGATATACATTTCTCCTGGTGACAATTTCTAGAAAGTGGTGGCCGCCCTTAAATACCTACACTGTCCTCCTCTTCCCCACACCTCCAAGTCATTTAATTTATGGAGCCTGAATGTACATTTTACATTGAGAGATGTCACATTCTTCTCTCTCTCACACACCAAATCCCTGTGAGTTCAGTCGCCATGCTGCCTGCTTGAATTAAACGATTCATCACCCCCTTTCTATTTGTCCAGGATCTGAATGTGTTCATTCTTTTTTTTCCCACTCTGCCCTTTTCTCCAATTCAGTTCAGTTTGAATTTCATTATAGTCTTTCTTCCCAGGAGTCTTTGTACATCCACATTCATCCACATTCATTCTGAATGGCAAAGTCTCACTATCTGCTGGGAATGCTGACAACAGATTGTTTCATAATTAATTGAAAAGCAAAACCTGGACATTCTCAGTCACCTGCTGATGGGAATTACTTTGTACAACTTCAGTAAAACAACAGTGCGCTGCAAAGAGAAACCACAGGTCAAGTTAACTACCAGCCATTTGACTGTGAGCTAACTGTACAATTTAAATTAGTGCTTATTTTAAGGAATGCTTTAAAAAGAACAGCTTCTACAAAAATGAGAAATACAGAAATTTGGAGGTAGATTACATCTAGTTAGTTTAGCTAATACTTGCCTTCAGGACAAGCTTGCATAAGAGTATGGATTCCACTTCGAACCACTAAGTGCAGGTCACTGCAGATGTGCAAAATGTGTCACATGTATTTTGCCCACTGCTGTCCCCAACAAAAAACAAGTCTCAAACATCGTACTATATTTACAGCACTGAATTAATTAAAAAATTGCTGGATCACTTCAGTGTGTAATAGAGAAAAAAAATACCTATCCCACAAAGTAACACCTGTGTGGGATTTTGTATGCAGGATTTTTAATCTCATGTTCTTCTGATTTTGGATCAGTCTTTGGTCTCAGATACACTGGTATAAATCTGGAATAAATTGACAGAGAGTTAATCCAGATTTACATGAGTTTATGTCAGATCAGGATCTGCCAAATAAGAATTGCTATACCAAATTAGACCCGTGGTCCATCTAGTTCAGACTCTTATTTCCAACAGTAGCCCATACCAGCTGCTTCAGAAGAAGGGTAAGAAAGTGGCTTTCAGTAGTCAATTATGAAATAATCTGCCTACTAGGGAATGTTGTTCCTAGCCCCCCTCTTTAATTAAAGGTTGGTCTGAACATGAGGATTTATTTAAAAACTCTTATTTATTTTTATAATCTTTACTGCTGTAACTTTGCCTGTTTTTGTTATCCATATAAATATCTGGTTCCTTTTTGAACTCGACTAATATTTTTATTATATAGGAATTTCCAGACTGGACCAGACCAGATGTCGATATAATTCAGTGTCCAGTCCCTGACAGTGGCCAGGACCACATACTTCAGAGGTGGGTGTATGAACAAAAGTGTTCCACAAAGGGTAATTTCAAGTGCCATAGTAATTCACCACATGTTCAGAAAAGGAGCAACTAGAGATCCCTTTGAACAGGGCCAGCTCCAGGCACCAGCCAAGCAAGCTCATGCTGGGGTGGCAGATTCTAAGGGGCGGCATTCTGGCCAATCCTAGGGTGGCACAGCTGCCCTTTTTTTCCTTTTTTTTTGTTCGCCACTCTGGCCGCCCTGTAAGGGGCGGCGGCGCAGAGGAGGGGAGCGCCCTGCTGGGAGCCATCTGCATGCTCCATCTGCCCCAGCCGGTGCCAGGTCTGCAACAAGCCCAGCAGCCCGCGTCCTTCCCTCCCCGCTGACCGGAGTGGCGTGGAGCCCTCCCAGCAGGTAGCGCTACAGGAGGGGCTTAGTGGTGAGCTCCCTGACTGAAGGAAGCCCTGGCCGCCCCCCTTCTCTGTCTCCTCCCGCTCCCTCCCCCTCCCCGCTGCTAGCTGGGGTGCGCACTCCACTGCCTGGGGCATGTCTGCAGCGCAGGGAGTCCTGCTAGCTGAAAGTTTGCACCCTGGCTCCAGCTGCCCCACAGGTTTTTTTGTTTCGTTTTTTTTTTTACTTGAGGCAGCAAAAAACCCTGCTTTTGAATATATACTGCACTTCACCGAAGTTTCAAACCAAGTGTAAAGACCTATATTTACAGATTTTTGATTCGCAACAACTGATTCTTTTGACTCATTATTACATTCTAAAGAAGTGGTACTAAAGACCGCTTTTTCTGCCTGCAGCTCTGGATTCCTCTGCTCACTCCTCCTAAACTTGCCATGAGGAGGCACCAATACAGTACACTGCATCATCATGATATTGTAATATTTTGTGGTTGTATCATGGCTCTTTATGACTCCATTCAAAGAAGGAATAATTCTTCAGCTGTAAAAGGTGATGGTCTATACAAAATTCCATTTGCTCGGACGTTCTGTAACTGCACATTCATTCCACATGGAAACAAACCATAATTTAGTTTGGTGACTTTAGAAATTATTGTATTAGCTTCACTAGCCATTAAACAGTTCCTTTTAAACTCAAACTCCATTCTCCCAGTGTCCTCCAAAATCTCATGTAAGTAGTATATAAATAGAGTTCCTTTTTGCCTGCAAAGCCTTGTGAACGACATATAGATGAAACTGTATGAATCCTAGAAGGTTGTAGAAGTACTACAGCTTCCACAAGAAGTAAGTTTTTGTAGGAGGCCCAGTTCTGAAATATTTAATGCTTTGAAAGACAAAGGCATCACTCTTTTGTTGAGCATGAGCTCAAAAAAATTACTGCAAAGTTGGCTTCAATACCAAAAACAAACAAACAAAAGATGAATATTCTTAACTTCTGGGATCACCAAACTGACAAAGCTAATGACTAATCCTTTAAAAATGTTTCCTTTGCTCTGTTCAAGATGCTTTATTAAAATAAGAGTTAATCTCATACTATGTATTAAAGCATTGTGCCTAGTGACAGTGTAGTAAAGGATCTGTCATGCATTCCATTACAAAACCCCATTTTCATCCATAAAAAGTCCCGCTGGGCTGAAACCTGGCATACAAGAAAACTTGAAAGAAATCCATTTTGTGGGGTTTGAATTATAAGAGTGAAAAGAAAATTGATTTAAAATGTTTAAGGGACATTTTATGCTTTTAAAACTCAAAAACAAGATTCATGTTTCTAAACAAAATTTTTCTGGTCCCTAGTGGGAAGCACTCATATTTGCTACTTAAAACAAGTAAAAAGAAAGAGCTTTGATTGTAAAAAATCATCATCAACAACAAAATCGTGTGTCTGTGTGACAACTTTGCACAAACACTATCTCTCCGGTCTCAGTTGGACATCTGCTGTTTCTAAGTCCCATTAAGGACACTCTCAAATAGGTAGGCATATATGTATGACAAAAGAAAATAAATGGGGAGGGGGATTGTTCTCTCTCTTGGACTCACAGGAAGTTTCTCTGTGTGCTTTGGCCCAATTCAATATACATACTGACTGCACACATAATGTCCACACTTTAGGGGAAGGAAATGCATTTGTGCCTTGCAGAACTCAAAGACAAATAAAAGCTTCTATAAAAACTGTCAACACGAATAACAATTATGCCTCCTCTCTGAAGTTTCAAAACAATTGGAGTGACCAGATTAAGACACTGGTTATCCTCAGTGGACCAAGAGTGGAGGTCCTGACTCAGCCCTTACACAGCTAAATTCTTGCTGAAGTCAATAGAATTTTCTCTGAAAGAAGATCAAGTAAAAATGGAGTCAGGACTTCAGGAGCTGGCTCTTTATAGTCGCAAACCCAAAGTCTTTACTGAATTCTCTCTCAATCAAAACACTAATTAAAATCACTGGGCCAAACATTGAGTTGCTTATTCAGTTTTTACTCTGTCCTTACTAAAGCAAATGCTCATAGACTTAAATAGCTTATCTGAGAAAGCAGCTGGAAGAAACTGAGTAAAAACTGAGCGAGGAGGTTCAGGATTTGACCCAGTGGGAGCTTTGCCTGAGTAAGAACTTGAGGAACTGGCCCAGTATCATTTTCCCCCAGTTTAAGTTTAAAAAAATGGGATGTGCCATGGCTGATGGCAAAATTATTTTCCTTAAGGAGTTGCTAACACTTGCCTAGCTCTGGGTCTTTCTTCAGCTCACTGTGTCTAAGCCAGTCGTGTTTTTGGTTCATGTAAGGCTCTCTTTTTATTCATTCCTACAATATGAATTTAGCTACATTCCTCTGTCATTTTTTTCTTCAGGCCTAGAAGCTCTCTCAGTGGGGAAGATCTGTAGCTGCTACTGAGACTGGTTCTTCTTTCAGCGTTTGATTATCACAGTGTGCTCTCTTCTCCTCTCGTTCTTCTCTCGCAGCTTCACTGTGCAGTGAGAAGTCTTGAGGTTTTTGTGTTCCTTTATTGTATTTCCCTGTTATTGCTGCCTTACACTCCCTTCAGGCTTTTTTCACCCAGGCCAGGATAGGTTATTCTCTGAGAGCGTGGAAGGCCAGTAGGAGGCTTTGACCATCTTCCTCAGTCCTGTCATATTTTACCTGCCTGTGTCTTGGGGACTGGGAGTTTGTCCCCTCTGAAATACACTGTCCTCCTTCATGCTAGTCTGTCTTTATTTCCCACTAGCAAGGATATTAGTCTCCTGATATATCAGGTATATGATGGGGCTTACAACGCCTACTGTGTCATATCCTTTCTACCAGTTCTTCTATGGGCCCTGGCAGCTACCGAGAATGTCCTGCTGCTTCACACCACTGACTGTACCATATTAGATATCTGCCCCATGGGGATGCTAGCAGAAATCTGCACTACAGGCGCTCTCTCACTTAGTTTATCCCCCCACCCAAACCCCAAAAACAAACAAAAAATCCCCTCTCCTCTCTTCATATACTGCATGATCACTGGATTAGCTGATTTGGAATTTACCTTAAACAACAAAATTTGGTTTCTGTTATCGTACAATATGAGCATGGCCCTGCTCCCAGTGGGGAGCAGACTTGTCCCCTATGTGGGACAGTATTATGTGTGATGAGCTGAAGGATGGCATTCTTGAACTCAAAGGACATTTTAAACTCACAATGTTACTAAGTGAGGGAAAAAGTGAAAGAATGTAGCAACATAAAATAGTGTCAAGGGAATATCAACATATTTTTAGGAGAGAGTCCATTCTGAAATAAAGCAACTAGTTTGTGTCAGTCAATAGCACTCTTCACATTATCCACTTTAATTTTCCACTGGTTAAGAGGATCATAAAACAAAATGATTGAAATAACCTTCTGCCATGTTTACACCTTCCCCCCCCCCGAAATCAATAAGGAGTTTTGATTTACCTTGAATTCTTTCTCTGTAATGTACAATGAACATATAAATCAAATACTCACAGACACACACATTTCACACAGCATGCAACACCACTATTTTGGTTTGCATGATTTTTTTTTTTAAGTAACTGACTGAATAGTCTTTCCCATATTGGCTAGACAGCAGGAATTCTTATGTTACCTGTGTTATTTTGAATGTCGATATTATGAGACAAATAGACCATCTTTATTTTCTTTGTTTGCTTTCTAATTTATTTTATCACTGAAGGACTCTTTCCATAAAATTCTCTCTTCAATGAGAATACAAACAACTCCTCACAGGTTAAGGAATAGGGAATATTAATTTGTGAATTGGTTAGCTTTTATATTTTTTGAGCTCTTGCAGATAATTGCTTTTTTTAATTTTAAAGTGAAGAGGAGAATGAGCTGTATTGGAGTACTGTCCATTTTATGAAGGAGCCAGGACTAGACAAAACGGTAAATGTCTGTGAGGATACCAGGTTATACGACCTTGAATGACAATAGAGGCTATTCTCCTGACTCACCTTGTAAGACTAGATGTGTCTGATTAGTTCCCAAACCAAGAATATAAGTGGTTGACAGTCTGTCTAAGGCAACATACTAGGAGCAGTGAATGGAGGCTTCTGCAAGGTGAAACATTAGACATAGCCAATCACACATCAATGTTTGTGGTTACTTATGTTACAATAAAAGAAACCCCAGGAAATGGGTACATTTGGCTCCTACTCAGTGTGATGTGTTAGGAGCATAGGAGAATCTAGTAACTGAATGATTTCTTTTCCCTATTTATTGGTGACCTACGCATGGTCTATGCTTATTATTCAGTATTTATATTTTAAGTGCATTGAGAGGCCCCAATCAAGAATCTAGGCCCAATTATGCTCAGCACTGTAGACAGAACTGGTCCAGAAAGTATCTTATGGTGTAAAACAAGAGTGTTTCTTTTAATCATCATGGTGGATGAACTAAGCCTCCCAGAGCCTTCCACTTAGAGTTAAATATGTATTAAATAACCAATAAGTTAAACACAGAAAAATTTCATCCCATAAGCTGCTGCTTCTTGGTTAGGGTCTCCAAAAGCCCCTATTATGGGCTTAATTAAGGAAAATACATGATAATTCAGAAGTCAGGAACAATTTTTTTATTCAAAAACTCAAAATAACTAACAACTTCAAAGTGTGTATGAGTGAGAGAGTGAGTCAGAGACTGAATGTCCGTCTGGAAATAGTGTCAAGTGGATACCACTGGAGAGAAAGGTCCAGTGGTTAGTTACTAGCAAGATACTATGAACACCTGAATTCAATGTCCTGCTCCCCCGAAGACTTCTTGCATGAGCAAGTCAATTCTTCTGTGTCCCACTTTCCCATCTATAAAATGGGGATGACAGTACTTCCCTACCTCATGATACTGCAGTAATGCAGGCCATATAATCAGCTCTAGCTTGAAACAAAAGCTGCTCATAGGAATGTCAAGATTCTAACTGACTGGAAACGTTTTTTGTGACTCTGAATAGCCTCATGAATAGCAATACTACAATTGGACAAATTAGTTCAAATCTATGTAGACACAATGTGATAACTCCATGACTAGAAGTCTCTCCCTTTGATGTTTTATTTTATAAAGTGTTCCAGTACATCACAGATAAGATACCATTGTTCTCTGATTTTCTTTTGCAGCCACTTACACACAATGCTATACAAATCGGTCAATTCCACTTTCTCTAATTGTTGTTCCACTTACTATTCTTTTCAGCTGCCTTCAGTCCTGAATGACAGAAAGATTACAGAGTATGCAGACACACTGCATGAAAGAGGTATATTTGGAAAAAGGTATGTAGGAATTTAGCTGCATGACTCTCACTAACCTCCTGGAGGAACACATGGCTATATTCTTAAGACCAGTTCTGAAAGCTAACCCCTTAAAAATACTCAGACTTATGATCTCACACCAATTTTATATATATTTACTTGAGTGGAGTTACTTCAGATTTACAACTGTGTAAAAGACAGAAAAATCAGGCTTTTTTGTGCCTAATAACCACAACTACTTAGGGAGCTTTACTGTCTTTTACTATCAGCTTCCCTAAATCACATTATCACAAATGTGTGTGCATATGACCAAATCTATTCCATGTTGTCAGAGAATTTTGTAAGGGGTATGAACTCAAGTAAATTGTAACAACTCCCCGCATATCAGGTAATAATTAATTATCAATAATGTTTTGTACTTACAAACCTTTCATCCAAGCTTCTCAAAGCAATTTAAAAAGATGGAAGTTATCATGTCCAGTTTAGATAGATATGCCCAAGCAGCACAATGCAAAACAGTAACAGTGAGAACAGAATCCAGGTGACCTCTGGATCAAACACTACACATATCGCCTTCCCTTAGGCACACAACTACCTGACCATGTATATATTACACATTTTCAATGCTACTGGGATTTTAATTTCAGTGTAATCCATAACCTATATGGTAAAGCTATACTGGCTGCAGCAGTGTAAAGAATCAATGGCAGTTTTACTGCAAACACTGCTACCCATGTGCATATTTATATAGGGGAGGAGGTCAGTGGGAAGTATGCAAACTCCTGGAGTGAAAAAAATTTACAACATAGTATCAGAGGGATATGTAAAAGTCTAAGTCTGGATCTGTAAAAGCAGCAAAGAGTCCTGTGGCACCTTATAGACTAACAGACGTATTGGAGCATGAGCTTTTGTGGGTGAATACTCACTTCGTCAGATGCATGCACGAAAGCTCATGCTCCAATACATCTGTTAGTCTATAAGGTGCCACAGGACTCGTTGCTGCTTTTACAACATAGTAATGGGTAGGCTGATATTCATTTCTTCTTTTTTTTCCTTCACAGAACTTGTATAATCTTCAATAATTATAAAGTTAGATAAATAATTTGTCCAGTATTAATACAATTTTTACATTTATCTCTGACAAGCCATCAAATCTGATGTTTCTACCATGACCAACCATGACATTTGTCAACTGTGTCCATGATTTACATAGGGATCTATTTATAAAATGGTATTAAGTAAAAAGGACCACATCATCAGTGCTATCTGTAAACCAATTTAGAGGAGCCTGTGTCAATATCTGATATTTACTAGATTTTATGTTTATTTTTTAAAAGGCACTGGCTTCTAGTTATTATTTTGCCTGCCTTTTTAGCATACATATAATATCCTTAATAAGGTTTTCTCAAAGAGCTGGAATCTGAAGGGAAACCAGCAATTGACTGCTACTGTTTATCTTTTAATTTATTTAAAGATTCTGACTTATTGTGGTCTTCCAAATAATAATGATAAAGAATTCAACATGAAAACAATAGCGCTTGATGTGTTACCAGCTCTTACAGTTTATCATTTGTTTTTTAAGTTCTCTGTTTATGCAGAGCAATATACACACATCATACATTTTTTAAAAATGTGGCCAAAGCATCAAAATATTGAAATGCTACATAAATAGGCATCATTCAGATCATGACCCTGCACCTATTAAAGACACTGGCAAATATCCCTCTGATTTCAGAGCTACAGGACCACGGTTTCAATGTGTTTGATTTAGAGGCTGAATTGACTGTGTGCACAGGACTGGGATCCAGACTTTCCTGAATGCTAATCTCAGTTCTGCTATTGCTAAATCAGAGCCTGATCCAGAGCCCACTGAGGTTAACAATCTTTCCACCAGCTTCAGTATGTGCAAGATGAAGCCTCTTTTCACGAGATTTATGATATTTGGTGTTCTTCTTTGGGCCCCAGCTCCAGGAGTCAAGGAATTATATGAGACCTACAGCTTTCACTAAAAAAAAAAAAGGGAGATTTCTAGCACTCTTGGCAAGGGCGTTGGAGCCTTCCAAAAAGTGAGGAGGTGGGGGTCCCCCAAGGCCCCACCTCCAGCCAAACCAGAAGCCAGAGCAGGGCTGGGGAGCCCGGCCTTTGCCACCCGACCGGGGTGTGTGGGGGGGCCTGAAAGCAGCCCCCTGCCCATGTCCCCGCCCCCTAGGCCGCTCGCCCAGGGCAGATGGAGGGACCTAGGCTCCTCACAGCTGCCCACACAGCTCTCCTGAACCTGGCCCTGGTTGGAGGGGGCACCCTTCGAACCAGAGCCCAGACATGATAAAAGCCACACAGGCAGCTGTGGGGAGCCACTGTGGACTCTGCATCTGTCCACGGTGCAGGGAGCCCTCCAAGAGCAGCCCCTGGCCTTTGTCCCTGCCCTCCAGGCCCCCCACCCAGGGCAAATGGAGGGTCCGCGGTGCCCCACAGCTGCCCATGTTGTGGCTCTTACTGTGGATGGGCCATGGCTCCAAGCCCCGTCCCCAAGCTCGAGCCAGGTCGGGGAGAGCTACGCAGGCAACTATAGGGAGCCAGCATGGAGTCATGGACCCTCCATCTGTTCTGGGTCGAGTAGGGACATAGGCTGGGGGCTGCTCTCAGCCTTTGTGCACCACGGTCAGGTGGAGGGTCCATGCGGGTCCCACAACTCCCTGGCCTCCCTGGCTGGGCTCTGTGCTGGCCTAGGCAGGGGATGGGTCCTCATGGGGTCTACCCCGGCAAAAAGCAGATGGACTAGGCCTGTCCACTTTCGAAAAGTGGGAGGGCTATGGCCCCCCAGCCTCCCCAGTTCCAGCACCCCAGACTCTTGGTTGTGTAGAAAAGTTTGAAAATGTGACTCATAAAGGCTCAAAAGCCAGAAGACAAATAAAAATAATCTCAAATTTATTATTTTTAAAATCTCAATACTTCTAAGCCAACCTCATGTTTCTGGGGGGACTTGACTTGTGACTTCTGAATGCTTGGAAGTTGGCAATACTGTAGCTCATTTTCTCCATCTGCAAAATGAGGTTAAATAATAATTACAGTATTTACCTACTCCCCAAGGATGTTGCAAGGATTAATGTAAATGTTTCCACAGTGTTTTGAATATGTAAAGCATTATATATGTTAAGTATTATTCTCATTTGCATGTTGCAGAGCAAACAAACTAGATCCTGAATCTCTATTAAAAAAGAAATCTAACAAACCTAAACTTCAGTTAAAGCAGACTCATCAATAACAAATGAACCATCCATTATTAGTACTGCATAATGTTATGGATAGCCGGACAAAAGTCACTTTAAAGAACATATCAGAGTGTCTGAACAATCTTCATCGTCATTTTTAATGATCTCAGAAGTATTTTCTTTAACATTAGGGAATTTATCACAACAACAGTGCCATACGCCACTACTAAACACGGGTGAATCCGTGGAAATAAGGCAGAGTTCTGCCGTGTGCCACTGCATGGAGGAGGAGAAGTTAAAGACTGAAGACTTGCCTCTAGCACATCAATTAGAGGAAAATGTTGTAGAAAATCTTTCTGTGTGACATTCTTCCCTCTTTAAAACGTTAAAAATGGTTATATACAGGGTGCATTTTATCAGCTGGCCCTTGTTTTCTTTTTCCATTGCAGGATATCAACAATTGTCTAGCACCACTGTCTTGTCTGTGGCAAGAATGAAAAGAAGCAGAGCTTCAGGGCCTGGGTGTCTGTATATCTCACAAAAGGCCTCATGCTGACTTTGGGCGTGCATGTACTTCAATAGAAAAACACCTGCGGGTAGATAAAGCAAGAATATGTTTCCCACCCTGGATATATATGAACTGCAAAGGCAGTATTCTTGGCAGAGTTCTTCTATGCTTACATATATTTTACCACAATGCAGACTGAGGCTAAAGTGGAGCTAGAGCTGCAACAGTTGGCTCTGCACTTCCCTGAATTTCAGGGGTGGCTGTATCTTGGGGTTTGGCTTAGGCTCTCCTCAAATGATTAAATATTTCTCTTTCTCAGCAACTGTGCCTTTGGGGTATGAGTGTAGAGGAAAACGAGGCGTCCCTGTACGACACCACCATTACACACAGTTCAAAGAGAGGTGGTGAGCCAGAGTGATGGTGGGAACAGCGTGTGGGTTTTGGTTACAACAGGACACAGGAGGAACGCAACGCTCTAAAGTGTCAGTGGGGGAAGGGTCACAAAGGGGAAAAGGCCCTGGGGAAGCATCTGCAAGCAGTGCTAGTGATTCCATGAAACCAAACTCGGTGCTTCAATAAGCAGGCCTTTGAATACAGAACCCCAAGGCTTATTCTGTACATTGAAGCTTAGCGGGATCTGGCCCTCAAGCTGACGCAATCTAACATGTTGGATGAGGAAACACAGAGCATGTGTGATACAGAGCATTGTGTGATGATGGTCTTCCTGGTAAGAAAACTCAACTCTCTATGTCTGTTTCAGCTTTACCTCTTTCTGTGAACATATTTTCATCTACTTATTTTTAATTACTCTTCTTTCCCTAATTGGGACAGAGACATTATGGCCCTGATCCCTAGTTCTGGTTGAATGCTGCTTGGTGTAGGACCCAAGAAGGAGGCAAAAATGACTGTATATCACCTGTGGACTTCCACAAACCTCAGGTCTACCAGGTGGAAAGGCAGTTTGGCACCCGGCTTAATTACAGCAGCCTCAATGCTGCTCTAACTTACTGTATGTAATAATAGCCCCCTAAAAGGGCCATTACGCCAGCTGGGAATGTCTGGGATTCATTGTGCTCTGGCCACACCTATTCCCTCTGGCATGCCCCCAGTACATCCTTTCTGGTGGCATGTGTACCATAAAGCCACTTATGTTGGGTCTAGGCCAGACAGAAATCCTCCCACTCCAGGTGAATCCTCAAGCTGCCTAGTTAGGGCAGCTTTCCAACCCCTTTGCTCCAGCATGGATAGAAAACTCATCCTCATACTTGTGGGATGGTCTTTCCATATGAAAACGGCAGCAACATGTGAGCGTTCTTCTTGTGTAGATTACGCAAACAGGAGGCAGATTGGGGAGCACCGACTCTGAGAAGCTACATGTAAAATAAATTATAAAATGTACGTAAAATAATTAAAACTGAAAAAAAAATCTGTCATCTGTACCCACTCCCCAACAGTGTTATACTGTAGGCAAGAGAAGGAAAGAGAAAGGGAGAGGCAGAGAGAGAGACACAAAGAGTTGTTTAGAGACAGACACCCTTGGGAATGGCACAACCACTGTGTACACACACGGGGATTCTCTCTCCCCTCAGACAGGCAAATTTCATGCCCACTAAGCTGCATCCATCAGCAAGCAGCAGTCTGCAAGTCTAGAATGGAAAATCCCACACTGCAGTGAATGTGCCAGAGAAGCTCACTGGTAAGATTGACAGGTAGTCTACAATATCATTTCTCCCCCATGTTTTCATTTCTGATAATGGGGTGAATGTGGTGAGTGCTATTAAGGCTGAGGACTTGCTCTCCCAGTCATGTTTTACAAAAGGCTTAATCAGGGCATCCATGATTTTTCAAGCAAACACAATCATGCAGGAACCTCTGCCACATTTAAATTAGTAGCGTGTGGGTGTGTTGCTTACTAGCTGCATAAAGCTGAGCTACTGACAATTCTGTATGAAAAATCCCACATTTTGGAGAAATACAGTTCCATAATAGCACCTCAAGGCTAGGACCATCTCTAGATCAACTGAATATCCCACAAACCAGGAATTCTGTGGTAGTTCTTGAACTCAGGTCACTCTCCCAAGAATTAATTCTTATAATATGCAAACCTATTACTGTATTTTACATTCACGTCTCTCAAAGGCTAGAAGTCGGGTGATTAAATTTGATTCACAGACCCAAAATGAAGAACAGAGACTAAGACTTAATAGGATCTGGGATTAATCTCTTAGCATAAATAAAAGTTTCTGTAACTTCAATTTGATGAATCAACAGTTCTAATGTAAATAATTCACACCAGTAAAAGAGAGAGAACATCAGGTTTAACTTACAATAGAGGTTAATTTGGGAATAACATGAAGGACATCACTTAAACTGAACGATAGTCATGAGGAATAGCTGTACTGTACGGGTACTGGCTGTACATATTTTATATACATTCACATGCATTGCATATTGCAGTCCCCAGTTAAAAAAAGAATAGAGAAGGGGTGTAGAAGGATTAGGAATTGGCAGCAGACAGACTTTAGATGTTCACATTGTGCAGCAGAAAATTAACATGGAGAAAACTGCCCTTGTGTTTGATCACTTGCAATGGTACTTCATTGTTTCTTATTTAGCCAACCATTCGCTTTCATTTGCAAAGGGAAGTGGCAGAAGAGTAGAACAAAAAAGAACCCCTGTATCAGATACATTGTGGCTCCTCTTTATATCTACTAGCCCCCAATTTCTAATTTATGATTTCTATAACAGTCGCACGTGAAGGCTCCAGATTGAGATCAGAGCCCCATTGTACTAAATATTACACTCCAACATAGTAAGAAACAGTCTCTGACCTGAAAAGTTTACAATCTAAATAGACAAAAGATGGGAGAAAGGAATTTTATTTTACAAATGGAAGAATGAGTCATAGAGAGAGTATGTGATTTGCGAAAGGTCACATGGGAAGCTTGTGGAAGAGATTGCAATTTAACCCTGATTTCCTGAGGTCCAGTCCTATACATTGACCACAGGTACAGCTGTCTCTGTTTTCCAAAGTTTATCTAACTTTTTACTATATTCTGCACATCAGCATAACGATCAATACTATGTTTTTTAGTATTGTATATTACATTTAAAGAGCCTTTCAAACAGAAGGATCCAAAAGCACTTCGTATTCCAAAACATTTGATGTATACACAAAGTAAAAAAAAAGGATCGCTGCTCACACAACTGAAATGCAGCCACCTCTGTGATAAAATGTAGCAGCTGTATAACCATGCAATGCAAACTAAAATAAAATTAAAAAAATTAAAAGTTTAAGCCAGGAACTAAAGAAGGAGAAGATTGCACTGAGCTGAAACTATGGTAAGAATTTAGATAACAGAGTGCAGAATATAATTACACGAGTTGGAATCTGGCCAGCAGGCATGAACATTTTTTTCAGTGTTTTCCGTTTAACTGTTATTAATTTATTTTCTTATGTTATTACAAAAATCATTAAAAAAGGAAGAGACTTTTGTTAAACAATGACCTCTAAACAACTGAAAAACATGTGAATATGTTATACCAAGAGAATTCTGTAGAATGTGCAAAAGGTCACATATTATTGTTTTTGTTTTTTTTTAAGTAAACACAAAGTACATTATTATCCAATAACCAACCACTGACTGTCACATATTGCTCAGACTGATTTCTTCAGACTTGTTTTTTCCTCTGTACATTTAGTAAAATCTGTAACTACCATTGACTTCAAGGGATTTTGGATCAGACCCTATGAGCTTAGTTCATTTGGGAGCTTATTTTATGAATCCTCCTGTCTGCACTTTCTTGCAATGCTATTTTATTTTTTCCAGGAACTCAACATACTGCTTCAGTTCTAGAACTATACTTCTGTACTCACAGGCTCATCTTTCATTGGGACATAAAAGTACCCCATACAACCTGATGTAACCTCTTGTCCCCCTCTGTGCAGATGTAATTAATTATATTTTCCTGTGGATCTCCTGATTCTAGAAGTACCATTATAGAACAACACAAAGCTAAATCTCTCTCTTCAAGCTAATTGCACCACCTCTCTAATGTTCTTGGCTCGTATCATTTTAGGTACAGAGAGACTGCACCTGGAGTTTGAACAGAGATCTCCTTGGTGGTAGTTCCTGGCTTTCACTTTAGGCCACTGCACTAATACCATAATGCAAAAATTTTTTGCTCTAAATGTAATGTTAAGTTTTGACAACCCTGTTCGTAACTGGTCATGCAGCAGACTGAATTTGATACAGGCTTCATGGCATTGTTTCCTACATTTGTATAGCTTTAACTCATGAGCCAATGGATGTGTGGATCATTTCAGTGAAAAAAAGTAAAAGATGGCTGCATTATTTTTCCTGGGATCTGTTTTGAACTGATTTAGATATTCTTTCACTATTATTTTTAAGTGCACAATTTCTTTCTATTACATAGAAAATGAGAGTCCCTCTCATTCTTTACAATGGGCCAAAATCTGAAGTCTTTATTTAAACAAAATACTGTGCTGGTGAATTTCCATTCTTCGTGATCTCCGTATCAGTGATTTTACTCATTTTTTGAAACTGCTTTTTCTAAATACAGTGCAACAGGTCCACCCACAGTAATGCACCCCTTCTGAAAGCCTGCATTTGCATGAAAAAACCCAAGGCTTGTGCCCTTAAGTGGCCACACAAGCTCACAATAATCCATTTTATCCTTGCAACATACATGCTTGAACTATCTTTAGTGGTTTTGTAATGCTGTTTGCTGCTGCGATGGTACAGTACTTTGATATATATGAATGGCACTTTATAAATCAGCAAATAAGAACATATCTGTATGACAAGCAACATGAAATATGTTATTGATGTTGCTCAGGTTCTCTTAATAGCTTTCACATTTTCCATTCATGTGGTGGCCTTGCTAATATATGCCCCCTCTGTCCCAAGGTTACCTGTCCATTTAAAGAATTCTTAAAAGATAAGCAGGGAGGATTGCTCTCCATGATCCCAGTTTTTAGGGTCTGCCAGCAGAATGTTCTCATGGCCCACTTCTCACCTTTCCTCCTGGATATATGTGAAAGACCTCGAATGCCACTGGCATGCTCAGGCAATTCAATCAACTTGCTTTCAGGGTTATATTTTCACACAGACGTGAAATCAGGGGAACAAGCCTGGAATTTGTGTGATGTCAGCAGCTGATTAAAAAAAGAGGCTGTTTTGGTGGTGGGCCTCTTACCCTCTCCCCCTTCCTCATCATCTTCATGAGTTCTCATTCTCCCTGCATTCTCACCGAGGAACATAACAGAAGGCAGAATGGACCCGATCCAGTTCCCAATGACATCAAAACGACTGAATTCAGTGGGAGTGGGATCTGGCTCTGAGTGGCTTTTCTTACTTTTTGCCAGTAGCTTCATGGGAATTCCAACCTGGTCTGATAATGCCAACTGTCTGGGACCAAATGCATGCCTGTATTCACACTGTACACACTATTATAATAACCTTTGTACAATATATGTCTTGTGAAGTATCAGTTGAAAACTAACAACTCACTGGTCAATAATATCATGGCAAAATGTATGCAACAATATTACATGTAAAGTTATGAACATATTCTGAAATCATGACAGAAGTGTATTTACAGGTCTGTTTCTCAAAGACAAAGGACAAGCTGACACCTGACCAGGTGTCATCAAAGCTGACGGGCTATCACCTATCAAGTAGCCATTTTCTGGCAAAGAAAAGGGGCAGGAACAAACAGGTCTGCATCTTGGCAAACAACTTAACAAACCTCCCCGCACCAGACTCCTTGGCTCCTTGCTCTCAGCTGGAAAGAACTTTATCTAGAGGCCACTCTCAGGAAGATGCATTTCAAAGGGTGACTGAATTATGAGAATGAGAGGCAAAAAACCCCAAGTTGTCTCTCCTCCACCCATCTCCCTCTTTGTACCTAAGACAACAAAAGAAAGAGTCATGGGATTTTCAGCGAGGGGTCCTGACCTGAAAAGTTTGCTCAGTACTGCTGTCAGAAGGATGTGTTAAGGACTTTTACTTTGTATCGAGTATAGCTGGTTGAGTTAGGCACTAGGAAGCATTTTAGCTTTATTTTTCTGGTAACCATTTCTAACTTTTATGCCTCATTACTTGTACTCACTTAAAATCTCTCTCTTTGTAGTTAAATAAACTTGTTTTATCCTTTAATTGAAACTAATTCAGTGTTTTTAAGTTAAATTGTCTGAGTAGCAAGTTGTTGTGTATTGTCCCCTTAAAGGGACAACAGACTTAATATCTCTGGATTGCCCAGAAGAGGGCTGGACAGTACAGAACATACATTTTTGAGAATATGTTGGGATCACCCTGCAGAAGTAATCCAGGCTGGTAAAAGCCAGAGTGTAAGCCAAGTGAGCGATCCAGGTTTGGAGCTACTGCAGCAAGGCATTACAGGGCAGGTGATGACACAGTCCCCAGAATGTCACACTGACCCATAATAATTTAGCTAATACTGTTCACCATGCTCCAAAAGTAATTAATTGTACTTGAAACCAAAGTCATAAGCTAAGTTATTATTTCACTGTGCTATCTTGCCTTCCCTTCACTTTATTTCTGGTTTCCATCTTTACAGCCATATAGATCCCCGACAATCATGCACAAGTGCCCAGTTACTGCAGCTCGCTGAGGCTGCTTTTCATCCTCCTTAAAATGGTTGTTGATTTCTGCTAATTCAGAGCTGAACTATAAAATATTAAGAAGTTATTAGTTAAAATATAGAACTGAGAGTCTCTGAAAATAGACCAATCCGTTAGCCACAGCTTTCACTGCTCTTCATACATTAATCAATGGTTCATATTTAATTAATTAGCACCACATTCACTTGATGATGAAAGAATTTCTATGAATAGGAAAATATCTGAATATGAAAACCCAGCTACCAGACTGTTCTAAAGAGTCTCTCCCACTGACTTACATGTGATAATGGATGTCTTTTCTTTATGTTATTAGGCATTTTGAGCTGCTTTTTTTCCAAGGGGAAACGAAAAGCATCTTTTTTCCAGCTAGGTAAGAAATAACAAACTCTTCCTGTAGAAAAGCCACCTGCCTGTGCTGGTAATAGTTGATTTATTTGGATATACTTGTGGATGTGCTCTAAACGTATCAGCACTGATTTAAAAAAAAATTAGAATTTTTACTCAACCAAAACTTACCTTCTCAAAAGAGTACTCAGTTCTAAAATTATTGAATATTTGCCAATTAAAGTGCCAAGCCTTGGAATTTATTTAAAAAAAACATGTCTATATGCCATGATATAAACATTTCTCTGGTTGAGCAAAGTAAGTTTAACCTCAAGAGTCTGTCAGCTATTTTAAGGTCTTCTCCCTCTCCTTGCAACACAAGGGCTAAGTTCAGCTCTGTTGAGTACCACTTACTCACGTGAGTCATCGCATTGACTTTAACAGGTCTGTTTGCATGAGTAAGTGCTACTCAGTGTAACCGCAGCTGGGTTCCCAGCCGCTAGCTGCTCTTCTCAAAGCTGAGTTCTTCGTGTAACACAAAAATAAAAACCACCACAGAGCTATCTGTCAGACAGAGAAACGGAAGAACACCATGTGCTAAGGGTGATATATGTAAGGAAGAGAAGCAAAGGCGCCTTCATGATAAGACAGCCTGCTCCCCAACTCCTCTAATATCCCTAAGTACAGGGATGTATTTTCAAAAACACCAAAAAAATAGTAGTAGCTAGGACAACTAGGGTACATGCTGGGAGAGAAAGGACAGTTACAACATCCCCTCCTTCAGGTATCAGTGCTAATGTTTCCCAAGGGACCCAGAAGCATCTTCTGTTAAGACTTAGGAAGTTCATAGATCATCATAAACTGATTTGTTGAGGACTGAGCTTTCAGTATCGACCTCCTTTGTTTTCTAGGGATTTGCCCTCAAGCTCTCTCTTATGTCAGCTTTATACTTATAGTTGTAACTCTGTGTAGTAATAGCCTTTATTTTCTTAACTAGAAGATATAGGAAGGTTTATGGAAACTGTTAAGGAATTTCATTCAGACTAAATGTGCCATAATATTGGAATATTTTTAAAGACTATAAAGGTAACAGTTTAAAAGACTATTTTTAAAAACAATTATTATAGAGGGAAAGATAGTATCGTTTTTACTTTAAATCTCACCATCACTTCTAATGTAAATTAGATTAAAATAGATGTGTGAGGTGGGGTACTTTGTAAATGCTTGAGGGCTACGGAAGAGGGCAAGGCTACTAAAAATTCTCAGATTAAGTTGTATGTTACTGCAGTGAGAAAGCAGTTGTCTATAACCCACCTTAAGTCTACATTTTTGGTTTGGGGACACAGAGTTAGAGTGCCAATAAATTTCTAGATTTATAAAGAAAAAATATATAAGCCCTTTAAGTAAGTCAGAAAGGAATTACTATGTTTTGGCAAGCAAACCAGTTTAGCAAGCTAATTGCTGTATGTTATTTTTTTCAGGGACTAATTTGAAAAGGTGTTTTTCATCACCAAGTACACCTGAGAAATGTCTAATGTGACTGATTAGTACTGCAAAGCTAACAAAAACAAATGCTGGCCTTTGAGATCCATTGATTCCCTGTGATTACTTAGGGATGTTGCCATTCCCTAATTTTTGTGTACAAGGTACAAGGGTTTCAACAATGTTCAGAAACCAGTAAACATCTGAGGAGGCTAAAAGGGTTTTAGGTGAAACTGAGATACATAGTTCTCTTTTCCCACCAGCTCTCCCAAAGTTTTCCATCCAATATGATAACACATCCCATATTCCTTTAGGAAGATACTGACTTCAGAACAGATTTAAGTTTGCTTGGGTAAAATAACTGACCTAACAGCTGAAACAGTACAAAGATGATGCTGGATAAGTGTAGACCTTTCCAACCACAGTAGGGCTGCCATCTTTCTAATGGCTGGTAACCGGATCCCTGAGGCCCTACCCCTGCTCCACCTCTCCTTCAAAGCCTTGTCCCTGGCTCTCCCTCCCAAGGCCCCGCACCTGCTTTGCCTCTTCCCCCCAGATTAAAAAAACGGACATCAGGGCTGAAACCCAGAGTGCCCAGGTAAAAACAGAAAGTGTGGCAACCCTAAGCCACAACCTGATTCTGACATTTTAAAAACAACCCCAAGTTACTGAGAGAGAAAACAAAGAACTTGTACCTCTTTGAAGATTCACTACAAGATCCTTTCCTTTAGCTTGGCAAAATAAATAGGCAAGAGCAGACCAGGCCAGGAACATAGTTCCTTTCATGTGATGCAGAAGAACTGCCCACCAGCTTTGTTTCACTTTGATATATTAACTGTAACATATTATTTATTGGTTAATGTTTGTAAAGTACTTTGAAGATTAAAAGCATTATATTATAGGTTTGGTATTTTTCAAAGACACAATTTTTCTAAGAAGTTAGTTAACAAACCCTGGTTTCTTCACACAAAGGACTCATCTACGCCATGTGCTAATCCACATCAGAGGAGTGTAAATTCTAGTATGTGCTAGGATGTCACGCTCTAACTGACCCATGTGGACCCTGCTGGAGCACACCAGAAGTTCACTGGCATGTGTTAATGCAGCACTGTTTGAAGACTGTTGAAAAAACTTGGCACTAAGGTATTACATGGGCATGGCCTGGGTGGGTGTGAAGGGTGGAAAATTTTCACCCAGCAAATGGAGAGCAGGAACAGGCACATTCATCTGCAGCCGGGCAATGGTCACTATTGCCATGTGTCAGAGATGTAGTAGAAATTCACCCTGCCATTTTGTTAGCTGGCAATTCCCCTTCAATCATCCCATGGAGAAAGCTGCAGTGGAAAAGTGCCTCTGCAGGATACAATAGCGGCAGAGAGCCTTTGCTAAGCAGCATCTCTGCTGAATTGTGAACACTGTACATCCTCAGACATGTGGCTGACATCTGACCCATATTTTTCAGTACATATTAAAGAGAGAGTTGTCCACTTGATAGAGCAGGGGGCTGGGAGTCAGGACACACAGATCTGAGCTCTGAGATCTCAGATGAGAGTTGCTTCAACAATGAATCACATTATTAATGTAGTAAAGGCTATTATAGTATAAAAAAACATTCATTCCTTTTTTCAAGCGTTTACACTTCGATTAACAGTGATTTTTCTTTTACTGCAGTATAGTGGAAACTGCAAGGCTCAAAGTATCTCACTAGGACACAAAGAAAACAATAAAACACAGAAAATTATATACAGCCATAGCGAGAAATCCATTAATTCAGGGAGACATAAGATGTTAAATTACCACACCAGTAGATAATGCCACTGGTTATTATCAATAGCCTGTTGAGAAACTGCCTATGCTACTGTTAGCTTAGGATGGCACAAAATGCACATTATATATTTTAGACACTTTACAGTCTGGATCATAATTGTATTGACTACCCCAAGTGTGGTAGGGGTAAGCTAGCTGTATTATAAATTAATGTTGATCTAGCATATTCAACTCATTGCTTTTGATGAACTCCATGAACACTTGCCAAATGTTATAGAAGGTAGTAAATCTACTTAGAAATGTGCTGTGTGTCTATAATTTTTTCTAATAGTAACAACATTCTATATCCACAATCCATTCTTAAGCAATGGGCAGCTTAACTTCAAACACATTACAAGAAGCAGGCCTTTTTTTTCGTTTCTATCAGTGGAGCCAGACATGATGGTGTCATTGACATTAGAGGGGGAAAGCAGACGCTGCAATCAACTTTATGCTGATGTTGATTTCCTTATCAGAAAATTTAAGGAATTGCTTCAGTATCTAGCAAAGTGGGTCATCAAACTCAGTGTGATATTTGGATTACATTAGAGTATACGGAAGAAAGTGGCATCTGTGGAAGGGAGAGTAGTCAGCTGAAGAACTGGAAATTAAGAGGCAAAAAAGAGGGACAGTTTTTTTCCTAGCTGTACTTACGAGACTGAAGATATTTGGAGATAGTAGCCACTACACGTGATTGATGAGTATAGCTATGATCACAGGTCCCATGAATCAGAATATAAAAATTAAAATCTGTATAGAAGTCCTACTGAAAACATCATGGACACATGCCATTCCCTTTCCCATTCCTTCTGAGTTAATCAACAATGTGGTTGAAAGCCTCCTCCAGTGTGGCTTGAAGGGGGATACATGGCAATAGCTTGGAACTGGAAGGGAAGTACTTCCTGGATGTTTCACTCTCTTTAAGACATAAAGAGAACAGGGGGAGGGGCGACAAGAATAGCTCAGTGGTTTGAGCATTGAGCTACTAAGCTACCAGGGTTGTGAGTGCAATCCTTGAGCAGGCCACTTAGGGATCTGGGGCAAAATCAGTACTTGGTCCTGCTAGTGAAGGCAGGGGGCTGGACTTGACCTCTCAGGGTCCCTTCCAGCTCTATGAGATATGTGTATCTCCATTTACAGTCCTGTTCCTCAGAACTCTCCTGTTCTGCCAAGTTCATGGGATGCTATGGCTGTCCAGAGCACTGCTTCATAGTCTTCTGAATCCATCCTGTGCTTGTTCTCTCAGTATGTGGTCTCAGACTGTGACAGCTGCCTCTCCCTCCAGGAGTATGCAAATTTCTTTCAGTTGTGTTGCCCTGCTTTAGCTTTGCCTCTTCTCAGCGGACTGTGTTGTTCATAGTTGCATAGATTCCTAGGCCAGAAGGGACCATTGCAATCACCTAGTTTGACCTCCCGTATAACACAGACCATAGAACTTCCCCAAAAAAACTCCTAGAGCAGAGCTTTTAGAAAAGCATATTGATATAAAATTGGTCAGCAATGGAAAATCCATCACAACTCTTGGTAAATTGTTGCGATGGTTAATTAATGACTGTAAAAAATGTACACCTTATTTCCAGTCTCAATTTTTCTAGTTTCAGCTTCCAGCCATTGGATTGTGTTATACCTATCTCTATAGATTGAAGAGGTTATCAAATATTTGTTCCCAATGTAGGTACTTATAAACCCCTTAACCTTCTGTTAAGCTAAATAGATCAAGCTCTTTGAGTCTATCACTAGAAGGCATGTTTTCTAATTCTTTAATTTTTCTAGTGGCTCTTCTCTGAACCCTCTCCAATTTACCAACATCCTTTTTAAATTGTAGGATGGACACAGTATTTCAGCAGTGGACACACCAGTGGCAAACATAGAGGTAAAATAACCTCTGTACTACTACTTAAGATTCCCCTTTTTATGCATCCCAGGATCATGTAAGCTCTTTTGGTCACAGCATCATCCTGGAAGTGCATGTTCAGCTGATCATGCACCACAGCCCCCAAATCTTTTTCAGGGTTACTACTTCTCAGGATAAAGTCCCTCCACCCTTTAAGTATGGCCTACATTCTTTATTCCAAGATGTATATATTTACCCATATTAAAAACACATATTGTTTGCTTGCACCCAGTTTACCAAGCAATCCAGTTTGTTCTGAATTAGTGACCTGTCCTACCACTCCCCCAATTTTTCGGTTGTCTACAAACTTTACCAGTGATGATTTTATGTTTTCTTCAAGGACACTGATAAAAATATGAAATAGTGTTTGGCCAAAAATTGATCCCTGTGGGACCACATTGGAAACAGACCCACTGAATGACCATTTCCCATTTACAATTCTATTTTGAGACCTATTAGTTAGCCAGTTTTTAATCCATTTAATGTGTGCCATATGAATTTTGTATAATTCTAGGTTTTAATCAAGAAGTACTGCAGTACCAATAAAATGCCTTACAGAAGTCTAAATATGTTATGTCAACACTCTTACCTTTATCAACCAAATTTGTAATCTCAATCTAGTTAGTTTGGCAGGATTTATTTGCTACAAACCCAAGTTAATTTGCATTAATTACATTACTTTCCTTTAATTCTTTATTAATTGAATTCTGTATCAGCCATTCCCTTATCTTGCCCAGGATCAATGTCATTACCCGACTCATCCATAATACTCTTCTTAAATACTGGCACACGATTACCTTTCTTCCAGTCTTCTGGAATTTCCCCAATGCACCGTTTATTGAATATCAACATTAGCAGTCTAGGAAGCTCCTCAGCCAGCTCTTTTAAAACTCTGGGCAAGTTATCTGGGCCTGATGATTTAAAAATGTCTACCACTATAGCTTCTTTTTAACATCCTCCAGAGATGTTAGTGGAAAGAAAAGAGTGTGATCACCATGATATGAAGTGACTGCATCATCTGCCTTTTCCCTAAATACAGAACAGATAGTGATTGAACACCTCTGCCTTTTCTACATTAATATTTCCATCAGATAATTGTCAGGATTCCATTTGTTCCTAATATATTTTAAAAACGGCTTCTTGTCCTTTTTGTCCTTAACTCTGCTGGCCACACATTTCTCCTTCTGTCCCTTTGCTTCCCTTATCAGTTATGACCTGCTGTGCTTAGTTGGGGCCTCCAAGGATGATGAATCAAAGGAGGAATTCCTGAAAGCATCTGTGTATATGTGTGTTTATGTGACTTACTTAGTCACTGAGGTTCCTGGATGGACTCAGAGGGACAGAAAATGGCAAATGCACCTCCCTTTTTAATTTCTTAGGAAATACAAAGGAAGGTTCCCCCTTTCCCCCCTTTTTTTCCCCTTTCAGCTGGAGCATTTGTCCCTAGAGAGTGGAAAATGGGACTCAGGGATCTTTCTAAGGCTTTTTCTGTGAAAATGAGATCTCTTTGTGCCCTGTGACTCAGTGGTTCAGCAGACTGGATTATTCAGTGGTAAATAAGACTGACTTTAGTTCAACTTGGTACATGATGAATATTATACTTCGCTCAACCAGGCACAGTCAGGATGTCCTGTTCCTCAGTCTGTTGAGCAGTTATCCCTTTCCTACAGCTTTATCAGTGCTGGCCTGGCTGATGAAAGAAAATATTTTCGGCCTTTTTGGCAGAATGTGAGTCCTTACACATTCCATTTTACCTCTCCAGAAGCCCTTTTATTAGCTAGAAAACTCATCATTTGAAGTACAAGATAATCAGTTTAAAACAAAGAGAAGGCAGCAAAGGCCAAACTATGCATAGAGAATTTGTAATATCCATTAGACCCGTTTACCACAAAATGAAGGGCTGGAAGACTCTATTTATATTGGAGATAAGCTACCACCACTTAGAGCTAGGGGGGAGGGAAGTCTTAAGAATGGCAATAAATGCAACACATACTGTATTCATTATCTCTACATTTCTTTTTCATCATTTTCTATCCTTTCTTTTCATTATAAAAATATATTTGCATAGAAACCAGCCCTTAGGTTGCCTCCAGGTACTCTAGGTAGTAAGGTTTTATTATACAATTCTAACTAGAGCTAGTTGACTAATATTAGTTGAATTGTGTATTTCTTGAATAATATTTTATGGATTAAATATATTTTTAATTCAAAATTTCATCCATTATTTAGTAATCTGGAAGGTTCTAGCTCAAACACAGGTCACAAACAGATATATCCCTATCCAAGCTGATCAGAGAAGACAAGCAAAAAACCTACTAGCAAGAAATATATTTACACATGATTGCAGCTTGCACAGTTCTGATCCTAGTAGCAGCAAGGATCAAAGAGTTTATATGATCTTTCAGCATATTCCACACAGAATGTTCTCATACCTCTGTTTGAGACATCATAATACCCGTTGTTACAGTAGCCAACGAATATGTCACAAAAAAGGAGAATGATGATTTAGTGAGGCAAGTCTAGCAGGAACAGTTGAACTCTTAGGAAATACAAATATTGCTCTTTTGCAGACATCCATTGAAATCAGAGATGAGATTAAGCTTTATGGTTTAAAATATATATGTGTTTGTTTGCGTGTGTGTGAGTGATAGCGAGAAAGTAACTGAGCACGTGGCACAAATTTGGCTTGTCTCTACTAGTAATAAAACATTAATAGAGGGAAAAAAATTCAGAAATATATCTAGCTAAGAATCCCAGGTGAATTGTTAATCTTCTGGTTCATGTAAGGCTCATGCAACCAATAGTGATGGGTATAGAAGGGCCTGGGATACAGACATGAAGGGAAAATTCACAAATAATTACAAAAAGTTGGCCCTAATGATTTATTTTTAATAGTGCGGCTGTTATTCCTAGCATATTAATAGATAACATAGAATATGAATAATTAACCCTTCAAACTTCTCTCCTGAGCACTAGACAGGAGACCTGGGTTCCACTCTTGTCACAGGGCTGGTGGGTGACCTTAGGCAGGACACTTGCATCTCTGTGACTCTGTTTTCCCTTCTGTGAAACAGTGATTATGATACTGACCTCTTTGAGAAAGTGTTTTGATATCTACTGATGAAAACAGCCACGTATTATTATTGGTCTCTGAGCCATCCACTGTAAACTGGCGAAATGAACCAATTGGCTCAGCAATAGAAAGTAGAAGTCAGTTTTTCTCCTCAAAGTTTTATTCTCGAGAATGTGTTGCTTGAAGAATGTTGGGCCAGAATTTCAAAAGAGCTCAACACCCAACAGCTGCCAACTTAGGCAACTAACAAGTGCTGGATTTTCAAACAAGCTTGCAGCAGTTTCCATCATTCTCAGTGAGAACACTTGTGAAAACCTGGTAATTTCTTTTAGGAGCCTAACCAGGAGCTGAGCTTCTTCTGAAAATCCATTGCCAATTGTGGCTGTTGAACATTTTTGAAAACATGGAGCAGCATGTCTTTATATTAAAAAAAAAGAAAAACACCCCCTAGTTTGGAGAGAAAACCAGCTGTGCGACAAATGAGCATGGACCTCTACCTTCTCAAAAGCTATCCTCTGCCTCCTTTAACAATTTCATAACATTTCCTGTTCACCCTCAGAAAGCCTAATTAGAACTTCAGTTCCCTTTCTGCCACTCCACTCTGCCCTGTAACACCTATGTGAAATCTAAGCAAGGAGTTAACACCTTGCTTGCTTGAAAACAATAACCTCTGGATCGTTTCACAAGAACAGAGCTCCAAAGTAAAATGTCTGTCCCTTCCAGAAAGCACAGTAGTAGAAGGCCATGGAGTGAAATGCTTTGCTTTGTAAGGACTGTAAAAATTGCATTAGCTGCCTTCTCAAAAGCAGTGCTACCAGGAATGCGTAATCCTGAGAGGGAGAAGGAGTGAAGACAATATTAAGACAAACATTAATAAGAAAAAAATTAAACAAAGACACAGGAGCAAAGTAGGACTTTTACCAGTACATTCTATAGAAGCAAGCAGCACATTTTATGCCAGGGGTAGGCAACCTATGGCATGTGTGCCAAAGGTGGCATGCGAGCTGATTTTCAGTGGCACTCACACTGCCCAGGTCCTGGCCACTGTTCCGGAGGGCTCTGCATTTTACTTTAATTTTAAATGAAGGTTCTTAAACATTTTAAAATCTTTATTTACTTTTCATATAATAGTTTAGTTATATATTATAGACTTAGAGAAAGAGACCTTCTAAAAACGTTAAAATGTATTACTGGCACAGGAAACCTTAAATTAGAGTGAATAAATGAAGACTCGGCACAGCACTTCTGAAAGGTTGCCGACCCCTGCCTTATGCACTTGCTTAGTATCTGTACCACATAGCTCCCCCTTATTTCTGCTCTGACTAGAAATAGTTTTATACTGGAATGGAATCTAGTCTGATGAAGAAGTCTAACATTTAGTCTTCTCCTTGGCGGACAGGATGTGTGAGAGTCCAGGCATGTGTGAAAATTTGAGGCTGTCAGCAAAACTTGCTATTACTCTGACAGACACCCTGTGCAGCCTTCAAAATTCCTTCAGTCGATTCTCATCTGTCAGACTGAAAAATAACCTACGCTGGTTCAAAGCTACTCACTCCTGTCCTTTTTAAACATAAAAATAATAAAAAACACATTTCCAAATGGTGCAGTCTCTCTCCACGGTGCTCTGTGATGTTGAGGACTTATTTTAAGCCTGTTTATCTTACAGATCGCTATCTGAAAAATGCTACACATAAATCCAAATAAAGGGAATAACTTTTTCTACAAGTATTTGTATTATTGCAGTCCACTGCTGCTGTTTGTGCTACGGCTGCAGGCATACTTCAGCATGGCAATAGCAGTAGATTTTAGGAGCCTTTATAGGATACCACTGCTAACAGTAATCTGTTGATTTTCCCCCTGAGTTGACCATCTTTCTGGGGGCACAGGAGGCGTTCTTTTTTGTTGTGGATGCATGTATATATAATTATCAAAGAAGCACTTATTGTTCACTAAGACAGATCACATCACTGAACAATTCATTTTCTACCAACGTAGCCTGGTATGACTGGGCCTTTCGGTAGTAATTGAATCCAGTCTACTGCTGTCAAAACAGAATTTATGAATAATAAATTGATTGTAGCCAACAAAGCTAAGTTTGAGATGGCAGGATACGTCAAGGAATCAGAGGAAATTTAAGAACACAATAAAGATTAATTTAGAATCAAACTTGTAATGCTTCCACAATGGACAATAAAAGGAAGTAAAGCTGTCACTCTTCTCTAACATAACCTTTAGTGTCTCAAGGTAAATAAGCTTTTGGCTAAAATAGGGCAGCAAAAACTTATGTATCTATAAAGTGTGTATGCTAATATAATACAAAATGTATAAGTACGCTAGGAACATTTTGGTCTAGAATGAGACGCAATTCAAGCTTTCATAACCAATTTCACTTTAATGTACATGTATCGTCACAGGGAAAAAATACCAGGTACTAACGGGCTCTTTAAGGCATAGCAAGAACCACTAGCTGGAAGTGAAAGCCAGACACGTTCAAATGAGAAATAAGGCACACATTTTTAACAGTGAAAGTGACTGTAGAATCATAGAAATGAAAGGCTGGAAGGGACCATCCCCTTGTGCTGAGGCAGGACGAAGTAAACCTAGATCATCTCTGATAGGTGTTTGTTTAACCTGTTCTTAAAAATCTCCAATGACTGGGATTCCACACCCCCACTTGGTAGCCTGTGGAGCCTTTGATTAACCATGAGAACAAACCACCAGCGGAAGTGGTGGATCCTCCATCTCTTCATGTCTCAAATCCAGACAGGATGCCTTGCTGAAAGATGTGCTTTGGTCACACACAACTTATGGAGTTCCATACAGGAGTATCTGGGTGAAATTCTACGGCTTGTGTTATGCAGGAGGTCAGACTACATGATTGAATAGTCCCTTCCAGCCTTAAAATCTATAAATATATTAGCCAAACTGGGCTCCTTTGAGCAGAGGTCCCCAAACTGTGGGACATCCCCCTCCAGGGGGAGTAGAGGAAAGTTCAGGGAGGTGTGGGTGGGGTCCAGGCCAGCCCCCACGGGGGTTTGGAAGGGCGTGCCACCAAGCTCTGCTCCTGGCTTCGACCCTGGCTGCCGGCCTCCCACTCCCTGCTGGCCATGCACCCAGGGGCCTGGCTGCTGGCCTCAGCCTCCAGCCTTGGCACTGCTCCCACCCCTGCCTCCAGCTGTGGCCCCAGCCGTGGCCTCCTTACCCCGTCTGAGTCCCCCCCACTCCTGGAGCTGCAGCTCTGATCCCAGCTTTGGGGGAGGGGGACACTGACAAGGGTACGGGGGGGCGGGTTTGAGGTAAAAAGTTTGAGGATCACTGCCTTAAAGAAACCAGCCCAGATTCTGCAGTACAGTTGCTGGCACAAGATCTTAACAACGACATAGCTCAGCGACAGTATGATTGCCCTAATGTAAATGAATCCTCCACTAGTGTAGAACTACTATATCTTCCAGTTCCTATGCCATCCCCTCTCTCCTGCTCCCAATGAAATGGGCATGGGTGAAGCTCTCTTCTTTCTGACTGCTGCAATAAGCACTAAATGATCACATCTGAGCCAGTTAATGCGTCGGTATTGAGCAGAGATCTATGGGTTTGCTACCTGGACTGTGTTAGCTCAGTGAGTCGCTGTGAAGCATCTATTTCTGGAGCCCTTGTGAGTTCAGTACTTGGTGAACTGGTGTTTTTTCAGTGTCTCTTTGACAACTGTAGTATTTATTTTAGTAAGGTCAGTTCTATAAGGCTATATCTATCCAAACCTCTAACTCTTGACACTGCTTTTGTCACACACTAGCCAAAATCCCTGCACGCAGCCCCTAAGGTTAAACAAGAGGAATGGCATACGTGGACTGAGGGCAGTCCGTGGCTCTATATCTTAATGGTACCCGGAAGGCCAATGGGAGGGTTAGACAAAATACACATTAGCAACGTTACCTACGTTTCACAAGAAGCTGTTCTCCCCTTGACTGAGAAGCAGAAAAAGGGACAAGCCCTGTCTTTTCTAGTTAGTCATTAACAACTGGTCAATTTTTCTACTTTTAAATTAAAGGGAATAAATGAAACTCAATTTAAACAATCAAAGCTGTAGATAAACCTTAAAAATTGATAGCTGTCTCCAATTCATCTTTCACTTAAAGAAAGATCAAGTCAACTCTATGCTCAGGATACTGAATCTACTGTTTGTTAACCAGGAAAATCAGAAAACAGTGCACTGAAGTCAATGGACTTATACAGCTTTAAAGTAGGTGTAAGTGAAGGGGGGGAAATTGCACGCCAGCATAGAGATAAGGTAACACCACACATTGGCTTTGAATACTATTAGTTTTTTAACTTGGGGAAATTCTGTCTAATTTCTCCAAGCATGGTGCAACAGGCACACCTGCAAAAATGCGCAGTCATTCACTATGTCTGCAAAACTCTGCCTTTGCACACACAAACTTGGTAACTGCATGTGTTAATGAATGCAATCATAAATTTTGTTGGCAACACTGTCAGAAGCTTTGTAAAGCTTTGGCCCTATGTTATGAAGCAGCAGATGCTTGTAATACGGACATGAAATGGCTGCTGCAAGACAGCAAAGTCGCCACTTCCCCATGTTTGTTTTCTGGATTATCCTGAGAACACAGATGAAAAGATATGGCTCTCTTCTGGTAGGCCCACTCCTGTGAGTTATCACTCCCACTGAGTGCACTCAGCACTTTGGGGGACATATGAGAGCTGGGACTGAGGAGGCGGGTGGGCCTATGTCTCTCTTCTCTAATTTGAGAAGTTCAAGGTTCATTCTGAGAGTGAAATTCACATTTCCTGGGAAGTCACAATTACAAAGAAGCCTTCTACCATTCACCATGGACTTTGCTAAGAACAAACGCTTCTGTCATAGGAAATAATGAGACCTAAACTCACTGCATTTGTAGGGAAGTATGCATAACAGTCAGACCATTTTTCTCCGTTCTCAACCTCTTATTTTTCCTGATCTTCTTATATTCATTGTAACCTTTCTGTAATACTAGTGAGTGGTTCTGTCAATATTAAAAAAACACATTAAGTGAATCCTCCAGCATTCCACCTTACAGAATATTGAGTAGCTGTTGGAAATTATTCCTCCTGAATGGTGCCCTTTTCTTATGGCGCGATGGTGAAATCTTCCCCTGCCAAATGTTTTCTCTCCACTCTCCTATAAAGTATGGAGATAAGCAGAACAACACATGGCATATTGATTGTACAGCCCTATGAATCTGCCTTCAATTGTTTTCTCCTCTCAATATTAGGATGCAGCAGTAACAAGGCATATAGAACCCTGGGGAGGGAGGTTATAGAGCAACACACCTCCCACACACACACAAACATGTTTGTCTTCACCGCAGAGAATGCCAGGGAACCCAGCCATAATGGAAAAGTGGCTGGGCGCAGCTGGAGGGAAGATGTGTGTCCGGAGGGACTGTAACAGTAATAACACTTGGTACATTTACAGCATCATTTGGCCAAGGATCTCAAAGTGCTTTGACAAACAAATCAAGTCTCACAAGACCGATCTCGGTTAGCTAAGTAGTATTGTGCCTATTTTTTATGGTTCTAGTCTAGTGCTCTATCCACTAGGCACTACACACTCATGCTCCTGGAGACTGTGGAGTATATTCCTTTAAAAAAATACATGTCACCTTTACTCAGCAAAATTCTGAGAGGTCTTTTGTGTCCTCTCAGTCAAACAGCTCTCCTTTACTACTTGCCACTTGGTTACCTCACTGCCTAGTCCTTAAAGTAGATGGAAACAGATAGGGAGCTCTCACTGCTTCATACAAGGAGGAGGGGAGCTGTGGAAAAATGCTGCTACTCCAAGCCAAGGAGTGGAGAGGGAACTTTCCTCTGCTTTTCCCTTCCCCCCCTTACTTTTAGCTCTGCTTCTTCCAGGAACTAATGCCTCATCCCAGATCATGGGTCTTTCTTATTAATTATTACTTGTATGACGGAGCTGGAAGGTCCCATTGTCCTAGATACTGTTCAGTCAGATAGCTAGTGAATCTTAACTAGCTGCTCACACGTTCTCCCAAACACACAGATTGATTTCCAGTGGAGGCCCCAGGTTTAATCAACTTGTCATGTTCTCTCTAAGCTGCCCACGGTATTTGTTCATATTACTAAAAGCTGCCCAAGTAGCTGTATTAAGTCTGTGTAAATCTGTACTCCGCCTTACCACAGGATATTTAAAATGTACCTTTTGTAAATGTTCTTAATGCACTGTACCAACTGAAAACAAATCACACATAATATCACTTTCCATTAGATTAGCATTCATCTCTTTTCGTATGCTTTAACTATGTAATCACATTGTTAGTAGTTCAGTTTGTACCCATTAAGATTTGTTTTAGTGTAATGATATTTTGAGGTCCTTGAGAAAAGGTGAACAATGAAGATATGTCAGGTAATATATCAGCCTCCTTATTACCTGCCCAGAATTGCAATATAAAAGCATTAAGTGCAAAAAAAAAATTACACATTCTTACTGTATGAGAATGATCACAGGGGCTCATCCTTGTATGAACAATAGAAAACAGAAAAGTAGAATTTCTTTACAAGAAAATAAAACTATTCCATAATAACAAAAAATAAAAGTCAGTGGAACTCAGCTTTACCTTAGCCCATCATAAATCTGTCCATAAACTACAATGTTGCTTGCAATGTTACTGTAGTCTGGAAACTCAAATTCATAATTCTGCTAGACACTAAAAACCATGCACTCATTACAGAGACTGGTTTGATGGCTCATTATGACAATCTAACACACTGCACTGTCTGCTAACCTTAATTGCCCACTTCATTTTAAGTGGTCTCCTACAGCATGTGTAAACTCTTATGCTTAACAATCTAGCCCTCAATCGCCCACTTCAAGTGGCCTCCCACAACAGGTGTTAACCCCTTACGCTTTGAACAATCTGTCTCAACTTGTACTTAGTTCAGCCAGACTAGCTGTCTTCTCCAGACCTGAAGAAGAGTTCTTGGAAGCTTGAAACCTTATACCTTCCACCAACAAATGTCGACTTAATAGAAGCTATTACCTCACCTACCTTGTGTCTCTCGTGAACTACAATGTTCAATTAACTTATTAACCTATTTCATCATGGACTCATTATCTTTACTTTGACATCTGATCTAAGTAGTAGTACACACTCCTGGGGGCATTCTGCGCCAGAAAATTTAAAATTCTGTGCCAAAAAAATTAAAAATTCTGCAATATTCTCCAAATTTTATTTGTCAAAACAACACTACATGATCATGCCAGTTTCAATTATTTTGGTAATTTGTTTCAAAATATCTGGCGGCAAGTATGTCTGTAACAATACAGACACACAACAAATTCCCCAGGGAGTAGAGAGTTAAAGAAACCCCTATGACAACCTAGTTCCTGTTTCTCTGTCCCCTTTCCCCCTTCCAGAGCCCAGACATGGGACCAGACAACTGATAACCACTCCCCTACGTAGCCCAGCCGTGATGTGCCCCTCTGGGCCAGTACACCCAAACCCTCTCCCCACAGAGTCTAGCTGTGCCCCCCCCCAGGCCAAATACCTATAACCCTTCCCCCCCCCCACCCAAGCCCACCCTCCTTTTCCCAAAGACCAGGGATCCAGAGGGAGGAACAGCCTGATGCTTGATCCCAGGCATGGAGCTTCCTGTGTGCTGCCCTCTCCTTCCCTCGGGGCATTCTGGGAACTGCAGCTGCCAGGAACCCTCTAACTCCCCTCTTCCCCCCAGCAGTGTCTTCTATGTGTGAGCTGGGCTCTGCCGAGTCCTGTGGCCATAGGGGTGGTCAGCATCACTGCAGCCCATTTCTGTGGGAGAAAGCAAACTCTGCACACATGTTAATTTCTGCAAAATTCTGCATTGCACAGTGGCACATAATTCCTCCAGGAGTAGCATACTGTATGCTAAATGGTGACATATATATATATTAAGCAGTAGTATTAGCATTTATTCTGGCAGTGTAATCACTTGAAAATCATAGGTCAGTTTTTCAAAGGAGCATTCTAGATTGCATCCACAAATTTGCACACGCAAAAATACTAGTAAATATGCACATAAAAGAGCACTTTTGTGCACAACTGCATATTGTGCATGTGCAGATGTGCATTTGCATGTGTATCTGTGTTTTCACATGCATAAACAACACAAACATAAATTTCACTGGAAACATTTCACAGTCTTTGTTAAAAATCGGGCTCAGTAATTCTCAACACAGGTGAAAAATACATAAACAGTTTCTTAATTAAGGATTCTACCAGCCGAAGCACTCTCCTTCAACGTTAAGTTCTACAACTTGTCACTTCCGCTCTGGCTCACCCCAAGGTACAGTAAATCTAAGGTAAGTGCAGTGACCTAGCAGATTCACTTCAGTTTTACACTAGTGACATAAGCATAACATAGCCCTATGAGTATCAAAATAAAGTTATACTATTCCTGCCTCCATTATCACTTGATGCATTTCTGACATATAACAAATATTGGCTTTAGTCACCATACACACTGCCGATGAGAGAAATGCAGCAGACGATTGGAACCTAATTGTTAAATTATGTTTTTGATTGTCAGAAAATTAATGGCACACTACAGGCTGTGTAGTTTACATCTTTGAAATATGGATGAAAGTTCCAAGCTTTTACACAAAGCTTGTTTTAATACATTTGGTTTATACATTTAATTTTTTTTGAAAGAAAGAAAGAAAACTTTATATGCACATGCACAAACAAATTTCAAAGTGGGTGCTATTTTCCAGCAAATTATATGAAACGTAAAATTAACAAAATGTAAATAATATAAACTACCTAAATTAAATATTAAAACAATACCATAGCTGAATGAGTGAATTTTATTTTCATAAGAGGCTGAACCATAAAACCATTCTTACCAATGCAACACCCAGCTGTTTGGTGTTTAGCATCAGAATAACATTATTCTAGTGCAGCTGCTGTTATTGTTTGCTGTATTTCTGCCAACTTGTGGGAGCCAGGGATGTTAGTTTAGCAGAGAGGGACAGCTCTGATGAAAGCTACAGTTTGACAGATGCTCTCATCAACAACTTTGTTACTCTGATTGACTACATGGTATTTTAGGCAAATTAACCTGTCCAAAAAATTCTTTATTGCTATGCTTGTGCACAGATGGAAATATGAACTTCACAATTCTGGGTATGAGCTTAGCAATTAACTGAAATGTTTCAATAGACTAATGAACTTTCATTCAAAGCATGCTCTCTGTCAGAAGGAGAGACAGGCTGTGTTTGAGGAAGTGTTATAGAATGTCAAATAGATCTTGACAGCAATGCTACTATGACATTTGAAATATGAGAAAATCACAGAAAGAAAAGCATTTAACACCTTAGTAATCCACAGGGATCCAAGCTAAGACTTTATTATCTAAATCTGAAATTGTAATACATTATACATTCACTCACTGTAATTCATAACGTATATAATCACAGTGCTGCAATCACTAACCTTGCTCAGTTTTTAATGGTCACCCTTTATTACCACGGGAAAAAATATCAAGTGGTGACATTTCTAAGAAAGTTATTGGAGATGATGTTAACAATCCAACCTTAAAATTGCAGTAATCACTGTCTGAGTCCTAAGAAACTATTAAATAGAAAACCCAATTAAAGCATAACAATCCTGTGCACTGAAATGGAGGAAGAGAGAACTAGCGTTATCACCGCTCTACATGGATACATTTTTTAAGATGTGCTATCTGGGAAATAAATGTACCTTTCAGGGTGCGCTGGAGAAGAAAGTGTACAAAAAAATGGGGGAGGGATCGAAACTTGGTTTGGAAAACCCAGAATGACATTTCTGGGAACATGTTTAAATTATGCATCAAGCACTCTTTTATAGAGTAGCACAGCACCAGTCCAGCGTCCTATATAGGCATTCCACCCTCCCTCAAAATAAAAGCCACTGGGTCGGATTCTGAAGCCTAGTTACAACCCTTTCGCACCAATCTACTGGCACAAAGGGGCCATAATCTGTTTGCAAATCACCATCAGAGAAATCCCATGCTAGCGCAAATCTAAATACAGATGTAGGGAGTATGTTGGGGTGTGGTAGTGTAGAAAAGGGCAAAGGCAGAGTTCTGCTCCATTCTTACTATATGGACCCTTCCCTGTGGCAGTAAAGGACCCCTCAGGACTACCCAGGACCTTTCATAAAGCCTTGGTTGAATCTGGCCATGATTCTGCAAAGCTCTTAAATTTGTGTTTAACTTTAAGCGCATGCTTAAATCCTGTTAACATCAATTTAAGTATATGCTTAAATACATTGCAGGATCAGGTTTGTAAAAGCTTTTTCTTTTTCTCTCAACACTGTCAATATACAATCAGGATGTATAACATATACGTGTGTATATGTATTAAATATAGCATATATTACACAGGCTGTATTAATACTCTAACCTCTGGATCAATAAAAATCGGAGCATGCTATAACTTTAAAATAGGACGTGTCCAATGGAAATATTTTCAGTGCACTTTTATTCAAATTACAGAACATGCAATTTTTCCTCAATTGTGTTATTTTGTCTTTGTTAGAGAGGAGCTAAATTCTCCATTCCATTATGTACAGCCTTGTACTTAATCTTGGGGGAAACACTGCACTGTGACAAAACACACTTTTGCTACACAGCTTGTAAACAGCTTGACTCTTTCATAATAAAATATTAAAACCTAATGTTGTAGTTTGTTCCCTCTAAGGATCAGGACTCAGAATAGCCCCAAGCATGTCAAACATGGATTGGAAATGCTACATTTTAAAACCAAAACAAGGTGTTAACTCATGTACTTTGTAATAACATGATCTAAAACTCTTACAGAAATCTTTATAATATTAACTATCTGGTGAGTTAATAGCTCTAAAATAATCGCTGACATTTAAAGGAGGCATTTGGAAGACTAATGAATCTTAGAATGTAAAACTACTGTAAAGCTTCTGATATTTAACCTTATAATGGACATACTGCTGTTCTTACACATGATGTGCAATACTCCCATTGACTTCAAAGGAAATAGATTGGGGACCACAATTTATTAACTTATAACATGGACAACTCCATAGCACAGTGGTTTTTGTTAACATCAGCAATTGAGTCAAATTTTGCCCCAATACGTAACTCCACTCTGCTTGCACTGGTTTAACTGAGAGCAGAAATTGAACTTTACTCCCTCAGCTGCAATCTTTCAGTGCCTGGGATATAATTCAAGGCAGCTTTTGGCTTGGATATAAATCATTTGATGAAGTTTTTATGTCAATGTTCTTACTGAATTGACATATGCATCTTATTTCTGTTCTTCCTGAGGTTATGCCCATACCAATAGTTTCTGGTAGCATCGTAATTAGGTAGACCATTATTGTGAGCAAGACAAGCAGCACACTTACTTATCAAATTTTATGTAAAAAGCAAGTTGGTTATAAGTGACAAACTTATACATGTTCCCAATTTGTGCCATTAAACTCTGGATAGAATTATGCAAATTTTGCAATTTCTGTTTCACAGAAGTTTGTATGAACTTGTTCGCACCAATTAATTCCAGGTAGTTTCACACAATGCTCCTGTCCACCCAGTGGAATTAGCAGTAACTTTGACTGAGCAAAGAGCAGAGTTCAGGCACCTTACACCTAACAATTCTGTACTATTCCTACTAAACTACTAAGATTTAACAAACTGCTAAAACCTTATTTCAACCAAATCCAAATTCTGAATATTTCTTAGACTCCTGGACATGATCCAGTGCCCAGTGAAGGCAATGGAAAGACTTCCATATACTTAATGTGTCACTGGATCAGGCCCACGGACAGTGTTCACATGAATCTTCCCGACACCCATTCTGGAAAGCTGGTTTAAAATATTTGCTCAATTTAGTAAAGTCTGGATTAAATATAATTAAATGAACCTTCACTTTATTTTGCCAAAACCTTGAATTATAGATTTCACATAGGGTTCTTCATTTCTTAACAACTTGGCCAAGTTTATAAACTTAATTTTTAACTCCTGCCAATAACTTTTTGCTCCCTGTGCCTGTCTCATGATCTGCAGCATGAACTCCTATGTCCACGCAGAGTCCCAGTAACTCCACACTGGCTTCTCCTGATGCAGGATTGGGGTCTAAATAGTCACTCAAAATAAGATAAAGTGTTTTTCAGTGAGCATTCAAAATGGCACTTGCAAAATATATTTGTGCATGCCTTTGCATTTTTCACTCTCTCTGAAAATCTAGTACAGACGAATCTTGGACAATGTAATGACATTGCTCTGGATCCTTCACTATCATCATTGCAAAGCAGCCTGAAAACTGGCTAAACCAGCTCCCTGGTGGTTCTGCCCAGTTGGATGGTGCTGAGTTGACATTGTGGCTCCACACTGCCTCTCTCCTAGCATACTGGGCATGTCTGGAGAAAGAGGGAGTAGAGAACTCAACTATAGCAGAAATAGTACAGAGCTTCACTAGCAGAAAGTATAAGGTCATCTTATGCTAAGATCAGGATGATATTGCAAACACATGTGGCTGACAAAAAAAAGATCCTGCATCCTGGAATTCAGCTAGGCCTGTGAACACGGTATTAATACTACAGTTAGCTAGAATCTCTTTGTCTGTCAAGGCCTGGTCATAAAACAGGGGAAATGGACAGATAGCTTCTTGACTGAGCAGGTCAATTACTTTTGTTACCTAGGCTCATACACCCAGCAGTATATCAGTATTTGTGGTCAGATATTCCCTCTTAATTCCGAAATGAATAGCTTGTTTTTTGAAACAATATATTATAGTAGAAGTTAATGGAAATAGTTATTGGAGCAACTCTGGCTGCTAAGATGACACTGTTAAGGGGCTGGGAAAAAGCCCTGCTTGCAGTGAAGTGGAGATAAAAAGGTTGCTGAGGTAACTGCAATCAGATAGCTAGATCAGAGGCATGACTGGGTTCCCTAAAGTCCATAGAAATTCTCAAGACGGCCTCTGTGAAGGCAATGAGTCAGCCACTGCTTTTATTCTGACTGTTTCAGGAGTTTTCCTATTTCTTCCTCTACTTTACTCACATTCCACAGATGGAAGGCTTGGTGAAAGTCCGGAGTCTGGTATTTCCTGCACTACTGCATACACAAGAGCGTACAAAAAATTTTACACTCTCATAATATAGGAGGTAAATAAAGACTAGAGATTTGCTGCCAGCAGAAGACTTGACCGGAACTAGCTGGAACATTTTTAGTGAAATGAAATTTCACCAAATTATGCCCTTTCATGAAGATGTATCAGTTTTGACAAAGTTTCTGTTGGAGATGGAGTGGGGGGGGGAAGGGAGGAGAAAGACACCCCCCCACACACACCGCATTCAGCACATCCCAGGCCAATGTCCTAATCATCATGCTACCTACCCACACATCTTCCCAAACTGGAAAATTCAGGATTCAGTCAGAAAAGATACAACTCTGTTTTTGCAAATATGTTCAAAAGGTTTTGGAACAAAAACAAATTCTGAAACCTTAAAAGTTGACATGACACTGAATTTTCATCATCTGGTCAACTGTAGACTTAAGCTTTCATTTCAAATAGATGGAACAAAAGTACCAACAGGGGAAGTCCTGCATGTATTTTATTACGTTTTGGGTTGTTGGATGGGGGGGAGCATATGAACAAATTACTTAAAGGAACTAGGTATAGCCAAAGAGGTTTTAAAATAGTGGCTAGAAGTTTTCTTAAATCAATCTGGATTTAATCTTCAGGAGTCTGAGAGCAGTGTACTCTAAACCTGTAGAACATTTTTCCTAGTTTCAACTATTACTTAATTGATACTTCTGCCTCATTCTCAAACTTCTCTATTCTTTCTAAAAATGACAGATGTAACTTCCATAAAACCTTGATTTGATTCAAGCCACTTGCTAAATTTATTGCTAGCATTTCCAAAACAAGGTTAAGGAACATCCTGCCAACCTGTTCATAGCTTAAACATAAATTGTACTTCCCGACACAGAAATTAAATGTGCTTGTTGGATAAGGTGGCCAATTGTAACAAGATTTATATTAAGTGCAAATCTGTGACAGACCAGCATAATAAGCAGTCTTAAGTATTTATAGCTTTTTTTAGAACACCTCGCCAATTTCACCTTTGCATTTGATAATAATTCATCAAATCTACCAGATTCCATTTTCCTGTATGAACAATATAATGTGAAGAAAAATAGCTTTGAGCTTGTATATGAAAATAAATCTGATCTGTATCTCTTTATTCTAACTATTAACTAGCTAAACAAAACTCAGCTAGTATTTAAAATTGCTTTACTAAAAATACTTTCATTTGATTCCTTTCTCACAACAGAGTTTTTAATTTGCTTTATACATTATTTCAATTATTGCATCCACATTTACACCACAATGGTTATCACTACTATTTGTAAAGAAAGTTTCCTGCTGACAGTAAGAGTGAAATTATAAATCTGGCAACTCTTTCTTGGCTATTATCAGTGTCCAGAGAAGCTGTTTTAACTGAAGATCTTTAAATGTAAACTTTATTTTTTAATGTTGAATTTGTTTAAATCAAATATTTTTAGTAAACTTTTAGCAGTCAGATCCTGAAGTTTGAACCCACACCAAGTTCAAATACAGAGAAATGTTACTCCCTTCAGAGCAACATGGTCACTGTTAAACCCACTGGACTTTGCTCAGATCCTGCTCCTCCTCTGACATGCCTCTGCATCAACTCTACATCTTATGATATCAGGATGAGCAGCTTGCAGAGCTACAAAAAAATCCTGCCCCTGTGGGGCAGAACTGCAGCTCTGCCCCTACATTTAGGGTCCTCCACAGCTGCAGAGGAGAGAACATGGTTGTAGCCCAGGAAATCCACCCGCTGTGTCTCCATCATCTTATTTGGAGACTTGCCATTTGCTCCTTTCCCAGTATTGCCCAGAAAGTACCTATTATAGATGTGGTACAAATTACAGGGGGCTTTTCTTTTATTATTCACCACTATTTATGGTATTTGCAGTATTCCTTACCCTTGGAATGGAGAATTATTACAAACAAACGATCAGTTATGGCAGTAAACGACACTTTTTAAGGACACCTGCTGCATTACATTTATTGAAATGTATGTTTTGTTTGGAGAGTCTGTTTTTGTCCACTGTAAATGACTGTCTCTAATAAGCAAATCCCTGTCCATAGACTACAATACAAATTTTCCTCATTAGTGTAAAGTGAATGGCATTTTTAACTTTCATGGGGAGAGGCATTGCAAGAAATAAGAGATCAGTGTCTGAGAGCTAACTGCCTGCTCATTACTGCTGCCCTCACTGTGCTGCTCTGTCGTAGCTCATCAGCAGCTCTGAGAACGGACCTGTGATAGGATGCACAGGAACCAAACCTTCCTGTTGGCTAAACGAGAGCTTGAAATATATACCAGACGCCTGCACTGGAGGACAGAACCTGCTAGCCAGATGTACCACTGGGAGAAGAGAAGAGAGTTATGGACCCCATCACTAAGGCCTAGGAGCAATGCCCCGTCACTGCCACGCCAGGGCCAAAGAAGAGGCTGGGATTTGTACCAGGGTACTCTCTCTGAACCGCATTTGAGGGCTTTGCATAGAATAGCCACTTGTGGCTAGTTTATTTCTGATACTTCTGAAGCCCCATCCCTCTATCAGCTGGAAAGGAGAAAGAACTTTCTGTCGGTACTCCCTCCTCCAAAACCACATGGATACTGAAAGGCAAAATGTAATTATTCAAATTGCACTTTTGCCAAAATGCCCAGGGCTAACATCTCTCCATTCGCAAAATGTTGCCCTTAACAATTCCAAGGGCATTCATCTCTTGACAGAGAGAAATGTCTTTGGAGAGTCATGCAGCTTGTACAACTCAAAAGCAAATAGAAAATTATTATAAAACCTGTTCCACATTTTTCATTCATTAAAACCGTGTGTGCCATGTTATTTCTAGGCATGATTAAATCTGCCTTGAAGAGTGAATTCTGTGACCATTAGCTTGGTTGCCTTATCTTTCCACACTAGTTGTCTGGCTTTCCTGCACTTTGTCTGGACACAGTAGTTGTCTGGCTTTCCTGCACTTTGCTGGATGTCCTGGGGACAAGACAGGATTCCATTTTGGCAAGGATCATGACTGAGGGAGGAAAGCTTGGGTGAGCAGTGTAAGAGCAGAGAACGTGTGGGGGATGGGAGGGAGTTTAGCAGGAAGAGTTGCCGTTGCTACCTTCTGCCCTTCCCGGAAAAAACAGAAGCAATGGCTGGACAGGTACCAACCTAGGGGACCACATTTCAGAGGGCTGGAGGAGCTGTGGCTCTTGGAAGTAGCCAACAACACAGGAGACATCATGCTGTGTGAGCCTGCCTTTTAATCACAAGTACCCAAAGCCTTCCCTTATATCCAGACGCCTAGATCCCAGGACAATATCACTGAGAGTGTGGAAAGAGGTTAGTAACCACAGAAAAAGCTCTGTAATCTACAGCAGGAGAAGTACAGAAGTATGGGAGGAGGGAGCTGAGGAACCAAAGAGAGAGTCAGCTTTGACTTGGGTTGCACCACAAAACAGTTAATTTCTTAGGATCCCAACACCTACAGCCAAGCACCACAAAAACTACAGGATGACTCATTTTCCTTGCATTTTACCAGATTAAATAACATTTCTCTCTACCAACAGATCACAAAAGAGCCAAATGACTCACTCAAAGGAGCGTAACGGGAACAATGAAAACGACAGGCCAACACCAACTAGCATTTTGAAAAACGGTCTGGAGGACTGAGAAGCTGAGTTACATATTTTCCTTTTTAAGAGGAGAGCTACAAGTGTACCTTAAAGAAGGCTTTTCATAGCAGAGGGAACTGCAAACGTCCCATGCTGCAGCTTGGCTGGCCTCTGTGATTAAAGTAAGTTCCCCTTTGGGCCAGTTAAGTGGGCAGGACTGCACCTGGGCTACAAGGGATCAGAGGGAGTTTCAGTGAGGACAGAACTGGAAGGGAACAGACCTGGCTGAGACAGAGCCAGGAAACTCGAGGGAGTGAGAATGGCTCCTGCAAGAAAGTGGGGGAGTTTGGAGACCGGAGCCCAGTGAGCAAGAGGCTCCTGTGGCAGGGCTGCCAACTTTCTAATTGCACAAAACTGAATACCCTAGCCCCGCCCCTTCCCCAAGGCCCTGCCCCCACTCATTACATTCCCCCTCTTGGTGCTCGCTTTCCCACACCCTCACTCACCTTCACTGGTCTGGAGAAGGGAGTTTGGGTGGGGGAGAGGGTGAGGGCTCTGGCTGGGGGTGTGGGCTCTGGGATGGGGCTGCAGGCTCTGGGGTACAGGAGGGGGGTCCAGGCTGCAGAGCGGGGCTGAGGAATTTGTAATGCAGGAGGGGACTGCAGGTTAAGGTAGGGGGTTGGGGTACAGGAGGGCATATGGGCTCTGAGCTGGGGTTGCAGAATCTGGGGTGGGGAAGGAGATGAGGGGTTCAGGGTGTGGGAGGGGGTTCTGGGCTGGGAGTTGGGGTGCGGGGGGGAGGGCTCCGGCTAGAGATGAGTGGTTTGTGGTGCGGGATGGGGTTCTGGGCTGGGAGTTGGGGTGCGGAGGGTGAGGGCTCTGGCTAGGGGTATAGGCTCTGGGGTGGGTCTAGGGATGAGTGGTTTGTGGTGCAAGAGAGTTCTCTGGGCTGGGATCGAGGGGTTCCAAGGGCAAGAGGGGGATCAGGGCTGGGGCAGGGGGTTGAGGTGCGGGAGGGGGTGTGGGCTTTGGCTGGGGGTGTGGAGTTTGGGGTGTAGGACTGGGTTCTGAGTTTGGGGGGGGCTCAGGGCTGGGGCAAGGAGTTGGGGCTTGGGTTTGGGGCGCGGGCTTACCTCAGGCAGCTCCCAGTCACCGGCGCAGGCTTCCTACCTCTCCTGGCTCTGTGCTGTGCCCTGGAAGCAGCCAGCAGCAGGTCCAGCTCCTAGGTGGGGGGGCCAGGAGGCTCTAAGCGCTGCTCTTGCCCGAAAGCACTGATCAGCCCAGCCCCCACTGTCCACGATTCCCAGCCAATGGGAGTGTGGAGCTGGGGCTCGGGATGGGGACAGTGTGCAGAGTCCCGTCACCCCCTCGCCTAGGAGCCGGACCTGCTGGCCGCTTCTGGGGCACAACGTAGTGCCAAGACTGGTAGGGACTAGCCTGCCTTAGACCCTCTGCGCTGCTGACCAGACTTTTAACGGCCTGATCGGTGGTGCTGACCAGAGCCACCAGGGTCTCTTTTCGACCAGGCTTTTCAGTTGAAAACCAGACACCTGGCAACTCTGTCCTGTGGGAAGCCCTGACTGGGTTGGGGCCTGAGCCTAAAGGCTGAGCTCCAGCTAGGAAGAGCTGGTAGGACTCGCTATAGGAACAGAGTTAGTCACAGGAAGAGCTCTGGTAGTGATAAATGCCAGAGCCAAGTACGAACTTTGTGTTGTGGTGATGGACTTTATTTTGGGACCCTGAGGATTATTTTGAACTGTTTCTGTTATTAAACTAGCTCCAGGCCAGAGAGAAGACTGCATGCAGTTCTTAAGGGGCAAAACAGAGGCAAGGTACCGCAGAGCGACCTCTGGCCACAAGAGGGCACTCAGGAGATGACCTGCTCTCTTACGAACCAATATTTCAGCTTCCTGTGGCTTTCATTGTTTTTCTTGCCACTGCTCCCAGTGACCGAAAATATATTTTTAAAAGCAAGCAGTAGGAATTGCCAGACTGGATCAAACCCAGAGTCCATCTAGTTCACCAACCTTTCTCCCACAATGGCCAGAACTAGATAGTCCAGAAGACGCCATAAACCCTGTTGTAGGCAGTTACGGAACAATCTGCCAACAGGGAAAGTTTCTTCCTAACCCCCATTAATTAAAGTTTGTCTTATGCACTGAAGTATCAGGATTTATTTCCTTTCCAAAACTCCAGTGGCGGGGGAGGGGAAGGATATTTTAATTTTTAGTACTTTCTGTTCTAGCTCTGGATGTTCTTATTGTCCATTTAAAATGGCCAATAGCTTTTGGAATCTTGCCAGTGACATATTGTGTCAGTGAGTTCCACAGGCTAATTATGCACTGTAGAAAATCATTTCCTTTGGGCTACCTGAATATCCCCTTATTCACAACCCAGGGAAAATAATCCATTGTAAGTGTCAGGCATTCATTATCCACCTCCTAAATGAGCTGGCTGTAGGTAGAAACATGGAATTAAAATAATTAGCTAATATAGAGGAAACGTGTTCTTAAATTCCATCTAAAAGATTTACTGAAGGTATTTTTTGAGGGCTAAATACATCTTGGTTGCATAGACTCCCCTCCCCTTTCCACAGCATTGTTGCACCTAGGGTGACCAGACAGCAAATGTGAAAAATTGGGACAGGAGGTGGAGGGTAATAGGAGCCTATTTAAGAAAAAAGACCCAAAAATAGGGACTGTCCCTATAAAATCAGGACATCTGGTCACCCTAGTTGCACCACACCGAATCACCAAGCTGTTCTAACAGCCAAGTTTTAAAGTACATTTTTGGACTTGACATTCTGCCTTCCTAACTAGTACGTGTAGCTCAATCATAGCTTCCTTGGGCTACTTGCAAATAGATACTAACCAGAATAAGAACTCTGGTGAACAGGCTCTTTTCAGGCTTACTTGGAAAAATCTCACAAGCTCACTGCTGTTTTCCCCCAAGATTCAGGAGCAAAAGGAAGTCTTAACGCTGCCAATACTTATACATTAACTCCAGTTGTTTTATGTGAAACAGAGAAACACACAAGTGGGAACAGAGACTAGCATCCCAGAACAAGAATAGCATATTTAAGGGATTAATTTCATTTTTGATCCTAGTGATTTCTGTGTTGCATTCATTAATGTTCCATCTCGGCTACCGTGCATGGACAGATGCCTCCTTTATTTTTAAATAAAAAGATGGAGCTTGAACACCATGTAGAGTTTCCCAGCCACTCACTCCTCCATGAGCTAAGTGTAGCGACATCACTTAAAGCAAATTGTGCCCTCTCTCTGCCCTCAGCCAACAGACACTGAATTTTACGTGAAAACATTTTCAGGGCTGTTCTGCATTTATTGCCTTCCTGTCAAAGAACAGGGAAAATCCAGACCCCAACAAAGTTCAGTCTTTTCCACAATTCACTCTCTGAATTCAGTCAACAAAATTAATCCATGCCCAGCAATTCTGCAGAGTACAATAACAACAAGCTGGTTACACAGATGGGGATGCATTTGGAATTTAAATGAGTTCCCGTTACTCTTGCTCTCTCAAAACCTACACAGTGCTGAAGGACCCTATCTAAGCTTTTTAAACACTGAAAAAAATATTAATTTTTTAAAAGTATTTTAACCCCTCTTCTGTTCCTATGATTTGTCCTCTCAAAGGAAAGAGTATTTCTTGGAATTTCTTTTGCCACAAATAAAGGCACTCATCAAAGATACATTTTACTCTGGTTGTCTTGACAATCCCTTGTGATTAAATGGCTCAGAAATAAATACCTGCAATTTATCATACATTTAGAAAAATAATGAAAACATGAAATTTTTGCAATAAGCTCAATTATTCCATCTTAGACTCATAGACTTTAAGGTCAGAAGGGACCATTATGATCATCTAGTCTGACTGCCTGCACAACACAGGCCACAGAATCTCACCCACCCACTCCTGTAACAAACCCCTAACCTATGTCTGAGTTAATGAAGTCCTCAAATCGTGGTTTAAAGACCTCAAGGTGCAGAGAATCCTCCAGCAAGTGACCCATGCCCCACACTGCAGAGGAAGGCGAAAAACCTCCAGGGCCTCTGCCAATCTGCCCTGGAGGAAAATTCCTTCCCGACCCCAAATATGGTGATCAGTTAAACCCTGAGCATGTGGGCAAGACTCACCAGCCAGCACCCAGGAAAGAATTCTCTGTAGTAACTCAGATCCCACTCCATCTAACATTCCATCACAGACCACTGGGCATATTTACCTGCTAATAATCAAAGATGAATTAATTGCCAAAATTAGGCTATCCCATCATACCGTCTCCTACATAAACTTATCAAGCTTAATCTTAATTCGGTCTGTTCTGCATTTTTTGGTAGTAGTATTTATAGCGTGGTAGTAGCAAGGAGCCCCACTCATGGAGCAGGGACCCCACTGTTCTAGCCACTGCACAAACACAGAACAGAATTATTGTGTATGTTTTCTTCTTTAAGTTGCTTTCGTATCATGTATTTCTCCCACTTTGAACCCATGATATTTAATATTAGCAGGAATGGCTGGCAGTCAGTCAGGCTGTAGTAGCTTTTTTACTGCGGAATAAGCTTGAGCCAGTTACTAAAGAGCTCCTTTTTATTTATTACAATGTTCACTAAAGTACAATATATTACTCCCTTGTTTTCCCCTGCCTCCAACCAGTGAAAAGATTATTCAGAATCTCACCTTTAAAAAGGCAATTATGGTCCATTCACATGGAAACTTCTGTTCAGTTACATTTTGAACCCAAGTCCATTCATCCACCTCTATGACCTCCTGAACTGCAACATCAGGCTGTATATAATTAACATGCCTGAGACTCCCTTACTTCCTGTTTCGCTAGGGAACTACTAAAACAGTGTTCATAAGGTAGGTTCCCACTCTGTTCCCAGTCATTCTTACTCCTTACATTCTTCCTTGAGCATTGGCCTGCTAAACCCTTGGTTGTGAGTTCAGTCCTTGAGGTACCCACTTAGAGATCTGAGGCAAAAATCTGTCTTGGTCCTGCTTTGAGCAGCAGGTTGGACTAGATGACCTCCTGAGATCCCTTCTAACCCTGATATTCTATTATGTTCTAAGGCCTGGTATAAGATTTATAGATAGATGAAGGAGTCTTCCCAATGAGTTCAATAGGAATTGGGTCAGTTCTTTAAATAGATAATTCAGATATATCTGTACACAGACAGACCCACAAAAAACAAATAAATACACAGCCTGCTCTCAAGAGGGGCCAGCTGCTTACAAATCCCACTGACCTTAGTGTACTTTGAGAGAGAAGTAAAATACGGGATTGAAATGAAAAATTAAATAGGAGAGATCTGAAATAATGCCATCAGTTCTCCTGGTGAAGCTAAATCTTGCAGCTTTTATTCCTGTTGTTCAAGCAAAACTCCCATTAGTACCTGCAGAATTTGGCCCTAAAATTATGTCCCCCCAAAAGAAAGAAAAAGCATCCCACAATTTACAGCCAGCATTTTTATAGTAAAAGCTGAGCACCACTCATGGTGGCAGCAGAATGCTTTCCAAGATCAAAATATTAAATCACATTTTCTCTGAAATCTTGGCTTTGGCAATGAAAGGGATCCTCACTCTTATTTGCTTGGTTCTTCCTCATGGGATCCTAGAGCTCCTTTCCACATTTCCTTGTAAAGAAAAAAGGAAGAATTGTGGTAATTTAATACTTCTTTATGAACTAATCTCAGCTTTTCTGTATAAATAACTAAATGCTCTTATTAGGCCTAACACAGAGAGAAACACATTCCATCCGGATCTGTGTCAGTGTGAAATCTTTGGAAAAATCAACTTCTGTCTCTTACTCTTAAGTTTTCCAACAAGACTCTGGTATTTTCCCCTGCACAGTTGTTTTGACAGCAGGGCCACCAAAGGATCAAAAACAGAAGAGGACTGCCCTCCCCTTGGGTGTCGGCACCCATCTTTCCTTCCATAACCAACATATCCAACTATTGCATTCATTTCAGTACAGCACATACCTATCAGCACGTAGAACAAATTCTGCTTCTCCACCGGGGCTGTTAATTCAATTCCAGCAATCAATCAGCAAGAGCAGAGCTGCTATCACTACTACCTCTAGGAAGTCTGGAGCTTTTACTTTGATATATACCCTCCTAGAGCTGAGAGTCTTGACAAACCAATACATCATGCCACCATTTTTGTGTCACCAGGCTAGCCCTTTCCTTATATTTCTAATGCATCTCCATTACTTTTAACCGAAGATTGGTCCAGGAGTTATCTGAAGAAAACTGCATTTCTCCAAAGCACCTATGACAATGGGTCAATTGTGTTCTTGCCTAGACCTGCAACTTCCATTGAGATCACTAGGAATTGCATGAAGACAGGGACAGAACTTGACCTGGGGCATATTGTTTTCCTGCAGTTTCATAAATTAAGTACAGTAAAGGGTCATGCACTAGTGGTCTGAGCACAGGACTGAGAATCTAGAATACCTGAGTTTGAATCACAGCTCGCCCAATGCCCTCTTGTCTTGGGCAAATCACAATCCTACCTCTGTTTTGCCAGCTGTGAAACAATGATGACAATATCCATTATCCATCCGAAATTATGATGTTGGGGGTTATGTACTAGTTTCATAAATAAAACAACACATTTGAGTAGGACCTACAGAAATGTTTGAGCTATTGTTATCCTTTTCCACGATGTTATCCTTTCCTATAAGCACACGAAGCCCAGTCCTGCAAGCACTCTGTCTTGATTCTCCCATTGATTTCAATGGAATTTCTATTCACAGAGTGCTTTCGGGAAGTCTCCGCGCCTAGATCTACAATTAGCATCATCAATGGTGTTGATCATCAGAGCAGCACATCATCAATGGGCAAAGAAATAAGCATACAGTGGAAAATAAAACTTGCAAAGTATGTTGGAAAAATCCTGTAATGGGGGAACAAATCAACATTTGCCAGCAATGCTAAAGGATAAAACTAATGAAGAAAAAGTTATTTAAGTTTTGCATCCTGTATTACAAACAACAAGAATTAAACAGAAAAAAAAAATTCCCACATACACACAGGCCTATATTCATATATAAATGTGACTCTCTCCTTTTAAACCCACATTTTAAATGAGGAAGAAAGACCACAAGTGAGTGACTTGATGATTGCAGTGTGAAATTAAGACTTGTCTAACCATTGCTGATAGGTACACTTGTAATTTCAGCAGCTTCAATTAAAACAAAAAGCAACCCCAAAACCTGACAATGATCATTGGGTCTTCCAGGGTCTCTTGTAATGTGCACTATTAACCTGCAGAATTGTTGCTTGGTTTGTTTTTGTTTATTTAACTGGCTTCATACAGTAATATCAATGGTGATGATAATACAAAATAAGAATAAAGAGTATTCTGCATCAGAACAAGACATAAGTGCACAGTATACAAGAGACATGGTGTTACGCTCAAGCAGAACCCTATCTAGCTCAAGACATTTTAAATGGCTTTCTGGAGAACCTAAGCCCCACGAACGAGCCTATGCTGGCTACACAAAAGACTCAACGTGCATACAGGGGACACTTCCCTGACTGCACAGGATGGAGTTGCAGAATGGCTTATGCATGTGTACACTTTGCTCCTGGTCTCTCTCTATCCCTTCTGCTTGAGTGACACAGGGAGCAGGAGTTATCATAGCTCTAAAGCTGCTTAGCAACTTCAAGAAAAAAACAGGAGACACCCCCAGCCCAGGCTATAATCGACCCTGTTGGCTAACTTATTTCCTCAGGCATCCAGCCCTCAAGTACTGCAAATGTGGATAGCAGTTTGGACTAAACTGAACTTTCAGGACTAGACTGGGGCCCTTGGATTCTACACCAGGTACATTCCGCATGTAGAAACAGCAGCCCCTGTGACACTGACCCCATTCTTCTTGGCCCAGAACACAGAGTCTTTTGCAGAGTGAGTGATCCACACAGAGATAGTAAGGGACAGGGGCGCTACAGGACCGCTCTTTTTGTATATATGTAAATAGTTAAAAGATAAGGTACCACTAGATAGTGTTCAAGAACATCTTGTGGTTTTGTAGGACCAAAAAAAACCCCAAACCTTATTGTGCACCCTAGAGAATGGGAGAGGGGGATAATCTTGCCCCACCAGTGTTGAAAGGAATTGCTTAGACCCTCCTTTAAGAGGGTACATTGCAGTATAGCTTAACAGGTATAATTAAAATAAAATGTTACTAAACATGGTGCAAAAATACATTTTTACTGGAAGTTTCTATGGAAAAAGTCTTCCCCCTCCCCAGTTTCCTACCAATTCTCTGCTTCTTTTTTAAGCAAGGCATGAGCCTCTGAGGCATTTTAACTGGACTGGATCGGGGATGGAAAGGGTGAAGAACTGTGAGCTGGAAGTCTTGTTCTGGTCATGATGCAACTTGTACAGAACGACTGGATGAACCTCAAGTGCGCAGCTGTTTACTTTACAATTTTATTTTTTAGATTCTGAACGTTTGTGATCTAATTAGCCATTTTATTTTATAAAAATACTTTTTGGCACCAGCAGACTCTAAATGACTCAAATGTGGGAGGATGAGTGAGTGTGTTAGTATGAGTGGGGAGTAATGTGTGTTCAACATGAGCATTCCATTTCATTTTCACAGAAATTTCAACCTGAAGGCAGAGGCAGATTATGGGTTTGTGAGGCCCTGGGCCAGAGAAGGTGGGGGCCCCTCCCCACTCCTTCAACCTGCAGTCCCCGCTGACCCTCCCAGCGCTCCTGCCAGGGAGCTGTGTTGGGGCACGGGGGCTTGCCTCACTCTACCCATCTGGTGCTCCTGCCGGGAAGCAGGGATGGGGTATGGGGGAGCACCGGGTAGGCGAAGCAGGGCAAACCCCTGTGACCTGACCCCGCAACCCAAGAGTGCTGGGTGGGTGTGGGGAATGGGGCCAGCCCCCACACTCTGACCCCACTCCCTATGTGAAATTAGTAGATGGTCTCAGATCCCATTCCTGGCACAAAAGAGTCTTCAAAACAAAAGGCCCATGTGCTTTTTGATGGTGCTAGTTACCAATCTTGGCAAAGAGGCCAGGGATAAAATAGGCATAAAGACTAACATATCTTCTTACACCTAGAGCTGTTCTCTGATAAATATCCAGAAGAGGTGAAATCCTTCAAGTCAATGTCAAAACTCCCACTGACTTCACTGGGTCCTGGATTTCACCCAAGATGTCTGGATAAACAGAAACTTTTTGTCTCCAGTGCAGTCAAGCCACCTGCTTTTATGTATCACCAAGATAAAACTTTCTCCTGTGTGCAAAGAACTTGCACATGGCGTGGACAATGCTTAAGTCCCACGTTAGCTCAAAATAAAGTTTAAGTGAGACTTAAGAGACACACAAGCCCCGAATAGGGTCTCTGCAGAGTGGGTAATAGCATGCCCAATGGATTAAAACATGCTCATCACACCCTGTAAGCACAACACATACGTCAACAAGGAAAACCATCTCCATTAAACAGCTGATCTGACTGTGGTGCATATTTTATTCATTATTTTCACATGATAAAAGCAATGCATTAAAGTGTAAATTAGCTACAGATCTTCTGCATAGTTAAAATAATATATCTGATCTTAATTCACAGGGTCATTCCTATTGGCTGAAATCCTAGATTTATCTAGAAGGGGAAAAAGTTAATTTTGGGGTGAGATTTTATAGATTTATATACCAATGGTCTGTAGAAAATATAATTATATCATATAATGATCAGAAACATTGATTATGCTGGGACACATGTCCCAGGGCTGCAGAATTCCATTGGGAATGCAGTATTATCATTACCCAGTGATATAATATGATTGCATTAAAAGCCTAATTCATGTAACCTGAAGCAAAATCATTACATTGGAGAGCTCCTTGAAAATGAGTAAGAAGCACTTTTTAAAAAGGCTATTTAATGCAAAAAGTGCTGAACCTTGTCTGTTTGCTCTTGTGAGTGATAGACAGAAAATGTGGCTTAGTTTCAACTGACAGTGGTTGATAATGGGGATAAAGAACTTTTTCACTTCAAATAACCATTTTTCTCTCTATATAATATACATACTTTGATGACACACAAGCACAATTCTTGATATTTAAAAAAAAATCTTAGTATGTTACTTAGTACTATTATTATTTGTATTACAGTAGCACTCCAACTGAGATCAGGTCCTTGCTGAACAGGGCGCTGTACAGCCGTATAGTCCTTGCAAACTAAATAGGCAAGCCAAGGAGAGAAATAGTTCCGTTTTGCAGGTAGGCAACTGAAGCACAGGCAGTAAATCAGTAGAGATGGTAGAAAAAAAGCTGAATTTTCAAAATTTCCCAATGAGAAAAGTGATAGAAATTTTTGTGAAAATCTTTCCCATCTTTTGATGAGCTCTGGTAACTGATTTTCTGTACATCACAGGTGGAATCTGTGCCTGATCCAGGAACTGATCCCTAAGCAGCACGTTAACTACAAGAGTCTTCTCAAGTTTCTTATTAAGGCCAGTGACCTTTCATTACTGTTAAGACATAAAATATATTTCATAATATGCTTTAATGTCTTGATCGTGATTGGCAGAGCAACAGCTATGCTGGGTGGGTGCACATATACTTTCTCCAGGGTTCTGCTAAGAACCAGGGGGAGGGATAGCTCAGTAGTTTGAGCATTGGCCTGCTAAACCCAGCGTTGTGAGTTCAATTCTTGAGAGGATCATTTGGGGAACTGGGGTAAAAATCTGGGGATTGGTCCTGCTTTGAGCAGCGGTTAGACTAGATGACCTCATGAGGTCCCTTCCAATTCTATGAACAGGATAAGGAAGCTTGCATGATCACATTCTAAGGGATACAAGCTTACTGGATAAACTGAGGCTCTCAATCTCCAGCACCCTCAAGCCAGCCACAGGGTTCTCATTGCTTAATGAGGCTAAGTATCAATTCCCCATTTACTTCCTCCACTTTCAAAAAGCCTGGTTGGCAAAGCTCTCAAAACTGCAATGAAAACAAAGCACTTTATTGTTAGGTGCCAAGGGCATCTGAGATAGGATGTTCTATAAACTGATACATGTTTTTTCTTTCAGAGTGTAGGGGTGTGTGGTGTGTGGGCAAATAAACCTTTTATTGAAATTCTTATGTTCTTAAAACAGACAAGTAATTCTCTGTACTGTGAATCAATGGGAACTGGAATACATTTCTCTGAGGTGCATTAATGATGCCATATCTGCTCTCATATATGCTGTGTAAGAGTGACTTCCAGCTGAGAAAAGCAGAGCATGCTGCAGCTCCTGCTGGTAAAGTCAGATGGAGGATTTCCTTTAGCTCATTTGGCAGAGCTGAAGGCCCTGATTTTCAATTTCAGTTGAGGAGGCGCGCAGATAATACGTAAAGGGTCAAATGATCAAAACCAGGGCCTGAACTGCCTGCTCAAATGTGCATTAAACACTGTGCCCATGCCCACTGCAAACTTGCCATGTTCTGAAACAGTTTTCCAGAACCGGTCTTGAAAACAGCTTCAAGTAGCATGGTCAGGGTGCCTGGTCAGCTTGTCTTGAGGTGAGTTTTCAACAGTGGTTCTAAAACTTTTGTACTGGTGATCCCTTTCACATCGCAAGCCTCTCAGTGCAACCCCCCTTATAAATTAAAAACACTTTTTTATATATTTAACACCATTATAAATGCTGGAGGCAAAGCGGGGTTTGGGGTGGAGGTTGACAGCTCATGACCCCCCATGTAATAACCTTGCAACCCCCGAGGGGTCCCAACCCCCAGTTTGAGAACCCCTGGTTTTCAACAACCTTCTGTCAAATACAAAGCATTGTACATCCTGGCTGGCACCTGCTAGCAGTGCTCTGTTACCTGATACCATTCTCTAGATCAGTTGTTGGAAACTGATTGCAGAACCACGGCCAGTTTCCCAGCGGGGATGCAGCCTTAGGCACACAATTAATTGCATTGCATGGGTTTACATGCACAAGTTCAGCAGCCAGTTTTGGCCCACACCAGCTCCTGCCAACAGCTGGATTTCTGCCCACCATTTGGCAAATGCACTTTCTGTCATGGGTGAATCCAGTACATGCGTCTTATGTAGCACTGTGCCTTTTAATTTAAGAAACCAACAACACATTTCTCTCCCACAAAAACATCATGAGCTGTATTCAGTATTCAGATACTAATTCCGGACTGAATTTAATCAACTGTCTTGATTTACTAAGCTTTAATGCCTTCTAAAGGAGAGTAATACATTCTATTCTATAAAAGGTTTTTAAACCACACTCATCACCGTAGTATTCGAGCGCCTTTCAGTAGTGCATTAAGCAACGTGACTAAACATCTGTCACATGTTGTTTGTTCTCTCTTTCTCTCCCCAGAGGGAGAAACATGTGTAGTGGGGTGTCTTGTTTGGTAGGTTCTGGGTTTATTTTTAAATATATGAATATACCTGTTATGTGTTTATGTTAGAGAAGGCAGGGGCAAAGAAATTTGCTACGCATTTGGAGTGAAAAGTGGTGAGATTTGTGATGGCCCTTGGAGGAGTTCATTCCACAGTCTCAGATCACCTCCAGAGAAAGCTTTGTCTCCCACTGCCGTCTGGGAATTAGCTTTTTCCTCAACTGGTGCCCTCTTCCATTGATTGCTCATGCTATGGCCCCTCTCTCCATGACTTGGAATGCTCCCTATTTGTGACCTGGTCGGAACTAGATGGCCCCTCCCTTCTGGGCTAACAGTGTCCCATTGGACGAGCTGTCTGTATGCCAACTCAGGCAGTCTTCTGTTCCAGCTCCAGATATATGCCACTTTGCCAGTGGAGGGTGGGGGAAGCTGGGCTCACCCACAACTCTGGGTTCCAGTTCAGAGACCCTATGACTCGCAACCTAGGTCTTCTCAGTCTCAGTCCTGGTTGCTGCTTCTCTGGACTCCTTCCTACCCCGCCTCTCCATCCCTGGGTTTACCACTGGAGCATCTTCTGCTTCATGTGGCTACTTCAGCTTCTTGTAAATGTTCCTAGTCCAGGGCAGGACCCCGGGGCTTATGCTTTCCCTGCATCTCCTACTTGTCCCCTTAGGGAATGACTGCAGACCTCCTCTCAGCAGCGTCTTCCTGCTCTCACTTCCTGGCTTTACACTCTTATCCCAGCTCCTCCTCCAGCTGGCCTTCATCTGCCATTAGTGCTCATCAATCCCTGGCTTCCCTCCAGGTGCAGCATTAAGGTTAGTTGGCTCCTTCTGGCCTACGTTAAACTGCTCAGAGCTTGTGTGATACGTATACCCCATCACATCTACATTATTCTGTTTGTTGAGAGTTCCATTGTGCCAGAGGAGCATAGTTGTTGAACAGGGTCTTCATCCTGAAGCTTTAGATGATCTTTTAGATACATTACAAAACTTTCAATCCATCTTTAGAAAACTTGATCATTTACTTTGCCAAATCAGGAAAATATATAGGACTGCTAGTTGGAGCATTGGCTGATTCTTACATGCAAGCGCATGGCAGTGAAACATGCCATAAAAATGCATTTACTGTTTCAGGTGAAACACTTAACACAATATTCTGAATGAAAATATTAGCTACAACCAATGAAAGGTGCTCTCAAATTTAGTACATGCAATAAGCTAAGAAGAAAAATATTCCAAATATACCAGAAGATTTTATACATCATTGATCTGCTTATGAGAAATGGAGGCCTATTCATGCAAGCTGCAGTCTTACTGATAAAAAACGGCTATCCCATAGCATTGCCAATAGCAGTGGGAACTAATTGGCCTGAGTTTACTCCTGCCGACTATCCTCTGTTCAGTTTGGCTCTCTCTGGAGGACCCAATCAATCTCAAGCCCAAGCTACATCTGACCCATAGGCAGCTGCAATTAAAAAATAACAACTGCTTGCTTAAAGGTAGGAAGTGAATGAATTTAAGATGATCTGAGCGAGGAGAGGGGACTTCAGGCTTCTCATAGTGCATAAGAGGTTATATCACTACAGGCACCCCTGTTCCTTCTATCTAGTGTTTCATTTTACCTAAGACATTTGGTAAGTAAATATAGCAGTTTAGATGGCAATTGTCCATTGAAATGACTCCATTCATACAGATATAAACAGATATAGTTTCACAATGGTTTACAGCAGCTGAGCACCTGACCCATCATTTTAAAAGAATTAACTGATACCCAGTGAACAATACTTCCTTTACCTAAAACTGAAAGCAATGTTTGTGCCCACAGGACATTGACCAATAAATCGCCAAATGGATATCAAAGTGCTACAGGAAGGCAATCCAAAAGGAAAGATCTCAGAATAAACAGCATATTATGATATATTTAGGAGATGACATTGCAAAGCACAGAAAAGACACAGGGGAAATATATATTTTCTGGTGGGAAATCAATGTCTAGTTAGTATTCTCATGGTAGGCCAGATTTTGTTTGGCTGTGCAAAAGAGACAGGGCAGACAAGGTGCTACTTCCCTCCCCTGTGTGTGCAGAGAATTGCAACTTCAACTATGTCTGTGAAACACAGTGGCTGCTCCCTCCCTGCTCCCCTCACCATAGCACGTGGAAGGGGGTCGGTCAGGGAGGAAGAGAAGCCATCCTCCCCTCCTCCTCCATGGACTAGCCAGCAAAGTCATGCAGGAAGAGGCAGAGAGCAAACTTCATCTCATCTAGGTAATGGGCTGCCAAGTATTTGGAGCTTTGCAAGGCTCTCTACTCTGCTGGCGCTGATGTAGCTCTGCACCACCTCTTGGTACAAGCTGAGCCCATTCAAGCCCTGTGCCTTGTGGTCCTTCTTGCAAGAACCAACTTTGCTTATTGTACCTCACTAAATGATAAACAATGGGCCAAAATCAGTCCTGGTGTATGTGGGGTGACACTCCACTGGAGTTTACAACAGAACTGAATTGGGCACAATGGTTGCTAAATGCACTGTAGATACAAAACGCAAATAGAACTGATTCAATGATGTCAGGATGTTATTGCCTCCAGACAAAAGCCGCCCTTTCAATAGTTCAGAGGCAAATCTAAAGTAGTTAAATAGTCAGGAAAGAAAAGTATTAGCAGAGAAAGAGGAACTCAGACTATCTGGTGCATTTTTCAGAGGTCTAGTTAAAAAGTAAAATAAACTACTTAAAATGGGTATCAAACTTCAGAACTATAACCAATAATTCAGTTATGTGCCATTACAATCTCTCAGTTTCAGATACTCTCTTAAAACTATTTGATTTAATCCCTTGTAGGATAGCAGCATGTCTTCCGTGGGCAATGAGATCAGCAACCAGTAAATCATATTTCAAGCTGGTCATTCCTTTGGCCAACTATAAAACTTCCTGATTGTACATTTTTATGTTTTCTCTGTTACACACAAAGCAAAGAGACACCTTTGTGCAAAAGTGTTACCAGTAAATCCACAAAAAACATAACCAAACAATCAAATAATAAATTTAGGAAGTGAAAGAACAGAATGGCTTTGGACAGCCAAGGCATTACATATCTATGTTATTTATATAACCAAGCAATAAAACATTAAAATAGAAATCTAGGGATAAGCAATTGATATTCTGTGCTTAAAATGCAAAGGTTGTATAAATACATGGATTTGGCTGGGTTTATTTGCCTCCTCTGAAGCTAACACAATATATTTTCCAACAATTAAATGCTGTTTTCCATCTGCATTTTAACTAGAGAATAAGATGTTTTCCTGGAAAGTTACGCCAAACCTCTTAACAACCTGTACATGTCCAGTTTTGGAGCACTTTAAAAAGGATACACAAGTTCCCCTTACACTACCATAAGAAGAGCGGTAATTAGCATTTAGTACAGTAGCAATAAAACAGAACAAGATGGAAGCAATTCAACTCTTGCCCAAACTAGTAAGTTTTTCAATTCAATTAGGCATTCACTCTCTGTTCTGGTGGCAGTTCCCACTGAGCAGAACGCTCAGGTTTAATGGTGTAATGACTATAAAACCAAACAGCCTTATTAAAAGAATTCTCTTTCAGAGTCCGAATTCTGTGCTCTGTTATTCCCTTGAAGTTCCTTCACAGAGTTAACAACTGTATAGAACAAACTCTGGAAAAAGTACAAAACCAAATCTCAAGGCTAATGAAAACGCTCATTCTGATTTTCGAGTTTTACATTTCAACCACCAGTTGAAAGACAGGGAGTGAATTTCCTTGGGTTCCAGGCTCTGGGGAAACAAGATCAAATAGTCCACGAACACGTAAAATAATTGAACAACATCTCGTGTAGCTAAACCTGAAATTTACAAACCATGAGCACCCTGCCATACAGCCACATTTCAACAAAATTCAGCATGACAGTATGTAGCTCCCAGTGTTGTTCCCCTCCCCCTCCCTTACTCTCTCTTTGTATTGGAACTTTACTTTTTGATTCTTGCTACATCTAGATATTAGATGGTTCTGCAGGATATTAAAGTTTCATTTAGTGGCTAAGTAGAGATATTTAAGAGCAGGACAATTTGGGACCATGCTGGTGAGAAAGGCATAGTTACCACAACACACATTGTACATTGTTCCTGGATGCCTATGGTTTGTAAACAAGAGAGTGATCACACTTTTACATCTTGAGCAGTTCAATGCAATATGCAGACAGTTTACTGATCATTCTATTGGCACAGCAGCATTTTGGCTCACCTCATCAATTCTGCTAAGAAAATGTGTGTGTAACCCTTCTGCCCCTCTGAGTTGGCAGCAACAAGGGCCAGGTTCAGTATCCAGGGGTTCCGTTTCAATAACACAATGCCAAACCAGCTTGAGCCCCCACCCAGTGACCTGGGAAAATCTTACACACACCCCTAGGTGCCTCGAAGAGGCAATACTTCCCCTCTCGCAAGCACAGAGTCTCGGTGTAGCAGAAAAGGTTTAATTACATGAGATAAACAACAAGCATTAAATTGGGAAAACACCTCAACTAGAGTTCATAGACCAAACCGTGAGCAAAGACTGACCCCAGGAAATCGGGCCGTGTCCTTTTCCCTGGGCTCTTGAGTCCAGCAACCCCCCAAATCACCCACAGTCCCAAAAGTCCCACAATCCAAAAGTCTCTCTCCTGGGTCAGTGCAGCCCCAAAGTTCGAGAGTCTGTCTGCAGAGGTCCCTCCCCCCAGCCTGGGTAGAAAGGGGCACCTTACGTGGTCTGGGGCCAACTGCCCTGCCTCTCCGCGGGGTTCTGCTTCCGCCTTCTCCACGAACTGCTCCACTTTACCAGCCACTCCACTTTGCTCCTCCAGCTGTCCTCACAAACTGCTCCGCTCCGCCAGCCGCTCTGCTCTGTGAGCTGCTCCAGCTGTCCCCGCAAACTGCTTGGCTCCGCTCGCTCCGTGGGCCGCTCCACTTGTCCCACAGCTACTCCGCTCTGCCAGCTGCTCTGCTCCACCAGCTGTCCCGTGATCTGCTCCAGCCATCCCCACAAACTGCTCCACTCCACTCTGCCAGCTGCTCTGTTCCACCGTATAGCTTCAGGCTCCCCCACTAGTTAGCACAGTACTCAGTGCTCTCAGCTCAGTAATTCCAGCTCTTTAGTGATTTCAACTCTTAGTGATCTCAGCTCAGTAACCTGTATCTAGATTCTTAAGGGAATAAAAATCAACTCAACTCTGACATTCCACAGTGGAGAGAGGAGTGGTGCTTCTGGCTCCACAAGGAGTCTACACCAACAGGCACAGATACCTGTCCCCAGCCTCTCTTAATTCACTGGGTTTTGGAACCCATGTCCCTTGTCTAGCAAGTACCACCCAACTGAGGTTGAGTCATTTCTGTCACAAAGCAGTCCCACAGCTCAGCAGCCTGGGATGGGGTAGGTGTGCCTATGCAAAACATTATCTGAAATTCTTTCCACCAGATGTCAGGGTAGAGCTCATCCTGACTCTGCTTACATGTGCAAAGTTCACTTTTATCATTTTTGTAAGAGCTGAGAGAAGTGAATTTTAAGATCTGGAGGCTTCAGAAGACTTCCAGTTTTTATGTTTATGTCAGTCACCGGTTATTAGCAGTTAAAACTTTGTTTAAAATGTGAAAGTTCAAGTAGTGAAGGTTATTACTTAAGGCAGAACTGTCTCATGGTTAGAGCAGGAATTGGGGCTTTAGCACACTTGTGTTTTATTCCCAACTCTGCCACCGACTCAGTGTGACCTTAGGCATTTCATATATCTTCTTTATGCCTCTGTTTTCTTATTTATAAAAGAGGGCTAAGAATCCCCACTTTTGTAAATTGCTTGAAATCACTGGATAAGAGACACCGTATAATTGCAAAGCATTATCACCACCACATAAGGTTGGGGGAAGGGTGTTTGATTGGTTTTTTATTTCTTTTTTCATGTTGGCATCCACAAAACAAATTATCAGGACTGAGGATCCGCAGACATTTATAAACCAATTCTGCTTTTAATGGAATATAGCTGCCTCTATGCATTTGGAGGTACCCCTTACAGAACGGGACGGGGTTGAGGTGGATTAAAGCATTCATAGTGGGCCCTAGGATCTGGCATAACCTGTCTGCCCTGCACTGGTGCTGACACCGACCACCTGCTTTTCATTAAGGGCCTGATCCAAAGCCTACTGCAATATCTTGGAAAGACTCCTATTAATTTCACTAAGGTTTGGATCGGATCTTTAATGGTTTCCATAAAAAGATCAGTATTTTTTTTCTTTTGGTATTATCATTCACTGATTTGCTTTTGCATCCCACTTCATTTCACTCTCACTTTGGCAACTTCAAGTGGCAAAGACTGTCACTTTCCATTTGCCCATTACACACACTGCCCCTTTTTTCTTTAGGTTTTTAAAAATGCTTAGTGAGGAAAGGTGTTTTGTTCAATTAGCTTCAGTTAAAATTTACTTCTGCAAGGCCTATAGAACCTTGTAGGTGAAAAACAAGCCTGTGCTTTATTTTGCTTTCACCTGTTAAGAGGCCTTCGGGACCTCAAATTATTATTAATACTAGTAACATTTATAGTGTGACAGCTCCCAAAGATTCCAAAGTTAGATCCCAGTCTTGAAAACGCTTAACTTTATGCACTGTGTGTAGCCTCAATGCCTTCAACATAATGGGTGCAGATAAAAGATAATCCCTGCCTTGAATGGCCTAGATCGTGCACTGCTGTGCTCACATGAAGCCCTACTGAAGTCAATGGATGGATCTAGCTACAGGATCTAGCCCTAAAAAAGAAAAATCTTCACAACACACTAAGTTTAAGTTGGGGGAGCGAGGAGTTTGGTTGGTTGCTTAGTTGGTTATGCGATATGTTGTTTTGTTGTTTATTAGCACAGTATCCATCTGTGGGCAAAATCCCACAGTCTTCAGTTCTTACTCACAATTTGGCCATGTAGTGATATACCATGAAGATGTATTCATTAATAAGCATTTCACCAATACAGTCTGATTGCAAATATCCAATCCACTCTTAAACTTCTTCCTGGTTGGTACAAATAGTCCTGAGTTTATTAGCGCTGGCCCCCGGGTCAGAGTGATTAGCTTGCCATCAAAGAGATGTGCGTGAGACTACCACAAACCTAAAAACTCACAGAAACCCCCCCCCAACATTCTATTTTTCAGCCCTATTGTCCTTTCCATTAATAGAAATCTGCCTTACAGGTCTGTCGCATCTTACGGTCAGCGCGTAAAGCGAAAATCGCATATAGTCAAAATTACATTGAATGTAATGGCAGGCGGAATTGCCCGCACTACAGGTACAGTATTAAAATTGTTATTTTTCTCTTTTTTTTTTTGCCGACCGCATAAAGCTGAAATAGTGCATGTTAAATGCACGTAAGATGCGACAGACTTGTATTCTGCTGTTCTTTGCGCTTAAATTCCTTGGGCTTCTCAGCAGTGACTGCTAAAATATAAAATGATTTAGAGATGTTTTGTTATAGGAACCATTCATACAGCTTTATGGGTATCATATGGGAAACATCAGGGCCTAAGAATAACAAATGTTACCCTCGCCCTCAGTCCTTACAGAATGATCCTATACAGAAGACGTATAAGAAGTATTCACTGTGAAAAAATGTTGGGCTCTTTCTTTTATTTAAATTGATGAGTAGCGTCACATTAGATCTCAAAGCAGAGTGATGTGAAACGTCATACACTAAAAATAATGTGTTGGAAATGGGTCAGTGCTGAAATGTTCATGCTGTCTGCAAACCACAGATTATCAGCTTCTCCACTTCATCATCCTTTTAAAACCTAATTTTTGGGCACAAGCATGAAAAGTAAAATGTGGGCTAAAATCTGCCCTCTGTCACAGGGCAGTAATGCAAGGGGCGTTATACCCATGTGACTGAACAGGATTTTGGCCACTTGTGGGGAAATGATTTTGGATAGACCTGGCTGAAAACTTTTCCAACATAACAGTTTTCCTTTGGAAAATGCTGATTCGAGTAAATCAAAACGGTTCATAGGAAGTCTCTACTTCTTGTACATGCTAATATTGAAATGCTTAGTTTCAATAAGGTCAAAACTTTTCATTTTGACTTTATCATTTCTATTATTATATTATATAAACTATATATTATAGTAGGAATCCCTGTGATGTAGGGGTGTTCTTTTGTCCCACATAAGCACCCTTTGCTGAGAAAGGGAGCTGGAATATAGCTGCCTCTGTGCCATCCAGGGAGTCCCCTTACAGAAGAGGATTGGTTAAGATGGATTAAATAAAGCATGTGAAGAGGGGTCAAGGATCTAACTCAATGTGTTTAACATGCACGGGTGCTGATATAGACAATCATTGTGTTACAGCAAGTCCGTTGGAAAACTCATCTCCAAAATCACCAATCCCAGCACAGGCATGGGGGAGAGAGTACCCAAGAAACAAGAACAAATGAAAGAGGTCAAGGCTGATCGTGAAGACGTCTTCTGTGAGAGCAGAAATCAGGGTAGCGGGGGGAGGGGCGCGAGAGGGAAGGGAGCTGGTCCAAGCTGAGGAGACGGGGAAAAGTGGGCCTAACAAGGTAGAGAGGAGGAGAGAGTCAGATAAAGAAGACCTCTAAGAAGAGGGAGATGATTATGACGATCTGAGGGAAGGAACGAAAAACTGCTTTAATACTTTATTTACCAAATGAGCTACTGATATGACAAATGGCCCATTTAAATAAAAGAAGTGCAGGTGGTTGCCTAATGCTGGCTGTATATACATGACACAATGTACACTGAAAATATGATTCACATGGACAAAATTAAAAATACATACTGGCAAATTTGCCTACGTAATACAAACATGCATCTATGTGACGGATTAAGAGGCAGTAATGGAAAAGCACTAGTTATACAATGTAAGGAATGTGTGCAATTTACCAGAATAAACACAGATTATCATATTCAACAATCAACAGTATCCAAATAGCTATCATCTTTCCATAAATAATTAGCACCATCCTTTAGTAACACTCCAGGAAGTAGCTGGCATATGGATGGTGTTCAGTAACCAAACAATAACATATCCAATCCTTAGCAATAAGGACTTGTGCCCATTCTAAATTATTTATTCTCTTCCCCTGCACATGCACATCCTTCAAGGAAAGGCTTTCATCCACCTGGCACCCAGAAGCATAGGAAACAATGTCATAACATTTTAGAGTTTGAAGTCCAGGCACAAAGTGCCAAATGGAGGTAGCAGATGGGGATCCAGACATTGCCAAACACCACCTAGCAATACAACATATGCAGCTCCTGGAAATCATGACATCATCTAATGAATACCAAAAATTTGTTACGATGATGGAAGTGCACAATTTACCAAGAGAAAAACTGAGAATAAGCAAAATGCCACAGTGCCCAGTTCAGGGAAATGAAGGAGAAAAGTGACCCAAAACTGCTACTGGTATCTCAGTGACAAGCAGAGAGTGGGTAGTTGAGGATCAGCAATTTTTCCTGCTGTTCCAACATTCTTTGGCAGGCAAGCAGCGACAACCTGAGAGATAGTTTGTAGATACCTTTAACAGGGTAAGCCTTCATTCACTGCATCACCTAAATATAAGCAGATTTGCAAAATGTATTTTTCTTTTAGAAGACAAATGGCTATTGTGCATCTAGATCTTACAGTGTCTGGTATCAAACAACTTATGCAGCAAAAACAGTAAACACCGCCCCCCCCCCCCCCCGCCCAGAAAACGTCTGTTCATTGTCACTGTTACCTGTTAGTTATTATTTTATTTTCCTTGGAAAATAAGGAGCAGAGAAAAAAAGAGGGTACAGAACATTGGGTCCACAACCTTCAAAATTCTGGTCTTTAGTCTTGGCATAAAACTTTCACTTCAGAATCATGTAGTTTAATCAGATATGTTCACAGTTAATGGAACTGAAAATCCTTCCTGGTAGTATAGCAGCTAAAACATCAGCACTATCCAGATAATTTTTTTTATTACATTATATGGGACACTTAGAATATGCTCTTGTATAGTACACATACAGAGTATGGCCAGATTTTTTAAAAATGTGAATATGCTACTGCATGTGTAAAAATATATAATGCATGCCTACTTTGCCCAAGTAAGAAATGGTATAAAACATGCAAATTCAGATAACTGCAATGACTGACCAAGCAAATGACACATGCAAATGTGTGCACAATGTTGTGCACCTAAATTTTTGAAAGTCTACCCATACCATGGGCATTTAGAAGAGATTTGTGATATTCTGTTGTTACGACCTCAGACCAGAAAATAGGCATTCGATTGTATTTTTTGTTACAGAATTGAACTAACTAACAATGCTATTTTTTTAGTTACGAAGACAGTAACATTTAACATTTTAATTAAACCTTAAAAACCTTTAATTAAAATACATGAATCAGAGCCAACCATTGCAGACTAAAGTGTGTTTATTACACAGAGGGAATTTTATTTTTAAATTCTTTATTGGCCTGTAAGAGAACAAAGCAATATAAATGCCATTTATGCTTTGTAATTGACACTTTTAAGAGGGTTTTTTGTTCGTTTGCTTTTTGTATTCTGCAGAACAAGCAAGGGCACTGATTAGAAAGTACCAGATTCAAGATGTGTTTGGATCCTGTAAACTTCAGTCCAAGTATTCCATTATGCCAAATGATGGACAACAGTTTCCCAAGAGTTCACCTAGTAAAGGAGTTCTAGGCTCTGGAAGTGCCTAAAGCATACCTAAGGTTTGAATTTCATTCTACTCCATATTGTATTTCCTTCCAACCTATAGAATTGCATTTATTTATTTAAGAAAGGAAGTTTGATTGGCTCCCCTGACATGGCTGTGTTATTACAAACAGATTACATGGCAAGAGAGACCTTTTGGATATAAAGCAGGAAACAGAACTGTGCTTCCCTGTGTGCTGAAGGGCAGCGTAACCCCTATCTCATATCGCTCTCTCTCTGCTCTGAACTGTTGTCACACACTATAGCTGAATAGGGCTCAACATAGCCGTATATAGCTAAAAACCATGCCTCTAAAAGAATTTCACTGTAGAAAACTACAGAATGGTAAATACAACTAAATTTACAGATATAGCTGAAACTAATGTACTCTGATTCCATATATACACTTAAGACACAATAAAAATGATAGCTGGAGAAAGAGAAAAAAATTGTATTTAAAATTGAAAACAAATATCCAATTCAGCCAGATGTATGACAGTTATTTTCTTTCAACAAACATTTAAATGCTCATGCTTTACAGCTAATGCACACCAAAAAAAGCAAATTTTGAGCCTGAACAAAATTCAGGTTATAGAATTTGATTTTAAATTCCACAGTTTGCTTTGTACTGCTTAATCATATAAACATCTAATCCAGTAAAAGAAACAACAGTATGTGATTTGCACAGTGACCCAACAATACACAAATTGGCAATATTCACAATCCACACATGATTTGAAAATCCAGAATTATGCACTAACGAAATTTGCAGATAATTTTGAACACTGACCAACTGTTGGAATTTTACTATTTGCTCGAGGTCAATTCTTCATGAGGAAATAAAACAGAAAATGGATCAAACAAAATATTTGTTATGAATTATTCACTCAGCTCTGATAAAAATGAATTTAAGGTAGGATATTTGAAGATAAATGTAATGTTTTACTCTTTACTGAAAATACCATTATTTAGTTTGCTTTCAAATCATAGATTATTTTCTAGGTGATTGGAATTAATATGCTGCTAATTGTTAAGTAGGTAGATACAAGCATGCCAAACCTCCTACTATCTTAGCAAGCACAATATGGGTTTACATCTAGTCTCGAGCAGTGATGGGCAGACTTTAAACAGGTTGGCTGTTCAGTTCAGATAGGTGCTCAGAAGCCTGGATACTTATCCAAAGCTTATTCAACCGACCTGAACCACTTGGTTCTACAAAATTACACTGGCAGTCTGGTGAGAACAGGCTTTCTCCTAAAATTTCTGGCACTTCCTGCTTCCAGCTGGGCTGGAAATCCTGCAAGAGCAGTCTCTCGCTTTTGACATTTCATGTTGTGGTAAACTGGAAGCGCAGAGATGCACAACATTGAAAATGAAGGAGAAAACCATTTTAATTAAACTGCACTGAAAGGCTAGTTGCAGTTTGAGGGGAAGATTTAGCCTCAGATAAAAGATAAATTCTGGCTAGGTCTACACTAGCACTTTTGTCGGTAAAACTTTTGTTGGTCAGGGGTGTGAATAAAACACACTCCTGACCAACAAAAGTTTCACTGACAGAAGCGCCAGTGCGGAATGTGCTATGTCTGCAGGAGATGCTCTCCCGCCGACATAGCCACCGCTGCTCATTGGGGGTGGTTTAATTATGCCAGCAGGAGAGCTCTCTCCTGTCAGAGTAGAGCGGCTACACAGTAGACCTTACAGCCGTGCAGCTGCACCAGTACAGCTGTGCCACTGTAAGATCCGTAGTGTAGACACAGCCTCAATCGCTTCACGTGTCGCTAATCAGGATCTACATTCCACAGCTCATAACCTGTGGATGGAATGAGAACTGACAACAACATATTTTCTGAAAGGAGATATCTAGCTATGTGCCATGTTGTTGTAGCCATGTTGGTCCCAGGAAATTAGAGAGACTAGATGGGTGCGGTAATATCTTTTCCTGGACCAACTTCTGTTGGTGAGAGAGACAAGCTTTAGAGCAGAGGTGAGCAAAGTACGGCCCGCGGGACCCTCCTGCTCGGCCTCTGAGCTTCTGGTCTGAGAGGCTGGCCCCCAGCCCCTTCCCTGCAGTTCCCGCTTCCCTGCAGCCTCAGCTCGCTCTGCTGCCGGCACAATGTTCTGGGCTGTGAGCTCCTGGGGCAGTGCAGCTGCAGAGCCTGACCTGACCCGGTGTTCTGTGCTGCGCAGTGACGACAGCACGGCTATAGCGCCACCAGCCACCGGTGCTCCAGGCAGCGCAGTAAGGGGGCGGGGGGGGGGTTCGATAGAGGGCAGGGGAGTTTGGGGGGTTAGGCAGGGGGCAGGGGTGTGACTAGGGGTTGAGACGATCAGAGGGCAGGGAATAGGGGGGTTGAATGGGAGCAGGGGTCCCAGGGGGGAGGCGGTCAGGAATGAGAGGAGCAGTGGGGGGCAGTCAGGGGCAGGGGTTACTGGGGCTATCAGGAGACAGAGAGACGGGGTGGTTGGATGGGCAGGGGTTCTGGGGGGGGCAGTCAGGATTGAGAGGATGGGTTAGATGGGATGGCAGGAGGCAGTCAGGGGCGGGGGTTCTGGGGATGGTCAGGGGACAGGGACCCGGGGCGTGTGTGGATGGGGCAGGAGTCCTGGGGGGGGAGACAGAGGGTTGGGGCCAGGCCATGACCCCCTCCCCTAACCGGCCCTCCATACAATTTCCAAAACCCGATGTGGCCCTCAGGCCAAAATGTTTGCCTGTCCCTGCTTTAGAGTTACAGAGAGCTCTTCCTCAGGTCTGGGAAAGGTACCCAGAGTGTCACAGCTAAATACAAGGTCAAATAGATAGTTCAGTATAAGTAGTTAGCACATATACTAAGGGACCATTTAAGGTGAAGTGGCCTTGAATGGCCCTTTACAATGTGTGCTAACCACTTAACGCACACTCCACTGACTTGGGCTTGCGCTACATAACTAAAAATAACTGTGTAGACTTTCAGGTTAACATGGGAGCTTGGCCTCTGAAGCCTGGCGGCATGGGAGGGTGGGCTTCAGAGCCCAGGCCCAAACATCTACACAGCTATTTTTTAGCACTGTAGCACGAGCCCGAGTCTGTGGGCCTGGGCTTTAAGACTTGCTGCCATGGGTCTCTCTGCTTGGCATGTAGGCTGTAGCCAGAGAGCGCAGAAGAGCGCACTGGGTAGTGCTGCTAACATCTGCATCAAAAAGGTACAGCATACAGTTCTCCTGATCCTGTGTCTGTTTCTAGGCACTAACTTGGCTGGTCATGCCTTTTCAGGATCTCAGAGCCCTAACTGTGCTAATCTGTGTTGTCAGGAGGGATGCTAGAGAAATTCTGCCCGAGTCCACTGTGTGTGTGGTGAAGTTGGGAAAGGCTCCCCACACAGTCCCTGGGGCAACCCAGTAGGACTAGTTGGCATACAGGTCTGAATGAGTCTAAATTTAATGGGCAAAGCACTACATGACCTTTTAACGGTGGGAAGTTGCCTCTTTAGCAGGAAACATCTATGAAAAATATCCATTTCTTTAGGCAAGGTTGATATTTGTGTCAGCATCACTGCGCGTATAGACCAGGGGCCGGCAACCTTTCAGAAGCAGTGTGCCAAGTCTTCATTAATTCGCTCTAACTTAAGGTTTCATGTGCCGGTAATACATTTTAACATTTTTAGACGGTCTCTTTGTAAAGTCTATAATATACAACTAAACTATTGTTGTATGAAAAGTAAATAAGGTTTTATAAATGTTTAAGAAGATTCATTTAAAATTAAATTAAAATGCAGAGCCCCCTGGACCAGTGGCCAGGACCTGGGCAGTGTGAGTGCCATTGAAAATCAGCTCGGTGCTGCCTTCGGCACCCGTGCCATTGGTTGCCTACCCCTGGTATAGACATACCCAACCTCCCCTCACAAACCACTGGGGAATGTGCACGTAATGGCTGGCCTGAAATGACACTAACGGAATGCTGCAGAGAAGGATCTGAAATAGCATACAAACACCGTAATCCATTCCACACCACTAGGCTTTACAAGTAGCACATTAACAACCAACTACCCTGTGTGACAAACTAGCTGATCCTGAAAATATATGAGAATACAAGGTGTCTGGCTAACATTTTATGCCTGCTGTCTCTGGCAACTCTCACTGCTGGAGCTTTCCCCTGCCACAGGTTGCTGCTAAGCCTTTTCCTGCCATGGGGAAAGATTCTAGCAGTGGGGAGGCAGCCTTTCACTGATGCGTGTAGCTGCACACGCAGTGTGGAGACAGCTTGCTTTTCACTGTGGTCTATAGCTACATATATCCTACACATCTGTCAAGGTTTTTTCCCCCACTTTGAACTTTAGGGTACAAAAAGTGGGGACCTGCATGAACACTTTTAAGCTTAATTACTAGCTTAAATCTGGTACGCTGCCACCAGCCAGAATTTAGTGTCTGGCACACTTTGTGTTCCCCCAAAATCTTCCCTGGGGAACCCAAACCCAAACTCCTTGGGTCTTAAAACAAGGAGAAATTAACCATCCCCTTCCTTTTCCTCCCAGACTTTCCCCTCCCTGGGTTGTCTTGAGAGGCTTCACACTGATCCAAACTCCTTGGCTCTTAAAACAAGGAGGAATTAACCATCCCTCCTTTCCCCCCACCAATTCCTGGTGAGTTCAGACTCAATCCCTTGGATTTTAAAACAAGGAAAAATCAATCAGGTTCTTAAAAAGAAAGCTTTTAATTAAAGAAAGAAAAAGAAAAAATTATCTCTGTAAAATCAGGATGGAAAATGCTTTACAGGCTACTCAGATTCATATAGACCAGAGGGACCCCCGCCCTAGCCTTAGATTCAAAGTTACAGCAAACAGAAGTAAAAATCCTTCCAGCAAAAAGACACATTCACATGTTGAGAAAACAAACATAAGACTAATCTGCCTTGCCTGGCTACTACTTACAATTTTGAAACATGAAAGACTGATTCAGAAAGACTGGGAAAGCCTGGGTGTACGTCTGGTCCCTCTTAGCCCCAAGAGCGAACAACGAACAACACAAAAAGCACAAACAAAGACTTCCCTCCACCAAGATCTGAAAGTATCTTGTCCTCCTATTGGTCCTCTGGTCAGGTGTCAGCCAGGTTACTGAGATTCTTAACCCTTTACAGGTATAAGAGACATTAACCCTTAACCATCTGTTTATGACAACACCAACGTGTACAGTGTAGATGGAACCTAATAAGCTAATGGTCATGGAATCTTCAACAAAAATACAGTCCTTCTTTAGCTTTTCACCAGTTATGGTCCTGTTGAAATAGATGTTCATGGCCTTAAATATTTATAAAGCTACTTAGAATAAAGATACCCAGATATATAAATAGATATAGAAGTGCATCTTGGAATAAATGCGCAAGTGATTGCATACGTTGCAAGGACAACTTCTTTGTTTACCAGAAAGAAAAGGCTATTTTACATGCTATCTATCATCTCTACATTACCAAAGAAGGTAGTGAAGACACAGCAGTTATAAATTACCCCGTAAAACCATGAGTAAACTTTGTTTAAAACATCTGGATCTTGAACTAGAGATTTAAAAAGATATGAGGTTCCAACACAGAGATGTATAAGTGACTTATCTTTAATGTTTTTTTTATTTTTTTTAATACAGTCCCATTGGTCTTTCTGATCTTTCGCTATGACAAATCCATTTATGTTTTCCAAAAATCAGACATGACCAGAAATACATCCATATCCATGACTGATCTACAAAAATGAGATTGCTTTGGTTCAGAAAGCTTCTGTGTCAAAAAGCCCCTGGAATACATGTCTATTGCTATTGCTGCATTTCAGTCATATGGGATGAAATACCGAAGCTTTTACTCAGAACTTATGTAAAACTTTAGTGGGAGTTTGACCCTAATAAGCACTGAGCAGGATTTGGCTCACAATTTGCACAATTACTTCCCTCGTGTTTGTATCCTATGATGTGGGTAATGAAGTAATGTTTAAACTCAATTAGAGTATTTAAAATGTATATATCTATTTTAATATGCAGACATTTGTGGTAACTTAGATTTAATATGGTAATGGCTGAACAGATGTTTAGGAAATTGTGTTCATAAATTGATGGCAACTGACAAAGGATCCATATTTTAAAATGTTAGCTTCCATGGTTTACGATGTGCCGCTGCTGAGAGTCTGTGTTTTGTCTGTATTTTGTTTGGAAATGAGTAAACTGGCTTTACACTAAAGAGGGAAATGCTTTGCCTTTATATAAACGAAAGAAGAAGTGGACAAATCAAATATAGAACCGGTCCATTACACACAATTAGTTTCAATAGCCCAGATTTTCTCAACTCATTTCCACCACTGCAAATCCAGAGAAACTATGGACTTCAAGGAAGTTACTCCAGATTTGCACTAATGTAATGAATGTAAGAGAATATATCAGCTTTTTTAAATACCTCATCATTTACAGATCTGACTACCTTTTCCTATACTCAGTGATATGTACCACTGAACTCCATTAGACTACTCCGAATAGTAAGTACTGCTCCCTATAACAAACGGTGGCAGAATTGACTCCATATTGATCAAGAAGCTTTAACATCAGATTGACAATATCCCTGAGGAGCAAGCCAGGGAATGCAGGCATACTATGGTTTCCTGCTACACCGCACTAAATTATGACCATCACTATTCCAATCAGTGGCTGATGGTTTTATTTCCCTGCTGAGTTTCTCCAGGTCATCCCTGACAGTTAGAAAACTGCTTAGTCATTAAAGCTGCATTGAACAGATGGTTACTGATTAGATATTAGTACCAGAGTCTGGGGTCAGCAGGCTGCCAAAAAACACTCATCTGAAGCCTGTCTATTTCAGTCACCTCTGGGACAGCAGTCAGCAAACTGCTAGAGACAGGTGACTCACTGGGCAATGTTATTGTTCACGTTCAGTCGCTCTATGTACAACCAAAGCACACTTGACACATAACTTATAGCCCTGTGATTTCAGTGACTGGTGCTACAATATCACTTTTGGCTCCAGGTCACTCAATATAGACTTTTGAAGGGAGGGAGGGCAAAGGTAGGAGAGAAAGAAAACGGTTTGATTTTTTTAGTCATTCGTCATGGAATCATAAACTTAGGGCTGGAAGGGGCCTTGAGAGGTTGTCAAGCCCAGCCCCCAGTGCTGAGGCAGGACAAGTTAACCTAGACCAGAGGTGGGCAAACTTTTTGGCCCAAGGGCCACATCTGGGTTGTGAAACTGTATGGCAGGCCCGGGTAGGGAAGGCTGTGTCTCCTCAAACAGCCTGGCCCCTGCCCCCATCCACTCCCTGACTGCCCCCCTCAGAACCCCTGACCCATCCAGCACCCCCCTGCTTCCTGTCCCCTGACCACCGCTTCCCGGGACCCCACTCCTATCCAACTTCCCTTGTTCTCTGTCCCAACTGCCCCGACCCCTATCCACACCCCCATCCCGTCTCCTCCCCACCCCGAATCCCATATCTATCCAACCACCCCCTGCTCCCTGTCCTCTGACCACCACCCCATCTAACTGCTCCCAATCCCCTGACTGCCCCGGAACCCACTGCCCTTTATCCAACCCCCCTCTCTCCCGCTCCCCATCCACTTACCATGCCGTTCAGAGAGCCAGGAGCTCGCAGCCGCACAGCATGGCCGGAGCCAGCCATGCTGCCCAGAGGCTGCAGGGGAGAGGGGACAGCAGGGGAGGGGCCAGGGACTAGGCTCCCCAGCCGGGAGCTCAGGGACCAGGCAGGACGGTCCCATCGGCCACATGTGGCTCGCAGGTCGTAGTTTGCCCACCTCTGACCTAGACTATCCCTGACAGATGTTTGTCCAACCTGTTCTTAAAAAACGTCCAGTGATGGGGATTCCACACCTTCTCTTGGAAGCCTATTCCAGAACTCAACTGCCCTTATAATTAGTAATTTTTTTCTAATATTCTTATCTAAATCTCCCCTGGTGCAAATTAAGCCCATTATTTTTGTCCTACTTTCAGTGGACATTGAGAACAATTGATCACCATCCATTTTATATCAGCTTTTAATATAGTTGAAGACTGTTTTCAGGTCCTCCCTCAGTCTTCTTTTCTGAATACTAAACATACCCAATTTTTGAAAACCTTTCCTCCAGGGTCAGGTTTCCACACATTTGATCATTTTTGTTGCTCTCCTCTATATTCTCTCCCATTTGTCAACATATTTCCTAAAGTGTGGAACCAAGAATAGGACACAGCTCTCCAGCTGAAGCCTCACCAATGTCGAGAACAGTTGGACAATTACTTCCTGTGTCTTATATGCAACACTCCTGTTAATGCACCCCAAAATAATGTTAGCCTTTTTCACAATGGGATCACACTCCTGACTCATCTTCCATTTGTGAACCACTATAACTCCCCAGATCCTTTCAAGCAGTACTACCACCTACCCAGTTATTCTCCATTTTGCAGTTGTTGTGCATTTTTTTCCTTCGTATCTATAGTACTTTCCATTTGTCTTTATTGAATTTCATCTTGTTTATTTTGGACGAATTCTCTAATTTTCAAAGTCATTTTGAATTCTACTCCTGTCCTCCAACAAAGTGATTGCAACCCCTTCGAGCCTGTTGACACCCCCCAAATGTTATAAACACACTATATTGCATTATCCAAGTCATTAAGGAAAATATGGACTAGTACCAAATCCAGGATGTCTAGACCCCTTCATGATGCCTCTAGATATACCCTGAACCAGTGTGGTGGCAAACCATTGATAACTATTCTTTGAATATGGTCTTTCAACCAGTTGTGCAACCACCCTCTAGCTATGAAGGACTATAATCCCTCACAATCTCATTAAAGTATCAGAGGGGTAGCCATGTTAGTCTGGATCTGTAAAAAGTGACAAAGAGTCCTGTGGCACCTTATAGACTAACAGACGTATTCGAGCATAAGCTTTCATGGGTGAATACCCACTTCGTCAGATGCATGCACATCTGACAAAGTGGGTATTCACCCACAAAAGCTTATGCTCCAATACGTCTGTCAATCTCATTAAAGCCTCCTCGCACTTTTCAAAACTTCTGATCAGCATGTCTCTTTTCATTGGTTTCATTTATTATGCTTTCAGTCAGAAAAGGAGGGAAAAATCAACCTCTCCCCACCACAACAAACAGACATTAGTTTTCTATTTTAATTACCCTTCCAGTCTGGACCTTACTTTCTGAATGCTGTTTATTTCCAGTAAAACACTGGGGGGTAGGGCTCAGATTTCCATCATTGTACCCTGATCACTGTGCTGTGATAAAATTAATGCCTAAAAACATCTTTTGTTGCTAAAGATGCCAAGGGGTTGGTGGGGGGTGGGGAGTGGAAGGGAGCTTCTTTACTTAGCTAGTGGAAGAGGTAGGTTGGGAGTCACTGCCAGTGCAACACTGCTGCAATTCTTCTTATTATTTATATTACCCAAGGGCCTACAGACTCAAACTGAGATTGGGGTCTCAGTGTTCTAGAGACTGTACAAATGGATAGTGAGAGGAAGTATCTGTCTCTATCTAAACAAGAGAGGCAAAAGGTAGATGGGGCAACAGAGAGAGGAAGTGACTTGGCTAAGGTCACACAACAAGTCAGTGTCAGAGCCAGAAATACAACCCAGGTCAGGTCTCAAAGCCGGTGTGCCGCTTGTTCAGGGAAAGCCTCTGGTGGTCCGGGCCAGTTTGTTTACCTGCCGTGTCCGCAGGTTCGGACGATTGTGGCTCCCAGTGGCTGCAGTTCACTGCTCCAGGCCAACGGGGGCTGCAGGAAGGGTGTCCAGCACATCCCTCGGCCCGCGCCGCTTCCCGCAGCCCCCATTGGCCTGGAGCAGCAAACCGTGGCCAGTGGGAGACGCGATTGGCTGAACCTGCGGACACAGCAGGTAAACACACCGTCCTGGACCACCAAGGGCTTTCCCTTAACAAGCGGTGGCCCAACTTTGAGAAGCACTGCTCTAGAACATGGACACTGTCTACCATATTGAAGAACTAGATCTGCTATTTCAAATTCAGGATTAAACGACGGAGTATATTGGGATATTTAACAATATAGTTTTCTCATTACCATGTTCATTCTACTTTCTTTTGTTTTAATTTCTATGTGTGTTGAATTGCCTATTTCTGCGATATGTTAATTTTTTAGGCCCTGATCTTGCAAACACTTACATGTCTGCTTAGCTTTATACACGTGTAGTCTCACTGAACTTAGCGTGACCACTCACATATTGAAACTTAACTGATCAGCATCTAATTCATTTTTCTATTTTATTCTGAGATTTTGCTCCTGAATCATTTCTATTATTTTTCAATATTCTGTCATTGCAGAATTTTGACGTTCATGCATTTATTTCAAAACAAATATATTAATTTATGTTAAAAGGTAACCTTCTTCAGGAGTTTAATGAAATGAAATATTAATACACCAGCCTTCTCAAACAGAAATGTCTGCTTGTTGTCCTCATTTCAAACCAGCCAATTTAAAAAATCATGTCTAACCTACTTCAAGAACAATTTTATGGTCACAGCTTGAAATTTGTTTTTGAATTACCTTGGTGCTAATATAGCCATTCATTTAGCAACAATTGTTTTACATGGTTAATATATCACTAAAGCCTGATTTCTAAATCTCATTCCAACTTTATCACATTATTAAAAACAGTAATATTCCCTATCAGGAAACTGTAGTTGGAGTTAATCTCCCCATCACACATGTTTGTACAGAGCCTAGCACAAAGTGATAAAACTTAGCTGGAGCCTTTAGGTGCTACTGCAATGGAAATGTTAAACAACAATAATTAAAATGTAAATACGTGCACAGTAAAACCTTGATCCTGAAAACACGCACATCAGGAACTATTCATGTGCGTGAAGTTGAGTTCAATGGGATAACTCACACGCATAACATATTCTTGAGTAAGTGTTGAGATTCGAGTGTTTTTAACCAACCCCCTTGGCTGTGGGGAGGCTTCCACGTGTATTTTTGCTTGTATTTAGGCGGGCGTTTGTATTTCAAGTATATAACAAAGGTGCTGAGATGTCAAGATAGACACTTTTTCACATTTTACATAAATTGGGGGAAATAAACAAAAATGACCACTGAGGACTAATTTAATATTACAGGAATCTGCTAAAAATGTCTCAGCCTTTACGAGACAGATAAGGTGTGTGGGTAATATCTTTTACTGGACTTACTTTTGTTGGCGAAAGAGACAAGCTTTTGAGCTAGAGAGAGCTTGGTCCAATAAAAGATATTACCTTACCCACCTTGTCTAATATCCTGGGACCAGCATGGCTACAACAACACTGCAACCAGCATTTAATGTAATTTTAACCCCTCTATGACAATTTTCAGTACAAATAAATATACACACATTTTGCACCTTACTCCATTACTATACTTCTGCTTGGTCTGGATTCTTAAAAACTCTTAGTAAAACTTACTGCATCTGTGTCTAAACACTGGACCAAAAAAACAGACTGTCGCATGTGACTGGTTGGATGGTTTCCACACTCTCCAGCAAACATCGTGTTAAAACCCTGTCCTCTAAACACAGCCCAGCAAACACTGCTAAGAATCCAGTGGCATTCAGTAGCTAATGCTATGGTTTCAAACAACTGTATAGCAAAGCCTATGGTTACTGGTTAGTGGGAGTTTTTTGGGAGAATGTTGATAAACTTTAATAGGCAACATGCAGCAGTAGTACAGAAAACACACAAATAGTTGGAGAACTGGCAGAACTCCCTAGTACATTCCCACACTGGGCTTTGGCTGCACAGTGTTTCTTTCCTTCAATCTTTGAACTACATGAATCCTTCCTCATTTACTTTTGGGGCTTTGACTTCGAGAAGATTTTTCCTGTTGCAGTCAGTTGTTAAATAAACCACACATCCTTCAACTTCTGAACTATGAGTCCCGAGTAAATTCTTTTTCTACCTGCCAGCTGCTGTGTTACTTTGCAGTAGCTAACATGTTATAATACAATAATTACACAGTCACTTGCACTAATTCAATTGTACGATCTCCCAATAAATGAACTATTTGCTTCTGTTGTCATGACGTGCTCACTGGACCAGACAGGGGCTACTTCAATTACAAGTTCATAGAGCACTTAAGAAATTAATTGCCATTCTCCAGATAATATGGGGCAGATTTTCAAAACTCTAGCTCTAAACAGTGCCCATATATACACACAGAAAATGTCATGAACTAAACCAGCACCTCAGTGTGCACACATAGTGACAGAATCTATAAGAATGACTTGTATGCACAAAAGTGGCTTTTGTACATACAAAAGTTACTCAAAGCATATTCCGCAGATCTTCATAATATTATTATGCCACCTGTTTCTTGTGTGATTAGAACAGCAGTGAAATAGTAAACAATGTTGACACTTCAATTCCCATCATTATTCTTCAGAATTAAAACCCAAATGAAATGAAAAGAGAAACACATTTCTGTAATTTGGCTGTAATTTATGAAATACACCACTGGTGACATTTGGTTCACATTTTGAAAGTTAACTTTGCAATCAAAATAACTAGTAACTTTTTAAAAAAATTGTACATGAAAACTTAGATTTAAAATGACAAGTTATCAAAAAAGTCAAAGTCCACCCCAAGCTGCATTTGGCTTATCGGGCTCACGTGAATCAGGCAAGTCAGTTTCTATAGCCAACTGTACACAGGGATGCAACATGGCCAGCGCCAACATCTGGCCTCCTTTGATTCTCCTAATCTGATGTACCAAGTACTCATTTGCCGCTGGTTTGACTGGAGGTAGCCTTGCTGTGTGAGATGAAATACGACTCAACTTCCAGAATTGCTGCTGAACACTTGAACCTTGTGGCCACCACCGATCACAGCACAAGCTTCAGTATGTGGAGAAAAAAGTACCAGCTCATTGAATCACTATGAATGGCCCAGTCTGACCAACATAGCAAATTATTTGCTAGAACTATTACTTTTGAGTATGTCCTGTTTATATCTGGAGCTATGAGGCTGGCCACCTAATGTCACATGGTATTGTTTCAGCTGCCTCATTGGATGACCCTCTAGCCCCAGAAAGAGGTATCAAAGTGACTAAACACTTCTGCTGCAAATACTCAGGCAAATGTATATTTGCAACACTTTCTTGTGCAGGAATGATCTTATAAGCAACTTGTTTGAACAAATGTTCTTGGAAGTGAATAAACGGGGGTTACAAATATGATCCTTGATGAATATTTTTGTTAGGTGCAATATTTACACAACTCTGCTCTCAAAGCTGTTCTGAGAGTTGATTCATTCATGTTTGTACAGCACTCCAAAGACTGAAAGTTATATATAAGTGATAAGTATTATTATTACTGGTATTTACTGCATGTGACCTCTATGAAATATACATGATGAATACTTGTATTTTTGAAAGGGAGAAAGCAAAAGTGTAGCTACAAGGAGCAGAAAAAGACACAAAAATATCTACGTGATATCTTCTTTTAATAGCGCTCCAAATGTATAATCAATCTTTATGGTCTGTGGCTGCAGGGAAGGCATAATAGCTTCAAGTTGTGTCATATAATTGCAAATCATGTGAATCCTCTTAAAAAACAAGATTATGCCACTCTTCATTCCAAATCAATACTGACTATTCCTTAAGGTTTATATAAACTGTTTTTTAAAAAGTATACATTTTATGTGATAAAAATACACTTAATGTGGGACAAAATGCTTTCTACCATACTAAAAATGCCATAACTCATTTATCAGTCTTCATTCATGAAAAACACCATTATATCTACTAATTATGTGCAATTTTTTAAATCAAGGTTTTATTTTAGTCAGTTGTTGCCTCTGTTTTACTCTGTGCCACAATGACTCAGTAACAATGTAATCCCGGAGAAGAAAATCAGTACCCAACTCAGGGTGGACACTGGGCCTGATACAAAGCTCACAGTATTTGATGGAAAGGCTCCATTGGCTTTCAAAGGGACCAGGCACTCTGTGAAGAGGCACGAGTGAAAAGTGAAGGTTCTCATGATGACCATCTGGAGCCCCATCAGCAGTGAGCTGGATTTATATTTAATATTAAAAAAATTCATCCAGGAATGATTTTTGCTGTCATGAATCAAACAGGAAGTTTAAAAATTAGTCACCTGATGGACCCCTAATTGTTCTAAGCAGTGGGTGAGGGGATCGAGCCATTGCTTCATTAAAATCCATGGAAATTTTATTATTTAAAATCCCTTGCACTGATTAGCAAGTTTGGGGGTACATAAAACCTGTGCGCCATTTAAACTCTCTGCAGTTCTCTCTCAACTTTTGACAGTTACAAAAAGAAGAAAAAAATCCACAACACAGCCATATTTGTGCTCTCAACAGGCTGGAGAAAAGTTACAGTAGAGTCTAGCACAGCAAGCAAAAAGTCTCTTTCATAAAGAGAGAAAATATAGAACTTATTAATTCACCAGTTTCCTCCTTGGTATGCTAATCAGCTAGAATTGTGCAGTTTGCTGAATTTAATCTAGTATTCTGCACTTGTAGCTTTATATGTGACCAATCACAGAGTCTGTTTGATCATCAGTTATTAGACAGAATGTACTTCTGAAAAAGGAAATATGGTTTCCATTGCTATAAACCTTTCAACTGTTTTATATCATTTTTTCTATCAGCATTTAATGTATCATAAGTTTACATTTGACTTTTGATGATTAATTTTAGGACACAAAGAAATTTGTATGGGCTTCTTACCCAATCAGGACACTTACTGTTTCAAACATAACTGAGTATATGGTGGGGGGCTGTTTCATTGTAAAAGAAAGACCACTAGGTGCATTAAACCTCATTTTCAAATCTTGTCATATATTGTAAACATACTTTAAAAGGCAGTGTTAAGATGACAGTCCAATATTCAAACAGACACAAAGACACACCCCTTAAGATAATATTTGCAATCAGACGCAAACAAAAATAAACAAATGAAATAATCACTGTTTGGAGTCCAAAACAAATTGGTACAAGTACTATCAAGAATTAGTTTCGAGATTTCTTTTTAAATGGAATATCATCTATTTAGTCAGGAACAAAGAAGACAAAAACATTTGCCATCTGTTGAGAACATGGACTTGGTTTTCTTTATTACAAGAACTAATCTTAAAGCTAGCACTTAATATCTGTAGTACAGTCACCTCCTGCAACTCAAAGCACAATGATTTAGAGCTCCATTCATCTGAAACAATTCTCAGCCTTCCATGCAACATAAATCCATGGACCCTGGCTTTTCACCAGAACAACCTATTCATAAGGAATTTGGCCAGGCCGTAGAGCCTTTTCATGCTTTGTTACGTGGGTTGGACAGTAGAGAGGTAATCAGGAGGTGAACTTACAGCGTCAACAAGTCTCTCCAGTTCACCCATGATTGAGGAAAGTCAGAAATTGGCTGGAGGCAGCTAGGTTTTGGATGGGTTATTTTTGTTTGTTTGTTTATTTTTAACCTTGAATATTAATCCACCTCTGGCACGGATTAACTGCAATGGCAGCCTCTGTCACCAGTCAGAGGGGGATGTGGGGACCTGCCAATATGCTCAGCTATTTAAGCTGCAGAACTTTTTTATGTTTTTTTAAATAATGGCAAAGCATACTTGACCAGCATTTTCTTCCTTCCTTTTTACATTTTTATCAGAGAGACAGTTAAGGGTTACGTGAATGATCTTCTTTATGGTCCTTGCTGCTCATACTTAGAGATCCTGCTCAGGCTCTAATTATGAGTGAGAATGTCGTACAAAACTGTGAGATTTCATATCTTTATGACCATAAAAGGGGACACTAGTTGGAAGAAGTGAAGTGGGGAGCATATGGTCACATCCAGCATTGGTGGAGCCAGTGCCAAAGACACAATTAGGACCCAAAGTCCTCCATGATCAACATCCACGGAGTCAGGGAGCCTGATAGTCTTCTGATGTAACCACTGATTTTACCTCTGAGGTAACAAAGCGGTAAATCAGATACAGGAGCTTTAGATAGGTATGGCCCATTGGTAGAAAAAGAGAGAGAACCATCTCTTTCTTGTCTGTTTGAATATTGGACTGTCATCTTAACACTGCCTCTTAAAGTATGTTTACAATATATGACACACCACTGGTGGAGGAGGAGATGGCTCAGGGTGGGCACTGGCAGCTGGTTACTTCTGGCAGCGGGCAGTACTCCATCCCTGCTGCGAACCCTCCCACTGTGGTAATAGGTAACCGTTATGCTCTTCTTGATACAGGAGAGAAGGAATCACCCCCTACAGTAAAGGAGGAAAAGCCTCGTACCCCTACGGCTGGGAGGTCTGCTGCCACCACTGAAAATAGGAAACGTAGGGTAGTGGTGGTCAGAGACTCTCTGCTGAGGGGGATGGAGGCGCCCATCTGTCACCCTGACATTCCATCTCGGGAGGTATGCTGTCTGCCGGGGGCCCTTATCCGAAATGTTACAGAGGCATTGTCGAGGATCATCCAGCCTTCTGACTACTACCCCATGCTACTCATCCATGTGGGCACAAATGATACTGCGAGGTGTGACGCTGAGCGGATCAAGAGTGACTACAGGGCTCTGGGAGTACGGGTGAAGGAGTTTGGAATGCAGGTGGTATTCTCTTCGATTCTTCCTGTCAAAGGGGCCCGGGCAGAGACAGATGCATCATGGAGGTGAAAGGCTGGCTGCGAAGATGGTGTCACCAGAAGGGCTTTGATTTCCTCAACCACGGGATTCGAGGAAGGACTGCTAGGCAGAGATGTCGTTCACCTTTCGAGGAGGGGAAAGACCCTATTTGCACACAGACTGGCTAACCTAGTGAGGAGGGCTTTAAACTAGGTTCGACGGGGACAGGTGAGCAAAGCCCACAGGTAAGCGGCGAACATGAAGACGTGGGAGATGGGTCGGAAACAAGAGGGAGCGTGGGCTATAATGGCAGAGAGAAAGGAGGGTCAGGGTAAAACTGGGAGGCAAGATCAAACCAGTATCTTAGATGCCTATATACAAATGCGAGAAGTATGGGTAATAAGCAGGAAGAACTGGAAGTGCTAATAAATAAGTACAACTATGACATTGTTGGCATCACTGAAACTTGGTGGGATAATACACATGATTGGAATGTTGGTGTGGATGGGTATAGTTTGCTCAGGAAAGATAGACAGGGGAAAAAGGGAGGATGTGTTGCCTCATATATTAAAAATGTACACACTTGGACTGAGGTGGAGATGGACATAGGAGACAGAAGTATTGAGAGTCTCTGGGTTAGGATTAAAGGGGTAAAAAACAAGGGTGATGTCGTGCTAGGACTCTACTACAGGCCATCTAACCAGGTGGAAGAGGTGGATGAGGCTTTTTTTAAACAACTAACAAAATCATCCAAAGCCCAAGATTTGGTGGTGATGGGGGACTTCAACTATCTAGATATATGTTGGGAAAATAACACCGCAGGGCACAGACTATCCAATAAGTTCCTGGGTTGCATTGCAGACAACTTTTTATTTCAGAACGTTGAGAAAGCTACTGGGGGGAAGCTGTTCTAGACATGATTTTAACAAATAGGGAGGAACTCGTTGAGAATTTGAAAGTAGAAGGAAGCTTGAGTGAAAGTGATCATGAAATCATAGAGTTTGCAATTCTAAGGAAGGGTAGAAGGGAGTACAGCAAAATAGAGACAATGGATTTCAGGAAGGTGGATTTTGGTAAGCTCAGAGAGCTGATAGGTAAGGTCCCATGGGAATGAAGACTGAGGGAAAAAACAACTGAGGAGAGTTGGCAGTTTTTCAAAGGGATGCTATTAAGGGCCCAAAAGCAAGCTTTTCCGCTGGGTAGGAAAGATAGAAAATGTGGCAAAAGACCACCTTGGCTTAACCACGATATCTTGCATGACCTACAAAATAAAAAGGAGTCATATAAAAAATGGAAACTAGGTCAGATTGCAAAGGATGAATATAGGCAAACAACACAGGAATGCAGGGGCAAGATTAGAAAGGCAAAGGCACAAAATGAGCTCAAACTAGCTATGGGAATAAAGGGAAACAAGAAGATTTTTTATCAATACACTAGAAGCAAGAGGAAGACCAAGGACAGGGTAGGCTCACTGCTCAGTGAGGAGGGAGAAACAGTAACAGGAAACTTGGAAATGGCAGAGATGCTTAATGACTTCTTTGTTTCGGTCTTCACTGAGAAGTCTGAAGGAATGTCTAACATAGTGAAGGCTTATGGGAAGGGGGTAGGTTTAGAAGATAAAATAAAAAAAGAGCAAGTAAAAAATCACTTAGAAAAGTTAGATGCCTGCAACTCACCAGGGCCTGATGAAATGCATCCTAGAATACTCAAGGAGTTAATAGAGGAGGTATCTGAGCCTCTAGCTATTATCGTTGGAAAGTCATGGGAGACAGGAGAGATTCCAGAAGACTGGAAAAGGGCAAATATAGTGCCCATCTATAAAAAGGGAAATAAAAACATCCCAGGAAACTACAGACCAGTTAGTTTAACTTCTGTGCCAGGGAAGATAATGGAGCAAGTAATTAAAGAAATCATCTGCAAACACTTGGAAGGTGGTAAGGTGATAGGGAATAGCCAGCATGGATTTGTAAAGAACAAATCATGTCAAACCAATCTGATAGCTTTCTTTGATAGGATAACGAGCCTTGTGGATAAGGGAGAAGCGGTGGATGTGGTATATCTAGACTTTAGTAAGGCATTTGATATGGTCTCGCATGATATCCTTATCGATAAAGTAGGCAAAAACAATTTAGATGGGGCTACTATAAGGTGGGTGCATAACTGGCTGGATAACCGTACTCAGAGAGTAGTTATTAATAGCTCCCAATCCTGTTGGAAAGATATAACAAGTGGGGTTCAGCAGGGGTCTGTTTTGGGACCAGCTCTGTTCAATATCTTCATCAACGACTTAGATGTTGGCATAGAAAGAATGCTTATTAAGTTTGCAGATGATACCAAACTGGGAGGGATTGCAACTGCTTTGGAGGACAGGGTCAAAATTCAAAATGATCTGGACAAATTGGAGAACTGGTCTGAGGTAAACAGGATGAAGTTCAATAAAGATAAATGCAAAGTGCTCCACTTAGGAAGGAACAATCAGTTTCACACATACAGAATGGGAAGAGACTGTCTAGGAAGGAGTATGGCAGAAAGAGTCATAGTGGACCACAAGCTAAATATGAGTCAACAGTGTGATACTGTTGCAAAAAAAGCAAACGTGATTCTGGGATGCATTAACAGGTGTGTTGTAAACTAGACACGAGAAGTCATTCTTTCGCTTTACTCTGCGCTGGTTAGGCCTCAACTGGAGTATTGTGTCCAGTTCTGGGCACCTCATTTCAAGAAAGATGTGGAGAAATTGGAGAGGGTCCAGAGAAGAGCAACAAGAATGATTTAAGGTCTTGAGAACATGACCTATGAAGGAAGGCTGAAGGAATTGGGTTTGTTTAGTTTCGAAAAGAGAAGACTGAGAGGGGACATGATAGTAGTTTTCAGGTATCTAAAAGGGTGTCATCAGGAGGAGGGAGAAAACTTGTTCACCTTAGCCTCCAATGATAGAACAAGAAGCAATGGGCTTAAACTGCAGCAAGGGAGATTTAGGTTGGACATTAGGAAAAAGTTCCTAACTGTCAGAGTAGTTAAACACTGGAATAAATTGCCTAGGGAGGTTGTGGAATCTCCATCTCTGGAGATATTTAAGAGTAGGTTAGATAAATGTCTATCAGGGATGGTCTAGACAGTACTTGGTCCTGCCATGAGGGCAGGGGACTGGACTCGATGACCTCTCGAGGTCCCTTCCAGTCCTAGAGTCTATGAATCTATGAATCTATGAATCTCACCATCAGATATAAATATTTATGCATTGGAAATTATCAGGGCCAATGTTTTTTGTGCATCCAGCCTATACCTTTTCAGTGTCACATGACAATTTTTTCCATTGTCTTTTTTTTTTTTTTGGCTTTCAATAAAATTTGTAAACAGAATAATTACAGAAAGCTGGATTTTATATTTTCAGGTATGGAAGGATAGAATCATTTACCCTGTGGTATGCAATTATACAGTACCATAAAAGGGCCAGAAAGATCATGGGTTCTCACAGATAAAAAATATTTTGAAGAATACTATCATCATGGCTTCCGAATGGGAATGCATTCTCCCATGTCTCCTTGTAGTTTATTTTTATTTTTCTCCTCCTCCTCTTAAAAAAATTGTGACTTCTAATTTAAAATATGGTCTTGCAATGATACAGAAACTATATTTGACATTTTACTGACTGCTTTCAAATAATTTTCCTTAAGAATTTCTAGTAAAGAATTTTGCAATCATACATTTTAAATGTTCTTTCTTTTCTGAACAGACATAAAATGGATTAAATCATTTCTAATCAACGTTTTCTCCAGCAACAAGGAACAAAAATGTAAAACACTTTACCATGTCATAAAATGGGAGGACAACATATAAAGTGATCCCATTTGTAGCCTCACACAGTACGTTTGGTTCCCTTAGTCCACTCTAACCGTATGTACCTTTTTTCACAATTACTCAAAATTGCTTCTGATATGATGTACTTGCATTTGAAACTTTTGCAGGTCTAAGTCTAAACAGCCATTTTACTGATCCAGTCTGATGCCATCTCTTCCCATAGAAAATTGGATCCATTTGTAAATTTGAACAAGATTAATCTCTTCTATTTTCTGAAATACCTCAGCTCTATAACCATTCTCATTCATTATTACAAATAAGCCATACTGATCAACTTGTTAAATGATAATGTCTCACATAGTTATTATTTATCTGGCATCGCATGACTAGGTAACATTTGGTCTTTTAAAAGTTTCCCAAGTTGAGGTATTTAATTGGCAGATTATGTACTTCTCACTTCCAAGGGTCTTAAAATACGGGTCATTTTAAAAAGAATACACTCTATTTGCTGATCCTCCATTACCCGTCTTTAAACAAAAATGTGAAGAGGGCATGGAGAAGTGACAGAGGGATTGCATATTGCATTAAGTAAATTGCTGGGTCCTGAAAAGCAAGATATGGGGAAAGAACAATTGGAACGATAAAAACATCTCATGAGGGGGAGGGAGAGATAAAGTTCTCTTATCCTATTTGCCGCCTTCCATATTTTATATTGATCTAAATTTTATATTTAATCCAGTAAAGAACAAACAAGAGTGTTCCTGATGCTTTGAATAATCATTTTCCTCTCCTATTCTGCTGGATCAGATCTGCTACTTAAAACACAAATTATGGGCTCTATAAATCGGTATAGACCATTGGTGCCACTAACTGAAGACCCAGCCCATCAGGGGAAACCACTTCTAGCTTGTTTAATGTTTTCCTGCCGTCTCATTTTCCCTTTTCCCATCATTCCTTTTGGATATACAGGCAGCGGGTAATCTGGTTTTATCGACATTGGCACTGCATGGGTCATGGAATTGACAATGGGATACGAGGCCCTTTTCAACTTTAGGTCAGTAGTTCAGATGCTAGCTAGGCCAGTCACGACCACAAGAGGTTACTTTCTGACAGTGAACTCAGTACATTAAGAAATTCATCACCATAGCTGGCTCTAATTGACACTCGTATTGGTGCACTCATCACAGCTAAATGGACCACAGATGGGATAAAATAAGCTTTTATTTTTAAAAAGGATCAGGATAGATTTCATTTGAGCTCTGATCCCAAGCTAATAGTTGCTATAATCTCAATGAAAATACATCCTTAAGCATTGTGGACTATTGTGCCAGTTTCATGCCAGAGGTGCAAATGAGTTGGGGTGAGACATTAAAATAAGCTGCAAGATGGCATTAATTCATTTGGAATTCACTGCACTAATACTAATTATGGTGTGCTAATGGGGTATTACTGAGAACATAATATACACTTCTGCTGGAAATCCACTGTAATGCACCAATTAACGTACTACTATTGTGAAATGTGCTTTATCATTAGCAGTAGTATTTGAAACCCTCATTTAAAACTTCAGATTAGTGGTGTGTTTTCTGGGGGGAAAAAAATGAGGGTTTTTTCTAAAAAACAGAGTTGAAGTCAAACATTTTGGCATAACATACAGAATAGAGATACTGGTCTACAAACCTGTGGGGATTGGAACCTGTGTTTTTTCTCAATATTTCAATGACTATAAATATTTTTTCCATAAGGCTTATTCTGCACCTTATACCTACTCACAAGGATCTTACAACAACAAAAACCCTACTTTAAATAAAATACTTCGCCTACTCTCCCATTGTTACTGCCCATTTTAGAGCCACAATCCCTCTCAATATGGAAAGGTACAGATGGCTTCTTTTAGTACTTGTCAATACACATTAAGCAGCCAGCAGGCTCTCTCCCAATCCCTGTGCAGTGTATGGTGACAGAGGCTATGAAGAATGCATTTTCTTAGAGCACAAAACGTTACCTAGAGGCCACAAAGTTAATTTTAACACAACTACCACCCCACAAAGTAAATCTCTTACCTTGCCTTTGCCCATCTGATTGCAAGATAAATTCTTAGAAACAGCAAAGAAAGGGAAACTAGCATTCTGATGAATGGTGAATTGCACGAGTCCAGAAACCATTAGTCAAAATTACTAACTGTGTATAGTTAAGGAATCGAGTTACATTTTTACCTATCAGAACTAACTCTTTTTTTCTGCCTCTAATAGTTACAATAATGAGAGTGTATTCCTGTCTCTGAAATTCCTTGACTAGGTTTAAAGGCTAAACTGTGGAAAACAAAGAAATGAAGAGATTACTTTATTTCATTATTTCTTTAGACCCATCGCTAGATTTGCTAGCATAAAATTACAACGTTTGATCTCAGATTGCAAGAGTGAAGAGTAGTGCCAAGGTTTAAAAAAAAAAAACCCAAACAAATAGATCTTCAGGAGCAAAGAGGCCAGTCTCATTTATTTCTGTTCTCGGCAACATTACCAGTTCCCTACACACTAACTTCATATCCGCAGCACTCCTAGGAATGTACTCTCTTTTCTAAAACACTATCTTAAAAATAGCAGATATCTAAGGCTCAAGGAACAGAGTCTTCTCTTCTCTCAAAAGAGAAATGCCTCTTCTCTGAGTGGCTTAGTATTGCCAACAACGAGAGTTAAAAACCTGTGAGTCAGGTTGTAAAACTCATGAGACCGGCTTAAAAATAATGAATAAATAATAAATATGTGCCTCTTTTTATTTGCCTTCTAGCCACATTTTCAAGCTGTCACCACAATCATGAGGGCAAGTCTCATCTTTCTTAAGGAAAGCTGAGATTATCACATAATCAAAGGATTCCAGGAGCTGGAGCTTTGAGATCAAACATCATATCCTGTGAGACTCTCAATAAATTCATGAGAGTTGGCAACACTGCAAGCTGACACTACAGTCTGTGAAAAGAGAAGTAAATGATCCAGTAGTTAGGTTGCTGTCCTGGGATGTGGAAGACCTGGGATCAATTCCATGCTCTGCTTCACACTTCCTGTGTGGCCTTGGTCTAGTCACTTGGCCCAGGTTTTCCACTCAACGTTGCAGTGCCTAACTGACTGAAGAACCTAAGCTGCTTTTGAAAATCCTAGGCCAGTTAGGTATTGCAACACTGAGTGAAGCAATGCTTAAATACAACTAAAAATCTCGGGCTTACTCTTTCTGTATCTCAGTTTTCCATGTGTAAAATGGGGATAACAGACTTCCCTTACACCTCCTGCACACTAAATATTGGGAGATGTTCAGATACCATAGTAACTGGTTCTATATGAGCACCTAAAACAGATGGAAACGCGAGGCTCTGGGATGAGAGTACAAGCTGTAACTGTTTTTGTCTCTACTTCAGAAAAAACAGACTGGGATTGCAAATTAGGTTGCTTCTTCCAGAGACACCATGGAAGCCAAACTCAACATACATTTTTTACTACCAGATTTTTTTTCAGCATCCTGCTAACAGAAAAGTTGCCCAATAGCCTTTGGAGAATTTTCCTCTTTTCCTCAATATTTTAGATAGGCAAATATATCATATTCAAGCCTGGAAGCAGGATGAAATCATTTTACCAGCTCAGCTGTGATGTATTTAATAACTTACTCACAGTTGTAGGAGAGGGTAAAAAGTTAGCTTATATGGGGTGGGAAAGGGTGGGGGGATTTACCATTATTTCCTAGAGTTATACAGGACTTTCCATAAATACTGATTCAGAGGTGCCAGCTTCCTCTGGGCCTGGGGAGTGCTCAAACCCCCTGCTCTGCCCCCACCTCCCACCCCCATCCTGCCCCCATTCCACCCCTTCTCTCAAGTCCCCACTCCACCCTGCCTTTTCCCATCCAGCTCCGCCCCCTACTCTGAGTGCGCCCTGTCCCTGCTCCTCTTCCTTCCTCCCAGAGGCTCCTGCACACCACAAAACAGCTGACTGCGGTGGGCAGCAGTTCTGGGAGGGAGGAAGGGAGAGGATTTGATCGACAGGCTGGAGACACTGGAGAAGAGGGGGCAGCTGGCTGCCAGTGGGTGTTAAGCATCCACTAATTCTTTTCAAGGGATGTTCCAACCCTGGAGCACCCACGGAGTCGGGACCTATGCTCTGATCAACTGAGTGAGGTCTGTATACAGTAGGACCTCAGAGTTACGAACACCAGAGTTACAAACTTACCAGTCAACCATACACCTCATTTGGAACCAGAAGTATGCAATCAGGCAGCAGCAGAGACAGAAAAAAAAAGAAAAGGCAAATACTGTACGCTACTGTGTTAAAGATAAACTACTAAAAAAATGGAAAGTTTAAAAATAGATTAGACAAGGTAAGGAAACTGTTTCCGTGCTTGTTTAATTAATTTAAATTAAGATGGTTAAAAGCAGCATTTTTCTTCTTCACAGTAAAATTTCAAAGCTGTATTAAGTCTATGTTCAACTGTAAACTTTTAAAGAACCACCATAATGTTTTGTTCAGAATTACGAACAACCTCCATGCCCGACATGTTCATAACTCTGAGGTTCTACTGTAACATTTTCCATAGGCTAAATTCAGAGGCTGAGTTTAAATTATGCTGGTGATGGCTAATGTGTCTTGCAAGTGAAGAGTGTCTGTTATTAAAAAACGAAAGAAAGAAAAACAGAAGTCAGTTTGCTGAGAAAAGCTTTTGTTTGTAGGCCAGAACTGTACTCTTGACTGCAAATGCCAAGTGCAGATTTGTCAAATGACATGTCAAGCACCCGATGCAGTTCTCAATTGTTCCAGTGGCCAAAATATATAGGATGACATGTGAAATGAATTTGTACAGGACTTGTGTGCTGGAAATTCTTCTAGTCCTTTTTGGCGAGAAACTGAATGGAGTGAGGGGGTGAGGAGGGAAGCCCTACTGCAGTAATAGAATGATTGACCTAATATTGGATAACCCAGTACCCAAGAGCTGATATGAAATAAAAAGCCTGGCTCCTAAGTAATTATTAAACACAATGAATTACTAAATCCTTGCATTGTACATATTCTACAATAAATTAATCATTGTGAACTCTGGAGAATACAGTTTTATAATACGAGCAGAAATAGAAGAGTGCACAATAGGGTATTTAAACGTTAATACAGTCAGGACAGTGTAAAGCATAGCATACATTTTAACATTGGTTTAGTGAATACTAATTAAGCTCCACTAAGTAGCCATAAGTGCCATTTCTATGGTATGCTGCAAGTATTGATCCAGCTTGTAACAAGCATAATTTGCCATAGTGTACATATCTTTAAAAAAATATATCTATTATCAGATTACCAGCCCCTTTTCAAGTTTGCTTTCCCTTAGCTTTCCTATTGAAACAAGCAGTGGCAGTGTAATAGGTGGCAGTTTAGAATCATTTCAGCTCAGCAGTGTGAAATAGAGACTGAACATTAGTGTTTCCCCTTTTTGATCTGAGTGGCTAGTCAAATTTCAGGGCCCTGAGGATATTCCAGTTGGAAGTAGAAATTGACAGAGTCTGGTATTTTCTTTGATGCAATCTTGGTTATCTACAAGGAATGTATGAAGTCCTGCTTCTCTGAATGCAGGAGAAACCAAAATCAAAAGGAGTAGTCTCTTGGTTTACAGCCCCAAGCCTCTTTAGCCAACCGACCCAAAAGCTCGCTCTCTGCCTTTTCGAAGGCTCAAACTGTACTCACAAGCTACTGCTTGGCTTTCTTGCTTATTTTTCTCTGCCTCCCTCCATTCTTAGACAGACAAGGAGGGTGAGATAATATCTTTTATTGGGCTATTTCTATATAAAACATATTGCTTCACCCTCCTTGTGACTCTAACATCCTGCAACTGACATGGCTACAACAATAATCTCTCTCTTCTTGTCTGTTCCCATTTCTGTGTGTTCTCTCATACTCACACACTAGGGTTGCCAACTTTCTAATAGCACAAAACTGAACAGCCTTGCCCCGCCCCTCCTCCGAGGCCCCGCGCCTGCCCAGCCCCTTCTCCGATGTCCCGCCCCACACTCACTCCATCCCTACTCCCTCTGTCGCTCACTCTCCCCACCCTCACTCACTTGCTCTTTTTCACTGGGCTTGCTCCGGGTGTTGGAGTATGGGAGGGGGTGAAGGCTCCAGTTAGGGGTGCGAGCTCTGGGGTGAGGCCAGAAATGAGGGGTTCAGAGTGTGGGAAGGGGCTCTGGGCTGGGGCTCTGGGCTACCCGTAGGCCTAGGAGCTGAAGGGGGGACATGCTGCTGCTTCCAGGAGCCGCGCGGTGCCATAGCAGACAGGGAGTCTGCCTTAGTCCCATGGCACCGCTGATCAGACTTTTTAACGGCCTGGTCAGTGGTGCTGACTGGAGCCGCCAGGGTCCCTTTTCAAACAGGTATTCTGATCAAAAACCGTACACCTGGCAACCCTACCACACACACACACACACAGTCACAATATGGACAGACTCTTTTAGGCCTTGTTTTAAGTTGTTACCTCTTAACTGTTTCTATGAAGGGTGCCTTCACACATCAGTTTGAATGAGGTTTTAACTCAACCCCTAACAAGGTTTTACCCAGCTCAGATATTATTTCAATCGCAAACCCATTCTGCTTTACCAGAGATAGCTCCCTACTTTCCATAATTTCACAACTGGCCACAGAGTATACTTCATGGACTACAGCCAGAACCAAATGGCTCTACCCCAATATGTACATGGATCATCCCACATCCATCAATATTTTGCTGGTGTGTTGTTATATAGGGCCAAATTCAAGCACGGAGTAACATGCATTTCAGCAAGTCCATATATGTAAGTGATGGAGGCATTGTGTTACCCTCACACATGTTGAGCAGTCCTTGAGTGTGCCAGCAGTCCTTTGGGGATCACTGGGATTATTCCTGGATATGCTGTTAATCAGCATGAAAATAGGGGGGCAGAATCAGGCCCATAGCCACTAAATTTAGCTTAGCTGGGGTGAAGGTCAGCACAGAATTTGGCTCTGTGTCACAAATAAGATCACATCAAAATCTGTCAGGTCACCACTGACAAACATGAAGATGGTAAGCCTCTGTAAATATATTTTAATGATAATCTCTCATTTAATTAACATACAATAACTACTGCATTAAATGCAAATTAAATATGAATACAGTAGATTTAATTTAAAACTTTGCCATTTTCTTTTATCTGCTACATCAAAGAATATCAAGAGTAGTGGCTTATTTTATTTTTTTGTCTTTAAAAAATAATATTAATAGAACTGACTTAAAAGGAACATGAATGAAAATGCAGATTCAACTCCATTAACTTTTGCAATTTTGCTACAGAAATTGTTTTGTTTGATATTTTAATTTTAACTCGGCTGATCACGGAAAGGAAGTGAGGTCAAAACCCCTTGCTGAAGTTTCTCCAACTGCATAGGAACACGGAGTATAATTCAAGTAGTTGTGAAAAATTAGCACAGCAAGCCATGACAAATGGGTTTGTTTGTCTTTTTAATGTAATAGCATTAGGTAAAAGAAAGTGCCATTTCTGTAGTTCAACTGAAATAAACATTACAAAAGGCCAATTTACACTTCCAAGATTACTTGTAATCGCACAATGTTAAGGAAAGCAGCATTTTAAGGAAATTATGTGTGAGGTTAGTGTTATTTTGCTGTACAGCTGTAAAGATGCCATTTTACTTAGTTATTTAAAATGTATTTCTTAGCTGTTTTTCTTCACACCAACAAATACAGATGTACTATGATCTACTTTTTTAGATTTATTTTTATCTCTAAAGTTAAACAGAGAATAGTGCTAGACATGCAGTGTCATAAAGATAACATATTAGGGCTTTGAAATTAACAGAGGGAAGTGACACTGAGTAAAATTAGCATTTTTCCCCATCCACTAGAAGTAGCTTATTGCTAAAAACTTTACCACTGGAAGGAAGTTCCACATTTCTTTTGCTTATCCTGGTCATATTGAACTATATTGACTCTCACATAACAGCATTTGCTATTTGAAAACCGAATATAATTACTTTTTTAATCATTGCAAATGTCATTTAATTTGAATATCTTCAGCTCAACATGTAGCCACTAAAATATGAAAATGGGCTCTTTTTAGTTAATGTGGTAATTTTAAAAAAATCAAACTTTAAAATATTCTCCAATTATTTACTGTTGTATCTCACTGGAATACCTATGGAACTACTCAGCAATCCTGTATTAACCCAGATGAATGTGTCCAGATTAGTATAATTACAGTAAATAGCAAAGAAATCTAGATGAGCAGGTCACTTAAATTTTTTCCAGTTTTTCTTGATACTTTTTCAGTTTGACAACAGCCTTTTTAAACTTTCAAAGTACCAGAATATACTGCAATTAACTTGGTACAACAGAAAATGGTCAAATTCACCTCCTCTCCTCCCACACTCACTTGCTTTTTGACAGGCCGCTTGATGTAACTCATTGCATAAGAAATTCAGAGATGTAATGGGTTTCAAGAGCCTGGAAAAAAGCTTTTAATGGAATGGCCTGTTTGTTTGATTATTACTATAATAGTGCAACCAAGTCAATGTAATCATCTGGAAGCCACTTAATTCTGGTACTAATGGGGAACTGCCAAGCCAATTAAGGTTACTGATTTAGCTGCTGGCACTGAAGACATATAAAATAATCCCGTACCCAGTCGCATTGTTCTTATGGGTACACACTATTGAGGAAATAATATCCAAAAAACATGTTTTAAATTAGCTGCTAGAACATCTGCTGAGAGTAGATAGCTTTTGTTTGGGAGACAAAAGCTGCAATCACAAACCCATTTGTGAAAATGGTGTGAAGTCTTAGGTCCTGCTGGACTCATCGCTAACTGGGCACCTAGGTGGTATCAGTGGCAAGAGATGTCTTCTTCCACATTCACCTAGGATATGTCTACACTAGGAATGCTACAGAGGCACAGCTGCACAGCTGTAGTGTAGACACTTACTGCTGCAATGGGAGGGGTTCTTCCATTGCTGTAGTGAATCCACTTCTCCAAGACGTGGTCGCTAGGTCGACAGAAAAATTCTCCCATTGCCCTAACGGTGCCCACACTGCGACTTAGGTCAGCTTAATTACATTACACATGAAATTTTTCACAGCCCTCAAGCTATGTAGTTAAGCTGACCTAACTGCTGTGTAGACCAGCCTCTAGTGAGGAGACTTTGCCTCTTCCTCTCTGACAAGCCTCTGACTACAGACAAGCCTCTGACTACTTAACCACCTCCAGACTCGAGACTGTAATTCACTATATCTGGGGCTGTGGATGGAATCAGTACAGAAGCTTCAGATTGTGCAGAAAATAGAAGATCACACATTCCACTGGCTCTCAATAGCTTCTATTGCTCATCCCAACCCTGAGTCCTAATCTTCAAAAACTGTTAGTAGGCCAAGAGCTGGTTATAACAGCAATGACATCTCCAACAAGACAGCTGTACTCCTCTGGGACAGAAGCTGTGGAGCACCATTTAAAACAAGGGGACCTTCCTAACCCTCCTCTTCCCTCCTCAGGCACCTCACCACCACCAGCAGACTGACACACACACACACTCCCGACCGTCCCATGAGCCCCTGCACTCAACTCCTCCAACTCTGAGCATGTGGCATTATGATCGGGCACACAGGATTGCAGCACCACTCTGCTACCCCACATGTGAGGTCACACCGGGTCTTACTCAAATTTGGTTAAGCCACCCGTTCATCAAATCTGAGTGAGTGGCAGCCGGGCTAAATTTGAATGAGTGGTGTTGCAGCCTGGTGCCCAGGATCATAGCACCACTTAGATCTAATCCAGCCAAAAAGTGGCCCTCTGGCTCTGCTGCCTATGTTCTGAGACAATGCAGCTAACAAAGCCAAGGAAAAGTCCTGGAGAGCTGGAGATAAAAAGTTCTAAGTCCAGGAGACTTCAGCACTACAGTGAAGGTTCAGATGCTGAAGCAGCTTTTAGAACATGCTTCAAGACCCTTTCAACATAGCTGGATGATTTAAAAAAACCAAACAAACAGAATACACAAACACAAACAAAAAACTTTAAAAAAACGCCCCACACATATGCCCCATACAGTTTCCTAGAAGATGGGATGGGTGGAGAACAGAATCCTCTATGAAATCCACTACAAGTCCCCAGTGCTAGTCCCATTTACTTGTACAGTGCTTGCATACTACAGCGACGGTCGGATGATGTGGAAAGCACTAAGACAGATAAGATCCTAGCTCAGCTGCATAAAACACAAGTATTTAATTTAAATGTGGGCAAAATGGGTTAGGTTAAAGAGCCAAATTCTGACAATTCCAAACCAATTTTCATTCCCTTCAATAGCATTGGTTTAAAATTGCTTACGGGTTTATTCATCCTTACCCTCTCAATCTGTTCTGTTCTGATGGGGATATGGAAAGTTATACTCTGCCATAAAATTTCCCAGCATGAATCCTTTCTCCTAATGTTGCTTTGGCTCCTCTTTGAACGTATCAAGATTCTTTACTAGCACTCACTCTTTTTGGATCTGCTTCTCATTTAGAGAAAGGTCACTTTACCCCATACCAGCAGCGAAAGGAGGCCTTAAAAGGAGAGCAAACACAATTTATGCATCATGAGAATCAGGCCCTTTTAGTTTATATATGGACAGAAACACACAGAATCTGAAACTATCACTACCAGATTAGTAGATCATCCCAGAACAACAACATCAAGAGGGGTACAATCACACACAGAAGATCCCGAAAATACTGTGATACTTTCAGAGGGTCTCCTTCAAGGAGTCCACAGTATTTGTGAGTACATCCATTTGTGCCTGCATATAAAAAACCTGCATTTGCCTACAGAAATGGGTATGCAAGCACATAAAACAGTTAAATCATGTTCAAATAGGGGAGCGCACTGCATTACACATTCTGGCTTCAATATTTGGAAATATTCTGCCTATACACCCAGGCCAATGCAAGTTTTGGCAAGCATTTAAATGAATGCCCTTGCAGAGATAATTCAGGAAGCCCTACAAATCTTAAATAATAATGAAAGATGCCTTGGATTTAGCTGGGCAGCATGCATGGGACAAATGAGCAGGGGTATGAGGGAACATGAGGAATTACTTAGGATTTAAAAATAATATCTTTCTATTTTTAGACTGAGCATAAAACAGTAACAGGTCAGGCTGGAGAATAGTGGCGGGGAATGGCCACATGACCCAAAAAAAGAAAAAAAAATCATAAACACACACATTCATTTTGTAGTTTAATATTTCACAGGGCTCCATGACTAGCAGGTCCCTCCAAAGAAAGAAGCAGTGCGACCGGGCAGCATAAGAAGCCAGTCTGCTGCCAAAAATAATGGATTATATTTTAAAAACTGTGGGTGCAGAGTGTGCTGCAGCTCTAGGGCAGCAATACAAATATGCACCAACAAGCAGGCTTTACACTGTGCTTAATATAATTATCAAAAAGGGGAAAAAAAGTAAATGAGATGTTGCCATAGCAACGGTTATCTCCTGAGGAATATGAAAGATAGGGGACAACCCTCACTGAGGGAATGCTTTTATTTATTGCTTCATATTCTGGAGGTTCAGCAAAAGCTATGCTGCAGGACATTGCTGTGCACTTGGTCTGCAGACCTTCATTTGCTAGCACTTGGATTGTCCCTGGGTCAGTGTGAGAGAGGGCCCTTGTTGCCATTACCATGAAGCAAGAACAGAGGGATACCTATTGACCCTTCCAGTCTGATATCCTGCCTCTATCAGCGTCCTGTCCCTGGCTTCACAGGAAGGCCAAAAACAAAACAAACAATCCCCGACATAAGGACCTAAATAACTGAAAAAATGAGGGGGTAGACGGAAACCGAGGCCCTTTTTGATAATCAACTTTTTCTCTGGACTCATCAAGTTTTAGTTTCCTTATCTTGGCCTAAAATCATCCAGCTTTTTACAAATCTAACTATGGTATCTGGACCCAATTTTGGGGTCCAGCGAAACTGTGCTCTGTGTAGAACCTGTGGGGAGGTGCAATCAAGGGGCAACCACTTGTACAAATCAAAGGGCCATTCCAGCACATGGAGATAGCTGGAGTAGAGTAGCTCTCTGGCCACACCCTGGTGTTCCAGCCACAACCCTCACCCCAGCTTCACCACCAACATCCCCCCTACACCAGAGGCTGCCACCAAGGGAAACCTCAAGAAGCTGGTTAAGCAAGCTTTATGGCCCATTTTTGCCATCAGAGCACCACACTGGGGCCAATAATCTGGCCCTTTCATTCACTGAAGACCTGTGGTCATGAATTCCACTAGCTGGCTTCCAACATTTTCTTTCAGTTGTTACAATTTCTCTTGCCAATGATTTCATTTTTCATGTTCTGGTGCTATACAAATAACACACATTACAACAGAATGAGAACAACCAACACATGTATAATGGGACCCAGGTAAAGCAGAAAAAGTGAGGGATAAAGGAAATAGACAAAATCATCAGAAAGCTTGGAGAGCAATGGTCAAGCATAGACCTCAGCCTATACTCCCCTTCACAGGAGCTGAAATACCCACATTCTACAGCAATGAAGCTGCTCCATGGCAACAACAAATTCTTCCAGTGTTTCCTTTATTCTGTGCCCTATGAATGTGGCATGTATTAAAGAGAGAACTACTTCTTACTATCACTGGTGTGGACATTCTGTAGCCCTACTGCTGTTCACTAAAGGATTTAAGCATGTTTTACTTATAAGAATGTGTCTACATTCCATTGACATCAACTGGACATAAGCTTGTGCCAGTATGTTTTGCTGAACAAAAATTGATTTAAGATTCTGCTTAAAATTAAGCATGTGCTTAGGTGCTTTGCAGAATTGTGGCCTTGAACAGTCAGATCTGGGTGTCAAATGTAGACATGAAGAAGGGCAATGAAAGGCCACTATCAATTACTGTAAGGACCAAAATATAAGGCATAAGAGGATGTTGTACTTCAAGATCATAATCAGTTTCTAGGCATGTTCCTCTTACTATTGAAGGAGATGTGGATGCTTGTAACATATCAGCTTCACTAGTATGATAATATACAGGAGGGCATCTGAAGATGGCACCACATTTTCTGAATGCTTTATATTTAAGTAATGGACATCCAAGGCAGAAAAGGAATGTAAAGGGAAAGTTTCACATTTTACAAGAAAATAAAAATCATCCCAGTAGCATCTAGCCTGTCTCTCAAGTCACAATCTGCTCTTCACAAAATTTGAAAATTTCTTTCACTTCAGACTTATTTGTGCTATCAAAACAGGCTGATACATGTTGTTACTTGTAGTAATTGAAAGGTTCTTTGACCCAGACTCACAGTGAGCAGTGCCTTATTCTAGGAGCAATATCCTCCATCTTTGCCTGTACTATATCTCATACTCAGCATTTGTATTGTCACTTTTTATTCCTGCTGCAGTACTCTTCTTCATCCACTGCTAATTCAGCCAACACAGACAGTTTCACATTTGTTCTTATTATCCACCATTTGCTTGAATACCAATCTAAACAATATTTCTAATCCACACAGCAATACTGCACTGGCACAGTGCAAATACATTTACATCTAATGTGTAATACTCATGTCTTCAAAATATCCAGTATGTCCAGCTGGAAGTACAAACAGGGTGATTATGTTCAAACACTAAATAAAGCAATTTTATTTTATTTTTTAGAAAAAACCAATAACTTGCATTATTTCATGCCTTCCTAAAGTTGAACATGCTAATAGACTTAATTTAAATCAACCTAAATTTCTAGCAAATTACAAAACAAATCCCAACCCTCTGTCTTTTGGAATAGAAACCAAATTCATGCTTCCAAAAATTCCAATTTTAAGCACAGCATACACTGAATATAGAGAGCAAGGGAAAAAAACCTCCTGATATTAGCCGCATAATATTCATGTCATTAGGTTATGCCATGTAAAAGAAAGAAATTCACCCTATTTTCCACCTTGAAAAACAGATTTTTTTCTAGCCCTATGTGATGCCTACTCAATAATGTAATAGAAGGAGACAGAAATTATGCATGTATAGAATGCAGCGAACATCAGAGAAGAATGGTAACAGTTTCGCCACCAAGTACAGTCATCTTAAAGAAAGAAAGAGAGAGACAAGAAGCAGAAGTGGGGGAAGGTGGGAAGAGAGATGGGTTTTATGCAAGGATGAGTTTCAGGATTGTAATACAACATGCTCCTCCCTCTAGGCAGGAGACCCTCTGGGTGTAGCAATAACAAATGTCTTGTATTGCTACAGCAGCTGTAGAAGTAAAAGCTGTAGCTTTAAGATCACCCCAATCTTGTTCTCCCTCTTCCCAGCTGGTTCCTTTCTAACTTTTTAGCCAGCTTTGCTGCCATGGCTAAAACAGTATCACTCTCTACCTCCTATTATCTTTTTACAGAGCGCTATTAACTCCTACCATGTCATGCCAGATGGGAGACATGATCTGAATATGTTGGAAGCAGTGGGGAGATCTCAGCTGAATTTTCTGAGGGGGAATCTTAACTCTCCTATGGCACACTATGCTCATACGTTAATGACTCTTTAGACAGTGTCCCTCTTGCAGCTTGAATGTTCAATTAATTCAGTTGCAGGTGCCCATCTGGAAGTGCTCCAGGTGTGTGGAAGCCTCTTAGCAGAGAGTTTACAGCCTATACAGTGTGGAGGACTAGAAAAGCTGCCTTGCCTGGACACTTCCTTTGGAAGTGTTATCCTGATAAACTAACAGCTGTGAAGTGCACATAGATTTAGGGAGGCCCATTGACTTCAATCCAAGTTTATTTGTCATATTTCTAAATGGGGGGAGTGTTCCTGATGTCTGATGGAAAACACCACCACCACTACTACTCTTTTGCACTTGTATAGCCACATGGTGTATGTCTACACTGTAGGAGGAGTGGGGTTTTGTTTTATTTTGAAAACTTGAATCTTCCGCTGTAGTTGTAAAAGCCCTCAGCTGAAAGCAGGTTTCACTCCAGTGAAGCCATCTGCAGCTTTTTACAGGTGAAGGACTGAAACATCCTCAAGTTTCCACGCCTGAGCAACACTACGGATTAGAACAAACTTTAAAATCCCAGATAATCCTTAGTTTACTAATAAGCAATTTTATCTAAATCCTTTCTTAAAAGTTGTGCTTCTCTGACTCATGCGAGTGGAAGAAAGTTACTATGTCCAATTTATAGACTCTATTCGGCAAGTAGGCTGCCAAGTCATGAGGCTCAATGGACTTCTCTACCTCAGCAGCTATGAAGCCTTCTCTTGATCTCTCTTAGAATTCCAGTTTCCATTCACTCCAGGCCCCATCCCGAGAAGGGCTGGGTAACCTGAACTCCCACTGGCCAATGATGGAGCTATCTTTTCCAGGAACTTCTATGGCCTTATGCCATAGTGTCTGAATGCATCACAATGTTTAATGCATTTATCCTCACAACATCCTAAGGAGGTAGGGAAGTGCCGTTATCCCCATTATACAGATGGGTAACCGAGACAAAGAGCGCAAGTATTGTAACTTGCCCAAGGATACATTGGAACTCTGAAGCAAAGTACGGACATGAACCTCCATCTCCTGAGTCCTAGGGGAGCATCCATGGCATTGGACCATCTCTTTCCTCTGGTAGCAATGGGATCTAAGTGTGCTTTTCAAGAGGGACCATATATTAAATTTAACCAAGTCACTGCATGCACAAGACAGGTAGTAGCATATGCTAATATGACTAATTAAGTATATTTGTGTACAGAATTACCTGAATTTGCACATGCAGCCATAATGATGGTGCATGCTAATCTAGAGCACACTTGGAGCATGTCTATGTTGCAGCAAAACAAAAACAACCAACTTGCAGCATCAAGTCTCAGAGCCTGGGTCTGCAGACTCACGCTCATGATACGGCACTAAAAATAGCAGTGTAGATGTTCCCACTTGGGTTCTGATACCTACCCCCCCTTGCTGGGTTTCAGAGCCCAAGCAGGAATGTCTACACTGCTATTATTAGCACAATAGAGCAAGCCCAAGTCTGTAGACCTGGTTTTAAGACTCACTACCACAAGTGTTTATTTGCAGTGAGGTGACACATCCTTCCACGCCTAACTTTTCTATTAAACCTTTATAGCAATTCATGGAATCACTCTTAGGCAGCATACTATGAAGAAAGTGGGTCTTCAAGGAGAAGAGTCAGGCACCTCCATGCAAGTATCTCAGGAGAGCTGTAAATGTGATTATATTGACCCTACTTACACTGCAGAGACATGTATTGACCTGCAGCAGCCTTCACTGTGTAGCTGCTAAATACATTCGCTCAAAGTATGGTAGTTGGCCTACCGTCACAGCTTGAAAATGTTTTCACTTGTGGTAACGCTGCCTGGTTTCAATTTTTATTTTCTGTCCTGTATGGAAGATTAACTGTGAGCCACAAGGTCGTATTCCAATTGGCTCTGCTCTGAAAAGACGGTTACTCACCTTTGTAACTTTTGTTCTTTGAGATGTGTTGCTCATATGCATTCCAGTTAGGTGTGCGCGCGCTGCGTGCACGTTCGTCAGAGAAACTTTTACCCTAGCAACACTCGGCGGGTCGGCTGGGCGCCCCCTGGAGTGGCACCGCTATGGCGCCGAATATATACCCCAGCCGACCCGGCCACCATTCAGTTCCTTCTTGCCGGCTACTCCGACAGCAGGGAAGGAGGGTGGGTTTGGAATGGATATGAGCAACACATCTCGAAGAACAACAGTTACAAAGGTGTGTAACCGTCTTTTCTTCTTCGAGTGATTGCTCATATGCATTCCAGTTAGGTGATTCCCAAGCCTTACCTAGGCGGAGAGGTCGGAGTGAGATGTGGCAGTATGCAGAACCGCTGCGCCAAAGGCTGCATCATCTCTAGATTGCTGGACCAGCGCGTAGTGCGAGGTGAAGGTGTGGACCGATGACCAGGTCACTGCACGGCATATCTCATGGATAGGCACGCTCGCCAGGAAGGCTGCTGATGACGCTTGAGCTCTAGTAGAGTGCGCTGTGAGGTGGCCCGAAGGGACATGAGCTAGGTCATAGCATGCGCGGAGGCATACAGTCACCCAGGAGGAGATCCTCTGGGAGGAGACTGGCAGGCCTTTCATCTGTTCCGCGACCGCCACAAACAGTTGGGGAGATTTTCAGAACAGCTTTGTTCACTCAATGTAGAAGGCGAGTGCCCTGCGCACATCTAAGGAGTGTAGCTGCTGCTCCCGCCGAGAAGAGTGGGGCTTCGGAAAGAAGACCGGGAGGAAGATGTCCTGGTTGGTATGGAAGGCAGACACAACCTTAGGGAGGAACGCCGGATGAGGGCGCAGCTGTACCTTGTCTTTACGGAAAACAGTGTAGGGCGGGTCCACTGTGAATGCGCTCAGTTCGGAGACCCGCCTGGCCGATGTAATGGCCACCAGAAAGACTGTTTTCCATGACAGGTACAGGAGCGAGCAAGTCGCTAGTGGCTCAAATGGTGGGAGCATGAGCCTGGTTAGGACCAAATTAAGATCCCAGGTAGGGTCAGGGCGATGTACAGGGGGATAGAGATGCTCTAGGCCCTTAATGAACCAAGAGACCAAGGGGTGGGAGAACACGGAGTGGCCACCCTCGCCTGGCCGGAAAGTGGATATGGCTGCTAAGTGCACCTTCAGAGAGGATGTCGCCAGGCCCTGCTGCTTAAGGTACCAGAGGTAGTCTAGGACCGTGGGGATCGAGGCCTCCGAAGGAGTAACGCCCTGAGTTGCGCACCAGCAAGAGAAGCGTTTCCACTTTGCCAAGTACGTGAAGTGGGTGGAAGGCTTCCTGCTGCTGAGGAGAACATGCTGAACCAGAGCGGAACAGCTCAACTCCGCCGCGTTCAGCCATGCAGGAGCCACACCGTGAGGTGGAGGGCTCGCAGGTCTGGGTGAGGGAGCCTGCCGTGGTCTTGTGTGATCAGGTCTGGGAGGAGAGGGAGGGGCACTGGAGTGTCCACGGACAGATCTAGCAGTGTGGTGAACCAATGCTGTCTGGGCCACGCAGGTGCGATCAGGATCAGGTGTGCTTTGTCCCTGCGGAGCTTCAACAGGACCTTGTGCACTAGGGGAAACGGAGGGAAGGCATACAACAGGTGGTGCCTCCACAACAGGAGGAATGCGTCCGTGATCGACCCCGGAGAGAGACCCTGAAAGGAGCAAAACTCCTGGCACTTCCTGTTCGAGCGGGAGGAGAACAGGTCTACGTGGAGAAATCCCCACCTCCGAAAGAGTGAATGGATGACGTCCGGTCTTATTGACCACTCGTGACATAGAAAGGACCAGCTGAGCCGATCTGCCAGCGCGTTCCAGACCCCAGGAAGGAAGGATGCCACTAGATCTATCGACTGGGCTGTACAGAAGTCCCAGAGTCGAATGGCCTCTTGACACAGGGGAGACGAGTGGGTCCCTCCTTGTTTGTTGATGTGGTACATGGCCATTGTGTTGTTCGTGAACACCGAAACACAATGGCCGTGTACATGTTGTTGGAACGCCTGGCAGGCAAGGCGGACTGCCCTCAACTCCCAGACGTTTATATGGAGTGTCAGCTCCTGGGACGAGCAAAGGCCCTGGGTACACAGGTGACCTAGGTGGGCCCCCCAACCGAGGGATGACGCATCCGTCGTTAAGGTCATCGATGGTGGCTGTGGATGGAACGGCATCCCTGCGCATACCAGGGATGGAGTTAGCCACCAATCGAGGGAGCGAAGGGGGCTGGGGGGAACTGTCACCAGGACGTCTATAGGGTCCCTGCCCAGGCGGAAGACCGAATGCAGCCACGTTTGGAAGGGTCTCATGTGGAGTCTGGCATACTTTGTCACATAAGTACATGCGGCCATATGCCCCAGGAGTCTGAGACAGGTGCGAGCTGAGGTGATTGGGGAGGCCTGTAAGCTTCGTATGATCGATACGATCACTTGGAAGCGGGGCTGAGGCAAGTAGGCCCTGGCTTGAGTGGAGTCCAGTGTTGCCCCTCTGCGTGGGGACCAGGGTGGATTTCTCGGTGTTGAGGGGTAGGCCCAACCGGGAGAATAGGTCCGTAACTATATTGACATACTGCCGTACCTGAGACTGAGAGGATCCCCTGAGGAGCCAGTCGTCCAGACACGGGAACACATGTATCTGTTGCTGGCGGAGGTGGGCGGCAACGATGGCCATGCACTTCGTGAACACCCTCGGGGCTGTGGAGAGGCCGAAGGGGAGGACTGTGAATTGGAAGTGCTGGTGGTTGGCCATAAAGTGAAGGTACTTCCTGTGCGGTGGAAAGATGGCAATGTGGAAATATGCATCCTTCATGTCGAGGGCAGCATACCAGTCTCCAGGATCCAGGGACGGGATAATCGTTCCCAGGGAGACCATGCGGAACTTCAATTTGAGCATCCATTTGTTGAGTCCCCGCAGGTCTAGGATAGGTCTGAGGCCTCCCTTGGACTTGGGAATCAGAAAATATCGGGAGTAGAACCCCCTTCCTCTCTCGTCTAAAGGTATCTCCTCTATAGCTCCTGCAGCGAGGAGAGATTGGACCTCCTGTAGGAGGGCTTGCTCGTGAGAGGGGTCCCTAAAGAGGTACTGGGAAGGGGGGCAGGAGGGTGGTGATGAAGCAAATTGGAGATGGTATCCTTGCTTCATTATGCACAGAACCCAAAGGTCTGATGTCAATTGGGACCACGCCAGGAGGAAGTGGGAGAGGTGGTTGGAGAAGGGAGGGAGAGGGTCCTGTCCTGAGGCTGGTACTCTGTCCCTGGGTGCACCTTCAAAAGTTGGACTTGGGGCCCGGTGGTGCCTTAGAGGGCCCCTGGTTTTGGCCTCCTTGGGAACCGGATTGGCATCTGCGGCCCTCCCCGCCCGCGCCTTCTACTGAGGTCCTGCCTCTGGCGAGGTGGAAAATATGGGCAGTGTATTTGGGGCCTGAAGGGTCTACGCTGGGTTACGAGGGCATGCATCCCCAGCGAGCGCATGATGACTCTGTTATCCTTCAGGCTCTGCAGCCTGGGATCAGTCTTCTCCGAGAACATACCCTTGCCATCGAAGGGTAAGTCCTGGATGGTGTACTGCAGCTCTGGAGGTAGGTTAGAGACCTGGAGCCAGGAAATGCGCCTCATGGTAATCCCCGAGGCCAAGGTTCTGGCTGCTGAGTCGGCCGCATCTAGGGAGGCCTGGAGAGAGGTCCTGGCCACTTTCTTACCCTCCTCCAGGAACTCCTGGCGTGAGTCCGAGGGTAGCAGCTCGGAGAACCTACCCACCTCTGCCCAAGTGTTGTAGTCAGTAGAGCCTGTTGGTTGGCCACACGGAGCTGTAGGGCCCCCGCTGAGTACACCTTATGACCCAGAAGATCCATCCGTCCAGCCTCTTTGGACTTTGGGGCCGGTGCCTCCTGGCCATGTCGTTCCCTTTCGTTGACCGACTGGACAACTAAGGAGGAGGGAGGAGGATGGACGTACAAGTACTCGTACCCCCGAGAGGGTACCATGTACTTTCTCTCAACTCCCTTTGCCATCGGTGGAATGGAGGCTGGAGACTGCCAGAGGGTGTCGGCAGTGGCCTGGATGGTCTTGATGAATGGCAGCACGACCTGGGTGGGGGCATCCGCAGTGAGGATGCTCACCACGGGGTCCTCGACTTCCGGGACCTCCTCCACTGGGAGGTTGATGTTGAGGGCCACTCTACGCAGGAGGTCCTGATGGGCCCTGAGGTCTATCGGCGGGGGCCCTGATGATGAGGTCCCTGCCACAGCCTCATCCGGTGAGGAGGAGGATACCCCGGGAATGAGGGGGTCCTGGACGGCCTTCTGCTCCTGGGACGGTTCCTGCTCCAGTTGCCCCGGGGAGTCCGGAGGATGTGTTACGTGCTCTTCCGACTCAACCGCGGGGGGGGCGGGAAATGGTGGCCTCTGGTGCCCGATGTTCTGAGGCAGCAGACTGGGTCTGGACCAGAGGAGCACCCTGGACTTGGTGGTATGCCCAGGGTGTCCAGAAGGACCACTGCTGAGGTCCTATGTCCTGCGGTTGAGAGTCCTGGAAGATCCCCGCCGGTACCTCTGTATCCCGGTCCCGGTCGTAATAGCTGTCTGCCTGGGAGGATGCGGACATGTGTCTGGACAGCCAAGGTGGAGCAGCAAAGCCTGGAGCCGAAGTCCCAACTGACCTCGTACCCCTCGATCGTGGGGACCGGTGCCGGTACACATAGCAGTACCGAGAGTGAGACCGGGACCTGCGACTGGCCCTGTGCCAGGAGGTCGACCGGGATCTCGAGTCTCTATGCCCTGATCTGCTCCGGGAGGTACGGTGCCTGGTACAGTGCCGGGAGCTGGAGCGGTACCGCAAGTAGCGGGTTGGTGAGCGAGAGACTGACCAGTGCCGAGAGTCCGACCGGTGCCGGGAGTCCGACCGGTGCCGTGGCGAGGACTGGTGCCGGGATTGGGAGCGACGTCGAGATCGGGAGCGATGTCTCGACTCAGAGCAGCGGCGGGACCGTGATCTTGATCGGTGCCGGTCCGCTACACTGACCGACGGCGGTCTGGTCAGGGTTGGCTTGCCCAGGGACTGCAATACCCGCACCGGCGGTGCTGGGGGTAGGAGCGGTGCCACTTCAGTGATAACGATCAAGTCCCTTGCCGCGGAGAAAGTCTCCAGGGTAGACGGTAAAGTGAGCTCTACCACGGCCGGTGCCGGGGAGCTGTCAGGTGCCAGACTCAACTGCCCTCGTGGGGCTGGAGTCGACAGCACCGGCTTTGGCTGCGCCGCGGCAGGTATTGCTGCCGGGCGGTCAGTCTTAGGTGCAGTCTCTGTCTGCAACACTGGCGTTGCCGTCTGACCCTTCGCCGTCTTCGACCTCAGGGAGAGGGAGCGGCGCGGAGTCGACTTCAGTGCCGGCGGTGGCCGGTGCCGGGAATCCTTAGGCGTACCAGCGATGCCCAGTGCCGTAGGGGTGTCTCTACTCACTTACTGGCTCGTGCTCGGTGCCGAGGGCAACGGTGTCAGGGCCGCTTCCATCAGGAGCTGCTTCAATCTAATGTCCCGCTCCTTTTTTGTTCTTGGCTTAAAAGCCTTGCAAATCTGGCACTTACCGGATAAGTGCGATTCCCCTAGGCACTTCAAACAGGAGTCGTGGGGATCGCCTGTTGGCATCGGCCTATGACAGGCCGAGCACTGCTTGAAACCCGGTGAGCCAGGCATGAGCTCCGGCACCGGGTGCGGGGAAGGGGCTATCCCCCGAACCCCGCAACACTTACTAATTAACAACTATAACTATGAACTATAACTAACTCTAATGAACTATATCTATATATATACAATAACAGTTAACTATACTATGAATAACTAGAAGAGACTACGAGTAGCTAGGGAAGGTGGAGGTCAGCTAAGCCGCACTCCACTGTTCCTACAACTGACACGGGCGGTAAGAAGGAACTGAAGGGTGGCTGGGTCAGCTGGGGTATATGTTCGGCGCCATAGAGGCGCCACTCCAGGGGGCGCCCAGCCGACCTGCTGAGTGTTGCTAGGGTAAAAGTTTTTCCGACGAATGTGCACGCGGCACGCATGCACCTAACTGGAATGTATATGAGCAATCACTCAAAGAAGGAGCCAATCCAAGAGCGATATGGGACTTCTGATCTAATCCAGCACCAAACTATAATACTTCCTACATCACATGTACAGCTGTATTTTAAAACTGTGTACCTAATTTGTGAAATCAAAGTAATCACAGGCAACAGTCAAGGTAACTGCATATATAAATATGGCTAATTGGGTGTATTTGTGCACAGAACAACCCTAATTTGCACTTGGAGCCACAATGATTGTGCATATAAATCTGGAGCATACTTTCTCACCTAATTTTGCCATTAAATCTGGCCCATAAAGAAATTACTGCAGCATGCAGTTGTAATGCAGGGTTTGAAATACACTTTCTGCTAGGGAGTGTAGCATACAATTATTTTGTATACTGCAATACTCAATTAGAAAATAAAAAGCAGAGGAATGGTTCATTCCTTTCCTCCTTTGGGAACAATGGAACCTGGATCTACAGAAGAATAAATTACTGGAGTTATAAGTGATGTGGCAAGTTATATTGCTGAGCAGAACCATTGGTAAGATGGGAAAATCAATTCATAATGAAAGTTCTTTCCCTATCAAAATATATCTGTTTCCCAGTGTACAAAATTTGGAATTCTATATTAAAACTTTATGCAAACATTTCTCTGCAATCAGGGTGACTGTGAAGTCTTTGTGCCAAATCTTTGCCTTGCTCCTCTATATCTAAAGCTTGGCACATAGTATTGGCACTGCAGTGTTGCCAGCCGCAAGTAATCAAATATCATCAGTCAGCTTCCTCCCCATTCCCTCCCATAGACCATTAGATAAGCCAAAAAAAAAAAAAGATAAAAAGAACCCCAATTTTTTTATTTTTCCTTCTGGATTTCAAGTTTTTCTCCACAATCAAAGAGGTAAGAAACTTACATTTTTAAAAAATGAAAACTGAGTTAAATCACCTGACTCCAAAACCTGGGTCTTTAAGAAAAAACTCCAAATATCATGAGACTCATGACAAAATCATAAGAGTTGGCAACCTGATGGTTCTTTGATTGTCAGAGTAAGCAGAAGATTTATTATTTGTGAGGGCTCAGAAATAAAATGTTAGTAGGGAGTGGCTTGATACTATTTCATGTCGACATCAATGGAGTGGCAGAAGGGTGATGGCGGGAGGGGGCACTTTTCACCTTAACCTTCCATGTTTTCAGAGCAATAATGGTTCTAATTGGTGGCTACTTGGTGTTTATCAACTAAAGATGACAGAGGAGGGAGCAGACCACCAGTTGTTTCTAGCAAAGACAACACAAAGGAAGGGCATGGTGGGATTGTCTGAGGACAGACTGAAGTGCAGCTAGTGAGGTCTTCTACACATGGCTAAGATAAGCCTCCACACAGCCGTTTTGAAGTTCTTTTGTCACTGTCTTTACAGTTTGCCTACACTTCTATTTACAGTGACCTTGTTTGGCCACGTGATTGCTGTGCTTTGCATGGCTTTTATTTTATTCTAAGGTCACCAGAATGAGTTAGTATTTGCCATGCTATGAGATCCCAGTGGAAAACAGACTGGCCTACGAACGAATTGCCATAAGAGCAACGCTAGCAATAATAGACAAACAACACGCAGCCTCAGACTTGCTTCCCTCGCTTCAGTTGCTAAAATTATTGTTTAAGGTCACATGACTCCTCAATGGCCACCTTTGGGGTGACTGCTAGATTCCGAGGTACTGTAGGGCAGATGGAGCAAACAGGACCAGAGGAGAAACTAGTCATGATGATGCAGGAGAGGAAATACCCACATCCTGTGCCTCAGTCTGCATGGATATTCAGTCAACTGCATCATTGGCTGCGCAGTGCTTGGATAGGTCTGTGCCTTTGATGAGCAGCCAAACTCCCTGGTCATTCGAGACCCAATCACGGTACTCAGTACTCCACTCATGTTGAGTGACAGCAGCCTCAAAACAAAGGAGACTTCACTCATCTGGGCCTAGGCCTAATCCCACTTTGTGGGAGAACTCCTCCTTGTGGCTGCATCTCAGCATGCCCCACAGAACGGCTGAAAAGTGATGGGAATTCCTAAGGCACACCAGCGTGCAAATGTGTTTGGTAGCTTCCATCCCCACTTGACTGGGTGTGTGTTTGTGGGTGTGAGTGTGGGTTTGTCTCTTTAGATATTTTAATTAATTAATTTTATTCACAGGCATCTCCAAAGTACCTGTCAGTGCAATATCCGTTTGCCATTGCGTCCTGATCTGCCATGCTGCTTCACAGTGTGAATTTCTGAATGCACGAATCTGTGAGAGGTAGATTTCATAAGCTGTTCTGCAAAATAATGGCAGACCCTCAAAATTACACAAATAAGAGTGCTGAGGGCTCACAAAGCATATGAAAAACTGGCGGAAAGATCTGTAGGACTTTTTAAAAATTTTTAAATGTCAATTATTCCCAATCCTCTCGGTGGGCAAAAACCCACAGCTCTCTCCTTGCAAGCATAAGCTTAAATGATGGAAAAGGTTACACAGGATTACTTCTAAGCAGAGCCTTAAGATATCGCCATATTATTTTGTTAATTTTAAAAACAGATAAGCTGGGGTTGAAAAAATTCAATCCAACTATTTACTCTATAGTCTGTTGGACAGCAATATAAAAAAGCCCTCCAGATTTCTCATAGATACAATGCATAGCATTGACACAATAAGTTAATATGACAGCATAAAATCCAATAGTCACCCTGGGATCATACAATAAATAGAATCTGTTAAAGTATTCTGTAAACTCTCCTGTGAGATATTTCTCTTTGAGCCAGACTTTTACAGGAATTATTTAATCATAATTAGAGGGTAATAAAACAGCAGCACCTGAATAATCTCTTTTATTACCTATTTCTTAATTAGTTCCTGTTCATTATAATTCTTTCGGATATTTAAAACTTATGATGTAAGTGACACAGTGTAAAAATATTAGAAACCGTATACATCTGTGCGAAAACAGCCTTTGCACATTATCCAAAGTGTCTGAATATCTCAAAAGTGTATCGTTTTGGATCTACCAAAGTATTACACAAAAAAATATCAGCAAATGAAGTGCTCTTTTTTTCACTAAATGTGGGGAGGAGGAGATTCATAAATCCAAAAGTGACAAAACATCTTTTCAATTTAAAAACACAGAAATGGCCAAGGTTAAATATAACACTAGCAAAAATAGTTTAAAATAACCTAAAAATAGAGAAGTCAAAAAGAAGTATACATTTATATTACATCCAACAAAATGATATTAAAAGAATGTTAAGATTGCAAAATTGAGCAAGCAAAAATTACGAAATGCCAGAATTAAGGTTGTCACAGTGGCCCCTGTCGGACAGGAGGAGAAACTGCAGTGAAAGGCTGCTAACCTGACACAGCTCCGGGATGGAGCATGCTCAGTTCAGGTGTGAAAGTAGAAACAGGGACTTACTGGGTTGGGGCCACTCTGGCCCCTGGAAGGGGTAGGGCCTCAGGTGGAAGGGGCAGGGATGGGGGGAGTCAGAGCCATCCCTGGCCCACCCTGTACCGGTAAGTTCCCTCCCTCCCTCCACTGTCGGTGTAGCAGCAGCACCTGGGGACTCCAGGGGCTATTTAAAGGGCCCAGGGCAGTAGACGCAGAGGGAGCCCTGGTCCTTTAAATAACCCCTAGAGCCCTGCCGCCTCTACGACAGGGCTCTGGCAGCAGGGCTCTGGTGGCAATTTAAGGAGACTGGGGCTCCAGCCACTGCTGGGAGCCCCAGGCCCTTTAAATTGCCACCTGGGGAAGCTGGGCCGCCCTGGTACAACGCACTGGCTCTTGCCGGTACGCCGTACCAGGGCGTACCGGCTTACTTTCACTTCTGGCTCAGTTGCTCTGTGTGGATGACACATGCACAATCTGGTCACACACTGGAGCTCTGAGGGAATGCAGCATGCTTAGTACAGATGGGATCTTTGGAGAATTTAACAGCCAAACTCTAACAAATCTTTATAGAGCATGTGTGAACTCAGATTTTTTCAGAGGCTCAGAGTTGCCCCTGTTTGGCCAGTTTCCCTAAAGATGGGAAAAGGCACATCCTGTTATCAGGGCAACCTCCCTGCCAAACTTGCAATCCATGCAAAAGTTTCTCAACAAAATGGTTGTAACTTCATGTAAGGAAAATAGTTGGTTCCACTATTAATTTTCTTTCTTTTTGGCTTCATAAAACTCCCAAGTATTTATGTACATATGCTACAAAAATTAAGATGATTAGCACAATTACATAAAATACATTTTGATATTTCTTAATTTCCTATAGCTAAACACGTTGTAAAGTCCACCCAATTCTGTTCTGAAGACTCTCTTTGAGACTACAAATAAGTAATAACTGATAACTTGACAGGCCTTTGAACACTGTTGAGTTTTTAATAAAAAATTCATGCCAGGGACCAAAGCTTTAGCTGTATATATGCTAAGTCTAAGGCAAGTTTCACTCTACTGAGAGTGTAATTGGATTAAAACACATCATTTGATAATTTTCTGAACTTAGTCACTGAAATGGACATGTAAGTAATTTCAATTTCACAGAAAACTAGTCGTCTTGGTACAGTTATACAGTTTGGTGAAAAGTTATTTTTAGGAAGTTTGGAAATAATACACTATTTTAAAATGTCAAATATGCAACAAAAGTGGATTCTACTCTGTTCTTCCCTCATGTGTGTGCCGGTATTTCCTATATTAGGTGTAACATACATTTTTTCAAAACACCACCTGTGCTTAGCAATTTTTATAATTTAATTCTGCAAAATGTGTAGATAATTACAGTATTAATGAAAATGAAAGCTCCACAGATTTCTCTACAAACCTCTACTACAGTATCTCAATCTGGAACTAACACACCCTTATTATTTCAGTCTTGTGTAGACTGGCACTTGTGACCTATTATATGATCACTATGGGCTGGGACCAAATAGGGACTAGGGTGAGATGCAGAAAGTCATTCTCTTTGGTGCTAATAGAAAATATAAAATATGAATGAAATGTTAAAACTGAATGTAGAAAAATAATCAGTGACAACAAACTATTATAGGACATTTAACACCGTTTACACAAATTCTGAAAGGACACTGCCAACGCCTTTATGCCTTAAATGTAGTTTTTTTGATTACCAAATACTAATGTGTCAAATTTTCAAAACAGCGTCCAACTTTGACCTCGCAGTTTTACCTTTGCCAGTCCAAATTAAAGGTTAAGGTCCCTTTGAAAATCTGTCTAAGCAGGGGGAAAAAAATGAAAACAATTTTTTTTTCATTTAAATACTCCCTGCAGAGCTCTAAATCCAATCACAATATGTAGTTATTTATTTTGATCCATATCGCTGCCACTACAAAAAGAACCCATCCCAGATTCTGGGTCAGTTTGGCAATCTTTTACAATATACTATTACACCAATTGTCTATTTCAATTTTTATGCGCTTTAGGGTTCTAAATCTGTTCCTATGTGTTTTCACAATGCTTTGCAAAAAGGAACCCTGAACCCCGTTGGTGTCTCTAGATGCTACCAAAAATATATATATAACTATTACTACTAATTATAACAACAAACAGTGCCATTGTTTTAATAGAAATAGGACAATATTTTGAGGTTAAAATATGATATTCATTTTTGACACTGTTTCTGCAAGTATAATCAATGGTTTATAATTAAAAGATATGTAATCCTTTTTTCTATGCTACTGCTAAGTTTTTCTACATCTATGACTGTGTCAATTCCCAGTAGAAGTGCCTATTCTGTACTGCTTCTGCAATTGTCCTCATAGCAGAGTCTTGCTAATGCATTGATCCAGCAGCAATTACTAGCAAGGTAGGGAAAAGTTACACTAATTCCCTGTCTTTATTCTCCCCCCGCCCCCAAGCTGCAGGGTATCAGTTTCCAAGTCTGTGAGACTGTGTGCAATACTAGTTGCTAACATTACTTTGTTCATCAGGAATCAGGGCAAACATCACAGCCTGGGTAGTAGACTCTAGGGAGGAGAAGAATTAAGGAGCGGAAGAATGATCTTGTAGTTATAACACAGGCTTGGGAGTCTGAGGAACTCTGTTTAATTCCCAGCTCTGGCACAGGCTCTCTCCCCATGGGCCAAATTCAGAGATGAGTCTAAATGAGTTGAGAGGTAGTCTAACACAGGGGTCATGCTTCAAACATTTCAATTGCTTTGACTAGATATGTTACCTCAGTATTTGGATCATTATAAGCATTCCCTATACCAATCTCACTTCAGAGGTAACCTTATCTAAGGCAAACTTGGTAAATACTAAAGGATGACCACTGTCCACCTCCTTCTTGTGCCACAAACCTGTACATTGCAGAAACTTAGACTCAAACCCACTTATAGTGTGTAATTTCCCCTTCCCTTTCCTCTCCCCTCCCCTCCCCTCGCCCTTCACTTAGAATTTGGCCCACTGAGTGTGAGTGTAAAGGAGTCTAACTTCGGCCACGACCCAGTCACACATTGGTAAGAAGATAAGAGAGAGTCTAGTTCGGGGTTGACAACCTTTCAGAAGTGCTGTGCTGAGTCTTCATTTATTCACTCTGATTTAAGGTTTTGTGTGCCGGTAATACATTTTAATCTTTTTAGAAGATCTCTTTCTATAAGTCTATAATATATAACTAAACTATTGTTGTATGTAAATTAAACAAGGTTTTTAAAATGTTTAAGAAACTTCATTTAAAATTAAATTAAAATGCAGAGCCCCCCGGACCGGTGGCCAGGACCCGGGCAGTGTGAGTGCCACTGAAAATCAGCTCGCATGCCACCTTTGGCATGCGTGCCATAGGTTGCCTACCCCTGGTCTAGTTGCATCACCTTACAGTACATCACTTATGAATTGGATTGCCTCAGTTGCTCCTTCTGCAAAATGGAGAGTATAATACTTGGCCTGCTTCTGCTACCTGTTATTTGTGCTCATACATGTCCATACTGAGAATAAATCAGAATGAGGTAAAGTATTCTGTATCAGTAGCGATGCATTTTCTCTCTCTCAACAAGAAAGTAAACCAATTAGAATTCAAATCTCCTCATTCCCTTGCAGAAGCCTTGACTACCCTAAAAGCCCGTCAGTTGTATCAGTCACTCCTGAATAGTTTACAACAGTCTAGCTCATGCACTGGGCAATCTGAAAGGTTGCCATCCAAAAGCTAGTTAACAATGGGTGCAGTCCAGTACTAGAAAGTATTCTGAAATTTATCACAGGTTATTTGGTAGGCTTGTATCAGTTCCTGTTCAATTTGTGTATCATATATCAGGACATCAATCAGATATAACCAGCTGAATAAAGCATGCAATACTCTGCCTCCAAGCTTACAAGACATGTAATGGCAGGTGAATTCTTGCAGCCGTGGATCCCCAGAGCCCACACCAACAAGAGCTGGCTTCAGTATTGGCTTGAAACTACGTCGGTGTTTGGAAAGGACCAGCACACAGAAGGTTAGGTGTTACCTATTTATCTCCTGTATCTTCTGTGTTACAGAGAATCTCAGAAGGGGCGCAGTGAAGCAGGTTATAAGGGCACAGAGGCACCAAAACAGTCAATTAAAACACCTACTGCAGACAGTAGCGAGGAAAAAGGTGAGAAGTGCAGAAAGCTCATGGCTTTCAGCGGAACATTTTTATACAAGTGCAATATTCAACCGAGGCTCTGTTACAGACTGAGGGGTGGGGGGAAATGATTCCATTAATACAAATAAATTACCTTTTACCATGTTAAATAAAAGCTAATAAAAATGAAGCTGCAATGTACATGGCAGATTTATGCTAACCATAATCCAGTCATTCCAAGACAGAAACACTTTAACATGATATTAAAAAAAAATCAAATTAAACTTTAATGAATACTATACTAGGTGTCAGAAACTGCTTTCTCTTTTACACATTTTATATTGTAAAGCATATACTTTAATTCTGCCTGAACTCCAGCTTGTTAAAAAGTTGATCAGCCCATTTGAGAAAATGAACTACGATTACTGCCACATCTTTTTTTAACACTGAAAATGGTGCACACAAGCTAACAATCACTCTGGAGCATTTTAGGTGGCATTCCAAAATCAGAGCACAGGTTGCTAAATAAGGGAAATACTGTATTTCCGCAGAATAATATGCTGCAACACCTGAAGTTGGGCCTTAATAATATATATGTGATGAAAACAGAAAACCATCAAAGAAGCCTGTTGTTTAAACACTACAAAGCCAGTTTGACATCTTTCCTTTAGCAGAACAATAAGAGCATTTTTATTGGTAGAAAAGTCAGAGATGTCCAAAACAGTAAGATTCTTTATTGCAAGACCACTACCTGGGAAAAACAGTTTAATGTTAACAACAGCAGGAGCTGCAAATTTAGCTGCGTGGGGTAGAAAGCTTTTGGTTATTATTTGATGGCAAACTATTGTTACTTTCAGCTTATTTACATATATATAAATACATACATGTGTGCACTGTATTCTTATTTTGAGCAAAAACAAATCAGCAAGCAAATTCTAGGGACCAGGAACATGGTTGCCAGGAATCCATGCAGACCGCTTTTTGAAAAACAATGAAATCTTCACTCCCTAAAATTACAACGGTGTGAGTTTCTGAGGAGCACAGTGAGCAGTGTCAGTCTAGGATCAATTCAAGGCAGTGAACAATTTGAGATCTCACAGGGCTGGAAACAGACTGAGAGGGAGGTTTTTCAAAAGCACAAAGGAGAGAGAGGCTTTCAGCATCCAGTGACTTTCAGTGACAACTGGGAGCCTAGCTCCTGTTTGCAGATCTCCCTCCCACCCCCTGCAGCTTTATACCAAACTGGAGATTCCAAACATTCTAACAGGATATGTGACATTTTGCGCGTTTCTGCTGAAGGGCTGGAGGTAGCAGGTCTTAAAATTACAATATCAGGCTTCAATTCTGCAATGTGCTCAGTGGGGAACTGCACAGAGCCCCATTGACTTCATGCAGAGCTCATTGCAGGATCAGGGCACTGATTTCTGTGGAAGTGCTATTTCTGATCATTAGTAGAGGTTTCTAAAATTCTCTCTCTCTTCCTCTAAGGCTTGTACAGTTAGATTTGCACTGTACCAAAGGCATCTTGGCTTTGCTCTGCATCAGTAAAACCTGATTGCTCCAACATTTGTAGAAAGCAAATACCAAAGGGATGCAATCATGGCCAAAGTGAATTCTTTTAAAAATTCAAATGAATACTTGAATTTTTTTTTGCACTATTAACCCAAGTCTACCGCCAACCCTGTCGCCAGTAAGAAGTGCAATGGGACTTTTGACTACTGAAGGGGGTGAGAAATCCACCAATTTGATTTTTATTAGCATTTATAGCATGAGAGGAAAAAATGGAAAAAAGCAAGAGTTTTTGACCAATGCCGGATCCAGCACAACATTTAGGCATGGGTTTATCTTTTAACATGGGGTAGTCAATGGACTAAGACCCAAGATGATAAGCAGAGGATGCTCACTTTTCACACTTTAGGGACACTTTACAAACTGCTTCCCAAATTTGGCCAGAATATGCAGGATCACTTCATTTCAATATGTAATTTCAGATGCAAATACAAATTTACTAATGCAAAAAAGCAATCTTTATGCATAAATCAGGCACTAAGCACTTACATATCACCCGTGTGCAAATGTTGTGCGCTACATTGGCACATAAAATGCCTGTTATATCGGTGATCAAATTCTACCACCCCCAACAGTATGGGATGGTGCAAACTTCACAATCTCAAGGTAGTGAATTTTTCTACCCTGTGTATGACTCTCACATGTTCTCCTGCTCCTCACCCCATGACCTCAATCCAGATTGGGACCAGTCTTCAGTTGCCCATCTGCCTCCATCCCAATGGATACAGGTGTGAAAGGAACATCCAAATTTTGGAAGGGTATATACCGAGGGCAAAACTGCTGGCAAAAAATAGGCCACTATTCACCTTCCTTTCCAGGATACAAAAATTCAAATGCAATTATGTTTCATTTATTTATAATTGCAAGTAGTGCTTTTATTTTTCCCACTGGTGACAGAAAAGGGGGGATTCTGTGACCTGTATCAGGCAGGCACTATAACTTGCTTGTGAATCAGATGGATTGATGTAGAAGTGTCCATTAAATTTCAGTGCCAGTGACATCTCTACCTAAAACACACAGCTCAATTATATCTGCACGAAGAATACCTAGAACTGAGGAAAATGTTACTTATAATTGGCTGGCATTTGCAGACAAATAGGGGAAGGGGGAAGCGTGGAAATTACAGCAAATCATCATTCCTCAGTATATTGTGAGGTTGTTTACAGTTTTGTTCTTTTGTTTTGCCGATAGGAAAAAAACCACCTGAATCAACAGACTACGATTTCAATTTTACATTCTATATTTCAAGAAACACTTTGTAGTCCAGAATGTTCTGGAATACACAGGCACCATTTACTGCATCTTGAGAAAATGAGGTAGGATCATCCTGAATTACAGTTACCATTGCTGCCAATGATTTGTTCAGTTACTGCAATGTAAAGTCTGCTGGCAAAATTTTAACTGAAGATTTATGAGCAAATTCATAGTGACTTAAACAGCAAGTGCGGGTGCATTATTATTCTATGGCAAAATTTAATCCAAACTGGGGGGGATGAGGACTAAGATCAGTAGCACAAAAAATAGGCCAGTGGCATTTTGTTCCACTGCCCTTTTGCACCATCATCAGAGGTATGTCTAAACTGCAACCAGGAGACACAATGGTAGCATGTGTAGACATGCCTGAGCTACCTTTGACTGAATTAGCTCACTAAAAATAGCAGGAAAGCCATGGTGGGACAGGCTAGCTTCCCAAATACATAACTAGGCCCTGGGTGGAATTGGACTTGCCCAACCTGGGGGGATAGCTCAGTGGTTTGAGCATTGGTCTGCTAAACCCAGGGTTGTGAGTTCAATCCTTGAAGGGACCATTTGGGGACTGGTCCTGCTTTGAGCAGGGGGTTGGACTAGATGATCTCTTGGTCCCTTCCAACCCTAATAAGCTATGATTCTATGCCCCCTGTGGCTACACTGTTATTTTTAGCAAGCTTGCTCAGTCAAAGCTAGCTAGGGTTTGCGTATATGTTCTGCAATTGCGCTTCCCAACTGCAGTGCAGTGCAGACATAACCACTGTGTCAAATCCTGCCTTGCAATATGCATGCATAGCTGCTGTTGTAATCAACAGGCTTTTGCATATACATATTTGAGGGCAGAATCTGGCCAGCGGACTTCACAAACTGAATCATTAGTGATCTCACTGAAAGCACTAGGAATAGTGCAGTCTCTGGGGATCTGATTTGCTTGTTTCATCATTGATATGATAAATGGCTTAAAGCAATTAGAAACTGTACCGCTATGACATTTGACCAGATTTACTGCATTCAGATTCATAGAGTTGGATTCGCATTGTAAGCATCTGCCTCTGACTTATACTGCTTCAAGCCCTAGTTGGCTCACACAGTTATGATGACTGCATGCCCCCAGTCAGGATCTGTGCACACAAAACCAATAGTTTGTACACACACTTACTGTGACACCTAAGTATGGTATGTGCAGTAATTATGCATGTACAGAGGAATGAAATAGCATGCATTGTGTGTGTGGAATTATATATGTGGAGTTACAAAAATTTTAACCACATGGGCCTTGCAGGACTTGAACAATCTCATGGGCTTTGTGTTATTTTAAAATGAAAATGAAAAATGTACTTTGCATAATTTAAAAAAGCCTAAATATGCACATATTCTTTAGAAGTGAAATTCCCACATGCCATACAAACCGTCTAGCCCACTCATTCCACAGCAGGAGTGGTGAGTGGGTGAGCACAACTCTCAGATCTAGCAGCCAAAACAATACAACTCCCTCAACCTAAGCAAACAGACTTTCCTATGATATATGCTCCTGCTCACTGGGTCACCGTGGAGTCTGGCAGCAGGGCATGCAGGGGTTACAGAGAGCCCCTACACAGCCCCTCTGCTTCCTGACTCTTCTATGCAATGAGGATGAGCAGGGTTTCTTCTTAGCAGAGTCAGACTAGAGACTTAATCAACGTTTTCTATTAAAGATAGTAAGGGCCAGATTCTGCCACCCTTGTGGAGTAAAGTGCTATTCAACAGGACTAAGAGCATCAGAGATCATGCCTGAATGATTTTAGGAGAATTGTGCACATGATACATTTTAAATAACAGCCAGTTTGTAGAAGATGAGTAACAATGAACAAATTCTTCATCTTTGTTCTACAGTATCTTTCTTCCATATGGTAATAATATTTTGCACTTATAGAGAAATTTGCATGTTCAAAGCACTGTCCAAACATTAACCAGTTAATCCTCAGATCATCCCAAAGAGTCCTTGTTATCATCACCATTGCATAGCTGGGGAAACTGAGGCACATAGCGGTGAAGTAACTTGCTTAGGGCCAAAGAATGAGTCGCTGACAGAGCCAATAATAGAATGCAGGGCCCAGATCAAGCCTCTAGCCTACCATGTTGTTCAAAGAAGCAAATACAAGTAATTTCTTTCAAGACATACTTCTATAATAAGTTGCATGATGTATTTCTTTGTTTATCTTTTTAATTGAGATTTACTATTAAAAAACTGCTTAAGTCCATTTAATTAATCTTCTGCCAAGATAAGAAATCTTAAAAATTATTATGAACACATTCACTATTACTTCATCCAACCTGCCTCCAGCTGAACGTCTGCTTTTGTCTTTCATAAGGCTCATAAGAGCAGAACTGGATCATAACACAAGTAACACTGTCGTAATGTGCATTTTAGTTGACCCTGTTATTTAACCTCTCATTCGTGTGTGCCCTAGACAAAATGAAGCCTATTACATGAATTGGACATGTACTGCTTGGATGAACATATGGTCAATTGAATTGACTGAATCTCATTTTTACAAAGTCTTAGTCTTCTGTATTCATTGTGTCAAAGCCATCTACGGAATCATCAGACTGTTCTTTTCCTTAAAGACTCTCTCTTTCTCACACTCACTCTCATCAGGTCCTTAATTTTTGCCTTTTTATAATCTGAGAACTGATTAATCTTCATAACAGTCATCACCACCAACAGTTTCTCCAGTAAAGATATGTCAGTGCAGAGAATGCAGCTTTGCAAACTTTGGTATGAAGATGAAGTAAAGGAAATTCAGTGTATGTGAAGGGTGTTGTTTGGTTTACTGTTAAGTTTTGAAGTCCCAGAAGACAAGTCTTACAGCTCTGAAATCAAGATAAAATGAATTATATCTACTTTGCTACAGGTGGCTTATCAGCAGTGTGGAAACATTCCAGATACTCATTATACATGATATACATAAGAAAAGTGAAAATAGTTCTTTCCAATGTATTGTAGTATCAATGTCCTGAGGTTATAGATTTGGTCTTTGTGAGTACTATTAAGAGTAACAGCATATGATTCTGTTGTAGATTTTTTTCCAGATGAAATCTCCCCCAATTATCTCAGTCAGGGTAGGTAGAAAGATACTGGCTGTTATTCAGTAGCTGCTTAAATTTACTCTCTGATGGAAATTCATCATTATGGGTGAAATTCATCTGAGTACGGAAGGTCAACACAAGGCATATGTACAGTTAGAGCCCTCTCTCCATTTAAGGTTCTGCTGAAGTTTTGCATAAATCCTTATTCTGCACTGGAGTGAAATTCACTTGACGGGGTCTTTACACTATTTTTCATACATGAGGTATGAAAGCATTCTGTGATGTGTCATTCCATATTATTTATGAAAATATGCTTATGATATGAATGTGACATAACTAAGATCTACTTTATGCCAGATGGCTCATGTGAGATATCATTGGAAAGGTTATGGTTTACTGAATGCAATTATCCAATTTGTATGCCTATAACATTCCTGTATCTGAAGTTACGAATATTGACTATGGATCTGTATTTCAACTATGCTACTTTGGGTGATGCTCACTGCTAACACTTCAGGTACAACGATGGAAAAGCCAGACAGGGTGGATGCATAGGCGCTGACTCTTGGGTGCTCTGGGGAGAAAAATTGGTGGGTGCTCTGCACCCTCTGTCAGCCAAACTCCCCGCCACACCTCACCTCCTCCTCCGCCTTCTCCCCTGAGCATGCCGCGTCCCCGCGGTGCCAAACACCTGTAGCACGCTCTGGGATGGAGGGAGAGGAGTCAGAACATGGCATGCTCAGGGGAGGAGGCGGCGGGGAGGAGGCGAGGCCGGGGCGGGGATTTGGGGAAGGAGTCGGAATAGGGGCAGGGAGGGGGCAGAGTGGGGGTGGGGACTTTGGGAAAAGGGGCAGGAGGGGGCATGGCAGGGGTGGAGTCGGGGCGGGACTGGGGGCAAACGGGGGTCGAGCACCCACCAGCGCCAGCAGAAGTTGGCGCCTATGGGCGGATGGCCCATCAGTGAGGGCAACAGATGTGAAAATCTTGGCCCTCCTCTGGACACTCCATACTGCTACTGGCTCATGGACGCTGTGATCCTACAGAGTCAGGTGGACTTGTCACCTGATACTAAAACATTACCTGGGACTTCTTGTAACTTTCCACTGTAAGGGAAAAGGGGTCAAGTTTGGGGAAAAAAAGGATTCCTGCCTTATGTAAATCCTATTTAAGGATGAGGAGGAAGGCAAACAGGACACCTCCTCTCCATGGCCTGTCTGCCCAAGAAGAAAAACTGAAGGCAAGGGGGGGGGAGTCCAGACAGCCAGGAGTCCAGTTTGAAAAGGAATATAACTGGTCCTCTGAACCACAGAAATCTTGCAACCTGCCTGCAATAATATCTATGGTGAGAAAAACTATTTGAAACCAATTTCTTTCGTGAAACTAGCTTATTTTGTGTGTTTGATTTCATTTGCTTAGTAATCCGCTTTGTTCTGTTTGTTACCCATTTTACTACTTAAAATCTGCCTTTTATAGCTAATAAAATTTGTTTTGTTTATTATTAAACCCAGTTTCTGTCATTTCTAACAGGGGCGGAGGCAAGACGTGTGCACACCTCTCCAAACTGAGGAAAGGGGCAAATTTCATACTATATCTTTCGGTCTGCAGTCCAAGGGAGGTGGACTTCTGAGTGCTAAATCAAGTCCCAGGAGCTCAGTCTACCCAGAGCTGATCTGCAGCTGGATGTGGCCCTGCCTGTGTGTACGTGTTAGAGGAGGTTTTAAGAGCCTGGCTCAGCAAGACAGGTTAAAGGGGGCTCATGCTGGCAGAACAGGCAGACTCAGTGGTATCTCAGCACATCAGGTGGCATCCCAAGGAGTCCAACCTGTCACACATTCATAAATTACTAAGTTGGTAGATGATATTTAAATTTAAGGGACATGCTTAAAAATTATTAGTTCTAAAACTTAATATACTTTCCAAATGTTCATGTATTACATGTTTGGCTTTCATTGCTCCAACAGTGCATTCATAATTTTATTATTTAACAACACCACCAGCACCACAGATGATCTGGGATGCCTTTCATCTTTAAACATTAGCTAACAAAGCCTCACATAATGCTATGGAGATACAATATTTTAACTATAATTATCTTCTCTAAAAAACAGAGAAGGAACCGAAGGCAGAGATGTTTAGGTCCGGGCCTTAAGAAGTGTATGTTTCACAGCACATAGGCATGGAAATGTACAATCCCACCTTGAAGCACTTGCATGCATCTGCCCTGTTTGCACAAAATAGACACATACTTGGGTGTGCTTTTGAATATTTGAGCCTATGAGGTTTTTCGAAGGCTGCAGGAGGGGTTAGTGTCAAAGCTGGGATTAACACGCAGTTATTTCTGGTTTCTAGATCTAGTCTGAGACCACCAGATCCCCTTCCTTAGCCAACCTACAAATCCCTGTCCATGGACGCTCTAGTAGAGATATCAAGGCACACAGGTCTATGGACTCTCCACACACCATATTTCCCTCACACAGAAGAACCACATCACTTCCACTGGTTACCAGGTGTTCCAATTGCATAAAGAGGAGGAGGGAACAGTTACTTATCTCCAGTCGATCAAATTCAATTTTACATCAAGTACATCCAAACTCATGCATAGCTACTTTGCCCCACAGACTTATCAATGGGGCCAGCAAATACAATCAACTTAACTTGTCATTATTCCTTAAAGTACATTCTCCAAGATCATATAATGCAGTACCTCTGGGTACAATATTAAAAACAGAACTCTCCCCTATTTTATTTTATCTCTGATTTATAACACAGTTTTAGGGACTGATGCAAAACCCACTGAATTTAATGAGAGTCTTTTTAATTCACTCCAATGGGCTTTGGGTCAGGGCCTTTTAAACACCAAACAAGCTAATATAACTTCTTTCATGTGCTTCAATTCACAAAAAAAAATTTTTTTTTTAAACTAAAAACTCACAGAATCTGTGATTGTCTCTTAATCTATTTAACTGATTAAAAATGTATCTTTTTCCCATGGAAAAACATCCACACTGCAGTCTTCCCCCCTTATCACTGGTTAACCAAATATGTGTATATTAAGATGTACTTTTTAAATCTACCTTTTTTGGTCAATTTTAGCCATGCAAATTCTAAAAAGCCTCATATTGCCAGACGTAGGAAAAACTAATGCTACAGGTGTTTGCAAAACCCAGTGATAATGCATGACAGATAATGTAGAGAAATTCATGAAATAATAATGCCACAAGAGGGTCCAGCAAAATATGAATCACACACAATCAATTCTAATCTACTACAGGTGTGACTGCCTCATTATTATTAAATAAAACCAAGCTGGGAGTGGAAAAGAAAACATTTTTTGCATTGGAAAGGGAAATAGAAGCTGGCACTTTATGCTGGACTGTATTTCAGGACAGAGTCATAACTCTTAATCAGCTACAGCCTACATCCAATCCTACCAATTGTGTAATTAGAATAATAAATATACCAATCAATTCTTTTCATAGAGGTAAGAAAACAAAGACCTTGCCAAATTTAACTTTCATTGCACACTAATGTGCACTGAACATCTGCTGTCACAGTTCAGTGAAGTCAAGTTTCTTTTTTTTATGCAACATAACTCATTTAAACAAAAAATTTTAATGTTGCAAACAGTCTAGTCCATATTTCATGCAGATTGTACCTTTCCCAATGAATCTTGTACACTTTAGGCCTGTGTGTAAGTGCTGTAAATGGGGCTTTTAGCACTCCCTATCAAGATGGCCCAACACCATTATAAAATGCTATTCAGTTGCAAATAACTTTGCCAACACTTAACTGCTTGGGTTGAAATTTTCCGTGCTGACTGCCTGCTTCAGATGAATATTTTTTTTAGTTGCAAAATTTCAGCCAAAATGGTTCAGCTGTTTCCTAGAATGAGGTTAGCGAGATACAGGTTTTGCCCACGTTAAAAAAATTCTGGCCAATATTTCTTTGAAACCGTCTAGTGCCTGATGGTTTGGAACAGGGACTTGAAATTGGGGGAGGATGGGGGGTGCTTTTGGCTGTTCCTGTGAATGTCTGCTCAAATTTGGTCAAGTTATGAACCTTTGAAAAATCTCAGCCTGATCTCAGGAGAGACTTCCTAGAGTTTAAACTACAAACCCTGAAGATTCTATCTGCACTGAGCATGCTCCAGCCTGGAGCTAAGTGGGACTTTCCCTGAAATTGCTCATTTCGGCTGCTGTGGGCCATGCCAGGGCCAAGTCCTGGAACTGTAAAAAGGGAGACTCTCTTTCCTGTGCTCTAAATACCCTCAGGCTGGCACCCAGACAATACTCAGGAGCTTGATTCAAATGCAGAGGGGACGCAAGAATGACCTGGGGGGAAATGGACAAAGTAGATTGGGACAAGATGCGTAAGGGGAAGGCCAGGACTGGAGGCAGGTGATGGGACCAGAAGGAAACAGACTGGGAGTTGATGTGTGTGTGTGTGTCGGGTGACCAGGAATGGCTGGCAAAGACACAGGGACAAAGGGCTTGAGGGCACGGGTCATTAAGACTGGACAAAGTGCCTGGGGAGCAACGCTAAGCATGGGAGTCAATGGGAATGGGGAACATGGCAGGGTGCAACTGGAGGCAGGGAAGGAGAGAGGCAGATTGGCTGATGTATCCCTAAAGGGCTAGAATCTTCTGACGGTTACATAGGGTAAATCCTGGATAACCCAGTTTACAGGGCTGACTGAGTTTGGCTCATGATTTATTCTGATGCTCATGATTTATTCAAGGACCCCTGAACAATAGCAGATTTTCTGATCAGCTGATCAAGCTCCTCTAGACACATAAAGCTCCCTTGAATACACACAAATACATCTAGAGTACTTCTGATAAGACATAGACACCACAGACAGGGTCAATTTAATGCAAATAGTATTTTACACTAAAATGCTTTATGCCTGAATTAGATTTTGCAAAAACTTGCCTGTGCAAAGTTTTATGTAAAAGACATGCCAGTGAAGATATTCCTGACTTCTGAACTTGATAATTCACCCCTTAGTATAGTCATGGCATTATATTTTTTAAAATGGAAATCTATTTCAAAGAGATTGCCTGAAAGCTATAGAATATGTCACAAGGCTAATCATAGTAAAGTAATACAGCAGACACTATTAAAAATTCAGCGATGACTGACTCTCCCAGGGTTTTTGAGGTAACTGCAGCATTTTGCTGTACTGCAATCAATATAGAAAGGCCGTGTTACGTCTTAAATGGAAACCACCCTGTACTTTTTTCTCCCAGCATTTAAGAGCATTGTGACGGTCCACGCCTCTAGGTTCAGGGCAGCATGGCCTATCAGTCACAATCTATAAAGCAGCCCTTCCGTGAAGGGCAGCGCGGCCTAGAGGCCAGAGACTAGAGAGCCACCCTTTGGCATGGGGCAGCATGGCCTAGTGGCCAGAGTCTGTAGCACCACCCTTTGGTGCAGGGTAGTGTGGCCTAGCAGCCAGAGTCTATAGAGCTGCCCGTTGATGCACAGCAGCGGGGCCTAACGGCCAGAGTCCATAAAGTAGCGCTTTGATGTAAGGCAGCATGGCCTAGTGGCCAGAGCCTATAGCGTTGGGGCGTTCTTTATGGGGTGTGGCAGCCGTGGTAGGGGGGACCCAGGCCCACCTGACTCCACCAGGCCCCGACCCAGGCCCTAACAGTGGCGTAGCGGCTTGCCACTGACTCAGCAGGGGGGTCCTACCAAAACACACATAGTTTCCCCAGGTGGGAGGTACTACTCTGTCACCCTCCCTAGGTCACTTCCTACCAGAGTCTCTGTTGGGGTTTCCCATGAGATGTCAGGTCCTCTGTGCTCGGCAGGGCCAGTCGTCTCCAGGCTTTCCTCCAGACTCCGGGGTGCAGGCGGGCCATGGATGGTTTCAATTCCTGGCGCAGTCAGGGGTTGTGGCTGGCCTTCCGCAGGAGCTTCCCAGACAGGTCCTTCCCGGCAGCTTCCAGCCCAGAATGAGCTGGTCTCCCTCCCTTTATACTACTAGAGCACTTGGACATGCCCAGTCTTGCCAGGAAGGTGGGACTTCTGCTGTCAATACTATGGGCTTAACTCTGTCTGGGCTAGTGCGGGGTAAACAGACCCCATCACAAGTATATTTTGTAAGGTGCTCAGCACTCTGGACCCAGTCCAGCAAAGTACTTAATCATGTGCTTATCTTTTATGGGATTTCCCAGTGCTTAAGTTTAAGCATGTGCTTTAGCAGATCATGACTAGAACATTCAGTGTCTGGGCAGGATCAAGGCCTAAATGAACTAATGCTTGCAGAATCGATTGCACAGTAAACCCTGGAGAATGAAATCCTCTGTTTATTCACAGGAAAAACCACAGCATGGATGGTGGGCATGTCAAATTTCAGCCTCACATACCCCAAACCACCATCTGGATAGGATCTTCCTGCTTGCTGAAGTGAACAGACAGCTAAATTTCATCCCATTCAATTCCTGGTCTCTGCTGAGACTGCCAGTTATGTTACCACTGAAGAACCAGCAGTGGGCAAATTTTACTCATTGACCCACACTGCATTTAAACCAGTGATGTAGTGGTGAACGGCTCTGTGCTCCACTATCAAATGTAAAAGAGCAATATTTAACTAATACTGAACTGTGTCCCAGTAATACTTCAGAAATTATATATATATATGAGTACCAGGAAAGCCCAAACTAAAAACAAGCAGAGAAAATGTGCACAAATTTGAAGGTCTCCCAGAGTTCCAAGAATGGACCACGGCTTAGAACTCCTCTGAAACTGGTCACACAAAGTCTTATGAAACCTAAAAACTTTCATAGAATCACAGGACTGGAAGGGACCTCAAGAGATCATCTAGTCCCGACCTCTGCACTCATGGCAGAACGAAGTATTATCTAGACCATCCCTGACAGGTGTTTGTCTAACCCGCTCTTAGAAATCTCCAATGATGGAGATTCCACAACCTCCCTGGGCAATTTATTCCAGTGTTAAACCATGCTGACAGTTAGGAAGTTTTTCCTAATGTCCAACCTAAACCTCCCTTGCTGCAATTTCAGCCCATTGCTTCTTATCCTATCCTCAGAGGTTAAGAACAATAATTTTTCTCCCTCCTCCTTGTAATCTTTTATGTACTTGAAAACCGTTATCATGTCCCCTCAGTCTTCTCTTTTCAAGACTAAACAAACCTAATTTTTTCAATCCTCCCTGGTAGTCATGCTTTCTACACCTTTAAAGATTTTTGTTCCTCTTCTCTGGACTTTCTCCAATTTGTCCACATCTTTCCTAAAATGTGGCACCAAGAACCAGACACAATACTACCGTTAAGCCTAATCAGCACAGAGTAAAGCAGAAGAATTACTTCTCATGTCTTGCTTACAACACTCCTGCTAATACATTTCAGAATGATGTTAACTTTTTTCTGAACCGTCTTACACTGTTGACTCATATTTAGACTGTGGTCCACTATGACTCCCAGATCTCTTTCCTCAGTACTTCTTCCTAGGCAGTCATTTCCCATTTTGTATGTGTGCAACTCACTGTTCCTTCTTAAGTGGAATCATTTGCATTTGTCCTTATTGAATTTCATCCTATTTACTTCAGACCATTTCTCCAGTTTATCCAGATCATTTTGAATTATAATCCTATCCTCCAAAGCACTTGCAATCCCTCCCAGCTTGGTATCATCTGCAAACTTTACAAATGTACTCTCTATGCCATTATCTAAAATGCTGATGAAGATATTTAACAGAACCGGACCCAGAACTGATCCCTGTGGTATCCCACTCGTTATGCCCTTCCAGCATGACTGGGACCCACTGATAACTACTTTCTGGGAATGGTTTTCCAACCAGTTATGCACCCACCTTATAGTAGCTCCATCTAGGTTGCATTTCCCTAGTTTGTTTATGAGAAGGTCATGCAAAAGAGTATCAAAAAATTTACTAAAGTCAAGATATATCACATCTACCATTTATTCCCTATCCACAAGGCTTGTTCCCCTGTCATAGAAAGCTATCAGGTTGGTTTGACATGATTTGTTTAACAAATCCCTGCTGTTACTTATCACCTTATTATCTTCTAGATGTTCGCAAACTGATTGCTTAATTATTTGCTCCATTATCTTTCTGGGTACAGAAATTAAGCTGACTGGTCTGTAATTCCCCAGGTTGTCCTTATTTCACTTTTTAATTGATTGCCACTGTATTTGCCCTTTTCTAATCTTCTGGAATCTCTCCCATCTTCCATGACTTTTCAAAGATAATCGCTAATGGCTCAGATATCTCCTTAGTCAGTTCCTTGAGTATTCTAGGATGCATTTCATCAGGCCCTGGTGACTTGAAAACATCTAACTTCTCTAAGTAATTTTTAACTTGTTCTTTCCCTATCTTAGCCTCTGATCCTACCTCATTCTCATTGGCATTCACTATGTTAGATGTCCAACCATCACCAACCTTCTCGGTGAAAACCGAAACAAAGAAGTCATTAAGCACCTCTGCAATTTCCACATATTTCTGTTATTGTTTTTCTCTCTTCATTGAGTAATGGCCCTACCCTGTCCTTGGTCGTCCTCTTACTTCTAATGTATTTGTAGAATGTTTTCTTGTTACCCTTTTATGTTTGATCTCGTTTTGTGCTTTGGCCTTTCTAAGTTTATCCCTATGTACTTGTTTATAGTCATCCTTTGTAATTTGACCTAGTTTCCCCTTTCTGTAGGGCTCTTTTTTGAGTTTTAGATCATTGAAGACCTCCTGGGTAAGCGATACTTCCTATCTTTCCTACGCAGAGGGACAGTTTGCTCTTGTGCCCTTAATAAATGTCTCCAAAAAACAGCCAACTGTCTTCAATTATAGACTCATAGACTCATAGGTCAGAAGGGACCAATCTGATCATCTAGTCTGACCTCCTGCACAAGGCAGGCCACAGAACCCCACCCATCCAATTTTATAACAACCCCTATCCCAGGACCGAGTTATTGAAATCCTCAAAAATGGTCTGAAGACCTCAAGCTGCAGGGAAACCACCAGCAAGCGACCCGTGCCCCACGCTGCAGGGGAAGGCGAAAAACCTCCAGGGCACCTGCTAATCCGCCCTGGAGGAAAATTCCTTCCCGACCCCAAATATGGCGATCAGCTAAACCCTGAGCATGTGGGCAAGAGTCACCAGCCAGCACCCAAGAAGGAATTCTCCGCAGCAACTCAGTACCCATCGCATCCAACATCTCCCTGCAGACCATTGAGCAGACCTGTCTGGTGGTAATTCAAGATCAATTGCCCAAATTAACGATCCTATCATAACATCCCCTCCATATACTTATCAAGCTTTGTCTTAAAGCCAGGAAAGTCTTTTGCCCCTACTACTTCCCTCGGAAGGCTATTCCAGAACTTCACTCCCCTAATGGTCAGAAACCTTCGTCTAATTTCAAGTCTAAACTTCCTAATATCCAGTTTATACCCATTCGTCCTCGTGCCTACATTAGTACTAAACTTAAATAATTCCTCTCCCTCCCTAACGTTAACCCCCTTGATATATTTATATAGAGCGAGCATATCCCCCCTCAGCCTTCTTCTGGCCAGGCTAAACAAGCCAAGCTCTTTGAGTCTCCTTTCATAAGGCAGTTTTTCCATTCCTCGGATCATCCTCGTAGCCCGTCTCTGAACCTGTTCCAGTTTGAATTCATCCTTCTTGAACATGGGACACCAGAACTGCACACAGTATTCCAGATGGGGTCTCACCAACGCCTTATATAACGGTACTAACACCTCCTTGTCCTTGCAGGAAATACCCCGCCTGATGCATCCCAAAATCGCATTTGCTTTTTTAACAGCCGTATCACATTGGCGACTCATAGTCATCCTGCTATCAACCAGTACCCCAAGGTCCTTCTCCTCCTCCGTCGCTTCCAACTGATGCGCCCCCAACGTATATCCAAAATTCTTATTATTAATTCCTAAATGCATGACCTTGCACTTTTCACTGTTGTATTTCATCCTATTTCTATTACTCCAGTTTACAAGGTGGTTCAGATCTTCCTGAATAGTATCCCTGTCCTTCTCCGTGTTAGCAATACCCCCCAGCTTCGTGTCATCCGCAAACTTTAGTAGCACATTCCCGCTCTTTGTGCCAAGGTCAGTAATAAAAAGGTTAAATAAGATCGGTCCCAAAACCGATCCTTGAGGGACTCCACTGGTGACCTCCTTCCAGCCCGACAGTTCACCTTTCAATACGACCCTCTGGAGTCTCCCCTTTAACCAGTTCCTTATCCACCTTACAACTTTCATATTCACTCCCATCTTTTCCAATTTAACTAACAGCTCCCCGTGCGGAACCGTGTCGAACGCCTTACTGAAATCTAGGTAAATTATATCTACCGCATTTCCTTTATCTAAGTAATCCGTCACCTTCTCAAAGAAGGAGATCAGATTGGTTTGGCACGATCTACCTTTACTAAATCCGTGTTGCAATTCGTCACAATTACCATTGACCTCTATGTCCTTAACTACTTTCTCCCTTAAAATTTTTTCCAAGACCTTACATACTACAGACGTCAAGCTAACAGGCCTATAATTACCCGGATCGCTCTTATTCCCTTTCTTAAAAATAGGAACTACATTAGCAATCCTCCAGTCATACGGCACAACCCCCGAGTTTATCGATTGCTTAAAAATTATTGCTAACGGGCTCGCAATTTCACGCGCCAGTTCCTTTAATATCCTCGGATGGAGATTGTCCGGGCCCTCCGACTTCGTCCCATCGAGCTGTTCAAGTACGGCCTCTACCTCAGTTGCCGTAATATCCATTTCCATATCCACATTTCCGTTTATCATCCCTCCATCATCGCAAGGTTCCTCACTAGTCTTATTAAAAACTGAGGCAAAGTACTTGTTTAGATGTTGGGCCATGCCTAGGTTATCCTTAACCTCCATTCCATCCTCAGTGTATAGCGGCCCCACTTCTTTCTTTGTTTTCTTCTTATTTATGTGGCTGTAGAACCTTTTACTATTGGTTTTGATTCCCTTTGCAAGTTCCAGTTCAATGTGGCTTTTAGCCTTCCTCACTTTATCCCTACATGTTCTGACCTCAGCAAGGTAGCTTTCCTTACTGATCCTGCCTTCCTTCCACTCCCTGTAAGCTTTCTGCTTTTGTCTAATCCCCTCTCTGAGTTGTTTGCTCATCCAGTTTGGCCTACAACTCTTGCCCATGTTTTTTTTCCCCTTTCTCGGGATGCAGGCTTCCGACAGTCTCCGCAGCTGTGACTTAAAGTAATTCCAGGCCTCCTCCACATTTAAATCCACTAATTCCTCCATCCAATCCACTTCCCTAACTAATTTCCTTAACTCTTTAAAATTAGCCCTCGAGAAGTCAAAAATCCTAATCCCAGATCTACATTTGTTTATCCTTCCATCTAGTTTGAACTGAATCAGCTCATGATCACTCGAACCAAGGTTGTCCCCTACCACCATTTCTTCTACGAGGTCCTGACTGCTCACCAACACCAAATCTAAAATGGCATCCCCTCTGGTAGGTGCTTCAACTACTTGATGAAGAAATCCATCTGCTATCACATCCAGAAAAATCTGACCCCTATTATTCTTGCAAGAACTCGTCCTCCAGTCTATATCCGGGAAGTTGAAGTCCCCCATAATCACACATTTCCCCTTTGTGTTTACTTCATTAAAGACATTAAAGAGGTCTCTATCCATATCCCAATCCGATCCCGGCGGTCTGTAGCACACCCCAAGCACTATCTCAGGGGATGCTCTAGTTGCTTTTTTACCCAGTGTGATTTTTGCCCAGACAGACTCTGTCTTGTCCATTCCATCGCTTCTTATTTCGCTACATTTAATTTCATCATTGATGTACAAGGCTACTCCACCACCTTTGCCTTTCTTCCTGTCTTTTCTAAACAGCACATAGCCTTCAATACCCGTGCTCCAGTCATGAGTACTATTCCACCAGGTTTCGGTAATCCCTATAATATCCGGCTTCACTTCCTGCACTAGTAACTCCAGTTCCTCCATCTTGTTACCTAGGCTCCTCGCATTAGTGTACAGACCTTTTAATTTTCGGCGTTTGGCGTCAGTGACATTCTTTCCCCCGTCGTGCGCAAACTTTCTACCACCAGCATCACCCGTTACTCTGGTTTCTACTCCACTATTCCTCCTTGGATCAAATCTTGGGGTCGCAAGGGTATCCCCGCTCACTTTGTTTACTTCCCTCTCCAGGTTATATTCTGGCGTGGAGATCTCCCGAACATCTCCCAACCATCTCCCCCAACTTCCTAGTTTAAAGCCCTCTTGATGAGGTCGGCGAGCCTCCATCCTAGAATTCTATTTCCCTCCTTGCTGAGATGAAGTCCATCCTGAGCGAACAGTCGTCTATCCGTAAACGCTTCCCAGTGACCGTACATCCCAAAGCCCTCCTTGTAACACCACTCCCTGAGCCATCTGTTGATCGCCATAATCTTGTCACTCCTTCGTCGCCCTGCTTTAGGAACCGGCAGAATCCCACTGAAGATCACCTGAGCCTCGATGTCTTTAAGCCTCTTCCCCAGTCTGGCATAGTCCTCCTTGATACAGTCCAGCGAGTAACTAGCCGTGTCATTCGTTCCCACATGAAGGATAATCAATGGATTCTTTCCCGCTCCCGCTAAAATCGTATTCAGCCTCAAATCCACATCCTGTATCTTAGCCCCTGGCATACAGCACACTCTTCTGTTCTCCCGATCAGGTCTAGTTACAGGCCTGTCTACTCTTCTCAGTAAAGAGTCTCCAATCACGTAGACTTGCCTTTTCCTGGTGACAGTGCGATTCTGCGGTCTATCCCCCACAGCAGCTGGCCGCGATTCCTCTTGATTTGAATTCGCCCTTACAATCCTCCTAGGGCTCGTACTTGATGTCGCCTCCAGTGACTGCTCCCCTCCTTCTGCAGTACTAGCTGCTTGCCTCTTCTTCCTCGCCCTTTCTCCTTCAGCAGTCTGCTGTGTTCCATCTTCATTTCCCAACTCAGCAAACCTGTTCCTGAGTTCTATTTGTCCATCGCTGGCCCGTCTTTTCCTCTGCCTGGTTCTCCTAGTGACATGCTTCCACCGTCCACTTTCCTCACCCAGCAGTCCCTCCTCAGAGTCCTTAGGTTCCGCTTCGGTCTGCTCGTCTGAGCTTGTCCCCTGTGCCTCATCATGTCTGTGTTCCATCATCTGCTCAAATCCCCTTCTAAACTCAGCCAGAGTTTCCACTTGCATCTCCAGTCCCCTTACCTTTTCCTCCAGCAGCTCTATCAGGCGGTACTTCATGCAGATGAAACTCCTTTCAGGTGCTCCCTCTAGGACCATGTACATGCCGCAGCTACCGCACCCAGTCATCCTCAGTGTGTCTGCACCTGCTGCCTCTGCCTCCATCGTAGCGCTGCAACTCTGTGCCTGGCAATCCACAGCTCACACCGCACCGCAGGCCACCGACAAGCGCAGGGCTGCTGGCAGACCCCTGCCTCTTCCCTAGTCTGCCTTCTTGGTTCCTCTGCCTTGGTCTCCCCTGCAACCTCCCCCTGGAAACTCCCACTGAAACTCCCCTGTTCGCCGCCTCCTGTGCCGCTGCAGCTGACTGTGCCGCTGCCTGAGTGCCTGGCTCCTTATATAGGACCCCTAATCAGGTAAGCCCCGCCCCCAATTATTTTTCCCCTTAGATTTGCTTCCCATGGGATCTTACTAATAACTCCAAGTTTGCTAAAGTCTGCCTTCTTGAAATCCATTGTCTTCATTTTTCTGTTCTCCCTCCTACCATTCCTTAGAATCATGAACTCTGTCATTTCGTGACCACTTTCACCCAAGCTGCCTTTCACTTTCTAATTCTCACTCAGTTCCTCCACAGTTGTCACGATCAAATCTAGAACAGCCTCTCACCCCTAGTAGCTTTCTCCACCTTCTAAAATTAAAAATGGTCTCCAATACATTCCAGGAACTTGTTGGATAATCTGTGCCCTGCTGTGTTATTTTCCAACAGATGTCTGAGTAGTTGAAGTCCCCCATCACCACCAAGTCCTGTGCTTTGGATGATTTTGTTAGTTGTTTAAAAAAAGCCTCATCCATTTCTTCGTGGTTAGGTGGTGTGTAGCAGACCCCTACCATGACATCACCTTTGTTTTTTACCGCTTTTGTCCTTGCCCAGAAACTTTCAACAAGTCTGTCTCCTATTTCCATCTGAACCTCAGTTCAAGTGTATACATTTTTAATATATAATATAAGACAACACCTCCTCCCTTTTTTCCCTCCCTGCCTTCCGGAGCAAGCTATACCCTTCTATACCAATATTCCAGTCATGCGTATTACCCCATGAAGTCTCTGTGATGCCAACTTGTCACAAACAGATAGTAGGAGTTAATAGAACAGAAGTACTTTATATCTCTTTTGCCTGTAAAGGGTTAACAAGATCTGTGAGCCTGGCTGTCACCTGACCAGACAACCAATCAGGGGACAGGATACTTTCAAATCTTGAGGGAGGGAAGTTTGTGTGTGTGCTGTTAGAATTTGATTGTTGTTCACTCTGCAGGCTCAGAGGGACCAGACGTGCAACCAGGTTTCTCTCCAATCTCTCTGATACAGGCTCTTATAAGTTCAGAATAGTGAGTACTAGGTAGATAAAGCAAGTTAGGCTTATGTTTGTTTTCTTTATTTGCAAATGTGTATTTGGCTTGGGAGGAGTTCAAATGTGTATTTGGCTGGAAGGATTTTAATTTGTACTTGCATACTTAGGCTGGGAGGGTATTCCCAGTGTCTATAGCTGAAAGACCCTGTAACATATTCCATATTAACTTTACGAAGATAATTTTTACTGTTTTTTTCTTTTTTTAATTAAAAGCTTTTCTTGTTTAAGAACCTGATTTTTTTTTATTTTGGTGAGACCCCAGGGGACTGGGTCTGGATCCACTAGGGAATTGGTGGGGAGAAAGGAGGGAAGGGGAAAGAAAGGTTAATTTCTCTCTGTGTTAGGATTACTTTCTCTCTCAGGGAGAGTCTGGGACGGGGAGAGAGAAGGAAGGGGGGAAGGTGAATTTTCCTCTCTGTGTTAATATTCAAGGAGTTTGAATCACAGTGATCTTCCAGGGTAACCCAGGGAGGGGAAGCCTGGGAGAGGCAACGGTGAGGGAAAGGGTTTACTTTCCTTGTGTTAAGATCCAGAGGGTCAGGGTCTTGAGGGTCCCCGGGCAAGGTTTTGGGGGGACCAGAGTGTACCAGGCACTGGAATTCCTGGTTGGTGGCAGCGCTACAAGTACTAAGCTGGTAATTGAGCTTAGAGGAATTCATGGTGGTACCCCATCTTTTGGACGCTAAGGTTCAGAATGGGGAATTCTACCATGACACAACTATGTCATAGTTGTGTTTATTTACTAGCATTTCACGTTCTTCCTGCTTATTTCTCATACTTCTTGCATTAGTATGCAGACATCTAAGATACTGATTTGACACTCACACACCCCAGTTTTGTCTTGTCTTTCTTTTATCCCTGCTATAACAGCTCATGCTCCCCCTCAATTTCTGACCCTTCTCCCAGGTCTCCATGTTTTGATCATTTACAACTGCTCAGATATCAGACACACACCATCAGAGCCCTAGCTAAATGACAATGAAGGAAATTGCTGCCAAAAGTATTTGTAGATGCTGAATACTCAACAGCACTAAGAAGTATTTACAGAAAGGTCAGGAGATGTTCTATCCCCATCTGCCATTATATTTGCTATAGAAAGAGCTGTCCATCTTTCTGGAGATAAAAGGTCTCCCTGGCTACATTTTTCATGTCAGTGTCTACTGTGTCAGTTATTGATGGCTTCCCCCCAACAGCATCACAAACTTTGTACTAGAAGCAGCATTCGAACAGACAGAAACAGCAGCATTTCTTTGTCATAGTCAAAAGCACAGACCATTTTCATTTAGATTTCAGACTTCAGTGAAGAACTAAAAATAAAATAAAAATAATTAAAAAAATCTACTTACAAAACAGAATTGTAAAGTGCTAATGTAATGCTGCATTATCTGAAAGATAGTTATTATAATCAAGACAACTCTGCTTTGCTCTACAATCTTTCTAATGAGATGCACTGGCAAATACTATTCCAATTTTTATACAAAAATTACCTTTACTTGTTTTCACATCTGCTAATTTTTTAAAAATATATAAGCAGCAGTACAAGAGCTCACACAACCAGCAGCTTTATTACTTGTGCTCCTAAAAGTATAAGCAGGCAGGCTCCTGAAATGGGTGAGATTTACAAATCCTTTAATGTATTGTCAGCAACTGTTGTTATTGTGATTAAAGGCTGACTGATTTACAGTACAGCTGTGTTTAGGTAGTTAGAGGCATTTGTCTCATCACAAAAGACACTATCAGTGTTTGGTAAACTTCTAACCTAGTTTGACAAAGACTCCTTTTGCAGCTTGCTAAAATAAGAGTAAAAAACAAACATTTAAAAACATCTTTAAATAAAGCTAAACAACATGGTGGCTTGATTATAGCATTCTGCTAGAATGATCACTCTTATAATCTTAGAACTGACAGTATATTTAGCATGCTGAGTTACAAATTATTTTGATCTTGTTGCACATATACTCAAGGATAATGATTCTGACAATGTTATAAAGAAGTCAGAGAAATTGTTGCTGGAAATACCCAGTGATGAGTTCCCAAAATCCTAATAACTGGTTCCCTACCAGGTCCTTGGCGACACTTCGGCTGTGGGTGGGGGTGGGGGGCGGTCTTCACTTGCTCCAGGTTTTCGGCAGCATTTCGGCGGCAGGTCCTTCACCCAGAGTGAGTGAAGACAACCCCCCCGCCCTGCCACCAAAGTGCCGCCAAAGACCTAGTAGGGAACCGTACGGTGAGTACAAGCCCCACGTGCCTGTCTCCCCCTTCCCATCCGACCCCAACCCACGTCCTGCCCGACTGCCCCCCTCAGAACCCACAACCCATCAACTCCCCCTGCTCCTTGTCCCCTGACCACCCTCTCCTGAGACCCCCCTACCCTAACTGCCCCCCAGGACTCCACCCCCTACCCAACTCGCCCTGCTACCCTGTCCCCTGACTGCCCCGACCCCATCCACTACCACCCTGAAAGAGCCCCAGAACTCCCATGCCTACCCAACCCCCCCATTCCCTATCCCCTGATGACCCCCCCAGAACCACCGCCCCCTCCAACCTCTCCCTGCCTCTTATCCAATGCCTTCTCCCAGCCCAGACCCAGCCCCCTTACCATGCTGCTCAGAGTGGCAGGAGCTGCAGAGCTGCTCTGGTGCCGGCGGCATGGCGCGCTGGGGCTCTGCGGGAAGGGGGGGAATTGGGGGGGGGCTGGGGGAGCCTCCCCAGCTGGGAGCTCAGGCAGGCCGGACTTTTGTATTTTCCAAGAAATTATTGCATGGGGGTGAAAATAAACTGCGACAATCACATTTTATATCCTAGAGTATAGAAATCAGAAGTAACCTGTATTTAGCCATTTGTCCAATATTAATATCTACGCGTGGCAATAATATGCAGCAGGCCAATATTGATCTAATGCGGCTTTATTAAACTGCAATACTTTTGTGACTATATTTTTGGTGTTTTCTAGACTTTCAAGTAATTACTAGTCAGGCAGTCATTGTTCTTAATACAACGGAGAATGGTCTTGTGGTTCACATTCTGGAATGGCGCTCAAGAGATCTGGATTCAATTTGTATTATGTGTCTTTCTGGGTGACCTCAGTTCACACTGAAATTTAACAGGATTTAATCTTTTGATTATCCCAGCCTTAAATCTCAGTGCCCCAGTTTCCCACTATAAAATGAGCTGATGGAAATTTTGAAAAATTTCAGCAACAACAAAAGTTTTTGTTTCACTGGAGATTTTTCATTAGGTATTTTGTTTTTCAATAACAAATTTTGAAAACAACTTTCATTTCATTCTGGTGGGAAAAAATCCCACTCTCTTTTATTTTATTTCCTCCCGGAAAAAGGTGAAGGAGATGAAAATGAAAGTAACCGAAGGGAGAAAAGCATTTTCCCTCCCTCTGCCCCTTCTTGTCTTTTTCTTGTGCAGGATAAAAGGGGGGAAGAAAAAAAACAAACTCAATTGTGATAAAGTCGGATTGTCTCATAATTCTGAAATGGAAAACTCCACAAAAATGGTTTGTGGCTCTTTTGTGAAAATTGTCGTCATCAGTGGAACCCCATTGTTCAATATAAAAAAAATGAAAATTTTTGACTAGTTCTAGAGAAGAATTATACTTCCTGTCTCACAGTGTATGTGTCTTGTCTGTTTAGATTATAAAATCTCTGTGCATGTACAACAACAAACACAATAGGGCCCCGATTTTAGCTTGAGATAATAGGTTCTACAATGCAGTACAATAATAATAATAAAAACAACAATTTCCCACCTTTATTAATTTACACAGGTAGTCAGGAAAAAAAAAGAAAGAAGAAAAACACATGCAGGATATAGTGAGGCAAACTTCCTCTTTCAGTGGCCAAGTCTACTAGCAGAGGTATGTTCAACAGTCTATTATTGCTTTTTCATAATAGTTTTGTGACAATCACATAAAACAGTATCTGTCCCATTACAGCAGATATAATTCAGTCTTGTCTGCTGAAATGTATCAGTATTTTTGCACTCAGCTATTATGTTAACTAGACCTTCTGCGTCACTAAAAACACAGGCAAGGGAGAACGTAAAATTTGCATGCACTTTGAGTTACCTGCAACTTTTACATTCTCTTTGGTCTGCCCACAGAATTTACAATGAAAGGCCAAGCTACCAGGGTAGGTTGAGAGCAGTAATTCTGAAAACATATATGTTGTACTCATGATTAGTTCTGATTTTTATGACTCAAATTTGCCAGTAGTAAAATTGCAATTTCCAAGGTTCCCATGTCCAATTTCTACCCTTCCTTAGAAAAGCTCTTTTCAGTTTGCTCACCTGATGGGAACTTTAAAGTGTGATAGGTTAAATCAAATCAGTTCAATATGCCTTAACGTCAGTAACAGTCCCTCCAAGAATGAAAGCAGATATACATTTAAAAATAATTTCAACAATGAAAATAGCCCAAGGTCATATTTACTAGGCAAAATATTAAAATATAAAACAATGAATTCTGAGCAGCATAATCAAAAAGAAACACCTTCTTTTACATTAGGAATGCTCTGAACTGCTGTCTTTGTCGTTTCATCCTTTTTTTCCCTCCATTAAATCAGACATTTCTAAATCAAGCCCTCAGGGAGTAAGAGACAAAAGTGATGAGAATGCAATGCGTGAATCTATAGAAGTGGAGCATGTCTTTTATAACTAACTCTGTTCAGAGATCAAGGGAAATGTCATTGTTTATAGCCGTCAGTAAAGAATCAATGTAATTATATTTGTAGTGTCAATTCAGGTCAATATTCTAATACATACACTGTAAAGCCACAATTACAATTTACATCTGAGCTGAACTAGGGTATTTATCTCTCAGCTCTTTCTTTGTGTAAAATAATATCCCAAAGCCTATTTTAAATTATAGCCACCTGATTTTAACTGTAAAATACAAAATACTGCACCTGGATTTGTTATACAGCCTGAGTGCAAACTGTACTGACCCATCTCAGAAATCTGGGTTCAAAAGCAAATGGAGAGCTTCTGCTCTTTAATCTTCTAAAGTACTACAGCAAGCATGAACTCAGTCTCAGGGTGAAGGAAGGAAATGCTCCATCCTTGGAGCAATCCCTGTCAGATCATTCATGCTGCAGTGAATTTAAGAGCACTGGCAGCAGGATCCTCCCCCCCTTCCATTATTGGTTAGTAATATTTTGTGGAGAGGCTGAATTTTGGGAGCGGGGGCATGTGAGAGTAGTGGTATTGTTGCCTGGCTCTGCTCAGAAACCAACCTCTGCCACTTGTGACACCAGAAGGAGCAGATTGTGCAGATATCAATAATATGTTCATCCCCTGGTTTTACTGTATGCTTCAGTCAGCAGTAAAACAATTGAAAGTGTTGACACTTAAATTGTAATAATTAGGCTGCATTGTTAATGACCCACACAGAGGATTCTGAACCATTCACACCTCTCAGAGATATTGTTTCAGGCTGACTGAAGACTAAGGTAGACGTCATTGTATCACTTATACTCAGTTTATATTTGGTGGTTATCTTTGAAACCACAAGGGCTAAAGACTCACACTCTTACATGAAAGCTCAGGTGTTGTAGCACCAGGTGGCAACCTCCACAGAAAAGTAGCATCTCAGTGAGCCACTGTTTACTGGACCAGTTTACCCCTGCTTTTTCATCACCAATACAATAAATATCATCAGCGTTTCGGTATGGCATTTGGGTTGCTGGTATTTGAGTGAACACGTTGTCTTTGGCCCAAGCACAGTGGAAGATGGAGGGACTAACATTCAATCTCATAAACAACATTCTTCACTGCAGTGATAGATGGATTTATCTACACTCACGTTAGCCTACCTTGAGTGAGGGTGTTGGTATCAGCAGAAAACAGTAGCTGAGTCCCCACTGCAATCCTAACTCCAGCATCAGCAGCACTTGACCTTCAGCCCCCACCACCTGATGGGACAGCCAGCTCGAATTTAAAGCAGCACTTAATTTAAGATAGAGACTTTTGTGGGTGCACATAAATTGGGTCAGAGGCAACAGCTGAGTTATACGTTAGGCTTACGGCGCACTGAAGGCAAGCCCTCACAGTGTGAATGAAAGAGGATGAATTGGCTGTGAACGCACTGTTTCTCTGGAAAAAAACAACAACAATCCGAGATGGCAACTACCACATGGCACCCTACAAAATCTTGAAATTAATTTTTTGGGGATGAACTCCTCCAGTTAATCTACCCTGGAACAAACAGTACATCTCAGCACTGAAAAAAAAAATACTCACAGGCAGCATGCAAAAACTTTGTATGCCTCTATCATAATTAATTGCCACCAGTGAAAATGATAATAGTTAAAAATATTTCAGTGGTTGTCTAACAGAAAACCCTAATGCCAGCAGCACAGCTCAGGTGAGTCACCCTGCAATAACAAACATACGATACACTGTGGAAAAAATAAACACTAGATAGACGTTCCCCCAGAGGTTATTATAGATATTGATAACATAGTGCTAATAGCTTGCTTTGACTGTTTCTAAGATAGGACAGTCAACATCAATTGTTTTTTCTTGTCCACTGACCATTTTTCTACTCCAGTTTGCTTTAACCAAGGAGACTAGAGAAGCATTATCTTTCACTCACAATGGCTTGATTCTTGCTGCATGGATCTCAGAGCACCACTGAATGTGCAAAGCCCTGCAGGCTGCGGTGAGGATTCGCAGCATACGAACCAAAGCCCACCCATGCAACAGAGGACAGGTGATGCATGCAACACAGAGGAGCTCATGGCTCTGCAACAGTACAGGGTGGGGGATTCTGTCTAGGGTCACTTCTCCAGCTTGCTGAGGTGGGGACAACATGGGCCTCTACTACATGGCAGCAGAATGCGTAGCTTTCCAAATGGTGCAACTGGGGATCTTCACCAGTGAGTCCAGTGTGTGTTCAGAACAGCTGTGGATTCCATCTATGTAGTAGAATCACCCCTTGCCCACTGGTAGGATTAAGCCCTGAAACACGTGTACACCCATCCCTCCCACCTCCTCCCTCTAACATTGGAGGTAGAGCTGGTCGGGAATTTTCTGACAGAAAATGCAGTTTCCACAAAAGCAAACATTCCCACAGGAAAATTTTGATTTTGCTGAACATCTTCAATTTTCTGTCAGGAAAATCAAAACAAAATATGCCTATTTAACCCAAACTGGAATTTTGTTTTATTAATTGGACTGGAAATGTTTCAAATCAGTTCCAAAAAAAAATTAAAGCTGTATTTTCCTAATGTATTGCCTTATGGGAGTTGTAGTTCAAGCCCATATTGTCTCCTAGCGACCAGGCTACCTGAAGAACAACATCTCCCACAATGCACTGTGGACCCAGTACACCAATCTGTGTGGTGCATCATAGGAGACCCAGTCAGAGAGCGAGATGTCCCCATTCTCCCGTATACTCCAGGCTCCTGTTTAATGCTGACTTGACTCAAATGGAAGCCTGTCAAGACAATTCAACAAAGTGAAAAATATCAATATCCAGAACAGCAAAATGTTTTGATTCAGAAACATCAAAACATTTCAAATCAAAACAAAATTTTTCAGAATTTCTGTTCCAAATTTTTTTACATTTCAACTTTTCATCCTGTTTTGGGATGAAAACAAATTCCAAAGTTTGTTCCGCTCTAATTAAAGGCTCCATTTTCAGCTAGCATCAAGCTGGTCTCTGAATTTACATGTCCACTTTGCACAAACTATTCCCTCAAAAAGCGTTTGTGTGGAGAACACAAAACCTACAAGCTTTTGCCTGGGCACAAAATTGGAGATGAACATGTGGTCACAAACTCAGAAAATACTGAAAAACCATAAAAAAAAGTATATCAAAACTGAGGATAATACAGGCCTTACTTCTCCACAGGGTATCCAACCTTCCAGTGCTCAGAGAACTGGAACAGTGAAGTATGTTCTTATATCTTTTGATTTACCGTACATAAGGAAACTTCCATACTCTTTAAGACCTGAGACACTTACCTAGAAATAAAGAAGAGCGCACATTAAGCAGAGCTACATTTTTTGTTCACTTTTGCTTTTTAAAATGACAAACTTTGGTCAAACTTTTTATTATACTTTATAATTCTATGTTATAAATACTTTACATGCATTATATTAATATTACATTTATAAATGATTTATATAGTGTTAATAAATTATTACTGGTTGTTCTAATGAATGCTTAATCAATTGTTATATTGTTCTGAAGCCCAACAAATCAGTAGGCTTCTTATAACTCTGGCATATAACCATCATTACTTGCGTGTCACATACTTAAAATATTTATAAGTTTTATTAAATCTTTACTCATCATTTGTAAATGGAACCTTAATGTCAGTGCAACCAAGACTTTCTTAACGGGTGCAAAGCCATATACACTAAAACAATATACAAAAAGATGGAGCTTCATTAATAGATAAGGCTGAAATTCAGGAGGCAATCCTATTCAGGACAATACTTTAAAGGTGCTTAGTGTTAAGCATTTACTTAAACTTCCACCTTTAGGCCAAGACTTGACAATAGCAGACTTAATCATGTTATGTTCTTTCCTGAACTGAGGCCTGCATTTGGATATCACATAAGAAGTTAAGAGAGACTAATGTGGGAAGATAAACTAAGGAACAAAACAACATTTGGATTATACTTCTGATTATTTATTTTAATGATTCAGGACCCAATTGTGCAGTCTTTGCTCATGTGAGTAGACCTTACTTTCAAGAATACTTCCATCAATTTCAAGTATCAGAGGGGTAGCCATGTTAGTCTGGATCTGTAAAAGCAGCAAAGAGTCCTGTGGCACCTTATAGACTAACAGACGTTTTGGAGCATGAGCTTTCGTGGGTGAATACATCTGCATATAATGCATCTGACGAAGTGGGTATTCACCCAGGAAAGCTCATGCTTCAAAATGTCTGTTAGTCTATAAGGTGCCACAGGACTCTTTGCTGCTTTTCCATCAATTTCAGTAGCACATGTGTGGATATGGGCTGCATGATCAGGCCCAAGCTTTGTATTCTGGAATTATGGCTTGTAGAACATTAAAAATGAATACAGCATTTTTGGCTTCCGTTCACAAAGCCCCCTATTCAGGGAAGCACTTAAGTACCTGCCTAAGTGCTGTCCAAAATAGCAGTGCTTCCTAAAATTGGGGGCAAAGTGTTTCTATTAGGGCTCTCTAGTGATTTAAAAAACATGATTAATCGTGTTGTTAATAATAGAACACCATTTATTTATATATTTTTGAATGTTTTCCACATTCAAATATACTTATTTCAATTTCAACACAGAATACAAAGTGTACAGTGCTCATCTTATATTTTTTATTGTAAATATTTCCACTGTAAAAATAAAAGAAATAGTATTTTTCAATTCACTTAATACAAGTACTGTAGTGTAATCTCTTTACCTTGAAAGTTAAACTTACAAATGCACAATTATGCTCAAAAAATAACTGCATTCAAAAATAAAACGTCAAACTTTAGAGCCTACAAGTGCACTCAGTCCTACTTCTTGTTCAGCCAATTGCTCAGACAAACAAGTCTGTTTACATGCACAGGAGATAATGCTGCCCACTTCTTGTTTACAATGTCACCTGAAAGTGAATGTAAATGTAAACAAACTTGTTTGTCTTAGCAATTGGTTGAACAAGAAGTAGAACTCGGTGGACTTGTGGGCTCTGAAGTTTTACATTGTTTTGTTATTGAGTACAGCTATGTAACAAAAAAATCTGCATTTGTAAGCTGCACTTTCACAATAAAGAGATTACAGTACAGTACTTGTATGAGGTGAATTGAAAAATATAATTTCTTTTATCATTTTTACAGTGCAAATATTTGTAATACAAATAATATACAGTGAGCACTGTTCAATTGTATTCTGTGTTGTAACTGAAATCAATATATCTGAAAATGTAGAAAAACATCCAAAATATTTAATAAATTTCAATTGGTATTCTATTGTTTAACAGTAAAATTAAAACTGCGATTAATCACGATTAATTTTTTTAATTGTGATTAACTTTTTTGAGTTAATCGCGTGAGTTAACTGCGATTAATTGACAGCCCTAGTTTTTATATATATTTCCCATGACATATGTATATATATTTCTTAAACAAGTTTATAATATTTCCCCATAAAGTATTCTGTGGTACCAACTCTACTATATTTTTATCCTTTTAAGATTGCAGGACAAGTCTTTTACAGACCAGTTATTCCTACAAAATGCAATCTATAAAGATTAAAGATTAACATTTATTGAAAAATGCTTCTCCCTAATACTATAGAGATGCCATAAAAAGTAATACTTTTCATTATTATATCATTTTATGGTACAAGAGCTTTAGTATCCCACAGTACCAGTATCTCCTTCTCAATATCTAAATGAAAAAGAACACATATTACAAAAAGTGGTCACTTCTTTTCTCTGCCCTCTCAGCTCGGCAAATATATATTAAGTCTCTTCAAAGTGAGCTGTGTTGTGGAATGAGATAAGACCTACAGTAAAGACAATGTTTAAACAAAATTAGTCATTGTAGACGCTTTTTTACCCATTTTGACAATGTAGAATTTTAATGAGAGAATGCTGTAAGGACTTTGCACTGAAACAAGCAGTTTAATTAACTCAGCAATTCAGAAAGCAAGCCTGAGTAATGACTTTGTAATTTTTAATTATCAAGGAAGAACCCTTGTTTGTGGGCTCTTTTTCTTTATTACTACTGTATATCCTATTAAAATTTAATTTCCATTCTCAAACTAGGCCAATAATATTTTCATTGTTTGGCAAATAAAAACAATAATGTAAACAAATTACTGAGGGGCACACACAGAGTGTTCACAGAATGGCATTGTCTGGTTTGTGTTTATTGTTTTGGGTTAGCATTCAAACCATCTTATAATCGTTCAGAAATTTCTAATGGATACATGTAGAGTGAAATTCATTCATTGATGTAAGGAACAAGGAAGACCTCCAATGAAAACCACAGTGGTGTGAAGTTGAGAATGGGAACAAATGGGGAGCCTACATCTCCTGTGAATGACACAGATGGCTTAAGGCTTCACAGACAAGTGCTGGGGTGGTGATGGCTTCAAGGTAGGCCCAGTGGGCTTCTAATTATGCAAGTAAAGTTCACAATGCACACCCATCTGCAGGGTTACTTCTCCAATTATTGTAAAAGCGCTGGAGAGTAGCAGACTTGTCACCCCAAGCACCTGAGAAGTTTCCTACACAAAGGCTGCTTGTCATAAACAGATAGTTAAGGGTTAATAGAACAGAAGTACTTCAAGTCTCTTTTGCCTGTAAAGGGTTAACAAGTTCAGTAAGCCTGGCTGTCACCTGACCAGAGGACCAATCAGGAGACAGGATACTTTCAAATCTTGAGGGAGGGAAGTTTGTGTGTGTGCTGTTAGAATTTGATTGTTGTTCACTCTGCAGGCTCAGAGGGACCAGACGTGCAACCAGGTTTCTCTCCAATCTCTCTGATACAGTCTCTTATATGTCCAGAATAGTGAGTACTAGGTAGATAAGGCGAGTTAGGCTTATGTTTGTTTTCTTTATTTGCAAATGTGTATTTGGCTGGAAGGAGTTCAAATTTGTATTTTGCTGAAAGGATTTTAATTTGTACTTGTATACTTAGGCTGGGAGGGTATTCCCAGTGTCTATAGCTGAAAGACCCTGTAACATATCCCATCTTAAATTTACAAAGATAATTTTTACTGTTCTTTCTTCCTTTAATTAAAAGCTTTTCTTGTTTAAGAACCTGATTGTTCTTTTATTCTGGTGTGAGATCCCAGGGGACGGGGTCTGGATTCACCAGGGAATTGGTTGGAGGGAAGGGGGAGAGAGAGGTTAATTTTCTCTCTGTGTCAAGATTACTTTCTCTCTCAGGGAGAGTCTGGGAGGGGGAGAGAGAAGGAGGGGGGAAGGTGGATTTTCCTCTCTGTTTTAAGATTCAAGGAATTTGAATCACAGTAATCTTCCAGGGTAACCCAGGGAGGGGAAACCTGGGAGAGGCAACGGGGGGGGGGAGGGTTTACTTTCCTTGTGTTAAGATCCAGAGGGTCTGGGTCTTGGGGGTCCCCGGGCAAGGTTTTGGGGGGACCAGAGTGTACCAGGCACTGGAATTCCTGGTTGGTGGCAGTGCTACAAGTACTAAGCTGGTAATTGAGCTTAGAGGAATTCATGCTGGTACCCCATCTTTTGGATGCTAAGGTTCAGAGTGGGGAATTATAGCATGACACTGCTATTTTGGGGTTTTCTACAGGGAGGTGGAGATGAATTTCACCCATAAGTTTAAACTATAGCCTGGATTTTCAAAGAAAGGTGCATCCAGATAAGCCATTTAAGGCCCAAATTTCAAAAGCAGCCTCTGATTTTGAGTGCATCAATTATTGGGTGCACATCCTGAGTCACCTGAGCACCCTCGGCTCCCACTGACGTCAGCCGGAGTTGTGGGTGCCCAACTCATTCTGACAACCAGGCCCAAGATGTCTCAGTTCTGGAACCCAAACTGAGACACTCAAAATCAGCGAGCGATTTGGGAAATTTTGGCCCTAATGTTCATTGGTTCTCCACTTTCCTTTTGTGAAATGGGTAAAATAATTCAATAAAATGAATTTAAGTAATAGCAATAATATTTACTTATCTCACAGGAGTGATGTGAGGTTTAATAGCTTGGGGATTCCTGAACAAAAGATGGCACATAAATGGGAATTATTATACAACACTATTAGCAATTTTGCCTCCACAACTTTTTAATGAGACCTTTTTTCACTCGCATGAGTGGATTATATACATCTGAGTTAAACAGCTGTAGATAACAGACAATCCGTGGTTTATTTTTTCCCTGCTTCTGTCCAAGTGGAAGACGGACAGAGTTTAGCCAAAAACAGTGGATAACTGAGAACTAATATAAAGGACTGTAGTATTAATATTTATTAACTATTTGACTTACACCAGGATAAAGCTTTTTGGCATTCATTTCACAGCACAATGGGCCTGATCCAAAGCTCACTGAATAAAGGTGAGTCTTTTGATTCGTTTTACTAGGCTCTGACTCAGATCCAGCGTTAGCTTGTATCATACTGAAATCAATAACAGAAAATGTTAAAATCTACCCTAATTATAAAATTTTAAAAACTGTTTAAATATTTTACTGAACTGTTTTTTTCAAAATGTTTCCTTATTTTTTATATAATTTTGAAATTTACTGCTAATATACTACATTCATAAATAAATAGATTTGCGTCCTGTATACACATCTGTTACCACAGCAACTCATTATTTCCTCAGCAGACAATGAAAACCTCCATTTGGAACTCACTTAGAAGCTGGTTATTCTGAATTTCATACAGAAAGGGACACTCTTAAAAGTGAAGTTGAATAATGATGCATTTGTCAAAAACCCATAAAGATTTGGATGCCAGATTTATCTAGGGGTTTGATACTCCAAATGTGGTACAGATTTTCTAGACTCCAATGCTTTATGGACAGTGAGGGAAAGTCACCGCTGCTCCCACGCTGCATGAAAACAGAGTAAGTGAGACTAAACCATGACTCAAATTCACCTGAACAGTTCATTAGGCCATCTGAAGCTACTCCTCTCATATCATATACAGGAGTTTTGAGACATACAGTCAGCTTACGTGAAGGTCAGAGCTGGTCAGAACATTCAAATTCCATTCTTATTTTATTTGACAAAAAAGGACTTTTTTTTTTTTTTTTTGCAAAAACTCTCTCACACCAAAAAGTTGCTATTTTTTTACCAGCTCGTGTAGTGATCCAGTGATTGGTGCCTGGGTTTGCACCGAGCAATGCCCTCTATTTTGTACTATTCTCCTTATTAAGGGACATATAGCTTGCAAGTCTGTACCCTGCCCTGGGAGTTTGCCAGCTCCTGGAACTCTGGACTGAGGGCTTGTCTACACACAGAGTGCTGCAGCTGCCCCGCTGTAGGCTTAGTGAAGACATTACCTACACTGACAGGAGAGTTTCTCCTGTCAGCGTAAGTACTCCACCTCCCCGAAAGGTGGTAGATATGTCTGTAGGGATATTAAAGAAGGTACTAACAGTGATTCCCTCAAGTGATAGAGACCCCCCAGTTTCACCAAGTACAAAAATCTTTTAGTTCTTCTGTTAAAACTTGTAAGCTCTTGTCTGCAGAAAATATTGATTGTATCTGTGCTGTGAAAGATACTCTATTACTATGTAAAACTTACAAACAAGTTAATTGACTTTGTTCTTGATGTAAACACTATGCTAGCCTTAAGCTGTAATTGACACAATGTAAACAAACAGACTTCCACCCTCTGTAATTACAGGGCCAGGAGTCTCATATGAATTAACACACACCCCAAAAGTGGTGGAGACAGTAAATTAAAATATGGTTAAGATATGGAATGTATGGTAATGAATGCTTAATGTGCATGAATGGTTACGGAGGTGCCAGCCTAAAAAGCGCGTATCCATCGGCCAAAGAATGTGTCAAGTGGACCACCAGACACCCCCAGAGGGTAAACTGGGATCCACCCCATCACCTGAAAGGATGAAAAATACAAACTTTGGACAGTGTAAAGCCACCAGGAATGTGCCACTTTAGACAATGTGGAGCCACCAGGAATGTGCCATCTGCTGATTGAGTCAGCAATAGCAGGATGAAACAGCTCCCATAGATTACCATAGGAATTAATTCCTATAAGAATGAACTCCAAAGACTGAGGACTTGGGAGTCTCTGGTTCTGCTGCCAGCCCCCAGGAGCATCAGGTGCATCTGACACAGACTCGGCTCCATCCTCATGAACAAGATACCTGGCCAGTAACTTGGCATGAGCAACTTTTAGAGTGGTAACTGTAACACCTATACAGAACTTGAATGAATGATTGTGTGAATGAATATATATATTGATTCAACCAGGGAGATAAGTGTCTCCTATATCCTCTCTGGAGATGTTTGTCTCAAGGCACGCTATCTCTGAGTGACCTGCCTTTATCTGCCAGGCCTTAAGAACATAATATATATATTGTGTGTGTGTGTGTGTGTAAGGAATAAGTAGTAATGGGAATTAGTCAAACAACGCTGTTTACTTTTGTCTTTTGCTTTATTATTATATTTACAATAAATGTGGCATCTTTGCCTTATCCCTCTTAATAAGATCCTGCTGGTTTTTATTACATTGGTATAACACTTCGACGGGAAAAGCCCTCCCAGCAACAAAGCACTGTCTGCACAGGGGGTTAGGTCAGTATAACTGCATCATGCAGGGGTGTAGATGTTCCATACTCCTGAGCAACATAGTTATACTGACATAAGTCTGTAGTGTAGACCAAAGCTGAGCCTCTAGGGGTTGTATTCGATGGACTGTAACAATAATGGCTACCAGAGCCCTCTGACACCATTTCCCAGCAAACTTGGAGTCAGAAGTGAGGGCAGAATGGACTACTCCTGCTGAGGCCAGCTGGGAGGCTTCTGCATGGGGTTGTCATAAACAGATAGCTAAGGGTTAATGTTCTTTTACCCGTAAAGGGTTAACACAGGGAACCAAACACCTGACCAGAGGACCAATCAGGAAACAAGACTTTTTCAAATCTGGGTGGAGGGAAGTTTTTGGGTGTGAGTTCTTTGTTCTTTGTCTTGGGTCTGTGCCCTCTCGGCTCTGAGAGTGATTTTTCTATCTCCTGGCTTTCTAATCTTCTGTTTCCAAGTAGTGGGGACTCCAGGGTATTGAGTCTGCAGCTCACCAGGGAATTGGTGGGAGGAAGAAGTCAGGGGGAAAATCTCTTTGTGTTAGATTTACTAAGCCTGACTTTGCATACCCTCTGGGTGAGGGGGAAGAGAGATTAGATCTCTCGGTACTTGTGTTTCCAGGACTGGAAGCAGGGAATCTCCTAGGGTCATCCAGGGAGGGGAGCCTGGGAGGAAGTAACAAGGAAACAAGTCTTTGTTGTAAGACTCAAGGCATCTGAGTCTGGGGGTCCCCCAGGGAAGGTTTTGGGGAGACCACAGTGAGCTAGGCACTGTATAATTCCTAGCTGGTGGCAGCAAGTACCAGGTCCAAGCTGGTAACTAAGCTTGGAGGTTTTCATGCTAACACTCATATTTTGGACGCTAAGGTCCAGATCTGGGAAGAAATGTTATGACAGGGGTACTCTGGTCAAGCAATTTGATGGGTCAGTGATGAGCTCTCTCAGTGAGAGAGGACAGTCTCACTTGGGGACAGAGATTAGTTTTACTAAGTTTTCTGAGTTTGGGAGCTGTGAGAAGCAGAGCAGCTCAGGGAGTCTCTGGTTGACTCCCCCTGGCCCCTTGCACAAAGAGGGTCTTTCTGGGATCCAGTCCATGGGCCAGGCAGCTCCCAGCCCAGGAGACCAGCATCAGAGTGGCAGAGAACCAATATAGAGAGCCAGCCGAGACCCCCATAGGATGCCAGGCCAGGAAACCAGCAGAGAACCCTGCCCCACCAGGGTCGGACACACTGTAAGAGGGACCCTTTTTGCTTAAGCCGTTCACTGTGCTACAGCAGCATTCATCTCCAGCTCCCATCTGCCTGGGAAGGTGCTGGGATGAGTGGAGGTTGGGGAGAAAAAGCTGGGGCCTGGAAAGAGTTGTGGATGCTGGGAGGCGGGGAATTTGTTGATGCTCAGCACCTACTAGTTATCCCTAACCCTAACCCTGACCTACTAGTTATCCCTAACTCTTTCCTTCCCCAGATTCTCTGTTTCTGCTCCAAATAAAGGCCCTTTTGTTAAACTGTTACCTTGGGTGTGTCATTCTTTTGCAAGTGTTTGTGTTGATGTACTTTTTTGTTTCTTGTGGACTGGATTTTATACTCCTTGCCCATTAGCAGCATTGTTCAGTATCCCCAGGGACGGCACCCCTTGTGTCCCGGCTCAGAGGTCACCGTGGGTGGAAGTGCCGGGCGTCAGAAAAAGAAGCCAGGACCCAGGCCAGGCAAGGAGCAGGGAGAAGCCACTGCAATAGCATGTGCCAGGGAGGGAGCTTGAGCTGTGTTCCGCAGAACACTCACAGAACTCTCAGATCCTCCACAGGCATAGCACACACCAGCTAGCTAGTTTCAGCTCAGGGTCCCGGCTCTACTTAACACACGGCACTTGGATATATTCATAGCAAAAACAAGAATTAGTTTATTAGCAAAGAACAAAGAGTCAAATAACAGTAAGAGAGAATATTGGAAACAAATAGTTACATGTAAAACAAAATCATAACATGCTTTCCAGAGCCCAAACTTAACTCACGAGACATTCCCCCGTCTTCTACAGGATAGCTTGCCCCAAGTTCTCTTCCCATTTTTGTTCAACCAGAGAGCTGAGATCCTCCTGAGATCAAGCCCAGCAACAGCTTTTCTTCCAAGACTGAAGCATGCCTGGTACACCACCAAACATTCATTGTCTTTGCTCACAGGCAGGATAACCCCTGCTGTGTTTGGTTTTTTTCCTGCAGCACTTGCAATCTATTAAATTAGCGTTTGACTCTTCCACTGCAAGATACACAATGGTCAACCAGGGAGATAAGTGTCTCCTATATCCTCTCTGGAGATGTTTGTCTCAAGGCACGCTATCTCTGAGTGACCTGCCTTTATCTGCCAGGCCTTAAGAACATAATTTTCAGTATACGTACATAACTCCTGACACATTATCTGCACATATATCTCGCAATGATTATGATGACCAGTGTGACTCATGCTTTCAGCAGAGATCTTACATGGCCCCTTTTGGTGAACTCAGGAGATCTCTGTACCCCTATGACCTCTGCCAGTGGACATCAAGAGATCCTTGAATCACACCTTCCACTGTGGAGGGACCTTTGGTTTCTCCAGTCACCTCCAGTCCTTTGGAGTCTCCAGGCATTAAAAGACTGACAGGTACTCGGGGTGACCAGTCCCTCCCCCTCTGCCACAGCTTCACTCAATTTTAGCACACAAACTCGATGAGAGCTATGAATATATCTCCTTGAGCGGAGAATCACACTCATAGAATCACACTTCTGCTTCTCACTGCACTCATTCTAACCGACCAACCCAAGGTCACGCAGGAAATCTGAGGTGGAGCAGGGAACTGAACTCTGGTCTTCCAAATGCTCTATCCATGGAACAACCCCTCCCCGCAACGTGGCCACTACACTTGGCTTTGCCCCCACGAGCACATTGCTCACATGTAATGCAGGGCATCTCACATGTGGGTCCTCTTCACACAGTTTGTAGAAATGGAGGACCATGTTAATGTTCAAGAATGATGGAAAATGGCAGATGTTTACACAACCTGCCCAATGCCATAGATGGAGTTTGCATCTCTTCCTGGAGAATTACTAACACTGAGGGATATTCCACCATTATGTCTGCACTGATCTGCTGTCCACCAAAGAAGAAGGTAGGTGCCTTATCAAACACCTTGAAAGGTTGGACCAGTGATAACATGGAAATGTTTAAAGACTAACATCTTCAAAATGAAAAGAACAGAGAGTTGTATTTTATTGCAAGTTTTCACTGCTCTATCCTGAACAAACCTTTTTGTTTTTCTTTCCTCTATATAAAGTGGAGTCAGGTGCAGTATTCAAGTTTTTTCTCTTCATAGGAGCTTGACCACAGGCTCAGAAGTGAAAACACAGACACACATCCTGTCCAGAGACGCTGCTATGCATGAAATTTTATTGAGACAAACCCCACAGGGAAAAGAAGCTATGTGAAACACAGTTAACTCGGCCTAAAAATGTAAGTGATGAATATCAGAGCTGTTTACAGTCCAATGGCAATCCAAATGGTGCTGAATATCTCCTGTCTGGGCTATCCCCAGCCTCACTCAAGCTTGTCAAACTGAAAACTTGCATAAGGATCTGCGTGCAGCATCTAAGATTATGCTCAAAATTGTAGAAATGCTCATGGCTTTGGACGGATAGTTACAGCACCACAGCAAAGTTTTACAGGCAATGATTGGAAACCTTTTAGAGTCAAAGCACATATAGCAAATCTAAGGTACATAAAACACTCTTTTAAAGAATCAAGTTAAAGCGCTATGCAGCCTGCAGCATAAAAAAAATACTAATTACACTTAAAATGTCTAAATAATCCCACATTTATAGAATTTCCTGTTCCAGCTGAAACACAGTTTCTGCTGTAAAGCCAACCTCCCTCGGCCTTCAACCACATAATCTCCTTTTTAATAGAACTGTAATGAACTGAGCTTTGGTGCTACTGCGTGTTAGAGCTGTTTTGTCCCAGAGCCTACAAACAGTCAGAAGAGCAGAGCGTAAGGAGACTAACTCCCACTGAAATCGAAGATAGCATTGGCTGAGGACTGGAGGTTTGGGCTCTATATTTGTAACGCAGTTCTCAAGTTAAAGTACACAGATCAGAGATGAATCCAGGAACACAGTCTAGCAGCTTTGAAGATGTTCTAACATCTGAGATAGTGAGTCAAGCATCAGGGGAAAGCAAAGCCTTCAGTAGTCCTACCATCAGCCAAAAGGGAATCATCATCTAACACAACTGATAGGAACCCAAGTCTGGCCAGGATGAACAGGAATGATCTAAGTTAACCTCCGCTGGTTCTGACATATTGCTGAGCACACACAGAGATGCGTGTGTTATATGGAAAAAAGCTCCAGCTGGGAAACAAAGCAGAGACTAATCCATTCTCTGAAGCTGCAAAGTCTGAAGAAACAAATCAATGAGAATTAAAGCAATCCTTTATTCTAATTCTTCAAATTTGTTTTTCCTAACGATGGGAGATTTTGCTAGCAAGAAAAAAAATCTTATTCGGATGTGTCTCTGCCCTGGAAGATCTTAATTCCCATTGTGACATGTTTATTTTTATCTAGAAAGGGCAAGGTCTCTAAAAGACTTTATTCCAACAGTAATATAGTTTCTTCCTCTAAGGAACATTATACATGGGTCCTGCTCCATTACTCTGCTTTCCTTGTGCTGAAGTTTAAAAGACTGTGCCCACTGTACATGCATTAGATATAGATTTAAGATCAAATACAGGCAAAGGTTGAGCACGATTAGCAGTTGGGAAGAAGCTGAGAAGAGTAACTGAAGTGGTAGAAACCTGGATGAGTAACAAACTTAGTAGCATTAAGTGGTATCAGTAAAATGTATCCACGTGTTCTTTTAGAATTGAGTATTAAACGATATTGAAGGATACTGGAACAAAATATTATACCACAAATACAATGTATTTTGTTACCTAGAAATGTTAACTTTACAACATGCCATTAAGAAAAAAAACAACAACAAAAACCACTTTACACTTACCATCTGTTAAAATTACCACAATTACAAAACCATAGCAGCTTTTAGTACTGTACTTAAGAAGAGATCCTTAAAATGAACTGATATTCCTTAAAACGGAAAGCCAGCATAACAGAACCATTTGTAATGAAACATTTAATACATTTACATTCTACCATAGCTACTCGGATTCCCTATGAGATATGCACATTACAAAAATGAGCCAAATTATAATGGAGCTTTGTGTACCTGGGTAACATAACATATAATTATTGTAACCTTGCCCTGAGGCATTTCACAGGGAGATGAAAAGAGAATAATAGCCTGTATTTAAGTATTTAATTTTTTTTAAGGGAAAAGATAACATGTTGGTTTCCTTAACCCTTCCTAAAAGGACAGTGGACAATATTAATTAGGACACATCTCCATTACTACAAAGGCAGACAAAATTATGGACTTTCTTTGGTAAGTTATTAGACGTTTGCACAAGACATCCCCATGCCTGCCATTCAGGATGTTTGTTCCAGTTATAAAAAGTGTGAACATCAAGAAGGTGACTCATAGCAAGGAATAAAGAAAGGACACAAGCCATGCCACTCAGGTCCGTCACTGCACACTGACTTCTGCTTCAGAAGCAGCTTTGTAAAGCACATGACTGGAGAGAAGTGCAGCGCAGTAGTGTAGCATCACGATTAGTAAGTGAAAGACGCAGAAAGCAGCTACCATTCTACTGCACTGGACCAAGAAGAAACTGAACTGGCTCATCGAGTAACTTTAAACTGATGGCTGTTTTAAGATATTCTGTATAGATTGGCTCCCTAGAGACTATCCTATGGATCTGGCACTGTCCTTGCCACTTTCCCCATGGCACATACATTCAATCCCTGTCATGTCTTCAGCCAAGTTCAGAATTGCCCCATATAGCTGAAGGGTGGGAGAATGGATGGCACAGAGTCAACACTGCAGCTTTATGCAGGGGATTTGTGTACAAGAGGGAATTCTCAGCTGCCCAGAATGGACCAAAGAAACTGGAAGACTTAGGCCTTGTCTACTGCTTAAGTTGACGTACGTTACATCACTCAAGTGTAAAAAAACCACTCCCCGAGCCACATAACTTACATATTCTTAATGTGGTGTCTACACTGTGCTGTGTCGATGGGAGACACTCTCCTGTCAACAAAGCTTCTGCCTCTCCTTGAGGTGGATTAATTAAGTCAATGGGAGAGCACTCTGCTGCATCGATTGTAGTGGAGCCGATATCGCACTGCAGTGAAGACAAGCGCTCAGATATTTGTAATTAAGTAATCTTTACTAAGATTCACCTTCCTGTAGGATGCATCTACCAACAAAGACCAATTGCTGCCTAAAAACAAGTTTAGCTTTTTCCTTGCAGAAGAAATGTGGATATATGTTCCAACAAAAACTAACTATTATCCTACACTCTCCTATCATCTTCCTCTTTCTTTGCCTGTCTGCGCAGGTTAGGTCTATAAAGGCTAAACATTGAAAACCCGGTGGGACTTTTAGGAAATATGAGCAGCACGGTGTATAGAGAATTTCTTTTCTCAAACTTTGTAGAGTCGAACACACAGTAAAACCACTCAATTACGTTAAAACCATAACTACAAGAATTCCTACACAAATATACAAATTATATTTTGGAGACTATAAAATGTTGCCACTTAAAATAGCAATCTAATTACAAAGCAAACTGGCATACTGGTGGGTTCTAAAAGGGATACTTTGGCAGCTGCAGGATCCATATATTAGAGCTTCAATGCATATTATTCCCGCAGTCAGTGTCTTACTCTGTGGCAGAATTCTTGGCTGACAGTTGTGGGGACAGTACAAATTAACCAACCAAAGGGCTATTTTGGCATTCTTCGTATCATTTTCCTTTAACTCTTTGTATGCTACAATCTTTACAGTAGACAGCTAAAGGGAGTTTAGTGATTGATGGGGAATTTACTTCTTTTTTAAAATCCGGCATCACGAATGCCCCTTTTCAGAGCCAGATAATCAAGGGTTTTTAATGATTTTTTTCATAGTATCAATGAATTCAGGTACTATAGAACTGATAGGTCAACTAGTCCATTTCCCTGCCAAAGCATGATTTTTCCCTAGTATACATTAGCTTGTGCTTCTGTCCAATCTAATCTTAAATGTACCAAACAAACAGAGTTTCCACCACTCCACTTGAAAGACTATTTCAAAAAGACCTGACTCTCTGAAAGGTTTTCATGTCTTAAATGTTTCATTTTTTAATTTCATCCCATTAATCCTGTTTATTCCCCCTTTACTGTTCCATTCATCTTTCTCAGTGTTTGGATCACTCAAACATATCTAAATGTTAACACTTCTCCCCTTAGCTGCTCCTTAGCCAACATAGACATATGTACTATTTTTCCCCAGCAGTCAATCTCTTTTATTATGGGAAAAGGGGAACATATTGCTAGGGGCTGAATTCACACATCTGTGCACCACTTAGTCCAAGCTGGTGCATGGTCCTTGTCAGGTGTGGGCAATGAATTTTTAGGTTTGGTCTCAGACTTATGCTTTGGGGAGCATTATGTGGATCAGGTATTTCAATAGTGGTCCACTTTTATTAGGGACTAACCTTCAACATGCCTCTGGCAATGCATGATCAAAAGCATACAACTTTGCACCCAAATCAGTAAATGCATATTCAACTGGCTGCTTAAGACCACAATTACTTGATCTGCATTTCCAAATGCCTCCAGGGACCTTCGAAAATCTGGTCCTTAATGTGTACATACACTAATATATATTTTTTATTTATGTAAGAAGTTTTACCAAGATTACAAATCCTTGCCATGTAAATATCAGAAACAAAACAATCATTACAACAGTTAGCTTTTGTTTAAAGACACATTATATATGAATAGATCTTTCTATTTAACAGAGTGTTGCCATATTAGACAGAGAGCATCATAACACCTGGGTTGTTTACAGGGATTTCATTAAATTGAGTGAAATATCTGTATCCACATATTTAACAGACCAGATATGTCTATCAAATGGCAATATTTAAAAAATTGGACAGGTATGCTGGTATTTTTGTAGGTGAATGTACTTTGAATACTGACTAAAAAGAAATCAAGTATCTAATTATCTATCTCTTCTCTGTCCATTTTGCTGGGTACGTAACTGGTGTTAATTTTTCCATAACCACAGCCTCCCATATTTTTTGAAGCATGGTTGGGCTATTTTTCTTTTTCCAGTGAGAGGCTACCAATAACAGAGCAGCTACTAGCAGATGAAAGATTAATTTTTCGTTTCCATTTGTGTGACCACTTCCACGAGGAAGCCCCAGAAGGATTATTAAAGGATCATTTGGTAATAAACATCCAACCATTTGTGATACTTGATTACGGATTGCATCCAATACCCTCTAATGACTGGGTGTCATCACCATATATGCATAAAATCTCTTCTTTCACCAAATATTCTCCAGTATTTATTCCCATTCAGTCTATATCTATTTTTAAACCTGACTGCTGTGAGGTACCATTGAAATAGTATCTCAAAGAAATTTTCTTTTATTGTGCTACACACAGGTTGCTGGTCCTCTTTTTCAGATCAAACTCCATTTTTTGTTTCCTAATTGACTAGATACCATCACTTCTATTAAAGTTAACATTTTGTATAAAACTGGTTTTCTAGAAAGCTGAGAAACATAGTACCCAACTTGAAAGCACTGGTATCAGGGCAGGGAGAGTGGGCCAGCTAAAATTAGTTTTGGTCTCTAAATAAGTTAGAAAAGCTTCTTTACTGAATAGGTGACTCGCTGTGTCTCCCCCATGGCTATCCCAATCTTTGAAACTCTCTGGTTTGTGTTTTGGGTTAAGATCTTGATTATTTGCAATGGGCTGCACTGGTGAGGGAAAAGAACTGATCTTATCTCACACTAATAATTTTGAGTGAGTATTTGTGGAGACCCTTATGCAAGACTCCTCCTAATTCAGCCTGTATCGTATAAGAACACAACATCTAGGAGAGCGAGCAATTAAGTGTTTGCTACAACAATCAGTTGTGGGGCATAAAAAAGGGCTGGAAGTAGACAGGAAGCTGGCATTTGTCCCATTTGCTGAGACAAGAAAAAAATACAGAGCACAACTTGGTATCTCAGGCATCACAGCATCAGGAGCTGTCACACACATCAATGATGAAGTCCTAGAAAGGACATGCCAATTCATTTTGAAAACTGCACTGCTATTTAGACAAGTAAGATCTATATTTGATAACCATCACCTAAAAACATATCTGTGGACATCTGAGATTGCAATAATATTGTAGTACAAAATCTCTTTAGCTAAAAAGCACATACCCGTGGAAGCAGTCAACACCAAACCATAAGTGGAGACAAGAAAACAGAGAGGATGACCACAGCCTGGATGATTTTCCCAATCAGGCCTAATTATAAAAATTAAATTGAAAATAATTGTTTTTAAGAGAACAAATCTTTTTGACTCAAGTAATTTCCACATATAGCCTGTGTGTCCACAGGTGATCACTTCACTGCTGAAGAACAAACTTTTGCCAGAGTCATCAAATTAAAATTAAATATTTCCAGTTTATTCTGTATAATTGAGCTGCTCTCTGGAATAAGAGAGCTATAACTAGAGAGATCTAGTGTGGCCATTCTCAGATACAGCAGCTTTAATGTAGAGCCCTGCCATGATGTGTTTAAAATAAGACCTTCTATGGAGAGTTCCCTCCCACAGAGAAGCTCAAAAAAAACCTCACCTCCTTCAAGAGGAAGAGAAGGAAGAGTCTGAAAATGCCTGATAATTTTTCATGCAGCATGGTTCACCAAGAATATGTGTATGTTGAGATATGGTAGAGTGAAGTAGGAATGAAGAAGACAAAATTAACTGGCGATACTGGATACTATGTCCTCACAGTCAATCTTATGGTTCCAGTTTTGGATTTTGGATTCATTTTAACCTGTACTGTCTCAGAGTATGTTGATTAAGTAAAAAGCACAAATGGGAAGTTCTTAATGGAGGCCACTGTAGGTAAAGTCTTTCGTATGAGATGCATACCGGCAGCTCTAACCACCTCGCTCTTAGAACTGTTAGCCCCAGGTTTAAGGTACAGATCTGGGACATGGGAAACCCCTGGTTCAATCTCTCCTCCAGCAGAGGGGGAAGAGTGATTTGAAGAGGAATCTGCCACCTCTCAGGTGAGTACTCTGACCATTGGGGCTACAGGATATTCTGACACTAGGTTCCCTCAATCTCTTTGCTGAAGCTGTTCCACTAGATACATAATTAAAGGGTCATTTGGGGCAGAGAGAGAACACATGCACAAACATGAGCACAACTCCAGAGCCTCGCGGGTGATAGCACACTCAGGTTGTTGGAGATCCAGATTGAGTCCCCCTGCTCCAGCGACTCATCATCCACAGTGGAAGAGCTTCAGCAGGCTTCAACAGCTCTGGGGCAGAGGAGGGGGAGAAAGGCATCCAGATGCCAAGAGGGAAGCAGCAGCGTGCATGTCCACTGGCAGAAAAGTAGGTGCCTAGTGAGTGTAAGCAGAGTTAGGCAGCGGGGGGAGGTCATGCTTTGCAGTGGTGCCAAAACTGGGACTTAAATGCCTAAACAGAATTTAGATTCCTAACTCCCTTTATGTATCCAGTCCATTCTGCCCAGAGTATATAAAGTTATCCCTGCAGTTTTAACTGGATAAAGTTTACATTTTCTTTCCTGAACTGTCATGTAATGTTCCTGTGGCCTTGTCGGTGACTTAAACCCTTCATCCGAGGTGACTGCATTTTAGTCTAAGTGAAGTTATTCCTATAGAGCCCTACTCCTGTATTTGTTAACCGTGAGTGGTAATTCCACTGACATTAATAGGAGAGTCACAAATGAAAAGAAGGAAGAATTTGATCCTACTGGAAATCACGTCATCAGACACTTAAAGATCTTTGAAAATAGCTATTTTTTCCAGATGTCAGTTATTATTAACTCTGAATTCCAAGCTGCTGTTACTTTTAAACACGACACCAAATTTGTTTAGCGTCACATCTGCAAATTTCCGGTGGAAGCCCCATTTTAATACAGTCTTGAGTTTTACAAAGCATCATGCAATATATCTAATGATCAATATTTTTGCTGAGTTAATTAAGAACCACACAGAGGTAATTTTTATTAAATATGTCAGGAACAAACAGCTAAAGTAGTATTATACTGAACTTACATTTTGAAATTCATACATTATGTTGAGATTTGCAAAGAAGCCTGGGGGATTTAGACACATATTTCTATTATTGGATTTAATGGAAGGTGTATCTAAGCCCCCCCAGTTGCTTTGAAAATCTCATTCTATACTGTTAAATTCTGCAGATTCGCTATTTCAGGTATAATCTGAGGAAGAAACATCAGTTTCTATAAAAATATTTTTCATAGCATTAATCATTATTTAAAAGGGTATTAAAAGGAATTAAAAATGTTAATCATTTGCCTATTTTCTTAGTGATCGGACATTTTCTCACTTACTATTGTAGGAAATCAAAATCTGATCCTTTGTGCCTGTATATGTCGTTTTTACAATATGAGCTTATCAGACAGACAATCAATTGTAGGGAAAGTGAAGAGTACTCACTTTCCCTACAATGTTTTAAATGTCTGTGCTAGGAAAACTGCAGATACCAGCCCTACTGAGCATTCCTAAACCTGTTAGTAACAGAGCAGGATATTTCTCCGTTTTTTTTCCAGCTCTCCTGCTGTGAATATATTGAGCCTGCTGTGGATAAATAACAGAAATGTTGAATCATCACCACACTCTGGATGATCTCCTTTTAACCTAATCAGCCTAAACTGGGTACAGGATTGTCAAAAAGTGGATATTAATATAACTGAAGCATCCTCATGCATATCAGGTCCTGCAGATAAAATGGCTCTGAGGCACATGGTTCTACAGGAAATGAAACATCATTGATGAACATCAGTTTTTCATTTTAAATATTAAAACAGGCCACAGGACTTTGCCCTTTTAGAGTGGGACTGAAGAGACATTTGAAAGGTTAATTAAATGACTGACATGCATGAGGGACAATAAGCAATTCCTGTAGAGAAAGGTCTACTCATAGAAGGCTCCTGTTTGAAGGGAACATAAACATTAGGAACAAAACTTTAGTTGTGTGGGTTTCCCTGGTGCTATCTTTGCTTTATCTTTTCATATATGTCTCAGCTTTAGGTTTCTTTATTATTAAGTTTAGCTTCATTTGTTTAGATTTAGATTTTTTTTATTTCTTGAATTTTATTTTGGATTTGAAATAATGCTGAATAATGAAATAATGAACTGGGGGTGAGAAAAAGTGGGTTCAGGCCCAACAAAATGGCGCCTCTCATTTTCCCTCCTGTGCTGCTACCTGCTATGTTGCCTCAGCTTCAAGTATCTCTTTGTCTACAGGGCTCCCATCTCCACAGATCATAAAAGCCATTGTCACAAATGGCAGCCTTGGGGGCAACGTGAAAAGACAGACCAAGCACTGAATGAATCACAGAGATGGAACTCCTGCTCTCATCCTCTGGTCAGGGTTGAGGCCCATTTGCAGGACAGTGATGAGGAAGCTTCCATTCCAAATACCCAGGCTGTACATGTTTAGGGCCAGACTGTGAATCCCTTACTCCTACTGGTAAGCACTTACTCAGAGGAGCAGCCCTCACTGAAGTCAATTAAACTACTCAATGGGGGCACGCACAGAGTAAGATGCAATTTGTGATGAGTAAGGGTATACAAATCTAGTCCTCAGTGGAAAGTCAGTTTCTGCAACAAGAGCTATTAGCTCCCCATCCTTCACAAGCCCTTAATTTAGTCCATAGCAGCGGTTCCCAAACTTTAACAACCTGTGAATCGCTTTCACTTAAATGTCGTGTCTCATGAACCCCCTGCTAAAAATGAATATTTCCAGGGATTTCTCCTTTACCTGAGTATAAATTATAAAAGCAGTGATCTTGGAAATATAAAATGTGTTTTTATGACATGCTTATTGCACACTATTTATTATTAATTATTTATCATTACAGTATTTTTATTACATTATGAAAACGGCAACACTCTTCCAAGATCTCACTTTCATAGCTTGTATCACTTTGAATATGTCTGTTACAAGAGAAGGCTCCTATGTTTCATAAAGGAGTATCAGATGTGAAACAGCATGAAGGTATTTAAGAAGCCAACTCAAAGAGTTAGTCCTACACAAGCATTCCAGTCTTGAACAGTCCAGGCAAACAACACACGTTACAACAAAGCTTAAACTTGTTCTTCATAATAATTTAAAAAACCATGCTAGTTGCCTATTTAATTTTAAAAACAGCAAAAAATATCTACCTCCCTTTCCATTTCTTATAAAGAGTCTTGAAGTTTAAATCTCTTCACTCTGATCAATATGGTTGCTTTGATCTGCTTAGCTCTTGGAAGTCCAGGAGCTCTGGACTGCTGGCCCCGTGCTGCCCGAAGTCTCTAGGGACAGCTCTGTCTGCCATTTGGTAATTTTTCCCTGAGAACCCCCTGTAACATTTTGTGAACCCCCATTTGCGAACCACTGCTCCATAGATATGTAATAATGGGACATGAACCATTCACCTGACTTTACCATCTTTTGGGACAATGGCGGAGTAAGGAAAAATGCTTGAAGCCATGAGCTTAGAGGAGGCCTCTTTGTGTCTAAAAAAATGGGAGTGAAACCCTGGTTCCATTGACTTCAATGGGAATTTTGCAATTGACTTCAGTAGGATCAGGATTTCATCCACAGACTAAGTGCCTTGAAGGATCCCCCTCCAGCAATAGCGGAGGATCAGGTTTGTGGGGCAAACACCTGTGCCCACCACTATTTGTGAGTGCATAGACAGAAGCCAAAATTAGGTACTCTTGAAATGCAGGATCTTAATATTTTAAGTTATATTGAAACCCCCAACGAATGTATGGATATAAATATATATATGCACACACACATAAGTTCCCCATCAGATTTGTGTCTGTAGTTCTTTTACACCATTTATTAAAACATCTATCAAATTTTAGAGTAGGCAGCCTACAGCATTTAAACAGCTGCAAATATGCTTTAATTTTTTTGCCTGCTGGTCATGAACATTTTTAACATATGTTCTAGGTACCAGAAACGAATACTGAAAAGTTTTGTGTTCTTTGCCCTACACATTTACTGGGGGAGAAAAAATCTATACATTTCCTGCTGGCTTGAATTCCTGCTGTGACATCCTGAAGTGCTTAACAATTTCATTAAAGCTTTGCAGAGAAAAAAATATAATAAAAATCTGCCATACAGCTACCAAGACTTCACACTCTTGCAGCATTGGTCATAGAAGTTTTGTTAAAAGCCGATATAAAAAATGCTCAAGGCATTCAAAAGAATATTTTCAGGGAGGAAAAAAGTGAATGAAATGTTGGAGGCAATCATAATTATGTTTTAAAGAGAAATTTTGATTGCTTAACCTGAGTCACCTAGGGCATAATGATTACAAAATTCATAACTCTTCCCATCTTACAGTAAATGGAAACGTCTTAATAATCTAAAAAATATTGCAGTATCTTTCTCTAGTCTGTGTGAATCAATGATATTTATAACCCTGGAGGTATTGAATTTCTTTTGTATCAAGGAACACCAATAATAATGTACTATTCCATTATAAAAGAACATTTCAGAAAAGTGAACATTTTCCAAGACCAAGAGAGTGGAGAACGTTAAAGTATCTATGATCCCAAGAAACCTGATGGTCTTTTTCAACCAGTTAGAAAGATCTAATGTTCTCAGTAGTTTATAGTACAGAATTTAACAATAAGATAAAAAACGTGGACTGGAAGCGAATTAGCAACACCTGTAACTGAGTTTATTGGACAAATTAGTGGAGAGCTTTACAGTCTAAAACTAAAGAAGCATTTTGACCCAAGCTAAATAAACAGAATCGCTTAAAAAAACGAATGAACAAAAGCCAACATAGGTTTGCAGTGTGATGTGATGGATAAAAGTAACTGAATGGGATTAGGTGGCCCACAGAAAAGGGAAGCAGTGGGCGTCTGGCCTCATAACCTCATAGACTTCCCAGGGTGTGATTCCTCTGCTCATGTTAACATACTCATGGTAGCTCAACGAGAGCTAGAGCAAGTATAAATAGTAGCATAGTCACAGTAGGATGGGCAGCGGCAGTGGAGATAAGGCTGGAGTGTGCAGAGTACAAACCCACCTGGAAACAAAGGGCAGTAGCTCAGTCAGGCCTCAGCTGCTGCTGCCCATGCTACTGAGAGCCTGGGTTTTCAGCCTTAGTCCAAATGCCTACCCTGCAATTTTAAAGCCCTGCAGCCCAAGCCCACCGACACAGGCCAACTGCGGGTGTTTAATTGAAGTGTAGACCTACCCACTGAGGTTACTGCACACATGCTTTGTGTAGTCTCTACCTTGGATCTGCCAGGTGTTTATCCCCACCAACCACTCCATAAGGGAGGTACATTAACAAACATTCTTACAATAATTAATTAGGCACAAGGGCAGAAGGACCAATTGCCATAGCACAGGATATAATTTTTTTATAATTTACTGTTAATATTGTGTATTAATTATACAAAACATAGCAGAGGGGACAGCACACATACCCCCCGAAGACACAATATCATAATATGCGTGGTGACCATGATAATGGCATATATGAATGGCATTTTAAATGATCTCGTTTCATTGTTGAATATCTTGTATCTTTACGTGCCATGGGTGGGATTTTCAAAAGCATTCAGGATTGGCCTAACTCTGTTCCTATTCAAGTGAATGGGAGTCTTTCCACAGACTTTAACAGAAGAGACATTAGACCAATGGCTCAGTACTTTTGAGAATCCCACTTTATGTGTATTGTTACAATTAAATATGTACCTTGCTTCCTGGCCATTAGTGTGAAATTCATCCCCAAGACCATCAAAAGCACAACTTGCGTCCTGAAAATAAAGACTTACATTATTATTATTTGTATTACCAGTGTACCTAGGAACCCTAATTATGGGCCAGGAGGCTCTTTTGTGCTGGGTCCTGTACAAACACAGAAAAAAACAGATGGCCCCTGCCCCAGAGAGCTTACAATCTACATATAAGGCAAGAGACTACAGATGACTACAAAGTGACAGTTGGGGGAGTACAACGAAATATTTATACAATACGGATCAATTAACATAGTGCATAGGCCTTATACTGATCCCTTGCAGAGCGCAAGTTTCAATCTAATTTTTTGGAAGGAGAGTGAAACCTTTGATTTGTTACAGAGAGGTGTGCTGCAAAGAGGGACTTTATGATGGGTTTCAGTGGAGTTTTGAGATAAATTACAGGAGTCTGCTGCAAAGGGCAGCTTATTACTTCGGGAGCCTTATAAAGAAGCAATTCCGTCAGCATATATTTTAGCCCAGCTAAACAGAGGACGATGCTTATGTCACTGCTATATAAATACGTCTAAAAAGTGTATCTGGTGCTTTACAGCTATAAGGAGACAGGGTCCTTGCCCCAAAGAGTTTACAGTCTAACCATTAAAGCAGCACATGAAGCGTAGGGGAAGGGATGCAAGAACACAAGCAAATGAGTGGTGGAGTAAAGAAGTAATCTTGCTAGTTCCTCTGCAGCACCAGGGAATAAGAACTAAAATAAAATTGTGTGTAAACCCATTATGTTATAGGGGAAGATAAAGCATGGCTTTTCAGAAGACAAACACTTCAATCTATATGCACTAGTTATTCATATTGTCTCTTGTTATACTTTTCTACCCTTGGAAATGACACCTGATTTCTCATCCCTATGTATCAAACTAGGAATGTGCTCTTATTTTTTGAGGCATTAAATAAGATTTACTCCACAGTAACTTCATTCTGACTTACCGAAGGAGGATTTGCCGTGCCCAGCGCTTCTGTCATAACGGAAAATCTTCTCCAAGAAATGCAGAGCTTAGTGAAAAAGTTACTATTACAAATGTCTTGATACTTCGTTTTGACAGTCCAGACCATCAAACACAACTAGTCTACAACTACTTGTAGAAAATAAGGGATTAAAGTTAGCACCAGCTAGGCATGTGAAGAAAGATGCAGGTGCTCCCCTCAGGCTTGTTACATGTTTAATATGTCACTTGTAGGTATGCGTAGTAAACAAAAAGAATACTCTACATTCAAGGTTTTGTTCTGGATCATTGCCAACACTATGGGGTACATATTCACCACAAAGTACTTGTGAATAAAATGTGCCAATCACCTTACACTTAATACTGGCTCTAATCCTCCATACAGTGCACTGCAAATTCAACCCTATCTGGGTGTATCAATTTCAAAATTAGCCTTTTAGGCAAGATACTAGAGAAGATGGACAAACAGCTTGATCCTATATCCCTCATATACAGAGCTTCCTTTCCATAGAACTAATTTTGACAGCCTTGTGCTTTGCATGTCATAATAGGATACAATAATGTTCGATTTTATCCAGCTACTTTCATACGAGTGTTATTTTAAAGGGCTTTATATAGCAATGAACGGAGTAGCTAGTATGTTCTTAACAATGGCTGGCACAGCCTCAGACACTGGGGTTATCACCTACATTTGACAATTTTCATGGGAATCTTTGACTTTCACCTGAACTATCACCAAAGAATGGCTCATAGGAGAATGAAGTCCTACTGAGGACTGTATTAAAAAGGGAGACTTTATTGTACACATTAATGGAGGTCACAGACAAGGCTACCCTTCTCATTTATGAAGGGAGAGCACTAGATTGTAACGATGGCATCAGGATAGGAAAACTAATAAAGTAATTCCCATGGTTCAGGCAGAATTAGCACATCTGACCCCATTAAGTAAAATCTTTTTCTCCTTAAATATACAGCCTGCGGCTGCCTGTACATGTGATTCTGCAGACAGTGTAAGACTACTACCACGCATAGCGCCATTTGGAGCAGATAGCTTTTGTGTGAGAATCACAGGCAACAGACATTCCACCCAGGGAAGAAAGATTGAGTCATGATTCCTAGCAGTCCTTGATTAAAAGGACATCGTTCCTTATAGTAAAAAAAAAAACTAAATGTTACGTGGCAGTGATCATAGGTTGTAATTCTGGAATTATATTGAGGAATTCACTAAATATACTCTAAGAGGTCATCTTTCTTGTTTAATTCAAACAGGACTAAGGTTGGATCAAGGATGGTCATACTTGAATATCTTATTTTCAATGACAGCACTGATACCTGGCCAGAATACAAAATCCTGGGCTCTGTGCTCATGAGTCTCGCAACTCAACTGAACACTGTAGATTATGCTCAGCATTTCGGACCTCATGCACGTGCTCATTCATGAATGAATACCTTTACTGGCACAGGAGTAAAAATATCTTTCCAAACAACAGTCACTCCCCACATAATCACACAATCAAAAACCTGTTTGCCCTAATATTTGGGAAGAGCAAAGTCCAGGGAGGATGAATGTGGTAATCTAAACACGTTTGCAAAACTCCTTTTTGGAAAGACCTGTTTATCCTGGACAGCCTATGAGATATAAAAGATACCTGAAACTTTTCCAAAATTGCATATGTATTGATGCTAGTGGTCCCACACTCAAGAATCCATTACCTCAATTTCTTTCCATGTTCAGAAATCTAATCTGAAACTATCCAGGTTAGCAATTAGAATCCTTATATTTAGGAAGAGTCAACCAGCTATCAAAATAGCTGAAAAACCTGCCTTTCACTGTAAGTGTTAAGCCTTATAGTAAAAAACAAAATAAAAACAAAACCCCTTCAGTCCAGAATAACACAGCTGGCCATGAACAGCTGAAGACACTTCATAATTAAAAAAAAAAAAGGGAGAGGGCGGAGTAACTAAAGAGGGACCTCTTAGGGTTATGTTTACACTACAATAAAAGATTCTGTGCAGGAGGAGAGTCCCTGAGCCCAAACATCTACCCTGCAATTTTTAGCACCCTGCCCCTGCTGACTGAGCTCCATGAGTCTGAGTTAGTAGATCTAGGCTCTGAGACTCAGTCCCATGGGTTTTTTAATCTCAGTGTAGACATACCCTAGGAGTCCCCTCCTTAATTACTACCTTCCCCTCCCCGGGGTTTTTTGGATTATGAAGTGTCTTCAGTTGTTTGTGGTCAGCTGAGTCATTCTGGATTGAAGTAGTGGTTTAGTTATTTATTTAAACTATAATGCCAAATGCTTACAGTGAAAAGCAAGTTTTTTAGCTATTTTGATAGCATAGGGTATGTCTACACTACAATGAGAGCTCAGGGCTCAAATTAAGACTCAACCCTAACTCCCTTCCATCTAAACACAAACTGTGCCAGCCCAGGGCTCTGTTCCTGGATCCCAGGAAGCCACAGGGGTGGAAGGTCCCACCTGGACAGTCAGGTTTGGTGTTACTACTTTTGAAGGAGAACTTTAAATAACAGCCCCTCCACCCGCATACCAGGTCCCCACTGCCCCCCTGGGCTCCCCTCCTTCCTCTCAGGGCCCCACTACTCCCCTCCCATTGTCCCAAACTCCCTCCTGCACACCCCAGGCAGGAGTGGTGGAAGTTCCCTAAAGTGAAGGTGCTACCAGCACCTGAACTGTGGCTTCGCACCACCCATTTCCCCAAAGGCCCTGCCCCCACACTGTCCCTTCCCCCAAGGATCTGCCCACGCTGCCTCTTCCCCCCAGACCTCGCCCCTCACTTGCTCCTGTATGCCCCTTGCCCCGCATCTCTCACTCTTAAGGTCTGTAAAAAGTGGGAGGACATAGCCTTCCCACTTTTAAAAGTGATGAGGCCACGGCCCCCTGTCTTCCCCTGTTCCAGGCTTCAAACACTCACTGGAGGCTGCGGGCGAGGAAGGGACAGGACTGGCTTCCCCGTGCCCCTGCTGGCAGAGCTGTGCTGCCTGCCTGGCTTCCCTGCTCCAGGGGGCATCCAGTGGGGCTCAGTGGGATCACCAGCTGCAGTGCCTTTCCCAGGCATGTCCCTTCAGCCACACTCAGCCCAGCTCCCACTCTGGCAAAAATGGGGGGGAGGATGAGCTCAGGGGAAGGAGTCCCAGGGTAGGGAACCAGGGCAGAAGCTGGGTAGTGGTGGTGGCGGTGGAGATGATTATTGGGCAGGGGAATACCCCTGTTTGTCCCCCCTTGTGCGCACCCCTGCTGGGGACCCAAAGTTCAACAATTCTTAACCTCGGGTTACAAATAAGTGTAGGCACCTAAGCCCCAGGTTAACAAACAAAGGGCCTGCTAACTCCAGTTCTACTAACTCTGGGCTTACACTGCAGTGTAGATATATCCTTACTGTTTTGACAGAGCATAGTATCTCTGCCAGTACTTTGAGCTCAGTCATGCCTTGCAAGAGTGTACATGAGATTTCCTTGATGTAGTCTCTCATAAATATACATTTTTTTCTCTAAAGGGATTGAAATTCAGGATGCCAGCATGCAGTTTCCACCCCACTTAAAAACAAAACAAAAAAATACCTGCTTTCACAGCCTTCTTGCTGGGCATTCGACTTCATGCTCCAGAAGAAAAGCCCTAATGTTGTCTTTAAACAAACATTCTTGTTAACTTTCAATGCGTAAAATCAAAGTTCCTCTTGGGGCTCAATGAGGATTCGGAAGTACAGGCATAAAAATACATTTTTTAAGACTTACATGAACTCTGAGAACTTGCCTAATAGGGGAATCGAATTCTACATCTCCAAGCTTTAGCTTATTAAATAGGGGAAAACGTAAAATGCACAACTGGGATAAAAGAACCACTCTTTTTTGCTGATTAATTCTTACGTTTCTGAAGTCAGTATCTTTGTTCTGAATAAAATATGTCTGGTAGCAGCTCAGCCTCAGTGGATGCCAAGCTACATCAAAAACCCATCAAACACAAGTTGGCAAGACTGTCCAGTTCCGCTCAAGAGGTTCCTGACTAAGCTTGCATAGAGGCAGAATCACAGAAATGGAGAGCTGGAAGGAACCTGAGAAGGTCATCTAGTCCACCCCTCCAATCTGAGGTAGGGCCAAATACACTCCTGACTCCTTAGGATGATAAATGGCCTAAATTGGGTATTAGATCTTTAACAAGGCTGGATACAAACATCTCACAGTACAGCTCTCTATCCTAACCCAAACTAGTATATACATCAAGGACTTTAGTTTCTAGCTTTACCCAAACCAATTACCCCTTGGCAGCATTAGGTCTGCTCAATGGTCTGCGGGGAGATGTTGGATGGGATGGGAACTGAGTTACTGCAGAGAATTCCTTCTTGGGTGCTGGCTGGTGAGTCTTGCCCACATGCTCAGGGTTTAGCTGATCGCCATATTTGGGGTCGGGAAGGAAGGAAGGAATTTTCCTCCAGGGCGGATTGGCAGGGGCCCTGGAGGTTTTTCGCCTTCCCCTGCAGCGTGGGGCACGGGTTGCTTGCTGGTGGATTCTCTGCAGCTTGAGGTCTTCAAACCAATTTTGAGGATTTCAATAACTCGGTCCTGGGTTAGGGGTTGTTATAAAATTGGATGGGTGGGGTTCTGTGGCCTGCCTTGTGCAGGAGGTCAGACTAGATGATCATATTGGTCCCTTCTGACCTATGAGTCTATGAGCATTATTCACTTCAGAGAACAAAATATAATATAACATTTTAAAGTACAGTTTAACTTATAATAAGAGTAGTTCCTCTAAGGTAATTACAAACCGATATATTCTGAGTCCCAGCATGTTACTATGCTTCTCTTGACTGCTTTCTATGGTTTACATTTGATTTCCCATAAGAAAAAAAAAAGCGGTACCAAACCCTAGAGCCAGCATCTTATATGACAGCTGTGTCCTCGGCAGATAAGACCCATATATATTTTAAATGGAAGGGGCAACTTGTGAGACTCATCTAGGTCAGTGTCAGGAAGGGACTCTTATAAAACTCTAAGGGTAGCTATACTGCATGGAATATTTTTCTTTTAAAAAATGAACATCAAATTTTCTGGCCAAGGCTTTGCATATTGTTTGGTCTTGTACAATATGATATAGAGGATGGTATGCAGTGCTCATGAATGGATAACATTCATATTTGTTTATATATTCTTCCCAATTTTTGGCCTCCAGTATCAGAAACAACAATTATTAGCCCTACACAAAGCTTGAATATGTTTATCTATGTAGGGAGAATACATGATATCTGGTAGAAAAGTTTTATTGGCATGAGTATGAGGTGACCACGCTGCTCAAAAGTGACAAAGCCCATTTATGCCTAATATCTGGATGAGTTAGGGTAAAACCTTTACACCACACTATCAATATTCTCTGTTTTCCAGTTTTGCAGGAAAAGAGTACATATTTTTGGCTGTTTTTTATAAATCTGATTTGTTTAACGATACTCAAGGGCATCAAACATTAGAATAAGTCCTTGCAAGTGCAGGAGATGAGGTAAAAGGTGCATGACAAACAGGGGCAGCTCTAGGGATTTTGCTGCCCCAAGCACGGCAGGTAGGCTGTCTCCGGCGGCTTGCCTGCGGAGGGTCCGCTGGTCCCGCAGCTTCGGCGGACCTCCCGCAGACGTGCCTGCGGGAGGTCCTCCGAAGCCGTGGGACCTGCGGATCCTCCGCAGGCAAGCCGCCGGAGACAGCCTGCCTACCGCCCTCACAGCACCGGCAGAGCACCCCCCGCAACTTGCCGCCCTAAGCACATGCTTGGCGTGCTGGGGCCTGGAGCCACCTCTGACGATAAATGGAATTTACCACATAGCTATCACAACTGTAGGTGTGATATGTGTGGCCCATCTCAAGGAAGCTTGCTGACCAAGTACACTTTTCAGTGGTGCGTCAGAGTGCAGCCAATTAAGTAAAGTCTGCATGAGTCTGCACATACCGTGAAAGAAAACCACAGTCGGAAGTCAGATTTGCATTTGCAAAAATAAATAAATAAAATGGGGGGGGCAGGGGAGAAAGATTTGGTCTCAGCCCTTTCAAAAATCTACCTCCTTAAAGAATACTGGGTTTCTTAAAATTATTTTATTTTATTTTTGTAAGGAGCTGAGACTAAGGTTGGGGTCCTGTCAGCCTTGTTGTATTCCTTTAAAGCTATTTTGTTAATTTTTTCTATGACATTTCAGTTGTTCTTTCAACCCTACCACTGAGTGGCAAAGAAATATATGCATGTATAAGTTAAATATGGAAAACATTAAATCAAATTGATTTTAAGTGCAGTGGTAGTAATATACGTATACAGACATGGGCAGCACATGAACAGCCCATTCGGGGAGGCGAGGCCTCAGCCCCGCCCCTTCTGCTCCCCACCAGAGCCCTGCATCATGGCCACCCCATGTGTGTCCCCAGTCAGCGGCCCCAGCCTTGGAGCACCAAGCAGGCGGGCAGTGTGTCCCCAGTCCCAGAGCACTGGGCGGATGGGTGGCATGCGCTGTGCCAGCCCCAGCCCGGGCCACACCCACAGCAAGGGGGAGGAAGAGCTGCAGAGCGGGAAGCAGGAGGGTGCCTGGGGGTGGAGTGTGGGCGGGGCCGTGCCTGGCTGTTTGGGGAGGCTCACTCTTCCCTGGCCTTTGATATCCACCGCCCATGTATATAGAGGATATACAGATACTCTATATCAGTGAGACTCAGACCTCAGTAGTTCAAGAGCCAAATTAGCTATCAACATTACCCGAAAGAGCCATAGTAGTCTGAATTCATTGTTTCATCTGCTATTTTTTAATATCTCGTAGCAAAATGACTGATCAAGTATTCTACAATTGGTTAATAACATAGTAAAAGCATCCTGATTGGTTAATAATTAAATCACACAGTTTTTTAATATCATGTGCCGCAAAGCGCCACAGGAGACACATTAAAGAGGCACTTGCAGCTCCCGAGCCTCAGTCTGAGTATCACTGCTCTTTATGCATCTAGATACGTCATATACAATAGCTATAACTAGGCAAAGATATATAGTTCTGTGTGTGTGTGTGCGTGTGCGTGTGCGTACACGCAAAAAATATGCACTAAATAGGTGACAGACAGTAACCCTTCCTTGCTTTAATGTTTTTTCAGGCCAATGCTCATATTTTAAATCTGATACCTTCTAATGATACAAGTGGCTGGGATAATCCATTTAGGACATTCTGGGTTTTTTGTTTGTTTTAAGTCAGCTTTAAAGTTGAATTTCAAGCATGCAACAACCCATTCAGATTTCTATAGAAAATAAAATCAAGTTTCCAGCTGACCACACAGGCACAGCTAATATTAAGGGAGAAGGTGAATCCTACATGACATGTACTTTTTTCTTAGGGTGGCTGTGAAGCCTGAGGGAGTCATAAGGACAGAACAAAATCCTTAATAAACCTGTAAACTGAAAAAAGCAATATCTGCCCCTGGAGAGAGAGGGTCTAATCAGATGACGCATCCTAACCAGTGTTTATGTATATTTCCAAAACCACTGTTCTCTGAATTTCTACGTAAATTTCAAATTTCTTCACTTAATCAGTTTAGTATTCTGTTCTTGTCCAACTGTCTTGTCAAAAAACATTACCATAGTCTAAAAACTTGAAATTCACAGGAGCAGGGGGGAAGCTGAAAGAGCATCTATTAGAAAGGACATTTATTATCTTCATTTTAAAACAGATTCTACTTTTATGACTGAGGGTAAAGAGCTCTGCACCCTCAAAATTCACCCCACCTCTCAAGGCTTGGGATAGGAAAGCACGCTGAATAATTCCTCCCTTATCAATTACTAGTGAAGTGTAAAGTAAATCTGCTGTCGTTCAATAAAATCCTTCAATGAAATCACAAGTCTCTCAGTTACTGTTTCTGTCTCAGTGGTGTTGAGTATTCCAGGTCATTGCACAGGTTAAGTGAACAACCTCACAAATGCAGAAATAACACAAACCGTGATTGTTCCAATTTCCTCACAGCAGCACGTTAAAGAAGAGCGTAATCAAACCTGCCCTCTCCCTATGCTGACCTGCCCCTCCTTTTTATTTACTTTTCAGCATTGTATTGCCCCTTTTATACAACCAACTGCCCCACAATCATACATCCCCTAGTCAAACTGTTTTCTTACATAGCATTTCCATACTTCTCTAGCATTCATTTCGGAAGACCCCTTATCTCAGAGCTTGTCGAGGTTTACTCTTTTCAGGGGAATGAAAGTCACTTTTCATTTTTCCGTAGAAGATATTCTAAAGAAGCTTTCTCCAACGACTGATTTGTCAAGTTCTGACACTCAGTATGTTATTTTTTTACACTAATGTAGTTCATTAACCCTGCATAACTGCCAATTAAGAGATTCTCTCTTTGAGAAGCAACATCCTCTCTCTGAAACCCATTTAATTACCGAAAAATGAATAGCTTAAATATAACACCCTCCTCTCCTGTTAGTTCAGCTGTAGTGAATTTTATATACTCTTACTATTTTTGGCTTCTGGTTGCAATAAAAAGTAAGGTTGGAAAAAATACCCTACTTTTTCAAAAGATATTTTTTCTGTAATGTTACTCTGAAGAGCTAAATCCTGAAGGACTTACTCACATGGGGCCTGTGCCCTTCCAGACCTACAAGCAGAGGGGGACTCTCTGAGCCTTTCTATCTATCTGAGGTACTTCCTTGGCTCCCATTATCACGGTATCTGAGCACCTCATAATCTAATGCATTTATCCTCACAACACCCTTCTAAGGTAGTGAAGTGTTATCCCCATTTTACAAATAGAGAACCGAGGCACCGAGAGATTAAGGGTATGTCTACACCGCAGCTGAGACTCCCAGCTCAAATAGACACATACTGGGTCACATTCTCATCTGATATAAACTGGCACTGTTCCATTGCTCCTCTGTATCTTTGCTTCTCTTTCTGTTGAAAACCCTACCAGCAGTAAGCCATGGCATTCATATATCTCTATAGAAAGGGAAAGGAGAAGCATTTAATTGTTATCAAGAGCAGAGTGGAGAAATTAAAACTCATATTTGGTGTCCTGAACTCCAGGATGAGCTGTACAAAGTTCAGTCATTATCACAATGCGTTCTCTAAAGGAAGAAAAGAGAATTTAATTTAAATGTATTTATTCATAGGCATTGCCACTCATTATCGTACTCTCTCATTGTATGAGAAGGTACAAAGGAGGCACGGTATAAACTGTTCAGCAATTTAATAAACAATATACAATGGATTTTTCCCCTTTGCTTAAGGAACAAAAATTACACTCCCCATCATTCCTCTGGCTGTTTATTTCAATTACATACTTTCCAATATTTTGCATTTCACCACTATGCTCATCTTCCTCTGAGACTCTCCTTCCTTGCTGGTCCATCAGTCAGGAGCTAGGGGACACTCAAACTGATGTCTGGTCAGCATGGCCTCACTTAGAGATAAAGCAAACGAGTTCCTCAACCATGTTTAGTATGCATCCTATCAGAGAGTCCTAAGACAGTCCTTGAACTCAGGTTTCCTATAGAGCAATGCAACACAGAAATCACCAGGTGGCTCTATTATGTAGCAGTCATTAGTGAAGAACCCCAGCCACACAAGGCCTGGCTTTCATGTTTTGTAACGTTGCTTGATTACTTGAATAAAAGATGCCCTATTCTCCCTGGAGATTGCTCACTGTGACTTACACCCTGGTGGGGACAATAGAAATTAATTGAAGACATTGTTAACCTCTGAAGGATGTGAGAAAGCCCAGCTGAGGACATACAGAAAAGCAGATGACAGTGAAGACTAATTGTTTAGAGAAAGATTCCCCGTTGTTATTTGAAAACGGACTCTCATTTCAGGAAATTCATATACATCTTTATTGTCTTCAAGATACTCAGGTTCAAATGAGGGCCAGATTCTGACTTGGACAGAGTTCACACTGTAGTAACTGAGATCAGAACAGACCCTAAACACATATTTAAGATGAGCCCCATCTCAAAAAGACTGCACCTTTACAAAGACTATCTTGCCAATTAATAATCAACTGAGCTAGTGTGTCCTAGTGGTTAGAGCAGTGGACTGGGACTCAAGAGATCTGGGTTTTAGACCTTTAGAGCATTAGACTGTAATGCTCTGTGCCTCAGTTTCCCCATCAATAAAATGAAAATGCAACAATAGTGACCTCCTTTGTAACGTGCTTTCCGCTTTACAGATGAAAAATGCTATATAAAAATCAAAGTATCACTACTATTATTAAAGTGGTTTTATTTTTAATTTTACTCTGTTAATTAGATTTTAAACTTTTTGCTCATTGCTACTGCAGAAGACAAGAGTTCTCATTCTGAAATGTCAGTCACGAAACTGTCCAAAGCTGCCCAAGAGATTCTCACCTGCATTTTAAAAATTATTTCTCTCAATCCTCACCACCAGCCACAGAAAGCAAAATTTTCAAACAAATAGACTATTTTGTGGATCCAACCTATGTCTGCAATATCTGCAGTCACAACTGAATTGCAGGCACATATCTGAAAATATGTGGGTCTAACTACCTAACTGTGAATGCAAATCAGGTAGCTAGAATCAAAAGTAATCAGATTTGCATTCAAAGATTGTTCTGGGGTTGCAGAAACACAGGCACAAATTTTGCAGGTACAAAATTACCTCAGCCTTAGGACATGAGCATAAACAGAGTTACACACATGCTTAACTTTATGCACTGCAAGTACTTCCACAGAGATCATGGCACTAGTGCAGTGAGTAAAGTTAAGCGTGTGCATAAATCTTTGCAGGATTGGGGTCTGTGACACTGATATTATTGTTCTAGGGCAGAGGTGGGCAAACTACAGCCCACGGGGGCCACATCCAGCCCACGAGACCGTCCTGCCTGGTCCCTAAGCTCCTGGCCTGGGAGGCTAGCTTCCGGCCCCTCTCCCGCTGTTTCCCCTCACCCGCAGCCTCAGCTCGTTCGCTCCACCGCCGGCGCAAAGCACTAGGTGGCAGGGCTGTGAGCTCCTGGGGCAGTGCAGCTGCAGAGCCTGGCCTGACCGGTGCTCTGTGCTGCGCGGTGGCGGCGGCGTGGCCTGGCTCCAGCCGGGCAGCGTGGCTGTAGCGCTGCCAGCCACTGGTGCTCCAGGCAGCACGGTAAGGGGGCAGGAAGCACGGAGCACGGAGGGTTGGATAGAGGGCAGGGAGTTCAGGGTGGTGGTCAAGGGGCGAGGGTGTGGATAGGGGTCGGGGCAGTTGTGGGGGCAGCAGAGGGTTGAATGGGGCAGGGGTCCCCGTGGGGCAGTCAGGAAGGAGAGGAGGGATTGGATGAGGCAGCAGGGGGCAATCAGGGCCAGAGGTTCTGGGGGCAGTCAGGGGACAGGGAGAAGGGGTGGTTGGATGGGACAGGAGTCCTGGGGGGGCCCATCAGGAACGAGAGGAGGGGTTGGATGGGGCAGCGAAGGTATGGGGGCAGTCAGGGCACAGGGAGTGGGGGTGTGTGGATGGGGCAGGGATCTCGGGGCAGGGCCATCAGGGAACGGGGGGTTGGATGGGGCAGGAGTCCCGGGGGGGCAGATAGGAGATGGGGGCCAGGCCACGACCCCTCCCCTAACTGGCCCTCCATACAATTTACAAAACCCGATGTGACCCGCAGGCCAAAAAGTTTGCCCACCCCTGTTCTAGGGGAAAAGTACCTTACAGTTACTGCCTTCTAGCAGAGTGAAGAATGCACAATTGCATAGCATCTTATACTAGGAAGGGGACACGCTTGTAACTCAAGGAGTTCTCCTAGGGGGAGAGTGTATGTATACTTACATACAAAAGCTTTTTAAAGACCACAATAATACTCAAAGATAATAAAATATTGTTGGATATTTTTAAAATATATTGCACCCCAATGAATTGGCATGTACTAACAAGTTAAGCCAACCTTCCACCAATCAGTAGGCATGGTTATTTAAGGCAAAAGCCATTATATTTATTCTAAATATAAAAGAATCCTATAAAGACCAGAGACTAATTTTTTTTTGCCTTCAGTCAACAGATCTACCTTAATTCCTAGTGAGTTTGTGCACATCACAAAGCCACCACACAGTTCAGGATGATGTAGTTTCCAGCAATGGAATGCCAGGAAGACTGCAATTCTAAAGAGAGGTGCTTTTGCCATGCTACAAGAGAAAAATTGTGACTGTAGCCAGATTGATTAGTCTAATACTACACACATACACTTACCAAATGCATCCAATATTTAACAAGAAAAATATCATGTAGTTATGATTCCCACCTTTATGTTAAGAAAGCTAAAAATGAAAAGAAATTGTTCCACTGAAAGACAGCAAACCAGTTGAGTTACTCTGGATTTACACTGATATAACTGAGATCAGAATCTGGCCCTAGATTTATAAATATAAATAACTAATTTTCTCTGATATTAAAGTGAGATAGACATTGCTTAGTCTATTATAATATCCTCAATTTGATTTTTAGCTGAGCGGACTACATTTTTCAATTTCCTTTTGGCATTAAGTGGTTTATTATAAATTGACATGTTAGTTCTCAGAAAATTTCATTTTCACATTTTGATTTGCTTTCTTAATAAAATCTCTTTTACAGAGATGTCTTCATTTGACATATTAGAAAAGTTTCATTTTAAAAGAATTTTTAAATGAAAGATCAAGAGCTTTATTTTCAGAGTCCAGGCTCCACTTGGGCATATGTAATTTTATAAATGTACACATGCATGTGTATTCCCTTCCACGTGGAGATAAGAGAACAAGCACACAATAAATGCAAGTGTTAACGCAACAAAGTGCAGGCACAAGTGTGCATGTGAACAAAACAAAACAATCGATAGTGAACTTTAAATAAATAGTTTAACATCTATGCAATGTTGAATTTGTTTGCACCATGACATTTGTGCACGGAATAAACAATTAAAAGTTCACATTAGCAATTTTTACTATGTGTATGCACGTGTTTTGCTCCTGAAATTTGCATGTGAAAGAATGCTTGTCCAATGGATAGATGTCTGTCAATGGAGAGAGGACATTCTCATCCTCCTGAACCTCTCTGCAGTGTTTGACACTGTTGATCATGAGATACTGCTGTCTTAGCTGAGAGTGATGGCAGAAGTCCAGAGTAATATACTAAAATGGCCTGAGTCCTTCCAGGAGTGATGCACCCAAAGAGAAGTGATAGGAAATTGCCTCTCCAGCACTAAACCCCTCATCTGTTCAGTTTAGGATGGCCAGATACCCGGTTTTCAACCAGAAAGTCCGGTCAAAGACGGGACCTGACAGTGTCTGGTCAGATCTGCTGACTGGACACCAAAAGTCTGGTTACTGTGGATGGGGCAAGGGGGGGTGAGCGCTGGATCATAACCTGCACCAGCCCCTACTCGGCTGGGACTGCCTCTTACCTGCACCAGGCAGCTGCAGCTTCCAGCCCTGGCTCCATAGGCGAGTCTAGAGTGACCAGATCAAAAGAATAAAATATCGGGACGCACTGGGGGGGGGAGGGGGGCAGCATGGATGACGGGTGGACCCCCTCCTTTGGAGAGGCTAGTCACGCAGCCCTGCGAGGCCCCACCACCAGAGCAACCCCGGGCCAGCCCCAGCCAGCTAGTCGGTCGGAGTAGCCCCAGCTGTGGGTCGGGGGCGCATGGCCCCAGCTCCAGTTCCCGTTCCAAGGAGGGGGCTAAGGGCAGGGGCATGAGTTCGGGGTGCTGGCTCCAGGAGGGAGTTTGGTGTGGGAGGGGCTCAGGGCTGGGGGTTGGTTTGGGTGCAGGGGTGGGCTCAGGGCTGGGGCAGGGGTTTGGGGCATGAGAAAAGGTGTAGGGTGTGGGCTCTGGGAGGGTGTTTGGATGCAGGAGGGGCTCAGGGTTGGGGGTTGGGTTGCAGAAGGGGGTGCGGGCTCCGGGAGGGACCTTGAGTGCAGGAGGGGGCTCAAGGCTGGGGCAGGGCATGGGAGGGGGTGTGGGCTCCATGCAGGGCCTATCTTGGGTGGCTCCCCAGAAGCAACAACATCTCCCTCTGGGTCTTAGCCAGAGGCATTGGAGGCATGGTCAGGCGGCTCCGTGTGCTGCCTCCACCCACAGGCGCTGCCCCCGCAGTTCGTGGCACAGGCAGTGCGTCAGGACACAGGACAAAGAGTTAAATACTGCGACAGTCCCGATTTTATCAGAATGTCTGGTCACCCATATGGTGAGTCCCTCTCAACCTGGGGGGCAGGGGGGAAGAGGGGGAAGAGCAGCGAGTGATGGGAGGAGGATGGAAGCGGAGCAACCAGAGGGCAGGCCTTGGGGGAAAGAGGCAGGGCCGGGTCAGGGAAGCAGAGGTTTCGGCACTTCTGCTGGAGTGTCCGGTTTTTAAATATTACAAAGCTGTCAACCCTAGGGAGTTCCACAACAAAGGCCTGGGCCCAGGATACCTAAAAGAACATTTAAAGACCAGGGATGAAGACTGTGGTCAACAACTTCGCACCTCTGGAATAATGGAACGCTCAACAATAGAGTAAAGCTCATCTGTGCAGGAGACAGCACCTTCTCTGGGGTTGGTCCAAAACTGTGGCATTAACTCCCCAAGGAACAAAGAACTATGACCAGGCCGGCTCCAGCATTTTTGCCACTCCAAACGGCATACAAAAAATTAAAAAAAAAAAAAAATCGGTGCCACGATCGGTGGCACTTCGGTGGCAGCTCTACCGCCACCGTTTTGTTTTTCAGCGGCAATTCAGCAGCAGGTCCTTCCCTCCGAGTGGGACTGGGGGACCCGCTGCCGAATTGCCACAGAAGAGCCGGATGTGCTGCCCCTTTCCATTGGCCGCCCCAAGCACCTGCTTGGTGTGCTCGTGCCTGGAGCCAGCCCTGACTATGACAAACCTCACAGCTTTCTGCTCCAAGTGCAAAGGACATTTCTTTGACCCTGCCTTATGTAATATCATCACATAGCACCAGGTATATTTAACAACCCTCCCCACCCCAAACTTCCAAAACAAGGCATTCCACATGCTTTTCCCCCTGAGGAGAGGAGAGAACAAACAAGGCAGATGTGCAGTCACCTTGCTTACTGAACTGAAGGAAAGTGGTCCGATACTACAGTGATTAGCGCAGTATGAAAACCTATAGAATAGAATAGTATAGAAAATATTCTAACTCTGCCCTTAGAGAGTTACTCATTTTAGCCCCCTAAGTGGCTGTCAAAATCAAGTCCTAAACAAAAAGCTTACACCTTTCAAATGCTCAGGAAGAAAAGCGGTGTTTTCTTAATTTTACTGTGCAATTCCTCAGGTTTCCTTCTCACGTTGTGCAACAGGAATAAGGCTCCTACCACTGGAGTGTATACGTAATAAATTACTTTTGCAGCTTAGAAAATACCTGCATTTGATACTTTCATTTTGTCATTTAATCATCATCAAAAACTGTCTGTAGCCCCATAAACTCCTCCACTATGAACAATAGCCCTTAAATATTCATATTTTCATGCAAGGATACAAAAAGAGCCCAGAAGCTCTTTAAAAAGTGGCAATAAGGATCAACATGAGTAGACAAAGTGCAAGAATTTATAATAACCACTAGCTCATTTATCAATCATAACTCCATCATCTCAGACACTGCTCCAATTAATGTGCCTTAATTATCTGTGCCGAATAAGGGCGAGAACTAATCACACGGCTCCAATTGTTAGTTTTTGGTTAACCACCTCTGCTGCTCCTTTATTTCAGACACTGAGCTAAATATTCTTATATGTTAGCTACATTCCAGACCAGTTTTGAGGGTCATACTCATTCTAATCTGTGCTTATCCACCACCCACTGTTAGGGATCTTATCATCATGCCCTACATTTGCACACAATTCACGCTTTATTGCAGTTGGTCCCAAAGTGTGGAAATGGCTTCTCTTGGAAATACATCTCAGTCTTTCTCTCTTTTACAGAAGTGCCTTTAGAATGACCACCATTGGTTCAATACTTATTAATTTCCTCTGTTATGCTTTTGGGTAACTTGCATGTTCAGGGTGTGTAAATGTATGCAAATATCTGATTCGCAAACACACTGAAATATTTGCACATGCAAAGTAAATGTGCTCCATTGCATAGAAGCCTGTGGGATAGCAGCCATCTGGGACAACACAATGGGAACTGAAGTGGGGACCTGCAAAGCTAAAACATACAAACTGTTACATCTTGAGCTAAATCTCTCTAGGTGCTGTGTAACAGATTAATATTCTCTATGGACTGGGCACAGAGGGATACCTGTAATGTACACTGACTAGTGGGTCGCACCTATGCTTCAGCCATTTTGAATATATGACTTTAAGGAGGGTAATTTCCAATTGTTGAAAGTAGGATTTTCGAAACTGCCTGGTGATAGCGTAACTTTGCACCACTGAAATCAATGGGATTTCACCATTAGCTTCAATGGGAACAGAATTAGGCCAACGCCAAACATTGTTGATAATCCCACCATTTATTCATTTTGATTATGTTGCACAGTGTCCTGAACACCATGGCAGGAAGTGTGCAGTAGGGAACAACATCACAGAAGGTTTTCAAAAGGGGCTGGATAGCCATCTGTCTTAGATGGCTTAGACACAACAAATCCTGCCTCTTGGCAGGGAGTTACACTAGATGACCCTTCCAACACCTTCTAACCCTATATTCTAAATAAATTACATACCCTACGCTTACAACAGGGCTTGGCTTTGCTCCCAGGACAGAACATCACAGTGTAATAAGCACAATAAACTGCTTCAAAAATTGTTCTTTAGAGAAAAATAAGTGGTTTACTGTATTATAGAGAAAGCTAGAAATTAGGGTACACCAAATATGATTTACATTTGTCAGAGACATTAAAAACAAAACGTAGGCCGAGCAATTTAAAATCAAACAACTAATAGGAAGGACAGTGCAATCTTTATTTAAAGAGTTGTTCACGCTGTGCATGTTCTGTTAACGTAATAGGGAAAAATAAGGGAAGCAGAAAATGGTCCTTGTCAAAGAACTTGGAAAATGGGAGAGTTCTATAACATGATTATTAAGAGTTTTAATTATTTCATCTCCTCTCAGTCTGATGGAAACCACCTAAAGCAATCTAAAGTGACCTTCTGTTAAATCCGTCCTTTCCTCTGCATCCTCCTTGTGTCTGCTCCTGAGTGTGAAACCTCCGGAGGAGCTTACTAATTTTGCAGCAGACGCTAGCCAGGCTAGCATTAGGCTGAACTCATTGCTACCCTGTATTAAGCTTGGCATATTATTCTGTGGAACCAGTAGAAATTGACTCAACGCTGCAGCATAGCAGTCGAGCAGGCTGTGTAGACCCCTGACTCTGTACGGTTTTCCTAATAGTAGGGCTAGCTGGAAATCAACAGTTTTGTTTTACAAATCAGGGACTTGAAACTCTGTCTCCCGTGACCCAATCCAAAGCCCAAAGCATCAGGTTTTTGGCTATTCTGGGGTGGTAAATCGCGCTCTCTTCTCCCCACACTCCATTTTCAGGTAATTTTTATCACTCATACCACTGAAATAGTCCTACACAAGCTATCCCCATACTGCAATTTTTTTATTAAGGCTTTTTGATCCTAGAGTTCATGCTCTAAGAGGCACATTCTCCCAGAATAAATGTAATAATGTAGAAATGAAAATATTTTGTTGGCACTGAAAATTATGGTGCATTCTATTAACAAAGGGGTGAGGTGGGGGGAAGCTTTAAAATATTATCTTTGATTAAATCACATCAATTGCTTTGTCTCTTTCAAAATACTAACAGAATTTCCAGAGAGCATAATAGATGTTTGTAGCCAGACAAACTATGCAAGTATAAATGTAAATACAATAACTTCAGACACACAATAGGAGATTAGAAAGGAAAAAAGGCGTGTATGATGAATCAGATCTGGACAGTAACCACAAATAACTCCATGATGCCTTTGTGTTTAGTTCTTTTGAATAGTTATTTTGTCTGTTCTGCTCATAAAACATAGTCATGGGAAACATATACCACATTTCTGCTGTGGAAGAGCACATCATTGCTTACTGAAACCTCTTAGGGAAACAATAAAAAAAACCTATTTAAATTATGCAGCAGAAAGATAAAATGTGTTGGATTACAGTCAGCCATAGCAATTTATGGGTTTGCAAGGCTTAAAAGTAAACTTTTGTTTAGTCTGTGGCTTAACAGCAATGAGTTAAATGCACACACAGCCAAAAATAATCCTAACAAACATTTCCCCAAAGCAATCCATTTTAAGAACCATTACTTTAACTTATGCCACAAAACTCATTCATTTACCCAGGGGACTCACCCATGTTGGCATTAACAAAGGATGCCAATGCCACTTAAAGAACTTTGACAGCAAAATCATGGTTCCCTGGAAAGCGTTCAAGAATACATAGAAAAAAGTAAAAAGAAAGAAAAAAATCAAGTTAATTCAGAGTTATTTTTCAGAGGAGGAGATGCAGAAATTTAAAGAAGTGGGTGAAGGAGGGAGTAGGATTGACCTGGAGTCTCCCGGAACTGGCTTCAATCTCCCAGTGACTATTAAAAGCAATCTGAGAGACCTTAATAGGACATTTAAAGAAAATGACATTAAGACATGTTGGAAAAAAAGATCTCCTGAAATAGCTTCAGTCAGAGTTGGCAGCCCTAGGAAGGAGGCAAAGGCCAATATTAGGAAAGCACTTGTGTGTATCATGGAATAAGATATATTTCTCGTTCTTTTTCAATTGTAGAAATGATACAATCTCCCCCATAGATAACCAGTCTTTAGACACTAAACAGCACTAGGCCTCAGTTCATCAAAGTACTTAAGCATGTGCTTAAATCTATCCCCACTGAGCAAAGCATTTAAGTATTTGGGTAAGTGCCATTAAAGTCAATGGGACTTAAGAACATGCTTCAGCACTTTGCTGAACAGGAATGGTTTGCCACATTAGGGCTTTGAGAAGCAGGATAATGAAGTCTGCTTGTCATCTTTCATTTCTGTCATTCTCCCTCGGTATGCACCTGGTCTGGAAAGTGCTGATCACTTCCTGAGATGTGCCAATAGTTCTTGATTCCCATGAAAATCAATGAGAGATGAAAGTGCCCAGTGCCCTGCAAGGGCCATGTGTTGTCTGCACCAAAGTGCATCAGAATAGGATTTTCAGGATTCCTTTATTGTTTCAGCCATATCGCTGGGCCTTATAAGTTGTAACCTATTATCTCTCTTGTCCCAGGATGCCAATGAAAATGAGATGTTCAGTCTCAGAGGGAAGAAAATAAAGGAGAAGCAAATGTGTTTACATCTAAAGCCCCTTGTATCAGGCACAATAAGCACAAAAGGCCATTTCAGGGCACCCATACACTCTTGGTGCCACTGTGAATGAGAGTAATTGATGGGGAAATGCTAAAGCCCAGCAAAAAGGGAAGAATGTTGATTTTATACCCAATGCAGTTAGCACAAATTCAAGACTGGGGGATGGGGAAGTCTGTTATTTCATTACCACTTAACACTACGATCTCTCTCTCTCAATGGGAAAAATACTTTTTTGTTTAAAAAGAAAGAGCAATTCAATACATCCTGGAATATCTTGAAGGCTGTAAAAGAACCAAGCTCTCCTGAGTTGATGCAGTGGAATTAGATAGGCAGGACTCGGGGTGTGTCAGAAAGGTTTTCTGGAGATGATAAAATAAATAAATAAAATCAGACACCTGAACTGTCAAGAGATACCACAGCCGCTCTTTGCTATAAATCAAATGAATTTGAGTCTTCAGATATTTTTATTTTAATAACTTTGCCAGCAGGGTCTTCTTTTGAAATTAATATATCTGCTCTAGTCGTTTCAGTTTTCCTTGTAAAATAATGACAGCTAATAGGAAAGTACTGTCATGTATTCTGACTAAAGGCAATGTATATGACAGCTGTGTGATCATTAGAAGAAAGGTATTTCCAAAAGACAAAAAGAATAATTAAAATGAGCCTGCAGACCTAGTCTTGGATTTAAATGTTTAAATGTTTTAATTTGAAAGAACAATGGATGCTTGATGCAACTTCACAACCAGTACTGACAGCCTGCCATTTATTAATCACTGTTAAATAACAGTCGTGCAGGTTTCAACACTAAAGAGTAGATTATGTCTGAGGAGCTTTAAAATAGCAGTGAAGTTTCAAAGCTGCTGTATCAAATGAATGGAGTTTTCAAGGGAACCTTCTGAAATATTGACTCTAGAGACGAAGCATCTTTGGAAATGCAACTGATATGACAAGTGTGGCAAGTGCGTATCATATTTTTTTTGTTTAATTCTCTTGTCTGAAGTATGGCCTTTCATATGTCTCAGAGTAATTAGCTGACCTAGGTGTGTCTCTGAAAATAACCGGTGGACCACAATGATGAATGCCTCCTTATCAGTTGACCTGATTAACCAGTCAAAGTAAACGTTCAGCTATTTAATAAATTTCCCAGTCATCAAGCACAGTGTAATTCCTCTTTCTCCCAAAAGCAGTATGTATAGCTATTTAAGGGAACACCGATGAATCAATTGGTACATTATAATTATAAATTTCTGGCAGAATGAAGACAGCAAGGCATACAGTTAGATTATCGCTGTGTACTCAGTACTCAGGATTTAAGCCAATGTCTGGTTTTTAGGGGGTTAGAATGACACCTGCACGGAGAACGGATTGTGTGAGGGTTCTGGGCCCTTCCTCTGAAGCACTCGGGCTGGAGATTGGACTAGAGGGATCATGGGTCTGGCAATTCCGACATACCTTGTGTGAAAGTAGAATGAATTATATAGTAAGAATAGAAAGGATTAAAGAAATGCTGTCTGTACCTTTAAGCAAAACTGTTGGAATGCTGCAATCCAGGTGTCAGGAATACAGACATTAACATAGAACAATTGCACCGTTTAAGGGCAATTGGTGAAGTATTAGCCTTAAATCGATAACAGTTAGTAAGGAAATAGGATATGCATGCTGTGCCCCAGGTGAATTTTCCTGTTTTGCTTTCTTTGTCCCTTTGTCTAATTCCCGCTCTTTTATCTGTATAAATAAGACTGTTTGGGCCTTGCATGGCCACTCACATATTCTGAATGTTATTGCGGAGCGCTGCGCTAATAAACAGAGTGGTCTGACAAATTGTGAGTCCTGATTCTAACTTTGACACTTGTCTCAGTGCATTTCGAAAATGTTGCTTATTGGCTATTCTCTTCGGAATAAAATCACATCTAAGTGTGTTCAGGTGGTTTTGAATAAAAATTGGAGGGTTGAGGGACAAAATGCAGAAAGAGTCCTTCCACGTTAGGGCCCAAATCCGGAATCCTTCCTCTTCTGAATAGTTTCATAGGAGTCAATAGGCCCAATGAGAAAAAATGGTCTGTGATTCTAAAAACTGAGGCACCAGTTTGAAGTCCACTTTTGAAAATCAGAGCCAGCCTGACAATTCAGGTGATTATGACCTATAATGGATGTCAAAGGACCAAATTTTTAGCTGTGGGTGCCTAACTGAGGAATCATACCTATAACTACCCAACTCACATGTCCAAGGGCAGGTCTTCAGTGTGGACAAGACATAAAATGACACATCCAGGAGCTTTCTTTACATCTGGTGGAATGTTGGATCTAAATATCTACATATGATTTCAACCATAATTCTAGATCACAGGAGAGGTCTGAGCTTGGAAAGTACTGAATTGTCTTTCTTCTTAATTGTGTAGCATTTATCAATAGAAAACACATATCTGTTTTGCTGCCAATATCTTCAATGTGATGTTTTCATAGGAAAACTTGTGCCAGAATACATATATATTCTCAGGCAGGAGTGAAGGGATTAAATGAGTCAATTCCACTTACTTTATGGCATGTAAACTATTATTCGTCATCTGGCAAGCAGTGGCAGAGAACTTGGCTCTAGAGCTGGGCAAAAAATATTTTGACAAAGTTTCTTCACTGAAAAATTTGGCTTAATTTAACAAATATTTTTGATGAAATTATTAAAAACCAAAGCAACTTCTGTTCTTTATGCAAATCTGAGACTTTTCTCTAAGAATAATGCTTGTGTTGTTTTAATCTCAGTTTTGTAGAGGGTGGGGGCAGAAATAACTTATAAACAGCTCTGCCGGACAAGACAGAGGAAACAAGATCCGGGTCCCAAGACAACAGACCAGATAAGGATGACACTACATACAGCAGCCATTCCTCTAAAGGCCTCTTTCCTTACTCCAGTATAAATCACCATCCTTATATTTAAGCTACTAGCTCCAAAGCCACAAAGAGATGTGCAACTATTTCAGAGGAGAGGAAGATGATGTTATTTCTATCCGACTGGCCTGTCACAGGCTGGCTAACCCCTCAAGGCAGCTGGGCCCAGCGTTGTCTGTGACCTAGCACCTCAGCGATAACCAAGGTATGTCTACACAGAGAATGGCAGCAAGTCTCAAACTGAGTCTCTCCTGGGCCGAGAGACTCAGGCTTGTGAGGCTGGGGCTACTGCTCTAAAAAGAGCTCTGTAGACCTTCCAGCTCAAGCTCTCAAGCCCACACCCCCTCCCTAAGCTTCTGAGCCTGAGCCACGAAGTCTACATACTATTCCTTGAATGGTAGCCTGAGCACCACAAGCATGAATCCGTTGACCTAGGCTCTGAGACTCGGTGCCACAGGCTGCCGCTCCCCATGTAGATGTACCCTTACTGACCCCAGCTGAAGGTTAGGGAGGCTTAAGTACAATAACTAACCCCAGCTCTGGGGAAGGAATCAGAAGGGCTCTATAAACAAAGTTAAGAACTCGGAAGAATGGTGAGGGTCCAGAGCAGCAGGGAAGAACTACTGGGGACAGGCAGAACCAGTTGGAAAGTTGACCGAGCTCCTGAGACAAGTACAGGCGCTCCTTGGGTTACGCAAGACCCGACTTAAACAAATTCGACCTTACACAAAAAGTTCCATAAGGCATAAATAAAATTTTTGAGTTGTGGAAAATTTTGTATAGCGTATGGGAATGCAAAGTACTGTAGCATGTTGTGCGGAGGAATCAGAGGTGAAAGTAAGCCAATAGAAGCCGGTACAGAGTACCGGCAAGAGCCAGTATGCTGTGCCGGACTGCACCGGCTTTCGCTGCAGGGATTTAAAGGGCTCTGGGCTCCCCGCCACAGCTGGCAGCCCAGAGCTCTTTAAACCCCCCATCCGCAGCTCCAGCAGCCGGGCTGGGGCCGGATTTAAAGGGCTCTGGGCTGCCACGGCTGCGATCATCCCAGAGCCCTTTAAACTCCCCACCGCAGCTGAGATTTAAAGGGCTCAGAGCTCCCCGCTGCTGCGGGCAGCCCAGAGCCCTATGAATCCCGGCCGCGGCTCCAGTGGCCGGGCTGGGGCCAGGATTTAAAGGGCTTGGAGCTCCCCTCAGCGACAGGAGCTCTTGGCCCTTTAAATACCTGCCTCAGCCCCGCAAAGCTCAGGGTTCCCCACAGCAGCTGGAGTCCCGGGCCCTTTAATTTGCTCCTGAGCTCTGGGGACCTCCCAGCTACCTCTGCAGCTGGGAGGCCCTGGTTGATTTAAAGGCCCTGGGTCTCCCAGCCACAGCTGGTGCCCCAGGGCCTTTAAATCTTGAGGCCATGCCCCCCCAGGACTCCAGCAGTACCGGTAAGTCCTGTAAGTTACTTTCACCCCTGGGAGGAATACAGCAGTAGCATCTCTTACAAAGGAAGGCTTTGAGCTCTCACAGCCTCTCAGTCTCATATTATTTCAGTGATACTGTAGTTCCGTTATTTCACCCTATTATTTCATTCAAATCATGCCTGTCTCCTCCTTTCCTTTCTCATCTACAAATTAAGCCCATTGTCATCCACCAACAAAATGCAGCCTTGAGGTACCGGGGTAACAATAGGATTAAGGTAAATGAAATATTTTTGTTGTAATTGTTTGGTTTTTTTAATTCTTGCACAATATGTGTTTCCGACTTATGTAAAATTCGGGTTATGCAAGGATTTCCGGAATGGAACAATTGCGTAGTGTGGTAAGCCTTCAAGGAGCAACCTGACAGTTTAGAGACTATATTCCCAGGAAAAGAGTCTTGGGAAACTCCAGCAAAAAGAGCTGAGGGAGTAGTGGGGAGACTGAGGTTTTATGTTTCGCTGTGGACAACTGACGTCAGGAAGAAGGAATGGTATCTGCCTAGTGGGAGCCATGAAAAGACAGCCTGTCCAGTGGGAGGCTGGGAAGAGAAAGATGGGTTGAAAGGGCAAAGCGTCCAGATCACAGAAGACCAAGAGACATAGGCCATAACAGGGCTGAGGAAGTGGTCAAAATGTGGCACAAGAGGTGAAGTTTCCTCTAACACCACAACTTGAAACCAGGGGAAGTATGGCAGTAAGCGCAATTGCTTACACACCTCCTCTTGTATATATAGACAGCTCTTGGCAAGGACTTACATTGTGCAGGACTTTCCTATGGAATGTCTGGTCCTTCCATATACTACCATCACTAAAAAGTCAGGAAAAAGGGAATCTATAAGGCTGAAGATAGAAATGTTAATTTCATTTCAACAGCCAAGTGTGTCATTATAAAAGTTGTGGCTCCAGCTCCAAGCATTTTAGGGTTTTCCCCCCTTGCATCACTTCACAACAGAAGAGCACAACAGAGATTTTTAATATAGCTGATGCGTATAAATGCACATTCACAAGGTCAAGTATTCAAAGAATGAGATTGATCTTCATGTCAGAAAGGCAATGCATCACCCCCGTCAAACAGAATGAAGTGTTTCAACATTATTTAACTGGCTTTAACAGCTAGTTCAAAACAATTTTTGAGATATTTTCCCCGCATTTTAGATTTTATGATTTTACAAACATTGTGTTAACAGTCCTGTAAATTTTTTACACAAACGCATTCTGATTGAGTAGATTTATGGGTGACTGAAATAAATCCATCACACCAAAGTAAGGAGGAAAAAAAATAATTGTAAATTTGTAAATTAATTTTTCATGAGCTTTGATTTTGACTTCAATAGATGTTTTTAATTTTTGAAGCGGCTCAATCATTTATTTCTTTTCCCCTCCACCCACACACATCATTTTTCAAAGAACAAAAAGACAAGAAACTTTTTTTTCTTACTAAACTGAGAGTCTTCTATGCTGGAACACACAATAGTCAATTAAAAAAGCAGCAAATTCACTTTAATTAACTAGTAAGTGCACTAGTATTTCTACAGCCCTGTTGGAAAATCACTAGACAGTAATAGCTTATTATTCATTTTTTTAATTTGAGCTTTGTAAATTGTAAATAGTCTATAGTTCACATGAAATAATTTCTTCATGTAACCAATGTGTGTAATGCAACTAAAATAAGCACAGCTGAACAGCTAATTTATCTGACCCATAACGAACCTGCAGTTTTCTGTTATATATGTTCAAAAGTAGATAACTATTCTTTGTGAGGTCATCTTTCTACAAAAAATAGGAAGAACGCAAACCCCAAGGTCTATCCTATCTAGGTTCAAATGTTGGGTCCTTCATTTTACAGATGGGGAAGATAAAGCTAAAATGTTGGCCCCGTTGACTTCAATGGGTCCAGAATAGTCACTCTAAGTGCCAAATTCATTCCTGGTATAACAATTATTAAGTCAGTGATTTCACATCAGGCATGAGCATGGCCATGAATGCTTTGCCCAAAGGTTTGTTGCACAAGCCAGATTATAGCTCAGGAACTTCTGCACCCCTACACCACTCATGAAAAATTCTTTAAGCCACGCTACTTTTAGACTCATCTCATGTGATTCTTAGAAGTTAATAATTGATAAAGTCATTGAAATCACATACAGAAGCAGCCGGTACATCGGGCTCTGGCTCCTAGCCACAGGGGTGGCTACTGGGGCTCCATGCACTGCCCCCATCCTTAGTGCCGGCTCTGTAGCTCCTAGTGGCTGGGAACTGCAGCCAATGGGAGCTGCAGGGGTGGCGCTTGAAGGTGCAGGCAGCACGCAGAGCCCACTGGCTCCTCTGCCTTGGAGCCAGTTATGCCAGCTGCTTCTAGGAGCTGCCTGAGGTAAGCGTCGCCCAGAGCCTGCCCCCTAAACCCCTCCCATACCCAAACTCACTCCCACACCCAACCCCCTGCCCCACATCGGAACCCCCTTCTTCACCCCAAACCCCTCATCCCCAGCCCCACCCCAGAGCCCTCAGCCCCCAGCCAGAACCCACACCCCCTCCTACACCCCAACCACCTGCCCCAAGCCTGATCCTACCCTGCACTCCAAACCCCTTGGCCCCAGCCCAGAGTCCCCTCCAGCCCCCCAAACCCTTCATCCCAGAGCCCGCACTCCCAGATGGAGCCTGCACCCCAACACCCTGCCTCAGCCTGGTGAAAGTGAGTTAGGGTAGGAGAGATCAAGCAACCAGGGGGGGCATGGAGTGAGCAGAGGGCAGGGCCTCAGAGAAGGAGCAGAAAAAGGGTGTTCAGTTTTGCGGGATTTGAAAGTTGGCATTCCTAAGTGTGTCTCCAGGAATGTGAAACTCCACTAAATTCCACCTAGAGCTGAGTTTGGCCTAGACTGTAATATCTGTGTGTATGTGTGCACACACATGTGACTAGATAAAGATATACCTATAAAGGATTAGTTAATCAGTTAATGCCTGTAAAGTACTTTGATATGTAAGGCACTGTGGGCAACACCCACAGAATGCTAAATTCTGCACTCAGAGCACCCACTCAGGTCAGTGGGAACCTGTTCATAACAACTAAGGTCTCTTTAGCCCACAGGGCAAACACACACAGAGAATGTGTAAAAGCAAAGCTACAGTGCCAAAGATATATGTAAATAGGTCTTTAAACACATTGAGATACATTAAGTAATGAAAGGTTTCAGAGTGGTAGCCATGTTCGTCTGTATCAGCAAAAACGAGGAATCCTTGTGGCACCTTAGAGACTTAACAAATTTATTTGGGCATAAACTTTTGTGGGCTAGAACCCACTTCATCAGATGCATGAAGTGCAAAATACAGGAGCAGGTACAAATACGTGAAAGGATGGGGGTTGCTTTACCAAGTGTGAGGTCAGTCTAACGAGATAAATCAATAACAGCAGGGTACCAAAGGAAGAAAAATAACTTTTGAAGTGGTACGAGTGCAGCCCATTACGCACAAGGATTCCTTGTTGTTTTTATTAAGTAATGAAAGACGTATACAACCCCTCCCCACAATTCTGTTTTTTATTCTTCTCTTACAAATGCAAATAAAATCAAAAGATCAGTAATGATATAATTCCAGTTTAGGCCTTGGCTACACTGGCACTTTACAGCGCTGCAACTTTCGCGCTCAGAGGTGTGAAAAAACACCCCCCTGAGCGCTGCAAGCTACAGCACTGTAAAACCTCAGTGTAATCAGTGCCGCAGCACTGGGAGCGCGGCTCCCAGCGCTGTAAGCTACACCCGTAGAGGATGTGGTTTACGTGCAGCCCTGGGAGAGCTCTCTCCCAGCGCTGGCGCTCCGACCACACACACATTTCAAAGCGCTGCCGCGGCAGCGCTTTGAAATTTCAAGTGTAGCCATACCCTTACTCTAACATTCCCACCACGCGGCTTGCAATAGCACTCACTGCATACTGAGGCTTCCTTCACAAAATCTCCTTTAATCTCTCACAAGATCTGGGGACAGGCATTTGAGTTAAATATTGATATTACTTCAGCAGCCTGACTGCCTCACAACGCTGACATAAAATACAGGGTAAAATCCTAGGCCCAATACAAGTCAATATCAAAACTTTCATTGACTACAACACGGCCACAATTTAAAAGACATGTTTCCAATATCTTATTTTATTCCTCTGACTTTCCAAATTTATCTGGCCTACTCCCAGCCAAGTATGTGGCTTAATTTACAGCATAGGATGATTCCCTCCATAAAGCATATTTTCAGGATGTGTAATTTTAAATATAAATACCAGGTTCTACAATGAAGTTTCCACTACAGGAAATGATACACAGTAATACTAGGCAGCATTGATAGCAAGCTATTACCATAAGCATGCCATTTTGCAACTTTGCAAGTGCCCAATAAAAGTCTTCCAGAGAATACTTCACAAATAAAATATTTTCTTTTACAATGAAGTGTGTCCTATTGGTTTATTATGTACTTTCAAGAAGAACAAAACCTAACCTATAAAACTAAAGTATCACAGAAAGTCTGACGACTAGCATCTTTAAAGAAAACATTACACAAATATCATGAGATTTCCATAATTTCTAATGGGAATTCTTTGCAGAAGATACATTTTTTCAACTGTGTTCACACCACCATGAAAAGAAATAAAAGACAAAATGGAACCACCATCTTCAAAGGAATGAATAATTCTAATGCAAGGCATAATTTAAGGTAAGTTTTATTCATTAAATAAATGCAACCTGCTATAATGCATTTCATAAAGTATTAGAGATTAGGATCTAAAACCTAAAAATAGATGTCTGGGGAAACTAGCTTCTATATTCAATATCATTAATTTGATTTTCCACTAAAAATAGAAGTTGTTCAATATTATAGTTAGCCAGGAATATAAATGAAGTTTGAATATCCAGGGAACAATGTCCATGCTGTTCTTCTGGACAGTAATTTCTATTTAAGTATATTATCATCCGCTCGTACTGTTAAATCAAGATAGGAATGCAAAGAAATTGCCAACATTTGGGAAGAGAAAATAAATCCTTTTATGTTCCTGTTATTTGATCAAAGCCAAGTTTATAATGGTAGAAAACTCCAAAAAATACCCCTTATAGCATGGAAAGACGTGATCCGTATTGCTGTTTTTGAGATTTATAATGTGATTACAATTGCTCTTATGATAAGAGAAGTAGAACCTGTTAATCTTGTTTAGCAAATCAGTGTGAAATTGCAAAGGATTTGTGTACCAAAAAAAGTAAAACACCCCAGAGCTTTTCTATATATTCTCACTTTGCTGCTGACAGACTGAGTAGATAATATGCTACTATTGTATCTTCAAGTGAAAACTGGGATGAAAAAGGGACATGCCTCTGGACCAAAGTTTTTACAGCTGCAGCACCGCTTTACATATAAAATGCCCAATTATGACTTTGGTGGGAGGAATTTAGCTGTCACCACAGGAATTCAAGATGGCTAATGCATGACTTTTGGCTCTGTTGATAATGTAGAACTTAGTGTGCATTCCTGCATTTGCTGCTTGAGTACCAATTTTAACAAGTCATTTAGATCTATATAACTCCTGATTACCTGCCCTCTGATTTCTGATGTCTTTTTGGACACAATAATTTATTGCCAATGCAGGATGGGAGAGAAGTCTTCAAAACCCTAAACTACCAACACCCAGGGCTTGTCTACATCACAAAGTTGCAGCGCTGGTGAGGGGGTTACAGCGCTGCAACTTAGGAGGTGTACACATCTGCAGGGCATCACCAGCGCTGCAACTCCCTGTTTGCAGCGCTGGCCGTACTCCCGTTTTGTCTCGGGTGTAGAGGATCCAGCGCTGGTAATCAAGTGTAGACACTTACCAGCGCTTTTCTTGACTTCCGTGGAATAAGCAGGTATCCCAGCATACCTGAGGAAGCCTCTCTGGTAATCAAGCAGGTCTCCTTCCCCGGTTTGCTCTCGCGTTCCCCGAACCCCCGAGCAAGCAGGTCTCCTTCCCTGCGGTTTGCTCTCACGTTCCCCGAACCCCCGTGCAAGCAGGTCTCCTTCCCTGCGGTTTGCTCTCGCGTTCCCCGAACCCCCGTGCAAGCAGGTCTCCTTCCCTGCGGTTTGCAGTGGGGTTCGGGGAACGCGAGAGCAAACCGCGGGGAAGCTGGTCTCCTTCCCCAGTTTGCTCTCGCGTTCCCCGAACCCCCGTGCAAGCAGGTCTCCTTCCCTGCGGTTTGCAGGGGGGGTTCGGGGAACGCGAGAGCAAACCGCGGGGAAGCTGGTCTCCTTCCCCGGTTTGCTCTCGCGTTCCCCGACCCCTCCTTGAAGCCGCCCAACAGTGCTGCAGTGTGGCCACATCTAACACCACTTGCAGCGCTGGTTGCTGTAAGTGTGGCCACTCTGCAGCGCTGGCCCTATACAGCTGTACTAATACAGCTGTAACAACCAGCGCTGCAAAATTGTAGATGTAGACATACCCCCAGTGGGGAACTGATAGTTCCAAGACATACTATTAGCAGATTGTGACAATTTGCTACCAGTTGTGCCTTTCCTCAGAAAGTAAGTACCCAGGCATGTAACGGTGGATGTTTGGGGGAGGCCCGACACTGTTGAGATTTCTGCTGATGTCCTTTGAAAACTGTGCTGCCTCCACTCCAGGCTGTAGAGCTAATGATCGACTTCTTCGCTTCCAAGCTGGTAAAAGTGAATGCTTCTTATCAAGTCTAATAATGAAAAACTGCAAGTAAAGAGTAAATCAGTCAGCAGCACTGCTCCAGAGCTAAGCTTAAGAATGCAAAAGCACATTATCTTGTATTGGCTGAAGCAGGGCCGGTGCAAGGATATTTTGCGCCCTAGGCGAAACTTCCACCTTGCGCCTCTCACCCAAAATCACATACATTATACACAATACACGGTCACAAAATTGTGCCCCAGACCTTTTTTTTTTAATCTGCCATGAGGCTGCATCAACTGTAAACGAAAAAAAAATGAAATTTTATTCCTATCAGTCCTTTTTCTTGTTCACTATTAAAAGTAAAGGATAGAGAATGCATGTCACTTACTATAATTAACTATTTGAATTTAATCAGCTGTTTGACGTAAATATTGATTAAGAGATCAAGATGACTTTCAAGCTTAAGCCTGAGTATTCAAGCCTTGTTAGGTTTATGTTGCAACCATTACACTAAACAAAAGCACAGATGTAGGCAGATCTTATCCTACTGGTGTAACAGCAACTGCTCTGGATAGGATCAAAAAGTTGTTCCATATTAGGGGTTGTCAAGTTTCTCAGAGGCATTGTGGTCCAGGTTTGTTTTAAAGAAATAGACCCCTATCCTGCAATCACTTATGCAGGAGGTATCTGTTAAGATGTTTTGCTTTGTTCTACTTTACCTCACTTGAGATAGATGCAATTCAAGCATCTGACAAAATAATAGGAGAGCAACCTTCCAAGTTAGTAAGGAAAACATCTGGCTAGTACAACCTAGGATCCCACTATTGTGCTGCTCTGCTAGAAAGAATGATAAAAGATTAAAGTTCACAGAAGGTACAACTCCAAGGTGCTCCGAGCTGTCCAGCTAATCCTTGAATGTTACATTGTAAGAATTCACATGCAAATCCCATTTGCTTGATTCGAAAGAGGAGGCCATCAATGGGAGAGGCCTGGGAGCTCTAGAGATATTAATAGTTCATGTCTGTTCCAGTATTCAGTATCAAATCAGGGCTTTACCTGTCAGCAAACAACCACCACACATACGTATTTCTCAGCATCGTGCACGTTGTGGCTAGATGGTGATCCTGAGTCACTTGTTACCTTACACAAGAGAAACCTACATTTTAAAGAATTATTTCAAATGGGACAATAAAACAGGAGTAACAAACTTTCTGCTGTTCTGAGGTAATAGCCCCAGAAGTTCTTTATTATTTAACAGAGAGCCTGAGCTGAGTGCTGGAACAGGAGGCCATAGGGTGTTGAAGGGCTTCTGTGGAGGAAGAGGAAGAAGTGGCTCTTGGAGCCTCTGGGCCTGATCTAAAACCCATTGAAATCAGTGGGAATTTTTCCACTGACTTCAAGGTCTGGGGATTGGTCCTGCTTTGAGCGGGGGTTGGACTAGATGACTTCCTGAGGTCCCTTCTAACCCTGAGATTCTATGAAGGTGGATCAAGGCCTCTGATAACAAGAGTAACTTTTGTAAACTTCTCATTTCTGGGCAATGAAAATACTGACTGAAATAAGGACATGATTGCTGGGGATGGAAGAGATGTGGAGATATCAGAGGATGAGAGGCTTACAGTCACCTGGGTTGGGGATCTGGGCTAAGGGTGGTTGGCGGTGAAGTAAGATAGGAAATATGTGTAAACGAGCTCTTAAGCTAAGAAGTGGGGGCTTAGTAGGTTTTAACACACGCAATAGTTTAAAACAACACACAAGGGTGTATGGATTGTTTTTTAAGGGGTCTGTTTAGTAATGAAACAGAAAATCACTTCAAGTTTAGAAAATTCGGGAACAGTTTAGATACATACAGGAAAGGGAATATAAAAAACTGTACAGATTTTGCAGAACATGATGTGAACCTAATAAGTAACTATGTCACCTGATTTTTCTATCCTCCTCTTCCCATTTCCTTATTTTGCTCCCATTGTTTGTCACTATCACTTGGTGTCATTTTTAATTTAGATCACAGGTTCTTTGGGCTAGTGAGTCTCTTTTATTTGCAGAGATCCTAGAACATTTTTGGACACAGAATACATAAGTAATAATATTCAAAGCAATAATTGCCAAGTGATATACAAACTTAAATGGGAAAGAGCTCAAGGGATCCCCGGGTCAGCGCCGCCGCGGCAGCCGGCAGCCCAGAGGATCCCCTGGCCCAGGGAAACCCTGGGCTGCCGGCTGCCGCGGCGGCGCCCTGACCCGGGGGACCCCCTGAGCTCCGGGCTGCGGCGGCGCGCTGACTCGGGGGGACAACCTGGGCTGCAGACTGCCACGGCGGCGCCCTGACCCAGGGGGCCCCTGGCCTGCCGGCTGCTGCAGCGGTGCGCACTGACCCAGAGTCAGTGTGCCTCCGCTGCAGCCAGCAGCCCAGGGTTTCCCTGGGCCAGGGGATCCCCTGGGCTACCGGCTGCCGCGGCAGTGCGCTGACCCGGTGGATCCCCTGGGCTCCGGGCTGCCACGGCGGCGCACTGACCCGGGGGACACCCTGGGCTGCCGGCTGCCGCAGCGGCACGCTGACCCGGGGGACACCCTGGGCTGCCGGCTGCCCCAGCAGCGCCCTGACTCAGGGGGCCCCTGCCCTGCCAGCTGCCACGGCGGTGCGCGCTGACCCAGGGTCAGTGCGCCTCCGTGGCAGCCTGCAGCCCGGGGTTTCCCTGGGCCAGGGGATCCCCTGGGCTGCGGGCTGCCGCGGCGCCCTGCCCCGGGGGACACCCTGGGCTGCCGGCTGCCGCGGCGCCCTGCCCCGGGGGACACCCTGGGCTGCCAACTGCCGCGGCGCCCTGCCCCGGGGGACACCCTGGGCTGCCGGCTGCCTCTCTGTCCCAGCAGCAGCGGCCGGTCAACCATTTAAAAAAAAATTGGGGGGCGCTTTTTGGCGCCCCCAAATCTCGGCACCCTAGGCAACCGCCTAGTTCACCTAAATGGTTGCACCGGCCCTGGGCTGAAGCAACAGTTTTGCTCCTTTACCTAAATAAATAAATAAATATTTGGAAAATGGTGCCAAGAGCAGAAATCTTTGTCTTTAAGATAAAGTAGAAGATGGCTCTTTTGGAACCTCCAGACAGCACAGAGGAATTAATGTAAAAACAACACTAGAAGCCTGATTGCTCTATAAAGATTCACAAAGTTTACAGGATACCTTCTTTGCAAATAAAATTCTGAGGGCATATCGCACGCCAGCAGGGTGAAGCACTATTGAGAGAGAGGGTTTTTGTGCAGTTCTTTGATAGGGATGGAGATAGACATAAACAAGGAAAAAAAGATAGGTCTGTAACTCAGGTTCATGTGATCTCCAGCCTGGGAAGGACACACACAAGAAGGCAAGAGAGAGTACTTGGGTGTAAATTTTCAAAAGTGCTTGAGTGACATAAATTCCCAAATCCCATTTTCAAAAGTGACTTCGGCTTTTGATGAGATTCAGACTCTTAAGTGCCTTACTCACTTTTGAAAATGGGACTTAAGCACTTTTGAAAATTTCTCCCTTGGTCAAGAAAGAATGATGTATTAGACTTAATGTTTTGGTAATTCTCATGGGTAAAAGATACAATTGATAACTTAAGTTGCTAACAATGGTATTAATTGCTTAGTTAATGATAACATTCTCAATTCAAAGATAAAATTCACAGGGCTGTTGGGTGAGTTATGCAATGAAAAAATGTTTATGGTGAATATTCAAGATTCACCTTTGGTTTTTGATTGTATTCATAATTATAAAACCTATTCACTAGAATAAAGTATTCTTAGGAGAAGAAGAAAACTGAATCAAGTTTATTTGAAAGACAAAAATGAATATGCATGGCCAGGGCCGGCTCCAGGCACCAGCATTCCAAGCAGGTGCTTGGGGCAGCAATCTGCAAGGGGCAGCAGTCCAGGTGTTTTTGCCCCCAAGCAGAGCGCCGAATTGCCGCCGGACAGTGGAGCCTGTCCATGTGCCGTTAGGGCGGCACGCATGTTTCCGCAGTGGCGGCAATTGGGCGGCAGCTTCTATGTTCAGCTGTGTGTGGTGGCGCAGCTTCTGTCTTCCGGCTGAAGACAGAAGCTGCTGCCGAATTGCCGCCGCCCCGGAAACGCGAATGCTGCCCTAACGGTGCAGGGACTGCCCCTGCCATCAGCGGTGGTAATTCAGCACGCTGCTTGGGGCGACAAAAACAGTAGGGCCAGCCCTGTGCATGGCATTTATTATTATTTTCAGTATTCACCTATGTCTCTTATGAGATGGTAAAAATTATTTTGGATTGCGAAGTGAGCCTCCCAGCCCACCCATTTTCACCATACATATAGCTGAACTGTAGGTGTAAAAATGCAGACAAATTTTGTGGGTTCAACTTGGGCTTCTTTGAAAATATGGCTCTAAATAGCCCAGGAAAAATACAAACTAACACTTAGAGCCGATGGGCCAAATTCTGATCACAGATACTCTAGTGTAAAACAGGGGTAACTCCACTGCCAATTCCAGATTTTCACCAAAATAACTTCAATGAAGCCATATTTACACTGCAGTAACTGAGTTCAGGAGTGGATCTGATTAGCTCTCCTGAGGCCTGATTGGCCAATGACCTTCATGCAGGTGCCCCTTGCAGTTTACTTAATTTTAAGTGTATTTGTAGATTCCCAATGTAAGCTGGAAAATTGTTACATCCCTCAGTATGCCACATGTGTTCCATCCCAAGGATGTGGCAACGTGGGTCTTCCGGGGCCACTGCTGACACATTCCCATCACTTTCTCTCCTTGCTCTTCCTCTCTAGCAGCCGGGTGCTTCCTAGTACTGCCTGCTATATTTTTCCATGCTTCTGATAACTTCTTGGGTGCCTTGGCTCTCCTATGATACCCGGTATATACCTACATTAACACTTTGCTTTCTGGATAAGGTCTTATCCCATGGGATTGCACAGGTGTAACAGAGAAAAAAAATGAGCCTAAATATTTTTGATACATATACTTTAAATTCTAAAAAAAACTTGCACTTCCAATTATGGAGGTTTCAGTTACAAAATATTTGCGACAATTCTCCATTGCTTGAGTATCCTTATTGAAACCAGACGGTTCTGGGGTTAATTATGCATATTAATTATGTATTTTTGGACATATTGGTGCATTTAAGGGAGAAATATAATTCAGATAACAATCCTGGTTCATCAGAAGCAAAACAATGTTGGACAGCGAACAGCAGATTAGGATATACGGGAATGTGCACAGCTCAGATATTTTCTCAGTACCTTCTTTTTTTTAAACATATGGTTCATTATTCCAACAATTAGATTTGTAGATGCAGAACATCATAAACAGCAAGTTATTTACAGTGGTCTTTCTTTAATAAAAATGAAATGCTCAGTGGAAGGAGGATTCTATCATAACTGTTTTCTCATCCGTTACGAACTGTTACCTCATCCGTTACCAAATTTCCTTAGTTTACTCTCTCTCTCTCTGCTTTACATGAAATACTCGGCAGCCATTCATTCTCTTTGTGTATGAAAAGTAGCCTGTATCTTTAAGCCTCAGTATTCAGATTCAGTGCATTAGTTACTATTGAGAGATGATACTCAAATACATCATGTGCTTACTCTAGAATGGACAGTTCTTGTCAATAACGTATTCAAGCAGCTTAAAACTTCAATAGCCTGGTTCTTATTTACTGTAAGTGGTGCCGAATGTTCAGTTTTATTTCTCTGTTTCCCTGCCAGAAGCAAATAAAGAACACACTTTTAGCTAAATGAGAACTGAAGTGCATTGGAAGAGTGCTATGAATTATATGCAGGCCACCAAATAAAATTCAATTTTCAGGTAATGTGAAGGTGTAATGCGTTTGGAGAAGCTGTTTTGCATATCACACAAGACAGCAGGCAATAAGGAATGGGGAATGACTAAAAACTGATCTGTCACATGCAACTCTTTGATTGTTTCCCCTCCTTTACCTACTCTAATCGCACTGTTGCAGTGTTGATTCAGAACACGGCGGCCCATGAAAAATGTCACCGTTCTGTCGATGTTGCGGATCCGCTGGCAATTTCAGCAAGCACTGGATGCACATAAAGGGTGATAAGGCACTACATCCTGCCATGCTCAGCAGGTTTTCCATTTCCTCCTGCAATTACACATCAAACTGTTTTAGCTTCACAAGTTTCCACACTATGAATGGCCTCAAGGCAGAAGTCTGCTTCGCACACTGATGAGCCTATCTTCAAAGCAGAGTGCAAACTCAGGTTTTGGGGAGGGATTTAAAAGAAAAAAGCAACCCATACAAACACCCTTTTTCCAGAGCTTTTAAGAATTTATTTAGAGATTAATCCTATCATTTTCCCCAGGTACTCCAATTAACAGGTAGTTTTATATCAACCTTAACTGGAGTTGCCTCTAAGAGGAGACAAAAGTCATGCATGAGCTAAGAATGAGCCACAATTTGCTCTGGAATTCTGTTTCTAGTATTACATCTTTACATACACACCCCCTTTTAAAAAAATGAGTTTACTTGAAATTCTAGACTGACCAGGAAAATCGGCTGAAGAGACTGCTTTTCAGATATACCAAAGCCTCACAGTCACAATGCTACCACTGTTGAATCTCTCTCAGGCTGCTCCATTGCAAACAGAATTCTTTCAACACATCTCAGGCCGTTCCCTGCCTCCTGCACGGCTGCATTTCATTTATAAGTGTTCTAGTAGGATGCTGCCCTTAATCTAGGCACAAGAAGAGAGTAAAACCGATGTATCATGAGGGAGTGGCTCTGGCAAATCTCCCATCAGTAGTGGAAGGAGAAGAGAATTTGCAGCCACTTCTTTCCTTTCCCCACCAAATGAGAGAGAAAATGTCTCCAACACAGAGGCCTCAGGAGGTATGCAGATGGTACAGAAGAGATTACACTAGGTGATACATGCACAACACTGTACTTCGATTTCAGAGCCTGCTCACACAGAATGCTAACGTTTTGCTATTATAAAAGCAGTTCTCTCCTGCATTGTAGGCTAAGGTCTTTGCAACTTTCAAAATGTATGGAGCATCTGAATTCCCATCATGCAGGCTGAAGGCTGGGTTTGACATGGAAACAAGACACAGATATTACTTTATGTAATAACTAATACTGAACTCACTGGTAAGTTACCCAAAACTACCATATATACCTGATCATAAGCTGGTTCGTTTATAAGCCGATCCCCCAAGATAGATAAGTAAAAAAAGACGGTTACTCACCTTTGTAACTGTTGTTCTTCGAGATGTGTTGCTCATATCCATTCCAGTTAGGTGTGTGCGCCGCGCGTGCACATTCGTCGGAAAACTTTTACCCTAGCAACTCAGTGGGCCGGCAGGTCGCCCCCTAGAGTGGTGCCGTCATGCTGCTCGATATATACCCCTGCCGGCCCACCCGCTCCTCAGTTCCTTCTTGCCGGCTACTCCGACAGTGGGGAAGGAGGGCGGGTGTGGAATTGATATGAGCAACACATCTCGAAGAACAACAGTTACAAAGGTGAGTAACCGTCTTTTCTTCTTCGAGTGATTGCTCATATCCATTCCAGTTCGGTGAATCCCAAGCCTTACGTAGGCGGTGGGGTCGGAGTGAAATGTGGCAGAATTAAAACTGCTGAGCCAGAGGCTACAGCATCTCTTGACTGTTGAAGCAGGACATACTGCGAAGCAAAGGTATGGACCGAGGACCAATGGAGCTGCGCGACAGATCTCGTGGGTAGGAACACGAGCCAGCAAGGTGGCAGATGAAGCCTGAGCCCTGGTAGAATGCACAGTGATGTGGCTTGGGGAAATATGAGCCAAATCATAACAAGTGTGGATGTATGCCATCACCCAAGATGAGATCCTCTGAGAGGAAAACAAGCAAGCCTTCCCTTTGGTCTGCTACCGTGATAGAGCTGGGGCACCTTACAAAATGGTTCTGTCAGCGCAATATAAATGCGAGCACTCTACAGATGTCCAGGGAGTGCAATTGTTGCACCCATTGCGTTGAGCTGTGGGTAACATGAAAGGCCGAAACCACCTTAGGGAGGAAAGCCGGGTGCGGTCATAACTGCACCTTGTCTTTGTGAAACCTAGTGTACGGCAGAACCACCGTAAGAGCTCTGAGCTTGGAGACCCGTCTGGCCGATGTAACAGCTACGAGGAAAGCTGTCGTCCAAGACAGGTATAGCAGAGGGCCGGTCGCGAACGGCTCGAATGGGGGAGACATAAGTCTGGTTAAAACTAGGTTGAGGTCCCAGGTTGGGGCTGGGCGGCGCACCCGAGGGTGCAAGCGCTCCAAGCCCTTGAGGGACCTCGAACCCATAGAGTGTGAGAACACGGAACGTCCACCTTAGCCTGGCTGGAAGGTAGAGATGGCTGCCGAGTGTACCCTCAGCGATGATACCGCCAGGTCCTGCCGCTGAAGGCCAGAGGCAGGCCAAATAGAGGGGATCGAGACCTCAGTAGGAGCAAGATCGAGCGTATTGCACCTGTAGAAGAAATGCTTCCACTCGGCCCGGTACGTTGACCAGGTGGAAGGCTTCCTGTCACCCCGGCTCAGCAGTTATTGACAGGCCGAGCAACGTGGTATATCAGTGCTGCCTGGACCACGCTGGAGTGATCATGATGATGCGCGCTCTGCCCCTGCAGAGTTTGAGTAGGACCTAATGAACCAGTGGGAACAGTGGGAAGGCATAAAGGAGTTGGCCTTTCCACGGCATCAGGAATGCGTCCAAGATCGATCCCGAGGAGAGACCTTGGAAGGAGCAGAACATCTGGCATTTTCTGCTCTCGCGGTGAGCGAACAGGTCTATGTGAGGAAAAATCTCCACTTCTGGAAAGCAGAACGCCTCACATGGGGCAGAGTGACCACTCGTAAGACAGGAAAGACCTGCTGAGTCAAAGCGCCAAGGCGTTCCGAACGCCTGGGAGAAAGGACGTCACCAGCTCCATCGAGTGGGCCATGCAAAAGTCCCAGAAATGGATGGCCTCCTGACAAAAGGGGGGAGGACCATGTCCCTCCCTGGTTATTTATGAAGCACATGGCCGTTGTGTTGGCTGTAAACACCGAGATACCACGGCCTCGCAGCTGCCGCTGGAACCCCTGGCACGCCAGGCGGACTACTCTCATTTTTGGGGCATTGATGTGGAATGCCAGCTCCCGAGAAGACCAAAGGCCTTAAGCTCGGAGGTGACCATGAGCACTCGAGCAGAGAGATGACGCGTCCGTCGTCAGGGGCAGTGAGGGCTGAGGCGGATGGCACCGCATCCCTGCCCACACCAGGGAGGGAGTTAGCCACGACTCTAGGGAGCCTAAGGTGCTTGAGGGAACGGTGACTACCATGACCATTGGCTCCCTGTCCGGGTGGTACGCCGAGGTGAGCCGGACTTGGAGAGGACGGAGGCGGAGCTTGGCGTGTTTGGTTACAAACTTGCGGGCAGCCATGGACCCAGGAGACTGAGACAAGTGCGAGCCGAGGTCGTTGGGAAAGTCTGCAGACCTTGGATGATTGTTGCCATCGCCTAAAACCGCAGTTGTGATAAGCAGGCTCCGGCTAGGTCGGAGACCAGGATAGCCCCTAGGAAGTCAACCTCTGCGTGGGAACCAGAGTGGATTGCTCTATAGTAATCATCAGGCCTAGACCTGTGAATAAGACCGTGACGATGCCCACGTGCTGAGTGGTTTGTGTCTTGGAGTCTCCTCGGATAAGCGAATCGTCCAGATACGGAAAAACGCATATCCGACATCAGCGAAGGTAGGCGGCGACTATGGCCGTAAACCAGAAGTACTGACGGTTGGCTAGAAAGCGGAAGTATCTCCTGTGCGGAGGGAAGATGGCGTTGCGAAAGTACGCATCCTTCATATCGAGGGCGCCATAGTAGCCCCCAGGAGGCAAGGATGGAATAATGGTTCCCAGGGATACCATGCGGAACTTCAACCTTATCCTAAACTGGCTGAGTCTGCGCAGGACTAGGAAGGTCTGAGACCTCCGTTCGAGTGGGGGACTAGGGCATAACGGGAGTAAACCCCCTTGCCCCTTTCGTCAGTCGGCGTCTGCACCTCTTGTACGAGGAATTGCTCGTGAGAGGGGTCCCTGAAGGGGGACAGGGCTGGAACAAATTAGAGGTGGTACCTATGCTCCACCGTGCGCAGGACCCAGCGATCTGAAATTAACTGGGGCCACGCCAGGAGAAAGCGGGATTGGGATCCTGGCCTGTGACTGGTACACCACCCTCAGGCGCACCTTGGAAGTTTCGTCTTTGGTCCCAGTGGTAATTGCGAGGGACCTTGACCTTGGCTCTTTAGGGGTCCTGACGTTCGTCTGCGACCACCTTGGCCTCGCCGTTTGCCAAAGTCCTGTCTCTGGCTAGGCACAGAGTATGGCGGCTGGGGACAGAAAGGCCTGCGTTTGGTCGCTGGCATATGCATGCTGAGAGAGCGCATTAGGACCCTATTGTCCATCAGGCTTCGCAGCCTGGGGCTGTCTTTGCCGCGAAGAGGCCTTTACCAACAAAGGGTAAATCCTGAATGGCATACTGCAGCTCCGGCCGGAGGTTTGAAACCTGAAGCCATGAGATGCACCTCATGGCGACACCAAAGGCCAGAGTCCTGGCTGCTGAGTCTGCTGCGTCGAACGAGGCCTGGAGGGACGCTCTGGGTATCTTTTTCCCCCGTCCTCCAAGACGGCAGCGAACTCTTGGCGGGAGTTTTGAGGGAGAAACTCCATAAACTAAACTACCTTCACCCAGGTGCTATAATTATAGCAGCTAAGCAAGGCTTGTTGCTTTGCTACCCAGAGCTGCAGGGCCTCTGCAGAGTACACCTGGCGGCCAAGTAGGTTCATTCGCCAAGCCTCCTTCGGTTTCGGGGCTGGCGCCCGCTGGCCATGCCAATACCTCTCCTTAACAGACTGAAAGACTAGTGAGCAGAGAGGAGAGCGGACAGACGAGTAGTCGTACCCCTTAGAGGGCCCCATACCGGGTCCTCTACCTCTGGGACCTCCTCCACCTCAGGTTGTCGGGGGGCGTATCAGAATCGTGGTCCTGAGCATAAGATCTGCGCATGTGGGATGACACGGATGCGTGTCTGGATGGCCATGGAGATACTAAAAAAAAGGCATGGGCAGAGTCTCTGACTCTATCAGACCTTGCCCAACTCGGCACCGGGGACCGGCACCGGGAGGCGTACCGGTACCTGGAACGAGATCCAGACCTGCAACAAGAACGGTGCCGGGAGGTCGACCGAGATCTCCAGGCTCGGGGAGAGGCTACGGGAGTCACGGTACCTGTCGCGGTGCCGGGAGTCGGAACGGTGCCGATAGTAGCAAGTCGGCGAACGGGATACCGACCGGTGCAGCGAGTGTGACCAGCACCGATGAGGAAAACAGTACCGGGACTGCAAGTGGTGTCGGGTGTGCCGACGGGACCTGGAGCGTCTGCGGGACCGTGATCATGAACTGCTGTGCTGACAGAGGACGGTCATATGAAGAGACTGTATTACCCGCACCGGCGGTGCTGGGGTCAGGCAGAATCGACTCTGTCATGGCAATGAGATCCCTCGCCGTTGGTAATGTCTCCGGCGTGGAGGGAACAGCAGGCTCAACCACAGTGCATACTGGGGAGCTGTCAGGCACCGGATTCGACGGCCCTCGTGGGACCGGGATCGACGGTACCGAGGTCGTCAGAGCTTCGGTAGGTGTCAGTGCCGGGCAATCCGTCTTAGACGAGCTCTCTGGCTGCGGTGCAGTCGGCACGGAAGCAGCAGGAGCAGTAAGCTCAACCACGGCACGTGCCGGGGAGCCGTCAGGCACCGGATTCGACAGCCCTTGTGGGACTGGAATCGACGGTGCCGACGTCGTCGGTGCCTCAGAGGTGTCAGTGCCGGGCGATCCGACTTAGACGAGCTCTCTGGCTGCGGTGCAGTTGGCACGGAAGCAGCGGGAGCAGTAAGCTCAACCACGGCGCGTGCCGGGGAGCCGTCAGGCACCGGATTCGATGGCCCTTGTGGGACCGGGATCGACGGTGCCGACGTTGTCGGTGCCTCAGCAGGTGTCGGTGCCGGGCGATCCGACTTAGACGAGCTCTCTGGCTGCGGTGCAGTTGGCACGGAAGCAGCAGGAGCAGTAAGCTCAACAACGGCGCGTGCCGGGGAGCCGTCAGGCACCGGATTCGATGGCCCTTGTGGGACCGGGATCGACGGTGCCGACGTTGTCGGTGCCTCAGCAGGTGTCGGTGCCGGGCGATCTGACTTAGACGAGCTCTCTGGCTGCGGTGCAGTTGGCACAGAAGCAGCGGGAGCAGTAAGCTCTACCACGGCGCGTGCCGGGGAGCTGTCAGGCACTGGATTCAATGGCCCTGGGGGACTGGAATCGACGGTGCCGATGTCATCGGTGCCTCTGCAGGTGTCGGTGCCGGGCAATCCGACTTAGACGAGCTCTCTGGCTGCGATGCAGGTGGCACGGAAACAGCAGGAGCAGGGGGCTCAACCACAGCGCGTGCCGGGGAGCCGTCAGGCACCAGCAGGAATTGTAGGCTTTCTCGACCTCGGAGGAAGGGAGCGGTGCCGAGTCGACTTCGGTGCCAGCGACGGCCGGTGCCAAAAGGCCTTGGTAATACCGGCAGGGTCCAGTGCCGAGGAGGCGCTTCTGCCAGCCGCTTGATCATCGCTCGGTGCCAAAGGTGGAGGGGTAAGTGAAAGTCCCGCTCCTTTTCGTTCTCGGCTTAAAAGCCTTGCAAATGGGGCACTTAGCTGTCAAGTGTGATTCCCTGAGGCACTTCAAACAGGAGTCGTGTGGATCTCCCTTCGGCATCGGCTTCTGGCAGGCCGAGCCCATTTTAAAACCCGGTGAGCCATGCATGGGCTCCGTCACCGGGTGCAGGGAAGGGGCTACTTCCTGAACCCCGCTAACTATTACTAAACTAACTATGTTAGCAAAGAAAAAACGTATAACTATACAAATATATATATAAAAGGATTATAACTGCATAACTATATACGAGAACTACGAGTAGCTAGGGAAGTAGAGGTCAGCTATGCTGCGCTCCACTGTTCCAACGACCGACACGGGCGGTAAGAAGGAACTGAGGAGCGGGTGGGCCGGCAGCGGTATATATCGAGCACCATGACGGCGCCACTCTAGGGGGCGACCTGCCGGCCCACTGAGTTGCTAGGGTAAAAGTTTTCCGACGAATGTGCACGCGCAGCGCACACACCTAACTGGAATGGATATGAGCAATCACTCGAAGAAGAATAGAAAATTTTTATGACCCATTCATAAGTCAACTCTATAATTCAGGGGTCAGCAAACTTTGACTCCCGGGCCATCTGGATAAGCCACTGGCGGGCTGAGATGGTTTCTTTATCTCAAGCATTCACAGGCACGGAGGTAAACCTAAGTAAACAAAGTGTCCCAGTGCACCAGCTGCTTACTCTGACGGGCCAGGATAGCAACTGGTGGGGAAATTTTTTGGGGGGGGAGAAGTTGGAGGTCAGCGGAGTAACCCCTGTGACCACCCCCCACATGACCCCACCCCTAGCCCGGGACCCCACACTCTCCCCATCCCATCTCTTCCAACCTTATCTGGGGAGGGCCAGGGGAGGATGTCTCTGGCCTGGCTGGAGCTGCTCAGGTGCGCTGGGCGGTGTGGCCACAGCCTACTCTGGGGGGCAGGACCGAGCGGCATTGCTGCAGCCTGCCAGCCCCGGAGCTGCAGCTGCTTCAGAGGCTTCGGAGGTTGCGGGGAGAGCAGCATGGCCAGAAGCTCCCTCTGTTGGGGGGAGGGGCTGTGTCCCACCTCTCCCTCTCTATACTCGTTCATAAGCTGACCCCCTTGTCTGGTGCTTCCCTTTTTTATTAAAAAACTTCAGCTTATGAACGAGTTGTTCCCGGGTGGATCTCTATGGGCACCAATGGCTCCAGTGCACGATAAACCAAGGCTTAGTGTGAAGTCTATGCCCTCTCTTCACCATCAGACCTGGCAAGAGACCCTAACTGGTGGCCAGAATGCTAAGACACTCCCCTCCTCAGTGTTGGAGGTAAGAGAGATGAGAGAAGAGGAGCCCCAAGCAGTGCCAGAGATAGGGGGCAAGGCATACCCCCTCACACCATGCCATGTGACTGCTCAGGACCAGTGTCCTACCTCTGTTTTAGGGTCCAGTTGGACCCTCCCTAGCCCAAACATACTGGAAACCACCAAAGCTGTGACAATTGTAACTTAATATACACAAGCACACACACCAGATCTCCTAGATACCAAACGGAAGGTGAAACCCCCCCATAGCAGTTCGCCAAATGTGCCGTATGGGGAAATCCCTTCTAGAGCCCCAAAGAGCTGATCAGCCAAATCATGGGCATCACAAGAGATCCAGCTATTAGCTCAAGTGTAGGAAAGGTAGGGCTGAGAGAAGGTGCCTGAAATGACTACCTGGCCTGCATGCTGTGCGATACACACGCCCCGCCCCACTTCCTCTTCTTCCACTAGAGGGGAGCCAAACTCCCAGCCCTGAATGTCCTCCAGCGCCTCATCTCTCAACGGCGGCAGCAGCTGACAATACAAGCCCCAGAGCCTGAGCCCACATGCAGCATGTGACTCCCTCTTCTCTTTCCCCTCCCCAACCATGCAGCACAAAGGAATGCGGGAGAATGAAGCAGCCGAATCCACTTGCTGGAAGTGAAAGGAGCGGGGAAAATGGGGGCTCACACAACACGGATCAGCCGCTCCATGCACAGATCTCCCCTCCTGCACTAGACTGAGACTTCTCTGCTCCCAGTCAATCCTGCCTGGTGGGGTGAGAATTTTCAAATACGCCTAAGGGAATTAGAAACCCAATAAAATCAGGTGCCTTTGAAAATCAGCAAGATGGGTCTCCCCCTCTTTGTGATCTGTAAATATCCAATGGTGGGGGAGGTAAATACTAGCTTTCTTGAACATACTTATGTGTTCTCATATTTGCTGCCGCCATGGCTAACTTGGACATCTTGGACCCTACAGCTTTCATCCCACGCCAGGATGTTTTTGAAAAAAAACCTCTTGAATCTACTCCTAACTCTTTGGCAGATTTTTTGTTTTTAAATCTGGCATTGCTCCTTGCTCTAATTTGAACAGAATTTACCACAAACTGTTCATAATGAAATGATTATTTCCTTCTTTCTTCACACCTTCTCTAGGTAGCACTGTTACATTTGCTGTAACTCTCAAGTGTCACTCCAGAGTTAAATCCCATCTTTGATAAAGAGTTCTTCAACTTCCAGAAAAACAGCTGAATGTCAAAGCATGTTCTTTCCAATGCAACGTGGCCCCTGTCCTCCCAACATGACCCGAAAAGTACACAATGGGGGAAAATGAGCACCACGCTAGGACAGAAAGCAGGTGTACATCACGAATGCCATTACATGGTGTGCAATACTCAAAGGGAAGAATCCCATGGAATGCAACGTGCCCAAATCAGCTGGACCTCTGAATTAATATATTTTCTTTAAATAGCACCAAAGCAGGCTCAGTGCTGTACACATGTAATGGCCATCAGCTTGATTAACCAGGGTTCCTCCGGAGCTAAAAGCCTACGTCTCTGCAGCTGGAACTGAAGAGCCAGGCTCTCTCTAGCTAAGAGCAGTAACAGGCTTGCATTCTCTGTGGACTCGTTACAGAAGGGGACAGGTAGCACATGCTGACTAGTAGGTTACACATATACGTGGTCCCTGCCCCAAAGAGATATGCAGCCCAACAAGGAGAAAAGAGAAGGCTGGGGGAACACGTAAAAGCAAGCATATGCAGAGTAAGCCAAGATGCACTGGCTTTTTGCAGCAGGACAATACAGACACATTAAGTAAGAGAGCATTATTCTGTGGTTCTCACATGTGCAGCAAATGAAATTCAAAGCAATGCAGCACACCTGGGACATAGCAGAGCAGGAGCCAGAGCTTGTCACCGGGCTGCTGAACACTAAGAGTCCACATTTCTCAAGTATCGCATAAGAAGTGACCCTAAGCCACCAGCCTATTGACAGAGCTTCTTGGGCTAGGTTGTAATTTTAAATCTATCCTGAATGGACGGCAGCACATCCCTTCCCCGCCCTAGGAGCAGACGGGAGAACAATCTCAGACACAGAGGGTTTGTCTGCATTGCAATAAAACACCCACGGTAGGCTCATGTCAGCTGACTTTGGTTTGGGGGTTTGGGCTATAAAATTGGAGTGTAGACATCTGGGCTTGGGTGGGAGCCAGAGCTCTGGAATCCTTGGGCACACTGCAGCTTTTTGGCCCCTCAGCCCAAGCCCTGCAAGCCCAAGTGAGGTGACATGAGCCAGCCGTGGGCATCTTACTGCAATGCAGATATACCCTGAGAGTCCCCATTCCTTCCCTGCTCCCAGCTTGGGAGAATAAATTACTTCAACGCTTTTGGTGGAGTAGCTTATTCCTTCCTGTGCAACCAACCTGCTACTCTGGCTGGTGAGTAGGAGGGACAAAGCCAGGGTTCCTCCTATTTTTTTGCCTCCTTCCACCCACTTGCTTGCAGAGGGAAATAACAGCAAAGCAACCTCATCTCTCCTCACAACACATAAAGAAACAGCAAGAGCTGAATGCAAGCTGAGTAGGGGGGGAGCAGGAAACCTTAGAAGCCAAGGAATGTCTGTGGCAATCCAGCCCCAAGTGAATAAGCAGTCTGCAATTAGCCAATTTAAGAAGAGCATTAAGAGATATAAAATAAACCTAAGGATAAGACTAAAATTAGACTAATGCTGGGAATAAAACCATATGAGGAAATGAAGGCAGTAAGATACATACCATGAGAGAGAGAGAGAGATCTCCTATGACAAACACAGCTGACAAACAAATACAGACACTGTGACAAATATTTCCATCAAGTTAAATACCGTAAGAAAACTGTCAAATACAGAGAGCATCAAACACAAATGTATTACCAACCAGCAGACATAACGGGCACGTACCCGTGGAGAAAGAAAATAAACAAGTAGGGGAGGAAGAGGAAACAGATATCCCTAATGGAAACCCAAATCTTGGTTAGATTTAGATTAGCAGTAGCAGAAACAAGTTCAGCAGTGACAAAGACTTTAGCAGCAGCGGTAAAAAAGTAATAAGAAGAACATAGGTGGGCAAAAGCAGATTGTCTAACAAGGGAGAGGAAAATAACTGCTCAGCCACTGATCCGGCATGAAGCCCACTTGCACGTGGCTGAAAGAGTCAGAAATCATCTTGTGAAATGTCTGTTATAAAATCCCTTTGCAAAAGTTTGCAAGGTATTGTGGAGTCTGCTAATCAGCGGGGTTACATGCTATAAATGAACAAAACCAATTCAGAATCCTGCCTTCCTGGGTTTGATCCTGCATAGTGGCACAGCACTGCAGAGGAAACTTAAATCATAATCCATAGGTATCAGCTCTCACTGGTATGTTGAAGGGAAGCCTCTGGATAGTTGCCTAAGAGGAAAAGTGCTGAGCTCTGAAATTGTCCTAACAAACAGTATCATGAAACACTGCTGCCAGAGGCGTAGCGAGCGCCCTCCGTACCCTCCGACCAGAGGGGGCCCCGCAAGGAAGGGGGCCCCTAAAAGTGGCAAAAAAAATGTAAGGTATAACTAGGTAAGTGACATTTATTGACGCTATTGCACAATCCATGTCGGTTTTACTGACAAAACCATGAAGTCATTATGATACATCATAATGCTATTGGCTACATCAGTTGTCTGTCGGTCAGTTTCGAATTTTAGTTGGACCCATTCAAAGAATGTGTATTTGCGTTCATAATGGCAGTCAGCGGATAAATGTTATTAATTTAGTTGTTTAGTTTTTTATCGTTTCCAACGCAGAAGCGTGCTTTGTGATGTCTAAGAGAATGTATAAGAGCGGAGCTAGTAAACGAAAGGCAGCAAAAGATGCCGAGAAGGAACCTGAGAAAATGCCGAAGTTGTCAACTTATTTTGCGCTGCAATCCAACGTACAGGTACAGGCACATGAAACGGACAGCGCTAGCAGCGACGACTCATATCCAGAAGTGCTTCAAGTGAGGTCGAAGGTGAAGCCAGTTGTTCTACCAAACAAACTGTGACAGATATTCCAGCTGCTGCCGGGAAAGAAGTATCTGAATCTGAACCACTGACTGATGATCCAGGAGATTGGCCGTCTATAATATCGGACAGGGAAATGTGTGACGTTGCACGTGGCCCACCGCAGCAGAATGAAAGTTACGAATTTCCATTTAACGAGGAAAGACGGAGGTTCACAAGTACTCATTTCTATCAAACCATGGCAAATGGCGAGAAAATAAGACGTTCATGGTTAATGTACTCAGTTCAGAAAGATGCCATTTTTTGTTTTTGTTATAAATTATTTGGCACTGGCGACATACCGCTATGTCGTGGAACATCTGCTTGGAAAGCACTGTCAAAAAGACTTCAGCAGCATGAAACAGGCAAAGGTCATCAAGACTGTCTGGTGAAATGGTTTGACCTTCGGTCAGGCATAGTAAACCGTACATCTATTGACCAACTCGAATTGCAGGCTTTTCTGAAAGAAAGAGATTTCTGGAGAAATGTTGTCAAACGCATGGTTGATGTCGTTATTTTCTTGTCCAAAAGAAACTTGGCATTTTGAGGAAGTAATGAAAAGCTCGGCGATCCTTCGAATGGCAACTTTTTGGGACTGTTTAAATTGCTTGCAAAGTATGAAACTGTCCTCAGCGAACTTTTACAGAGGATTAAGAAGGCAGAGACACATGTTCAGTACCTCAGTCCACAGATCCAAAAAGAGCTGATTCAACTTGTTGCCAGTAACATTCAAGAGGCCAACATAGCGCAGCTTAAAAAAGCAAAATATTATTCAGTTATTTTGGACTGTACTCCCGACGTGTCACATGAAGAACAGATGTCTGTGGTGTTACGCTTTGTTGAATGCAACGGTGAAGATGGTGTCAATATTCGTGAAGCGTTTGTTGGTTTTCTTAATGTTCATGATACAACTGGCGAGGGCTTAGTGGAAGCGTTTCTTGAAAAGGCAAACAACTTAGGAATAGACATTGCTGACATGAGAGGCCAAGCTTATGATAACGGCGCAAATATGAGAGGAAAGAATAAAGGAGTTCAAGCCCGCATGCTAGAAATAAATGACCGTGCCTTGTACGTACCATGTGGAGCTCACACTTGGAATCTTGTGATCTCAGACGCGGCAAAGTCATCGAAATATGCCGTTGACTTTTTCGGTCTGATTAACAGAATATACGTTATCTTTTCTTCTTCACCTTCACCTTGGGATATACTTCAAGAACACATGCCAATATCTGTTAAAGGGTTATCGGACACTTGTTGGGAGTCGAGAATTGATGCTGTGAAGCCATTGCGTTATCACCTTGAAGAATTGTGCAATGCTTTGTCATCTTTGCGAGAATATGCGCTCGAAAAGAAAGATGGCAATACAGCAACAGAAGCTGGTGCTCTTTTAGACTATGTTACTACGTGGCCTTTTGTTCTGACTGTGTACACGTGGTACGACATACTATTTCACGTCAATAAAACCAGCAAATTAATTCAGTCACCAGATGTGTCAATTGACGTACTGCAGGCAGAAGTCGGTGCTACAATGAAGTTTTTGGAAGACTATTGAAATACAGGATATAACTCTGTGGTCACAAATGCACGTGAAATAGCAGAGCATATGGGTATTGAGCAGGTGTTTCCAGAAACCAGGGTGCGACGTAGGAAGAGAATGTTTGATTACGAATGTGCTGATGATTCGAGTCGTCTTTCTGCCGAAGAAAAATTCAAATCGCAGTTCTTTCTTGTTCTCACTGATCAGGCCATATCTTCTGTTTCGTCGCGATTTGACCAACTCGTGGAGTGGTATAAGTTGTTTGGATTTCTGTACAACGCTAACAGCCTGAAGCAGTGTCACAGAGAAAATGAACTGGAGAATCACAGCAAAAATTTTGAAAGAAAAATGGGACACATTGATGCCAATGAACTCATAATGGAATTGAATCGTTTTATTTGTGTCATCAAGAAAGAGAGAGGACTTGACATGGTAAACAATTTTTTAACGTACATATACAAGAACAGCTTTCAGGAGATATATCCAAATCTTTGCATTTGCATCAGAATTCTTCTGACCACACCAGTTACTGTTGCTGGTGCTGAAAGGAGCTTCAGCAGAATGAAACTGATCAAGAATATCCTGCGCTCAACCATGACAGATGACAGGCTTTCTGCGCTTGCAGTTATCTCAATCGAAAACAAGATTGCCAGATCTCTGGATATGACGCATTGATTAACCAATTTGCGGAGAACAAGGCTCGAAAGAAGCGCTTTGCGTAAATATGGAATACATGTACACTGTAGGCCTATGTATACATAATATGAACTCTGTATATTGTATAAAATAAATACTGCATTCCAGTTTCTGCATTGTAAGGGGCCCCAGACATATGTTCGGAGGGGGCCACGTTCTTTGTTGCTACGGCCCTGACTGCTGCAATGTGGTTGGAACTTAAGTGGGCATGACTCAATTTATAATATATCAACTCTAAACAATCCCTTTTCTGCTGCAGGATAATAAGTTGTGTTGAGATATTGCAACAGTAAAAGTTCTATTATACAAATTTCCATTGTAAGTGGTTTTAATTGTGGATACTGGTTGAATTAATATCAATCAGCTGGAAAACCAGAACTGTTCTTTCGCCTTTAGAACCTAAGAAAAGCCAAAAACGAAAAGCCTTTTTGAAGACTATGAAATTGCTGCCAGCAGATGGAGGGATGTGATCGTTCCTCTCTATTCGACATTGGTGAGGCCTCATCTGGAGTACTGTGTCAAGTTTTGGGCCCCACACTACAAGAAGGATGTGGAAAAATTGGAAAGAGTCCAGCAGAGGGCAACAAAAAGGATTAGGGGGCTGGAGCACATGACTTATGAGGAGAGGCTGAGGGAACTGGGATTGTTTAGTCTGCAGAAGAGAAGAATGAGGCGGGATTTGACAGCTACCTTCAACTACCGGAAAGGGGGTTCCAAAGAGGATGAATCTAGACTGTTCTCAGTAGTACTAGATGACAGAACAAGTAGTAATGGTCTCAAGCTGCAGTGGGGGAGGTTTAGGTTGGATATTAGGAAACACTATTTCACTAGGAGGATGGTGAAGCACTGGAATGGGTTCCCTAGGGAGGTGGTGGAATCTCCTTCCTTAGAGGTTTTTAAGGTCAGGCTTGACAAAGCCCTGGCTGGGATGATTTAGTTGGAGTTTGGTCCTGCTTTGAGCAGGGGGTTGGACTAGATGACCTCCTGAGCTCCCTTCCAACCCTGATATTCTATGATTCTATGAAATACTGGGTGCAATGTAACCGTGGTCATTTGTTTCTCCAAGAAACTATCAACATTGTCAGTTAAATTATTAATTGTGCTTACTTATCACATTCATGTCAATAAATGTTTTCTGCGAGTAGCACCATGGTAGCTGAATGTGAGATTTCAAAAATCTACCTGCAGCATATTTTGTCGGGCATATTCCATCATTCTGGACAGCAACATCAAACATAACATCATCAAATTTAAGACAGAGAAACAGTCCAAATTAGCCAGACTTGGTGCGATGATGTGTTAATGGCTCCTCTATCAATATAACATGTTAGGGACAAACCATCACAGGTTCTGTAAAGAAAAATGGGTCCGTCTCTAATCTATTAGAATTCTTTGAGAGCTTAAACATGGTGCATCACATGTAACAAAGCTGTGGTATAGTTATTGCTCCTCCAAACCACAACTTGTGGTTACTTCTGCGTCCTATTACCCTGACCCAGCTGACACCATGCACCACTGAAAGCTTTTATCATCATACAACCCTATCTGAGCCACCAGAATACCACTGATATCACAAAGAGCACTTTATATAATAGCAGGGCATGTGAAATTTAAAATCTGGCATGCTTTCTCTCTCACTACTATCCTTTACATAAGTTAACCTTGCAGAGCATATTCATAACATGGTACATCTCCAGCATTTTTGGACACCATATGATGTCACTAACTAAGCATGTGTAATTAGTACAATTCCAGAGGAGCTAACAGTTCAAGAGGCGAACATAAAATATTAATAAATAACGATAATGATAATACCATCACTTAACTGTTTCATTCCATCTCCCAAGCCTACTGTGTGCTCCTTTGCTGCTGTGTTAGATATTGATGTGAATTCTGACAGGCAGTGAAGATTGGTATGTGTTGACAGCTGAAAATGAAAATTAATGCAGAAGGATTTCCTGTTTAAACATATGTTTTGTAACAAAGTTAAACAGCATTTCATTCCCCTCAGCTGTAGCTTACAGTAATGCTTATAAAAATACTGGTTCATACACATTTTCAGTATTTTGCATACTGGGCAATTTATATTTTCCTTACTAAGAGCTAACTGCAAATGATCTGTGTGAAATTATGTACCGTACATGTGTAAACTTCAGTTTTAAAAAGAACTCTCATACTCCCAAATTTGCTAAGGGCGCGTCTCTGTTCTGTGAAGAAAAACAGGGGCCAAAACAAAAACAAAACAAAAAAAGAGGAAAATGGCGGGTCCAAATTTCTGGGGATCCAACAAGCATGGCCAGTGTTAGACTTAGTGGGGCCCAGAGCAGGAAGCTGAAGCCTCACCACATGGGGCTGAAGCCTGAGGCCCTGCGTCCTGCCACCTGGGGCTGAAGCCAAAGCTTGAGCAACTGAGGGTATGGCTACACTGGAGAGTTGCAGAGCTGGTGTTGGGTTTACAGCGCTGCAACTTACTCACCGTCCATACTTGCAAGGCACATACAGTGCTGCATCTCCCTGGCTGCAGCGCTGGCTGTACTCCTGCTCTGCCTGGGGAATAGTGATTGCAGCACTGCTCCGCCAGTGTGGTCACCAAAAGCGCTGTAATTGGCCTCCAGAGTATTCGGAGGTATCCCAGAATTCCTGTCCAGCCACTCTGCTCATCAGTTCGCACTCTACTGTCCTGGCCTCAGGTGACCCGCCCTTTAAATGCCCCGGGAATTTTAAAAATCCCCTTCCTGTTTGCTCAGCCAGGTGTGGAGTGCAATCGGAATCTTTGCAGGTGACCATGCCTCCATGCGCCAAATGAGCCCCAGCATGGAGCAATGGTGAGTTGCTGGACCTTATCAGTGTTTGAGGTGAGGAAGCTGTGCAGTCACAGCTGCGCTCCAGCCGTAGCAATTACGATACGTATGGGCAGATCTCAAGGGCCACACTGAAAAGGGGCCATGACCGGGACGCAGTGCAGTGCAGGGTTAAAGTGAAGGAGCTGTGGAGTGCCTATTGCAAAGCCCATGAGGGAAACCGCCGCTCCGGTGCTGCCCTCACGACCTGCCATTTTTACAAAGAGCTGGACGCGATACTTGGAGGTGACCCCACCGCCAATCCGAGGACCACGATGGACACTTCAGAGCGGAGGGAGGAGGTGCAGGCGGAGGAGGAGGAGGGGGAGGAGGAAAGGTGAGGGTACTAGGGTGGGGGAGACACCCCGGAGTCCCAGGAGGCATGCAGCCAGGAGCTCTTCTCAAGCCAGGAGGAAGGTAGCCAGTTGCAGCAGCCGGTACTTGGTGAAGGACAAGGAGAGAAGCAGGTTCCCGGTAAGCGGCTTTTATTATCAGGATGGAAATGTTTTGGGAGAGGAGGGAGGGTTAGGGCTGCATGCATGCATGCCTAGATGTGGAATAGCCCACTGATGTGGTCTATCACGTCGCGGTAATCGGCCTCGGTAATCTCTTCAAAAGTTTCAGCCAGAGCGTGGGCAATGCGCTTGCGCAAGTTTATAGGGAGAGCCACTGTGGTCCTTGTCCCAGTTAGGCTAACGCGTCTGCGCCACTGTGCCGCGAGGGGTGAGGGGACCATTGCTGCACACAGGCAAGCTGCATAGGGGCCAGGGCGGAATCCGCATTGCTGTAGAAGACCCTCCTGCTCTTCCCAGGTGACCCGCAGCAGCGAGATATCTTCCAGGATTAACTCCTGTGGAAAATGTTGGGAGACTGTTCAGTGTAGATGCCCCCGGAAGCAGTTTGCTTTCCTCAATGCACAGAAACCCCTGCACATCCCTGAGGCGATCAGTCCCCCTTACTCATCATTTTGCGGCTCCTGTGGGTTATGTGCGCTCTGTTTGGTATAGGAAAAGTATGCTAAAGTGAAGACTGTAAACTCCTTCACTGCGTGGGAATAACTGTCTGGGTGAGATTATAAACAATGCAGCCTCTGTTAACTGTTGCCATTTTTGCCTTTCGAAAAGTGTCATTGACTACTCGACTGCTCGTATCATCCACTGCTCAGAGGCTACAAAACCTCAGGAAGAAGCCGCGAAAAAGCAAAGAAGACATGCTGAAAGCAGTTATGGATCACTCTGTCAGAGAGAGTAAAAAACTGCAGGACTGGAGGGAAAGGGAAAGCAGGCTCCACCAGAGAAACGCAGCGGCTAAGAAGAAAAGCACAAAACAGCTGATAAGCATCCTGGCGTGCCAAGCGGACTCTATCCAGTCACTCATAGCCATGCAGGCAGAGTACTACCATGCCGGCCCCCCTCATCCCAAAGCTCTTTCCCTTGTGCCGCAATGTCAGCTCCAAACTCCCTTCCCCAGCATCCAGGTTCTTACCACCACCAGCTGCCCCCAACATCTGTAAGTTCACCAACCAGCCCTGAGATCTACGACCCTTACCCTCTGCTCTCAACCCCCATCACCATGCAGTATTTTCATTCTGAAGTGCAGCAGTCATTGCACAGCACTCCAGACAGGACTTATTCAAACCTGTGACTGTACAGTTCACCACTCCACCCCCCTGCCATTTTAGGTTCCCAAAATGTTGTGTGTCTGTCAATAAAGCTATTTTCTTTTCAATAAATGAATTCTTGGCCTTGAAAACAGTCTTTATTATTGCAGAAAGTCAAAGATACCATAGCCTAGGAAAGAAACATGCACTGCAAATCATTTCAGGAAAAACAGATTCCTACTAATATTGTAACCATTGCACTTCACTCCTGTGCAAGGCACCAAACATTACTGTTGGTTTTCAGCCTCAAATTCCTCCCTCAAAGCATCCCTAATCCTTGTAGCCCTGTGCTGGGCCTCTCTAGTAGCCCTGCTCTCTGGCTGTGCAAATTCAGCCTCTAGGCGTTGAACCTCGGAGGTCCATTCTTGACTGAATGTTTCACCCTTCCCGTCACAAATATTATGGAGGGTACAGCACGCGGATATAACCGCAGGGATGCTGCTTTCCCCTAAGTCTAGCTTCCCATACAGAGATCTCCAGCGCCCTTTTAAACAGCCAAAAGCACACTCCACAGTCATTTGGCACCGGCTCAGCCTGTAGTTGAACCGGTCCTTGCTCCTGTCAAGCTTCCCTGTATACGGTTTCACGAGCCAAGGCACTAACGGGTAAGCGAGGTCTCCAAGGATCACAATGGGCATTTCGACATCCCCTACTGTGATCTTCCAGTCTGGGAAAAAAGTCCCGGCCTGCAGCTTCCTGAACAGGCCACTGTTCCAAAAGATGCGTGCAACATGCACCTTTTCAGGCCAGCCTGTGTTAATGTCAGTGCAACGCCCATGGAGATCCACAAGCGCCTGGAGAACCATAGAGAAATACTCCTTCCGATTAATGTACTCAGATGCTAAGTGGGGTGGTGCCAGAATAGGAATATGTGCCCCATCTATTGCCCCTCCATAGTTAGGGAAACCCATTTGTGCAAAGCCATCCAGATTGTCCTGCACGTTCCCCAGAGTCATGGTTCTTCTTAGCAGGATGCAATTAATGGCCCTGCAAACTGGCATCAAAACGATTCCAACGGTCGACTTTCCCACTCCAAACTGGTTCCCGACCGATTGGTAGCTGTCTGGAGTTGCCAGCTTCCAGATTGCAATAGACACCCGTTTCTCCACTGGCGGGGCAGCTCTCAATCTCATGTCCTTGCGCTGCAGGGTGGGGGCAAGCTCAGCACACAGTCCCATGAAAGTGACTTTTCTCATCCGAAAGTTCTGCAGTCACTGATTGTCATCCCAGACTTCCATGACAATGTGATCCCACCACTCAGTGCTTGTTTCCCGAGCCCAAAAGTGGCGTTCCACAGTGCTGAGCATTTCTGTGAATGCCACAAGCAATTTAGTGTCATACGCGTCAGGTGACTCGATATCATCGTCGGACTCCTCACTGTCACTTTGGAGCTGAAGGAATAGCTCCACTACCAAATGTGATGTGCTGGCGACACTCATCAGCAAAGTCCTCAGCAGCTTTGGCTCCATTTCCCACAGAAATCGCGCTGCACAGAAACCATTGGGAGAGTCACAATGGCGCCAAACGTGGACGGAAAACCAGTGACTGCTGGGATGTGAAGCAATGCATCACGGGGCGTTGGGACAGGAAGCGGAATGACTCGCACCCTTCCGTCCCCTTTCCACAACCCACGGCGCCAAAATGGGACGAGGTGCTCTGTGGGATAGCTGCCCATAATGCACCGCTCCCAACAGCGCTGCAAATGCTGCAAATGTGGCCACACTGCAGCGCTGGTAGCTGTCAGTGTGGCCACACTGCAGCGCTTTCCCTACACAGCTGTACGAAGACAGCTGTAACTCCCAGCGCTGTACAGCTGTAAGTCTAGCCACACCCTTAGCTTTGCATAGGCCCTTGTGGCATGCAGCCTTAGGTAACTGCATTGCTTGCTAACACCGGCCCTGGCTTTTATATTCAGAAAAACAGTTGTTGTGGCACAGGTGGGCCATGGGTTTTTTATAGAACATTGCGAGGGGGAGTCGGGGCTCAGCGAGAAAAAGGTTGAGAACCCCCGATCTAACACACCCTTCTGGCCTTAAAAATGTATAAATCCTTAATATATTTCTCAAAAGCTGGTGAACTATTACTATACCTTTTAAAACTTCTAGGCATACATATCATTTGGAATTAGAGAGCTATTATGTTTCATTTATTTAAAACTATAGATCCCCAATCATTTGAAATCACATTTGAGGGTGGAGGGAGGAGTTGGGAGCAGGTTTCATCTCATATGCCCAGTCAATTAAATTCTAAGCACAATGCATTAACTTCATTAAAACTAAACACTTTAAATTGGAGTATTTAAAAAGTTAAACAGTCTTTCTGAAATTGATCCAAGGGAAGCTGCACTATGCCCCATCCCTGTCTGTCTCAACCATGGGAATCTGCTGTGATTGACTGAATGCACCCAAGAGTCAGTCAGCCATTTGACCTAGTGCTCAGGGATAGGTTACAGAGAAGAGAAGTCTGCAGCATATTGTGTTTCACACAGAGGTGTTTCACTTTCACACACAGATATCTTATGGATGTGATGATGGGTCGTGATAGGCTCCTAAGTGTGACAAACTTCCTCCTCTACCTTGGTGGGTCCTGCGCTTATTGGCAGATTTGCTCACCTAAGTGATCTTCCCCACAGTCTGGGTCAACTCCTCCTGTGTCTGAACAGGAGTTGGGAGGTGAAGGGGGAACCCGGGCCCACCCTCTACTCCGGGTTCCAGCCCAGGGCACTATGGATTGCAGCCGTCTATAGTGCCTCCTGTAACAGCTGCATGACAGCTACAACTCCCTGGGCTACTTCCTCATGGCCTCCTCCAAACACCTTCTTTATCCTCACCACAGGACCTTCCTCCTGGTGTCTGATAATGCTTTTACTCCTTAGTTCTCCAGCAGCACACCCTCTCACTCTCAGCTCCTTGTGCCTCTTGCTCCCGGCTCCTCACACGCACTTCCTCTCCTCTGGCTCCTCCCTGCCTGACTGGAGTGTGCTCCTTTTTAAACCCAGGTGCCCTGATTAGCCTGCCTTGACTGGCTGCAGGTGTTCTAATTAGCCTGTCTGCCTTAATTGGTTCTAGCAGGTTCCTGATTACTCTAGTGCAGCCCCTGCTCTGGTCACTCAGGGAACAGAAAACTACTCATCCAGTGACCAGTATATTTGCCCTCTACCAGACTCCTGTACCCCACTGGTTTGGGTCTGTCACATAAGCTAAACATTGATCTGCAGAAAAAGAGAAGCGTGTTTCAAAGACGGATTGAAGTGCACATTTTATTTTATTGAAAACAACAGTATATAAATGAGATCTGCGTCCCTTTATCTTTCATTTGGTAAAAATACCTGTATTTGACCTGGAATTGACTTTGGAATTTGCAAGTTAAAAGTATGTCTCTGTTACAGTGAAAAACAAGCAGCAAAGCCACATTTACTAAACCAGTCATCTCCATTGCTACTAGCCCTGTACAATAATGTACTGATGTACTTATAACACTTTAAGGTTATTAAAATTTCAGATGAACACAGAGAAATTACTCTACCTGGTGTCTGAATTGAAGTTATCTATTAGAGGGTCATTTTTATTAACAAATTGTCAATGAAGGGAATTGATAACAATGTGAATTAGAGATGTGCTGAATGGTTTTCTAGTGAGTCTTTGCAGCATTAACTACTGACTTCTTTCCAAGATTGTCCAGGGCACATTTAAATTTAATTTGTAATAAACTGCAGCTATCCACAAACACAAAAACCCCATGAATACGACATGGCAGGTAATGGGAATCTTTCACCTACAATCAAAATTACACTCAAGTCTTCTTTTCTCATAGCTAAGTTGCTTTCTGTGATCAGCAGTTGCCATGTGCAACTAAATATAAATTTTTATATTGCACAAAAGCAAAATACATTGCCTCTAAATATCTTATTTTAATGGCAATGTGCTATAAAGCTCAAACACTGAGAATATTTTAAAATTCAATCTTGAGATTCATTTCAAACTTACCCAATGGCCAACTGGACGCTTGTAAGACATTTCCAGTTTACCTTCAGGATTTACATTTTTAAATCCATTGTTATCGGCACTCCCACATTTGTAGAGCACTCATCTCCCATGAAGAGTGGCAGTCAATGGAAGAAACAGGACACCACAGCAGTAAGCTACCTCACAGGAGCCTTGTTAATGCAAACTGTGTTTCCAGGAGAATAAAACAGCTTAAAGGATTTTCTCCCTTTGCCTATGTGACTATAATTCCGTAAAAAGGCTATTTCTCACACACTTATATCAGAGTCTCTCTTCTATTTGGGGCATGTCACTTGAGGAACTGCTTCAGTTTAATTAAAATCCTCTCTTTTTGGGGGGAGTGGGAAAGCAGTGAAGTAACTCCAAATCAGATTCCTCCTTATCTCTATTTTATGTTAGGAGATGCTCTCAAAACACAGAGATAGCAGTTAGATGATGTCACAGAGGAGCTCAGTGAATCCTCATCCAAAGCATAGAAGGCTGTGGCGAAGAGGGAAGCTGTTCTTAGTGGGGAGACACAAAAACCAATTTGCCCTTAGGTTTGAGAGACAACTGCGGGGCAAATAGAGATCAGAATTAGGCTCTCTCTTATTACACTGGTCTACAATTTTTGAGAAGGTGTCTGCTTCAGAGATAAAATGTGCTATTTATTATGTATTTTGATGTGCTGAATTCAAATATGACAATTAAAATAACTGATTGGCTACTGTTTCTAAGACATTTAAGTTTTTACATTTTATGTCTATGTATATTGTGTAGATAGTAGATTTTTAATCATAAATTGTAAACCTAGGTCTTTTCATGTGTTTATGGTTGCTTTACATGATAATATTTCACCTGCCCTGTTTATGTAACATTTTAAAAATCAGCAAAAGGGTTATATAAATAAAATGTATTATGAAACAAAAGGCAAAAAACTATTATGTACATAGTTTAGTCCTATTCAGTGTCTACTCGGTGCTTCTTGGCTTGTCTCTTGTATTCATTAAATGGAGCATCTCTTGTCCAGCAATAGTCTGCAAGCATTGATGGGCTCCATTTGCCCCTGCCAGGAGATCCCACTGCTGTAGTTTGGAGCCCAACAGCTCTGCCTTACTCTTGGGTAGTTCCAAATCCCTGACAAGGTCATTCAGTACACCTTGTGTTATGAGGTGTGGTTCAGAGGAGAAGGATGGGAGAAAATGTGGGTCCTGTGACATTGATGGTTCAGGACCAGAAGTTTCATCCTCTTCCTCTTCCTCATCTGACTCAAGTGAGAATGATTCTGGTGCATCAGGAACCGGCAGTCCTTCTCCGTGGGGTACTGGGCGTATAGCTGATGGAATGTTTGGATAATGAACAGTCCACTTTTTCTTCTTTGACACACTTTTCCCAACTGGAGGCACCATGCAGAAGTAACAATTGCTGGGATGATCTCTTGGCTCTGTCCAAATCATTGTCACTGCAAAAGGCATAGATTTCCTTTTCCTGTTCAACCAGTGGCGAAGATTTGTTGTACAAGTGTTGCAGCATATGCGTGGGGCCCACCTCTTGTCCTGATCTCCAATTTTGCAGCCAAAATAAAGGTGATAGGTTTTCTTAACCAGAGTGGTTATACTGTGCTTTTGTGATGCAAAAGTCACTCCACCACAAACATAGCAGAAGTTATCTGCACTCTTCACACAAGTACGAGGCATCTCTGCTCACTTTGGCTAAACAGAAATGTGTCCCTTTGCAAAATCAAACACTGACAAATAAGAGAGCACCACACTGTATGATTTCTAGAGCTGATACAGGGCAATATGTTCAGCAGAGTGATGTAAGCTTCGTTATGATTTCATCATCCATGACTTCTAGGAATAACATGATGCAATTCATATCATGTATGACGCAATACCAGCTTCAGATTGCATAGACTCATAGACTCTAGGACTGGAAGGGACCTCGAGAGGTCATCGAGTCCAGTCCCCTGCCCTCATGGCAGGACCAAATACTGTCTAGACCATCCCTGATAGACATTTATCTAACCTACTCTTAAATAGCTCCAGAGATGGAGATTCCACAACTTCCCTAGGCAATCTATTCCAGTGTTTAACTACTCTGACAGTTAGGAACTTTTTCCTAATGTCCAACCTAAATCTCCCTTGCTGCAGTTTAAGCCCATTGCTTCTTGTTCTATCATTGGAGGCTAAGGTGAACAAGTTTTCTCCCTCCTCCTGATGACACCCTTTTAGATACCTGAAAACTGCTATCATATCCCCTCTCAGTCTTCTCTTTTCCAAACTAAACAAACCCAATTCCTTCAGCCTTCCTTCATAGGTCATGTTCTCAAGACCTTTAATCATTCTTGTTGCTCTTCTCTGGACCCTCTCCAATTTCTCCACATCTTTCTTGAAATGCGGTGCCCAGCACTGGACACAATACTCCAGTTGAGGCCTAATCAGCGCAGAGTAAAGTGGAAGAATGACTTCTCGTGTCTTGTTTACAACACACCTGTTAATGCATCCCAGAATCATGTTTGCTTTTTTTGCAACAGTATCACACTGTTGACTCATATTAAGCTTGTGGTCTACTGCGACCCCTAGATCTCTTTCTGCCATACTCCTTCCTAGACAGTCTCTTCCCATTCTGTATGTGTGAAACTGATTCTTCCTTCCTAGGTGGAGCACTTTGCATTTATCTTTATTGAACTTCATCCTGTTTACCTCAGACCATTTCTCCAATTTGTCCAGATCATTTTGAATTTTGACCCTGTCCTCCAAAGCAGTTGCAATCCCTCCCAGTTTGGTATCGTCCGCAAACTTAATAAGCGTACTTTCTATGCCAACATCTCAAAACAGACCCCTGCGGAACTCCACTTGTTATACCTTTCCAGCAGGATTGGGAGCCATTAACAACTACTCTCTGAGTACGGTTATCCAGCCAGTTATGCACCCACCTTATAGTAGCCCCATCTAAATTGTACTTTCCTAGTTTATCTATAAGAATATCATGCGAGACCGTATCAAATGCCTTACTAAAGTCTAGGTATATCCCATCCACCGCTTCTCCCTTATCCACAAGGCTCGTTATCCTATCAAAGAACGCTATCAGATTAGTTTGACACGATTTGTTCTTTACAAATCCATGCTGGCTATTCCCTATCACCTTACCACCTTCCAAGTGTTTGCAGATGATTTCTTTAATTACCTGCTCCATTATCTTCCCTGGCACAGAAGTTAAACTAACTGGTCTGTAGTTTCCTGGGTTGTTTTTATTTCCCTTTTTATAGATGGGCACTATATTTGCCCCCTTCCAGTCTTCTGGAATCTCCCCCGTCTCCCATGATTTCCCAAAGATAATAGCTAGAGGCTCAGATACCTCTTCTATTAACTCCTTGAGTATTCTAGGATGCATTTCATCAGGCCCTGGTGACTTGCAGGCATCTAACTTTTCTAAGTGATTTTTTACTTGCTCTTTTCTTATTTTCTCTTCTAAACCTACCCTTTTCCTGTAAGCATTCACTATACTAGACATTCCTTCAGACTTCTCAGTGAAGACTGAAACGAAGAAGTCATTAAGCATCTCTGCCATTTCCAAGTATCCCGTTACTGTTTCCCCCTCCTCATTGAGCAGTGGGGCCTACCCTGTCCTTAGTCTTCCTTTTGCTTCTAATGTATTGATAAAATGTCTTCTTGTTTCCCTTTATTCCCATAGCTAGTTTGAGTTCATTTTGTGCCTTTGCTTTTCTAATCTTGCCTCTGCATTCCTGTGTTATTTGCCTATATTCATCCTTCGTGATCTGACCTAGTTTCCATTTTTTATATGACGCCTTTTTATTTTGTAGGTCACGCAAGATCTCAAGGGTAAGCCAAGGTGGTCTTTTGCCACATTTTCTATCTTTCCTAACCATCAGAATAACTTGCTTTTGGGCCCTTAATAGTGTCACTTTGAAAAACTGCCAACTTTCCTCAGTTGTTTTTCCCCTCAGTCTTAATTCCCATGGGACCTTACCTATCAGCTCTCTGAGCTTACCAAAATCCGCCTTCCTGAAATCCATTGTCTCTATTCTGCTGCACTCCCTTCTACCCTTCCTTAGAATTGCAAATTCTATGATTTCATGATCACTTTCACCCAAGCTTCCTTCTACTTTCAAATTCTCAACAAGTTCCTCCCTATTTGTTAAAATCAAGTCTAGAACAGCTTCCCCCCTAGTAGCTTTTTCAACTTTCTGAAATAAAAAGTTGTCTGCAATGCAGTCCAGGAACTTATTGGATAGTCTGTGCCCCGCAGTGTTATTTTCCCAACATATATCTGGATAGTTGAAGTCCCCCATCACCACCAAATCTTGGGCTTTGGATGATTTTGTTAGTTGTTTGAAAAAAGCCTCATCCACCTCTTCCACCTGATTAGGTGGCCTGTAGTAGACTCCCAGCACGACATCATCTGTGTTTTTTACCCCTTTTAGCCTAACCCAGAGACTCTCCACACTTCCGTCTCCTATGTCCATCTCCACCTCAGTCCAAGTGTGTACATTTTTAATATATAAGGCAACACCTCCTCCCTTTTTCCCCTGTCTATCCTTCCTGAGCAAAGTATACCCATCCACACCAACATTCCAGTCGTGTGTATTATCCCACCAAGTTTCAGTAATGCCAATAATGTCATAGCATCATTCATTGTTTTGCCTAAAAAGCAAGTACTGTCCAAACCCAGTCATAGATTTATTCATGGATCCAGTCAAAGATGTATTTTAGTCATTTCTGGTTTAAATTGAGATCCCTTCCCTTTATAACTCACTTATCATCAGCCATTCCCAAGTCAAGGGTCGTATATACTGATCCAATAGCATATCTTGAAAACTAGAGTCAATCAACAATTTTAAGCATCATTTTCATTCTCAGTGACCCAGAATTAGTAAAGTTGGACTACATTTATTTCAGAAGCCTTTTGGCTGTAGAGCAGTGTTATGAATCCACAGCCAATGTTTGGCTTTTAATGTATAGCCCCAGACCAAGTGTCATCAATTCAACTCTCACAGTACTGTCCTTCCCCATAAAGGTATTTTTCCTAAATGGGTTTTCCAGATTTTGAAAATGACTATACAATATTTTCAACAGAGTATCCTGTACCCAGAACAGAAAGTAGCTCCAGAAGCTCTCTCATGGAGCTCATTGTGAAATGATTTTTTTCAAACCGGGCACCAGAGTCTGATGAGCAATGTATAAAGCTTTCTGAAAGACCCAGGAGAATTCTATTGTTTTGAGGCTTAATTTTCAATTTGCATCTTTAAAAAGGTATGATTTCATGCAAATTCACTGGCCTACTCATTTATATTTATCAGTAGGAGACCACATTTTAGTTCCTTTGAAAAGAAACACAGTAACAAATCTGATGTTCAAAATTATTCTAAGAGCATTACTCCGGTTTTACTGCTGTCTGTTTGGATAAAGATGTGACCAATTTGTTCTACCCATAACTAAGGGCTTGATTTTGTAGCCACTCTATGTGCGATAATCTCACTGAGTTCCACATGTGAAGCTATTAAATACAGGATGAGATGATGTAACCTGGCACAGTTCTATTGAAATCAATGGAGCTCAGCTGATTTACATCAATGGAAAATCTGACTCCTCATTCTGTAGTGGAAAAATATTTGCACCCTAAAATATTGTGTCCCATGCCAGACAAGTCTCTCTTTAACAGTGACAAGCTGAAAACTAACTGCAATTGGAATAAATTTAAACTAATCGCAACTAAAAGTTGTGCCTTGCAGCTTACAATATCTTGAAAACATTCAAGCCTGATCCCTTCAGATGAAGGCTCTCCACTAATTTTCTATAATGAACTACTTTAGAACTCTAAATGCAATGTTAACTAGTGATGAAGCATTCTGGATTCACAATGGATTTCAAAGAGAGCAATCAAATAGCTAGTTATTTTGAATCCATGTCCCTTTTTAAACTGTTTTCCATGTAGTCCATCTGGCAGAGAGCCTTTAAGGCAACCAAGGAGATGTAATGCCAATCATAAAGAGCTTTCATTACACTAACACTTCAAAAGACCTGCACTGTTGACTATCACGAGTCCCATTAAGAAAATGCAAGTTGCTCCACTATCTTAAAATGTATTAGTTCCATGGGCATTGTGCACATAAATGAAACTGAACAGATACAGCAAGTGCAATGAAGGGAGAACTTCAGAGCTATCCACCCCTGCTGTTCTCATCACACATCTTTAGATAAATTCAGGGTCCTGCTAATGGGAGCCCAGTCCCATCTTGGCTATTTGTTGCTTTTCTCACTAAAACTGTTGGATTGAAACAAAAGAGGAGGGGGTGTGGGGGAAAGAACCCTCACAGTTCACTCAGCAAGAATGAGAAGTTTGTCTTAGTTTCACCCATGATTACCAGATGGCAAAACTAATTCTTCAAGGAAGATAAATTTTAAGGCTGAAGTATTTTCAATATACACATATGACAAAAGAATATATAGAACAGTAGAGTAATAGTTTAACTCTGGGGTGATTTTCCCAGCACAAAATAATTTGGGAATTTATTTGATCCACCATATATAAAGACAGAGGAAGGCTTAAATAGCAAAAAATGTTACTCTATAAAAAGTATAGATATTCATTTCATTCACAGTTGATTATGCGTGCCACAGTTCAGGGCAACTGCACCCGTATTCTCCCTCTATGATCCAGCAAGGGCGCTCACTCTCAGCTTACGGCTCCCAGACATTGCGTCTCTTGAGTGGAGACACACGTCTCTCTCTCTTTTCTGACCAAGGTATTCCCATGCCACACAGTCCCCTCTCTATACTGTGATAACTCTAGCAACAGACAGGCTGCCTAAGCAGACTTCTCTTGCCTTCTCATCAGAGACTGTGTAAAGACCATAGTTAATCTATCACATACATCTCTCTAAGCAAGCACATTTTATTCTTAAGGTAATGGCAATAGAGAGAAAACATACTAAAACAGTAAATAAATCTACATGCATGCTAATAAATTTGCCAGGGATCACCCCAACTCCAACATGGGCTCTGGCAGATGAGCACTCCTTCACACCCCAACATGGTTTTCCTGTTGTTTCAATTTCATAAGAACATAAGAACGGCCATACCGGGTCAGACCAAAGGTCCATCTAGCCCAGTATCTGTCTACCAACAGTGGCCAATGCCAGGTGCCCCAGAGGGAGTGAAGCTAACAGGCAATGATCAAGTGATCTCTCTCCTGCCATCCATCTCCATCCTCTGATGAACAGAGGCTAGGGACACCATTCTTTACCCTTCCTGGCTAATAGCCATTTATGGACTTAGCCACCATGAATTTATTCAGTTCCCTTTTAAACATTGTTATAGTCCCAGCCTTCACCACCTCCTCAGGCAAGGAGTTCCACAAGTTGACTGTGCACTGTGTGAAGAAGAACTTCCTTTTATTTGTTTTAAACCTGCTACCTATTAATTTCATTTGGTGACCCCTAGTTCTTGTATTATGAGAATAAGTACATAACTTTTTCTTACCACTTTCTCCACATCACTCATGATTTTATATACCTGTATCATATCCCCCCTTAGTCTCCTCTTTTCCAAGCTGAAGAGGCCTAGACTCTTTAATCTTTCCTCGTATGGGACTCTCTCCAAACCCCTAATCATTTTAGTTGCCCTTTTCTGAACCTTTTCTAGTGCTAGAATATCTTTTTTGAGGTGAGGAGACCACATCTGAACACAGTATTCAAGATGTGGGCGTACCATGGATTTATATAAGGACAATAATATATTCTCAGTCTTATTCTCTATCCCTTATTTAATGAGTCTTAACATCCTGTTTGCTTTTTTGACCGCCTCTGCGTGCTGCGTGGACATCTTCAGAGAACTATCCACGATGACGCCAAGATCTTTTTCCTGACTCGTTGTAGCTAAATTAGCCACCATCATATTGTATGTATAGTTGGAGTTATTTTTTCCAATGTGCACTACTTTACATTTATCCCCATTAAATTTCATTTGCCATTTTGTTGCCCAATCACTTAAGTTTTGTGAGATATTTTTGAAGTTCTTCACAATCTGCTTTGGTCTTAATTATCTTGAGTAGTTTAGTATCATCTGCAAACTTTGCCACCTCACTGTTTACCCCTTTCTCCAGATCATTTATGAATAAATTGAATAGGATTGGTCCTAGGACTGACCCTTGGGGAACACCACCAGTTACACCTCTCCATTCTGAGAATTTACCATTAATTCCTACCTTTTGTTCCCTGTCTTTTAACCAGTTCTCAATCCATGAAAGGACCTTCCCTTTTATCCCATGACAGCTTAATTTACGTAAGAGCCTTTGGTGAGAGACCTTGTCAAAGGCTTTCTGGAAATCTAAGTACACTATGTCCACTGGATCCCCCTTGTCCACATGTTTGTTGACCCCTTCAAAGAACTCTAATAGATTAGTAAGACACGATTTCCCTTTACAGATACCATGTTGACTATTGCCCAACAGTTTATGTTCTTCTATGTGTCTGACAATTTTATTCTTAACTATTGTTTCGACTAATTTGCCCAGTACTGACGTTAGACTTACTGGTCTGTAGTTGCCGGGATCACCTCTAGAGCCCTTTTTAAATATTGGCGTTACATTAGCTAACTTCCAGTCAATGGGTACCGAAGCCAATTTAAAGGACAGGTTACAAACCTTAGTTAATAGTTCTTCAACTTCACATTTGAGTTCTTTCAGAACTCCTGGGTGAATGCCATCTGGTCCCGGTGACTTGTTAATGTTGAGTTTATCAATTAATTCCAAAACCTCCTCTAGTGACACTTCAATCTGTGACAGTTCTTCAGATTTGTCACCTACAAAAGCCGGCTCAGGTTTGGGAATCTCCCTAACATCCTCAGCCGTGAAGACTGAAGCAAAGAATCCATTTAGTTTCCCCACTGGTCGTTTAGCAGGTTTCCTGCTTCTGATGTACTTAAAAAACATTTTATTACCACCTTTGGAGTTTTTGGCTAGCCGTTCTTCAAATTCCTCTTTGGCTTTTCTTATTACACTCTTGCACTTAAGCTGGCAGTGTTTGTGCTCCTTTCTACTTGCCTCACTAAGATTTGACTTCCACTTTTTAAAGGAAGTCTTTTTATCTCTCACTGTTTCTTTTACATGGTTGTTAAGCCACGGTGTCTCTTTTTTAGTTCTTTTACTGTGTTTCTTAATGTGGGATATACATTGAAGTTGGGCCTCTATTATGGTGTCTTTAAAAAGGGCCCATGCAACTTGAAGGGATTTCTCTTTAGCCACTGTACCTTTTAACTTTTGTTTAACTAACCCTCTCATTTGTGTATAGTTCCCCCTTTTGAAATTGAATGACACACTGTTGGGCTGTTGAGGTGTTCTTCCCCCACAGGGATGTTGAATGCTATTGTATTATGGTCACTATTTCCAAGCGGTCCTGCTATAGTTACCTCTTGCACCAGCTCCTGCACTCCACTCAGGATTAAATCTAGAGTTGCCTCTCCCCTTGTGGGTTCCTGTACCAGCTGCTTCATGAAGCAGTCATTTAAAGTATCGAGAAATTTTATCTCTGCATTTCGTCCTGAAGTGAAATGTTCCGAGTCAATATGGGGATAATTGAAATCCCCCACTATTATTGGGTTCTTAATTTTGATAGCATCTCTAATTTCCCTTAGCATTTCATCATCACTATTACTGTCCTGGTCAGGTGGTCGATAATAGATCCCCAATGTTATATTTTTATTAGAACATGAAATTTCTATCCATAGCGATTCTATGGAACGTGAATTCGTTTAATTTTACTTCATTTGAATCTACATTTTCTTTCACATATAGTGCCACTCCTCCCCCTGCACGACCTATTCTGTTCTTCCGATATATTTTGTACCCCAGAATGATTGTGTCCCATTGATTGCTCTCAGTCCACCAGGTTTCTGTGATGCCTATTATATCAATATCCTCCTTTTTCACAAGGCACTCTAGTTCACCCATCTTATTATTTAGACTTCTAGCATTTGTGTACAAGCACTTTAAAAACTTGTCCCTGTTTATTGGTCTGCCCTTTTCTGATGTGCCAGATTCTTTTTTATGTGACTGTTTATCATCTGATCCGGCCCTTACATTATCCTCTTCCGTCCTCTGTTCCTGACTATAACATCCTTTGCTCAGAACAAGAACACTCATGACTCTGAGTCACTCACTTATTCAGTTTGGGTCCTTGATGAGCCCATGAACAGGCAATGAGTCAGACAATGGGTGTCTGCTCAAAGCACAGCTTCCAAAGGACCCCTCTGCCAGAGTGGGTAATTTGCATTCCCCTCACCTGAAGTATTTCCCAGGAAATCCATTTCAGACGTATTGTCCCCAGAAGTCCACTGAAGTGCCTAATACTTCCCAGAGATTGCATTAATCCTGTCCTTTCTCCTAAATAAATCCTATGCAATCCCACAACAGTAAATAAACACCTGCATTTTTAATACAATGGATTCCGAAAATACTTCAACTTAATTCAGTGAGGTTTACCTTAATTTCATAAGGTTTGTCCCAGGATATTGCAAGATATTGTCATATCCATCATAATGCCAGAAACACAATTTCCCAGAGTTTACGGCCAAAAGGGACCATTTTATCATCTGGGTCTGACTTCCTGTATATCACAGGTCATTAAGTTTTACCCAGATACCCCTCTATTGAACCCAATAATTTGAGTTAAGGATTTTGTTACTCAGGAGATAAAACTGTTGTGTTGCCATAGGCAGAACAGACAAAACCGAGGTGGCACTAATGCCCAAGGCCCCTGCCTTGGTGAGGAACTGATTAAGTGAGAGATGCCCAGATGATCCTAGCAGAAGATGCATATTCCATGCTGAAGAGGAAGGTGACACCCCCGCCCTCCCAACCCAAGGTCTCTGAATCAATGTTACCCCATACAAGATATTTGCATCAAAGCTCAAATCCATTCTAATTGAGCATTAGGGTAAAATCCTGGCCCTACTGAAGTCAATGGGGATTTGGCCACAGACTTCCCTCTGGCCAGGATTTGAGGTTCAATATATCTGTGCTCATGAAACATTAGATCTGGGGTTGTTCATAAAATTGGGAAACCAGTGACACTCCCTCCTTGCAGCTAGCCTTTCTCCATCCATAGACCATTGTCCACTCCTTTCCAAAACATCTGAGGACAATCCCTCTCCAAAGACATCACAAAAAAAAGAAAAAAAAAAGAGGTGGTCCTGGGGCTTGTTACAAACTCAGCAATCCAATGAAAGGTAAAAGGACTCGTTTGTCTCCAGGCCCTGAAAATACAACTGCAGGGTTTGGTTCAGAAAACCATTTAAAGAACTGAATTCCACAGAATTCCGTTAGCCTTACTGAATATCAGTATTGTTAGCTCTCTTATAGTGAGTGTCACGACAGCTCGTGAACGTGACAGACTGCATGAAAATCTTACCTTTCTTTCTTTCTTTCATTTTTTTTTAAAAGTACATTTCTAGGCCTTCTGAATTGCGAAGAAAGGCTTTAGAACAGTGTTTCCAAAACTTGGGATGATGCTTTTGTAGGGAAAGCCCTTGTAAGGTCAGGCTGGTTTGTTTACCTGCTGCGTCTGCAGGTCTGGCCGATCACGGCTCCCACTGGCCGCGGCTCGCTGCTCCAGGCCAATGAGGGCTGTTGGAAGCGGCGCAGGCTGAGGGAGGTACTGTCTGCCATTTCCTGCAGCTCCCATTGGCCTGGAGCAGCTTTCCCTACACAAGCGGCGTTCCGAGTTTGGGAAACACTGTTTTAGAACATGAAGTGACCACACTCTGAAGACTTGGAAACCAGGAAACAAATAAGAATCACTCCAAATTTATTATTAAAATAATCTTTAAACGAATCTCACGATTTTTGAAATCCTGAGGTTGGCCATACTGGAATATACATTACATGGGTGTGTTATATGTCATGTCAAAATTAAGATTCTGGTCAAAAACAAAATAAAGCAAAATAGAACAAAGATCGGTAAGATGAAATAAAACTTATACTACTTCTCAAAATTTATTTTAAAAACTATTTTATCAACTCTCCCAGTCTATGCTGCAGCTGTGAGGCCTGCCAAATTGAGACTTTCAAGCAGATCTCAAACATAATGACATTAAAGTAGGTGAGAACTGAATTAACAGAACTGAAGCGATCAGCAAAACCTAGCACTTAAGTCTGCCCCATCTGCTTTTACTTATTTAGGAAACAGCAGGTTTCACATATTTTAGATGAAACGAATGAGAAAACATTATAGCAACATAAGTATATATTTTCTGTTGAAGGAAGTTAACAGATTTTAAAACAGATTTCTAATACATGTAGGAAGGGTTCCCTGCTTTTTTCTTTTTCTTTGTTTTTTTTAATTGGTTCGGTGAAGTACAAAGAAAATGGTTTTATTTTTCACAGGTTTACTTCTCTAACAGACATTTGCTTAACAGTTTTGCAGTGGGAATGGTGCTGCCAAATCCTGATACTTCTTCCTACATAATATTGCTGAAATGTATCCCTTCTTCTAAAAGTTTGGGTCCTGATCTTGCAAAGAGTTACACACGTTTAACTTTACACACAAGTTACTACACTGAGCAATTCCATGAGAGCCTCACCACATCCCCTGACCTTCTCCCCCTTTAACTACTGCAGCCACTCCTGATATGATACTCAATTTGTACCAATTCACCTAACATGCTGCTTCGAGAGTCAACTCTCGTCCACTGCTCTGATCACATCAGATCTGCTGGAACAAATCGTACTCCCAACTTCACCTTCCAGGTTCCCCATAGTTCTGCCCTGCCTACATCTTTTCTCTGGTTTTCTGTCACTTCCCTGCTTGTCTCCTCCACCCTGTGAACTCGAGACTCTGTTTCCTAGATTTTCCCCAGAAGTGATTTGGTGCCTCTTTTTCCATGCTGTCTGCTACAGCTGAAGTGCCCTCACTCATACTGCGTGCCAGGAAAACATACTCTCCTCCTTCAAACCCCTTTTCTCTTGATTAGCCTTCCAATGATAACCTCTCCACGAACATGCCCTTTTGGCTGATTTTGCTCTGTCTATCATATTGCTGCCCTTTTAGCCTGAGCAGTCAGCCAATATTTGGAGCCTTGTTTCCATTAGGATGAGAAATCAATCATGATGTGAGTCAGGAATATTATTGGTGTAATCGTGTTGGTTTCCAGAAAATGTACACGAAGTCCTGTTCCCCTGAACACATAAGAAACGAACAAAAAAGCAGTTTCTTTACTCAGAAATCCCAAAGGCTGCCGCTCCATTGAGTTATGGGCCCAAGAAGTTTTGTCTGTCTGTTTCCTCTGAGGGTCATGTTCACAACTACTTCTGCTGGCTTTCAGCTTCTAACACACAAGCATGCAAACCAACATCCAAGCCCCTGCATTTCCAACCAGGGAAATCCCTCCGTTCTGACCTGCCATGCAAACCAGTGCCTGAGGCAAGGGGTGCCATTGTTCACAGCCCTTTCACTACATAAAAAGGACTTAATTGCTTCTTCCACAGAGCCTGAAGGAGAATGTTTGGCACCCACTGTATTAAATGAGATCTGCGATTATCTTCCAATCAAAGACCCTATTGACAGTGGCATAGTTAGAATTGGAAATTTGGGTGGGCCTCAAACTTTCGGGTGGACGGGCAATGACAGACTGTGCTCGCTCAGCTTCTCCCCTGACGCCACACTCTATTCCTAGCCCTGGTGCCTCCAGACACAGGGCTTCACCTGCTGAGCTGAGCACATGCATGGGGCGGCTCAGAAAATGGCAGGGCAGAGCTGCTGGAGCGTAGCTTTCTGAAGGGTAGGCGCATAGCTTCGTCCTGGATTTCAGGTGCCTGAGTGACACTCCGGGCTGCTGTGGCAGCACTACATCCCTGCTCAGATTTGGGCCTGGATGCTAAGTGGGTGGGCAGCCCACCTATGGCTATGCCCCTGCCTCTTGATGGCAGCCATTAGCCCCTTTCAGCATAACATATTGACAGAAGACAGGGGACACAAGAAAAAGAAGATCAAAGAAGAAAACTTCACAGTCCTTCACTACCATAATCCACATCCTCTCCACATGCTGCCTCTTTCCTTTGCTCTGCTCTAACATGGATCTAAACTCTACTGGCTTTACTCACCAATGTAGTTCCACTGAAGTTCCAGTGAGCAAGATGAAGGGATTTGCTACTTCTTATTTTTACTGTGGTGGTGCCTAGGAGCCCCAGTCAGGGACCAAGGCTAAGTGCTGTACAAACAGAACAAGAGAGGCGATTCCCACCCATCGGAGCTTTCTAAGATGACTTCCATGCAGGGTTTTGTTGACTTTAATGGGTGTCTCCGTGGGTGCAGGGATCCGTATACTTGGAGCTCATTGCAAGACTGGGGCCTTAAAGCCCAGTCCCGTGAAAATTGTCTATGTGCATTCCTTTGGCAGGACTGTCCATACGTGTAATGTTAAACACTATACAGTTTTTGCAGGATAGGGAAGTTTGATTACAAACTCTGAGTAATGCCTCTTATGTTGACCCTGTGAAAGAGCACTCACACCTAGTGATTCCAAGAAACCAGGTGAAGACAAAGCAACATTTTCCCCCAATCCATCTCACACCTGGCAGCATTGCCATTTCTCTGTCAAGAATAATCTTTTTTTTTTTTTCAACCCTCATAATTATAATCAAGTCTCAAAGAATGAACTCAAAACTGTTTTAATGTCACTGGTCATTTCTGAAATGTTAAGAAGTGTGAAATGTATCTGATGCTTTGATGCAAAAGTAAACCACCACTGTAGCAGAGAGTGATGGGTGTGAAAATTAAACAAATTAACCCAACCTTCAAAAGAGACGGTGTTGTTAAGGATTTTCAACAGCTGTCAGCATTGTTTTTTTAGATATTAAAATAAAAAGTGACTCAAAGGGAAAAAAAATGTCTTATTGTTAGTACCATGTAGAAAATGGAAGAATGAACAAGACAAGACAAATCAGGGGACAAAAATAAAGCTAGTGAGCTTATAAATAATGTGCTTCTGATTTTCAAACCTGTAGATTTCTGAGGTCCCGGTATACATCACAACTCTGCAGGCATTCTCGTCAATAATAATGAAATCATGATGTCCCTATTACTTCAGTTTAACGGTGGTTATAAGTCACTTAATTGCATCAATAAAATTTCATTAATTAAAAATAACATGTGGAGATATTTACATTAACTGAAGACTACACACAATTTCCAGATTCCACTGATTTTTATTAAGATTTTTATAACTCCCTAATAGTAAATTTTTTCATTATGTTTTAGATCTACCAAAGTTTGTTTTAATTTACAATTTACCTGTACAAATACACTGAGTGATAAACATCTAATATGAAAATTAATTTTGAGGTAGGAAAATTTATAAATGCATTTAAATTAGATCTGAATAAGCTGCATTTCTGTATGGTACTATACCTGAAGCACAAATATGTGACCCTGGAAAATTGAAATGATGCAATCTGACTCTACGGTTTTGTGCTCTGAATTTTAAACTAGAACTTTCACTATGTATATGTAGAGGATACTACAACTGCTATTTCTAGATCATTTGACAAAATACTCTGAATCCTGAGTTGGAAGGTTTGCAACTGGGTGCCACAGGCTAAAGAAATCTGATGTTGTCATGGTATAACCCCCACTCTGAAACTTAGCATCCAAAAGATAGGGTACCAGCATGAATTCCCCTAAGCTTAAGTACCAGTTTAGATCTTGGAGTGCTGCCACCAACCAGGACTTGCAGTGCCTGGTACACTCTGGTCCCCCCAAAACCTTCTCAGAGGACCCCAAGACCCAGACCCCCTGGATCTTACACAAGGAAAGTAAACCCTTTCCCCCACCGTTGCCTCTCCCAGGCTTTTCCTCCCTGGGTTATCCTGGAAGATCACTGTGATTCAAACTCCTTGAATCTTAAAACAAAGGGAAATGCACCTTCCCCCATCCTCTTTCTCTCCCTGTCTCCCACCAATTCTCTGGTGAGTACAGACTCAATTCCCTTGAGCCTCAACAAGGGGAAAAAATCAATCAGGTCTTAAAAAAGAAACGTTTTTAATAAAAGAAAGAAAAAAAGTAAAAGTTGTCTCTGTAATTTCGATGGTAAATGTTACAGGGTCTTTTAGCTTATAGACACTAGAGAGAAGCCTTCCCCCCAGCACAAATACAAATTAAAATCCTTCCAGCAAAATACACATTTGCAAATAAAGAAAACAATCAAAAAGACTAAACCGCCTTTGTACTTGTACTTACTATTTGAACAGAAAATTAGAGAGCCTGTAGGTACATCTGGTTACTCTCAGAACCCAGAGAGAACAACAGACAAAGAAAACACACCAACAAAGACTTCCCTCCACGGAGATTTGAAAGTATTTTGTCTCCTGATTGGTCCTCTGGTCAGGTGTTCCAGGTTCACTGTTTGTAACCCTTTACAGGTAAAAGAGACATTAACCCTTAACTATCTGTTTAGGACAGATGTAAATAGCGTGGCCAATTTATTAGAGCTGGTCAAAATATACAATTTCCATCCCATGGAAATTTACAATATTTTGATTTTTGGATTCCTCTTAAATTGGGATGGAAAGCTGAAATGTTGGAATTTTACATGAAATGAAATATTCCAAAAATATTTTGTTTCAACCTAATTTTAATATTTTGTTTTGATAGGGTCAAAGCATATAGCTTTCACTGTACCATTTTGGCTTTGTTGTATTACATTTCATAATATAATGTAACAGAAAACTCAAAAAGATGAAGTCAAAGCAAAAAATTTAGACCTTACCGAACTAAAACATTTTTACCTCATTTACAGTCAACCTTATCAAAATGTCAAAGTAAATGTTTCAATAATTTGCTGTGAAAATTTTGACAAAATACATATGCTTCCGCATAATACTGTGATTTAATCAAATTAGCATTTTCCAACAGAAAAAAACTGTTCTGATGGAACATTTTCAACCAGCTTTACAATACAGCTATATCTATCCAACCATCCTTCATGTGAATGGATCAATGCCCTTTTTTGAAAATGTCTCTTTAATTCACTCCCATAATCTTCTAGCAAAATCAAATGGCCAATTCGAGAAAACCCCAAATTTATTGGCAAAACCTCAGTGTCAATGTAATGTGAAGCTTTCTGGTGAGTCCTATTTTTATTTCAAAGAACCAAGAATAAAAAAAAATTTGAATTGTAGAAAACACAGTAAAATTAAAGACTCTCTCTGAACAATAAATCAAACAACTTCTTGGGGAGAACAACACTGTATTGTCTAAAGCCCCAAAACTTCACAGAGAATCATTCTGGTGAGCACACAGACCATGTGGGTCATCACTGAAGTACTTCCAATGTGGTTTTAGGTGTAGGATTGAGGCCTGGTTGATTGGAAACATGTCTAGTGTCTACCCTATGCTACAGTTACCATGCTTGTAAAATGTCACAACCCTCTCTGTCTAAAACTGCTTTGCACCATAAAGGCAGTCAGCACAACAGATAACAAAAGCTTCAATCCTACAGCAATTTTGGCAACTGCTGATCATTAAGCATCTAGTCAGACTACTCACAAGCTTAATGCTAAGCACATACACAAGTCTGTGCAGGATTGGTGCCTAAAAAAGCAACAATTTGCCTGTCAGTTTTTTATGGAATAAGAGTAAATATGTTTTGTACCAAACCCATGTGCTGCAGACATACAAGTACAAATGAGCCTCTCTCTCTCTCACACACACACACACACACACACGCGATCAGGATGGATTGTGAAGTCCTTGCTCATTCTGGTAAGCTCCCACCTCACACAGGTAGTCCGATTGATTCCAGTGGCACTACTTATTAACCAAGGTGAGTAGGCGGTTACAGTTCACAATCTGGCCCCCAAGGAGCTGGAACTTCAGCTACAGACCTTCTGACCTTCAGCTACAGAATGATAAGCCCTCTGCCTCTTGAGCTGAACAATGACTCCTAGAGTCTGAAAGTACTTGCAGGTCTCATAACCTCTCTGAGAGACATCTCCTAGACCAGTGGTTTTCAAACTACAGTCATGGACTGGAAGGCACTGGGTCATGGCGGCTCTGGCTAAGGCAGGCTAGTTCCTACGTGCTCTGACACCACGCTGCACCCTGGAAGTGGCCAGCATCAGGTCCGGTTCCTAGGCGGGAGGGACATGGGGTTCCGCGCACTGCCCCCGCCCCAAGCATCTGCTCTGCATCTGCTGCTGGGAGCGGGGGGCGGTGCCTGCAGGTGAGAGCCACGTGGAGCTGCTTGCGCACCTCCACCTAGGAGCTGGACCTGCTGCTGGCCACTTCCGAGATGCAGCACGGTACACAGTGCCACGACAGGCAGGAAGCTTGCCTTAGGCCCTCCCCCTCTCCCCGCTCTGCACCACTGACCAGGAACCACCCAAGGTAAGCCGACGCCCCAATTGCCTGCCCCAGCCCTGAGCCCCTCCCAAACCCAGAACCCTTTCCTGCACCCCAAACTCCTCATCCCTGGCCCCACCCGGAGCCTGTACCCCAAGCCCAGAGCCCCCTCCCACACCACAAACCCCTTATCCTCAGCTTCATTGGGTCACAGGCATCAACAATTTTCTTCAACTCGGTCGCCAGAAAAAAAGTTTGAAAACCGCTGCCCTAGACTACAGGGCATCACCATTCATTCACACACACAGCTAGTACATTACACACTCCTCCATAGTTAAACAGCATCCATCCTAAGCAGCAGCTAAAGAGCTATGTCTCTCAAACACATACAAAGCCAGTAGTACACTGTTGTCCAGTTTTGTTCTGCCATTTTCTGCATAATCAGTAAGTTTCAACATATATTCATCCTCCCCTTGAAATACCTTGCTAAAGGCTAAAATTCATATTTATTTGTACAGACAGATACATTTCCCCACAACTGATAAACATATTAGAGGTTCAGAAACGCATTAGTACCAAGGAAAGGGCAATTGGTTGATAAAAGAATTATGTACAGCATCAAATTTAATTGCTAAATACATTTTACTCTGCAAAAGGCATTAAATGGATATAATGGCAATTGATGAACTGGACAATTATTTTCTCTCTCCTGTACAATGGGCAAAGTTCAAATTTCTAAAGCAAACTTTAATCATTTTTCTGGTGGGGAAAAATGGCTGTAAATCAAGTTCCATGTGACTTCCTAGATGAAATGGATCATTATGTCGAGTGAAACGAAACTAAGTTCACATACCAATCCTCTCTATTAGATACACTAAATTCTCATCAAACAGAATCTAAAATTATAATGTTTCTAAGCCAGCATGATGGCAAACCTCACAGCCTCATGTACAGTTCATCTGAAGCAAATCTATTAGCTTAAAGGAATGCTGAAAAATTACATGTAATATAAACTCTCTCATCCCCCACCACCTTCATTTTTTTTAAGCTGAAGGCAGGTCTAATGGATAAATGTATTAATTTATTTTGAATGTCAGAAGCAGAAGCACTTACGGTGAATTAAACAGTCATAGTGCTTAATAAAGGAGAAAGTGCCTTTTTTTTTTCCTTCACATCAACCATTTCTGGGTTTCTGTAACCTTCACTCATGCCTCCTAGACCCCAACCACATCTGAAATGGGAAGTTCCAAGCAGTTTCTCTGCATGGTAGAGCACTGAGTGGGATTTTCAGGAGCGTTCATTGTTGGCTTAATTGCTCAGACTGAATAATGGCCAAACGTCCATTGATTGCAACAGGAACAGCCTTCAGAATCCCCTTGAGCAACAAATCAAACAGCTTCTTCGATGGAAATTACATTGTACTGTCTAAGGCTCCAAACCCGTATGCAAAATTGCAACAGTGGACTGCACACAAATCACGTGGGTCACCGCTTAAGTAGTTTCCATGTAATTCTGCATTTAAAACATGAAAATGTGTGCGTTTTGTCATCGTTCCAAACTAAAAACAATCACTTACTAAAATGGCAAATAAAGTGAGATTTGATGGGATGTGTGGAATTGCACAAACATAAGAAGTGCAACCTGTCATCTTACATTCCACACACAGTAGCTACAGGAGTGACAAAAGATGGGGAAATTGCTCCCATGCTACCAAAACGCATAACATTATGTGTAATGTATATTACAGAAAGGAAAAATATGTTTGTACCCATTCTGCCCAACATTTCAGTCAATAGTGAGCATTGGTAAAAATGAAAAATGACATAATAAAAAGCTTCAGCCAGATTCACAAGCATGACAGTAAATAACATGATGGACAACTAGAAACAGCCTTGAAATGAACCCTATACGCAGAAAGTTCATAGGAACATGCAACTGGATGTCACAGAGTGAGAAGCACTTCTATCCAATGCGGCCAGCTACAGGATTGACCAAAGTGAGCCACTCACAAGGGGCATGTAGCGCTGGCCAATGGCATCTCACTCTTCTACAAGGCTAAACACTATTGGCTGGTGCCAAATTGAAGGGGCAAACCATTCTTGTAAGCCTCCTCAACTGTCAGCCAACTGAATTCCACAGAACTCTTATAAAACCCTTATAAAATCAGGAAGAGCAATTAAGACATAGGCATTAATGGTCCAATCCTGGTAGATGCTGAGAGCCTAATGCCACACTTGCTGAAATCAAAGAACCCACTGACAGCTGGATCAAGCCCCAAAGAGTTCAGCACCTTGCAGGATTGGGCCACTGCAGCAATGGTATTCTGAAGTGACAGCACTTGAATGTTTAAGAAATAAGAATAGCAATTAAATGTCACACAACAAAACCTTCAGAATCACTTTGGTGTCTTACATAGGGCCCAACATCTTACCCAATGAACTAAGGAGGAGATACAAATATTTACAATCACAACATTGAAACAATTTAGACTACCACACAGTTCTTTTGTCACAAAAAAAGGTAACATCTGATTAATATATGAAATTTCCAAGGGAGATGTATATTCAAACATTCAAAATAATTTCTTTTTACAAACAAGAACCCTCAGTTCAGTGAAGTGGAAGTAAATAAAGCATATAAGAAACATAACTGCTAACAATACACAGTAGAATCTGAAATGGGAACATGTCATGATATTTGCAATTCATTTTTTTCTAGTTTTCATAACGAGTAGATTATTCCTGGGTTCCCAATTAAATATTTTTATAGTAGTTATCAGCCTGGGGCAGCTATTCATTTAAAGGAGAAATCCTCTTTCACTTAAGCAGTAAGTTTGGAGAATGGATGCATACAATCTGACCCAAAGGCAAGGCTATACAACTTTGACAACATACAGTTTTCATCTTTATTTTAATTGCGTTGATTAATCACTATTCTTCTATCCAACGCAAACTCCATCTTTTCAATCCAGCTGTCACAAACCTATCTAATAGGATTTCTTCTCACTGCACAACTGGGTATGAGTCTGGACTTTGTAACTGCCTGATTATAACTGACAAGGCAGAAAACACAGCAACAGTTTAAATTTTCTAGCCAAGCCAGAGTAGGCCCTGTAGTAAATTTGAGAGCCTGCAAACTCAGCAGCAGCTGCTTCTGCAAAACACTGTTTGATAACAAAAGAGGGAAAACAAGGCCAACTAAAAAGCCTCATTCAAATAGTTCAAAGGCAGTTATTTTTGCAAGACAAATGATAGTTTAATTTGCCAGCCAAGCCACAGTAAATTTTGTAGTGAAATAAACTACAATTTGATTACTTGCTGCAAAACACAATTTCATTTGATTTTAGAGGAAGGGCCTTTCTCTAATTCTTCATTATAGTCTTGGAATTGAACACTTTGCTGCTTCTGCCAGGGGCTCACAATTTAATTTTCAAATCAACCCTTGATTTACACACTAGTAATTTTACATACATTGGTATAAAAGCTATATACACCCAGACTTGGTTGATATACAAATATATATTTGAAAAGGGTCTGGAACGCACTTCAAACCACTCAGTTTGATCTTAGGGTAAAAACAAACAAACAAAAAATCCTCCATCAACTTGAATAAATAGAGGGTAATATTGAAAGCTCTGGGCTAACTAAAAGTAAAGAACATGGCACAGAAAATTTACACTAATGAATATTAAAAACTTAGAAGTAAACATACTTTCCAGAACTTGTGGAAAGCTAAATATTCATGGGTTTCATGTCAAAAAGATTAAATGTTTTATATAATTTGCACAAACCATGAGCAGCTAATGGCAGTCTTTTGTAACTGGAACTGATTCCTTACATGCACATGACTGTTCTAATGCTCATGTGAAATGCATAGAAGCAGAAAATGTGTAACTTTGTCCGTAAGAAGAGTGCTTACAAGAGTGCTCTGTAAAACGCATGTTGAAAAGATCCCAAAATTTGCCACTTCATTTAAAATTACTTCCACGGTCATGGAACACAATTTTAGTTTGAAAAATTTTGAAATAGCCTTTATATTGGATCAAACTATAGAGACAATTGCAGAGTCTTGGGGGAGTGTCACAGGTTTTTTATTGTGCTTGCAGAGAAATCTGAGAGATCCAGGGATAAGCAAGAGTCTGCATACAGTTTTGTGCAAGATGGGAAATGTACCCCCCTTATTCACACAATAGACTCAAAATATAGCACAGCTGGTGGCACCACACAAGGAATAAAGGCCACTTAAGGAATGCGATAAAAGCAGAAGAATTCATTGGAGTTTCTTGTATTTGGCTGATGCAGAAACCAAAGAGTATTTAATTGGCCAAGGTATTACTGTGGATACAGCCTTGAGGTTGGTATTCGGGCTTCCAAAACACAAGATCATCCCTACTTTTAAAAGTTGAATCTAATTTGAAACACATTTTCAAAGTCTAATTATCCAAGTCCTAAAAGATTATGTCAACTTTCTGATGCCATAAAGTCAGCTTTGGATTAGGTGTCCATCTTCTATGGCGGGTTGTTTCTCAGGCCAGAGGTAATGCTTAGAATTGTGAGTGCCACCCATTTGTAACATACTGAGAACACTGAGGCAGGGGGTGAAGTACTTGAGCTAGGGGAATTCTTAAGAAGCTCAAGATATAGAAGTTTAATTAAATACATTGTATACACAAATAATTAAGCTTCACTGTGACTGAAGTTTTCCTTACTTTGTAAGAAGATGATCTCTTGTTTGAGGCTTTGCAAAAGCTAGAAAATGCTATGACAAAAGACACACCAAAAAAAGACAAACCTGGTCTCCGTGTCTGAAAACTTACCTCTGGGGATGGCAAATTGCAAGTTGGAAACATTTCCATGTCTGCAGGCAAAGTTGCAGAAAAATCAGATCTATACGTGCAAATCTATAGACCCCCAGTGCCACCAGATTTACCAGTTTTCAGTAATGCATTCATATGGGTCCAGAATTTCAGCTTTAAACAATGACTAAGTGATAAAAAAAAAAGAATTGGCCCTTCATTACAATGAACTACTAATTATCTGGTAGACCACTTTACACAGGTGTTTACTGAATGGTGACAAAAATAAGAGAACCATACTCCAGCAGCTGTCTGTAAAATTGCCTCATATCAAAATAAAATACACAATAAGTGACAGCACGCATGCATATCCAACAAAGCTTTTAACCACCAGGCCACCCATATTTCAGGATAGATACCTCTGGGTGGAAATATTCTTCTCAATGACCCTGTAGCAATGCTGTGATAGAAAGTGGATCTACCATGAACGTCATGAAAAGAAGCCTATGAACAAAGAACATTCTAGGATTTACTGAAGATAAGAGTGTTCCTCAACCCCATCAGACTATTCTCTATTAGCCTGTAGAAGAACCAGGAATGTCTATGGACACATCCTCAGGGAATGCTCAACAACAACAGCACATAACACTAGTAGAGGATCAGGTTAGAATTACTCTCTGTAACCAGAGAGATTACAAACCATGTGGGCATTACGCAAACTATTCTTTGGGGATTAGAATTTTTACCTGAATCTGAAATAATATCACAGTCTCAGTTCTGATTCCCAGTCTCACTCTTATAATAAAGTGAGAACAACTTTAAATATGCAAAACTAAGAGAGATCAGACACACTGACAACAAGAGAATAAAAAGGAGAAACCCTGGCATACAACAGTCTGCAAGAAAAGAAATGCAGAGAAATGCCTTTAAGACAATCACAGTAGAATAATATTTCGTATCACTCAATTTGAGAGAATGAGAGCACAACTGGAAGATTTGGACAGCTCAGATTTTGTGCTGAACAGCCAAATCTGAAGTCGAAGCTGCTTGTGGACAAGAGATTAAAAAGTTGTTTTCCCCCTAGACTGAAATACAGGCAATCCCTTTCTGTAATATACAAGGGTTGTATGCATTTCCAAAACCAGCTTGCAGGTAAATAAAACTCTAACATTGTGGTTGTCACAAAGAATGAGCAATGTGAATGAAATGAACATCCCCCACCTTATTAAATGAGCTGATAAAGAGGACTTTCCAAGGGAGATTCAGATGTGCTCTGTGAGAAACTATAAGTAAAATAAATGGCAAATATCATAGCCTAATCATGCTGGAAAGCATAATCTGGTGTTTTTTTTAATCGTCTATTGTATTTTGTTAATGCTTCAACAGAATGAAAAATGTTCTTGGTTCAAGAAGGCTCAATTTTTGGTAGCAGATATATATTAACTTCTCAGAATTCTCCCTACACCGACAACAGGGAAAGCTTTTCTGGTGTTGTCATAAACAGATAGCTAAGGGTTAATGTCTCTTTCACCTGAAGCACCTGACCAGAGGACCAATCAGGAAACCGGATTTTTTTCAACTTTGGGTGGAGGGAATTTTGTGTCTGAGGTCTTTGTTTTCTGGCTGCCTGCTTTCTCTGAGCTTTGGAGAAGTAGTTTCTACTTTCTAGTCTTCTGTTTCTAAGTGTAAGGACAAAGAGATCAGATAGTAAGTTATATGGTTTCTTTTCTTTGGTATTTGCATGAATATAAGTGCTGGAGTGCTTTGATTTGTATTCTTTTTGAATAAGGCTGTTTATTCAATATTCTTTTAAGCAATCGACCCTGTATTTTGTCACCTTAATACAGAGAGACCATTTGTATGTATTTTTCTTTCTTTTTATATAAAGCTTTCTTTTAAGACCTGTTGAAGTTTTCTTCACTGGGAAATTTCAGGGAAATTGAGTCTGTACTCACCAGGGAATTGGTGGGAGGAAGAAATCAGGGGGGAGATCTGTGTGTGTTGGATTTGCTAGCCTGATTTTGCATTCCCTCTGGGTGAAGAGGAAAGTACTTTTTGTTTCCAGGACTGGGAACAGAGAGGGGGAGTCACTCTGTGTAGTTTCACAGAGCTTGTGTCTGTGTATCTCTCCAGGAGCACCTGGAGGGGGGAAGGGAAAAAGGATTATTTCCCTTTGTTGTGAGACTCAAGGGATTTGGGTCTTGGGGTCCCCAGGGAAGGTTTTTCAGGGGGACCAGAGTGCCCCAAAACACTCTAATTTTTTGGGTGGTGGCAGCAAGTACCAGGTCCAAGCTGGTAGCTAAGCTTGGAGGTTTTCATGCTAACCCCCATATTTTGGACGCTAAGGTCCAAATCTGGGACTAAGGTTATGATAGGTGTACAACCAGTTTTCAGTAAATAAAATGACATGGCAAAATGGTAGCTGGATAAATGGAGGAGATTAATGCACTTGACATTTCAGAAGAGCCATTGGCTGAAGTGGAATTTTCCCTCCATCTGAAATGAATGTGCCATATTGAATTTCTGGTGAATGCTTTGAGAAACAGTCCGAGATTCTTTGAAAATGTCAAATTTAACAGCACGAGGAAATGTCTTTTGAATCAGAAGATGAGAACTCAGGGGAGTTAAATTAACAACATAGCACAACATTTTACAAAGTAATAGCCCTATATTTTTTCTTTTATGGAGCACTGTTCAGAGCAATATTTAATCTCTTGAGTTTAATGAACTTTTAAAACCACTCAATAAATACTCAAGGCCATGACAAGTACAATCATAAGATAAATTCAGCTCTACTTCAATGGACTATATCACTTTTTGTTATGAAAAATGATAATTTTAATATTCATGGGGACTTCATTTCCTAAAAATAAGGTGTCAGATTTTCTAAATTCACATCACAATGATTGGCTTTCATTAAGTACAATGTAATTTTTAATAAAAATACACAGTGATCCCTTCTTTCTAGACTATTAATGGGGATTTGTATAAATAGCCCTATCTATAAAATGGTTCTAGCTCTCTAGAAGGCTTTCTTTAATCACACAGGAGGTGAAGATTTTGGGAAGCAGCTTAATGAATAAAATTCACACAAGAGAAGAATTTGTGATGATCCTTCAGATGAGTAACACCGTACTAATTGTACATTCGTGCTCCTCAGTGGGGAAAAAAAAGTGTATATAGATGATCTGAGTACTAGCATTAAATTAAAAGACTAAGTGATCAGATGCTAGAGACATGTACAATATAAGATCCTACACCAATTAAATATATAGAATCAGAGCCAAAACTGTAACTAGGAAAACTCAATTCATCTGACAGGATTGCCATGACTGCAGTAGTTCTGGCATGTGGATACTGAATACTGGTTTAAAAGCTGGTATTTTTTTCCTGCCAAATTTTTACTGGAAAAACTGTTTCTCAGAATTTTCGAGTCAGCAATCACGGGGAAAAAACTTTTTCTGTATAAAGTGTCACTGGAAAATTTTCACAGTTTTTCCGACATACTATATAATACAAAAATAAGCTATGTTAAAAGAACATTATTAAGGTTGCAAAGTCAAGCACACAAAAGTTAGGAAAGGTCAGAATTTCGATTGTCTCTGCCCCCTTATGTGTATGCATTATGATACAGTCTGCAATTACATGTTCACATATTTTTTTTCCCCAGAAACCCACTTCATTCAGTGCACAAGATCGAATCCGGGCTTTGTAGTACAAGAAGCTGTTGGCCACAGAACCTCTACCTCATTTCTTGCAGAAGTTACAAGGCATGTAGTGAATGATGCAGGGGATTGTGGGAAGAGAAAGGACTGTCTCTTGGTCAGAACAGATTATTCTGGAGCATGCTTAGTGGCGATAGAATCTTAAGGGAATTTAGCTTCCACAATCTAAGAAGTCTCTAGTAAGCATGTGCGAACCACAATTTTTCAAAGGCTTATAACTTGGACAAATGAGGATGGATTTTCATGAGGACAGCAAAAGGCAAATACGGCTGCCTGAATAACTCAATATTTGGTTCAGATGCAGGTCCAAAAAACAAAAAATTGGGGAGGGATCAAACAAACCTTTTTAAATCTGAAATGAAACATTTTGTTTGAGAGCTTTTTAAAAAAAAACAACTTTCCCTCAATTTTATTTAAAAAAAGAATTAAAATTCCAGAACAAAACATCTTTCACAGAAAGTAAACATGTTTCATTTCAGAAATACTTAAGCAAATCGTTTAGATTTTCCTACCCCCAAACATGGAAATTTTCATCCCTAAAAGTTAAAGTTTGACAAAGTCATAACTGAAAACAGGGTCTTATTAATGATATGTCAAGCAACCTTAATAATAGGCAGAACTTCCTGCCCCACCTACAATGTATGTTTTTAACTAACATTTTCTGATTTGCTCTAACAGTAATCATTTGCTCTAACATGATTTTATATGTATTAATTGCAAGTTATTTGCATGCTATTAATCAACTAAACTCTTCAGAGTTTCACTCTGTGAAATCCTACCCACATTGAAGTCAGTTTTGCCATTGACGTTAGTAGAGCCAGGACTTTGCCCTATATCCCTCTTCATCTTGCCATTGATTAGAATAGGCCCCCACTTGGCCATCCGCTGTGTGCTGATAAAATAATGCTTAACTATGCCATAGGATTATCACTCAACAATACTGCTTCAAAGGACTGTGCAAGAAAAGAATAATAAGATTGCAAAGTCAAGCACTCGGAAGTTAGGACATATCACGGAAATTAAGGTTGTGAATGTCTATGTTGGCAATTACCAATATTAAATATATACTCTTTTGAAATTAGAAAGTTAAATCTGTATCAGGGTCACAATGGGGAATCTTTTACCAGTCTGCCAATAACAAGTTACAGTTGTCTGTGCATCTGTCCTCTTGGTATAGGGAGCAGACATTGGACAGGAAGACAAAACAACAGGGACTTGTGTCTTACAACAGTGATAGAAGTATCATAACCTTAGTCCCAGATTTGGACCTTAGCGTCCAAAATATGGGGGTTAACATGAAAACCTCCAAACTTAGTTACCAGCTTGGACCTGGTACTTGCTGCCACCACTCAAAAAATTAGAGTGTTTTGGGGCACTCTGGTCCCCCTGAAAAACCTTCCCTGGGGACCCCAAGACCCAAATCCCTTGAGTCTCACAACAAAGGGAAATAATCCTTTTTCCCTTCCCCCCCTCCAGGTGCTCCTGGAGAGATACACAGACACAAGCTCTGTGAATCCAAACAGAGTGACTCCCCCTCTCCATTCCCAGTCCTGGAAACAAAAGCACTTTCCTCTTCACCCAGAGGGAATGCAAAATCAGGCTAGCAAATCCAACACACACAGATCTCCCCCTGATTTCTTCCTCCCACCAATTCCCTGGTGAGTACAGACTCAATTTCCCTGAAGTAAAGAAAAACTCCAACAGGTCTTAAAAGAAAGCTTTATATAAAAAGAAAGAAAAAATACATACAAATGGTCTCTCTGTATTAAGGTGACAAAATACAGGGTTGATTGCTTAAAAGAATATTGAATAAACAGCCTTATTCAAAAAGAATACAAATCAAAACACTCCAGCACTTATATTCATGTAAATACCAAAGAAAAGAAACCATATAACTTACTATCTGATCTCTTTGTCCTTACACTTAGAAACAGAAGATTAGAAAACAGAAACTACTTCTCCAAAACTCAGAGAAAACAGGCAGACAGAAAACAAAGACCTCAGACACAAAATTCCCTCCACCCAAAGTTGAAAAAATCCGGTTTCCTGATTGGTCCTCTGGTCAGGTGCTTCAGGTGAAAGAGACATTAACCCTTAGCTATCTGTTTATGACAAGAAGAGTGCCATGAGAAATGGAATTCTCAGTGGTTACTAGATTAACCCCCAAAATGTTTACTACAATGCACATAAGGAGGCCTCAGATCTTAGCAAATATTAGGAACATCTCTGAATGTACTGGTATAAAAATTTACATAGTGCCCCTCACATTCCCCGCGATTTTGGATATGCTTATCCCTAAATGCTTTCAGAACCTACCCAAGATGTGTGCATGTGTCCTCTGAGTTATCATACCTGAAGTGTTACGTAGTTTTTCCATTTATTTTCCATTACCTTTCTAGAAAATGGAAAAAAAACCTGCTGCAATTCTTCTTGAAATAGATTTCTGAAAAATCTGTATATTGATTTAACCTCTTCCATGCCACATTTCTTTGCACTCTCAGGAGCATGTCTCAGTAAAATGCACCTATTCGTTTAAAATAGCAAGCCAGATGTGTGATGTGCGTTGGACAAGCACCATCCTCTTTGTTATAGTCTGACATGCCATTGTACAATGCTTTTTACATTTTACATAGAGAAGGTACTTCTCCTATTTTCCCTTTGGAGCACACACTGAGTTGCACTGACCACAGACCCACCAGATGCAAACACATAAACCATTTAAAAAACTCTGTCAATTATATACTTCCTTTGTCTTCAAGAAGGAAAAGGAGCTCTGCCACAAACTGCTATTGAGTCTCCAGTGCCATACAGATCATTTGTCCTGAAAGGTTATACAAACAGCATCCAGGGTTTCAGAGAAACCATTTCATTGATTCCTAAATTTTTCTCAGTCTGCTAAAAACGTTTAACTGTTTGTTTGTTTTTTATGGGACATAGGAGGCTGTCATTCTGGTCCATTACAAGACATGACAGAAGTGCCGTGCCTAATCAGTCACCAATGAAAACTGTTGTTATTCCCAGCAGGGTTCATTCAACAATCCAGTAGGGCCACATGTTTGCACTTGGGCCTTCTTTATCAGCTGCAGTTGTCAGATTTAATGAGTTCTGCAGGTACCCAAGCAAAGCACTGATAGTTTCCATTTTCCTTTAATAAATGTGCTCTGCACCTTCCCCCACTCTAAATGATGTTGGTTCTATTTGGATGAACTGTTTTACCAGATACATTTAGTCTGCAAATTGGCAAGATAATAGAGTAACTACGTCAACCTATGCCTCTTTTGGGGTGTTCTGGTTTGTGTTGGCTCACATGGGGTTTTAGCTGATCTTTAGATATAAAACTATGAAATAGTCAAGTTAGCTTTAAAACAACAATGTGCTGACATCAACCTAGCAAAATAACTGGAACTTTTCTGTGACCATAAAAAAGTATATACTTTCCCCAGTGCCAGACTGAAAGTAGAATTTAAGGCTGGCTCAAAAGATCTCATTCCAATAGAAAATATCTGCAGCCCCTCTTCCTCCTACCCAAGCAGTCAGAGGCTGATTCTATGCTATTGGAAGTCAAGAGTAACTTCATTTACTTCAGAGGAACTATACTTAATTTACACCATCTTAAGTGAGAACAAAATGAATCAAGCTCAAGGTCACAGATCCTGATTCTGCAGCAGGTAGATTTAGGCAGGGATAATCCTACCCCCGCTGAAATTATTGGGAGTTTGGTCATTGACTTAAATTTTAAATAACCTGGATCATTGCTCAGTGACTTGGGGTCAGACTGTAGTTGGTCTCCGAAAGGAGGGGAAGCAGCAAGGAGCCTTCCCTCCTTACATACTCTCTCCTACATGTAGGGTCCAGGCACAATTGCAGTCTTTGTCCTTACCTAAGTGCAAGGACTGCCCCCTGCTAGGGTTGCCAGGCATCCGGTTTTTGATCGAACTGCCCGGTCGAAAAGGGACCTTGGTGGCTCTGGTTAGCACCACTGACCAGGCCGTTAAAAGTCTGATTGGCCGCGCAGTGGGGCTAAGGCAGGCTCCCTGCCTGCCCTGGCTCCGTGCAGCTCCCAGAAGCAGCCAGCATGTCCCTAAGACTCCTAGGTGCGGGGCATCCGGGGAAGCTCCGTACCTCAACTCCCTGCCCCAGCCCTGAGATCCTTCTCGCACCCAAACTCCCTCCCAGAGCCTGCACCCCAAAGAGGGCTGGCTCCAGGTACCAGCTAAAGAAGCAGGTGCTTGGGGCAGCCAATACCAGCACTCCGGCCGCTATTGAGGTGGCATGTCGGGCTCTTCGGTGGCAATTCTGCGGTGGGACCCTCTCAGAGTGAAGGACCTGCCGCCAAATTGCCGCGGAAGAGTGGAGCGGCACGATCGCGCTGCTGCAGCTTTTTTTTTTTGTGCCGCTTAGGGTGGCAGAAAACCTGGAGCCAGCCCTGACCCCAACCCCTTGCCCCTGCTCCATCCTTGAGCCCCTTTCCGCACCCATACCCCCTCATCCCTGGCCTCACCCCAGAGCCCACACCTCCAGCTGGAGTCCACATTCCCTCCTGCATCCCAACCCCCTACCCCAGCCCGGAGCCCCCTCCTGCACCCCAAACCCCTCATCCCCAGCCCTGCCCCAGAGCCTGCACTCCCAGCCAAAGCCCTCAGCCCCTCCTGCACCCCAACCTCCTGCCCAGAGTCCTCTCCCATATCCTGAACCCCTCACTTCTGGCCCCACCCTGGAGCCCCGCCCCCAACTGGAGCCCTCACTCCCTCCCACACCTCAACCCTCTGAAAGTGATGGGGTGGGGGAGAGCAAACAACAGATGGGGGGGTTGGGGTGAGTGGGGGCAGGGCCTCAGGGAAGGGGCGGGCTAAGGGTGGGGCCTCAGGGAAAGGGTGGGGAAGAGGTATTTGATTTTGTACAAATAGAAAGTTGTCAACCTTACTCTCTGCTAGCGACACAGGACAGTGAACCACTCCAAAACAGGGGCAGGGAGGAAGTGGGCTATGGCCTTGAGGCCCTATCTCACCAGGCAGCACAGCTAGGGTAGCCACAAAAGGGGGTGTCCATTTTAGGGGGTGTAGCAATGGGTATGGGCCGCACTGAAGCACACCTACTGTTTGACTCTGAACAGTCTTCAGTAGGCCTGTGCCCAATAGTTATGAACGCACCCTCAGAAAGGGAGGATGGTTCATGGCCCTATTGGCCATTTAAAACTAGGGCTGCTTGAAAGCTATTGCCTGGATGATTGATGTTAAAAACAACCTTTGAAAGAACCCAGCACCCACCAATTCACTGCATGATCATCTGTCACAGATTCTCCAAGTGCCAGGGTTATCCCCAAGACACACTGATTTGAATGAGCATTCTACATTCTGTTTTCACTTATCCTGCTCTAAATCAGGAGGGATTCCATTGACTTCAGGGGCCTTGCACTAGTGCAAATGAGATGAATTTGGTCCAGACTTTTTGCTGTGGAGATGACGATTGCTTAAAGTCGCCATGACACTGTCCCTATGTAAGCAGAAGAGAAAATATTTCCCACTTGAGCATCAGGAGTAGCATCCATATCTGTGGGGCACAGAAGCAGCATGGAGTAGCCATGAAAGCTATTTGCAAAAATGCAAGACTCTCCATTTGAAAGTGAGGAAAGAAATAAAAGTGAGATGGCAGATTTTTTACCTCTATGTTCCTGGTTTAGGCTGCAGAAATAGACTAATTTTCATAAAATAAATGAATAAACAAAAAAAAACAAACAAACAAACAACAGGATGTTTAATTAGAAAAAAAGGTTGCCAAATATGACAAACCTGCCTTCCACATTAGGGAATGACCTGTGGGTTTGCCACAAGCCCTGAGCAAGGGGCAGCACACGTTGCACTGTTCCAAGAGCAGACCAGGGACCAATCTGTGATTCGGAGTCACGATCCAATTCCCGGTTCTCCGCTTGTTCTAAAATGGTGTAATCTGTGCCAGCCTTTGCCTGGTGCAGATTAGTTCCCCAATCACACCAGCTGAGCTACATGGGCCAGTGGATGGGGGAAGGACTCCCCACTCACCTATACAAGATGGGGCGTAGCACAAAGGCTATTTTTGATCTAGGTAGCCAACACAGGACAGCAAATGGGAGCTAAATGTTCTCTTGCTCCCCTGCATGGGAGCCTGGTTACCTGGTAACAAGCTGGCATGAAATTTTCAAATTTAAAAAAAAAAAGTGAGAGAATACATACACCATTTAACAAATTAAACAATCTCACATAGATTCATGGATTGTAAATCTAGAAGGGACCATCTTGATCATATAGTCTGATCTAGACTTGATCTTCTAGTCTGGCACATCACAAGCCATAGAACCTCATCCACTCGCTCTTGTAATAGGTCCATAACCTCTGGCTGAGTTACTGAAGTCCTCAAAACATGATTAAAAGACTTCAAGTTACAGAGAATCCACCTTTTACTCTAGTTTAAAACAGCAGGTGACATGCCCCAGGCTGCAGAGGAAAGTGACCCAGACCTGCATATCGCGTGCACCCAAATTTCCTATTGAAATCACTGATGTCAAGGAGTTCAGGATCAGGTCCAGGGACACAACTGGTAGAACTTTAAGGAAATCAGCTAACTAGTATAGGATATGTTCCTAGTACTGTATCACTACAGCCGTGTCGCTGAACGGTGTGCAGTGTAGCCGCTGTTTGTCGACTTTCCTGACAACAAAAACCTTTCACCCTCGACAAGTGGCATTAGCGTTGTGAGCAGGAGAGCACTTCTGCCGACAAAGAGCTATTTGCACCGGCGCTTGTCCTGGGCAAAACTTTTGTCTTTCGTGGGTGATGGTGTTTTTTTTTTTTAAACACCTCTGAAAGATAAAAGCTTTGTTGTTCAGTTGCCAGTGTAGACATAGCCCTATAGAAAGAAATTACCACCCATCCAAGGTTGGTTTTAATTACTCAATTGAATCAGGTTCTCAGACCTGCTCCTATTTATATGTTTAGCACTACAGATCCCCACTCCCCCAAGATTTTAAAGAACTATGGTTTTGATTTTTTTTCCAATTCATAAATTTTATTCTTACCATTTACAGGTAATATCCACTTTGCTAACAGAACTCTCCTTTCTTTTCACTGCTGTTTTAATGGACAGCCAGCTCAAATGTTGATAATGGGTCTGTCAAGAGATTCAACATACTGTGCATCTATGTAGTATTAATTCTGGCAGCTTGTTCTAATATAAGCAATAAAGAATTAGTCTGCCGTTACCTCAGCCAATCCAGAGCAAATCATAATAACTGCTAATAAACATACATAGAACATTCATGTTCAAAACCATTACGGTCAGATCCTGCTATCTCTGCGTTAAGTAGTCCCTCACTGCATGCACAGTCCTTTGCAATGGGACTATTTGTGGAGCAGGTACTACTTAGCATGAGTAAGGGTGGTAGGATTTGGCCCTTAGATAATATCTTATTATCCCTCACACTACTCTAGTCAGCTTTGAAAGTATCACCCCAATTTGACAGACGGGGGCAGATTGAGGAAGAAGGATTATATCTGGCCCAAGGCCACAGTAGAAATTAGTATCAGAGCCATCATTTGAACTCAGGTGTTCCCATAGGTGTTCCCATCTCTCAGATCCCATTATCAAACCACTAAATACCACCTCAGATAGCAAAATGTAGATACTGCTTTAGATGCATTTCTCCTCCAAACTTAAAAAGAGAGAATTCTCACATAGTTGACAAGATGAAAAAGCCAATTATTTCTGTTTAACGCAATGCACACCAAAAATAATCGTGTACAGTTGGTACAGTTTTCTAAAGAACTTTCTTCTCTTTGATTACATAGGTAAGGTTTCTGATTGTAACTAGTGATACGAGATAGTCAAATTGTCGGTGTACCATCAACTGTAGGTCACAAAGAAGCAAGTTAACCTTTTTGCTGCAGATGTAGCAAAGAGCCTAAATGAAACAAATCACACAGAAAACATGAGACCTAAAAATCCATTCCATAATAATTACAGTCATGCAACCCTTTTGAAAATACATGCATGAAGCCTGTATTTCTGATTTTCTTTCAAATGCAGGACCCAATCTCAGCAGAAAATACACCCCACATTTTGTTGGCAAACTGCCGCAGCAGAAATCTCTGTACCTCCCGCTGAGCTAAACAAACTCCTTTGTTTGTGGACTGCAGCATTGGTTGCTGAATAAATTCATCTCCGGGGAAAACTAATGACTTGTATTCTCAGCACTTGAATTCATGTAGCTTCTACACAGTGTGGTAAGCTATTTTTTTCTTAAATCACTTAGGGCCAAATTGTGCACTGACATACACTCAGTGCAACACAAATGAAGTTAATGGAGCTGCACAGGGTGAATGTGAACACAAATTTTGGCCCTTTCCCCTTAAAACTTTTCTTCCTATTTCAAATGCAGGTTTCCAATCTCATAAGATTAATGGGACACAAAAACTGACATTATAATTCAATAAACCAAAAAGAAATTTTATCTGTCACTCCATCTTCAGGCCACATAACCTCTTTTTTGCTCTTCTTAGCTGACCTCTGAACAAAGCTGTCAGCTTGGAAGAGGACCATATTTTGAGATGCTACCCTCCTTACATTTCTTCCCTGGCTCACTGACATTCTGTCACCTAGGGAAGAACTTGCCCCAGTGATAGGATTTCTAGGAAATCCCTGACCATGCTCAGTGGAATGCCAATGCTACATGCAGTTGTCCTATATAAATTCCCCCTCTGAAAGCCTGGTCCTGCAAGGTGCTGAGAGTCCTATAACCCCATTAATGGAACTTTACAGAACTGCTTTTATATCAGGAGTAGCCTAGCAAAAGTGCAGAGGCTAATTTTTGCAGTATCTGGCCTTTAATAAATAAATAACAATGGTTCTAACTTACCTCACCCCTTTCTCTAGATTTTTACACTGGGTCCATCACCAGTGTATCCAAACACCTTACAAATACACTAAGGAGAACACAACATCATCTTCCTTTCCTGATGGGAGGGATTTTCTTTGACTTTTCGGTGGCATTACTGAAAGAAGACTAGGACAAGGGGGAAGAGAGGCTCACACTTCATTTGGAAAGTGCTAAGGGTTCATGGTCGTTTTGATCTAAACTCTGACAGGACATCATACTGACATCCCTAGTTGACAAGCTAGAGTTGGAGGTAAATCAGAGCTTTTATGAGTATCAAGCTATTTTGCAAGGGTTAGGGCTTCAGGGTTCAAAATAGAGCTGGAGTTAGAGAAATTTTTGTCAGCCTGTAATTTAAAGCCATGTTTGTTACATCTCCCCATCCCTAAAAATAAATAAATAATTATTTGATTTTAAGAGCTTTTCTAGATACAGGAGGGCCTATTAGGCATTAGGGAGAGAAAAAGCCTTCAAAAAGTTGAGTTGGTACAGACTGGAATCCTACATAGTCTAGTGCAGGGGCAGGCAAACTTTTAGCCTGAGGGCCACATCAGGTTTCATAAATTGTATGGAGGGCTGGTTAGGGGAAGGGGTCATGGCTCACCTCCTATCTGCTCTCCACTCCCGTTCCCTGATGTCCCCTCTGGGACCGCTGCCCCATCCACACACACCCACTCCCTGTCCCCTGACCCCGCCGCCCCATCCAACACCTCCTCTCATTCCTGACAGCCCCCCCGGGACCCCTGCCCCATTCAGCCACCCCCTTCTCCCTGTTCCCTGACTTCCCTCGGAACCCCCTGCCCCGACTGCCCCCTGCTGCCCCATCCAACCCCCCCTCCTTCCTTCCTGACTGCCCCATCGGGACCCATACACCCATTCAACCTCCTGCTCCCCCCAACTCCCATCCACACCCCCACCCCATGACCACCACCCCAAACTCCCTTGCCTTCTATCCAACCTCCCCTGCTCTGTGCCCCCTTACCGCACTGCCTGGAGCACCGGTGGCTGGATGAAAGAAGCATCCTGTTTCTCAGATTGCTGTTAAATATAAGGAATTTCCTGCCTACATTCAGGGCTGGCGCTTCCATTAGGCGACCCTAGGTGGTCGCCTAGGGCACCAGGATTCAGGGGGAGGCATTTTGTGCACTCCCCACGGGGCGCACGGGAGCTTCCGGTTCCGCTCCCGTTGCGCCGCCGAAGAAGGACCTTCTGCCGACGTGCCTTGGAAAACAGCAGCAGGCAACTGAGCAGCTCAATGACTGCTGCTGTCGCCTGCGGCGTTCCGGCCGAGGGTCCTTCTTCGGCGGCACGATGGGAGTGGAACCGGAAGCTCCCGTGCGCCCCGTGGGGAGCGCACAAAATGCTGCCCCCCCCGAATTCTGCCTACGGCGCCAGAAACCCTGGCGCCGCTCCTGCCTACATTTCTACATTGTTACTTTACTGAGTTAAAATACATTTTTAAAGGAAAAAATGCCTTTATTTTTATAAGAGGTATGTGTTACATAGAAAGACTTATTCACAGTCATTAAATGAACAATTATGAAATGCAAAGATGTAGCAATAATGAGGCTGAGAACATTATAGGAGAGACTTTACTTTTTCTAAGAACATTTGAGTGCACAATTTTACCACTATCAATGCTAGTTTTTTTGCATTTAGTTTTTTTGAGTTTCCGATGACAAAACCAGGAGATAATCAGATTATTCAGCATACAGAACCTTTCCCCTGAAGACCTTGTACCGTTTTGGAACTGCAGCTATAGTCAGCTATTATCTGAAGCCTAGTCAACAAAAACTCTGAGTTTTTCAATCAAATAGTGCTTTACCTCTCTCTCTGGCTCTCTCTTATTTTTAATCTTCATCTGAACTATTTCTTATCATCTCTTATATAGTCCCAGTATTTCCAGTGCCATTCTGAGTGGGTGGAAGAGAACCAGTCTTAAAAAGCCAAGGAAGGAAGTGGCAATCAAAACACATTAGTTACACCTCTACCCCAATATAATGCTGTCCTCAGGAGCCAAAAAATCTTACCGTGTTATAGGTGAAACCACGTTATATTGAACTTGCTTTGATCCGCTGGAGCACTCACCCCCGCCCCCCCTCGAGTGCTGCTTTATCACGTTACATCCAAATTCACATTATATCAGATCGCGTTATATAGGGGTAGAGGTATATTAAAATTGTATCAACGGAACACTTTTTTTGCACCAGTACAGTCACACCAGCTGACATCTGCCCCTTTTTGGAATGTTAACAATTAATATGGTACACTACCCATGCCAGCCACCCAGATTTTGGCATTTAACAGTATATATGTTTTTAAAAATACATATAATTTGCTGATCAGATTGGATTTATGAATGACAGAATTTTATTTGAACAGCCTAATATCCCACAATAAGATATTATCACCTGTCTGCTGTGTGCAGACAACATTTTAAACGATTTGGGCAGAGGACTGCAGATTTCACTTGAAGAATCAGTTGCACTTTTTTGTAAGGTGAAGTGAAATGCCATATCTTTTGTGGATCTGGTGACGCCTGAATGACACACGATTACTGGCTTCAGAAAGTTAGCTGTACATGCAAAAGCCAGGACAGCTAGATTATTATATCTGTATCACAAAATGCAGCAGTACAAACTTTAGCACAGAAGGAGTGGGTGAAGCTGAGACAACTATGATTAATGTACAAACAGTGTCCACTCAACCACTGAGGCAGTAATAAAGGTATTAATTTGGCTGCAAACATTAAAATATGTACAGTAAGATGGATATTTGAACAGTGCAGCATGGCATAACCCTAATGCAGTACATTAAAATCATTCATTATAATGAATAAATAGCTTAATGAGATTTGAAACATCTTGCAGTCTCTGTATAAACGGGTGATGAAATGAAGCATGCTATCAGCATCAATGAACACAAATTATACAAAAGTAATACTTTTAATGTAATCTATTCACTTGTATTGTTGCTATTGTTAAATATTCAAATGTACATCTTTCTAGAATATCAAATTAGTCTGTACAATAAAAAGTCTAATCTTATATGTATTGTAGATATAGTGTGATTTTTTTCAACTGATTTATTCTTGCAGAGAAATGCTTCTAACCAAGCTTCTCTTTTTTTTTTAAATTAAAATCTTTGTTGGCATTTTACTTCCAGAAGTTCAGCTGTCAAATTAAACATGGTATGTGTATGTTCAACAGCAGGTATTTGTAATATACTATTTTAAACTGAAAGAGTATTAAAAGAACCACTGGAGCATTTTTTCTATTAATTTAAACAATTTATTAACAAATCAAGCAATTTTATTTAAATTAGACATCTAACTATGTAATTACTTAAGTAAAAACACTTAAGGCACATTTTTCTTCCCATTTTAGACCGTGATGTTAAAGCAGATATATGCTAAAGCAGGGGGGAAAAAACCAATTACTCTACTAATGATTTTAAAAAGGCGAGCACTGAAGTTCTCTGCCGCATAGATGGAGCCTTGAATTTTGTTTAACAATCATCTATTTCTTCCCTGTGCACAGACACAGTTTTGAATTTTGGATTAATTTCAATAAATATAAAAATCTTTACTAACTGCTCCGAAGCACTTGTGATTTACATTTGGAAGTGCAGGATCACTCATGCATGGCTGGCTGTCAATTAATCCAATATCACCCTGCGGATTCTCCCATTTGTAATTGGAAAATAGAGAGCTTCTAGTGCTCTGCAGAGAACAGCAACCATTTAACTCCAGGAGGCATTTGCAATGGCAATATGCACATTCATCCAATGCAACACACACACACAATTAAAAAATCAAGGATTTTTACAGAGATGGAAAATAGCTTTGTTGTTATTTTTCTAGTCTTTATTCTCAAACTTTTATAAGTGCTTGAAAAGCAGAAATTAGAAGAACAGCAAGGGGTGTGAAGTGAAAAGATTAAAAATCTTAACTGATCTTAACTTTTTGAAATGGAGCAAGTGAATATACGTTGCCAGGTATTAAAAGGAGGATTTTACAATTATTTAAAAATATATCAAGGATATATCATACATTGTTTTGGACATGATTTTATTAATAATAATTTATGTTTCTCTTTCACATTTATCCACAATACCCCTCTGTAGGAGGGAAGAACTAGCCCCATTTTACAGATGGAAAACCGAGGCATAGCAAGATTAAGGGCTAGGTTGTGAACCCCCTTATCTTGGGTTGATCAGTTACATGGGCTGAACAGTTATGTGGATGCGGTGTCTGACTATTTGTGGAATAAGACATTTTTCCGCACGAGTAAGGATATCATGACTTGGCCCTAAGGTCACACATGAAGTCAGTTGTGCAGCTGGGAATTAAACCCAGGTCTCAAGGTACCATCCAGCATCATAACCAAAAGACATCCTCCCTCACCAAACAGACTTAACTGCAGGACCAAAACACAGAACAAGCGGAATTGTGAGGAACAAAACTCATTCAAACAGATAAGAGCAATAGTTTCAAAAGCAGTTTGGAAAGATATTGTCCAAGTGCAGGGCATTTCTCTTAAATATAAGATTAATTTCATACCAATGTGCTTCAAGGTGAAAGTTCCACTTAAGGAGAGGCTGTGCATTTGGTGAGATCCAGAGTAAAGTCACACTTGTGGATTCATTGACCATGCCTTCCTAAGGCTGCCAACTTTCTAATTGCACAAAACCGAATACTCTAGCCCCACTCCCTTCCTGAGGCCCTGCCCCTTCCCCAACGCCCCGCCTCCACGCACTACATTCCCCCTCCCTTGGTGGCTCACTCTCCCTCACCCTCACTCACTTTCCCTGGGCTGGGGTAGGGAGTTGGGGCAGGGCCGTCCTTAGGATTTATGGGGCCCTACGCAGTATTATTAAACTGGTGCCCCTGTGCCAGATGGCAGCCCAAGCTCACAGCCTGGTGGGGGAGGGGGAGGAGGGACTTGACAACAAAGGATAATGAGATGCCCGGCCTGCCTCATGGTGGCGGAGAGTCACAGTTCCCCGCAGAGACTTCCATGCCCTCTCCCTCATGCAGAATGGACATGAAGAAAGTACCTAATTAAAAGCACTAAAATTTGGGAATAAAAAATGTCAGTCACAGGTTTTTTGATATGCCCTGAAGTTTGTCAGAGATTTATTTGCAAAAACTTCATAGTAAGGGTGAGTCAGCTGTCCTGCTGAATAAAACATTACATATAATGGAATACATGATGCAGCTCTTCTCTGTTTTACATTTTCTTATTCAGTATTTCTAAGTTGAATTTATATTTTAAATGTACTCAAATCTTAAGCCAGCATTCCAGATTATTACATATTTAATTCACTGAAACAAAGACATTCTTTTAAATTAATCAGAGAGGTTTAGTGTGTTCATAACAATGTTCATTGCTTTTAGAAAAAGGGAACAGTAATTTACTTTGTGTGATCTCCATAACAAGAGACATGGTTATGAAATTTCACCAACTTTAAAAAAATATGTTTCCAAAGATTTTAGGTATAACAAGGATTTTGTCTTACTAAGGTACTGATTTTGCTGGAGGGTTCTTTTAAAACTAGTTCTTCGGATAGTCAGAAGTAAAGAAAGGGAAACTCTTTGTCCAGCTATCTGGAAGGGAAGGACTGTTGTCCCTTTAAGGGCTCTCTTCAGTGGGGAGTGGGGGGAGAGGTGGTGAAGGGGTGGACAGAAAGGACAGGAAGACTTGGAAGCACTTTTTTTTTTTAACTATAGTAATTAAAATGTGTATTTTAGATAAGGGAGGTCTTTTGAAGGATTTATTTAAAAAACTGTATGTCTGAAGATCCACGCATTTAAGGCTAAAGATGATTGTGCATCTAAAACTCTATGCAAGCATTTTTTAGAAATGTGATTTTATAATCTTCACCAGCTCACTAATGAAATATTTTTAAAGCAAATTTTAAACTAAGGTCCTGTAGACTGACATGTTCTGTGTAAATATTACATTAATGCACAACTGTTTTTGTCAGTAAAGTCAGAAACTGACAGTATAAAAATTTATTTGGGCATAAGCTTTCATGGACATCGGATGAAATGGGTTCTAGTCCACAAAAGCTTATGCCCAAATAATTTGTTAGTCTTTGAGGTGACACAAGGACTCGTCCTTGTTTTTGCTGATATAGACTAACAGGACTACCACTCTGAAATCTGTCAGTATATACCTTGGGGTTGGCAAATGCCTGTTAAATGGCTTTATTACCCCTTGAATGTCTCTTTAACAGTTTCAATGTTGTGCTAATAGGTCTGGCAGGCTGGAGGTTTTTTCAATTTTAACTACTAGATTCCCTCCCAAGGAAGACTCACCAGGCTAGTGCAGCCATCTGTGGGAGCCTGCAGGAAAGGTCAGAACAGGGATAGGAAAACAAGTGGGTGGACACTAAGACCCAGTGATGCCCCAAATTTTCAGGTGCCCTACGCAGATGCCTATGTTGCCTATGCCTAAGGACGGCCCTGAGTTGGGGTACTGGAGGGTCTGAGGGCTCCAACAGGATCTGCGGGCTCTGAGGATGAGGGATTTGGATGCAGGAGGGGGCTCCAGTCTGAGGAGTGGGGATGAGGGATTCAGAGTGCGGAAGGGGGCTGTGGGTTGAGGCAGGGGGTTGGGGTGCAGGAGGGGGCTCTGGGTTGGGGTGCAGGCTTACCTCAGGCAGCTCCCGGTCAGTGGCACAGCAGGGCTAAGGCAGGCTCCCTCCCTGTCCTGGCTCCGCACTGCGCCCCAGAAGTGGTCAGCAGGTCTGACTCCTAGGCGGGAGGGCCAGGAGGCTCCATGCACTGCTCTCGCCTGCAAACACTGCCCCCCTGCAGCTCCCACTGACCGCGGTACCCAGCCAACGTGAGTGCAAAGCTGGTGTTCAGGGCAGGGGCAGTGCACGGAGTCCCATTCCCCCCCCCCTCCCCACCACCTAGAAGCCGGACCTGCTGGACACTTCAAGGGCACAGTGTGGAGCCAGGACAGGTAGGGACTAGCCAGCCTCAGTCCTGCAGCACCACCAACAGGACATTTAACAGTCTGGTCAGCGGTGCTGACCCGAGCCATCAGGGTCAAAAACCGGACAGCTGGTAACTCTATGCCTTCCCTACACCCAATAACCTCCTGGCAGTGGGATTCCCCACATAGAGCTATCTTCCAAGGTGCATGGGGAATACATACCCCTTTCATGGACTCCCCATGAATTTTGGGGGTGGTGGGAAAACTGACCCAGAGGAGCCAAGAGAGAGATAAGTTCAGAAAATGAAAGTACAGAGGGCAGAAACCGCAGACAGCCACAGAGCCAGGCTGTTGTATCAAACCGAACAGAGTAAGCTGATTGCTTTGAACACTGGCTCCCAGAAGCACTACAAATTCAATGCAAAAAGGGAGTGAAATAATGATAAAACAAGCATATATTCCCTCCAATGTCCCACAGAACTTGGTATTTTTACAAGTTTAGAATGCAATGTGTAAAGTTTTATTGTATGGTGCCCATTCAGCAGCTATAAAATGGCTTGCAAAATGCATAAGTAACCCTCTCCAGCTGCCTTTGTTTGCTCTTCTGAATCTTGTGGATTTCACAGATTTTTTTATATATATACACACACTAATCCATTAAAACCAGAACTGTCAAACAATTAAACACATTAATCGAGATAAACTGCACAATTAAAAAAATTAAACACGATTAATTGCACCGTTAAGCAATAATACAATACCATTTATATAAATATTTTTGGATGTTTTCTACATTTTAAAATATTGATTTCAATTACAACACAGAATACAAAGTGTACAGAGCTCACTTTATAGCCTTTTTTTATTACAAGTATTTGCACTGTAAAAAAACTAAAAGAAATAGTATTTTTCAATTCTCCTAATACAAGTACTGTAGTACAATCTCTTTATCATGAAAGTTGAATTTACAAATGCAGAATTATTTTTAAAAAACTGCATTCAAAAAGTAAAATTTTAGTGCCTGCAAGGGCCCTCAGTCCCACTTCTCCTTCAACCAGTTGCTCAAACAAGTTTGTTTACATTTGCATGAGATAATGCTGCCCACTTCTTGTTTACAATGTCACCTGAAAGTCAGAACAGGTGTTCACATGGCGCTGTTGTAGCTAGCATTGCAAGATATTTACGTGCCAGATGCACTACAGATTCATATGTCCTTCCTGCTTCAACCACCATTCCAGGGGACATGCATCCATGCTGATGATGGGTTCTGCTTGATAAGAATCCAAAGCAGTGCGGACCGACACATGTTCATTTTCCTTATCTAAGTCAGATGACACCAGCAGAAGATTGTTTTTCTTCCTTGGTGCTTTGGGTTCTTTAGTGTTGCTCTTTTAAGACTTCTGAAAGCATGCTCCACTCCTTGTCCCACTCATATTTTGGAAGGCACTTCAGATTCTTAAACCTTGGGTGAGTGCTGTAACTATTTTTAGAAATCTCACATTGGTACCTTCTTTGCATTTTGTCAAATCTGCAGTGAAAGTGTTCTTAAAATGAACAACATGCTGGGTCATCATCTGAGACTGCTATAATATGAAATATATGGTATTATGCGGATAAAACAGAGCAGGGGACATACAATTCTCCCCCAAGGAGTTCAGTCACAAATGTAATTAACACATTTTTTAAATGGAAACATATCCTCTCGAATGGTGGCCAAAGCATGAAGGGGCATACAAATGTTTAGCATATCTGGCATGTAAATACCTTGCAATGTCAGCTACAAAAGTGTCATGCAAATCCCTGCTCTCACTTTCAGATGAGACTGTAAACAAGAAAAGGGCAGCATTATCTCCTGTAAATGTAAACAAACTTGATTGTCTTGATAAGAAGTAGGACTGAGTGCACTTGTAGGCACTGAAGTTTTAGATTGTTTTGTTTCTGAGTGCAGTTACGTAACCAAAAAGAAAAATCTACATTTGTAAATTGTACTTTCACAACAAAGAGATTGCACTACAGTACCTGTACAAGGTGAATTGAAAAATGCTATTTCTTTTAACATTTTTACAGTGCAAATATTTGTAATAAAAAATATACACTTTGATTTCAGTTACAACACAGAATACATTATATATGAAAAAGTAGAGAAACATTCAAAATAGTTAATAAATTTCAATTGGTATTCTGCTTAATAGTGCGATTAAAACTGCTATTAATTGTGATTAATTTTTTAAAACTCGATTACTTTTTTTGAGTAAATCACATGAGTTAACTGCAATTAAATCGACAGCCCTAGTTACAACTCATTCTGAGTTATTTGTTGGAAAGGCTTGTAGCAGCATTTTGATCACTGGATATTCCGCAGATGAAATTCAGTTACAGTAAGCACCATTAACAATGGACATTTACTACGTGCAGTCATTCAGTTAACCACAATATTTTCTGTACTTCCCATTCTAAGTATAGGAAATACTGCTGAGAATGCCAACAAGGTTACCAATTAGTTTTAATTGTGATGTGAGTACATGTTTACTGAGAACAGAGGCCACTAAACTCATTTAACATAGACTACTAGCTATCAAATGGCACTAACATTCAGTCACTCCTAGCCTGCACTGGATTTAAAGCAGTTACCTAGAGCAGGGGTTCTCAGCCTTTTTCCTTCTGAGGTGCGCCCCCCCCCCACCCCGCCTCAACATGCTATAAAAACTGCACAGCCCATCTGTCCCCCAACAACTGTTTTTCTGCATATAAAAGCCAGGGCCAAGATTAGGAGGCAGCAAGCAGGGCAATTCCCCATGAAGCTACGTTGCTCAGGTTACGGCTTCAGCGCAGAGCACTGGGCTTCAGCCCCATACGGTGAGGCTTTGGCTTTCTGCCTTGGACCCCAGTGAGTCTAATGCCAGCCCTGCTTGGCAGACCTCCTGAAACCTGCTCGCAGCCCCCACAGGGGCCCCCAGATGCTTGGTTGAGAAACCCTGACCTAGAAGAGAACATTTCTCTATCCCTTGAGCCATCCAGTACTCCTTCCAAGCAATTTCTGAATACAAACAAGCATCTGAACAATTTAACGAAAGCATGGAAAGAAAGTATTTGTCACGCTCATCATACGTCAAATGCAGCTTTAATGGATTTTCTTCAAACTAAAAAAAAAAAAAAAAAAGTCACTTCTGGAAGGAGGCTTAGCATTAGAATTTTCAGCCCAAAAGGTAAGTTTTGGAAAAATTTATGAGCCATTGGAGATCAGAACATGGAGTTTGATTCTTACCTTATTTATGTCCCTTTCCAGTCTGAATGGTACACACATGCATCCAAAGACAGCGCTCACAACAAAAGAGCCTTCTCAACACTAATGTTACAGTAATAGCAACACCACCCTGACGTTAGTGCAATGCAACAAGTGAAGCAAGCTGACAAACACCTTTGCTTTCTTCTACCTTTATATTATCTTTAAAGAACAGTGAGAAACACAGGGCCACTCCAATAACTGTTGGACTACACAGCATTACACTCCTGTTCCAAGAATACACCGAAAACAGATTATATACATCAGCAGCCATCCTGTGTTTTGTTTTTTTAATGAAATACAAACTAATTCCTTAACAACTAGGGCAGTTAAAAGGTGTGCATATTGTAAAGTAAGAATGCTTGATGACTTTTTTTCTCCACAGTGGAACATGTTGGGTTAAAGCCAACAGGGCCATAAACTGACTAAGCTGAGATCCAGGGATACATATAAAATAAAGAAAATTGCAATAACCTCCTTCCACAGCTCTGGTGAGGAGGCAGTTGATCTGTTTAATGAAAAACTTACTAGTTTAATGTAGTATTAATTCCAACACAGCTTGTTTTACACTAGGTTTTATGTAGTAATTACATTTTGTTCTCTCATTAAAGGGTTTAATGTCTATGTAAAAAAAATACTCTCATTATATTCCTGGTAAAACAATATTGTTAAAACGCATCACTGAATTATGCTCTAAATAACTGGTGCAATCGGTATTTTGGACCATACTTGTAATCATGACCACACCATTCAACATCAGTGATTTCAAACTAAAATCATTTTAAACTCTGAAACAAAAAAATAAGTCATTTTGGAAAAACTATATTGGTGAGTCAATCCCTTAACTCCACGATGTTTACAGAGAGCAGTCAGGTAGTTAGGAGCCATTATAAAGGATCCCACAGTATGCACAATTTCACTGACTCCCCTTTTAGGGGGGGAATGTCATTTGTATTTTACTTAATTATTGCACAGACAATAAATTACTGATGAATCAATGACATTCATCAACAAAATCCCCCCATTTTCTTCTGTCAAAGTGGAGGAGAGGCAATTTAAGGAGAGGAATACTGGTTTGTTGAGTCAACCAGCTTGGGCCTTTAGAGCCATTCAGAGAGGAAGACATGTAAAAGCTCTGCTCTAGGAATTATTTTGGGGAAGTTCTATGGCTTGTGTTATACAGGAGGTCAGACTAGATGATCACAATGGTCCCTTCTGGCCTTGGAATGTACAAATGGATGAAAGTATTCCAACAGGCACAGATGTATAAAATGGGCATCTGTGCACTAAAAGTGGAATTAAGGTCCAAGTGAGTTAGACGCACAAGATTCATCTACGTCAGTAGGACATGGGCACTTCTGTCTAGTGCTTTGGAAAGTCTTCTTAAATGCTGATGTAAGCATTCAAGAATAGGATCCTATTAATGCACCCCTATTTAAATATTGTCCCCCCAGTGTTCTCCATCAAGTCAAATCATTTCCACTTGGGAAATACCTGATAATACCTCAAATTTCCTGTAAGGATGTAACTTGCAGACCTTTGGCTTTTGGACTCTCTCATAACCTCTTGCCCAAGAACCCTAGAGGGAAAGATCCCAGTGTAATAAGGCCAAAAATTGGCTTTAACTAATCTGCAGTGACTGAACAAGCTAGAGCAGGTGTGGAATGTGTGAGAGAAACTTGGTAGCATGCAGATAAATGAAAATACCAGCTTCCTGCAGCTAACAATCATGCAGAACAGTGTATGCACTGGCTTGCATAATACAGTCAAAACAAAAACTGCAGGATATAATCAGAATTCTTGTACAGTTGACATGGTGGTTTTCCCTCCATAACAGTTTTACTAAGCAGCTTTCAGACCATATCTGCCGTTGCTAGAGTCACACACACACACACACACACACACACTGTATATGGCAGATCTCTGGATACATGTTAAGCCATTAAATCAAAATAAACCTTTTCTGTTGCAAGTTCTCATTTTGGGGGAATTAACCAAGGTGTAGCCTTTTTCTCAAGAACAGGAATAAACAAATCATGTTTTTATTGTTCTTCTTTGGAGGTTCAATGGTTTCTTGGCATTTGATCTGCAATCTTGATGCCATGGTTGTATCTCAGTTTCTTGTGCATCTTTTATATGTAGTCAATCTGTAATGTTATGAAAACATTAAGATAGGAAGGAAAGCTCACTCTAGAGTGGTCAGAAATGAATACCCAAGGCTAAAGACTGCAAGAGGCATCTGATAATGTGTGCGTTTACGGTGGATGGAGTGAGGGTTGAGTGCTCACAAGCGTCCATGGTCTGCAATCCTTGTAGTTACTGTGACCTACGGCTGTGCCTGTGACTCATCTTATTACCGCCTGCCTCTCGCACAAGGGTGTTAGCTCCCTAACACAACCAGTCTGTCATCTGCTCAAGCACTCTGTGCTACACCAGCCTTGTCTTTGCCTTACAGATCAACAATAGATGCATCCTGATCCCCCCACCACCAAAGGGTCCCTCTGTGGTATCCAGTCCCTGATCACTGATCCGGTATATGCACAGCACTTGATTTCAATTATAAAACAGAAAATTCATTTAAGAAATAGAGATTCAAATAAAACCCAGTGTGAGAGATGGGAACAAATGGTTATATATAAAACAAAATCATAACATGGATTTTTGAGCCTAAATTTAACTAACAAGTTTATGCTCCTGTCTAAAGAAATTTCTCTCTCCCAAAGTGCTTTCCAGCATTTTCAACCAAGCCTGGCTGAGATGCCTTTTTCTTGAAGCAAACCTGCTGTCAACTTCTTAGATAAAGGATGCTAGGGAGTCTCTCTGCACCCCCAAATATACCAGAACAGACCTCTGATGTTCACTTCAAAATAGGGTCCCCCATTGTTTACCCATTGATTACTGGAATTCTTAAGTATTCAATATAAATAATACATAATCTAAAGACGGGGCAACAAGAGTTATGGGATAGTTTTATATAAATGAGAAAAAGAGCACTGCCATTATGGGATTACAGTGTAGCCCTTTGGGAATTCAAGTGGTGAGGAATATATAACATTGCGCTGACAATACCCAGCATAGAAACTTTATTGTTCTCATATTTTTCTTTGCAGCATCTACACATAGAATACCAAAATATTATTTTTAATATGTGTGCAAAATATATACCCTGAAGTGAGGAAAATTCTTTCATTTTTGTTGAAGGAATAGAAGACCAAGTGCTAGACTGAGGCAGTGCATGTGTGCAAAGAACACGGAGAGCTGAAGAAGCCTCTCTTTCTGAAGAACCTCCCTACTCCAACTGCAATCCATCATAGCTGCCTCTGGGGCAGTAGCCACTGGGAAGGATGTGGGGAATGGCTCCACCCTTCAGCCGGGGAGTGCATGTTACACACTTGGAAGAAGTATAATAGTGGGTATACTCTGCTCCCTCTACCTCCTTAACACCACCTACTCAGAGCTCCAGCTAAAAGCTATAATGCAGCCCAAAGAAAATTAAGCCTGAACTTTGGTATGCTGCACAGTGAATGTTTATGAACTAGGGAATATAGTCTGAACATTAGTTTTTAAGCAACTTATTTTTGATCTTTCCGTTGCATTCATAGGGCTTCTCCTTCCGTCTGTTAATTTACCATGATTTCCCCACCCCTTTGTTTAAGATTATTTAGCCTACATGATATGGCACCTTGTTTTAGTACAGGTGGTGGTGCTAGGGTTTGAATCCATTCTAACTCTTATGGTATTAAACATCTGTTTATACACCTCTACCTTGATATAAAGCTGTCCTTGGGAGCCCAAAAATCTTACCGTGTTATAGGTGAAACCGCCTTATATCGAACTTGCTTTGATCCGCCTGAGTGCGCAGCTCCCCCCCCCCAGCTTTACCGCGTTATATCTGAATTCAGGTTATGTCGGGGTAGAGGTGCACCAGTATTTCCTCTGAGTGGGATACGGAAGAACATGGTTCCGTCACTTACTTACGTTCTAAACCAAAACAAGAGAGTGTAACATCAATAAAAAACATCAAGCATCTGATTTTTTTCCAAATGGACAGAAGCCCAAGTACACACCTAATTAGCATGTACGGTTACTGAAATTGCACACCCAGATTAGTTGTGCCTAAGTGTAACTGGGCATTTCTCATAAACTCAGTTAAATGCTACAGTGCTTCTTCAGTATTTTTTCTTCTGGTCACTGTAAACAGATCTGTACAAACAGAAGCTTTTGCTTTTAAATCAGACTTTTTCTCCTGTCCCATTACGTTAATTATATTGCCGTTGTTTGTTTATGAATTTATTTTGATGCAACAGCACACTGCTATGTAAATGACTGTGATGAACCAAACTGTGGATTTCAGAATCTGAGGTATAAAGACTACGTAGCATGGGACATTACAGTCCCTCCTACTCACTCACCTACACATAATGCTTCAGGGTCCTTTCATTACCTTATTTTTTCAATTTTCATATTCCATTTTTTTCCTCTCTCCAAGAATCAGATAAATGCATGTAAAGAAAAAATTGACTTCAGAAGTTTAGCTTAAGCTAAGCAACATGTCAATATTTTCATTTTATAATAGTGCTAGTTCATTAATTCCAAGTCAGGTCAGTGACTTTCTACTCTCAATCTTTTCATCTCATTGAAAAAAAATAAATACCCTGAATCGTCCACTGTGATGGACAGGACATTTTTTTTTAAAGATACTGAATAATTAAATGTGTCTTTTGTAAGCATCCATCCAGGAAAACTACAGTTCACCCAATTGTTGTGTTTTGGAGGTTTTGGGTTTTGTTTTCCTTTTTCCAAGCTAAGTCAAGGAGATTCTTTTACTCACATTCTATTCAGAGTCCCATTTGCAAGAAATAGGATACCTGAAACCAAACAAACCTGGGATCATATTGCACAATTCCTCTACAAGCATTTGTCTTTAAACCACCTTAATTCCCAGTTCACTGCTCTATTGTAAACACTGGGCTTGTTGCTTTCACTCTGCCTACAGCGCAATGGGTTGTGAGGACACCAAGGGGGCCTAAACTAAGTTCTTTGTTGCATCTACACAAAGTAGTAAATGAAGCATGCAGCTCAAATTTCTCCTGCATTGGCCAGGCCCTTAGTGCTTTTCCTCATGGAGGTGAGGGGTTTAAAGCTATCGTTTTCTTTCCCAAATGCTTCTGTCATGGTATAATTCCCTACTCTGAACCTTAGCGTCCAAAAGATGGAGTACCAGCATGAATTCCTCTAAGCTCAATTACCAGCTTAGTACTTGTAGCGCTGCCACCAACCAGGAATTCCAGTGCCTGGTACACTTTGGTCCCCCCAAAACCTTGCCCGGGGAACCCCAAGACCCAGACCCTCTGGATCTTAACACAAGGAAAGTAAATCCTTTCCCTCACCATTGCCTCTTCCAGGCTTCCCCTCCCTGGGTTACCCTGGAAGATCACTGTGATTCAAACTCCTTGAATATTGAAACAGAGAAGAAAATCCACCTTCCCCCCTCCTTATCTCTCCCCCTCCCAGACTCTCCCTGAGAGAGAAAGTAATCTTAACACAGAGAAATTAACCTTTCTCTCCCCCTTCCCTCCTTTCTCCCCACCAATTCCCTGGAGAATCCAGACCCCATCCCCTGGGATCTCACTAGAATAAAAAAATAATCAGGTTCTTAAACAAGAAAAGCTTTTAATTAAAGAAAGAAAAAAACAGTAAAAAGTATCTTTTTAAATTTAAGATGGAATATGTTACAGAGTCTTTCAGCTATAGACACTGGGAATACCCTCCCAGCCTAAGTATACAAGTACAAATTAAAACCCTTTCAGCAAAATACAAATTTGAACTCCTTCCAGCCAAATACACATTTGCAAATAAAGAAAACAAACATAAGCCTAACTCGCCTTATCTACCTAGTACTCACTATTCTGGACATATAAGAGACTGTATCAAAGAGATTGGAAAGAAACCTGGTTGCATGTCTGGTCCCTCTGAGCCCCCAGAGTGAACAACAACCAAAAACTAACAACACACACACAAACTTCCCTCCCTCAAGATTTGAAAGTATCCTGCCCCCTGATTGGTCCTCTGGTCAGGTGACAGCCAGGCTCACTGATCTTGTTAACCCTTTACAGTCAAAAGAGATATGAAGTACTTCTGTTCTATTAACTCTTACTTATCTGTTTATGACAGCTTCATCTTTCAACTTTATCAAGCAAGGCAAAAAAATTCAGGCTTCGTTTTGCACTAACTGTTCCCATCAGATTCTGACGCATATCTTGATGAAAGCTAGGCTGTGATGGAGCAAAATCAAAAGAGGAAGAAATTTCACCCCTGTGAAATGATGCTTAAAAGGAAAAAGGCCTTGGGAAAAAAAGTTCCTCATTGAGTAATTAGCCATAAGCTTAGATAGACAACAGATCAAACGACTGCTGTTAAAAGAGTTGTTGGGGGAACAAAAGAGATTTTCTGCAAGGGATTACAAACAACTCTAAACTTTTAGAAGGTGGAAAAGTTGGCAAATTTCTCCGTTTAAATTATAACAACTACACATGGCTGTCTGTCTCGCAGATCGGTTTCATGATTCCAACTTGAGCTAGAAGGGGAGAACAGCCTTTTGTGCAAGTACACCTCTTTCTTTCTTTCTCAAAGCTAGATATATCTCTAAAGCAGAAACCATTCCACCTATTGTACATCCAGGGCCCATTCCTGTAAGTTCACCCTGCTGTGAGATGTCTATGGGAGTTGAGAATGCTCAATCCTTTGTACTAATCTTCTTCAGGGTTGAAAGGCGGCTACTCTTTCTCTCTCTTTCTCTGCTGAAAGGTCTTGCTCTCACAATGTACAAACAGATTTCCAAATATAAATATTAACATCTTAGAAATCCCTTCATTGATGCAGCAAGGTCTCAATAGCTTTCAAGAGTTACTTAGGGTCTCCATTATCCTAGTGCCTGAGCTCCCATTACCCCAGGGCCTGAGCCCATCACACTCTTTAAGGTATTTATCCTCAACACTCTATGACGTAGGGAAGCACTATTATCCCCATTTTACAGATGGGGAACTGAGGCACAGAGAGAGATTCACTCAGCATTTGACACCTTCAAAGATTTGGGCCTACATGACTTGTCCAAGACTACGCAGGAAGTCTGTGCCAGAGCAGATGACTGAACCAGGGTCTTCAAGACCTACGCCAGCACTCTAACCACTGAACAATCCTTCCTCTCCAATTCTAATTAACACTCAGAGATGGTTTTTGGTAGCACGATGGGATGCTCAACAAAACACTGCACCTCAGTACTCATGCCATATTTTAAAAAAGAAAAGAAAAGTGGCAGCTGCAGAAAATTTTTCCTTTCGGGGGAGTTTCAATTATTGGATCGTTGGCTCTTTGCCGACTGCCAGGCTGCAAATGAAGGCACATGTAACACGAGGTCGAACTGACTGCCATTTTATTAAAAACAACTATTTGAACCAAATCAAGCAAACTTAAGCCAATCAAGAAATCCAGGCCAAACTGGAGCCAGACTAATTTCAGTTAGTAATTTGGGAAGAGTCCTAAGCCAGACCCTGGGGACAGCCTCTCCCTGCTCTCAGCCAATGCACTGGCCCAAGTGCAGACAATGGCAATACTCTCACTGACTTACTGCCACCAGAATTTCACTCATGTAGTTTTCAACGCTATGACTACAGAAACTTTCTATTGCACTCAACTGATAAACGTTAACTTAGTTTCTTTTTTTGCATGTATTCAGAATAGAATTATGTTCTGGAGGCTGGTAGTGTCCAATTTTGTATCACCAACCCATGCCTATAATGAAGTACTGGGAAAACACAAGGATGAAACAAAGTCACTTGTTCTAGTCACGCTGTAGACTGCTGGCCTGTCTCTCCAGCCCAGGAAGGATTGGGATCAAAGCTAAAAAGTCTGCTGCAAGCTCTTTTTTCTCCAGGCTTCAGCTTTATTTCCTCTATACACCACAATTTCAGCATATCAATTGTCCCTTCTCTCCTAACTCAGGGTCTACCTATTCCCTACACGTGTACCCACCCTATCAGTCATTTGATGAGGGTATGTCTACACAGCAGCTGGGAGAGGCGATTCCCAGCTCAAATAGGCAAACATGCTAGCTCTGCTTGAGCTAGTGCCTAACAGTAGCAGTGTGGCCATGGCAGCACAGCAGTGGCTTGGGCTAGCCCCCTGAGAATGTATCTAGGCATCAGGCAGGATTGTACTAGCCATCATCCATGGTACCATGACCACTCTGCCACTTTAGGCACTAGCTCGTGCAAAGCTAGCACGTGTACGTCTACTTGAGCTGATACACCTCCCAGTTGCTGTGGAGACAGTCCAAGCCACCATGCTCCAAGGCCTGCCACAAGTGCCAATCTGCTTCCTGCAGCTCTTTCCTCTTGACCCAAGAGCTTTTTAACACAGCCTCTCTGCTCTTGATAGCGCTCTACCCCAGGGAGACACTTGCTGCCTTTATAATCCTTTGCTCCCTAGCTGATCAGTCTCAGCTGGCAGGTAGCTGATCCCTCACAGGTGATGCTGGGCCCAGTTCTCCTTAAAGGGCCAGCCAGCCTGTGACACACACACTTTGATTTTAAATGGTACACCCCATAATTCACAGGTAATAACCTCAGAAGGCTTTATTCTAATGTTTGCACAAGAATTTTCTTCGAAGATCATTTGATCACACTTTTTCGGAATTCAAGATACTGCATTTCTCTCTAGAGAAAGCAGTAGTCCAGATGTTAAGAGATGTAAATAAACCATAATGCAAATTCTAAATTTACTTTAATCTCTAAAACACTGAAATCTGTAGTCAGGACTAAATCTGAGTTCTCTCTCACTCCCAAGATAGCTGACTATACAAGATTTGGTTCATGAACTCATTCTTTTTTCACATTTACTAAACTAAACCTGGAAGCTTTACCTAAAATGACTAATTCTGTTTTGCATTTGGGATGAAGTAAGATTCAAACAGGATACAACCATAAATATGTTAGTCTAGACTCATCATTTAAATATAAAAGCCTAATTAAAAGGTGAGTAAGCATTGTCTAAAGCTGGTGTCTTTTTGCCCTGTACTTGTTATAAACCCAGCCAAAGAATCAACCTCGGCCTCCAACATACACATTGCTTGCTTTACTCTTATAAAGGTTAGGCTGAAAGTGTGTCTAATGGATCTGTAACGGTGATCATCTGACAATTAGTTTATTTAGACTGCTGGGCTTTGGGCAGATATGCTGAAACAAAGTCATTGCGTCAAGGTGCGGGTAAGTTAGCTGCACCCACTAGATACAGGAAGATTCAGGAGAATTGAAACTATAGTTGCTGGCAAACTAAATGCAGGCCTCATGCATGGCAGAAGTGCTGACAATACCATGGTATTGACAATACAATGGAATCAAGCAAAAAAAATTTAAAACCGTGCATTGCCTCTTTTCCCCTGATCAAGTTATCTATGCTTTTTGTGAGCCTGCTTCACTACAAATTGTTCTAATTCTTTTCAGTCTTTTGCACTGTTAGTTTATTTGTAAGTATTTATTTCAGACATCTAGAAGGAACATGCATGCAGAGACAGATACAGTCACCCAAGAATTTGGGGTGAAATTCTGGTGCTATCAAATTCAATGTTATCTCTCCCATTAACTCCAGTAGGGCCCAGAATTCAGCCCTGGAAACAAAAATGATGGATTTGTTTAAGCAGCAAAATATTTTTCTTTATAACCATGGCATTTCATTTCAAAGGAGATCGAATGAAATATAGAATTGAAACAAATGGCAAATAATTACATTTCACTTTTGTAAATATTAAAATTCTTACCTCAAAACCAGCATGTGCAAAATCAGATTTGTTTTAATTAAATGCAAAACTTTATCATATAAACATTTTATCCATTCCACCAAAAATCTTTCATGAAATGAACTATTGTGCTTCCAGACCCACAAAGACAAGATTTCTATTAAAATGATTTTTGTTCTTCAAGGCAAGTTAATTACCCTGAATTAAAATATACAGTCCAATGCAAATTATGTTTTAAACAAGTATAAATAGTAAATCCATGTAATAGAATACAATTACAATTTCTAGGACATCTTTTTTTATTTCAGGTACAGTCCTACCCCTTACATACTTTAAAGGGAATGAGTTAGATAAAAGAGTGGAAGTACCTACGCAACTATTATGCATTCAGAAACACATGCAGAGCACCATACCTGTTGTGCATGCACAGGCCAGGATTGAACTAGGATTAGATCTGCAAAGACATATAGGCACATCACAGCCACTTTAGGCACCTACATCCAAAACTGAGATCCTCACTACTCGGCTCAGCTGCCATCTAACCCTGCAGGTGTCCATGCTTCTACCGACAAAATTCCCTAGATGCCTAGAAATTATTGGATCAAGGACTTAACCTGAGTCTCCCACACCTCAGGTGAGTGCCCTAACCACTGGGCTATAGGGTCATTCTCTCTCTTTCCCCGGCCCTATGTGTATATAAATAGTTATACAAGGTAGAATGGCTTCAACGGAAGAGACGGAGGAGACCCATCCACCCAAGAATATCCCACATCTCGGTGGTTAGAGCACTCACCTAAGGGTCAGGAGGCAAGGGTCTAAACCCCTGCTCCAAATGAAGCAGAGTGGAGATCTGGGTTCAGGTCTCCCACATGTTGGGCAAGTGCTCTTATCATTAGACTAATGGTTATAAGTCCGCCTCCTCCTCCTCAACTGTAGGCTCCTCCCCACCAAAGAAAGGGTGTTACTCACCGTCCCAGAGCATCCTCTTGCAGCAAGATTCATAGCACTTCCGCCTCAATTTCCCCACAACGATCTTCAGCCCACTCGTGCTGTAGAGGTGAGCTGACCCTCCAGCCAAGGCACTTTAAAGCATTCAACCCCTTTTGAGGTAATAGATTCCCTTAGTCCAAGTCCAGTACAGCAACAAAACAAAGAGTAATTGGCCCCTCACTAGGCTCAGCCTTCAGCCCCCTTCCTTACAGGTGAGCTCCCCATAGCAACAACTTGTCTCACTGCCAGCTCCTCCTGGGCTCTAATCCTCCCAGCCATCCAGGTCAGGTCTACTCTCCTACCAAGAACCCCTGGCAAGCCACAGCCTCAGTGAGTTCCTAGCTCAATCCCAGCTTCTTGCCTCCACAGCCAGCACTCAACTGCAGCATTTCCTCCTTTTAAGTTCTAACTCCTGCACACATGTAATGGAGGATGGGGGTCTACTGAACAGAGCTGACTGACTCAAGGCCTCTTGGCCCTTAAAGGCAGGCTGCCTTGTTACAGGCACTTAACTCCAACAGAGGTTCACAACTGTGAATTCCAAATGGAGACAGATGCCCAAATCCCTTGAGAGATCGGGCCACACCCCTCTTGTTGGCATTTCCCATTGGCAGCTCCCCACTGAGCTTGCTGGCTGGCTTTTGCAGATTACATTCTTCAGTGCCAAAACTACACCCCAGGGAATTATGCAAGGGGAAAAAATCAAAATTTTGCAAAATTAAATCCTTTTATTATTAATAGCACTACTTGAACCTTCTTTAAAAATATATGCAGGCATTTTGTATTTATATAGCACATTGAGCCCATTTTATCACAAAATCTGTAGTGTTTTATCATTCCTTGAACAAAAAGAAGTGACCCAGCAGGTGTGATTTTGAAAACTAAATAAAGTTGTTAAATAAAGAACTTGTTAAACTGAGATTAGTTTTTATAATTTTCAGCAAAATGACCATTTTCCTGCAGTAAATTAGATGCTCACGTCTTTTCAAAGTCCATGTGGAAAACAACAAACCAATGCTTTAAGTCCTGGTACTAGCTCAAGTGCTGCGTATTGTAACAAAATTATTGTGCAGATATATTGGGTTCTTCTCTCATAGTGCTAATCAAAATACTAGCACCGTCAGCAAAAATAAAATAAAATAAAGCATCAATAAGACTAAACCAATGGATTTTTTATTAATAACGTCTTTTTAAATTCCAAGACTGATAAAAAGGAACACCAGCTCTTTCAGCTTGTCTTCTGAAAGAAAACAACTGACCGGAGAGGCCAAGATTGTGCAGTGAGTTGGTGCGTTCAGTATGAGCTATGTTTGTTACAGCATTTATGTATCTGAAAGCTAAATGTTTTCAAATTTAGAAGACTGTCAGCCATTGAAGACCAAAACATGGCTATGTTAACATCTCAGATTTCTGTGTGAGCAACAGGTACTGCACATGTGCAAAAAGGCATTCACACTTCTGGAAATCTGTTTCTGCAGTTGGTTTTACTGACAGATAAAATACTGACCTAGGCGTAGGGGTTATTGTCTAAACTTCCATGTGGTCTTTAACACAGAGGAGTACTCCAAAGCTGGGCTGGGATTTTCAAATCAACCATTCAAGGATTTACACACATGGGCATTGAAATCCCATAGCTGACTTTGATAATCTTAGTCATAAACTATATTGAGACAGAACATATTTATGGTGCCAGTCTAGTCTGTTGACTATTACACACTGCGTTATTTAAATCAATATAACTCCATTTAAAGGTGAAATTCTAAAATTGGTTTGTCTGCCATATCTTCTTGTACAGTTCACAAATACTCAAAGTCAAGGACTCTTCTAGATTTCTGATAATGTGTCCATCTATCTACCAGTGCCTGACAAAAAAACCCAAAAAAACCAGCAGTTCGATGAAATTCTTCTGGGCTGAACTTATGCCAGATGCGTCACCAATGACGTGGGCCGGAAGGGACAAACATTCTGAGAAACATGGCAATGTGTGTCCACGAGTCAACAAGGGAATCAGATCACACAGAGTCAAGATGGTGTGGAGCTTCTTGGTTTTGTTGGACTCACCAATAACCCTCAGCTAGAGCTGGTCAAAATTTCTGGATCAAAATTTTGTTGTTCCTGAAATAAAAATATTTTGCAAATGTTGTTCAGTTTTGGTACATTTTTATTTTTCGATGACAGGGCTCTAAACAAAAGAAAAAAAGAGGAAAATGTCATTGTGTGTTGAATTTAAATTTTATTTCCTTTTGAAGTTAAATTTTCTTTTTGTTTCAATGTTTTTCCATCAAAAAGTCAGTATTTGCTGACAAAAATGTTGAATGAAATTGTTGTGTTCAAAATTTTGTGGAAATAGAACTGGATTTTTCAAACAGCTCTACCATGGACACAAAGATTGCCACAATACAGTATTTTTTTTTCTTTAGTCAAACAAGTTATTAGTCTCAGCACAGGAGTAACTGGTGAAATTCCATGGCTTGTGTTATGCAGGAGGTCAGACTAGATAACCCAATAGTCCCTTCGGGCCTCAGAATCTATTCACTTTATTTCTCCTTCATTCAGAGCTTGCAGGCTGCATCCACCCTTCTGGGTTGAGAACTTAGCCACAGGGATTCAGTCCATCATTGTTCCAGATTAAGGACTGTTAGTCACTCAGACCACAACTCAGTTAGAAAAGCTGAAGCTGGCATACCACATAATAGCAAATGTCAATAGTGACAAAAGATGATGTAGACACATAACGTGTGTTTCGCAAACTCTACTGACTCTCCATTTGCTTCAGAGCAGGTTTCAATGGCCTGATCCTAAACCACAAAGGTCTAGAACATAACATACCTCAGAGCCCCTTCACGATCCCCAAAGCTACGATGCAGCCAAGGTCTAGCTGTTAGGCACTGAGAGAGTATTCCTAGTGATACAATCCAGAATATGGAGCTTCTTGCAGAGGACTGAACTGAGCCTGGCGCGCACTCTCTCTCTCTCTCTCTCTCTCACACACACACACATTCCTAGGCTTAGAGAAGCAGAAATAGGAAAAGTACCTCTTAGTTGTGGGCTTTTGTACTCTTCGGTTTTATGCAACATTTAGATACCAAGTGCTACATGTAAACCTTAGGTAATTACATTACTTTATGTTAAGAGCCAGCAGAGGGAGCACAAGCGCACTAAACAATTTTGTGTAAGTCCTACAATAACTGTTAGCTCGATGAGTACATTGCATTTTCACTTTCCCAGTGACGGAGTTGTGAATTTCCAAATAATTCTTTAATCAGAATTGTTGTTTATTATATTTTTGATTCCGTGAAAATGCCTAGAGACCTGGTGGAGATATATGTGAAGTGTACATGCAATGCTATTTGCCTTGTGTGGGCAAGCATCATGGCTGTATTCACAAATGGAGTAACTCCAACCACAGACAGCTGGTTGTGGTCATTTGCTCACTCTGCAATTCCCAAATGGAGCACATCAACATCATAACATTGGGCACAAGTTACAACTCTTTGGAAGTCTGGCCCATACTGTCGCTTATTTGGGATATTAAAGATTAAGAGGTACAGGATGAATATTCTTTTGCTCGCCTTTTTGTCAAACATTTTTGATGCACATTTTCCAACCAGCACTAACATATATTTAAATAAAGTTTCACTTCACCAGAAAATGTTTTCTTAGAAATTTATTAACATAGTATAATATACTTTATAGTACAATTAATGCATCAAAACAGACAGATTTCATTTAAAATCAAATCAGACTTTTCCCACTATATCATTTAAAGCCAAAACTCGCAGTTTTCCAGGGCTCAAGCCATGGAATTAGCCATTGTTCTATTTAGTTTTATTTGAATACTAACTTGACTTCACTGAAAGATGTAGAAAATCTCTGTTCAAGGCCATTTGAAGGTAGGAATTCTTTAGGAAAAACTCCAACAATTAATTAGCGCTCAGCAAGGTTCTCTCCAGTCTATGATGTGAAGTCAAAGTACGTCACATATGCAGTCCCTCACATCTGTTACAGGTCACAGATCTTTACTTGAGCACAATCTCTTATTTGCCATTTCAGCACCTCAAGGTTTCTTTCTAGCAGCACTGCTATGTTGACTTTGTTTCTTGAACATGACTCTATTAAAGTAGGCAGTGGAACGTTTCCTTTAGGAAGTTACAAAACTGCAAAATTATTAAAATTAAAAACTTTTGTGGCTTTGTTTTAATTTTGGAATTATGAGCCAGATCCTCAACTGATATGTCTGCAGAGCTTCCTCCATCTGGCTAAATGAGTAGGATTTTTTGGCAAAGTCAGCATGTTACTGTTTTTACTCTTTTTCCGACAGTGATGTCTTTTTAACATGCACATTTTTTTAATTTCAGGTTTTGTCCTCCCAAAGCATATTTAGTTTATACATGAAACATCGTGACTTGCTATTTCTTTTGTGTGGGCTGTTTTTAAACTTAATTGTGTAGTACGTGCATAATAACAATAGCTTACTATTACAGAGGAGTAACAAAACCCAGTGCCTTGAATTAAGGGGTAACATGTTCAAGGAAGAGAAGCATTAACTCTTTCATTCTCGAAAAGCCTTCTGGACAAAAATAAACCCATTTGGATCTAGAGCAGCCACTCGGCCAGCCCTGCAGTCACACAACACTCATCATCTTCAGTGGGAGCTGCAGGCAGGTTGACAATTAGGACTTGGAGAAGAGAGGCTTTGGGGGAGTTTCTCTCTTCTTACTGACTGCTGGCCGAAGTAATCTATTGATCCTTTTGATTATTTAAGGCTGGTGGCTCGTGCAGTTAATATATTGTGCATTAGTATTGCTGCTGCTGGATGGCTATTGTAAGTGTAATGATCAGTGCAGGCTGAGCTATGGGATGGGAGTTCTTTTATTAATGTCAAATCTAAAGTAAAAATAATAAGTGTAAGTGGGACCGTGACATAATATTGCCTCTCCACCACCCTTCTGCTTTGCGCCTCTGCTCTCAGTTTCTCCTACTTCCTAGTGCCAGCTCTACAAGGGGAGCATTTTCAGATCTGTAGGTGGCAAGTGGGAGGTCTCTTCCATCCCCTTTTCCTCGCTTTATGATGTTGGTATGGCCCTGACAAGACTATTAGGATGTGCTTCATTGAAGGATCAGCATAAAGGCCTAGTCCTGCATTTGTTTTCTGGGTTCCCATCTCCACTACTCTAACCAGTGACTGCAACTGCCATATTTGGAGTTGAGAAGGAATTTCTCCTACCTGGTAGATTTGCCCAGCTTTCTGCCTTTCCCCAAACAACCTAATTAGCAGGTGTCTTAGTTGTCGGACTGAAAGGCTGGGGATTATCCAGTATGTACGAGGGGCACACTGAAGTTGGTGAGTAGGCAGCAGGAAAGCTAAAGAGTCATGACTTGTCTGACCATGTTCCTCTTGTGAGACTGTGTGGTTTAATAGCCATAGACTGTGCTGAGTCAAAGAAAGGAAAGTTGGTCAATGGTTAAGGCATTAGCCTATGGCTTGGGAAACCAGAGCTCAATTTCCTGCTGTCACAGACTCCCCATGTGACCTTGGAAAAGTCACTTAGCCTCTTTGTGCCTCAGTTCCCCATTTGCAAAATGGGGATAATAATAATAATACCTAGTTCTTATATCACACTTCTCATCAGTAGGTCTCAAAGTGCTTTATAAAGGAAGTCAGTATCATTATCCCCATTTCTCAGATGGGGAAAACTAAGGCATAGAGAGTTGAGGTGAGTGGTGCAAAGTCACCCAGCAGGCCTCTGGCCAAGCCATCAAGAGAACCCAGGTCTCCTTAGTCCCAGTCCAGCGCTCTATCTATTTGGCAACACTTCCCTACTTCCCAGGACTATTGTGAGGATATTAGACATCCACAGCTGGCCTGTGCCAGCTGATTCGGGCTCACGGGGCTCAGGCTCAGAGGTGTGGAAAGATGTTCGGCTGCATGTGCGTGTTTTTGTTTTAGGCTCTCTTCCTAGTATAAGAGGCTGTTTAATTGAGATGCTGAAGTTCTGGTGTGGGCTGCAGCCCAAGCTCCGGGAGGGGCTCCAGCCTGACCCCAAACATCTCCACTGCAGCTGAACAAACCCATAGCCTGAGTCCCATGAGCCCAAACCAGCTAGCACAGGCCAGCTGCGGGGTTTTAACTGCAGTGTAGATATACACCAAAGGTATAATATGGGTCAGCTGGATTTGAGCAGATACCATATGTCATTTTGCCAGATATGCCAAAAGTATGTATGTTGGTGGTGGTAGGGAGAAACACCCTCAATCTACGGAAACTACTTATTCAGGGGAACAACTGCAAGATACAGAGAGAAGACGGTTTCCAGCAGAGAGTTAAAAAAAATTATCCTGAAGAGCAAGATTTAATAGAGCTACTGCCATTTTGTTATTGCTCTGCTATTACTTACGATTTTTGAATACATAAATGAGAATTACTTGACTGACAGCCTCTTTATCAATAGTATAATCAGCTTTCTTTTGTTGGAATAAGTCATTTATTTCCACAGAAGCAACATTTATTTTAACTGTAGAAATATAACCTATTTATTTCCAGTGTGTGCAAGTAACCCTCAGTGGTATAAAGGAATTGAGAAGGAGAATTTTTCTTATCTGCACAAAGAATAATAATATTAATAATAATAATAAAAAGACTATGGAATACACGGTTAGTGATCTAAAGACTAAGTTTATATTTCCACAATAATATTGGTTTGTGAGCAGAAATTTGAAAGTCTGCAATGGAATTAAATTTGTGATAATTCAGTTTTACTAAATGTAACGTTAACAGACAAATGTCTTGGCCTTTATCTATTATTTTATCTCCAAACTGTGAATATTCTCCGTATGGCTATGCCATTTAAGGGTAATGCTGCTCTACTACTGTTGGTGTTATTAAAATAAATTCTTCTATTTTATTTCCAAAGAAAATACAAAACAATAAAAGTATGTCACAAGAGCTGGATACAGAACGTGTTTCTGCATACAGATGTGTGCTGATTCCTCCTTGACTGAACGTGATCATATTTTTAGGTACTATAATTAATAGCTAACAGCTTTAAAATTCTCTCTAAATATTCATTATTAGAGGGAAAATTGAAAAGGGCTAATCCATTTTAAACATCTCTGACAGCTGCCATTAAAGCATCCTTGCGCAAGTTGTCGTAGATATTTATATTTAGTCAGCACAGAGATGGATCGTGGGAGTCCACATCCTATGTTACATTTTTCCCTCTCTATTAAACATGTGAATTGGAAGAGATGTCAGGTACATTTTAAAGAAACAACATATTCTTAAACCTTCCCTCAAACATATAGGTTACCTGTAGTCTTCCATTTCAAAAAGATTATGGGCTATATTGTGCCTGTCAGGCACACAGGGCCGGCGCTATCATTTAGGCGAGCTAGGCGGTCGCCTAGGATGCCAGGATTTGGGAGGGCGGCATTTTGCGGCCCTCGGCGGCAATTCGGCGGTGGGGGGTCCTTCCACGCTCCATGTCTTCAGCAGCAATTCAGCGGCGAGGGGTTCTTCCGCGCTCCGGGTCTTCGGCGACAATTCTGCGGCAGGTCCTTCACTCGCTCCGGGACCCACCGCTGAAGTGCCCTGAAGACCGGGAGCGCGGAAGGACCCCCCCGCCACCGAATTGCCGCCGACTGAGAGCGCAGAAGGACCCCCGCTTAGGGCATCAAAAACCCTGGCGCCGCTCCTGCAGGCACAGCCAAGAGTAAAGCACAATGCCTCTTGGCATTCCCAACATGTCTGGGGAAGAAATAATTTGTGATACCCTTTTAAAGGATCATCCTATTCCTTCTCCCTCCTAGTGGCTGGCATGCAGAGCTGAGCAGCAATACAGGGGGAAGCAGAGCCATTGCTCCAGCTATTTTCATTCCACTCTTCCCTCTTATTCACTGAGATCCTGACACCTTAACTCAGGCAAAGCTTTCTTTACTGACTTACATGGGAGCGTAAAACTGCTATTCTTTCCTACAAGGGCTACAAGCCTGATTATTTTAAAGGTCTAAGACGCTATTGCAAATGTCACTTCTGCCCCCTAATCTGCCTGCATTTTCATATCAACTAATACCTTTTATTTTCCTTGCTAAATATAGGTTTCAAAGTCAAGGGTTAAGGAAAGCATTTTATGACTTATTAGGATTCTTTCTGCCTTCAGTGATAATCTTCGCTTGGCCTCGTAAAATGCCGACTTGTGAGTCTCAGGGAACAATAAACAGGAAAACCATTGGATGTAAGCAACTGTGTACATGCTCGTTTGCATATACATTCATTTGGGGACTACAATTTTATTTTTATTCTTTCTTTTATGAAATCATTTGAGAGTTATGCTGAAAATGGTAACTGCAGAGTGTGGATAATCAGAATCAGGGAGCCTTTTTTCACAACACTGATATAAGTCGTATAAGTGATATGGCCTGACCTTACAATCGATGTGTTATAACTAACAATTTTTCAGATTGAAATGCACGACTGGCAGCAATCCATAATCCTGACACAATGTTGTTGGTGCCAAAGGGCATTCACTGAGTGCTGCCTTTGCATTTTTTAAATGTTTTATGAGCTCAAGACTCCAGGATTAAATATCTTCACTTTGGCAAACACCCTGCCATCTACTGATGCTGTGGGCACAAAAAACAAACCAAAACCCGCTTAGCCCTTATGTCAAGTCTCCTTATCCTGAAATTCTCCAATTCAAGGGCTTTGAATGTTATAATCTAAGCTCTCAGCTTTAGATCCATTACTGTTGACTATTCTTTACCCTTGAACTAACTTTTTTTTGGGGGGGAAGGCGTTTGCTGCAAACAGTCAAAAAAAAAAAAAAAAACAAAAGAGAGAGAGAAGCTGATGAGTCTAGCACACATACTGTGGATTTTTTCTATTTACGAGTCTCCTATTAACAGTACTGTAGAATTAAGCAGCATGAAGATATTTACAGTCATGGAAAAGGACAGTGTGCGTCAATTCCATAGTTGTCAGTCTGCAGTATTTACCAAAACCTATTCCCCAGTTTCTTAATTCCCTGCTCCCAGTAAAAATATAAAACAGCTCATCTTTTATTTGTCTGAAAACACATGAAGAAAATGCCACTCTCTCTAAGTGGAAGTGCTATAGTTTGTACAATTCCCACAATCTCAGAGTCAGGAAACCGAGAATCTATGAGAAAGGGTAAGCATGCAGCAGCCTAAACAGGATTCCCCCTCCACACAACTCTATAAAAAACCCCAAACCCATACACTGCTTTTAAAGAGAGTCATTGCTATAATCCCAAATGAGGGAAGTACAGAGTTAGCCACAATCTCTGTTTTGTAAACATCTCACAAGGAACTGTATTCTGGAAGGATTTCTCCATTTAAACTGTGTACTAAGTTTTTTCATATAAGAGTTTACTGAAAACCAGAACACCACCATAGCATCAGGTGTTTTCCCAGCTATAGAATTTTTGCTTAAAGTGGTACGTAGAGGCTTGAATTCTTTTTGTCTGTCTCGCTGTTAAAAGACCATATTAAAAAACCACAGCTTGCAGCCATACGGATGAACACACAAAACTAAGCTAGGCTGAGTTAGAGCCGTAACTGGATCGGAAACCTTTAGGGAGCATCTAGTCTGTATCTACACTAGCAAAATATCCATATGACTGAGTCAGTGCAATTAGCAATGGTAAAGAGAGCTTACACTATTCATCCAATTTTGGGTGCACCACATCCACACATAGCATTCCCTGAGAGTACTACGTGGGCTGTGCACTGTTGTGTTTGTGTCTCTGTCTGGCATAGCATCCTAGAGCAGGTGCAGAATACCTGTAAGTTTACACTACACTGAGGTAAAAATGTTAGGAGTCAGTCTACCCTAATACTCCTGCAGTTACTAGGCCTGGCTGAGCTGTTCCACAGGAATGGTGGGAGACACTCCGAAACACCTGAGTAGACAAGGCCATATCTGTTTAGTTGGCACAATAATTGTTGCAACAGGCAGAACTGTAGGGAAGATCTTTATTGAACATGCTGGGAAGCCAGTGTTAGATGCTAAGAGGCCTGCGTTTGTTCAGTAGCAGCCTGGCTATCAGCTATTATTCTTGAGCTCCTGGTATCACATCAAACTCGGTACCTCCTGAAACCTGACCCTCTTTCTCCAGTCCCATTTATCACACGAAAAAATATGAGACATAAAACATCCAACGTGTTTGTCATGGTATAATTTCCCACTCTGAACCTTAGCGTCCAAAAGATAGGGTACCAGCATGAATTCCTCTAAGCTCAATTACCAGCTTAGTACTTGTAGCGCTGCCACCAACCAGGAATTCCAGTGCCTGGTACACTCTGGTCCCCCCAAAACCTTGCCCGGGGAACCCCAAGACCCAGACCCTCTGGATCTTAACACAAGGAAAGTAAACCCTTTCCCTCACCATTCCCTCTCCCAGGCTTCCCCTCCCTGGGTACCCTGGAAGATCACTGTGATTCAAACTCCTTGAATCTTAAAACAGAGAGGAAAATTCACCTTCCCCCCTCCTTCTCTCTCCCCCTCCCAGACTCTCCCTGAGAGAGAAAGTAATCCTAACACAGAAAGAAAATTAACCTCTCTCTCCCCCTTCCCTCCTTTCTCCCCACCAATTCCCTGGTGGATCCAGACCCAGTCCCCTGGGGTCTCACCAGAATAAAAAAAAAACAATCAGGTTTTCAAACAAGAAAAGCTTTTAATTAAAGAGGGGAAAAACAGTAAAAATTATCTTTGTAAAGTTAAGATGGAATATGTTACAGGGCCTTTCAGCTATAGACATTGGGAATACCCTCCCAGCCTAAGTATACAAGTACAAATTAAAATCCTTTTAGCAAAATACAAATTTGAACTCCTTCCAGCCAAATACACATTTGAACTCCTCCCAGCCAAATACACATTTGCAAATAAAGAAAACAAACATAAGCCTAACTCGCTTTATATACCTAGTACTTACTATTCTGGACATATAAGAGACTGTATCAGAGAGATTGGAGAGAAATCTGGTTGCACGTCTGGTCACTCTCAGAACCCAGAGAGAACAACAACCAAACACTAACAGCACACACAAAAACTTCCCTCCCTCAAGATTTGAAAGTATCCTGTCCCCTGATTGGTCCTCTGGTCATGTGACAGCCAGGCTTACTGAACTTGTTAACCCTTTACAGGCAAAAGAGACATGAAGAACTTTTGTTCTATTAACTCTTAACTATCCATTTATGACAGTGTTGCACTCATTTAAGATTCCATTTAAGATTTCACAGCAGCAAACCATTCATTGCTATTACTTTAAATAAGCCAATAAAATTTAATGACACTCAGAAACACTAACTAATGCAGGCATATGTATATAGCTGATATTTGAACGAGATTGTTTCTTACACAAACCAAACAACAGACACAGAAAATCTTTCTGCTCAACAATTGATCAAAATTGGGTTAAGTACTTACAGGGAAACTGTATATCCACAAATATTCCCCCAGATTGTTAAAGAATGCAGACATTGTCAACGGATTTCAATCACACAGGCAATCTAGAAAAAGTGCACGAACGGTATATAGATTTTAGGGGCAAGGTGTGGAATCTGTAAGTGAGATCCATGAAAGCCTCCCCTTCACAATCCAGCTGAGGGTGATTTATTACATTGTAGTGCCATGTCTTGAAAAAAGCAATTTTAGGTAACCATTGATTAAGTCTTCCAGTGTATCAGTGGATTACAAGTCACTATAATCAATTTCTACTGCTTTCCTGCAACTCTAGACTAAAGCCCCCTCTCTCCAGCTCCACAATCTTTTTCCAGTGCTTCCAGAGATGGCCCAATGTGAATGAAGGAAAACATGAATGTATTAGGAAAGCTGAAATTCCAAATCATCATTGGGCTTCTTAAAGGGCCTTCCCATCCCCCTAAGAATAAGCCTCTTAGAGAAGCCTCCTACTGAAGGGTCTGAGGCTTTGAGCAGTTTCCCAGATGCTAACAATTATCCTCCTATCACTTGAACAATAAAATCCAACAGCACAGAAACTCATATTCCAATATTGTCTCATTTTCTCCTCTTGTGTACCATCATCTGTCTGTTGTCTCTTGTCTTATACTTAGATTGAAAGCTCTTTGGGGCAGGGACTATCTTTTTGTTCGGTGTTTGTACAGAACCATGGGGTCCATGACTGAGACTCCTAGGTGCTACTGCAATACAAATTAATAAACAATAATAATAATAATAATAATAATAATAATAATATAAAAATTAGGAGGTGACAAATTATGTATTTATTATTAATTATTATTATTATTAAAACATGGAAGGTTAACTTCTGTATTCCTCTCATCTGGGTGGCCCAATAAGGACTCCAAGAGACACATTATTTTGCACGTTAATTTGGAAAGCAAGAAATGGGAAACATTAAAAAAATAAAGAACATGATAGAATAAAAACGGTATATGAATAAAATGTAAGATGAGAGAACTATTGGTCCCAGAACAGAATTTAAGAGTAGTCTAGCAGCTGGCATGTAAAGTTCCAGCCCATTAAGATTTTAAATACCCAAGTTATCATAAAACCAGAGAAATTAAAAAATAGAAAAAACTATTAGATAAAATAGCCCATCCCTCAGCCAATGCTGGATTGTTATCTCAAAGAAAAAGTCAAAATATGTAGTGATAAATAGACTCATAGACTCATAGACTCATAGACTCTAGGACTGGAAGGGACCTCGAGAGGTCATCGAGTCCAGTCCCCTGCCATCATGGCAGGACCAAATACTGTCTAGACCATCCCTGATAGACATTTATCTAACCTACTCTTAAATATCTCCAGAGATGGAGATTCCACAACTTCCCTAGGCAATCTATTCCAGTGTTTAACTACCCTGACAGTTAGGAACTTTTTCCTAATGTCCAACCTAAATCTCCCTTGCTGCAGTTTAAGCCCATTGCTTCTTGTTCTATCACTGGAGGCTAAGATGAACAAGTTTTCTCCCTCCTCCTGATGACACCCTTTTAGATATCTGAAAACGGCTATCATGTCCCCTCTCAGTCTTCTCTTTTCCAAACTAAACAAACCCAATTCCTTCAGCCTTCCTTCATAGGTCATGTTCTCAAGACCTTAAATCATTCTTGTTGCTCTTCTCTGGACCCTCTCCAATTTCTCCACATCTTTCTTGAAATGCGGTGCCCAGAACTGGACACAATACTCCAGTTGAGGCCTAACCAGCGCAGAGTAAAGCGGAAGAATGACTTCTCGTGTCTTGTTTACAACACACCTGTTAATGCATCCCAGAATCATGTTTGCTTTTTTTGCAACAGTATCACACTGTTGACTCCTATTAAGCTTGTGGTCCACTATGACCCCTAGATCTCTTTCTGCCATACTCCTTCCTAGACAGTCTCTTCCCATTCTATATGTGTGAAACTGATTGTTCCTTCCTAAGTGGAGCACTTTGCATTTATCTTTATTGAACTTCATCCTGTTTACCTCAGACCATTTCTCCAACTTGTCCAGATCATTTTGAATTTTGACCCTGTCCTCCAAAGCAGTTGCAATCCCTCCCAGTTTGGTATCATCTGCAAACTTAATAAGCGTACTTTCTATGCCAACATCTAAATCGTTGATGAAGATATTGAACAGAACCGGTCCCAAAACAGACCCCTGCGGAACCCCACTTGTTATACCTTTCAAGCAGGATTGGGAGCCATTAACAACTACTCTCTGAGTACGGTTATCCAGCCAGTTATGCACCCACCTTATAGTAGCCCCATCTAAATTGTACTTTCCTAGTTTATCTATAAGAATATCATGCGAGACCGTATCAAATGCCTTACTAAAGTCTAGGTATATCACATCCACCGCTTCTCCCCTATCCACAAGGCTCGTTATCCTATCAAAGAACGCTATCAGATTAGTTTGACACGATTTGTTCTTTACAAATCCATGCTGGCTATTCCCTATCACCTTACCACCTTCCAAGTGTTTGCAGATGATTTCTTTGATTACCTGCTCCATTATCTTCCCTGGCACAGAAGTTAAACTAACTGGTCTGTAGTTTCCTGGGTTGTTTTTATTTCCCTTTTTATAGATGGGCACTATATTTGCCCCTTTCCAGTCTTCTGGAATCTCCCCTGTCTCCCATGATTTCCCAAAGATAATAGCTAGAGGCTCAGATACCTCTTCCATTAACTCCTTGAGTATTCTAGGATGCATTTCATCAGGCCCTGGTGACTTGCAGGCATCTAACTTTTCTAAGTGATTTTTTACTTGCTCTTTTCTTATTTTCTCTTCTAAAGCTACCCTCTTCCCATAAGCATTCACTATACTAGACATTCCTTCAGACTTCTCAGTGAAGACCGACACAAAGAAGTCATTAAGCATTTCTGCCATTTCCAAGTCTCCCGTTACTGTTACCCCCTCCTCATTGAGCAGTGGGCCTACCCTGTCCTTAGTCTTCCTCTTGCTTCTAATGTATTGATAAAAAGTCTTCTTGTTTCCCTTTATTCCCATAGCTAGTTTGAGTTCATTTTGTGCCTTTGCTTTTCTAATCTTGCCTCTGCACTCCTGTGTTATTTGCCTATATTCATCCTTCGTGATCTGACCTAGTTTCCATTTTTTATATGACGCCTTTTTATTTTGTAGGTCACGCAAGATCTCAAGGGTAAGCCAAGGTGGTCTTTTGCCACATCTTCTATCTTTCCTAACCATCGGAATAACTTGCTTTTGGGCCCTTAATAGCGTCCCTTTGAAAAACTGCCAACTTTCCTCAGTTGTTTTTCCCCTCAGTCTTAATTCCCATGGGACCTTGCCTATCAGCTCTCTGAGCTTACCAAAATCCGCCTTCCTGAAATCCATTGTCTCTATTCTGCTGTACTCCCTTCTACCCTTCCTTAGAATTGCAAATTCTATGATTTCATGATCACTTTCACCCAAGCTTCCTTCTACTTTCAAATTCTCAACAAGTTCCTCCCTATTGGTTAAAATCAAGTCTAGAACAGCTTCCCCCCAGTAGCTTTTTCAACTTTCTGAAATAAAAAGTTGTCCGCAATGCAGTCCAGGAACTTATTGGATAGTCTGTGCCCCGCAGTGTTGTTTTCCCAACATATATCTGGATAGTTGAAGTCCCCCATCACCACCAAATCTTGGGCTTTGGATGATTTTGTTAGTTGTTTGAAAAAAGCCTCATCCACCTCTTCTGCTGATTAGGTGGCCTGTAGTAGACTCCCAGCATGACATCACCTGTGTTTTTTACCCCTTTTAGCCTAACCCAGAGACTCTCCACCCTTCCGTCTCCTATGTCCATCTCCACCTCAGTCCAAGTGTGTACATTTTTAATATATAAGGCAACACCTCCTCCCTTTTTCCCCTGTCTATCCTTCCTGAGCAAACTATACCCATCCACACCAACATTCCAGTCGTGTGTATTATCCCACCAAGTTTCAGTAATGCCAATAATGTCATAGTTGTATTTATTTATTAGCACTTCCAGTTCTTCCTGCTTATTACCCATACTTCTTGCATTTGTATAAAGGCATCTAAGATACTGGTTTGATCTTGCCTCCCAGCTTTGCCCTGACCCTCCTTCCTCTCTGCCATTATAGCCCGTGCTCCCTCCTGTTTCCAACCCATCTCCCAGGTCTTGTTCCCCACTTACCTGTGGGCTTTGCTCACCTGTCCCTGTCGAACCTAGTTTAAAGCCCTCCTTAAATGGCCATGACCTTTAAATTCGATAATATAACTTCCCCCAAAACATGCCATAAAGCAGTTACCAACTAGTTATCCCTAATAATAGTGTGTAAACTTGGTAAGAGGAGGAAATACAATTGAACATTCCTGTGTTCTCTGTATTCTGACACATCTACCTGCCGAAAGAAATTTTTCCTCAGAAGTTCTCAAACGATGACTATAATTTTTATTCTTTATTAATAGCAGCCATACTTCCTTACAAAAATGAAAGCAATAAATGTCAGTTTAAAAATACTAAACTTGCAGTACTGAATGCAAGAATAGTTATTCAGTGACTATATACAGCATTTCAGTATAGGAAATGTAAAATATACCAGAAATTATTTTATCAGATGTTTTTTAGAAATAACTAGTATAATAGGGATTTATATTTTGTATTTCCACATTAGGAAACTAAAACAATGAAATAAAAATGACAACAGAAATCGAGATAGCAGTTAGACTCTCAATAAAAAAAAATTGCTGAGGCAGCTTCTAAGATATCTTCTCAGTAAAAAGTTTTAAGAGGACATGAAAGCATTTGACATGGTGCCACATGGAAAAATATTTGTTATATTCAGGAAGATGGGGATCAGTACAAGCATTGGAAGGTTGATAAGGTATTGGTTAAAGGAGAGAAGGCAACAAGTTGCACTGAAAAGTGAACTATCAGACTGAAGAGTGGTTACTAGCGGAGTTCCTCAAGGATCAGTTTGGGCCAACCTTATTCATTATTTTTATTAAATACCTTGGCACAAAAATTAGGAGTGTGCTGATGAAATTTGTTGATGATACAAAATTGGGAGGCATCATGAATACAAAGGAGGATTGGAATATTATAGAGAAAAATCTGGATGAAAAGTATTAATCCCAGTGTTTCTCAAACAGGGGTCACCGCTTGTGTAGGAAAAGCCCCTGGCGGGCCAGGCTGGTGTGTTTACCTGCACGTCTGCAGGTCCAGCCAATCACAGCTCCCACTAGCCGTGGATTGCTGCTCCGGGCCAATGGGGGCTGCGGGAAGCGACGTGGCTGAGGGACATACTGGCCTCCATTTCCAGCAGCTCCTATTAGCCCAGAGCAACGATCCGCGGCCAACGGGAGCTGTGATCGGTCGGACCTGCAGATGGGGCAGGTAAACACACCAGCCCGGCCCGCCAGGGGCTTTCCCTACACAAGCTGCAACCCCTGTTTGAGAAACCCTGATGAATCCCATTGTACAAATCAGTGGTAAGACCGCATTTGGAATATTGTGTACAATTCTGGTCACCCAAGTTCAATAAAGATGAATTTACAACAGGTGCAGAGAAGAGCTACTAAAATGATCAATGAAATGGCAGGCCTATTTTATGAGAGAAGACTGGAAGAGCTTGAGTTGTTTAGTTTATCAAAAAGAAGGATGAGAGGGGATAAGATTGCTCTCTAAAAATACACTAGGGGGTAAATACCAGAACTATTTTAGTTAGAGGACAAAGTTGGTACAAGAATAAATGGCTATAAAGTATCATGGACAAATTCAGGTCGGAAATTAGAAAGCAGCTCCTAGCTATCAGAGGGGTGAGGAACAGCCTCCCAATAGGAACTGTGAGGGCGAACAACTTAATTAGTTTTAAAGAGACAGTTGGACAAATTTATGAGTGCAATTGTATGAGGGGGTTTCTTGTGATGGTCGGGGGGCAGACTCAACAGCCCTGGGGCTCACTGCTGGTTTATGTCTTATGTTCCTAAAGCTCATGCATCAGGGTTTCAGCTGGCAACTGGCAAGGGTCAGGAAGGGATCTCCCCAATGTATTATAAGAGAGTTTTTTATTACTCTCCTTCCTCTGAAGCATCAGGGATGGCCACAGAGATGGGATATTGGGTGGGGTGGGACAGGGCTGTATGGTGGTACCATGTATTCTCTCTCTAGATGCTTGGCTGGCTGGTTCTTGAACTGCTCCTCTCCTGCAAAAAGTGCTAGAGGATCTGTAATGCTCATAACTGGTCAAGAGTTTGGTTTCAGGGCTCAGCAATAAAGGCCATAATTTAACTGAGAACTGTGTGGCTAAGTCCCATAGTCCACTTTAAACATCTCAATTAGTGCCTCTAGCTGCATGAATATAACACCATATTGGAGCACAGACAGCAGGAAGAGGTCTATCTAGTGACAGGGGTAGGCAACCTATGGCACGTGTGCCAAAGACAGCACGCGAGCCAATTTTTAATGGCACGTTGGAGCGTGCCGGGACTCCATGCCATTAAAAATCCTGCCCAGCCCAGCCCGCTCTCCTCTGCCCTCTGCTCCCCCCGCGGGGGGCACGGAGCAGAAGCATAGGCATGCGCACCAGGTGGGCAAATGGCCCCACTCTCCGGGCACGGCAAGCCGCGGGGTCCGCGCTCCGGGGCTGGAGCGCCGTGCTGAGCGCAGCAAGCTGCTGGCTCCCCCGCTGCCTTCTCCCCTCCCCTGGAGCCCTGCTGCCGCGCGCAGCACTCTGGGGGTTGGGGCTGCGTGCTCCCGCGGGGCAGCGTTTGGCTCCACGGGGAGGCAGACACGCTCCCTGCTCAACTGGAGCCATGCCGCCACCGCACGCAGCGCTCTGAGGGTCGTGGCTGTGCGCTCCCACGGGGCAGCGTGTCTGGCTCTGTGTGGAGCCTCAAGGTAAAGGGCCCAGGGCTGTGGGGGTTGGATAAGGGGTGGGGGCAGTCGGGACAGGGAGTAGGGTGGGTTGGATGAGGAGGTGGGATCCCAGGAGGGGTGGCTAGGGGCGGGGGCCTCTGGAGGGGACAGTCAGGGAGCAGGGGGGCTTGGATGGGGCATAGGAGTCCCGGGGTTTGTGAGGGGGCAGTGGGTGGATAGGGGTCAGGGCAGTCAGGGGACCGGGAGCAAGGAGGGTCCTGAGGGGGGCAGTTAGAGTGGGGGGGTCTCTGGAAGGGGTGGTCGGGGGACAAGGAGCTGGGGGGGCTGGATGAGTCGGGAGTTCTGGGGGTCCTGTCAGGAGGCAGGGGTGTGGAGAGGGGTTGGGGCAGGCAGGGGGTTGGATGGGTCGGGAGTTCTGGGGGTCCTATCAGGGGGCGGGGAGCGGTTGGATGGGGCATGGTAGTCCTGGGAGGGTCTGCTTGGGGATGGGAGTGTGGATAAGAGTCGGGGCAGTCAGGGGACAGGTAGGGGGTAGGGTCCAGTCTGGGGACAAGGAACAGGGAGGCTTAGATAGAGGGCGGAGTCCTGGGGGGCAGTTGGGGGCAGGGGTCCCAGGAGGGGGTAGTCAGAGGACAAGGGCCAGCGGGGTTGGGAGTTCTCAGGGGGGGCAGTCACCCAGCCCTCTCCCCTGAGCCCTGACCCTCCCCTCCACACACACACACCATGCCTTCTGCCCTGAGCCCCGCACACCCCCCAGGATACTGCCCTGAGCCCTGTACCTCCCTCATACACACCCAGTCCTCTGCTTGACTCCTTCATCCCTCCCCAATCCTAGCCCTGACTCTGGCACCCCCACCCATACCTAGCCCCCTCTCTGCCCTGACACTTCCAGCCCCCAGCCCTGATTCCAGCCCAGCCCTAGACCTCTGGGTCCTGGCTGCCGGCCCTGCACAGTCCACTGCTGGTCTGGGGTTCTGGCTGACGGACCCCTGCCAGCCGGGGTCCCAGTGGCAGGCCTTGCTCATCCCGCTGCCGGCCTATGTGAACAGAACCCCAGACCAGCAGCAGGCTGAGCGGGCCGGCGGCGTAAGATCAACATTTTAATTTCATTTTAAATGAAGCTTCTTAAAACATTTTGAAAACCTTGTTTATTTTACAATACAACACTAGTTTAGTTATATAATATATAGACTTATACAGAGAGACCTTCTAAAAACATTAAAATGTATTACTGGCACGCAAAACCTTAAATTAGAGTGAATAAATGAAGACTCGGCACACTGCTTCTGAAAGGTTGCCAACCTCTGATCTAGTGTCTCAATAATTTCTTTTGGTGTGTTCCCTGGAAATGTCCCATCAAAATACAGACCTGGACCAACATCACTTACACTGTGAAATCCATTAGGATTGCAGTATAAAGTGACACAAGCTGCATTTGAAAATATGCTAACATACTGAAACAGCTGACAGATAAGAACACAAAATAAGGAAAAACTCTAGCAAGTATTTGAATAGACAAAAATATCCCTCTGCAACATTTCTGGAGTCTGCAGTATGCAATGTGACATTAGGGCTTTCCAGTCAACAGGGAGCAGAATGCTTGATTGAAAATAGTAATTTTTGCTCCATTGTACTGTGTGTCAACGCAATAAAAGCTTGATATTCTATAATTGGCACCCAGAGAAATGCTTTCTTCAACATAAACAATGTAATGCAGTGTAATTACAAATGAACATAGGATACAGTTTTGGGCACTGAGGTCTGCACAAGCATTCTTAATAGACTCATATCAGAAAGATCTATTTCAAATCACTGTGTTGGAAGCGTTTGGACATTTGACTTTACCAACAAGAAACTAATACAAAGGAAGAAGCCACAACGAAGAGGAATAATTGACAAGATGTTTTAAGAAAGAAATTTGATGGTTACCAAGTATGGACCAGGTTTATAGTTTAGAAAAATGTGGATTTAGACTTCTGCATGATGCCCACATAGGCCATACTCCTAGCAGGATCTTATCATAGATGTGAGGTCAGTGATGAGATGGACTTGGCTAAGATCTGCACACTTCTGTTGGCTACATACTAAATAGAACGGAACATTTGTAAAGAGGCTTTTGCTCGCACTACATTAAGAATGGAAGTTTGGCCTTCTCTGCATAGGAAAGTTGTAGCAGTTAATTTACCTGTTTTAAAACCAATTTAGTTAAACCAATGCAAACCCCATGTGTGTACTCCTCATTCAGTTTAGGAGTGGCTTATTTTGGTTTAGTTTAAACCTGTTCCCAAATGATTTAAGCAAACCTAAAAAGCCACTACTAAACCAAAATAAGTGTCCATATAGGGGTTTGCATCAATTTAAGTAAACTGGTTTAATTTCACACTTTAGGTGAAAATGATGCAACATTCTCATGTAGACAAGTCCTTAATTAACCCTAAGCCTTTGTCAGTGTGAGGAAAATGCTACAGAGCACCCCACACTCATGAATAAAAACAACTTCTATAGATGCCTAAACAAAGGAAATTCGAGTTTTCTGCCCCAGGTATTCATTTGTACATGGTTAACTTTTGGTACATTTCTTGAGGACAATTTTTTTAACTGCTGGTTTTTGAATGATCAGTGTTTTATTTAATTTCTTTGTATAATAAAGAAACAATAACGGTATTGTTACACATTTGACTGGGTATTGTTACTCACAGACAACCACACCTGTGGAAGATCAGAAGTGTTCCAGCTGTTTCCCATGCCTGGTAATCTCCCAGAGGTGTGATTTTTTCAGGATACCAATAATCACATTTTGTGTGTTCATATAAAAGGTGCTATGTATCATCAAATCAAAAATTCGCCAACCTTGCCATGCTGAGTTTGTGACTTAATCCTAAAACCACACCTAAATAAAAAATGTAAGTCTGATTTGCTGTAACTAAGTAAACTGTAACCTTTTATTCAATATCTTAATTATATAATAAAACCTAATCATGTAGTTATTGTACTGGCCATTTTCTTTAGTTATCCGTTAACAAATTGCCTAAAACATTACACAGTACATACTGTATATAAATAAATATCAAATCACATAAATACAATGACATTTTTCAACAGTCATATCTGTCTAGTGTTGCTGACTTTCCAAGATATATTTATTATGGTGACTAATATATTATCATAACATTAAGCAACAAAATCTCTTTATCTCATTAGTTTTTAGTATCAGTCATCAGGTTTATTAGCACAAGGACTATTTGTGTGTCCCCTTGAAGTCCATAAGAGATTTGCCTTGGTAAAATCTGCAGCATTTGGACTTTTCACCCCAGATGCTAAGCCTCTCGAGGTTAACATTATGTGATAACTCAGGCACTTCCCACATCTTTTCTGCATTTGGCAGTAACAAGCTTTGCATAAGTCTTCATATTAAAAGGCATCAAAATAGTATGCAGTGAAGATCTGCTATTTTAATAGAGTGAACCTCAATTTTATGAATACCAATCTTATGAATGACCAGTTTTTCCAGACCAGGCAAAAAACGCCACGTAACACAAGTGATGTCGCCAAAGAACAAAATGACATTCCTTTGCATTCCGATGCCTTCAATGCATTGGAAAATTGCTTTGCAGTGGCCCGAAGGACAAGAAGAAAGCAATGCCGTACACCATGCCTACTTTAATTTTGAGATGTACACTTTTGTTTTTTTTGATTTTATGAACACCTCAGTTAGTTTGTAAAACAGGGTTTCTGCTGTAGCTTCATAAAAACAATAGCAATAGATTAGATAAGATGAATCACTACATTGTTCTGGTATTAGCAATTCCTATGCACCTGACTTGTTGGTTGAGTCCTTGCCAGTTCACAAGAACTCAGCAAAGCTTGCAGGAATTTAGACCGGATGATTCTCAGAATCAAGATATTCCAAAACCAACCATTAAAGTAGTTCCCTCTGGTTTCATCAGGAAAATATGAATTTCAGTGGAGCTAGGTTGATTTACACCAGCTGAGGATATGGCCCACAATATAACAGAGGATAAGTAACAGAAAGCCTTTACTTTTGGGTTGTTCCACAGCACCAGGCTATGTGACTGTCCCGTAAATTTATTTTTTCGCTTTTCAGAACTCGGCCTTTGTTCTGAATAGGTCAGTTTCCTACAGAGGCAGAATCTACAGCTACCCACAGCTTATGCAGCTAGGAAAGTTGCATATAGACCATGCTGGACAAAAGACTACTGCATTTTTTTTAAATCTCAAGACAAATACAATTCTGTATTGTAAGAACAACAATATCTAACACCAGGCATCCAAGGAAGATAGTCCTTAAAACAACTGATTAGATTTCCTAATATTCTGAAGTGCTGTGTGTGTGCACTGAGCAACTAGCAATCAGGCACTGGGTTCATTCAGCTAATTTAATGCCCTCTGCTACCATGTCATTCTTATATTAATTAATTTCACCTAATACACATGAATACCACATGCAATGTTGTGATGGCCTCTATCTTGACTGACACACTGAGAATTGAACTGAAGACCTACAGCGCTCATCTTCATAACTTATCACTCCAAAACCACAGTCAAGACCTGGTGGTGTCTCTTATTTTGAATAGTTCTTCGGGGGGTGCAGGAAGTTGAAAGAGCATACTACATCAGGCAACGTTCAAGCATTCGCTTACGCTTTCCACATTCACATCAGGGGTCATTCCTCAGCTTCAGCTTGATCATATTGCCTCCCAGTCTTTGCCACCCAACCTCTTGTTCAGTTGAGAATATACCAGTGTTTTGATTTGAGGTCTGTGTCTGAAGGGGTTGTTCTGAAGAAAACAGATTCTCCAAGGTCAGTGGGACTTCCTGCCATTTTGTTACTTTGTAGCCTTCTACAGTGGTATTTTGGGGTTAAGAGATTTTTAGAGGCAAAGCTATTTCTGGACTTCAGCCTCTTAGGTAGCAGAATGTGTCCATGTAATGGATGTCCTGGATTATGCACCTGTTTCTGTCTCTCCATTTTATTAAAGCCCTCCCACCTCACTGATGATGGTGCAGTCCCCATCAGGCAGTAGAATGGCAGCATGGAAGTCAGTTTCAAAGTCCCTCTGATGATCCTACAGGATTCATTGAGTTCAGTATTAATTTTGTGTGCAGTGCACATCTGCAAAGCTAAATGCATCAGCTAAAGAGCCATGGTTCTCTAACTTGGGTTGTAACAGAGTCATATGTTCTGTAGAACAAGCACACTCCTAATGGGTAGAATTTTAGTGATATGCAGTAATGCTTTCACACCAGGCTTCCCCAACAGCCCAGAGTTTAATTTTTAGTCACTTTGATACAGGGACTATAAAACTTTATAATATTATACATTTCCACTGAAATATCAACCTGAGACCTGAGCAGAATCATGGGTGGCACTTTGTTTCCGCTGCACTTTGATATGCTATCCAAGCACAGCACATAACAGCTGCTTCCATTTTTCTAGTTTAACAGTTCAGCCCCTTTAACTACTAATTCAGCATCAACTAGCATATATTGCCAGAGTAAACTACCCACAGGGGCAGGTCTGTGCATAAAATTATTTTTCAATGGTTGTGCTGCAACAGGAGCATCATTTTAACCAACCTAAACTGCATTTTGACATTGCACTAAGCATTTCCTAATTACTCAATGACCTTTTTTGTAGAATAGCTTACTATTAGTGTTCCATTAATCTATGGCTCATGGGTACCAATTTATTGCTTATACTCTTGGAATTTTAATAATAGCATCCAGGAATTGTCACAACTGTAGCTTCATTTATTCCACTGTTTCCTTTGAAAAAAAAATCAGTATTAAAAATCCTTACAAATAGAAAAGCTATGAAGCCGTGAAGAGAATTTCTTCAGTTTGACGGGGGTTTGTTTGGTTTTAGGAGCAATAAACTTCTATATTCCAAATAGAGTATTTTATTCAAGTGATTGACATCTCAATATACTGCTAGACAGAATGAAGAATGCTTGGTTTTAGGAAGGTAAAAACAAATAGGCATTTCATGGGAATGCCTTACTGTTTAATAACAAGGCCAATTAATGTCTAAACACTATAATTCAGAACGGCAGTGCCACTAAAGTTCCAATAAACACATCTTTAAAGAAATATCTGGGTCTCTTCAAATATTTCCTGGTAGCACCAAAAAAAGACATGAACGTGCTATCTAAACTTTGAACTGCTCTGATCAGTCTGATGATTATAAAAATATCAGGGCTACTTATCTCTCTAAAGATCATTAGTATTTTTCTATATTTGGTGGCAGGAAGGATTTACTGCACCACAGCTCAGAGTCAAATCCAAAATCTGTTTTTACAACATCTTCTGTACTCATGGAGGAGTTTATGAGGACAACGTACAGGATACATTTTCCATGCTGAAAACGTGGAGAAAGCTGGTTGCAGTAGTAAAGCATGAACTAATACAGGAAATGGAATTTATCAGCTGCAGAAGAGAACAAAGAGCATGGGAAGAATTCCATGTATTATATGCAATTTGGCAAAAATAGTACATGTGATTCTAAACAAGAGACCTGGTTAAGAAACATGGACCTTCTGTTTACACACACTTTCTGCATTTCTTGGTAAATTTCTTTTTACATTTCCTGCTCCCGTTGAAGGGAATAAGAGTTTTGCCATTGATTTCAATGGAATTAGGATTTTACTCTTACATCTGTATTGGTACTGAAGAGTCATACAAAGGTCTGCAAGTTTTTCCCACTGAAAGGGAATGGGTCAAATCATAATTACTTGATGTACATTCCCTTTTCTCCAATCATACTGCATAACATCCCAAGGAAAACTTGTAATTACTTCTGTTTTATATTGCCATTTTGACCCACCAATAAGAGAGAAATGTAAGATATTTTGTTGTTACAGTCAAAAATAAAATATAATGAAGCCATGTCCAATGCTAGCTATCAAAATTACACTTATCTTATGTGAAATAGTGTGGACCATCAGTTAATGATGGGGATCAGGCCCTTGAAGGATAACAGCAGACAACATCAAGAATCATAGCCCTAAATATTAGACACTTCTACCTCCTAAAATCTGATAATGCCTCTCTTCGCTCTTTTGTTAAATTAATCGCAATAAATTTTGTGACCAGCAGGTATGTAACAGTGTCTTCTTTTTATAAAGCACTTGAAAACAGCAGGAAAAAAATATCACTGTACATAGTATCAGTTACTACTGTTAGCTGTACAAAAACTCAGTGTAACTAACTCTCTACTCTCTTTTACTGACTAAAATCTCACCCTAATAGATATTTTCAGTTTGAGATTGTCTTTTAATTACTTGTGCTACTCAGATCAGATGTTTTCAAGAAGTACTGAATCAAGACATTAGACTAACAAGGATCCCTGGATGTAGTCCAATAGGAAATTGATCTCAGACTGGCTAAACTAGCCATCTGACCTGAGCACCACAAATCAAGACTAATATTTTACATTATTTCAACCTGATCTTAATTGCAAGAAGAAACTTACAAAGAAAGGTGATTGTGATAAGGCAGAATCCTGAGAAGTTTACATGTGTTACAATCTATTTCAATTTTAACTTCATAAACACAAGAAAAGTCCTAGATACTGCATCAAATGGGCATGCAATAACAACCAAAATTGCAGTCTTTAAAATGTCATAAGAATGAATTAATGAATTACATTTGTACCAGTTACTGTTCTAGTTACAATTATCACCAGGAGAATGGATTTATAATGTGGTGGTTCCTGTTCTCATTACAATCATTCTCATGAGAACATATAATCAGAATTTTAATGACTCATCCATTCTGTGAGAGATGGCTGTAAAAATGTATTAATTGGACCTTTTCAATGTTCTGTTATTTGATTTGTTGGTTATTCTTATTCTCTCCTGTCTCTAGCATGTATAAATTGTCAGAAAATACAGGCATGGACAGTGAGTCAAAGCATGTCAGTTTATTTTTTTCTTCCAATGTGGAGATTGTGCTCTTATGGCCCTCTTTAGATACCACACAGAGGGTACGTCTACACTACAGGATTATTCCGATTTTACATAAACCGGTTTTGTAAAACAGATTGTATAAAGTCAAATACACGCGGCCACACAAAGCACAATAATTCGGTGGTGTGCGTCCATGTACCGAGGCTAGCATCGATTTCTGGAGCGTTGCACTGTGGGTAGCTATCCCGTAGCTATCCCATAGTTCTCACAGTCGCCCCCGCCCACTGGAATTCTGGGTTGAGATCTCAATGCATGATAGTGCAAAAACAGTGTCGCGGGTGATTCTGGGTAAATGTTGTCACTCATTCCTTCCTCCATGAAAGCAATGGCAGACAATCATTTTGCGCCCTTTTTCCCTGGATTGCACTGGCAGACACCATAACATGGCAACCATGGACCCCTTTTGCCTTTTGTCACTGTCACTGTACGTGTACTGGATGCCGCTGACAGAGGCAGTACTGCAGCGCAACACAGCAGCATTCATTTGCCTTTGCAGGGTAGCAGAGATGGTTACCAGTCGTTCTGTACCGTCTGCTGTGCCATTGAAAACTGGCGATGAGATGACGGTTATCAGTCGTTCTGTACCGTCTGCTGTGCCATTGTAAATTGGCGATGAGATGACAGTTATCAGTCGTTCTGTACTGTCTGCTGCTGTCATGGGTGCTCCTGGCTGACCTTCACTGAGGTCGGCCGGGGGCGCAAAGACAAAAATGGGAATGACCCCCTGGATCATTTCCTCCTTTATGTTGTATCTAAAAATAGAGTCAGTCCTGCCTAGAATCTGGGGCAAGTGTACTAGAGAAGCAGCGTATCAGAGAACCAGAGAGCACAGCCGCTTCGTGTCAGATCCCGCAGAAATGATGAGCTGCATGGCATTCTAGGGGGTGTCTGTGCAACAACTCCACCTGTTGCTTCCTTCCTCCCCTAACCCTTCTGGGCTATCATTGCAGGGTCCCCCCATTTGTGTGATGAAGTAATAAAGAATGCAGGAATAAGCAACACTGACTTTTTAGTGAGATAAAATGAGGGGGAGGCAGCCTCCAGTTGCTATGATAGTCCAGGCAGGGCATTAAACGGTGGAGGGCAGAGGTGCACAGCATCCTGCTGCTATGATAGTCCAGGCAGTACAGAATCTTTTCTTTAGACATGAAAGGGGGGGGTGCTGATGGAGTTCAGCCCCCAATTGCTATGATGAGGACGGTTACCAGCCGTTCTGTACCATCTACTGGGAATGACCAGGAGTCATTCCTGTTTTTACCCAGGCGCCCCTGGCCGACCTCACCTGAGGCCAGCCGGGAGCACTCACGGGCTGATGACGAGGACGGTTACCAGTCCTACTGAACTGTACCGTCTGCCACCGGGGAAGGGAGGGAAGAGGATGCTGCTGTTCATTGCCCCAGCACCGTGTCTACCAGCAGCATGCAGTAGACATACGGTGACACTGAAAAAAGTCAACAAATGATTTTTTTCCCTTTTATTTCACGGGGAGGGATGGGGAGTAAATTGATGAGATATACCCTGAACCACCCCGGACAATGTGTTTGACCCTACAGACATTGGGAGCTCAGCCAAGAATGCAAATACTTTTCAGAGACTGCGGGGACTGTGGGATAGCTGGAGTCCTCAGTCCCCCCTCCCTTCCTCCATGAGCATCCATTTGATTCTTTGGCTTTCCGTTACGCTTGTCACACAGCACTGTGCTGTGGACTCTGCATCAGAGCCTAGAGATTTTTTTCAAATGCTTTGGCATTTCGTCTTCTGTAACAGAGCTCTGATAGAACAGATTTGTCTCCCCATACAGCGATCAGATCCAGTATCTCCCGTACGACCCATACTGGAGCTCTTTTTGGATTTGAGACTGCATCGCCACCCGTGCTGATCAGAGCTCCATGCTGGGCAAACAGGAAACGCAATTCAAAAGTTCGCAGGGCTTTTCCTGTCTACCTGGCCAGTGCATCCAAGTTCAGATTGTTTTCCAGAGCGGTTACAGTGGAGTACTGTGGGATACCGCCCAGAGGCCAATACCGTCGATTTGCGGCCACACTAACGCTAATCCGATATGGTAATACCAATTTCAGCGCTACTCCTCTCATCGGGGAGGAGTACAGAAACCGGTTTAAAGAGCCCTGTATATCGATATAAAGGGCCTCGTTGTGTGGACGGGTGCAGCGTTAAATCGGTTTAACGCTGCTAAAATCGGTATAAACGCGTAGTGTAGACCAGGCCACAGACTGAGTACAGCAGTTTATTGCTTTAAGCTATCGTTACAATTGTTGAATTTCTTCTTCAGTATTAGAGGAATAGTCAGACCCTAAAAGTAAATATTCAGAGCAGGAATGATAAAAACATATTTACAATGGACAGAATACATTACAAATGATCAATTTTAATAAGCAGACACTTACCATTATCTTCAGTGTGTTTTCCACTGAAGGAAAGGAGGCTCAGTTAAACCCCAGCACATCAGATGACACCCCAAAGGGCCCAAACCTGTCACAGCACCCGTTGACCTTGGGGATAAAAAAAATGGTGGAGGAAAAATTTCTCCACAAAGCCTATTTGAAAGAAGTCACCAAAGACACATATAGCACTGTTGCAGTGAAATGAATCCTTTCTGATAGCTAGCAGATCATTCATTATGAAATACATGTTCATGAATCTAAGCTTTACGGTGTTACGTATTAGGAAATGAAAAAAGACAAGCATAGTGTTCAGCTAAACAATAAAAACACAGGTCTTTACAGACCAAGAGGACTTACATGCAATGCAGCTTAAAATACAGCTACTTGGCTACAACAAGTTGAAGCAACCATATTTACCTGTTGGACAACAGGTTTTAGGATCCTTCTTGTCTGTGACAGTGTCACCTTAATTATTTTTTCTTTCTCCCTAGTCTGGATGCTTTGAACAAAGCTTTGACCCATATTTAGCCTTTTAAGTTTTTTTTCAAACAATGCATGTATCTCACTTATAATGGTAGCGACACCCAAATATTGTCTGACCTCATTTATGTAGCTAATGAGCCATCCTTGAAGAGAGTTGTGTTGTGCTATATTTTCAAAATCCTGGGTCATTATATTGCTGACCTGACACACGTAGGAGCATGTTATGCTGGTGAAGTTGTTGTATACAAGTGACCTTGGAACAGTAATTCCCAGGAACATTAGGGTCTTGGCATATCCAAGCGGCAATGTTTTCGGCTTCCACAGAAGATGCAAAATGCTCACTGCTTCACTCTTACAGCAGCCCCTACAGTCTAATACATGGAGTGGAACCAACAGCAGCCTCTCAGGAGGCTATGTGTCCTGCTTCTGGAAACTGGAGGAAAATGCGACAACAAACCAATTTAGGGGATTAGAAGTAAACAGGTGAGCAGTTAGCCCACATTACAGAATGAGACTGAACCCATTTTGGATGGTCTGCACCTATATCTGATGACAGTGACAGATTTGCAGCATGCAGTAGTCATAATATTTATCCAAACTACAGCACTGCCATCAAAGCTGATGCTTATTGTGGTAAAAGCATAGGATTATGAATCATGAGATCTGGCTGGGTCTACACTGCTTTGCTGCAGTTTCACAGATAGACCAAAGGAAGTCATTTCACCCCAGTCTGTGCCTCGGCTTCCCCACTTATACAATCGCAATACCCACCTCACAGTATTACCACCAGCCCATGCCATCATCTTCCTGCTCTTAAGACAAGGCTGCAACACATGAAAAATTTTAAAGCAATAAACGTGGGTGTCAGAAACTCTTCACAGCACATCTTTCATCAAAGCTGATTTTCTGTAGGAGAACAGAGGCCGTACAAACCAATTGGTATGGACAGGAATCTTAATTTGCAGTGAGGAAGCAGCCCCATGTTCTTCAGGATGCAGGTAGGGGATGGCTACAGAAATGCAGACCCAGCAGGTTGAATCCTACCTTTGGATATACTGAGGTGGAAATCCCACCTGCCATAGATTTAGATCAAGGCAAGTTGATTGAGATGATTTACTCTGGGGGATAGGATCTTGTTCACAGCAGAACTCACCCAGGATACAGAGGTCTTCAGGAACACAGTCTATGGCTTGCTGAATGGCATGCCAGTGTCAGATACAGTTTTCTAAGGGACAGGATAAGCTGGTTTTATATGCACATTTTTAGTTTGTGTGAATCATGCCTCTATAAAGCTGTGCCCTTTTCCTACCAAAGAAAACACCTATGGTGCCATTATTCAGGTGTCTCTCTTTCAGCAATGCAGCAACCTAAAATAAGTCGTAACAGACACAGAAAGGCAAGTGTTCTCTGACACGGAGTTTTCTATTTCTCAGCACTACCTCTCCATAAATATCAGTACCTGATATTTGCTCTTTTGATATTTAGCCATTTCACCAACGGCACCAAATGCATTTCATTAGTGTTTACTAGCTTTTCAGTCACACACAGCTTTTCAGTCACATGCACCCGCATGTGCGCACGCACACATCACAGTCTGTGGTTGAGTGGATCATCCATCGTTAAATTTCTTAGTCTTCCCAGTTTTAAGCATGCAAGAAAAAAAAAGTTTGACAGTTCTGAAGCATTGTATTGTCCAGAACCAGAATGTGCACAGAAATATTTTGTGCTCATTAGGTTATCAGCAATTAAGACTTGTTCCCATTTTCTTGGACACATTCTTTCAGAAGTTTGCAATAGAATCTCTTTGACTGCACTGACAGATTTTGGCATACAGAAATATACTCTCCATGGTGAAATCCTTGAGACAGCAATGGAGAGCGAGACTACAGCTAATGAGGTCAACCCGGCAATACACTTCATTGTTCTGGTATGCCGTTCCCAACATTGTTTTGTCCAGTCAGACCCCACGATCTCAGCTTACTAATAGACATTGCAGTCCAAGTATTGTTTGAAAGAATTTAGGACAAGGGAGCCTAGAGACTTGCCAGAACACATACCATATTTTATTCAGCTTGCATAAAATAACAGAAAGGGGAGGAAGAACGGATTACGTGGTGTGACAAGGTGTAAAGATCCTATATAGCCCCAGGGAGTAAGAGGTTAATTTAAACGAAGCTTCTCTCCTCCCTAGCCCAAGTATTCAAGGGAAGGGCTGCAGGAGGGCTATTTGGGAAAATGCCTTTAGGAAGGCAGGACTGCACTCCCAGGGTCATGTGACTGGGTTGAACCCAACATGGGGAATTGCCATGGTTTGTTTACTATAACAATAAAAGCAGCAGCAACTAGATTCTTCTATGGTAGTATCCGAGCACCTTGCAGGCATGCATAAATTGTATCCTCTCCATTTTACAGACAGAACTGATGCATAGAAAGAACTTGCCTGAGGTCTGTTTGTTGCACAGCTGGGAATGCAGACCCAGATCTTCCGAATCCAGACCACTGCCTTAGCCACAAAGCCATCCTCACGCCTTACATTAACATACTCGGATTTCTCATTAAAAGCATTCCTACGAGAGAGAGTCCTTGCTGACTGCGACCATATTTGTTGTTTTTCTGCAGAGTCATTCCAGCAGCTCACAAGGATACATTCCCTTTTAGTTAAGATGCATGCTACATGCTCTTCCCGGCCCTCAAGATCACAGCCTCAGAAGTGGCCCCTCTACAGTTTGGTTCAGGCCTTGGCTACACTGGAGAGTTGCAGCGCTGGTGGTGGCTTTACAGCGCTGCAACTTACTCACCGTCCACACTTGCAAGGTGCATACAGCGCTGCATCTCCCTGGATACAGCGCTGCATGTACTCCACCTCTGCCTGGGGAATAACGACTGCAGTGCTGGTGATGCAGCACTGCTCCGCCAGTGTGGTCACCAAAAGCGCTGTTATTGGCCTCCAGAGGTATTCGGAGGTATCCCAGAATGCCTGCTCGGCCACTCTGCTCATCAGTTCGCACTCTACTGCCCTGGCCTCAGGTGACCCGCCCTTTAAATGCCCTGGGAATTTTAAAAATCCCCTTCCTATTTGCTCAGCCAGGTGTGGAGTGCAATCAGTGAATCTTTCCAGGTGACCATGCCTCCACGCGCCAAACGAGCCCCAGCATGGAGCAATGGCGAGTTGCTGGACCTCATCAGTGTTTGGGGAGAGGAAGCTGTGCAGTCACAGCTGCGCTCCAGCCGTAGGAACTATGTTACCTATGGGCAGATATCAAGGGCCATGTCCAGCACGCGGTGCAGTGCAGGATTAAAGTGAAGGAGCTGTGGAGTGCCTATTGCAAAGCCCGTGAGGGAAACCGCCGCTCTGGTGCTGCCCCCACGACCTGCCGTTTTTACAAAGAGCTTGACGCGATACTTGGGGGTGACCCCACCGCCAATCCGAGGACCACGATGGACACTTCAGAGTGGGGAGAGGAGGTGGAGGCGGAGGAGGAGGAAGGGGAGGAGGAAACCGAGAGTGAGGGTACTGGGGTGGAGTGAGACACCCCGGAGTCCCAGGAGGCATGCAGCCAGGGGCTCTTCTCAAGCCAGGAGGAAGGTAGCCAGTCGCAGGAGCTGGTACTTGGTGAAGGACAAGCAGAGGAGCGGGTTCCTGGTAAGTGGCTTTTATTTTCAGGATGGAAATGTTTCGGGAGAGGAGGGAGGGTTAGGGCTGCATGCACGCATGCCTAGATGTGGAACAGCCCATTGATGTGGTCTATCACGTCGCAGTAATCGGCCTCGGTAATCTCTTCAAAAGTTTCAGCCAGAGCGTGGGGAATGCACTTGCACAAGTTTATAGGGAGAGCCACTGTGGTCCTTGTCCCAGTCAGGCTAACGCGTCCGTGCCACTGTGCCGCGAGGGGTGGGGGGACCATTGCTGCACACAGGCAAGCTGCATAGGGGCCAGGGCAGAATCCGCATTGCTGTAGAAGACCCTCCTGCTCTTCCCAGGTGACCCGCAGCAGCGAGATATCTTCCAGGATTAACTCCTGTGGAAAATGTTGGGAGACTGTTCACTGTAGTTGCCCCCTGCAGCAGTTTGCTTTCCCCAATGCACAGAAACCCCTGCACAGCCCTGAAGCAATCAGTCCCCCTTACTCACCATTTCGGGGCTCCTGTGGGTTACGTGTGCTCTCTTTGGTATGGGAAAATTATGCTAAAATGAAGACTGTAAACTCCTTCACTGTGTGGGAATAACTGTCTGAGATATAAACAATGCTGCTTCTGTTAACTGTTGCCTTTTTTTCCTTTCCACAAGCGACCTTGAGTTTTCAACTGCCCATGTTAACAGCAGCTCAAAGACTGCAAAACCTGCGGAAGAAGCTGCGAAAAAGCAAAGACAACCTCCTGCAAACAATTATGGATCACTCTGCCAGAGAGAATAAAAAACTGCAGAACTGGAGGGAAAGGGAAAGCAGGATCCGCCAGAGAAACGCAGAGGCCAGGAAGAAAAGCACAAAGCAGCTGATAAGCATCCTGGCTTGCCAAGCAGACTCTATCCAGGCGCTCGTAGCCATGCAAGCAGAGCACTACCGCACCGTCCCCAAGCTCCTTCCCTTGTGCCCCAATGTCAGCTCCAAACCCCCTTCCCCAGCATCCAGGTTCTTACCACCACCAGCTGCCTCTAACACCTGTACGTTCACCAGTCAGCCCTGAGAACTATGAACCTTACCCTCTGCACTCAACCCCCATCACCATGCAGTATTTTCATCCTGAAGTGCAGCAGTCATTGCACAGCACTCCAGACAGGACATATTCAAACCTGTGACTGTACAGTTCACCACTCCACCCCCCTACCCCTTTAGGTTCCCAAAATGTTGTGTGTCTGTCAAAAAAGTTATTTTCTTTTCAATAAATGAATTCTTGGCTTTGAAAACAGTCTTTATTATTGCAGAAAGTCAAAGATACCTTAGCCCAGGAAAAGAAACAGGCACTGCAAATCAGCTTAGGAAAAACAGATTCCTACTAACATTGTAACCACTGCACTTCATTCCCGTGCCAGGCACCAAACATTACTGTTGGTTTTCAGCCTCAAATTCCTCCCTCAAGGCATCCCTAATCCTTGTAGCCCTGTGCTCGGCCTCTCTAGTAGCCCTGCTCTCTGGCTGTGCAAATTCAGCCTCCAGGCGTTGAACCTCGGAGGTCCATGCCTGACTGAATGTTTCACCCTTCCCGTCACAAATATTATGGAGGGTACAGCACGTGGATATAACCGCAGAGATGCTGCTTTCCCCTAAGTCTAGCTTCCCATACAGAGATCGCCAGCGCCCTTTTAAACAGCCAAAAGCACACTCCACAGTCATTCAGCACCAGCTCAGCCTGTAGTTGAACCGGTCCTTGCTCCTGTCAAGCTTCCCTGTATACGGTTTCATGAGCCAAGGCACTAAGGGGTAAGTGGGGTCTCCAAGGATCACAATGGGCATTTTGACGTCCCCTACTGTGATCTTCCGGTCTGGGAAAAAAGTCCTGGCCTGGAGCTTCCTGAACAGGCCACTGTTCCAAAAGATGCGTGCATCATGCACCTTTCCAGGCCAGCCTGTGTTAATGTCAATGAAACGCCCACAGTGATCCACAAGCACCTGGAAGAACCATAGAGAAATATTCTTTCCGATTAATGTACTCGGATGCTAGGTGGGGTAGTGCTAGAATAGGAATATGTGTCCCATCTATTGCCTCTCCACAGTTAGGGAAACCCATTTGTGCAAAGCCATCCAGAATGTCCTGCACGTTCCCCAGAGTCATGGTTCTTCTTAGCAGGATGCGATTAATGGCCCTGCAAACTTGCATCAAAACGATTCCAACGGTCGACTTTCCCACTCCAAACTGGTTCCTGACCGATCGGTAGCTGTCTGGAGTTGCCAGCTTCCAGATTGCAATAGCCACCCGCTTCTCCACTGGCAGGGCAGCTCTCAGTCTCGTGTCCTTGTGCCGCAGGGTGGGGGCGAGCTCAGCACACAGTCCCATGAAAGTGGCTTTTCTCATCCAAAAGTCCTGCAGCCACTGCTCGTCATCCCAGACTTCCATGACAATGTGATCCCACCACTCAGTGCTTGTTTCCCGAGCCCAAAAGCGGCGTTCCATAGTGCTGAGCATTTCTGTGAAAGCCACAAGCAATGTCGTGTCGTACGTGTCAGGCGATTCGCAATCATCGTTGGACTCCTCATCACTTTGGAGCTTAAGGAATAACTCAACTGCCAAACGTGATGTGCTGGCAAGACTCGTCAGCATACTCCTCAGCAATTCGGGCTCCATTTCCCACAGAAATCGTGCTGCACAGAAACCATTGGAAGAGTCACAATGGCGCCAAACGTGGACGGAAAAACAGCGACTGCTGGGATGTAAAGCGATGCATCATGGGGTGTTGGGACAGGAAGCGGAATGACCCGTACCCTTCTGTCCCCAAAATGGGATGAGGTGCTCTGTGGGATAGCTGCCCATAATGCACCACTCCCAACAGCGCTGCAAATGCTGCAAATGTGGCCACACTGCAGCGCTGGTAGCTGTCAGTGTGGCCACACTCCAGCGCTTTCCCTACACAGCTGTACGAAGACAGCTTTAACTCCCAGCACTGCAGACCTCCAAGTGTAGCCAAGGCCTCAGTCACCACAGGAATAATTTGAGTATACTTCCCAATAACTCTAAAATGATCTATGTCTTCAAGTGTCCAATGCTCTGCTCCCCTTATGTCAGCAGAGGGCAAAGCACTGGGCTGGAGAGACCAATCTGGAGCGGAGAAGCAGCAACTTAGTAAGTAACTGCCCCAAACCTGCCCACTGTTCCAATACTGTGCACTGGATGCTCCATAGTAATGGACAGCAGAGTGGTAAACTGCTCTACACAATATGAACTCTTGAGAAAGGGCTGAAAGTCTGTGAACATTCATGCTTCTAGGACACAACTCTCCCTCCACATTAGCAACCTAGAGGTGGCCATGTGCAGCCATGGTGGAGGACAGAGCATGGGAGTCAGCAATGATGTCAGAACCAAGAGGTATGCCCAGAGAGCACATCAAGAAACAAGCTGTAGGCAACCTACAAGATTTGAGCTAGATTCCTAGCCACATCTCTCTGCCACGGGAGCTACATTTCCATTCATCTGATGGGATGATGAGAAAGAAAAAACTATGGCAAGAAGCTTTTGGTATTTGAGAGTACTTTTTTCTGCTTGGCTCAGGTAGGGGGCTTGAGCTCCTGCTTTGCCTTTAACCCTCACCCTCCCCCAGTCTTTGATAAATGCTTATAGAATGTTTATAGAAATTATTCTCTCTCGGTTAACTCAACCATATAATCAGCCACATAATTTCCACGATCTAATGAAAAACTCAAGCAAAATCCTGTATACAGTTTTGGCCTTGATCCAAAGTCCACTGAAGTGAACAGAAAAACTTCTGTTGACTTCAATAGGCTTTGGATTAGGTCTGTCTCATTGTTTTCGCTAATTTCTTCAACAAGGAAAAAGCACATGCTGCTGCACTGCCTCACTCTAACGTTGTAGTTTAGCACTGAATTGTACTTATGAACCAGTCTGTTTCAACCAAATCCAAGTACCATCACTCAGCCTACTAAGTTACCATAGCCAGAGACAACGTACTCTACCTCTAACAGATAAAGCGATTCATTTCCTCACAAGAGGCAGCATGTATTAGATGAAAAAGGGCAATCTTTTAAAAATCTAATAGCTCAGAGGCTGATGAGTTCATCCTCCTCCTCTCCCTCCCCCAAAGATGTATTCAGTCTCACTTGAAACAATAAATTTGTTTTGTCACCCTAGACTTGATTTAGGAGGACAAACTTCCTTTCTTTGTAACACCCGACAATTGTGTTGAGTCGTAAACTTTGTTAATTACAGGCTTTTTTAACCAGGAAGGTCAGCTTTTGATTACACACACTCGTCCTTCTCCTCTAGTAGGCAAGACTTGTCCCTTCCTTCAGAGGATGATTTTGGGGGGCAACCTAGATAACAGCAGCCATAATCTGTAAAAATATCCTTTCATAAAGAGGGAAATATGAATTTAATATTTCACTTGTGGGTTTGTGCTTGAGTGTCACCGAGACTCTCCCAAGGATCTTGGCCTGAATTCTCTAATCCCAACGTCCACAGAAATCACAGAGGAAGAATGACTTGCATGATGCCTTTTTAAGAATGACCTTGTGACATGTTAGCTCATGCTGATGTCAATGGGACTTACTCATGGAGTAATATACTACTCACCTTGCATAAGAATGGAAGAACTTTCCTCTATCCAAGGTACTTGAACGGCCCTTATCACCACAGTATCTGAGCACCTCACAATCTTTAATGTATTTATCCTCATAACATCCCTGTGAGGAAAGGAAATGCCATTATCCCCATTTTTCAGAGCGGGAACAGGTGTACAGAAAGACCAAATCCAAGACTAAGTGACTTGCCTACGGACACCCTGGAAATCTGTGGCAAAGCAGGGAAATGAACCCACATCTCCCAAGCCCATGCTGCCACAGAGGTGTAATCAGTAAAGTCATGGCTGTAAAAAAAGCCAGAAATGGCTGAGAACTTAAAACCTGGGTAGTAAAAGACTGCAAAACCCAGTGGTGATTAAACCTTATGATAATGTGAATGAAAAGAACTCTCAGCCATGGCTGTAGCTAGGGTGACCAGATGTCCTGATTTTATAGGGACAGTCCCAATTTTTGGGTCTTCTTCTTATATAGGCTCCTGGTACCCCCCACCCCGTCCCGATTTTTCACACTTGCTGTCTGGTCACCCTAACTGTAGCTGTTTCCATCACTAAACACTTACTGTATAGACATTTTAGGCTTCAGCATGGCATTCCTGGAATCGTATTACACACACTATTTATTTGTATGATTGTAGCACCCAGGAGCCCCAGTTATGAACCAAGACTGCACTGTGCTAGGCACTGTAACACCACAGAACAAAAAGATAGTCCCTGGCAGGCCTGCACCTTAGCCGTCAGACAATCCTTCCTTTCTACATGATTATGAGCCTATTTCACTCAGGTCAATGGGAGCTCTGGGTAATTAAAAAATGGAAGATCAAGCACTACCATCTGGTCAAACTGTTCAGACATACCAGACAGTCCAGTTTAAGTGATGGACCAGGGCCGTCACTCGGGGACAAAACAGGAAGTAGCACCTCACTATCATACCCCTGCAGGCCTTCCTGTGTCTATGAGTATAGGGGAAAGTGGGTTTGTGCACCCCCTACTCTCCACCCCAAGTAGATGTGTGAGAGGAGTAGCAGCAAAGAACAGAGCTCCTGATGTCCTTGGTAGCATGGCTGAGCCATTATAGTGAAGGGGGGAAAGAGAGAATTGGTGACTGTTGGTCAGTTTATCGCTTGGAACAAAAGTGGGAAGCAGAGAAGGACTCATGCCTGCATAAAACATGATTTATTCCCTGCATTGCTGCTGAGGCATCACTTCTATGCACTGACCCTTCAAATGCACAACTGGGCCCTAAATAATTCCCCAAGGGTATTTTGACAGTACTTCTGGGCAACCTTGCAGGTTAGATACTTTAGACATAATCCTCTGCTAATTCATGTAAATCAGGCAATTTTCACTCTACAGTAAATAAGACCAATGATGCTGAAAGGTATTATGGGCCATCCTGGGCACCTTGCACTTCTTAAGAGCAATGAGACATCTACGGTCTATAGAGGAAACTGGAATAGTATAATTTCTATACTAAAAAATAGCTCATTCCCTAAGAACAAGGACTTGTCTTCCATGATTTATGCCAACTGATCTGCGATTAACCACCACCATAGTAGTGAGATTGACTGCCATTTGTACTCTACTCTAATAGGAAGTGGACTGACCGCTCACAATAACAATATTTAAAATTACCCATAATAAAATTGGGCTTACGTGGCATTTACTCAGAGCTTTCATGAACAATATGCGTTTGTCTTGCCAATCAGATGACTTTGTTTTATTGTCAATTCACACATCATATTAACAGCTTTCTCCATTTTGCTCAGTAAACACGCATTTATTTAGAGAAGAGTTTATGGAGGATAGGGAACGAGTGCTCGACTCCCAAGAGGATCTCTGTGCACTGAAAAATTGAAAAAGCCAATATTTATCTAGCGATGGGTGAAAATCTGAGACAAATGCTTTCTTTAATGAGAGAAAAGAAATAATAGCAAGCTGGTTTAATGGATTGGCTTAGACTGCTGATGCACCTAACCAGGGGCGGCTCTATGTATGTAAGCACGGCAGTCAGGCGGCTTTCAGCGGCATGCCTGTGGGAGGACCGCCGTTCCGGCGCCTTTGGCGTACCCGCTGCCGAAACCGGGGGAATGGTGGACCTCCTGCAGGCATGCTGCCAAAGGCGGCCTGACTGCCGCCCTCACGGCCACTGGCAGGCCTCCCCCCGCGGCTTGCCGCCTCAGGCATGTGCTTGGGGCGCTCATGCCTGGAGCCGCCCCTGCACCTAACACAATAGACTTTACCTGAGAAGTCACGTTAACATGAATCTAAGGCTTGCAGAGGTTATTGTATGTCAGCTCTCAATCTGCTGGAGAGAGACAATTGCATATTCTCATCCTACTTTTCTCCCTTTGCCTTCACCTTTGCATCGGTTTATAGATTCATAGTGCATCATTAACACTGGCCTCATGCCATAGTTATTCTTCCATTCTCCTACTTACAGACAGAAGCACATGCACCCACATGTACACTGCAGGGGTAAGGAAATACAGAGGCATATGCGAATGAATGGTAGAAAGCCAACTGTCTTGATATGCCAAGAACACACCCTGGACAAAACAAACAAACAAACAAACAATAATACTACAATGGGCCAAACTGTCAGTGGGTGCAAATCAGCATAGCTCCATTGACATAACTGGAGCAATGCCAATGTCTGTCAGCTAAGGAGCTATATATATATGTTTAACTTACTTCATGCAGTTGACCTACAAAGGATGCAGAATTCACATTGTGATTTAAATGCACAATATGCTTTTTGTCTGTTTGCAAATCAATCTCTCTTATGCGCACGAGCAAAACAGCTAAATCTGAGACTTAGGGTGAAAGTAGGTAAGATGTGCACTAAGATAAAGTGCAGCAAATCCCCAAATACAGCACAAATAGTAGAAGGGGAATCAATAAGGATAGCATGCGTATGTTAATGGAGCCCAAGGGCAGCTTTAGTTAATGCATCAGCAAGTTGCACAGGTTTGACGTGACTATTTACTTTACAATTCTATAAAGATGGAGTAATTATAGTATGATAACAACTCCCAGACCACACGCTACTTATGCTTTTACCCCTGACACACAGACCACTTTTCTCAAACTAAATATTTTCTGGTATGACTCATAAGGGAAAAAAATACAGGTAGAATGGTGCTGTTCACAACGCCTATTGGCACTAGCGTTGTCAAGTGATGGAAAAAAGTAATCATGATTAATCACACTATTAAACAGTAATAGAATACCATTTATTTAAATATTTTTGGTTCTCTTCTACATTTTCAAATATAGCGATTTCAATTACAACACAGAATACAAAAGTGTACAGTGCGCACTTTATATTTATTTTTTATTACAAATATTTGTGCTGTAAAAAAATGTATTTTTCAATTCACCTCATACAAGTACTGTAGTGCAATCTCTTTATCATGAAAGTTGAACTTACAAAGGTAGAATTATATACAAAAAAATAACTGGATTCAAAAATAAAACATTGCACAACTTTAGAGCCTACAAGTCCACTCAGTCCTACTTCAGCCAGTCACTCAGACAAACAAGTTTTTTACATTTGCAGGAGCTAATGCTGCCTGCTTATTGTTTACAGGGTCACCTGAAAGTGAAAACAGGCATTCATATGGCACTGTTTAAGAGGCGTTGCAAGATATTTATGCGCCAGATGCGCTAAAGATTCATTTGTCCCTTCAGGCTTCAATCATCATTCCAGAGGACATGCATCCATGCTGATGGGTTCTCCTCAATAACACTCCAAAGCAGTGTAGACTGACGCATTTTCATTTTCATCATCTGAGTCAGATGCCATCAGCAGAAGGTTGATTTTCTTTTTTGATGGTTCGGGATCTGTAGTTTCCGCATCGAGTGTTGCTCTTTTAAGACTTCTGAAAGCATGCTCCACACTTCGTCCATCTCAGATTTTGGAAAGCACTTCAGATTCTTAAACTTTGGGTTGAGTGCTGTAGCTATCTTTAGAAATCTCACACTGGTACCTTCTTTGCGTTTTGTCAAATCTGTAGTGAAAGTGTTCTTAAAATAATCAATGTGTGCTGGGTCATCATCCAAGACTGCTACAATATGGCAGACGGCTCTGTTTTACCCACATGAGACATACTATTCTCTCCCAAGGAGTTCACTCAAAATATAATTAATGCATTTTTTTAACGAGAGTCATCTGCATGGAAGCATGCCTTCTGGAATGGTGGCCGAAGCATGAAGGGGTAAACAAATGTTTAGCCTACCTGGCACATAAATACCTCACAATGCTAGTGTCATGGTATAATTCCCCACTCTGAACTTTAGCATCCAAAAGATGGGATACCAGCATGAATTCCTCTAAGCTCAATTACCAGCTTAGAACCTGTAGCGCTGCCACCAACCAGGAATTCCAGTGCCTGGTACACTCTGGTCCCGCCAAAACCTTGCCCGGGGAACCCAAAGACCCAGGCCCTCTGGATATTAATACAAGGAAAGTAAACCCTTTTCCCTCACCATTGCCTTTCCCAGACTTCCCCTCTCTGGGTTACCCTGAAAGATCACTGCAATTCAAACTCCTTGAATCTTAAAACAGAGAGGAAAATGCATCTTCCCCCCTCCTTCTCTCTTTCCCTCCCAGATTCTCCCTGAGAGAGACAGTAATCCTAACACAGAGAGAAATTAGCCTCTCTCCCCCCCTTCCCGCCTTTCTCCCCACCAATTCCCTGGTGAATCCAGACCCCGTCCCCTGGGGTCTCACACCAGAATAAAACAACAATCAGGTTCTTAAACAAGAAACTTTTAATTAAAGAGAGAAAAACAGTAAAAATTCTTTGTAAATTTAAAAGGGAATAGGTACAGGGTCTTTCAGCTAGAGACACTGGGAATACCCTCCCAGCCTAAGTATTCAAGTACAAATTAAAATCCTTCCAGCCAAATACACATTTGAACTCCTTCCAGCCAAATACACATTTGCAAATAAAGAAAACAACCATAAGCCTAACTCGCCTTATCTACCTAGTACTCACTATTCTGGACATATAAGAGCCTGTATCGGAGAGATTAGAGAGAAACCTGGTTACACGTCTGATCCCTCTGAGCCCCCAGAGAGAACCACCACCAAAAAACTAACAGCACACACAAAACTTCGCTCCCTCTAGATTTGAAAGTATCCTGTCCTCTGATTGGTCCTCTGGTCAGGTGACAGCCAGGCTCACTGTTCTTGTTAACCCTTTCCAGGCAAAAGAGATATGAAGTACTTCTGTTCCATTACTCTTAACTATCCATTTATGACAGCCAGCTACAAAAGTGCCATGCTAATGCCTGTTCTCACTTTCAGATGACATTGTAAATAAGAAGAGGGCAACATTATCTCCTGTAAATGTAAACAAACTTGTTTGTCTTAGCAATAGGCTGAACAAGAAGTAGGACTCAGTAGACTTATAGGCTTTTAAGTTTTACATTGTTTTGTTCTTAAGTGCAGTTATGCAACAAAAAAAATTTACATTTATAAATTGCACTTTCACGATAAAGAGATTGTATTATGGTACTTGTCTGAGTTGAACTGAAAAATACTATTTCTTTTGTTTATCCTTTTTACAGTGCAAATATTTGTAATCAAAATAATAATATAAAGAGAGCACTATAAACTTTGTATTCTGTAATTTAAATTGTAATTTAAATCAATATATTTGAAAATGTAGAAAAACCATCTAAAAATAGTTAATATATTTCAACTGGTATTCTATTGTTTAACAATGCGATCAAAACTGCGATTAATCATAATTAATTTTTTTTAGCGAATAGCATGAGTTAACAGCCCTAATTGGCACAATTTTCTGTTGGCAATATTGTCAACTCTCATTCTTCCTATGAGCTGGCTTTTAAAAATTGACTAAGAACTATTTTTTTTTGTTAAAGTTAACCCTATTTAATTAAATTAACTATAAATATTAATAATCTGGGATAAATTAATAGACCAAGGAAATCTAAAAGTAATGTTATAAATAGAGGCAGAGGAGGAGGAAATTCTGCCTCCATTTACCTTCTGTGAAGTTGACTGGGACTGCACAAGGTATTCCAGAACACAATTTGGCCTACAATCCTTAATCTACCTCACTATGCACATACTGTATTTTAACAGAGAACAATCAGGATATAAAGATACCTACTACTTAAAGACCTCTGGACATGTTAGTATAAAGTAAGGACAACTTGCAACATTATGGGTCTGTCATAGTTCCTAATGAAAGTTTTAGTTGCGTAAGGGCTCCAGGATTTGTCCCTAAACCAAAATTCTTTTTGCTTCTCTCTGTTTATGGTTGTTTTTAGCTCTATTTAAGAATAGGGACTTAATTCTCTGGTCATGTAAACTGGCCCAGCTCCACTGAAGTCAGATAAACCAGCACATTACACTCACATGGAATCTGCCTGTAAGGTTTGTGGAGTATTAAAATCTGCAGGGCTTTACCTAAATTACAGTATTTGTCTTCATATTAGTGCCCCTTTTCCAGGTGTTGTGATTTAATGGACCATATGTTGGGGTTCTCCTGTCCCTGCACCTGAGTTGCTGTTCCCCTATTCCTGCCCCTTCATCATTGCTTGTTCTGTAAGGGAAGAATAGGTGATGGATTATACTTATGGGAAGGAGAGACATATGAAGAGTGGACAAATGCAATAGCTTATGTTGCAATTCTCCTTCACACAAGTATTTTGTTGCTGTTGAGGAAGTACAGAAAATATATGGTCTAATATTTACTGAACCAAGAACCGAGTACCTTCCTAGAGCAAACCATGCGGTCAACACATGAATGGGCACAAGCGATGTGTCTTGGGGTCTGCATTTGAGTACCATGCTTCAGAAGACTGTCAGCCCTGCTAATATCAACTCTTGTCTGCCTAAGACCTTGGGACATCATAATATGTGAGCTCACTTCAGCAAAGAAAAAAACCAGTAACAATTTCAAGGTCCGGCTGACACCTGCTCATTCTGTAGTCATGGAAATGCTGAAAGCTGATGCACCTGCTTTATTGTCCCACAACAAGTGATGCTTACTGTCCAACACATCCAAACGTGATGGTTACTTTATTTCACAACAGAGTTTTGATGATCACAGGTTTATATTTAAAAAAAACACTTAGCATAAAGACTACATTAAAATACATTTTGTAACGTATACGGGTAAACAAACATTTTAAATTTAGTTTTCTTACTGTGTAACATATTAAAACAGCTTCCCTGCAATTCACATAAACAAAAGTACATCCATTCTCATCTCCTTAAACCATTTTTCCACAGGTATAACTCCACTGACATTATGCCTAACTTACATGGTATAAGTGAGATCAGAATGGAGCCCAATAGGATGCTAATTTTAGGCCTGGGAGCCCTTCTAAAATTCTGTTACAGAAATGAGTCCATGACTTAGAAGGAATGTTGCACTCAAAAGTCATAATATTTATGCTAGTGTAAACATAGCTCTCCTTTTGGTATAAAGTGACTTCTTTACCCAAAAATGGATGGAGCGCCAGGGCTTCCAAAATTGTACTTTTAAAAAAGAGGCTGAACATTCCTAGCTTGCAATCTTCCAAAATAATTCATTCAACTGTGGCTCAGAAATAAAAATCTTTCCAAACTGCCTCTAAAACTCTCCAAAGTCAATGTAAGAAAATGATGGACTTAACCTAGGGAGAATAGGAGTGGGACAGCTTGCCATGCATTCCTGACAGAAACAGCAGCTAAAACAAAATTCAGAGCAGCTGGAATTAAAATGCCTGACAGTGTAATGAAAATAAAATATCTGAGAAAAAACTTTGTGCAATGAATGTTATTAAGGCAACGTTTACGAAGTTTGAGTATAATTACAGATAATGTGTATTTATTACTCCTACAGGATCAACCTGTGGCACAGATTTTTATATTTGAAACCAAATGTACAGATACTTACCATATCTGTAGTTATCTCCAGGGCTGAACTCCCACATGTCTCCCTAGCGACACATTTACTGTATCCATTTGTGATATATCAGCATCCTTCATTTTATTTATTTCTGTCTTCTCTTTGCAAAAAGGAAAATACACAATGGCTTATTTAAATCTTTGATACAGCTCCTAGATTTCTGAAAGGGGTAAATCCAAATAGTCAAAAGGCATATCCAGATTGTCACAGTAGCTGCTTAAAAGCCTTTTATAAAATCAGAGAATAAAAGCTTATATGTAAAGATGTGCTCAGAAATGTTACATGAACTATTCACTGGTCACCTGCCAATTAAAAGGAAACTGTGGCCTACCTTCTCCCCTCACAGCGTACATTCACTAGACAACTAAGCTGTATGGGAACATGATACCATCTGCCTCTGTGCTCTGAGTGCGGAGCAATCTAAGCAAGAATGTAAAGGAGTAAGGGGTATAAAGCAGTGATGAAAGCTAAATAATCATGAGGCTGAAGCATCTCTATATGACAAACAGAGTGAGCCGGAAGCATGACCACCACTTCCTCAAACCACGCTGTCAAATCCAGATAGAAATGACTGCTCGCTGCAGCACTGCAATACGGATACATTCCACTCCATGCAGTCCACTGTACAAGGGTCTTTACGGCAAGATATTCTATACCAATATTTTATCTGTTCTGTGTGGACATTGAAGATGCCATGGTGCTTTTTTTAGAGTTTGCACTGGGGCTCTCAGCCAAAATGGTCCCCTCTTTGGGTGCGTTAGAGAGCTGGGGAAGAAGGGGTATATAGGCAAGTCTTTCTCCCACTGGTGCTTCCATGCAGGAAACACCCATTATATGGCTACCTGAACTCCCTCTGTGCAACGTGTGTGGGCAATAGCACTGCTGACAGCTCACAGTGCCCCACAAGTGGTCATGTTTTGATTGGGGTGTATCCAAAGCTTTCCCCACACCAGTCTGTCTCTGGAAGCTGGCACAGGGGAAGCATGTTGTACCTTTGACAAAGAGTAGCCAGCAGCAAGCATTTCCTCCGTGCAACTACAAACACTATGTTTTAATCTCCCATATACAGGGGTACTGCCTCCAACCACGGCTGCTTGCACAGTGTGTTTTTCCCCTACCCTTACTGTGGCTCTAGGTCTAACTGCTGTAACTGAGCTTGTCATTTCTGAAGTATACTTTGTAAGAAATGCCTATATAACTGTAAAATACTAGTTAACTGCAGTCATCACACAAGGACAGGATAGTGGGGAACTATACAAACAGAAGGAGGGAGAGTATGTCTTGGCCTAGGGATGCTAGATAATAACAGGGATGGTCTAAGGTAATACTTAGTCCAGCCATGAGTGCAGAGGACTGGACTGGATGACCTCTCGAGGTCCCTTCCAGTCCTACAATTCCATGATTCTATGCGGTGAGAACTCAGCAGCTCTGAAAATCAAACCACTCTTACACTAGTGCCCAACTATGGATGTAGGTGGCTAACTTTAATTTTGAAAACGTTGGCCCTGATCCATAGCAAAAACTAGCTGGTGCCCTAATAAGATTGCAGGTGTTACTACTATTCACACAGCAAAACCCCAACATATATGAAAAAAATAAAATACATTTACAAACGTTTGTCCTCATCATTTCACATACGAGAACGCATTACTTAATGGTATCTGCTTGTTTAGAAAAGGACTATCTCAGAGGAAGTCCATATTTCATGGAAAGGAGGACTCCAGTGCTATCTACAAATGTTTACTGAATCGCAAAGTATCACGCATTTGTGCCCAGTGTCCCCCGTCAATAGCTAAAATTCTAGTCTAGGTGCCCCAGGTGACAGAACTCTGCTTTACACTTTGTGTTGAATAGAAAGACTGTTTCTTTCTTGAAAGCAGAGCTTGTCTCTTTTGAGTGATCCTGCCACTTCTTGTTTCCACTAAGACAAATGATGGAGGAAGGGACAGAGAATGACTTGCATTCACTTGAACAGAATTGTGTTCTGCAGTCAAACTGCACAATCGCCTTGGTGCTTGAATGTTCCCCTATGCGTTCACAAATGTGGACCAAAAACCCAGGCAAAGGGAGAGGAAACAAAATCTTGATTATCCAGTGCCAGAAATGTCATTTTTTAAACATCCTATGTCAAGAACTGGTATAACGACAACTAATGCATTAAGAAGAGTTACATTATTTTTCAGTCAGTCATTTTGACATACTGTCCTAAAACTCATCAAGGGCAGAACATATCATGTATGTCCAGAGCACTCCTGGGCCTTACACCAATTCTCTCCTGTAGTTGATCTTGTTAAATATTTCAGAGAGGAATATTATCTACCTAAACATCACTCTTATTTCTGAAAATATTTTCTCTCCACTTGTTGCAAGTCACACCACAGAACAGCGGAACTAGGGAGTTGAGAGAGAAACTATTGCTCTCTATTTTCAGTTTGTATACTTTATGCATTTGAGAGCACTTGTGTATAGTCATTTTCATGTCACCCTGTTTGTTTGGGGCTTTCAATCAGTAACAGAGGAGGAGAAAGTGTTTTAAAAAACCTAGGGCTTGTTCACATTTAAAATCCTGTAGTGCTTCAGGGTAGATACTATCTGTGCCGACAGGAAGGATTCTCTCATCAGTGTAGGTCAACAGAAGAAATCTTCTACTGACCTAGCACGGTCTACACCAGGGGGTTAGATTGGTGTAGCTTTGTCTCTCCAGGGGGTGGATTTTTCACACCCCTAGAAGATGGCTATACTGATGTAAATTCCTAGTGTAGGCCAGGCATAAGAAAATGTATCTGTGAAGCCACAACAGTTGGCAGGAGGACTCAGGGCAAGTGATCTTTTCTTTTTTTTTTTAAGTCAGATTTCAAGTTGACTGCCTCCTCTTAAATATTCAGTATGAAACTTTGATAAGTCTCAAAAAATATCTATGCAAAAGGAATAGCTGATGTGTAACTCTCTCTCTCTCTCTCTCTCTCACACACACACACACACACACACGCAGAGTGAAGAGAAACTTGGTGTTCTGATAGTGGTATTAAGGAGGGGAAGTGTGATGGAAACCTCTTTATAATGTCACAAAATGGACAGTATAAGATCTCATGCCTGTTTGAATTCATAGCATCCTATTTCCAAATGAACCAAACACAAAAAATTCCTGCCACTGATGTAGGCAAGCTTAAAAAAAAAAATCAACTGTTTTCAGAGCTTTCAAAATAGTAAAGCACCCACACTGGAAATAAAGTCAAGTTTAATAGGATACTGCTTCATATTCAACAGCCTTCCTTATACCCCACTTCTCCTCCCTACAAATGTTTTAAAATAAAACCCAAACTTGTAACAAACAAAATCAACCAAGCCAAAGAAGAATACCTCATACAGAATTTTTACCCCAGAAAGGGTAAAGAGCTTCCCACTAAGGATTTTGCTTCATCTTTTTTCATGGAAGGCGATCAGAAGCTATGGTGATGGGCAGAAGTATAAACTCCCAAGATAGATGGATAGATTTTACAGAAGTAGGATAAGATTATACAGCTCTTCTAGAAGAATATTTCTTCAGACTGACTGCATCATTAAGGCTAGATCCTGCCCTCCACAGATTGGGTGCAAGCAGGGCTGGCTCCAGGCACCAGCAAAGGAAACAGGTGCTTGGGGACAGCCAATGGAAAGGGGCGGCACACCTGGGTCTTCAGCAGCAGGTCCCTCACTCCCTCTGGAGTGAAGAACCCGCCGCTGAATATCTGCCAAAGAATTAAGCGGTGCAGTAGAGTTGCCACCAAAGTGCCGCCAATCGTGGCTTTATCTTTTTTTTGTTGGCTTCGCCGCTTGGGGCGGAAAAAAAGCTGAAGCTGGCCCCAGGTGCAAGGGGAGGGGATGAAGAAGAAAGCATAGAACTCATAGTGGTGCTTGGAAAGAATGTTCATTCCTGCCCACACTGACCTCACTGGGCTTTAGATCAGGCTGCTGTTGCAGTTTGGGACAGCTTAGGGCCTCAGCCAAAATCAGTGTGCAATGAGAGCACATTCCAAAGTGTCTTTCACTTCACTTATTTGAAATGGTTGGTGTCAAAGCATGTAAAACCTCCCACTGAAAACAGAAAGACAACTGAGGTGGAGAAGAGAATAAAAACTGAGGTTCCTTTTAACCTTGAATTTTTTTTAAAGACTTACTCTTGAGGAATTAATGGAAATTAACTTTTTTTTTATACACAGCATTAAGTGATTAAAAGCTTGTTCATCACTTTGCTTAATTTTAGAAAGGCCTACTTGCAGATCCTTTGAAATGCATAATTAATTAATAGCAAGGTGGTTACATATCTATTGAAGCAAACAGTAGGTGTAAAGTTCTATCGCCAAAGGAAAAAAAAACGCATAGAGTATAGGAAGCAATTAGGATATTCCAAAACTTTCCTTAGCTTTCCAGTGGAATCCTATCTCCTTCTGCATAGCTACTGCACATCATTGACAAATCTCACTTACATTGTGATATTTATTGGTCCACAACTCATTTTTACATACACAAGATTTTTTTGTCAATTGGATCTGACAGAGAAAATTAAAATAATCCGCTTTTACTTCTGCATTATCCTTTAAGTACTTAAGTTTTAATTATATCTCAGTCTACCTGAAGACATTTTGGGAAACTTCCAATAATGTGCATAAGCAGTTGAATACAGTGTAAAAGTGCATGTAATTTCCAAGTCCCCAGTTGTTAATGAAATCCCAAACATTCAGATTTTAATTGAACTAGATAAAGATTAAGAAGCTTAGCAGCAGCTGGCATTGCGAATTAGTTCTCAGCAGATTTTTATGTTGTACTCTAAATCATTGCTTTTGTAATCTTCCTAAATTGTCCTTTATCTTGCTAATGCAGATATGATTCTCAGAAAGCATTAGACTTCCACTGTTCTCATTGCCTGTAAAATCTTGAACTGTAAAATCTTAAGTCTTTTTTTAATAAGTATTATGATCTATATGTATAATGTGCATTCAATAAAATCTTACTGTAATTAGAAGAAAAGTTTTTAGTTTTTACGTGACCTGGTTTGCAGATTAGATTTATTAAACAGCATAAACCGTTGGAGCTGCATTGAGATCTATTGAGAGCCGTCTGGCACCAAGTGGAAAAACAGCAGTGAATTTAATATCTGGAGGTTTATCTGCTCGTATTCTCTAACAGGGCATTAGAAGACTTCCTCATTCTTGAAGTTCAAGGAGTTATGTATAAATGTAGTTACCACACTTAAAATGTTATGATATTGTACATCAGGGTGAGCAAATAATATTTTCCTTGAAAATGTTTTCTAGCAATCACAGGGAATACTCTGCTTACTGCCTGTCCCTTTACCTGATCTTTGTGAACTGCTTCCCTGGGTGTTGGTCTCTCTTTTCTAACTTAGATTCTGATCCTGCAACAGATCCTCCCCACAGGGGCCCATTTTTAGGATCCAGGCCTTAGACCATAAACTCTGTGGGGCTAGGATCTATGTTTGCAAAAGCTTCAACGCTACTCTCACAGTACTTTAGAGACACAAGGTGGGTGAGGTAATATATTTTATTGGACCAACTTCTCTTTCACCAACAGACAAGCTTTTGAGCTGCACAGAACTCTTCAGATCTGTGTAGTTCGAAAGCTTGTCTTTCACCAACAGAAGTTGGTCCAATAAAAGATATTGCCTCACTCACCTTGTCTGTCTTATATGATGGGAACACCAGGGCTACAACACTGCAAACTCGCAGAACTTTTTGTCATCTACAGCAGTAGCTCCTAGTACCATTAGAGATGTAATTATTTATATCACCATGAGTTCATATAATGCTTACTTAGTTGCATACATTGTGCATTTTTTCCTCACGGTGATGTAAATGTGCAGTTCCTCCATGTAACACACTGGTGTTAAAAATGGATGAGAAAAACCAAGGCCCATTGATTCCATCATCCAGAACCATGAAGCACTTTCGTTCATTTTGTCTTCACTGTAAAACACACTAGTGATTTTCCAGACTGGTTTAGGAATCTCTAACACTTTAAGGCAGTTGTATGTGGTTTACAGGAGAAAATTACAAGTGGATAACACAGCCACCTGGCTTTAGGGTTTTGGATATCTGAGATACTCTTTGGGGCAATTAATCAAACTCAGACTTCAACAAAGATGCCTAAGTACTATTAACCATGGCTGTCCAGAGTAAGGGAATCCAGCCTATAGAATTTTCCATAGGAGTGGCAGTATCCAGATCTAATTAATTGCATTTCAGTACATTCTGCCTCCAAAGCTTTCTCCTACAGTTTCAGCTGAATAGATTATTCTCCTGCACTTCATGTCTTGAGCTGTTGTGCTGTAATGATGTCTGCTGCTGAACGGTTATGCCCCACCACAGAGCTGGCTGCACTTTGGGTGAATGAAGTGATTATTAACCTTTACCTACCTTCAAGAGATGATGGTTGGTTCATCTAGCTGTGTGATTCTTGAAAGAAAGATGCCATAAGTGGTGCTAAGCAATTTTTTCCTATCTCAGAGTAAAATGAAACTGCTAACTTCTCATGTCTCTTTAGGTCCCTTATTACTTGCCAATTCCCTCTTAGTAATCTTCTCATTTCAAATACTGACATTCTGGCAGACCTGTTATTTTCAGAAATTATCTCAAAGTTTCAGTTAATGACATTGTGCTGAATCTTTTCAAGCATTTTCACTATCTGAACTTACGCAAACTTACCTATTGATTCAGATGCTCACAACTCTACTTTCGTTACTATAAAACAAAGAGCAATCACTGATCTCATTCAATTTCTTAAAGCATTACAGTTTCTCCCGCCCTCCCTTTGCATTTTTGTGCTTTCATGGACATCAGCCAAGATTTTTTTAAAAGTGTCTCCTCACTTTGAGTACCTCATTTTTTGGGTACCCAACAAGAGACACCATTGAAGGGCTTGATTCTCAGGGGACAGGTACTCTGATCTATCTAAAAATCAGGCTTCTTTAAGGTGTCTCAGATTAGGCAACCAGAGGCAAAAGGTACTTTAGAAAATTTTGACCATCATGTATGTAGAAGATACTCCTAGGTGAATAGCAGAAGCCACCATGTTGGTTCTAGTGCTGAGACTACCATGAATCACTCTTGCAAAATGCATCATACAAAACAAATCCTGACCCTGTTGAAGTCTATAGGACCTTTGCTATTGACTTTAGCGTGCCAGGATTTCATCCACATCCGTCTTTATGTGAGGAATTTTCTCTGGTACACATAAAACCATACCACTGTCCCCAAAAAACTGCCAACATAGTGTTTGTGCCAAAGTTAAAAAAAAGGAAACCTTTAGAGTACAATGAAATACAGTTCTCACACACATACAGGCAATCAATCATTCAACAAAATATTTATATTATTGTAGGAAAATACACAGAGGGAAAAGAACTACAAAGAGATTCTAATTATTTGGAGTACTGTTAAATGGACTAGTGAGCCTTATAATTAGAAGCATAATAATCACTTTAAGACAAATAAAAATAATGGTTATTTTGTACTACACGGCATGATAATTGTAACAGTACTTTTCAACAGTTTATTAGTTATTGATATTAGCTTGTTGTCCTATCAAATTTCAGAATTCTGAAACACAGTAACTTATAATCACTGCTGGCCAGACTCAAGATATGCATGAAATAACTGGGGGGAGGGGGAGGGAAATAACTTCTGGGGGTGCTGGTAGGGAATGTTAATTGTACAAGACAACTGATCATTCAAGTCCATGTACCTTAATCTGACCCTGGCAACCTACACACACAGATTAATTGTCTCTCAACCAGCTAATAACCAAACCAGACATTAGTTAGCTTGAGAAAGGTTGCCCAGTGCTAAAAGCAACTGTGCTCATGTCCACAGAAATATAGTGACTGAATACAGTAGGAAAATATCATTTCCTAGTACATAACCACAGATGTTAAATTATATTTCTTCTATTACTTGAATCATAGGCAAAGGATGCTTCATTGATTACGTGAGCTATTGGAATCACTGGTACAGGTACCACTTTCTGATGTTAAAATTCTTATTAGAATTTCATATATGTGCAACATTATATGCCAACACTGAAGCAACAAAGCAGAATAATATTGTATTGCCTCTTGTATTTGACCTGTAACTCAGAGTAGAGATAAATAAATGAACTAGGAATTTACTGACAGTAGAGGAATCTCAGGAGCCCCAGATTAATACTCCTTAATTATTATTCATATCACATCTGCTTTAATATATTCACTCTGTTTTCCCTAAAGAGAAAGGCAAAGTTCAGCCACATGCACATATTAGTTGGCTTTCAAAACCCACCAAAACATTGGGAAACATTAAAAGATTATACCATAAACTACTGTTGTAGTTATCACACAAAAAATGCACACCAGAATAAAGTAATAATTAGTAGTGCATTAAAATGCTTTACTTAACATAGTTGTGATTCTGCAGGATGTAATGTAACGTATCAGCATTTTCAAACCTTTATTATTTTTTTATTCCAATGGCGACAGAAAGTGTGTTAGGTTTACCTCGAGGTAAAAAGATTCCCAGCTGTAGACAAGGAGTGCTAGACACAGTTGAGGAAGAAAAGCATCAAAGGGTCCTTCTTGATCCCCCCGATCTTGGGGCAAACCTACATAAGCCTGGTCATTCCCAAATGGCTCATACAGCATATGGGGATTGCTAGGGTACAGAGACAGCAGTGCAGTAGAGGAGCACTATGTTAGCTGCCTAAGGCAGGAAAGATCCTCCAGGGGAAAAGAATACAAAGTTTAGGGCCACTTTGTGGAACAGAATAAAGTGGCCAGAGTCCAGGCCAGGATAAAGGGCAAACTCTCAATCAGAGGAGCTCAAATTAAAGCTCTTCTCCTGCAATGAGCTCTGCATGGGTGGATGCCTTGAGCCTGTGCAGAGCTCCTATGACTTCAGTGAAGCTCCACACAGAACCAGGGAGACAAGTGTCAAAGCCGTCACAAACTTGAAAGGAAATTCAATCCTTCAAACTGCAGAGGGTATCGGGCCCTTATGCAGCAGAGACTGTACCATGTGCCCTCATGGGCCTACAGATATGGGTGAGGGAGAGTGCCTAGTGTGATCAAGAACTTTAGACGTCTGATGTTTTATCATAGCCATTAATTTACATGAGGAAAAAAAATCTGATAGCTATAAAACACCTTTGCATGTATTAATCACTAAATGATTCTGACTGTAACTTGGAAAAAAAAGGGATACATCACTTTTTAATGCAATTAAAAATATTAGCTCTGCCTTATGGCAAGAGTTAAATTTTTGCTGAGAGGGCAATTTCAGGCATTGATATTTTAAGCATGACTTTGATTTTCTTAACGCTAGCGGTTAACACACAATTGGCTATAGACCTCACGATTTTCATTAGACATTTTTTTTTAAAACCATCTTCAGATAGGGAAAGGCAAGCAACTCATTCACAGCAATACTACTGCCTTACTCATTCTGCCATAAACAATCATGACACCTGGATACAATCCATAATCTGACTGCTCTCTCTCTCTTTTTTTCTTAGCTGAGTGGGGAAATCTTAAAATCCACAGGAGCTTTCCTTTTACTTTTCTGACTCAAATGCATTATTCTGCTTTCCCTTACTTACATAAGAAAACAGTGAACCTGCCTTCCACCACTGGTTGAGATGGCTTTATTTTCCCTTCATCTGAATACAATGAACAACTTTGGACATTGCAATACAGATAAAGCTGAGCTAGCTTATATTTTCAATTGTTGTGTAGTGCAGCTGTATATTATTTCAGCTACCTGTAATGTCAGCAATGTAAACACAAGCCAGAGACACAATCTTCTTCATTTGTGGAGCTTTAACATACCAGTCTTTCAAATCCACTTCACTAATTTTTCAAACAATAGTATTACTTTTATGGACAGCAAGCACATAACCTGGTAAGAACAGATCTATTCTGACAAGCAAGGCAAATTGTATAATGCTGCCTAAGTGGCAATGAGATTCATTAATTAGGTGGCTGCTTTAGAGTGTTGTTCCCCTGCAGCTATATTCTGCTCCAGGGTGTTTTCAATAGTATTGAATAGATGAAGCAATTACTAAATAAAATCCACTAACTGATGGCTACTGTCAGCTTCCTCTGGCTGCAGTTTCAGAAGGGTTTATGTATTTTCCTGGACTATATGACTGAACTTAGAAAAATGAGCGTGATAGCATTAAAGTCATTCACGTTTAGGGTGTGATTTTTAAGAAAAGCCTCTACTTTTGTCAGCACAAAATTGAGGCAGAATTAATTTGCTGTTGCAAATGCTAGCTGGAGGTTATCTAACTGCCTGACTGCACATGCAAACCAGGCTGTCTGATACCTAAAGGCTAGTATTTGTGCTCACTATTAACTGCAGGCACAAAACTACACAAGTAGCAACTGGTCCTTCTTTGATTGCAATTGCCTAGTTTGTATCTGCGATAACAGCATATGTATACCTGACTTTTAAAAAGAATAAGCTTGTGGCCAGCCAAAATGTTCTTGTTCTGTTTCATGTGCTAGTCATCAGTGCACTGTAATGCTGCCACTATTTTATGGTTCCCATAAGGAGACAATATCCTGAGCATGTAAGCAAAAGAAATATAGTACAAATGAGTCTTCATTAATAACAAACATCGTTTCATATTAAAGATGTGTTAACATGCTTTTGTGGCTGTGTGTTGTTTCAGTTATTATGATTTTTATATTGTGCCTCATTGAAGTTGGGAGCAAAAGTAAAACAGTCTTCAGTCAGGAACATTTCACTGAAAGTTTAGGGTATCTGTAATTGTAACCAATCTTCTGCTCCGCATTAAATCTTCAAAGAATGTCAAAGAGTGTCCTAAAAACTAGAGATGCTTGACTCTATATAGATGAGGAACAGATGCACCTCTGTAATTTGCCCATAAACATGTAAAAAATGAACCAATCAGCTATCCAGGGATACTTGCATGCAATCTGGCAGACATTCTTTTTTTCATTGTTTTTTTGTTACAGTTTTTAATGTCTCCCGAACCAAGCCAATGCGCAGTGCTGTTAAAAAGCTTTTACACCATCATGCGTTTCTTTTCATAAACTTACTAAACAGAAGAAGTATCATCTCAGAACTCTTGCCCTTAAATAAACACGTTAGCCTCAGAACTCAACAGAACCCACCTCTCAGGGTAAATTGGGCACACGCGACGTACATTTATTTTCTCAGAAATGGAGATCACCTACCCGAAAAGTTTCCTTTAAGGTCACATCAATGGGTTTGCAGAAAAGAACTCTGCATCAGCAATTAAACCAGCTCTCAAATGCAAGAAATACACTTAACTGAGCTCTTCTAGCTATTTTTTTAAAAGTGTCTCTAGAGTCAGTCTAAGTATTGACCTAATAGTGCAAAAAAAAGAAAAAAAAAAGTGGGGCGAGGGGGCAGGAGACAACCCACAAATCTGAATGACTTTCAGTGAAAGCTTTCTATAAAAAGCCATTTCAAATAAAGGTTCCAAAAAATCAGGTTTTGGTCAATCCAATACACTTTAGAGTGCCCAATTTTCAATCTGATTTTCAACCTACACTTTAAGATTAGTAGGCACTTACTAAATGACACATTTACCATGATGAATCCATGTCCCATTGTTCTGACTGATTGCAAACACCGTGCTTTGAGGCACATACACAACCTGTCACTGACATGTTAACGGAAATGGTCAGCAAGATGTAAACTAACACCTAAAACAAAGTAATCAGCACAGAAATGACGGCTAATGTCTGGACTGTATTCAAAACAAAATCAGTCACAGGCCTCAGATCCAGGTAAGGCTTTCAAACCTCTGGAAATCCTATCTCCCTTCAGACTAAGGACGCTTCCGTGCTTGATAAAGGCACGGCTGAGCAGGTGATCAGAATAGTATCACTCTGATAGTCTACTAAAAAGTACAAACTGTGCGCTGGTTTCTCTAATAAACCAGAACATTGACACTTGGATTACATGTCTATAAAGTAATCCTTTCATTTCCTCATCTAGAAAGAGCAGAGAGAAAAGGAATAGAAAAACCAGCTCATTTAACTAAAGATTTTCAGTTACAAATCATTAAATGGGACGGAGTAAGATGTACATCAGAGGCTGATAACATGTGAGCTCTTACTTTGTTGAACTTTACTAATGATCTCCTGCCTCGACTACTGCAACTTTCTCTGGTGTGCCTTCCCTGCCCTTGGCCATGCCCTACTCATATCTCCAAAATGTGACTGCTAAAGTCATCTCTCACTGCTACTGCTTCACCTGCGTCAGGCTTCCTGTGTCTTAACACATCAATTCAAACTCCTCATCCTCACTCACAAGGCCCTGCATACCTCTGTGCCCCCTGTTCACACCGACCTAACATTGCCAGGTGTCCAGTTTTTAACCGGAACTCCTGGTCGAAAAGGGACCCTGGTGGCTCCCTGCTGACCAGGCCGTTAAAGGTCCACTTGGCGTGGGGCTAAAAGGCTCCCTACCCGGCTCCACATGGCTCCTGGGAAGTGGCCAAAAGGGCCAGCCCACAACATTTTGGCACATGAGGCGGGGAGCTCAAATCATGCCTCCATGTCTCCTCACTTGGGCCAAAAACTTTGAAAGGTCTCAATACTGTCTTCTTCCTATTCTACTCCTCTCATAGTACTGCTCTGCTACCTACCCCAATAAACGAGAGCTAACAACTGAAAATATCTTATTCAAAAATTTTAAGTAACACAACTTCCAAATGCCTGAACAGAAAAAGTAACTTTTCTTGTCTGCATAGTAAACACTGGCATTTTTTGAATAATCAAAGTGGTGCTTTCTGTGCCTTCTTGATTGCAAAGATTTGAACTGCTTCCTGAAGGTCCACAGTCTGGGCCAGCTCATGGTCTATTGAGATGGCTGCAAGGCCGACCAGCCTCTTCTGCGTCATTGTGGAGCGTAGATGTGTTTTTATTAATGTCAGTTTGGAGAAGGTGCGTTCTCCACTGGCAACTGTTACAGGAAGTGTTAGAAGTATGCGCAGAGCAACAAAAGCATCTGGAAAAGGGTGGTCATCTTATTTGTGCACATATATTCCAGAACAGCCTATGGAGTTGATCCTGCTGAAATGAATCTTGAAACGGCTTTCAGTTCATCACCTAGATCACTCGCATCAATATCGCGCATGTCATCATGTGTCAACATTGTCTCTAGTGCCCTGCATTGCTGGTGTAGGTCTTCTTTAGGTATAGCGAGGAGTTTTGGAATATCATACAACATCCCAAATACACTGCTGTGTTCCTTGAGCTGCATGAAATGTTCTTCAACTGACTGTATAGCACAATCTAACACCTGGTTAAAGAATTCAACTTAGAATTGTTGCTTGGGGTCTCTTATGGGATTATTCCATGCCTCGTAATTGAAATGTTTTCTTCTTCTACAGTGACTCTTGTATTCTTGAAGGGGTGGGAAAATAGCTCCAGTGTGAAGTTCCTCTGCCAACTTCAGTGCATTCTTCAGAATGTTTTGAAATCCCTCATCTGACTGGTAAGACTGTAGGTATGACTTTGCTTTGTCCAGTTGTTCCATTGCTTCAGATATATCAAGGTCAACACCTTGGAGTTTCTTGCTTACGTTTATTTCAAACAGTATGTCATGCTGCAACATCTCCCTCACCCCAACTCCCTGCCTCAGCCCTGAGTCCCCTCCCACAATCTGAACCCCTTGGCCCCAGCCTGGAGCCCTCTCCTGCATTACAAACCCATTATCCCCAGCCCTACCCCAGAGCCTACACCCCCAGCCAGAACCCTCACCCCGCTTGCACCCCAAACCCCTGCTCTAGCCTGGTTTAAATGAGAGAGTAAGGAGGGAGAGGAAGTGAGCAGGGGCAGGAAAAGGGTGTTCAGTTTTCCATGATTAGAAAGTTGGCAACCCTACCCTAACCATTTCTACGCTCTTGACAATCTTTGAGCCTTATCCTCTTTTCATATTTTCCCATTCTCAGTGCCTTCTACCATGCCAACTGAGTCTTCCTGTCCTCATGTATCAAGCCAAATGGCCTCTCTCTCCTGCTACAAATCCTTTCGTAAAACTGACCTCTTTCAGATCTTCCTCTGGAGAGGTGCCTTTCCCAAAGGCAGCTAAAAAAAGTCTAAACCCTGCACTGTCCACAGTCGAACATAAAAAAAATAAGAACAGCCATACTGGGTCAGAACAATGGTCCACCTAGCCCAGTAACCTGTTTTCTGACAGTGGCCAGTGCTAGATGTGTCAGAGGAAATGAACAGAAAAGTTCTTGTACTGGGTCTGTGGGCAACAGCAGAACTTTTGTAACTCTTCCCAGAAGATGCAACACCTGCTCCCAAGGTGTGGTGTTTCAAGGAATTTCCAGGTCCTCTCTCTTCTGATGTCTTCAGTCTTGGTTGTGTCTTTTTGTGTGTTGTGTTTTTCTTCTCTTATTTAGGCTACACACTCTTCATGAGAGGGAACATCTCTTGTCCACATTCTGTAAAGCACAATGTAAATTTACAGCACATCACAATTTTATTCAAATATTAAGAATTATACAAAGTGACAAAGAGTCCTGTGGCACCTTATAGACTAACAGATGTATTGGAGCATGTGAGTGAATACCCACTTCATCAGATGCAACATTATACAGACAGTTAAGCATTATGACATAAAACTGCTCGGATTCCAGGATCACACTTCATTTTTAAAGAAAAGTCAGAACATGTAAAGCCAGCCCCCACAGATTAACTCTTTGTCTCACATATTCAGTGTTAATATTAATATTTATACATAATACTTTGGCCTGGTCTACACTACGCGTTTAAACCGATTTTAGCAGCGTTAAACCGATTTAACGCTGTACCCATCCACACGAGGCCCTCTATATTGATATAAAGGGCTCTTTAAATCGGTTTTTGTACTCCTCCCCAACGAGAGGAGTAGCGCTAAAATCGGTATTACCATATTGGATTAGCGTTAGTGTGGCCGCAAATCGACGGTATTGGCCTCCAGGTGGTATCCCACAGTGCATCACTGTGACCGCTCTGGACAGCAATCCGAACTCGGATGCACTGGCTAGGTAAACAGGAACAGCCCCGCGAACTTTTGAATTGCATTTCCTGTTTGCCCAGTGTGGAGGTCTGATCAGCATGAGTGGCCATGCAGTCCCAAATCCAAAAAGAGCTCCAGCATGGACCGTACAGGAGATACTGGATCTGATCGCTGTATGGGGAGACAAATCTGTTCTATCAGAGCTCCGTTACAGAAGACGAAATGCCAAAGCATTTGAAAAAAATCTCCAGGCCATGATACAGAGTCCACAGCACAGTGTTGCGTGACAAGCGTAACGGAAAGCCAAAGAATCAAATGGACGCTCATGGAGGGAGGGAGGGAGGGGGTACTGAGGACTCCAGCTATCCCACAGTCCACAGCAGTCTCCGAAAAGTATTTGCATTCTTGGCTGAGCTCTCAATGCCAGTAGGGTCAAACACCTTGTCCGGGGTGGTTCAGGGTACAGCTCGTCAATGTACCCCCTCCCCCCCATGAAAAAAAGGGAAAAAATCGTTTCTTGACTTTTTTCAATGTCACCCTATGTCTACTGAATGCTGCTGGTAGACACGATGCTGCGGCAGTGAAGAGCAGTATCCGCTCCCCTCCCCTCCCCGGTGGCAGACGGTACAATATGACTGCTATCTGTCATCATCATCAGCCCGTGAGTGCTCCTGGCCGGCCTCAAGTGAGGCTGGCTGGAGGCACCCGGGTAAAAATAGGAATGACTCCCAGTCATTCCCAGTAGATGGTACAGAACAGCTGATAACCACAGCAACTGTACTTTTGATGATTTATCAGCACTGATATTGATGGGAGTTGATGCATTTGCACAAGATTAAACTGGCGCCTCCAAAGCACATTTCGAGGCTCCAAATGGGAGGAAACAGAGGAGATGGAAGCAGTAGTGAAAACAGTTTAAAATATTAATAAAAAATTAATTCAGAAATTGTAGACTCAGGAAGTGCCATGGGATTAATTCAGGTCTTTAATCATGAAAATATCATGCAAATATTACTGAGTGTACTACAACGACGACAGTCCCATTGCGTTGAATTGCAGGATTGGTCCTTTGCATTGACCATTGGTTCTCTTGTAATGCATCTACATCATCTTGTAAACGTGTGAGATTATCCATTGTTAGAATGTCAAAAAAACAGGAAGGCAAGAACCACATCTCAAGGCCACTCCCTTAATTAATATAACAAATATTATTAGTTTCCATTGTGGTAGCACCTAGGGCTAGTGCACTAGGCACTGTACAGACACTGAACAAAAAGATGGTCCCTGCCCCAAAAGAACTTACAACCTAAACACAAGACAAGAGACAAAAGATGGATACAGACAAATGGAAGACCATACAGAAACAATGAGACAATTAGTCACATGATAGGCGCTGGTCTCAGTCCACCAACTGCCTACCAACTACTGTCAAGTGATATTTTTCTTAAGGTGTTCCTCAAGATCTAATTGGAATCTTTTTTACTATGATAAAAAAGATAAAGCCATCACTATGTCACGTTCTCCACCCCTTTATCCTAAAGCTAAAGGAAATATCTGAGTCATGAAGGACATCCTTGCACTGAGTCCTTTCCAACTACATTAGTTAAACAGAAGCTCCTCATACTAAAATAGAGAAGCTGTCCCAAATCCATACTTGATGGCTTATTCGAAAGGAAAATGTTTGAAGCAAGCAGTATTTTTCCCTCACTCACTTCTGTGACCATGCAGATGAAAAAGTAAGTTTCAAAAGTCTTTGATTTGGTTTGTATTTTGTTAAAAGGGGTAATTAAAGGGGACAAGACAAAAGCGAACTTATGATATAGAAATACACCATTTTCTTCAAGTTTCTGATCAATTCAAAAACTCTACTGTGTTTCCTAACACAGTTATGGTACTCTGCATTAACCAGTGCCCCAACGTTGGCATGCAAAGCACCCATCCTTACCAAGCCACTTTCTATTGTCCACTTTCTCTTCCATTCCTATGTGGAAGCAAGGTACTGACATTTGCAGGACTCTGAACTCTCAGGTGACAGGAGGCAGGCAGGCAGGCAGGCAAATTCAGAATTTAAGGCCACAAGAGACCATTAGATCATCGAGTATGACCTGCTGAATAGGTGACAGGCTATTAAATTTCACCCAGACTCCTGTATTGAGCTCAATAACTTACGCCTGGTGAAAGCATAACTTCCAGAAATATATGCAGGCTTGGTCTGAAGACTTAGAGAATCCACCACTTCCCTTGGTAGTTTATTCCAGTAGTTAATCACCCTTACTGTTAAAAAAAAAAAGTGCCTAATTTCAGTTTCTGACTTCAGCTTCCAGCCATTGGTTCTTGTTATAACTTTCTCCGTTAGACTGAAGAGTGGAGAGACACAGCAAGCAGCAACATGGTATGTGAACCTGAACTCAGAGACTAGATACAATTTTATGATAATGAACTTCTTACATCTTACTTCATCACGATGGCTTCTTTGCAAACTTTACTAACTGATTGCACGAAATGTAAAACAAATCACGTCACCCACAGTTGCAATGCAGCCACCTCTGGAGTGAAATGTGGCAGCAGCTTACCAGCACAATGATAGGTTAGGTCTGGAAATGAGGAATACCATACGCAGTTGAAACACCAGAGGGCATTTAGGTCTGCAAAATATACTGAAACATTACTAGTAAATCAAATTAGAGTATGACAGTGCAACCCCTTTATACTTGTAAACATAGCCATAGGATTCCTTTTAAAATTAAATGCTCTTTAAAGACCCATTTTTTTTTCAATAAACACTGGTAGCAAGAACGTTGGTTTTATGCCTCATTTGGAAAATGGCACCTCCAACGTTGGTTCAGTGGTTTAATTAGATGTATTAGTCCTGCGTCCCTTTCACAACAGATTTAGTATTTACATAGGTCTAAACCCTCTGGCCCTTACACAGCAAATCTCCCACTGGAATTAATGGGACAAATGAGCTGAAAGTTTTGCTGCCTGAGGAATAGTCGCTTACCATTTTCCCCTGCCATTCCCTATGGTCACTCATGGCATAAGTCAGTGGTCCCCAACCTCTTTGTGACCAGTAGCACATTCATGTTTTCAGAAGAGTGTGGTGGGCGCCAACAATTTTTCAAGGCTTGTTTTGTATTTTTACATTAAATAATACAAACACTATCATATTTAATATTACATACTATATGAATCCAGAGAGAAGCCAGAGAGAAGCCATAAGGACAGAGAACACTGGTGCCCGCAGCCCTGGAGTATTCTGTCCCCAACAGGCGCAAGGCCGAGGCTTCTCTCCCCTGCCTGGCACTAGGTGGGTCCTGCGCCTGCCTGGGACTGAGAAAACCGGCCTGCAGCCCCGGAGTTCTCTGTCCCAGGCAGACCCAGGGCCGCAGCTTCTCTCTGACTTAAGCCATGGCCCCGCGCCTGGCTGGGACCAAGAACACCGGCGCCTGCAGCCCTGGAGTTCTCTGTCCCCAGCAGGCGCAGGGCCACGGCTTCTCTCCAGTTTAAGCTACGGCCCCACATCTGCCAGAGACTGAGAACACCGGTGCCCACAGCCCCGGAGTTCTCTGTACCCGGCAGCCACGGGGCCACAGCTTCTCTCTCCTGCTGGGCACTAGGCAGGCCCCACACCTGCTGGGAACAGAGAACACCATGCCCGCAGCCTGAGTTCTCTGTTCCTGGCAGGTGTGGGGCCACAGCTTCTCTCCTCTGCTAGGCACTAGGCGGGTGCACATAAATGCCCCGGCGGGTGTCATGGCACCCACGGGCACTGCTTTGGGGGCCACTGGCATAAGTACTCTGTGTGCTACTGGAGATGGGCAATTGTATCAAACAAGCTGGATATGAACCCTGTTTCTTCTGCTCCACAAATGCAGGTCTGTAGTATTTCAGCTGCAGTCCTATAGCTATCAGTAGTAATAGGTCCTATAGTTTGTCTGGGTGTCCATTAGTGGAGGGCAACATCATGTTCAAAAGCAGCTTGTATCTGTTTGCATTATTATTTATCATTTCTATTGCAGTAGTGCCAAAGGATCAGAGCCCCATTGCACTAGGCACTGTACAAACACAGTCCCTTTCTCAATGAATTTACAATCGAAAAAACCAACAAAAACAGGCAAAGGAGGTTTCACCATCGAGCTGCAAAAGACACAGGCTTGCCAGCAGGTTGATAAAACACCTGAGAGAAAGTAGTATAATCAATAAGAATAGTGTAGATTGAAAAACTATTGAGTATGACATGATCAATTCATACCACAGTAAACTAGTAGAACTGAACATCTGCAGCTACAATAAGCTAATTTAATGATACTTCATCAAGTGCTCACACTTTCAACTACTGTTGTTCATGCTACAATGAAGCCTGTGTAAAAATATGTCATGTGTCAATATGGCATTGTAGAGAAAAGAAAAGACCCACACATCATTAAAATTTTAAGTAAGCCTTCATTAAATAAAATACACCAAATTAGCTCCTCCAGAAGAATTTAATTAGTCAATGCATGCAGGTTGAACTCACAATATGCCATTGTTATTTTGTGAAGCCATTCGTTTTCTTAAAGATGTGCCATAAAAAGGTTTTTTAAAAAAAACACTCTAGTAAAACACCACAATTCTTTTACGAAAAAGACAAAGTATCCCTTGTAGAACATGCAAACATCTCAAAACATTTCCATATGAAAACATTTTTCATTGGTACTGTGTATTGAACGCTGCCTTATTAAGTTGATTTCAACCATGTTAGCCATCTTCATTAAAAAGGTCAGGGACAAGATTCCACTTTTTACAGCAAAAGAAGTCAACAGCTGCAGAGTAAAGGAGGGACAACAGATTCTTAAACAGAAAAGAGGAATTACCAGCTACCTAGCTTGAACTGAAACCTTGGGAAGCCCCATCTGCAGTTTCAGTCATTACAAATCATGATAATTATGTGAGTTTGCAAGCCCATATATAAAATTGCAATACCTATGAGGAACTGCAATGCTGCAATGTCCACAATACAAAAACATTGCCAGCTCATTTTGAGCAGCTTCAGGCTACTTGTAACAGAGAGAGGAGATGAATCAATAAAATGTTATCAGTAAAACAGTTTGATTCCTGCACAGTTAAGCACATGGCCACTTCTATATCTCAGTCCCCTCCGGTCAATATAATTTTACACAGTTACCCAGTTCTCAGCAGTGAAATGATACTGGTGGATGTTTCAGAAATTCTAAAGCACTTATTTCTACATGGGGGAAGAGAAAAAACAGAATACAATTTTTTTTTATTATTTTGGTTCAGAACCACAGATCTTTAGCACAATCTTAAATGCTAATAGTTCTCTGCCCCAGCTCTGGTAAATTAAGTTATTCTGAAAAGGTTCACTAGGACTAATCCTGCATGATTTATTCTCTCCGCCCCCAACTTCAACAGGATATTTGGGTGAGTAAAGCAAGCAAGGTTTGGATTTGATCTTTCACTGCATGTAAAGATGAGTCTTATTATAAGGGTTAGTCTCTGCCCACTTTACTCAATCACTTCTTAAGAAAAGGAGAAAATGCTGTTGAGTAAGGCTAACAGAACTTGGCCCTCTCACAAGGATTTAAGAAACACAAAATAATACTGACATAGGCAAACTCTAAAGTCAATCTAATATTCCATCATATATGCATGTAATTCCTCATGCATACCCTTAATTTCCAGCTTCCCATCTGAGCATGTAATATAATAATTCCTATGATTAATCACACATCTCTAAAGAGTTGCATTTCCTGGACAAATAAAACAGCAAATATACCGCCACACACAGGAAGAAATCATTGTCATTGCTAATCAACTACAGTACTGCAGAGGCAGGTAAAGTTCAAAAGAAAGCTCATTTTAGACACAAATCCACTTTCTTTGATTTAATTTGATAATGGCTTAATAAATGAGTATAATCTTATTAAGGGCCCAATCCTGCTCTGACCGAAGCGAAAGGCAAATCGCCAATAGACTTTTATGGGAGAAGGACTGAGCCCCAACACCTGTGCAAGGTTAAAAATATTTCTGCTTTTTCATTTTGTCCCCATTTTCATCCAATTATCTCTCACCTATTTTCTTCTGCTAGTCAGCACCCTGCACAGGACCCAAGAGGCTAAGATAACAGCTGATCCCACAGCCATTAAAAGACAAAAGGCATTTGCTATGAGTATTTGCTGTAGTGCAATAACTCCTACTCGTACACTCAATTCCAATTAATCAAGGATTATGTCGCTAACAAAATTTCACTAACACCAAGATCAAGCTACTTATTCTCCCTCTACCTCATAGTAAATCTGTTCTGAAAGGTTTCATTTACAAATATTTTAAGATCATTTTAAAGATGTGCAAAGCCTATAGAATTTACGCGTGGTATTTTTTTCTCCCTCTGCTATACCTTTACACTAGGAAACACGTATAGCTACATTGTTGGAATAAAATTCTAGCGTAATGGTTAGCACATAAGCATGATGGGTTTTTTTTCTGTTGAAAAAACAAAAAACAAAACAGATTTATATGATACAACCCAAGCTGTTCTAACATGTTTGGGTTTTTATGTGACAGAGATTGGTTTTACAACTTTCCCCTAAATAGGTTATCATTTCAGCATTGTAAAACATTAAACTTATATTTAAATAGCAAAACTGTAGTGCTCATCACATGTCCTATATCACTGGTCTGCACTGTTCATCCACAACAAACGAGGATGAAGAACGCGGTTTATCATACTAGAAGATCAAACTTATCAAAATACAAACAAATCAGTCTCTTAAAAAAAAAAAATTTCAGAAATCAAGTAACTTGCTAGGGATAGGTTACAGCTTCCCGAATAGAGATTCCATTGAGAGAAGGAGTTTTAGATTACCACCACAATATATTCAGAAATAAATAGATAAGCCTTTTGCTCTGCAACACTAGCTGATGTTGCAAGACTGGAACTAAGTCTTAGAAAACAGAGTGAACTGTTAAAAAGCATTTTTCCCCCCCGATCTGTCACCTTTTGTTTTGTAATCGAAACCATCAAATGAACCACGTTTCTATATCGCATGAGGGATTATCACAATGAAAATTATTCTGACTTGATAACACTTTTTAATTGTAAAATTTTGGTCAGCTTTGTACTTAAGCTGGGAGAAAAAATGGTTTTTTCAATACACTGATAGAGCTGAAAAGCAATAAGGGAACACCAAGATAACCTCAAGTCTGGGCTGTCTTTCTGATATAATACAAGTCCATTAAAGTGAGAAAACAATGTGATTAGATACTTGTGCTGGGGAAGAAAGATACAGTTAGTTTTACTCCATCTGTTAAAATTTCTGAAGCCTGGTTTTCACTTCATTTGCATATGTGGATTAAGCAGCACCTACTTAGATTCATCTTCAAGCTGGAAGGAGTCGAGTTTTCACTATCATTACTAATGCCTCTAGCCACGGTTTGTGTTTTCACTAACAGTGTTTCTGTCCTCTTTCACCAGGGCTGGGTTTTCTTTCAGACCGGTGGGAAACCCAGGTAACAGGCAAGTAGATCACAGCAGTATCCATGGCCAGCTAATGAGAATGTGCAAAATTTTGCTATGAGCCCATAGATTCCATAACTAAAAGGCACCATTGTGATCATCTAGTCTGACCTCCTGTACAACAGACCATAAAACTGCCCCAAAACAATTTCCAGAGAGCAGATATTTTAGAAAAACATCCATTCTTGATTTAGAAATTGCTAGTGATGGAGAAACCACCACAACCCTTGGTAAATTGTTCCAGTGGTTAATTACCCTCACTGTTAAAAAAGGTATGCCTTATTTCTAGCCTGAATTTGTCTAGCTTCACCTTCCATCCACTGAATCATGTTATACCTTTCTCTGCAGCACAAAGAACCCATTATAAAATTGTAAATACCTACATGGGGAACAACTACATGTGATCAAGTCACCCCTTGACCTTCTCTTTGTTAAACTAAACAGATTGAGCTCCTTGAGTATCACCATAAGGCACGTTTTCTAATCCTTTCAACTTTCTGGTGGATCTTAGACTCATAGACTCATAGACTCATAGGTCAGAAGGGACCAATCTGATCATCTAGTCTGACCTCCTGCACAAGGCAGGCCACAGAACCCCACCCATCCAATTTTATACAACCCCTATCCCAGGACCGAGTTATTGAAATCCTCAAAAATGGTTTGAAGACCTCAAGCTGCAGAGACACCACCAGCAAGCGACCCGTGCCCCACGCTGCAGGGGAAGGCGAAAAACCTCCAGGGCACCTGCCAATCCGCCCTGGAGGAAAATTCCTTCCCGACCCCAAATATGGCGATCAGCTAAACCCTGAGCATGTGGGCAAGAGTCACCAGCCAGCACCCAAGAAGGAGTTCTCTGCAGCAACTCAGTACCCATCGCATGCAACATCTCCCCGCAGACCATTGAGCAGACCTGTCTGGTGGTAATTCAAGATCAATTGCCCAAAATGACGATCCTATCATAACATCCCCTCCATATACTTATCAAGCTTTGTCTTAAAGCCAGGAAAGTCTTTTGCCCCTACTACTTCCCTCGGAAGGCTATTCCAGAACTTCACTCCCCTAATGGTCAGAAACCTTCGTCTAATTTCAAGTCTAAACTTCCTAATATCCAGTTTATACCCATTCGTCCTCGTGGCTACATTAGTACTAAACTTAAATAATTCCTCTCCCTCCCTAACGTTAACCCCCTTGATATATTTATATAGGGCGAGCATATCCCCCCTCAGCCTTCTTTTGGCCAGGCTAAACAAGCCAAGCTCTTTGAGTCTCCTTTCATAAGGCAGTTTTTTCCATTCCTCGGATCATCCTCGTAGCCCGTCTCTGAACCTGTTCCAGTTTGAATTCATCCTTCTTGAACATGGGACACCAGAACTGCACACAGTATTCCAGATGGGGTCTCACCAACGCCGTATACAACGGTACTAACACCTCCTTATCCTTGCAGGAAATACCCCGCCTGATGCATCCCAAAATCGCATTTGCTTTTTTAACAGCCGTATCACATTGGCGACTCATAGTCATCCTGCTATCAACCAGTACCCCAAGGTCCTTCTCTTCCTCCGTCGCTTCCAACTGATGCGCCCCCAACGTATATCCAAAATTCTTATTATTAATTCCTAAATGCATGACCTTGCACTTTTCACTATTGTATTTCATCCTATTTCTATTACTCCAGTTTACAAGGTGGTTCAGATCTTCTTGAATAGTATCCCTGTCCTTCTCCGTGTTAGCAATACCCCCCAGCTTCGTGTCATCCGCGAACTTTATTAGCACATTCCCGCTCTTTGTGCCAAGGTCAGTAATAAAAAGGTTAAATAAGATCGGTCCCAAGACCGATCCTTGAGGGACTCCACTGGTGACCTCCTTCCAGTCCGACAGTTCACCTTTCAATACGACCCTCTGGAGTCTCCCCTTTAACCAGTTCCTTATCCACCTTACAACTTTCATATTCACTCCCAGCTTTTCCAATTTAACTAACAGCTCCCCGTGCGGAACCGTGTCGAACGCCTTACTGAAATCTAGGTAAATTATATCTACCGCATTTCCTTTATCTAAGTAATCCGTCACCTTCTCAAAGAAGGAGATCAGATTGGTTTGGCACGATCTACCTTTAGTAAATCCGTGTTGCAGTTCGTCCCAATTACCATTGACCTCTATGTCCTTAACTACTTTCTCCCTTAAAATTTTTTCCAAGACCTTACATACTACAGACGTCAAGCTAACAGGCCTATAATTACCCGGATCACTCTTTTTCCCTTTCTTAAAAATAGGAACTACATTAGCAATCCTCCAGTCATACGGCACAACACCCGAGATTATCGATTGCTTAAAAATTCTCGCTAACGGGCTCGCAATTTCACGCGCCAGTTCCTTTAATATCCTCGGGTGGAGATTGTCCGGGCCCTCCGACTTCGACCCATCAAGCTGTTCAAGTACGGCCTCTACCTCAGTTGCAGTAATATCCACTTCCATATCCACATTCCCGTTTATCATCCCTCCATCATCGCAAGGTTCCTCACTAGTCTTATTAAAAACCGAGGCAAAGTACTTGTTTAGATGTTGGGCCATGCCTAGGTTATCCTTAACCTCCATTCCATCCTCAGTGTATAGCGGCCCCACTTCTTCTTTCTTTGTTTTCTTCTTATTTATGTGGCTGTAGAACCTTTTACTATTGGTTTTGATTCCCTTTGCAAGTTCCAGTTCAATGCGGCTTTTAGCCTTCCTCACTTTATCCCTACATGTTCTGACCTCAGCAAGGTAGCTTTCTTTACTGATCCTGCCTTCCTTCCACTCCCTGTAAGCTTTCTGCTTTTGTCTAATCCCCTCTCCGAGTTGCTTGCTCATCCAGTTTGGCCTGCAACTCCTGCCCATGGTTCTTTTCCCCTTTCTCGGGATGCAGGCTTCCGACAGTCTCCGCAGCTGTGACTTAAAGTAATTCCAGGCCTCCTCCACATTTAAATCCACTAATTCCTCCGTCCAATCCACTTCCCTAACTAATTTCCTTAACTCTTTAAAATTAGCCCTCGAGAAGTCAAAAACCCTAATCGCAGATCTACATTTGTTTATCCTTCCATCTAGTTTGAACTGAATCAGCTCATGATCACTCGAACCAAGGTTGTCCCCTACCACCATTTCTTCTACGAGGTCCTCACTGCTCACCAACACCAAGTCTAGAATGGCATCCCCTCTCGTAGGTGCTTCAACTACTTGATGAAGAAATCCATCCGCTATCACATCCAGAAAAATCCGACCCCTATTATTCGTGCAAGTACTCGTCCTCCAGTCTATGTCCGGGAAGTTGAAGTCCCCCATAATCACACATTTCCCCTTTGTGTTTACTTCATTAAAGACATTAAAGAGGTCTCTATCCATATCCCAATCCGATCCCGGCGGTCTGTAGCACACCCCAAGCACTATCTCAGGGGAAGCTCTAGTTGCTTTTTTACCCAGCGTGATTTTTGCCCAGACGGACTCCGTGTTATCCATTCCATTGCATCTTATTTCGCTACATTTAATTTCATCATTGATGTACAAGGCTACTCCCCCACCTTTGCCTTTCTTCCTGTCTTTTCTGAACAGCACATAGCCTTCAATACCCGTGCTCCAGTCATGAGTACTATTCCACCAGGTTTCGGTAATCCCTATAATATCCGGCTTGACTTCCTGCACGAGTAACTCCAGTTCCTCCATCTTGTTACCTAGGCTCCTCGCATTAGTGTACAAACCTTTTAATTTTCGGTGTTTGGCGTCAGTGACATTCTTTCCCCCGTCGTGCACAAACTGTCTGCCACCAGCACCACCCGTTACTCTGGTTTCTACTCCACTATTCCTCCTTGGATCAAATCTTGGGGCCACAAGGGTATCCCCGCTCACTTTGTTTACTTCCCTCTCCAGGTTATGTTCTGGCGTGGAGATCTCCCGAACATTTCCCAACCATCTCCCCCAACTTTCTAGTTTAAAGCCCTCTTGATGAGGTCGGCGAGCCTCCATCCTAGAATCCTATTTCCCTCCTTGCTGAGATGAAGTCCATCCTGAGCAAACAGTCGTCTATCCGTAAATGCGTCCCAGTGACCGTACATACCAAAGCCCTCCTTATAACACCACTCCCTGAGCCATCTGTTGATCGCCATAATCTTGTCCCTCCTTCGTCGCCCCGCTCTAGGAACCGGCAGAATCCCACTGAAGATCACCTGAGCCTCGATGTCTTTAAGCCTCTTCCCCAGTCTGAAATAGTCCTCCTTGATACTGTCCAGTGAGTAACTAGCTGTATCGTTCGTTCCCACATGAAGGATAATCAATGGATTTTTTCCCGCTCCCGCTAAGATCGTATTCAGGCTCAAGTCCACATCCTGTATCTTAGCCCCCGGCAGACAGCACACTCAGCCCCCGGCAGACAGCACACTTCTCTGAACCCTCTCCAACATATCAACATTCTTCTCCAACTATGGACATCAGAACTGGATGCAATATTCCAGCAGCGATTATGCTACTGCCAAAGATGGAGGTAAAATAACCTCTCTACTTCTACTCGAGATTCTCCTGTTTACTCATCCAAGGATACATTCCCCCTTTTGGCCACAGCATTGCTCTGGGAGCTCATGTTCAGAGGATTATCCATCATTATCCTCTAATCTTTTTCAGTCACTGCTTCCCAGATTAGAGTCCCCCATCCTGTAAGTATGGCCTACATTCTTCGTTCCTAGATGCATAACTTATATTTACCCATATTAAAACACATACTGTTGCTCAGTTTACAAAGCAATCCAGATCACTCTATATCAGTGACAAGAACTCTTTATTATAAACCACTCACTCAATTTCTGTGTTTTCTGCAAACTTTATCAGTAATGATTTTATGTTTTCTTCCAAGTCAGTGATAAAAATGTTAAATAGCATGGGCCAAGAACAATCCCTGCAGCACTCCACTAGAAAGACAGAGGCTCAATGATAATTCCCTGTTTACAGTTACATTTGGAGATCTAGCAGTTAGACAGTTTTTAATCCATTTAATATGTTCCAAGTTAATTTTATACTGATCTAGCTTTTTATTCAAAATGTAAATGTATTACCAAGTCAAATGTCTTACAGAAGTCTGAGTATATTACATCAACGCTATTACTTTTATCAACCAAACTTGTAATCTCATCCCAAAAAAATCAAAAAGAGCAATTCCAATTTCTCTTTTGTTACCCAAGCTCCTAGCATTGGCGTATAGGCAATTAAAGCATTTCTTCTCTTCATGTCCGTTGGTTCCTTGACTAACTTTGTTCTCAACATCTTGATTCTGTGCTAAATGAATGCTCATATCTACACTCTTTTTACCCTCCTCTTTGTTATTGGGTTAACATCCTTCTGACTACCCAAGTCGGTCTGTTCCTGAGGAGACTGGCTCCTCTTCTACTGAGGTGGAAGCCACCCAGATTATACAGCCCCCTCTACCTATGGCAGGTGGACCAATGTCCCACAAAACCAAAACTCTACAGCACTTACCTAGCCAGCGGGTCTCTTCCAGAATCTTCTGTCTTCTAGCTTCCTGTGTTCGCAGTACAGGAAGGATCTCAGACAAGATCACTCGGACATTATTCTTCTTCAGCATGCTTCTGAGGTCATCTGTTATTTGTGAGCTATCCCATGATCCCATATCATTAGTGCTGATTATGAACCATCACAAGTGGAGACTTGCCCGCTGACATCAGAAGGCTATCCAATCTTAGAATGACATCTCATGTCTTGGCAATGGAGCTTGATACACCCTAAAATAAATTAGCCAGCACTCTTGCAAGTGCACAAAAGAATGTGGCCTTACCCAAATCCATACAGTTATTTCTGGGGCCATTAACCAACCCCACTAACCCTTACTCCCTAGATACTGTACTGTACAGCTGTAATTTATAGCAAAAATTGCCTCGGTGTTTTATTAATGTTGCTTTGATGATAAATCTAGCCTGAGTGGCCAAGAAATTACCACTGCGATTTTCAAAGCCACACAGGAGATATGGAAGCCCATTTCCCATTAATTTTAGACAATAGCTCCAATATCAAACATACAATAGCTATCATATATGCCAGAGGAGTAGCTCCTCAGTAGTGATGTTGCACTTCACATATGAAATATCATAACACCAAGTAGCTTCCATTAACTCTCTGCATTCTTTATTATCTTATAATTTCCAAAAAGGAAATCTAAAGATAAGGCTATCACGAGAACCAAATCCCAATGGCATTCTCATGTTAACCACAACCCTTTTATGGTCCCTTGTTCAATTAATAGATCATTTTATCGAGTATTCACTGGACTATCAAACTATTTTTAATAATTCTAAGCTTTATGTTTATAATGAGACTGACACACAAATTCTAAAAAGATTATGTGCAATAAAATTAAGCTTTTTAAACAAGTAGGGAGATGCGCTTAGATGCCCTGGGCTAGAATACTATATTGTAAAACTGTAGCCCGTGGCTCCAATCCAGCCTGCAGAGTAATTTAATCCAGCACACACAGAAATCAGGAAAATGGCCTTTGCTGTATCGAATCAGCAATGCTGGTACCATGCTGCCTTCTATCAGATACTAAGAGGAAGAACTGTTAGTCATGCCAACTTAGCATAGAGTAACTATTAGGACAAAATACCGGCAGGAATATTATAGTCCAAATTTTCTATGTATGTAAAGTGACTTAATTTCACTGATAGCAGGAACTACACTGATTTACATCACTTGAGAATCTGGCCTTATAATTTCATATTTTTATTTTTGTTTTAAATTAACAGAGTGATCTAGCATTGGGAAGTTTTGGGAGGGATCTTGGATGAGTTTTGGAGTGCAAAGGGAAGGGCAATGAGCCATTTGTAATTTTGACAGTCTGTTGGATGAGATAATTCTGAAGATTATGAGAAAAGGAAGCATAAAAGGAAGCCCTTTAAAATACATTTGAACCACATTTACAGGAGGTTCCAATGCATACATGATCATATCAAAGATGCAAGAGGAACAACTGTTGTTCTTGGGCAAATTAAGCCTGTGAACTTTCAGTTTTGCAATAAATCCCTCCCTCCTTCAAACACAAAGAGGAAAAAATCTCTCTTGAAAAACATTCTTAATGAATTTCTTCGTCCAATCTGGTTGTATATAATGAAAAATCATCAGCATACGTGCTATCAATAGTAATGAGTCATACTTGGGGCCAACACAAAGGTCACAGTTTGCTTGATTTTTTTTTCCTAATTGCAATGGCTAGTGCTTCCACAAAATTGCCAAAAAATGGGATTGCCACTGGGCAAAAAAGGGGAATTTGAAATACAACTATTTGTCATGTGTCAAGCCAAACGGGGCAAAGTCTTGTCACCAACTGATGATTCTTCAGTGAGCTCTGTGACATGTGTGGCTGGTTACAGCCCAGTTACTAATTGCCCATATCTCAGACTGCCACTAATATTGGCATTCCTTTTTGAAGTTCGCAGCAGAGCAGACAAGAAAAAAGTGCCCAATTCAGCCCCCAGAAACATGCATGCATCTCCTACTGACCTCAGTGAGAGCCATGCCTGTATATGTGAGAGAAAAAACAAGTAAAAAAAAAAAGTTTAGTATGCACAAAACTTTTAAATGATCAACACAACTACAGCCTGAGGGTAACAGGGCTCATTGGCAGGGCACGGCAAGAAATACTGCACAATCGTTCACGCTGCTCCTGTTGTGTAATGGCTTAGTCCAAAACCCACTGAAGTCAATGGGAGTCTTTCCGTCGGCTTCAACATGTTTTGGATCACACCCCTGATAGATAGGGCAATTCATTTACTAGTCCCGTAAGTCTGACACATTTCATAAGCACTTAAAATAAGTGATTAAAAATTATACTCAAAGAAGAATTTAAGCCAAATTGCCTTGTCACTCAAATGTGTAGGCTCATTCCATCCATTGTTAGCATCCAACAACAAACAGGTAACATGAGCATTTAAGTCCCCTCCTTCCAATCTTTAAATTGTCCTCAAAGGCTTCTCTAATTTTAAGGGCATTAAATTTTATGCCTCCAGAGGTATTTTTATTAGCTGGGGTTGCATTAAATTGACATTTACAACATATTAACTTTTTTTGAGCATGTGACCTAGGTTTTTTGGATGCATGCTTGAGCTGCCCAATTTTTTAAAAAAACAAGTGTTTGTATCGTTTCACAAAGCTTCTCTATGCTTAGACTGTAAACTCTTTGGGGCAAAAATATTTGTACTACAACTAGCCTATCACGGAGGCTACTAGAAATCAGTAGCCGAGCACAGATTCAGTAGTTTCATGGTGCACGCAGTTTCATGGCATTCATCGCCACATGTCTTTTTTCAACAAAACAAAAATATGCTAAGTGCTAAATTCTTGCTCTTAGAAGACAGAACTGGGTTTGGAAGGGGTACCACTCAAGCTACAGTGAATAGCGTGACCAGGTATCCGGTTTTGGACTGGAACACCCGGTCAAAAAGGGATCCTGGCGGCTCCAGTCAGCACTGTTGACTGGGCCGTGGACTGTCCGGTTGGCGGTGGCACCACGCAGCTCCCTGCTAGCCTCTGCTCCACGTGGCTCCCAGGAAACAGCCAGCATGTCCCCGCTCCGGCTCCTACACATAGGGCAGGAGTGGGGAACCAAGGGCCCATGGGCCAGATCGGGCCCCGTGGTTAATTTCATCCAGCCCATGGCACGCACCCGCTCCCCCCATCCCCGCAGGGCAGGAGCCACACGCCCCGGCTCGCCCTGTTGCGGTGGGGAAACCCTGAGTCTCGGCACCCTCTTCGCCCTCATGGGGCTGGAGCCACAAGCACTAACCCACCCCACTGCAAGGGGAAGCCCCAAGCCTCTGCCCACGCCCCAAGTGGCAGAGTGGCCTGCGATTGATTATTTTCTGTGGGTCAATAGCCCATGACAGAAAAAAGGTTCTTCACCCCAGAGTCTGCACCCCCAACCAGAGCCATCACTCCTGCCCCCCCATACACACCCCAATCCCCTGCCTCAGCCCTGATTCTCCTCCCACTCTCCGAACCCCTCAGTCCCAGCCCAGAGCACCCCTCCTGCATCCCAAACCCCTTATCTCTGGCCCCACATCAGAGCCCATAACCTCAGCCGGAGCCCTCACCACCACCCCCCACACCTCAACCCCCTGCCACAGCTCAGAACCCCCTCCTGCACCCTGAACTCATTTCTGGCCCCACCCCAGAACCAGCACCCCCAGCCCAGAGTCTGTACCTCCTCCCACACCCCAACCCCCAATGCCTCAGCCCGGAGCACCCTCCCATACTTCAAACTCCTGGCCTGGAGCCCCCTCTTCCACCCCAAATGCCTCATCCCTGGCCCCACCCCAGAGCCTGCACCACCAGGCGGAGCCCTCACCCCCTCCCACACCCCAGCTCCCTGAACCAGCCCAGTGAAAATGAGGGAGGGAGGGTGGGGAGAGCAAGCGACGGGGAGAGGGGGATAAAGTGAGCGGGTGTGGAGCCTCAGAGAAGGGGCGGGGTATGGGCAGGACCTCCGCGGAGGGGAGGGGCCGGCGATGGGACAAGAGTGTTTGGTTTTGTGTGAGTCGAAAGCTGGCAACCCTAACAGTGAAGGGGGGAATGACTACATCATAAACATTTATAGGTACTGGGAGGAGAACTTAGAACAGTGGAAGTGCTACCCCGTCACAAAGATGAAGCGAGCACCTCCACCAGTGCTCTGCTCTGGGGTGGAACATGGCAGCTATTGAACAGCACACAGCAGCATTGTGTAGGAGTTTAGGGCAGGAAGTGAAAAGAATACCACACTCTACTGAAAATGGAGGGAGAATTCAGAGAGAGAAAATGCCATTATCGGCCATGGGGTTCTGCCAGGGTGTTGGAGTTAATATCCATACTGCCGTAATAATTGTAGTGGGCTCGTAAATGACCATGTGTGCTCAGGACCCTGCTCTATGTCTCACCATAAAGGCAGCACTTCTGACAGAACACTGACCCCTACCACTATATTAGAATGCTGGTTCAGTACTGAGTCCGAGCCACGAGCCCCACTTCCTGAATCACTTTCACAGGGTTTTCCTCGATGTGTCAAGTGCATAGCTTCCAAAATGGGACAAGATTCAAGTCTGAGCTAGCCTCATTCAGAAGCTGATGTTTGTATTTTGCAAGCTGATAGCCTGGCAGGGGCCCTCTGTGCCAGAACACACCTAAACCAGTAGGGAGGATTCTGCTTGGGATGGGTCAGAGGAAAGTGCTCTGCATCTATCTATATGGAAGTTCCCACCCTCCTTGTGGATTCACAAAGATAGTGACCTCCATTCCAGTGTAGAATAGTGGAGAAGCAGCCACAAGAGACTTAGGATGCAGTCCAGTCTCTGAACCCCTCTGACCTCCCTATCCGAAACACTCAACTACTTAGGCGTTTACTCAGGAGGGGTCAAATTCTCCCTTGAGGAATGGAGTGTGCTCTCTTTCATGGTATATAGCATCTGTCCACTATGTAGCTTTTTTACAACTCATTTGAATGAGTCATTTGGAAAGTCCCACAATTCACTTTACTGAGCTAAACACTAAGAGCTCTCTGGTTTAGTCTGTTGCTGCAGTCGGGCTGTTCCATCAAGAAACGTTTTGGTGCATTCTGACAATTTTCAATGGCAACCTTCTTTCAGGGAAGAAGGATTTCACCACTAAATTCAACCCAACCCTGATCTTTACTCTCATCATTATATTAGTAACTCTTCACTACATCTTCCTTCAGCCTCAAACAAAAAACAAAACAAAACTCAAACTCAATTCTTTTTATGTCATTTACCCACATTCCTCTATCCTTCTGGGAGGGTCACAAGCCAAAAGGGACGTGGAGTCAACCAAAAAAGAAAACTGTTTAGAGTCCCATGGTAGGAGAAACAAATAAAAGAATAATTCACCCCTGTAATGTAGGAACAAAAAATTAAGCCTTCTGGAGACAAGCGTAACAGTTGCCTTTTACATGTAATTGTGTAAACCTTCTGTTTTCGGGGGAGCGAAGCAACCAGCCAGCAAAAATTAGGCTCTTGAAAGACAAGTAGTAATACTTTCAGGACCTGAAACGCTGCCTTCTCCCATTCCCCTAGGAGAGTACTTTCAGTGGGAGCAAGAAAATTCTATAATTTTCCATCTGGAAAACCACTCTCCCTACTTTTTTCTCCTCAAATGAGTGTCTCTAGAGCTTAACAACGGGGAGTTTTTCCCCTTTAACGAACAGAGCAGTGAGCTTCTGCTAAAAAACATTCTCTAGAACACACTTACAACAGGTGAATGAGACACAGGCACAAATCAGTGTAATGGTGAAACACAGGCAGGAATGTTATAAAGCTTACAGAATATAAAGGTCTGATGAGAACAAGCAACGTAGCAGATAACTGGTCCAATGCAGAGAAAATGCCTTGCCATCAAGACACTACATTGCATATATGTTTCTCTGGTGCTCAATATTCTATATTATTGGCAAATGTCAAAGTCCCCAGTGACCCATTTCTCATTGCTGTGCCCTTCACTCCTCCAATGGTACCACCCACTGTTTGTATACAGAGGCATACATGCTCCCAGCCCACACACTACCATGGGATCTGGCTTTGATTTAATCAAATGGCTATCAGTGGATGTTGAGATAAATAATGGCTCCTTCAATCCAAATATCCTCCCCTTGGTTAGGCTTCGATTCGGATTTGGGGAAAGTGAAAAACCCAGACTGGGAAAAGGACTTCACAATGCCAAACGGGCAATCCGCTAAACCAGAGCGTTTAAAGAAATTAGGCAGTGAGGCAGGACAGCCTGGACAACCATCCAGAACCCACACCCATCAGAGGTGAAGGTTGATGGGGGGCAATTGGAACTGGTCAGAATGGTGCCCGATGCCAGAACAGCTGTTCTTATGCTCTCAGAGAAGCAATCAGTGGAGCCCTTGCAGCATCCAAACTGGCCAATCAAGACAGAGCGGGACTGCTCTTCCCTTCCCACCAGCAAGAGAGGAAGCTCAACATGTAACCTAAGGTAGAGGGGGAAGAAAACGGGGAGCAAGGGGCAGCTCCTCCCTAGGCCCCATAAAGATACAGAGAGAGAGAGAGAGACACATCTTCCCCTGCTGGCTCAGCCAAAGGCGAATCCTGGGAACAGGCTGGGCCCTGTGATAGCTAATTATCTCCACATATTTGTACAGGATTATTTGAGCTCTAATCCTCAGTATGGTCCAGTATGGTGAGCAAAGGCTCAAAAGCAGCCTCTCTTATGCACACTTCCTCCCCCATGCACACAATCCCAGTCTTTGCCTGTGCTCCCATCTCTCCTAAGTGCACAGATTTCTCTTTGATCATGGAAAAATAAGGTGTGGAGCAGGCACGACCATTGCTACTGTAGCCCTCTGAACCAGCTAAGAGTTGCACATCTTTTAGAAATATCACTACTATATAACAGATATTGCGGTAGCACCTAGAGGCTAATCAAGCTGGGGCCCCTGGTGGTAGGTGTTGTGCAAACATATAGTGCACATGGCGGTGGGAATCCTTTCTCTGCACACCTGGCAGCTAGGGTTAGGGGGTACAATGGCTCCCAGAATTCCAGCCATGGCTTTGCACCCTACTGAGGGGCCATGTAGAGAAGCCACAACTTAATTCTGTTGTTCCCTTTTGACAGAAGGGGATTGCAGAGTGAGAACAAATGTTACCTGCACACTGTCCTGACAGTGGAATTGTTTTATGCCATTCTTTGTAATACAAAATGCCACATACACTGCTACCCGAATGTCTCATTTGCTGTTTGGGTAGAAGGGAAATGCTTTGCTTTGTTCCACTCTTCTCACCTGAACTTCATTTAAGACACCAATTGTATTATAAAACAGATCCTCCCGAGGATCGTATACATTTGTACCAGCAGTACAACACCATCCTAGTGTGTCTTCGCTATTCATTTACAATCTCAGAATGATGAAACTGCAAGTACATTGGTTCTTTATTAATAGAAAAATGCTCACAATATCAACCTCTCAGTGAAGTGTTTTGTGTATGTCTTCATGAACAAAGTAATGTGCATATTAGGAGGGTGTACTTATATTGCAAATATTTGCATCTGTTTTTAGGTTTTCTGCAGGCATTTTAAAGGCTGAGAGTGCAATTCATGAGGCTGAAATGACAATCTGGGGCCTCTCATGGATGTGTGTTTCTAGATAGTGAAATTTCAATGAGAAGATCACATTTTGTGTCACTGTGGCCCTACAAAACCCATGAAAAGCAAAGACAAATGTAACCTGACATTTGGATTTATTTCAGTTCATGTGGAGCTCATATGCAAGGCCTAGCACATGTTCAAGTTAAGGATCTGCACTGTTCTTATCTAAGTGAGGTTGCATTTCCCACTTTCTACGATTTGTATCTCTCTCTAAAAGCTTACCTTAAGTCTACCTAAATCCAAGCATAAGTTGGTGCACCAAGGTACTATGAGTTGGTATAGAGAAATACTAACGCACATTAAAAGCAACATGGTCTAATTGAAATTGACCAAACATAAAATTCAGCAGACAGAGGATTAAACTCCATTCTTTACCAACCCAGCAACACTGAGATATTGATGGGTCCCAGGAATGCAGGCTTAAGAAAGAAAGAAAAAGAAAAGCCACACAGCAATTACTGTGGTTTCTCAGAGGTAGTAAAACAGAGCATACTTTGGATGGAGTTTTTTCTTGAACTCTGAATTTCCTGATTTCACAGTTTAGATCAAACACCTAATGTTTGGCCTGATGGTGGGCTCTCTGACTTGGAGTCAGCTGATATTTTCCCTATACAAATAGCTCAGATTTGGGTTCATTATTTTAAGGTGAGTTTCTTCAATATGCTCTTGCTTGCACTCTTTAAGTTAGCTCCAAATTGTTTGGTTGCTCCTATAATGGAAGTGCAGAGAATGATCTGTTCACTCATCGTTGTGCAGAGGATTTATAGATGTATGGTAACACATTCTCACTAATTTCCTACTTAACAGGACAATTTATTAGAAATGGGATAACTACTCAGAGATAGGGGAGCAGAATGAACTTGATAAACAGCTATCCCCAAATCAAATTATTCCCCCACACCATAGTCAGATAAAAACAAATATTTTTATACCTTTCCCAGGCTAGGTATATGGCTCCAACTTCCCACTGAAGAATCTGTGGCAGAGCCCAGAAATCCTGAAAGCCAGTCCCTGCTGAATTCAAATCTGGCATACTCTAGGACAAGCAGTGGTCATTAGGGAGTGCAGCCTTAGATTCACTAAATCCAAATTTGTGTGGTCTAGGGGAAGATAGGGAGAATCTGTTAAATTGCCCACTACGATCAGACATCTCCCCTCCCACCATGACATATACGGCCAATATTCATTGTGAAAAGTTCCCCATTCCCTCTTTACCAAACTTCTATGTCATGCCAAATAAGCAGGTGGGGAATTAGTCCCACCTGTGTGTTTGGGGACAGGGGTGTGATGCAATAAGGAAGGTGTCTGAGACTGGCAAATGTGTTTATGGAGGAAGCTAGAGAACTAGTTGATAGAGGTGTCCCGTGAAAGAGGGAGGTGGATAGGAATGTGCAAGGGCAACAATAAAGAGGAAAGTGGTCTTGATCCAAGCTGTTGAACAAGCCAGAGCTCAGTTAACGAGGTGGAGCTCCCACCCCATACCCCATGGCACCGAAGCACAAGACAAACACCATATGAACATTCCAGCCTGTCCGCAGTGGGATGGGCCATTGAGTGGCAGCACGTTTGGCAGCATCATCCAAACCAGCCCAGCATTCCACAAGGCAATGAAGAGCCACCAGATGATGGTTACCTGCTGTCATACTAAGAGCCTGATCCTGTGCATGAATAGTCTCTCTGAAGTCAATGGGACTTCTCACAGTAGGACTGGCCACAGTAGCAAGCATATGTAGGAGCAAGCACTTAGGGTTGATTTATATCACAGCTATTTTATTTATTTACTTCCTGAATAAGTTGATCCTGGATAAATAGCTTGCTACATTTTATGCCGTAAATCAGTACTGATTTGGACTTATTCAAGTGCAACCGCTTAGTCAAGTGTTTGGGTTTTCACATTTATACAAACACAGAATTGCTAAACCATGATTCTGTATTTAATTAAAGCACTTGCTACTATATTTCTTGGTGGTTTTGCTTTGCATGCCAAGAATCCCAAATTACATTACCCTCTAAGACAAGAAACAGTTTTATTTGCTTCTTTGACATGCCTCTGTGGTGTCTTTCTGTCGACTTTCCATAGCAGGGATTGATTGATTGGTTTAGCCGATTAATAGCTTTGTAAGTGACAATTTTTGTAATCCTGGCTTTTTATCTTTGACTAACTGCTATGTTTATAATTATTTCAAAGGAAATATAAAAGAGCTGATCGCTACTAGACGAACTCAGGCCAGCAAAGTTTTAGGCTGGAACTCATTTTTATGCTTCATCTATAAACAGCTACAAAATGGTGGTTTATAAAGGAAATGGCAAAAGCCTTAACGATAGCAATGCTTCTGAATCCCAATATAACACACAGATTGGCTCTTGATTTAAATGGAAAGGATTTATACTTTTATTTTTCCGCTGCATGGGTGACACAAATGGATTCCCAGGCCCTACATGAGTATTTCCAGCCCTTCAACTGGGCCTTCCAGAAAATGACTGCTACACCAGTAGAAATTTTAACAGGCTGTAGCATACCTGACCCTCAGCATAGCACCTAGCCCCAACAAAGCAAATGGAGCATTGAACTAGTCCCTGTTATTGGCTCTTGGTGTTACCAAAGGGTGACAAATAGGAGCAGAGGCAGGAGACAGGTGATGGTAAGGCAGAAATAATTGAGCATTTGCACCAGATGGGAACAGAGGATAAGTAAGAGACAGGGCTGGCATGCAAAAAGTCAGTGTCCTGGAGTTATGTGATCTGTTGGGAAGGGAGGGCAGCAGTAGTAGCTGAAAATCTCAGCTTCTAATGACTGTATGGTCCAGATGCCAAAACATTTGTTTCTCCTCTCTCCCTCCGTGCACTTGCAATTTAAAATAAATAAATAAGCAACATTAAGAGGCCATGAATGCAGTTCTATTGCAGACAAATATCAGCAAGAACAACATTAAAGACTGCAGCAGAAAGGAATTCTGCTCAACTAACAACTTTATGCATTTCACAGAAATTCACTTGGGAATGATTCTGCTGAAGGAAATAAAGCAGCCAGTATTACTGACAAATATTTGGAGAAAAACAGATGTTTTCCTTTTAATTCAGTTCAAAACAAAATCTTTATGCTGCATGCTCTTGATTAAGTCTGATGTTTCTTTTACTCTGGGAGACAAATCATGCCCACAGTTACCCCTGGACTTTAGTGGTGACGCACAGCAGAATTTTAGTCCCTTGTGTTTAAATTATTACCTCGCTAGAAGTTACCCTTGCTAGAAGCTAGACAAGTACCATTCGCCTGCTAGCATCTATCTTTGCAGGCTGTTCCAATATTTCTATTTAAAACTATTTGATCTACACAAAGCCCTTCTGCCAATTTAAAAAAACAAAACAAACAAATGAAAAACTTTAAATGTCTCATAGTATCAGGAAAAAAAACTGACATTATATGATACAAGGGTGATGTGGGCCATGGAAGTACCTAAATATAATCAAAAAGTTAACCACAGGGTTTTTACAATTACAAAATACAGTTCCATATAGAGAAAATACACAGAGATAGATCCTTCTGCCTCTGAGTCAGCGTGAAGACTCCCATTGACTTCAATTGCTCAGGATCAGGCCCATACAGAACTTCATTTCTAGTCATTGGCCCTTATAAAGGATAACTCACTGAGCCATTGCAAAATTGGAGTTTTACCATTTCTATCCAAAGCATGTTCTAGACACAATCCTGTAAACACTTAGGACTAGGCATAGTGCTCCAACGTGTTACCAGTATCCATGAACTGAACTAAATGTAGGTACCCTTCTTCCTCTGTATTATTAAATTCTGGGTCTATGGAAAAAATAAAATGATTGAGGCTCCCCTAGAAAATCCCATCATCAATACTTCTTCTGAATCAGATTTTTAACCCTAGTAACACTAGTAAATTGACTCACTGGTGACTATCTATCTAAGGTACTCATATGGCCCCCATTGTGACAGCATTCAAGTGCCTCACAATCTTTAATGCATTTATCTTCACAATACTTCTCTGAGGCAGAGTTGTGCTATCAACCCCAGTGAGCAGATGGAGTACCAAGAGACTACACGACTTGCCCAACATCCCACAGGATGTCTGTGGAGGAGACAATAGGAATCAGCAATGGGTCCATGTGAACTGGTGGGAGAGAAAAGTGTTTAACTATTAGTGTGGATAGATTAAACAATAACATTTTATACACTATTTGAGAAAGCATTCTAGAGATTCCGCACCGTTAGCAGCAGTTCAATGGGACCACTGCTTAGTAACATGGTCAGCAACAGGTCACTTTGCTAATACAGATGTAGCTTTATGGTAACCATGTCTTCTTGAGACTAGAAGATGTTGATGTCAGTGACTTGGACATCCAAAATAAAAAAACACATATTATAAAGGTTAACATCAAATCCCAAATTTGTCCCAATATTGTCCCAGGCATAACTAAACCCCATCTCAGCATACCAGGAAAAAAAATGCTGCAAACAGAATTTTCTTCACCAGAATTTGCTGTTTCATTTCATCCTTCTCCTAAATATCACCTAGTCGGGCATAACTACTTTGAAGCAGTGCAATTCTTGAATAGTCAAATTACAGAAAAAGAGGAAAAGCTGAGTCTGTTGTCAAAAAAGCAAAGTCATTCAGATAAGGATCAGTTGCTTCTTCAGAATTTGAGCAAAATTGATTTTACTTAGATTTGAAACTCTGATCTGGAAAGTAATATTCATTTAACAATAAAAGAGGCTTAATCTGCAGGCTCTTAATAAATAATCTGGTCTCATTAAATTGATATACAATTTTCATATTAGGTCTATGATCTGAAGCATAATGTGCAATATGGATAAAATGCAATGGCAGCCTCCATCCTGAAATATTCAGTGAATCAATGTATTGGCCCCAGCCTTGCATCTTCCCTTGAATTCCCTATTTGTGTGGTGCATTCTGACTTGCAACAAATCCCAGGTGAAGATAAATACCTTTAAAGAGGCAGTTATGTGGCTGGAGAAGCATTTTCTGGGTAGGATAAGTGGGGAGCACCTTTTTCTGGAAAACCCTGGGCTTGAAGGAGGAGGGGATCTGCCTATTGGAATGTGCCTTGAAGACTGCAGGAGAAAAAGTGGCCATCCAACTGCCTACCAGTTAGACCAAGAAAGAGGGGGATGAACAAACAGTCCCCTTCCCAAAATGTAAAGGTAGAAGACTAGTCAACATGTAGGAAAGAGTCCTGAGGCTCACCGAGCATTCACCTGGTTTCAGGTTTTAATATAAAACCTTGTAAAATGTATTAGGACGGGGTATGATCATCTTCAATAATTCCCACTTACGTTTGGATTCTTTTCTGTTCAAATACACTCCAAATGGGGAGCATGCAGCCTAGTCCACTAGGAAGGTACGGTCACAGTAAACCAGATGGGGTATCGGAAACAGAACAGGCAGTAGTGGAATTCCCCACTGAACACACTAGGGCAGACTGTGGCTAGTACTGAATAGGGGACCAAGTAGCCCTCCCCTTGCTTCCTGGAAATTCTAGCACCAGACACATCAAGGGGACATAATATGACATGGCAGAAGATGGGGCGATGGCTGTGTACCTGTCTGTACGAATTGATGGCATGGAGGGGGAAAGAGGCATATATGCCGCACTTCCAGAAGGTGTTGTGGAAGTTGCCTCTAAGAACCCACCCTCAGTGGCACTAACTGCATTCTACCTGTCTTCAGCTTCATGGGCAGAACATCTCCAGAAACTGACAGTGGGCCAGGACTCCTCCTTCCCCACTAAGCTTTAGAAGCCAAAAGCCACCAAGGAAGCCACAATGCACATGAACAACTTCAAATCCCAGGAGTCATTTTGGAGATGCTGCATTCACAGGTTTTTATTTTTTTGAGTACAAAGCATTCACAAAAAGTCTAAAAGCCTCAGCTAAACAATTGTTTCCATTTTTTAAAAACATTGGTCAAATTCATCTCTTTCTTTCCTCTGAAGAGGCATGGAAGAAACCACTGCTTTAAGTGCCTCCAGCATATCATGTTCATAGAATATCAGGGTTGGAAGGGACCTTGGGTGGTCATCTAGTCCAATCCCCTGCTCACAGCACAACCAATCCCTAGACAGATTTTTGCCCCAGATCCCTAGAGTGGACCCCTCAAGGATCAAACTCACAATCCTGGGTTTAGCAGGTCAATGCTCAAACCACTGCACTATGTTAGTAGTTTCCTTTCACCAATGAGCAGATTCATAAAATTGCCTACGATAAAAAGTAATTAAACAGAGCGCCTTACAACAGGAGGTTATGGCCCAGGGACTCCTATGAAGCCAAGTCCTTTAAATGTTAAAACATTTCAGGGGCTATGGAATATTACAGCTGCAATCCTTATCGCTCTTATTATCTTTCCAGCAGCAGCAGCTAGATGTGACTGATAGCGAACAAAAGAGTTGGGGGGGGGAAGCTGTTTTTGAAAGAAAGAACTAATGCAAAGGATTTAGGCAAAAATACAGCAACCCCACTCAAGCCAGAAAATCCTAAAGCAGAGTCAGCTCACAAGTTAGGGAGTGTTATGATCCAGGGACAACTGTCCTTTGAGAACTGAAAAGCCAGCACTGTTAAGTAAACGGTAGGAGAGCATCCGGGACTCCTAGGTAGCCCTGCAATACCTGAATGTACTCCCTCACCTCATTTTGGCCTTGGCTTATCCAGCTGAACTGGAAATTTAGGGGCAGGGACCCATGCAGGACCCAAGCATTAGATTTCAGCCAGACTGACTGGCTCACTGATGTCTAAACCAGGCAATTGGGCACTGGGAATGAATATAAATTAAATTCAGATTGGACTAAAGTGACTGACAGTAGAATGGACTTCAGTGAACTCAATTAAATTCGGAGTAATAGGAAAGATATGTATGTCACCTATTCACATTCAGAGCACAAAATTATAAAAGCCTTGTAAACTAAGAGAACATCTACAGTACATTGGAGCTGGAGGGTAATTTCCAGCTCAAGGAGACATGCTAAAAGTAGAAGCGTAGCCACAGCAGTGCAAGTGGCAGAAGGGACTAGCTGCCTGAGTACTCACTAGGGGTCAGACAGAATAGTATTTGGGGCAGATAGCCCCTCCTGCTGCCATCAATAAGAGCAAATGTGTCTATGTCTATCCGAGCTCCAAATTCCACCTCTAGCTCCAGTTTACACCTACCCTAAGACAATGGAGCAGAAATTATTGAGTTTTGACAAGAATGTCTTCATCAATGTTTGTCGTGCAATGAGGCCACCAGACATTTAAACACACACTCCCTCTCACTATGCCCAGTGAATCCTTGGGCATATACTCGTTGCTATATATTTCACCCCAAGAATACTGTTCTGTTCCATCCAGGTTCTTATACCATCACCACAGTATCTTAGCTCCTTCCAGTGGCGCATTCAGAAACATGCCTAATATTTGCTGTGTGAAGCCGTTTCCCCTTCCCCCTCATATCCTTTCCCCCAGAGGAGAAATGTGTCTGCTCTGCTTTATGCAGCAGGGTGAGAAGTGGTTTTCCCATTCACAGAAAATTTTCAAGAGTTCAAAATTATTCCCCATTCCACACTGGGGAAAAAACTGAAGTTACCTTTCAACATTTTTTTATGAAAAAGAAAAGAGAGCCAGAAAGACAGACAGACCCTGGAACAGCTAATAGCCGGTGGTTAGAATGCTCACCTGGGAAGTGAGAGTCTCAGCTTTAAATCCCTGCATCTCTCACACACCAAGTGAGTGATCTAATCAATGGATTATGAGACACCCCCCCCATCCCAGAACAGACAAAAGCCTGATAATTAGGGGAAACCCCTTGTCATAAACAGATAAGAAAAGTTAATAGCCCAGAAGTACTTTATATCTCTTTGACTATAAAGGGTTGACTAGTTCAGTAAGCCTGGCTGTCACCTGACCAGAGGACCAATCAGGAGACAGGATACTTTCAAATCTTGAGGGAGGGAAGTTTCTATGTGTGCTGTTAGAATTTGGATGTTGTTGATTCTGGGGGCTCAGAGGGATCAGACGTGCAACCAGGTTTCTCTCCGATACAGGCTCTTATAAGTTCAGACTAGTGAGTACTAGGTAGATAAAGCAAGTTAGGCTTATGGTTGTTTTCTTTATTTGCAAATGTGTATTTGGTTGGAAGAAGTTCAAATATGTATTTGGCTGAAAAGATTTTAATTTGTACTTGTATACTTAGGCTGGGAGGGTATTCCCAGTGTCTATAGCTGAAAGACCCTGTACCTATTACATTTTTTTAAAATTTACAAAAATAATTTTTACTGTTTTTTCTTTCTTTAATTAAAAGCTTTTCTTGTTTAAGAACCTGATTGTTTTTTTTATTCTGGTGAGACCCCAGGGGACTGGGTCTGGATTCACCAGGGAATTGGTGGGGAGAAAGAGGCTAATTTCTATCTGTGTCAGGATTACTGTCTCTCTCAGGAAGAGTCTGGGAGGGGGAAAGAGAAGGAGGGCGGAAGGTGAATTGTCCTCTCTGTTTAAAGATTCAAGGAGTTTTGAATCACAGTGATCTTCCAGGGTAACCCAGGGAGGGGAAGCCTGGGAGAGACAACGGTAGGGGAAAGGGTTTTCTTTCCTTGTGATAAGATCCAGAGGGTCTGGGTCTTGGGGTTCCCCAGGCAAGGTTTTGGGGGGACCAGAGTGTACCAGGCACTGGAATTCCTGGTTGGTGGCAGCGCTACAGGTTCTAAGCTGGTAATTAAGCTTAGAGGAATTCATGCTGGTACCCCATCTTTTGGATGTAAGGCTCAGAGTGGGGAATTGTACCATGACACCCCTGCTCTGAATCAAGCAGAGATGGGTCTTGAACCTGAATCTCTCACATCGTACATGAGTGCCCTGACTAGCCACATGTTTTGCCCTGATGAAACGTGAACTGAAACTTGATTCATTGTCATAGAAATGCTTTCATTTTGACAAACTGGCTTTGTGTGTCAAAAAATTCTCAACAAATTCTAGTAGGGTTTTGTTTTGGTAGGGTTTTGTTTTGTGTATTAGCACTAGAGTACCCACCTTCTCTTCCCCACATCTATTATATACACAGGAGTTTGGAGCAAGCACATTAGAGGCTGGTCTGAAATGTGACCTGGAAATTTTTTAACTGCGAATTTGCTCATTTTTGCTTTTTACTATTACTTAAAGGAGGCCTGATGGGTTTGTTATGTTTTTTCTCTCTTGCTTGTTTTACACCTTGAAAATATCAGGAATGTGAATTCTGATCTTCCCTGGTTTAGCAGAAGACTTTGGGGGAAGAGGGGGGTGTCTTAGAGATGTTTATTAGGAACTCTTAAACCTTAAATGAATGTGTGAAGAGTAAGAGCCTTTAAGAAAAACATACTTTATCCAAATTTTTATTTAGGCCAGGCCTGCACACAGATTTTGTATTGGTTTAATTATTTCAGTTAGGGGTGCGGTTTTAAAAAAAAAATCAAAATAGTTATACCAGTCAAAGCCCTGGTATGGATCCAGTTATACTGATAAAAAGGTGTCTTGTAGTGGTACAGATTATTCCTCTTCCCGCATGGATATAAGCGAGATCTGTATAAGACAATGTCTACATGTACAGCGCTACTGCAGCACAGCCGCGCCAATACAGCTGCATCGCTGCAGCGTGTCCAGGGAAGATGCACTACACCACTGGGAGAGAGCTCTCTCCCACGGGCATACAAAGAACACCTCCATGAGTGGCAGAAGCTGTGTCGGGGGAGAGAAGCTCTCCCGCCGACATAGCACTGTGTACACGAGCATTTGTGTCAATGTACCTTATGCAGCTCACAGGGGTGGTCTATTCACGCCGCTGAGCAACATAAATTATGCTGACATAAGCTGTGGTGTGTGGACAGGACATAAGTCATTGAAGTTAACTAGATGTGAACAACAACAAACATGGAGGAGTTTTAAACAGTCTCACTAAAACTCCTGTTCTTTCTCAATTGCTCTGCTTTCAGCCTCCTAACTCTTGTGAGAATCACACATGGCAGACACTACTCGTGAAACTTATCGTGCTTCTGGGAGGTGTTCAGATGCTACAGGGGTGCAGGCTGTGTAAGAACCTAAATAGACTAGAATTGTGATGTCATCATTCCACTAGTTTCTGAGGCAGAGTCTTCACAGTGCAGACAATGCCTGAATTTTTAATGTAAAACCCAGATTTTTTTTTAAAAAAAAAGCACAATTCAACCTTTCAGACTTTATAAAGAAGCATAAAAAAGGGCACCAGACCAATTTTTTAATTTACTTTTGCAAGTCACCTTTCAATGACACAGCCCACTATTACCAGCACCCTACTCGCTACCCACGCCGCCTGCTCTACGAGGCTTAAAGGTTACCACCCCAATACACCTGACCCCCACTAACCCAGGGATCAAACCCCTCTGGTTGCTCCTGAACTTAGCCTCCAGGGTAGCAGTGCATCTCAGTGCCGCCAACCCCTCCGGATACATGTTCTCACCAGTTTAAGTTAACATTAATTATTAACAAAGCAGAGGAAAAAGATACCAGCACAGTAATTGTCCTCTGCTACACTGCAGCTTTGAGATGGTTCAGTTTTAGCCTAAGGAAAAATACTTTAACCATCCTATTTTAGACATTATCATGCAACAGTGATCATGACCGTAAGTTTATTATCCTGAAAACAAAAACAACAAAAATATATATGATTGCATCTAAACAACTCGTAAAAAAGAAAGGAGCAGCATTTCTAAGGGAACCACTGGCTTTACAGATCACATCAGCTAATACCCCATATTAAGCTACAGCATTTGCAATGGGCTGCCATATAGAGTATTTGCAGCCCTATTGGGGAAAACTATTTAAAGCCTAATTACCATGAAATTTTTAGAATGCAAATGCTTTTCATTTAGACATAAAACAAAAATGCCATGGCATTTCTTCCATCCATTTATCATAAACATATTAATTACTGTGTAACAAATAATTCCTGCTGGAATCTGTGTGTTTTGAGGAAGTCAGAGAGCTGACTCAGGCAAATAAGATGAGCCACAAAGTAGTAGTTAATATCTTATGACATACTGATAATAAAACAAGGACTCTGTTAAAGCTTTTGTTGTCAAATTAAGGCTAAGCTATTTCCATTGGAATAATTCAATAATAAGTAGTCATTATCTATTTAACTTTATTCAAACCAGGAACGCTAGGAGCACTTTTATTTTGATACATGTATTCATAACATATATATTTGTGGGCCATGTACTACAAAGCTTACCACGTAAATGCTGTATTTATCATCTCACCGTTTTTAAGTAGCCTGGAATAGGCTTCATTTATTAACACTGAATCTTATTAAGGTTGGCTGAAATTCATTCCTGTTCTGAGGTCCAGCACAAGGCCTATTGGACCACATAAATCCTTTGGGGTAAATCCTCAGATGGTGTAAATTGTCAGAGCTCCAGGGAAGTCAAATGCAAACTACATCAGTTGATAATCTACCCCCTGGGGCTAAGCAGAATTTGCGTTGGTCGTCATAGAGGTACATTTCATCTTTTGACAGTCACCTGAAAAGAAAAAAAAAAAACTTTCTTTTCCTCCCCTGATTCCCCAAAAATCTTGGCAGGCCAAAATCTAAATGCCTTTCTCACACAAACAGTCCCACTGAGCCTGAAGACTTGCTGAATACTGTTGACAAGATGGTGGTAACTGGCAGAAAAGCTTTGCTTGGCTAGATAGTGTGAAATGGTACATATGCCAATCCATCAAACACATTAATATAAGCAACAGGAACCCATTTTTGGGCTGAACTATTGTGGAATACTTCACTCAGATGGAAAGAAAGAGGTAAACATTTTATGTTGCAGACACAGAATGTTAGGAAGTAAAATTAAATGAAAACTGGAAAACTACCAATTTTGCATGCTTGAGTATATATAAGAACAACATAAGCACAAAGTGGAATTTTATGCAGCAGATTTTCCCCTCAATTATACAAATTAATTAGATATATTTGTTTTTCTATGATAAACAGCAGCATGTATTTGAGTGTACAATTCCAAAGGTGTAAAGAAGACACTTTAACTATTGGCAAACACAATATTTGCACTTTTTTCCTCTCTCCTACAGCTGACAAAATGTTCTACAACTGACATAACACCTGGCAATGTTACATGGCACACATTTTACATATGATGTGTATATATGTTTACATATATATTTAAATAACATATTGAGGGCCAATTCTCCTCCAAGTCAATGGAAGTTTTACCATAACTGCAGTGGGAGCTCAACTGGACTCTAAAGGACAAAACCAGGGTTCATTCTATACATGTTTTTTATTCAACTCGACTGACTGTGTAAATATAATTTCATATTTATTTAGAGATGACATCTGTTATTGAAATGAAATGACAGCTACTCCATTGGCTTAGCTGGCAATAACTTTGCACTCTTCTAAACTGACCTTCTGCACCATCCCTGTTGTTCACCTACACGATACGCAGTACAATTCATCAACATCAAATTGTCATAAATACTCCTCCAAAGTAGCAGACTAATGACATTATTATTTAATAAGATGAAAAGTAGAGAGAAATATTTGGAAAACCCTGTAAATTAAAACGAGTTCCCTTAGCCAAAGGGTCAAAATCTAAATGCTCAGCTCACAGACTGATCTACAAAATCCTACAGTTTTGGTAGCAGGGGAAAAAAAAGAATTTTAGCTATGTAAACAACTGGTAGCATTTCTCTACTACTTTATGCCTTATGGTATCCCTGGATTTGCCTATGTGACGTTTCTGTATAGTTATCCTTCAAATAAATTTTTTTAAAAATCTGCTAATTGATGCCAGGGTCAGCCAGGTAAATTCCTGCACAGCGGAACTAAGACAACTAGGCTGAAAAACCAAACTGACTGCCAGACCATGGAGAGGTAAAAGGGTTATATCACTGAAGCAAAATGCTCAGTTCCAGACGATGAAGCCAGAAAGAGAACTACAGCTATCCCGTATCTCTAATGAAAAATCCCCCTGTGCTGCTTAGCCCTTTTCAATGTATCATGATTACAAAACTCCTATATAGCATCTGTAAGAGATTACCAGTGTACAGAGGTGTCATATTTTGTCTTGAAAAAATTGCCACTGCAGTAAAACAAGGATACATTTCCTATATCATGCAAATATAAAGTTAAATTATTTTTAACTTAAAGGGAAACAGATCAATACACAGGATAATCTATTGTCATTTGGATTATGAAGATGTTTTAGAGTTTACAATCACAAAAGTGGTTATAAACCTGCAATTACTATCAAGCTAATCGGTAGTTTCTTCCTGCTTGTGTTTTCATGTTGTCACAGGGGCAGTAATGAAAATGAATGCCACATTTGTGAACAGAATGTCTGTAGGCTTGTTTACCACATTTCCAACAACAACGTCTGCTTTATCATGCATTTCAAAGTAGAGATAATTTAAGGATCTTTGAATTTCATATATAAAAATACTCTGTAAAAAAACAAATCTAAAGCTTCAGCAAAATGATGGGGGAGTGGGAGATAAAGATGTGAAATGGATGACGTCCAATAATTCACCTGAGTCAGACAATATGTGGACATGGAATGATTCATCTAATTCACAAACTACTACTCTCAGGTAAATCACTTCATGCTTCATCCTCCTACAAACATTATTCTATGGATATTCTAATTTCACCAGCAAAACCAGAAAATTCTGACCTTTTGCCTCTCAGATCTCTAAGCGCCTCTCCCCCACAAAGGAAAGGAAAAAAAAAAGAATGAGCATAAAAGATTTTCACTACAGCATCTAGGAATCATTTCATTCCACTTACCTTTGAGTAACTTCTGCCCTTCCATGATATTTTGCGAAACCAAAGCTGTGTAATCTTCTTCCGAAAAGCCAGGCTTGCAAGTGGGTCTGACTGTAAGATCCCCATTGTGCGCCTGCAGAGAACAACCAAAGGGAAACAAACAACATGACTTGTGTTTGTTATGATATTGTTGTTCAAGTGTTGAGGAGCAGGGGAACCTGAACAACAAAGCAATGTGCAATAAAAGATGGATCCGGTGAACCTGACAAGGAGTCTATAGGAGTGGACCCAGACCATATTAAAAAAATTAAGCTGAACAGAAAATAGTGGCATGAAATACAATAAGGAATCGTTATTCAAAGGAAGCCTGGTTTACTGGGTATGATTAAAAGGGGTGGAGAGGAGGATCAGCAATTCATCAATGACAACAGTGCTCCAATCCTTTGCCCTGATCTTGCAACCTTAAAGATCAGTGGGAGTTTTGCTTAAGGAGGATCGGGGCACCACACTATCGGACTGGAATGTGATTAAAACTAATTCAGCAAGAACTGGGAAGAGGAGCACTCGTCTGAATTTGACAATTACCCTGCCCACCAACTCCACCCCATCCCCCTAAAGTCTCTTCAAGTTTCAGCTAAGCTACAGTGCGCGGCTGCTCTGCATTTGAGACGTTAAGCACCGGGCACCTCGCCTAGCAAATGAGGGCAGAACTGCTGAGCAATAACCACCTCGCAGGGAGCGAGGGTGCACGCAAGCCTGAAACACAAGCACATGCACAGGAAGGTTAATCGAGAACAGACCCCCTAAGGATGACCCCACACCTGCTGCCTCGAGCCAAGGCAGCCTATTAGCATTGCGGAGCCCCAAACCTGCCCGCCTTAAAGGGAAAGGCCGCCTGAAAACTTGGCTGCTGCAAGCTACTCTCTCTTTCCTTCACTCCTCTTTGCAGACGAAGGACTGGGCTCCAGATGCGGTGCTCCCTGCATTACCCCGAATCTAGGGCAGGGAAGGGGGCGATGTGATGCTCTCGGACTGCTGGATAACTGCCCCTGCTCAGGTTCGGCCAAAGCACCAAGCATCGGCCGGGACAACTCCCCCATAAAGCTCCTTGTCTGCAATTAAATGCAGGTGGCAAGGGACAGTCTGAAGCTCTGGGGCAAAGAAAAGCTCTCTCCCGAGCATTAGCTAATGGATATGGATTTCACACAGTAAGAACCCAGGGGGCTCTCGGCTCTCACAGATCAGGGCTAAAGACCAACTAATCAGATACCCAGGGAACGTGTAACTTTTAACCCAGGCAGGGTTTCCATCCTAACACAGACACACAATCCCATGCAGACGGAGCCCCTCAAGCCAGGAAATGAGATCAGTTCCACAAAGGTGGATTTTTAAATAATTATGAACTGAGAGAAAGCTGCATTTAAAAAGAAGGGGGAGGGAACACACTCGGCTTGTCCTTTCAGACGAGCTTACTAAGCAGAAAGAAAAGCCAATGTAATCTCTGATAGAAATCACGCTTGGGAGACAGATGCCAGCTCCAGCATGCGAAGTGCAAGAAAGCAGCAGCTCTGTGGACTCCGACAGTCTCCGGCAAGATGTTGCAATTAGGAAACATTTCAAAGGGGCTGACTGAAGTGAAGAGAATAGCTTTTGAATTTAAAATCGCCCAGTTGTTAGAAGTGTGCCTGCTAGTGCCGCTGCAGTGGGGAGTACGCCACTGTCCTCCCAGCCTCTCCCCCGCCCCCGGGGCTGATAACTGGGACCTGATGGACATTTCCCACAGATTGAACTTGGCACATAGGCGCTCAGCCTGAAAAATAAACAATGCCACTGGCTTCTAGAACAAGCCCTACCCCACACTAACAACATTTTCCAGGCAACATTGTAAGAATGCATCCATGTGATCGACAGATGCTTTATATATTATATAGTCTGAGCGGTTCGTTTGTTTTGTCTATTTGACAGGATCGCATTGAGAAATGGAAAACAAACTTTTCAAGCCATTAGCCCGTGGGACACACCAGGCCCAGTTAAAATGTACCGTAAATGACACAGCCGGCACAGGGAGGTTATAAAAACAGCTCCCGTGCCGGCAAAGGAACGACTGGGGAGGATTTGGACTCCACGCTCAGCACTCTGGAGCCACAACATTCAATTCGGAAGACTCCATTACAGAGTCTGCTGCAAATCATGTGCGTTACCAATGCTCTGGAGCACACCGAGGAGTGAGCTCTGTGCTGCAGATCCGGAGGACACAACGAAGGCTGTTTCACAACACAACAGTAACGCGCACACAAGCCACGAAAGTTTATCGTCGGAAAGGCACGTTAAAGCCTGTGCAAATTTTGTCAATCCCCCCACCCCCAGCAGCTCCACTGACAGGAGCCCTGTAATGACAAATGGTAGATGTGAAATTAAGCGAAGTACGCCATAAAAATGGCACACAGCAAAGGCTGTAAGGCAGCGGACATCACTCCACCGAAGCTACGGAACTCAGAAGTTAAGGATGCTGCTCCACTGCCCGGTTAGCCCACCCGGCTGTGCCTGGTCCTCTCTCTGCCGCTGATCACTGCCTGCCTTTCACTCGCTCAGGAGTCGCTGTAACACCCAGGCACACACCGAGAGGGGGAAATGCTGGGGTCCAAGCGCCCGTTTGAGCCTCAATTCTGAAGTTCCCGCATTTGGTCGCCTTAGAACAGAGCCTTCCCCTTATTGCAAAATTAAAGCAATACTGCCCCTCCCCCGGAGAAGAATTGGCTGCACTGAGCTGGAAGTGATGGGGATCTTCGTTTCGGCTGGCCCGAAGGGTACCTTGTTACCCCTCTGCCAGACAGCCCCCCCCCTCACTTTCCATGTAGTCTCCTCGTACAGAAGGTTTTGTCTGCCAGTGCCTATGAATGGCTCGGGAGAGAGCCGTGTGAATGCGTGTGTGTGTGTGTGTGTTTGCGCTCCGGCATGAGACACACAGACCTGACATTGTTGCACCCACTCTCTGCAACAAGCCAGGTGCTGCCACTTGCTCCGAACATGAGATGAACCACACACACACACACACAATCACACACAGAGAGACGTGTGGGATTCGCTAGCTGCAGGCAGCTCTGTGCCTGGATAGCCAGACGCGCATCTCCCCAGCTGTATGCAGATAGATATATATAGTGTGTGTGTGTGTGTGTGTGTGTGTGTGTGTGTGTGTTCCAACAGGCTCCCCCTGCCCCCCATGGCAGAAGGAGGCGAGCCCACCCCGGGGCGAGCCCCCGCTCCCCAGCCGCATCCTCTGGGCCACTCGGCGGCGTGGGAGCCGGGCACCCAACTTACCCTCTCCGAGCCACAGAAGGGAAGCAGCAGCAGAAGTAGCATTCCGGAGCCAATTGTCATTTCCCCGGCTGCGCTCCGACTCTGGGCTGGCACTCCTCCTCGCCGCTTGCCCAGCGCCCGGGCTGCCTCCCTCCAGCCTGCCTGGGCAGTCCCGGCGCCCCTGCCTCGCTTCCCCCGGCTCCCCGTCCCCCCCTTCCGCTCGCCCGCTCTGAACTGCAGGTGAAGCGCTCTCGGTGCAGCTCTGGCGACTCGCCGCCTCCCAAGCCCGGCCCACACGGCTCGGAGTGACAGGCAGCCTTAAAGGAGCCGCCTCGCTCTGCTCCCCGCGCTGACCTGCGGCAGGAGCGAAGAGCCGGGACCACGCTCCGCAGCCCCCTTCTGCTCCCGACACAGGCGAGGGTAGCACTGGGCAGCTTTCGCGGTGCACCGAGGCCCAGGCTGACCCCTGCAGGAGGCACGCCTGTTCCACGTGTGCATTGCACTAGATATAGGGCTTGCTGGGTCTCACCCGGATCATTTGGGTAAGCGACGGTGGGAAGAATAAAGAGTAGTGATCACCAGGGGAGCGCCAGCCTCCACGCAGGAGCCCCAAAGGACTTCATTATTGGAATGGCTATCACACAGTCACTGAGCATTATGAAACCACTGGTATTTAAAGGATGTATCTGCAGTGTCCCTAAATACGATTCAGTGTACTTGGGCATAAGTGCCTTTGGTCTGGTAGAGGTGAATACCTTCAACACAAGTCCACTAGCGTTCGAAGTTAGGCAGTATCCTAAATGGAAGTACAATGTACTTCTGTCTTGGCTGTTACAAAAGTCTAGGACCACTTTAAAAGCATCTGCACTGTGTAAAGAAAAACAAACAAAGCACACAGTTGTGTTCACAGAAGTCCAGCTTGCATCTGAGAAAGGATTAGGTTAACCTGCCCTCCTTAATGGTTATGCACCACAGTGTAATGTTCTCTACAAGAAAACAGAAGAAAAACCACCAGACCCAGAAATCACAGTACAAATACCGGTTGGGAATAGCTTCCCTTCCTGCAAAGCTGGGAGAGTGGTTGCTTATACTGAAATATTTTGAGAGTGGAAAAAATGTTATATAGGTACAGTTAAGATGATGTGGTAATGGCCATATTAGAAATTCCAAAAGAAGAGACTTCATGAAAAAAGAAGGGCTGAGTTTACAAATGAGTAAAGTTTGTCTGTATTCAGTTTTAGCAAAGGGATAAACACATTACTATTAACTCAGGTATTCTGAGGTTTCATCCATTGTGTTTGGCTGGAGACCCAGGTCTAGAGGAAGCATAGGCCCTATGCTTGTTCTAATTACATTTATGGTAGAGACGGGGGGATTGAATAAAATAGGCATGTTCATTCCTGTGATCAAAGTAATTTGTGTGAAAGCCAGTTCTAAAACCAGGTATTAAAGTAATAAGTCTTGAGCCAGATCCTCAGCGGGTCTGATTGGGACCAACTCCAACAAGCCCCTTATTTATTTCCTTAATTTTAAGGGAAACTGGTACATTTGGTCTAATTTGGATATCATTAGCCTTTACTCCACTGATTCAGTGGAGTTACCTTGCTGTAAAACTAGAATTTAATCAGGCCCTGGGAGCCTCCCTCAGAAGAGGGAAACTTTGTACGGTATTTTGAAAATGTAAAGCAATGATAAGCACTATCATTTATTATTTTATTATTTTCAGCCAGCTTGAACCAGGCATCCAACTGTGGTCATTCTTTTTTGTGCATGCAGTTCAACTGCACATAAAACGAAAGTTATCAGACACACATTTTGAGCAGATCTGACCAGTGTTTGCAAGATCAAATTGGATAGCTGGGCACCCGACCTCCTGATTTGCACACATAGTTGCATACCAATAGCTGCTTGTGCAAAATGCAGGGTTCAAAGTCTAGTCCTTAAACAGTTCCACTGGATACACGTATAAGAAAGAGACACACATGTCCACTTAGTGCATCCTTTGCTATTGGGTATGTTTATTAGTATCATGTTAATCAAAGACCAGGGCTTTGTTAGGTTAACCTCTGTATACATATATAAAGAAAATTAGTCCCTTCCTCCCATCTTAGTAGGTTACAATCTTTACCCTGCTTGAAGGAGATAATCTGAATATATTTTGTAACATCAAGTAAATATCCACTGCTACTTTAAATTTGCACTTGCTATTACTACTTTTGGCAGAATATTCCATAATCACATGACCCCGTGGTAGGGGAAAAAAAATAAAATCTCACCTAACATACACAGTCTAAATTTGCCCTTCCATAATTTTGTCATGGGCTGTTGTTGCTGCTGCTACATAAAGTTTAAAGAGCCCTGAAGACAAGCTTGTTTTTACTTCTAAGATTTTAAGAAAGCGGATTTGTATCATTGCTAAAATGTGAATATTCTCTTGTGAATATCTACATACTGTTGTCTCTAACTGGACTACAGCTGTTGCTGTGTCCATATTCCTTCCTCCCTCCCCCCAGCATATTATTAACATTTGAAGTTCCACAGTATTATCAAAATAAGTCTAACACCACAACTCATCATGAAGAAAAGCAGAGCAGATTTTTTCCCCCCAATATGGTTAGAGAAGATTTCTAATCTGATGGCATGTTTCATTTTTTTAAATCTACTGCTGCTTCTTTAATTTATAACCTGAACTAACAGGTAGTTTTTCTTCTTTGCTTTTAACAAAGTGTCTTCTGCTCTTTTAAATGACTTGAGAAAATACTTCTCTAACCTCCTTGCATTTTGGATCTGGAAGAATGCAGTGCCCCACTGTTTCAATTTGTGCACTATTACACTGCTTGCAAAGCCTGGCCTCTTTTCATATCCCATTTAATTCATGTTTGCCAACCTTCATTTCTAAGCAGTGGCCACTGTCTCTATACTTGAGGAATAGAGACAGTGACTGGAATTCCTGTGACTGGAATTTTTCATTAATTCACCCAACAATCTGTTTGGAATAGTTTCCATTTAGGGATCTATAACTCTGACTTGTGTGATCCATTCTTTATCTTGGCTCTTAGGGCCATATTTAGTGTTTTCAGAGGGATCATGGAAGGAGAATACATACATAGTATAGTATAGACAATGCAAGTGCAGATAGTGTCTGGGTCTTCTCCCCCCCCCCCCCCCCGCATTTCCCTACCTCAAATTTCTTTAGTAAGTTTTAGAACCAGATTAGCTGTTTTTACCTCCATTCCTCTCTGTTAATTTTAAAGTGTCCATAAAAAGGTGACCCTTCAGATCGTTAGGAAAATGGAATCATCCAGTTAAGTTGTTTATATCTATTGAACTGCCATCACTTATTTGAATCTAAGGGTTAGAAAGGAGAGTGATAGTGTGCAATTTCAAGGGGCTGTTCTCAGCTTTACTAACTATATTTTTGTATTATCCTCCTTTTTCTCCCTCCCCCCCCTTCAGTCTGTTGCAGGGAACTAGTTAAGAAGACTCCTGTGTAAAAGGGAAATAGGAAAAATCTATCATCTGATGTGTGAACAGTACAAGACATGGGTTTGGCCGGATGAAGGTATTCAAGAATGTACACGTGCACATTAAATTAACTTGCTAAACACCTCAGGAGCAAGACTGCTGATCCTGAGAGCCAGCTTGCTACACTACACAACACTCAAGAGAATAAAAGACTCAGAGATGAGACATTTACAGAACTGGCTGTGCCAAGATAATGAGGAGAATGGAGTACACAGGGGATCTGTCTCCCCTTGATGCCCACGTGTAATTCCCTATTGACAGCAATGGGAGTCACACGTGCATCTCAAGGGGACAATGGAACCTTGAGTAAAGAAGATGAGTATCAGCTGTAAGCTGCATTACTGAGGGCAGAAAATGAGATACAGGAAGATGTGATCGACGAGGAGGGACACCACAGTGCACAATTACATTGTCAGGCAGGCATCGAATATGTAAAAGCATGAGAACAACAAATTAAATGGACAGGAGGAGGGAAAACAAAGCCAAGAGGCATATGCTGTCCCAATCCAGGCACCCAGCTTTGAATTGCTTACTCAGGAAAGACTTCCACCCAGTTACTTCGTTTACTTCCATGGGAGGTTGAGTTCAGTGAGAGGTTTCCTTGAGTAAGAAGTTCAGGGTAGGTGCTAGCGGGAAAATAGCCTATACTAAAAAGAAAGTGACATATGGAGAGAAATGAAAGGAAACTACAGACCAGTTAGTTTAACTTCTGTGCCAGGGAAGATAATGGAGCAGATAATCGAAGAAATCATCTGCAAACACTTGGAAGGTGGTAAGGTGATAGGGAATAGCCAGCATGGATTTGTAAAGAACAAATCGTGTCAAACTAATCTGATAGCGTTCTTTGATAGGATAACGAGCCTTGTGGATAAGGGAGAAGCGGTGGATGTGATATACCTAGACTTTAGTAAGGCATTCGATACGGTCTCACATGATATTCTTATAGATAAACTAGGAAAGTACAATTTAGATGGGGCTACTATAAGGTGGGTGCATAACTGGCTGGATAACCGTACTCAGAGAGTAGTTGTTAATGGCTCCCAATCCTGCTGGAAAGGTATAACAAGTGGGGCTCCGCAGGGGTCTGTTTTGGGACCGGTTCTGTTCAATATCTTCATCAACGATTTAGATGTTGGCATAGAAAGTACGCTTATTAAGTTTGCGGACAATACCAAACTGGGAGGGATTGCAACTGCTTTGGAGGACAGGGTCAAAATTCAAAATGATCTGGACAAATTGGAGAAATGGTCTGAGGTAAACAGGATGAAGTTCAATAAAGATAAATGCAAAGTGCTCCACCTAGGAAGGAACAATCAGTTTCACACATACAGAATGGGAAGAGACTGTCTAGGAAGGAGTATGGCAGAAAGAGATCTAGGGGTCATAGTAGACCACAAGCTTAATATGAGTCAACAGTGTGATACTGTTGCAAAAAAAGCAAACGTGATTCTGGGATGCATTAACAGGTGTGTTGTAAACAAGACACGAGAAGTCATTCTTCCGCTTTACTCTGCGCTGGTTAGGCCTCAACTGGAGTATTGTGTCCAGTTCTGGGCACCGCATTTCAAGAAAGATGTGGAGAAATTGGAGAGGGTCCAGAGAAGAGCAACAAGAATGATTAAAGGTCTTGAGAACATGACCTATGAAGGAAGGCTGAAGGAATTGGGTTTGTTTAGTTTGGAAAAGAGAAGACTGAGAGGGGACATGATAGCAGTTTTCAGGTATCTAAAAGGGTGTCATCAGGAGGAGGGAGAAAACTTATTCACCTTAGCCTCCAATGATAGAACAAGAAGCAATGGGCTTAAACTGCAGCAAGGGAGATTTAGGTTGGACATTAGGAAAAAGTTCCTAACTGTCAGGGTAGTTAAACACTGGAATAGATTGCCTAGGGAAGTTGTGGAATCTCCATCTCTGGAGATATTTAAGAGTAGGTTAGATAAATGTCTATTAGGGATGGTCTAGACAGTATTTGGTCCTGCCATGAGGGCAGGGGACTGGACTCGATGACCTCTCGAGGTCCCTTCCAGTCCTAGAGTCTATGAGTCTATGAGTCTAATACAATGTGCAATCATGACCTTGGGTCTCATATAAATTTGATGTTTTCACGTTCTGAAAGTATGAGACAGGTGGCTGAGTCCTGATGTGATCTGGAGAGACATCGCTACTAACCTTGGTCCATGTCAAAAGCAATAACAAAGGAAAGAGGAGTTTGGAGATCCAGAGAAACAACCATGCCAAGGACTGATGGTGGCCTTCTATTAGGAATGGCACTGTGGTCTCCTTACTGAACAATACAGGTAGGGCTGGATTAACTCTTCTGTGGGCCCGGGGTTATTAGATTTTGTAGGGCCCTCGTATACAAGTCTTGTTCCTAATTTAAAACAAAATGATCATAATTATGGCATTGAGGATATTAATGCTATACTAAACTTGCCTTTTAATTAACATAAAGCTATTATGTAGTTACATTTCAGTCTGAAAACATGTAGAATGTAGTTAAGTTAAATCAGAATAGCCGACTTCTTACATTAGAACAGCTGTTATATTAGTTTCTTTCTGGAAGGGAGTTTCGGTGCAGGAGGGGGCTCCAGGCTGGGACAGAGTTTTGGGGAGCAGGAGCAAGTGAGGGGTGTGGGCTCAGGGAGGGAGTTTGGTGCAGGAGGGGATTCTGACCTGGGGCAGGGCGTTGGGGTGCAGGAGCAGGTGCAGGGTCTAGGAGGGAGTTTGGGTCAAGAGGGAATTCTGACCTGGGACAGAGGGTTGGGGGACAGGGGTGTGTGAGGTGTAGGCTCTGGCTTATCACAGGCTGCTCCTGGCCAGCGGCACAGCAGGGCTTAGGCAGGCTGCCTGCCTGCATGCCATGGCCTCACACCACTCCCGGAAGTGGCCGGCTGCTGGCACGTCTCTGCGCGCCCCTGGCGGGAGGGGAACAGCGTATCTCTGTGCTCTGCCCACGCCCACAAACGCCATCCCAAAAGCTCCTATTAGCCAGGCTGCAGGGATGGTGCTGTGGGCAGGGTCAGCACACAGAGACAGGCTGTCCCCCTCCCACCAGGGGCTGCAGAGATGTGCCAGCAGTTGGCTGCTTCTGGGAGCAGCATTGGGCCACAGCCTGCAGGCAGCCTGCCTGAGCTCTGCTGTGCTGCTGGACTTTTAACAGCCGGAGATCGCGATCGATTGGCAGAGGCTTCAGGATCAACCAGTCGATCTCAATCAACAGGTTGGTGCCGACTGAATTGGATATAATTATGGATTTATTTTTGCAGGGTCCACCTTAGTCTGAGGCCCTGGGCTGCATCCCCTAAAGCCCCTGCGTTAATCCACCCTGAGTATAGGTATTGCCTGGCAGTATTCCAACACTGGTTATATTAGAGACAATTAAAAAACCCTACTTCCAACTCATTTTCACCTTAGGTAAAGTAACACACCAACATACTTAATATGGACATAATGTAGAATTAAATTATGATGCTTGCAAAAATGTAAAATTTCCGATCTTGTTTTTTCTACTTAAATTAGTTTTGTAAATCAGGTATCACCTTACACTCCTCCCCTCCTTCTCCTCTGATACCCTCCCCCTCCACCAAAAAAAAAAAAGTAATAAGCCAAAGGCAGACAAAACAGTACTTGTTTCAGATCTGTAACCTTATGACAGATTATAGTTTAAAGCAGTGATATTTTTACAAGCCAGCTATTCTATTTGTTTTGCTCTCCGAAGGTAAGTTGTTAGGCTATTTTTATCCCCATGTCCCTCTAGCACTGGGGATGAAATAAAAGTTTTGGAAAAGATTCCTCTGCAAGCCACTCAGGCAAACCTGAATATGCTCACTACAGCCAGAAGTTGATATAACTTGACTGAAAACAAAATGGCCACGTAGGTAATTTTAATTCATGTTAGTGCACCTGGTCATGTTGCTAAGAGCTAGATTACGGCTGGGCTTGTGCCACTGTGCAAGGGGATAAAGGGGAGTAAGGCGCCCTTCCACACCAGCTACCCGGAGCGACTCCACCATGCTTGCTATGATCCCTATTCCTTCTGTGAATGGGCAGGATGGGGAAGAGAATGGGTGGAGCTTTGACTCCGCTCCACATGCCCCAAATGCTGTACCAGCACACTGCAAGAAATATATTGCTACAGGTGTACACCACGCAACAGGTTACAACCTGCTTCCTGGGCTGCTCAGGGATGCTGTTCTCTTCCCTTTACTCAGGGCGACAATTAAGATGTTTAGCCAGTAAAACAGAATAATATCTGTGAATTTATTTTAAAGAGATGTCTTGATTATCTCAAATATCACCAAAACACTGACTCATCATAAACCGTGCTTGATAGAAAAAGTGCTCTCAAGTAGGCTGCAAGAAGGAATTGCTTGTGCCGTCACCTCAGAAACAAAGCTGTATCAGAATAGCTAATCACATAGGCCTAAAACTCTGGGAATCCACAGTAGCCTTCATGTTGTAACAATAGCCTTAGTGGGGAAGGGTATTTGTCAAGATAACATACAATTGTTTAATTGATTTTCCCTAAGCGAAAAGGACTTTGGGGATCAACCTCAGTACGCAGACATGGCTGTCAACCAGCCTCTTCCACCATCATGGGAAATTACAGTCTTCCCCCGCCCCAAGTTATGGTCAAACTGACAGTTTCGATAAAAAGTAGCAATAGAAAAGAGAAGGACATTGTGACGGGTTTGGGCCCTTTGAGGTGTTACCTGACGTGCAGGGATTCCACTGAGTCAGTCTGTTCTGCCAGCCTGGGTCCCCTTTACATGGCCTTGCTGGGTTAGGCTCACAAGCCTCTTCCAGCCAATCACACAGGCACGGCCACTCCCAGCTGCACAGAGAGACAGAGATCTGCTCTGGAAAGATTCAGCCTTAGGGGCTTGCCCCAACACTCTGATGCCCACTCCCTTTAAGGGGTACAAACCCAAAGGTTTTGTGAAATTTGCCCCCTCCCTCAACGTGGAGGGAGATATGCACAACATCTTGCCCCCTCCCCCAGTTAGAAACTACATAAACTGGGTTATATTATAAACAAGAAGTAAGTTTATTAACTATAAATATTAAGTGAATATAAGAGATAAAAGACATAACAAAGCAGATTACTGAGCAAATAAACCAAAGTGAGCAAGCTAAGCTCAATATACTTAAGAAACAGGTTACAAAATGTAATTTCTTACCCTAAATGTTATCTTAGGTTGCAAAGGTTCTGTGGTTCAGAGTTCCAGTTATATTTCTTTTCAGACTGTACCCCTCTCTCAGTCTGGACTCTTACCCACCCCCTTGTCCCTTCCGGTGGCTTTTGCAGTCTTTCTTCTTGGGCAGACAGGCCATGGAGAGGAGGAGTCCCGTTTGTCATCCTCCCCACCCTTAAATAGGATTTACACACGGCGGGAATCCTTTGTTTCCCAAACTTGACCCCCCCTTCCCTTCCAGTGGAAAGTTACAAGAAGTCTCAGATAATGTTTAGTATCAAGTGACAAGACCACCTGATTCCGTAATAATGAGTCATTGGCAGTATGGAGCATCCCCAGGAAGGCCAAGCCTTTTCACAGTCCATTGTCCTCACTGATGGGTCATCAGTCCTGTCTGGCTTTTCCATTGTTATACCTGAAGTGTTAGCAATGGGCGTCACCCAAATTATTATAGCTGAAATACAGATACATAGTCAATATTCCTAACTTCAGATACAGAAATGATACAGGCATACAAATTGGATAATCACATTCAGTAAATTATAACCTTTCCAATAAAAAGCGACAAAGAGTCCTGTGGTACCTTATAGACTAACAGACATATTGGATCATAGGCTTTCATGAGTGAATACCCACTTCATCAGCTGCATAAGGTGCCACAGGACTCTTTGTCACTGTTTACAAATCCAGACTAACACGGCTACCCCTCTGATACTTGAAACCTTTCCAAAGACCGATTTTGCATGAAGTACATTTCAGTTATGTCATATTCATATCATAAGTATATTTTTGTAAAGACTATGGAGCGAAACATCACACCTTCCCCCAGAGATTACTGCCAGAGGATTGGTCACTGACCAATGTGGAGGCAGTATGCCTAAATCCCTTTTTGGCTTGGGTTATACAACCTCCAAGTGTTACCAAACACTGTAATGGTATCCATAGGTGCTTTTGCAAAGTCCTGGGTTTCTGTTCCCAGGTTGCCTGAAACCATTTTGGTGTGTAGCATTGTGAACATTAAAATACATTGATATCTGCATTAAGTGTAGGTGTCTTCGCATTTACCCACCAATGCCGAGGTGGGGTGCCTCAGTTTCCCATCCACACAGCAGTCTAGATTGGTTATGCTTTCTCTGCTGTGCCCAGCTCTAAACCCATTTACAGGTACAAGCTGAGAAGCAGTGTTCTTATAGGACTTTGTTACCACTCCCAGTTTGTATGAAAGATTCTTCCAAAAATCATGTGTGTTGCATGTCCTGAACATGTAATAGATTCAGCTAGGAGAATAAGGGCCAGTATTTACTTAAAAGTTTCGCTTCTTTAACTCTGCTGGTATAGTTGAAGTGGTAAACCTATCTAGTGTGGCTGTCGTTTACCAGCATAAGAGTTCTCATATGGGTATAATTTATTCCAGTTTGGGAACTGAAATAAGCTTTGCTGGTATAAGGCACTTTTAGAATCATAGACTATTAGAATCATAGACTATTAGGGTTGGAAGGGACCTCAGGATGTATCTAGTCCAACCCCCTGCTCCAAGCAGGACCAATCCCCAGATTTTTACCCCAGTTCCCTTAATGGCCCCCTCAGGGATTGAACTCACAACCCTGGGTTTAGTAGGCCAATGCTCAAACCCCTGAGCTATCCCTCCCCCCTAGACTAGGGCTTTTAACAAGATAGCTATATTGGCAAAGAATCACACCTCTAACCGATATCAAATTGTAAGTGTAGACCAGACCTAGAATATCCATGACAAATATTTTTTTTCCTCTCTGAAAATTATATGTGGTTTCTCAGGGAGATTTTCAAAGCCACACATGGGAGTTAGGTGTCCAGCAACTCACTGGCTTTTAAGCCTTAACATCTTTCCCTCTGTGAACATCAATCAATTTAGCACCAGAGCAGGGTTTCTAAATGCATTTATTGTGAAGAGCTGATGTTAAGAGTTGCACAGAGGAAGCTACCATTATTTGGTTTGATATGAAGTAATTTTCTGAAGCTGTCAACATCATTAGCCCAAAACAATATGGAAGACAAGGTACTTCACACGAAGGAACTTACAAGCCTAAGGGTTTGAAGGGCACAACTGAAAATAAAATGTGGGTAATATGCCTTTGTAAGAGATCCACGGACAGCCACTAGAAAGTTGGGACTCCCGAGAGATGAGAAGGACCCCTGTCTCAGGAAGTATCTCTGAAAGGAAGTTCAAAATGTGTGTTTGCAAGCTCTAGGGGAAACTGTTTGTACCAGCAACATAAGGGGAGCTGCCTCTGTACCCTCTTACTGTAATAAATACAGGTGATTCTGTTACATGGAGCTCAGGCCACTCTTAGTATTCTTTGGACTCTGCTAGCTGTGCTAACCAATGAGGAGACCATAGGGACACAAAAATACTTTACAGCACTTTAGCCTTTGAGAATGCATATTATTTTAAATGAGTAAATTATTTGCCTTTAACAATGATCCAAAATTTTGTTTGGTTCAAGCCACAGGCTAGATCCTGGAATCCATCTATTAGTCATTTGGGGATTTTGATGACATTTCATTTTAGCAGTTTATTCTGAATTCTCTTGCAATAGGTAGAGCCTAAATCTTGTTCGGAAAACAATTGCACATTGCGGTCATTGGAAGGATCCATATGCAAGCCACTGTATATTCTTAGACAACTAAATTGTTGTATTCCAAATGTGTTGCAGCCTTTATTTGTTAAATGAGAGAGTGTTTTTAATATATATTAGCTACTTAATTTGCATGCAGAATTTCCATGAATATGCATACAAATAGCAAGGTTAATGTACAAATGACTAATTAGTTGCATTTGTGTGAGAATTTACCCAGTGCATGCATGGAATCTGAGTAATTGTACACACAAATCTGCGTAGGAACAATTGATGCATAGTACAGGATTGGAAATGCAGTATGTTGATAGGAATTATTAAAAGACTATGTGCTGTACAACAAGACTGGGATTTACAGTACAGTATCTTCTACTACTGTTTTTCCAATTTATTTACAATCATAATGTGATCTATTGAAGTGATGAACCGATAGTGCCATCACTAAAGGGGAAAAAAGTCTGGAATGTAATGAGACCTTTTTGTTCAAGGGGTGCAGAAGCAAATATTTTACTTGTTACTCAGCACAGCAAACTGAAAGCTCACATGACAAGAAGCATTTTCCACTAAGCAGAAACCGGGGGAAAAACAGGGCTTTTGAGCTGCAAAGTTTAAATGAGTGAGAATTTAAATGTCAGAGAGACACTTTATCAGAGAAGGCTATTTTAAAACTGGCTTAAAATGACTCCAGAACTATTTTCTCCTCCTTAGAAAACCTGAACAAAATATGGCAGAGAAAGGCATAAAATGATCCAATGGATGAAAGTTGAAATTGGAAAATAAGCACTTTGGAAATAATGTACATTTTAAAATTTTAACTGTGTGGGTAATTTACAAGTGAAACATCTTACCAAGTAATGGGATATCTTTTCCATCAAGTCTTTAAATCAAGATCACATATCTTTCTAAAGATGTGTGCTAGAACAACTAGAACTTACTGGGCTTGATGGAGGCATTACTGGGTGAAGTCCTATGGCCTATATTATACATGAGGTCAGATGAAATTATCATAATGATTCCTCCTAGCCTTAAAATCTATACATCTCTGAACCTGACAATGATTTTAATTTAAATCAATGTTTCTTATCCTTTAGCTGGTGACATTGATGTGCCTGAAGAGTGAAGCTTTACGACAGATTGCAAAACAATTTTGATATTGCTTTGGCTCTTTTTTTAAAAAGAGATTTGTTTTGTGATATCTAAAAAATAAAGTTTACATATATTTATATTTTCAGGCATTAAAGTTCTCTCCTGATTGTAAAACTAGTTGTAAAGAATGTTGGAATATGTTTGCAATGTTTCCCAAAGGGTTCCCCCCAGTGGCTCCCTTGTTGCTAAAGCTATAAATGATGCAGTTTGTCAAGAAGTTGGCTGTTGTCACCAGGAAGTTCAAAAGGGCCAATTCTAATTTCAAGTGTAGTTCATGGGGACCGGATAGCCAAGGGCATTGAGAATGGGCTATACAGCATTTCTTTTCTAGGATGGTTCACAGCCTGCCCAGGGGACTCACTATTCACATGCATAAAGGATGAAATTCACCTTTCTGCACCTATGCACCACCTAACTTCAAAATAGGGTGCAAATGAGACTGAAGTGGTGCATAGGATTTTTGCGTAAAGGGTAAAATTCAGACCTATGCAGAAGGTCAGCACAAGCAGTAGTTCCAGTCAAGTCAGTAGGATTTTAAGGGCTAGATCCACAAAGAGTTAGATATTGTAACACTGAAAGTTTAGGCGCATTGCCACTCACTGGAATCCACAGCCGTGAGTTATCTGCCTAGGTTCTGTACACAATACATGGGGAGAGTTAGGACACACATCCCATACACTCTTTGTAACTTTTATCTCGCTGGTTAGAGCATTCACCTGAATGTGGGGGACACCCCCTATTCCTGATGTAGAGAAGAGATTTGAACTTGAGTGTCCCATCCCTCCACAGGAATAGCTCAGTGATTAGAGCACTCTCCTAGGAGGGAAAAGGGAGGGGACATCAAGTTTAAATCCCTTCTCCACATCAGGGTGGAGGCATGTCCCACACGCCAGGTGAGTGATCTAACCACTAGGCTAAAAGGCATAATAGTGGGAGCAGCAGCACTGCCTCCTCTTCTGACCATTGTGTGTGGAGATAGGCATGGCCTGAGAACACCAACCTGCACAGAGCTCTAGGGGAGACCGGATCCCATGGAGGCTTAGGGGTGAGATAGGCACCCAAACACCGTCCATAGACTGAGGCAGCTGTGCACATGCTCCATGACAGAAATCTTGGTGTCTAGGGGACTGTAACAGTGGAAGTTTAGGTACTTAAGAGACTTTAGGTGCCTACAGAGTTAGGCAGCAGCTGAGCAGGGGTTTTGAGGATCTCAGTGGTACCTAGAGTAGAAGTTAGGTGCCAAAGTCCTTTTGTGGATCTAGCCCCACATGCCTAAGTGTTTGCAGGATCTGGATCCAATTTGATAGTTGCTGAAATAAAGAACCACTTGCCCTTTGTTCATTTCCTAGTGGACAAAAAGTCCACACCACCACCACTAGAAATCTTTCTGGTAGCTCCAGCAGAGACAACATGAACTGGCCCATAACTGTGGTTAGTTCACTCTGTTCCCAACAGATAGTAAGCTTATTATGTAAAATATTTAAAAATGCAACAGTGTAATACAAGGAAATTCTCTCACGGTTTGGACGTTAAACCATATGAGTTCTGTCCCTGAACAGTGTCAATACCCTGCAATGAAAATGTATCTTTTCTGATCATGTTTGTTTATTTCAGGTCTTTTCTACTCTATTTTGTGGCTATAGGACAGAATGTTGAGCCTGCATTAAGTCAGCTTCCAATTTTCTGCTCTTTGTTGTATGTGCAATTGACCATACTGGCAACGAATGAGGCTAGTGTCCCTGTAGCATGTGCAAGACACAGAATGGCACAACCAAGTGTTTGGGTCACAGACGTGTACAGGCAAAAATGGTGCTTTGGGAAAACAACACTGTGTTCACAAAAGCGGACATGCAACAGCTCGGGGCTGAAAATATGCTATATGTTGCTCAAATACCCATATTGCTTCTGCTACTGTGAGTCTCCCTTTCACACATTTTTGCAGCATTAATCTCAGTGTGAAAAACCAGTTGTTTTTTTAAACTTAAACTTTTTTTAGACTAGATTCCAGAAAGGAGGATTTGAAATAGGCTTTCTGCCACTGAGTGGTGCTGTATACAGTACAGCATCTTTATGATACCACAACTGAGAAGAAAAACAGAGCATTGTCAGGCTGATTAGGCTGATGCAGGCATTTAACAAGTGTCCATTATACTGATTTAATCTCTCTGTGGTACTGGATAAATCAGGAGGAAAAACAGACAGTCCAGATGAATAAAGAAATGCAAAGATTGGGGCATAGCATTTAGCATCAGAGGCAGAGAACTACAGAAAATTGCTTTAAAGCTTTTTTTTTTTTTTTTTTTAAGAAAAACCTGTCTTGGATAATCCTATTCTACTTTTTCCATTGTTTCAAGTCTAAATGTTTGTAAGGCCTCGTCCGCATACAAAATCACACTGACAATTACATTTCAATCCCTGTTAGTTATTTCTAAATCAGTCAAAAAATCTCATTTTTAAATATGCAAAAGTTGAAATGGGTGATTTAAGTTGACAAAAAAAAATCCAGTTAAAGAAAATCAGAAAGGACACTTACTTGGAGTGTATACACAGACTTACACCAACACAACTAAATGTATCAGTTAAAAGCAATTTAATTAGTTTAGTCTACATATAATGTTGCCCCAGTCCAAAGCTATTTTAGTGACATTAGGGTTTTGCAGGCTGTTTATATAATTACACATTTATGCAGATAGTACTGACTCTAATTAGAAAATTTTGCTCTGATGGACTTGGTATTTGTTTGAGTGGATACACCCCTTTAGGAGTTTGGACTAGAACGTTAGTAACCTCTAGGCCATGGCTACACTAGAGAGTTGCAGCGCTGGTGAGGGGGTTACAGCGCTGCAACTTAGGATGTGGCCACACTTGCAAAGCATGGCCGGCGCTGCAACTCCCTGGTTGCAGCGCTGGCTGTACACCCGGTCGAGCCTCGGGTGTAGGGATTCCAGCGCTGGTGATCCAGCGCTGGTCAGCAAGTGTGGACGCCCACCAGCGCTTTTATTGACCTCCGGGGTATAAGGAGGTATCCCAGAATTCCTGTCCACAACAAACCGGAAGAAAGGGAGAGCTTGGAGTTCAGCCAGACTGCTTATTTAAAAAACAAACACAGCTCCTGTTTGCTGAGCGAGCGGAGGCAGGCAGGGGAATTACTTTGGAACGTTCACAGCTGTTTGCTTGAAGAGAGAAACAGCACTCTCACACGGCAGGGGGGGTGGGGGAAGTCCGTGTTGAGCAGTTGCTGATCTGGTCTGACGGGTATTTAGAAGTACATAATTTGCATTTAGTGAATGAGAGAGGAGTGGGGGAAGGGAGTTAGAACTTTTAAAATGATTGAAGGTAGGCACAGTCCTTAGAACTTGCAAGGCAGGGAGCTGAGAACAGTGTCAACTCCAAAAATCCATTCTGTCTGTCTCCTCTACGCTCCCTGTCACATTCCACTCCACCCCCCTCTTTTGAAAAGCACGTTGCAGCCACTTGAATGCTGGGATAGCTGCCCACAATGCACCACTCCCAACAGCGCTGCAAGTGCTGCAAATGTGGCCACACTGCAGTGCTGGTAGCTGTCAGTGTGGCCACACTGCAGCGCTGGCCCTACACAGCTGTACGAACACAGCTGTAACTACCAGCACTGCAAAACTCTAAGTGTAGACATGGCCCTAGTTGCGTTAAACATTGCTTGGATTACCCTACAACACATTTGATCCCAGAATTAAGTTCTTAGCACCGTGATGAGGAGTGTGACAATTTCTTTGCATGAGTGCATTCTCATGTAAATCTGGCCTTCTTTCTCCTCTCTGTTGAGGATGTCAAGTCCACAAGGAAAAGGCAGCTGGATACAGAATTCTTATGCCATTTGCTAATGTGCTGTAACATCTTCCTCTGGAAGTTTAAATTCCTGTTACCTGACAATCTGGAGTTGGTTGCTATTGGAGAACAATGTTTATTTTCCATGTGTATTGTATAGCACAGATAGCCCCTGTGAAGGCAAAGAGCTTAGCTGTAATAAACAAGGAAAGGTAGTCAAAATACTTTCCTTAGCAAAATGGCTTTTGAAAGTAATGGTTAAGGAACTGTCAGGAAGATTTTAGATTAATCCAGGGTTTGTTTTCAAGGTCATTAGGGATACTAAAGGAGATGTCAATCCTTTGTGTGATGACCAGCAGGTTTTAGTCAAGAGATTCTCCGCAACCTTGCACAGTGTTGTGTCTGCACTTTGCAGTATGCCTTGAGTAAGAGCAGTATGTAACTGTGCTACCCCAGAAGCAGAATAGCGAATGGACTATGTCACAAGTCCTCCCCGTACCCCTCTTACTCTAGGGAAGAAGTTATTTCACTCCTTTTTTTGTGAAGCAGCTTACTCCTCGTTGTGTGCCCTACCTGCCATTCTGTCCACTAGTGAGCTGGGTTAACAGGAACAGAACACATCCCTCCCCACTGCCTACTCTTCCCTCCTCTACCCCAACTAATTGCTTGCTAATGCTATGAGGAGCATTGGGAGAGTAGGCCCTGCTCTCCCAACCATGGCTGCAATTGCAATCTGAGAAAGAAAGGAAGGCCTGACTCCCCCTTAACCCTCCTGCACACCTGAGTAAGGGCTGTGACAGTGGAGCCCAATGGTGTGATGCATGGAAGAACTGACAGGGCTCACAAGTCTCACACTCCGTGTCAAACATTTCTTCAACAAGGAAAGAGGAGGTGGGGAAAGTGATGCTTGGTTTGGTGCTTCCTAGGTGCAGGTTCCAGCATTGATTGCACGTGCACCAGTGTTGGTCTGTTTTCTGAACCAAATCACCTTCAGAAAGAGGTAGAATTTCTGGATAGAGCAGCAGGCTTTTCTATGGATTGTATGCGTAATACACTGATATTTAGGTACAATTTCCCCCTTGTAATAAATTTAGATCAGGAGTTGAAAGCTGAGCGGGTATTTGTTTTCCTGCTGTATAAGAGTGGATTACTACAGTACACTTCACCGAAACAAACTGACTCTTCATTGATTGTTTGGTAGTTCTCTAGAAAGGGTGTACTAAGGAGGGCTGTGTTAAACCACAATAGTAGTTCCTCTTTATTTTGTATTTTCATTCCATGTGATTATTTTTAATGCTATGTGTTAATTCCATTCTTGAAATTATATTAACAAGCAGAGGTTTTAGATTCTCTTTGTTTATAAGTCATCCTTCTATTCTCAAACAATGATAAAATATATAAAACCACAAAATTAATATTTCTTTCAATGTTAGTACATAAAGGTGGGGACAGAGTAGGCACAAACACATAGCTTCGAACAAGCACTGTCTCCTACTTTCTGTTTAAAATAGGCAAAGCATGGTCCAGAAAACAGAGGCAAAGATGAAGTGACTTGCTCAAGGTCACAAAGCAGGTCAGTGGAAGAACTAGGAATAGAATACAGCTCTGATCCCCAGTTCAGTTTTCTAGCCCCGAGACAGCATTACCTTAGGGAGTTCCATTAAAGCCTCTTGGGTGATAAATTGGGAGGTTTCCAATGAAGTAAATCTGAATCCATCAAATGTCACTTACATCAGTGGTTCTCAAAGCTGGTCTGCCGCTTGTTCAGGGTAAGCCCCTGGCAGGCTGGGCCGGTTTGTTTACCTGCCATGTCCTCAAGTTTGGCCGATCGTGGTTCCCACTGGCTGTGGTTCACCACTCCAAGCCAATGGGGGCTGCGGGAAGGGCAGTCAGCACATCCCTCAGCCCGCGCCGCTTCCCGCAGCCCTCATTGGGCTGGAGCAGCAAACCGCAGCCAACGGGAGCCATGATCAGCTGAACCCGCGGATGCAGCAGGTAAACAAACCAGCCTGGCCCGCCAGGGGCTTTCCCTGAACAAGCAGTGGAGCGGCTTTGAGACCCACTGTTCTAGTGTGCTCTTAGAAAACAGTGATTGCATAGCTCATTTGTCTATACTTTTTTCTCATAATGAATCAATTGCAATGCCAAACAGAGAATGCATCCCTGTTTGACACCCGTGTCCATGGTGAAACATTCACTCAAGACTAATTTACTTTAACTGTGGAAGTTGCATCTTGATAATTATTTTTGTTGGCATACTGTAATACTCAGGATGTTCCAGAGTGAATCACAATGCGGGTAGTCAAATGCTTTCATAAATCTGTGAAGTTTGGAGTGGCTCTTGCCATTCAGTGCTCTCTCTGATAATTATTCTGAGGATGAAAATCTAGTCAACACATGATCTTCCAGGTTGCCCTCCTTTTAGCCTTGCCTCATATCATTTCCTTTATTCTGTTTGAGATGATACTGCAGAAGACATTGACTATAACTGAAAGGGAAGGTACACTTTTGACTCTAAAGCCATTTCTCTCTGGAGGCTTCCTTGCTCCCATATTTGGCTGAAAAATGTGGTGGTTTTAAATTGCTGGTCTCATCATCACAAGCTTTCAAAATTTCTGTGGTGACTTGGTCTTCATCTGTAGTCTTCTAAGGTTTCAATGTTTTTTTACTGCACCTTTCACTTCTTTGTGATGTGGGATGTTATGATGTTTAGTTCTGGGTTCTTCATTTCTTTGTCAACATCAATCCAGTACACATTAATTTGGATAACGAGTGTTTGGATGCACAGCACTGCTGTTCACTAACATAGGGCTTTACAGGGGACTCGGTGTGGATTTGGATAGCTAGTATTTTCCGACGAAGGGAATTCAGATAATGGGAATTATACTGTAGTATCTTGTGGTGTTGGTCTGCTTAGCACCTTATGAAAATGCTCTTCCCATCACTCTCTTTTTTGTGTTGCTAAGGGCAAACAAGGAAAGACTCTAACAGGTTCTTTGGCTGATGTAAGCTTCCCAGTTACAACTTTGGTGAGCTAATACGAGCAGTAGTGTCAGTTTCTTTGGCCATATTATCCTCTATTTTCTCTTCTCATGCTGCTTTGTACTACTTTGTCCTTTATTCTATAAATATCTTTTAAATTCTTTTTCTAAAAGGTGTCTGAGTAGTTGAGGTTTCCTTTGGCTTGTTTCCTTTCTTTCACACAGTTCCATATTTCCTCACTTATCCAGTCTTTAGGTTTGCTTGTCTGGAAACCAGGTACAGTTATTGCATCTATGATACTGTCAGCAGAAAGGGCCATGACATGTCAACATGGATGTCTTGTTGTGAAACTAAAGTATTGTAGCACCTGATATCTGTTCAGTTCACTTCGAAATTGCTGGTGTAACATCTTGTCTGTTAGCCTTCGCTGTTAATTTTTCCCCAGTGCTTTTGGAATTTTTGTTTTTTAAGTTTGATTCTTCTGTCTTGCCACACGTATTGTGGTCACTTCCAACTGTGCTTCGACATCCTGGTGAGTTGATCTAAGCTTCCTTACAATCCATGGATGGTCAGTCTGGATATATTTATGGGGGAATAGTATTCCACCAAATATGGGCAATGATGCCAGGTCTGATTCTATCAGTCTTTCCATCATTTTGGTTTTGGGAACCAGAACCCTGCTTGCCGGTTGTTCTCCCCACTCGGTTGTTATCCCCAAACCAGGCACTGAAGTCCGCCTTTGCAAAGCAGATGTCACACTTACACATTGTCAGAATTTGCCGGCAACTGTAGAACTGACCTTTTTGTTCATCATTATAGTTATCTTTTGGTGCAAAACATTGTATAATTCTTATCATCGTGTATTGTGTTTGAAACTTAGCTCGGAGCAACCAGCTGTTAATTGGCTCCCAGTCTAAGCAATTTTTCTGCTTTGGAAATAATTAATTCTAGTCCGAGTGGTAACCATTTTGCTTCTGTGAATATATTATGACTTTATTTTCAATGTTTAATTTCTTTTCATCAGCTTGTCACCATTGACATTCGTTTACTCCACAAATTTCGACATTATATTCTTCCATTGCTTTCATCACCTCTGTGGCTTTTGTTGTGGCAGCCATTATTCTAATGTTCCAGAAACCAACTTCGTAGTTCGTTTAACCTTTAGTAATGAATCAGAGAAAGGCAAATGCAACTACTTATGTTTAAGGAGGAATCTAGAGAAGATCCCAGGAAGCTAAAGACCTTCATGGTTTTACACTACTAAGAGACTCGGATATTACTTATCAAACAGTGCTAGTCTCACTTACTAAAACTTATTTAAACAGTCGACATAATTCCTGCTACAGTGACTGAAATGGATAAAAAACTTGAAAGCTTTAGTTTAAAATTGCAAGAAGCTTAAAGTAAGAAAAACAGAAATAATGAGTTTGAATTATGAATAGGACATGAAGTGGATATTTTTCCTTTGTAGAATTTATATATTTTATATGCATATTCATCTCTGTACCATACCACAAGATACTGCAGGAAAAATTGATTACAGTTTGGAAGATACAACATAAAAATGCCAGTCATGTCAAATATCAAACAATATCTATCCAATATCCCTTTCATGTATCTGGCTTTATGAATAATGGAGATATTGTTACTGTAACACCAAAGACTAAGGTACTTATAAAGTAAAACAATATGTCCAAGAGAAACTTCCAGCCCCAAACCATATAGGGCTCCTAGTAACATAAATGGGAAAGTTTTCTCTTTTGGCTAGAGCTGAAAAGGTGCTTCATACCACTTTGCAATAGGATCTCTACTAATAGACTAACTCAGCTGTGTGTCTGGTCATCAGACAACTGAGGAGTTTGTACAAATTTTGAACGATGAATTCAGTTTCACACATCTCAATACTGAGAATGTGGATATTAATGGGATTTGCAGCCAGCGAGCTCAATGACCTCAGTAGCTCTACTGCATTGAAAATACATTGAGCATTAATTTTTAAATGTGCCAGGTTTTCAAAGACTGATGCCTAAATTGTGGTCACAAATCCTGCCCAAGGACCTGTGCCCTGAAAACCCACATTTAAATATGTTAATCCAGTATCTAATTGCACAAAATTGTATTTACATGTGTTTTCCTAGCTAACATTTGCAGGTGCCTTTATTGTTCATACATGTATTCCATACTTTGTACAAATCATTCATCTGATTAGGAGAAAGGATGGACCACTGGTTAGAGTTCCAGCCTTATAATTCAGAGACTTGGGTTCAACCATCTGTTGTGCCACACAGACTTGCTGTGTGATCTTGGTCAAGTTACCTAGTCTCTGACTCATCTATAAAATGGGGATAATAGCACTTCTCTACCTCACAGGGATGTTGCATGGATAAATACATTTGAGTAAGGCACTCAGACCCTATGGTAATGAGGGCTATATAAGTACTTAAGAGATATTTAGGCTCTGTGCCTTCAAAATTTGATGAGGGAGCATGGAAGAATACAACACATGCATAAAGACAACAGGGGTACCTAGTATTGCTTTATAAATCATATCTTGTATTCTATAGTGTGATGGCCTGAACATAAAAAAAATATCTGGCCACAAGATACCAGAACTGGCCACATATAATCTCCTTCTCAGGGCCAACAGTTCTTGAGCCAAAACATCATGCATGGTGACTTCCGCTCCACAAACTTTAGGCAGAACAATTTTGCACTTTACCTTTTCAGAACGCTGTACATACACCAAAGGACACTGGGAGTGCCACATGTAAAGCACTTGGTCTGTGTAATAAACGTTTGCTTCCTAGTGCCCACAAATCCCATACTGAATTCACAAACAGCATGACACATTTCTGTGAGGCTAGTGCTGTGAGATTATCCTCATCTTCCTAAGGCTCCATCTTCTCTTTTCTAGATTTCCTGGTTCCCCTTTTCAAAAAGTGGGTGTGCGAGAAGGGTACAACATTCTAAAGAATGCTAAATTAATAAAAAGTATATATTTTTGACCTTGTTTATTATTAATCAAATAGCTCTTATATGTCTGAAACAATTACATCACAGCTGATAAACAGCACCTGTCAAATATACTAGTTATCTAGCTCTTAGTTAAGGAAATTATTTATTGAAGATGCAGCCTGCTAATGTTAACATTACTTACTTAACAGTGCAGTATTATTTAATAAACCAAATTAAAAAATGATACTGGAAAATTGGAGGAGACTCCCATTATTGTTAATGGTTGTTGCACACCTAATTCCCTGTTTGCTGTGCAAAAAAAAGGTTAACGCTTCCACTCCTCCTAGTTAGAGCAATGAGTTATCATCACTATAGGTTATATAACTAAACCCTTAACGTAGATAATTGCAGTGCTTCATCTTCGCATTATCATCATAGCAACAGGAACTAGCCACAGTGCTAACAATATCAGAGATACACCACAGCTACGGTAGGAAGTTTGTCACAGGGGTCACTGACGTCATGGGCTCAGTGATTTCCTGAAGTTGTTTGTGACCTTTATGACTTCTAGTTTCAAGCCATCGATCTAATGTAATCAATTCCATCTATTTATATGGTCTGTCTTACTTTGTTATCCAACTGAGAGTATGTTGTGCTTCTTCTACTCTCCTCCTCCAGCAGGGACTAATTTGCTTTCATTTTGCAGGAACAAATATTGTGGGTGGAAACTGTTCTGCAAAAGGGAGGCCAGGCACCCTTAAAAAAAGATACCCACTTTTTAACACCACATTTTTTCTTAACATTAAGTGCTATTGGCATGCTCTGCTCAGAAGAAAAAAAACCATGAAAGAAGTCACAAATTAATTGGATTAAGAACTGGTTATGGACTGATCTCAAAAAGTAATTATCAATGGGGAATCATCATCAAATGGAGTTGTTTCTAGTGGGTTCCACACTAGGCCTGATATTAGTCAACATTTTCATCATTGTCTGGAAGTAAATACAAAAATCACTGCAGATGAGACAAAGTTTGGCAGAATGGTAAATGATGGAAGACTGGGGGCATACAGAATGCTTTGTAAGCTGGCCCTATTAAAAGAAAATGCAAAGTTATACCTGTAGCAATAAGAAAGGCAGGCCATACCTACCAAATGGAAGACTGTATCCTGGAAAGAAGTGACTCTGAAAAAGATTTAGGGGTTAAGGTAGAATAGAAGCTCAACATGAACTCCTGGTGCAAGGCTGTGGCAAAAAGGGCTAACACCCATCCTTGGATATATAAACAGGGGACTAGGGAGTAGGAGTAAGGAGGCAATTTTACCTCTGTATAGAGCACTGGTGAGACTGATACTGGAATACTGTGTACAGTTCTAGTGTCCACATTTTTAAAAGGATGTGGAAAAATAGAATGGGTCCAGAAGAGCCACACAATGGTTTGTTGACTGGAGAAAATGCCTTACTGTGAGAGAGTTATGTTTTGTCTACATTGCATTTATACACCGTGGCTAACCCATGCCAATTGACTCAGACTTAGGCTAAAGGGTTGTTTAATTGTGGTGTAGACATTCAGGCTCAGCCTGCAGTCCAAGCTCTGGGACGCTCCCACTCTGCAAGGTTCTAGAGCCCGGGCTCCAGCCCGAGCATCTACACAGCAATTAAACAGCCCCTTAAGCCTGAGAGCCTGAATCAGCTGACAGACACCCACAGCTGACCTAATTGCAGTGTAGACAAACCCTGCCTCATCAACTCAGCTTATCAAAAAGACAGAGCAATGACTTGATTTCAGGGTATAAGTACCTTCACTGAGAGAATAGAGAACTAAAGGACTAATTAAACAGAGAAAGACATAAGAATCACTGGATTGATGCCGAAGCCAAACAAATTCAAAGTTAAAAATGTGTGCCTAACTTCTACAATAAGGGAGATTAACCAATGGAACCAGCTACCAAAAGAGTGGTGGATTCTCCATCTCTTGGAGTCTTCACTTCAAAACTGGATGCCTTTCTGGAAGAAAAGTTTTAGCCAAACAGACATTATTGGGCTCAATACAAGAGTACCTGGGTGAAATTCAATGATCTGACATTCTGTAGATCACAGACTAGATGACCTAATGGTCTCTTCTGGCCTTAAACTATGAATCAAAAAGCAGGCATTCTGCTGTGAATGACAGAGTTGCATTGACAAATTCTGAGGGGAATCATAGAAGATTAGGGTTGGAAGAAACCTCAGGAGGTCATCTAGTTCATCAGCCTTCCTTGACTCAAGATAGTGGTGGTATTAGTCCTTCACCTTTTTGTGCACTCAGGGTTTTATCCTGCACCCCTTGAAATCAATGGCACAGAATCAGGCACTGAATTCACTGACAAGTAGGTGATAAAGGGAAAATATATGGCCTTAATGATTTTTTTCCATGATGCTAATATTGTGATAAATATGACGGAGGCACATAGGTTATTTTCATGCACTTCCCCTTTTCCTTTAGTTGATACTAGATAGCATGGACAGACATCCTTAGTCACATAAAACAGAGTTTATCTTGCTTATCCCTCCTCACCTCTTTTTCATACTTCCTAATGCCCTTCTGGTGTAGTTTAGATTTTTACTGAATTCAGCTTCTTTACTACTATTGAGAAGGCTAGCTGCTGTTGACTACGAGTCATTTCTAATTTTTTCCTATAGCTAACATTATCGCCTACATGTTCATTGCTGTGCAAAATAAGCAGAATTGCATGTTGACATTCTGACTTTGCACTATGGATTATGTATTCCTCAAATTACACCCAAAGTGTTGTGAGTTTCATTTGCCATTGTTTCAACACCAAGAGTTGCGAAGGTTGGCTTTCAAAAAGGCATTAGTGTTGCTTTACTGTCTAATTCTTTAACATGTATTTTTCAAGGTATTTGAAGTACAGTGTTACACAAATTGTTAGTGGTTTGGACAGCGGTACATTACAGTGAAGAATAACAGCAGAACTCAGCTCTTACATATTTCAATTCTGCATGGGTTTTGGTCTGTCTAAATTTACTCAGAAAATTGACTACTTTACAATAGGGCAGCATTTGCACCCAATCCTCTAGATATTAAGCAAGAAAAACCTCCCATGCATGACTTTGAAATTTCTGAACAGAGTGCTCAGGGTATACACACTGACAGAGACAGGCACTGGAAAGAACATGCCCCAACAATGCTCACATGGGTTTGATTAATGAAGCACCATGAAATAAAATAACTATGCTGAAAATCTGGAGAGAAATGCAAACTTTTATAGCATTATCAAAGTATTTAATCATAAAATTGCTCTTGAATTTGTTTGATGTGAAACTTCATTACAGCCTAGAATGTTAATGTGAAGTTGCAACTGCATCGTAAATTACTAACTTCTTCAGTGATGCATAGCTCTGTCCTGCTATGGCCAACTGTAATTTTAATAACTCTCTCAAAAAGTGAGAAATTTACAAATAATTGCATGAACTTTAAATTAAGTTACTGTTCTAGAGATCATAAAATATAAATTGGTTAAAAGGAATAAAAACATTGCTAGTTCCACATAGGCAAATGATGCAGTTCTTTACTGTTGAAGCAAATTCTAGATTCTAAATGTTTATTTTTGAATGGATCCATTAAAAACCAATTCAACTGACCTAGCTTTCTGCTACATGACATGCCTGACAGACAGTGAATGAATTACTACACGTAACTGGCAATTTTACCATTGGAAACTTTATTGTGTGTACAACTAGTAGCTTGCAGTATCTTAACAAAAAATAGTATTCAATTTTTGACAAGTCTAAAGTACCAAATTGCAGCAATGTTTATTGACAGACATCCTTGTTTAGAGCTTAATATTTAACAATAGAGCTGGATAGACGAATCAGTTGAGTATTTTTATGGTTTGTAAAAGGCAAGTGAACAGAATTGCCATGCCATTGTGCTTTTCACCTTCACAGCAAATTTTGCAACAAGTTTCTAGTAGCATTTTTTAAAAATAAACTGCCATAGCCACATTTTAGAATGCAAAAAGCCCACAAACAAATAAAACCTCGCAACTTGCTTAAGGTGGAAGATTATTACGATAAACGTAATCCAGAGTCCACCGTAGCTGATGTAAAGATTCCCACCGATTTCAGTGGGCTTTGGACCAGGCCCTACTATTATTTCAGCTCAAAGCTAAATCAGCACAGAAAGGGAGGCAAGGAGCAACAGTTAACCTGGATGTGGTGGTCAGAGGGCCAAAGACCTCAGTGAAAACAGGCAGTGTTGAAGTTGGTGGTATGAAATGAAAGGATTTATAGGCTAGTTCTGTTTGGTCTTGGACAAGGATACTGAGCATCTTTTTTGTGATGCCTTTGCCTAAATATTCAAATGAAGTTGTCAAAATGATTGAACTTATCTTGAAAGTGACTTTTATTATATATTCAACCTGGTCAAAATTTTCCAGGTTTCAAGTTTGATTCAGTTTGTCAAAATTTTGGATTTTTTCAAGAGATATTTTCCTCCCCCACTCCCCCAAAAAATTGATACCAGTAATACAGCTGTTCAAAATTCTTCAATAATGGAAGGAAGGGTCAAATTTTTGAAAAAAAGTAAGTTACAAACATTTTTATTAGATCAATTGGTTACAAGACTATCCCCAGTGACTCCTCAGCCCTGCCATTTATTAGACAGCTTAATTCTTGTAGTCATCACTAGAAATGGGTCTTCATTATACCGCACTTTTGTTAATAACATAAACCACATGAAACATGTAACATAAATGTTAGGGAGAGCTATTGCTTTCTGAATTTCATAGGAAGACTGACCCAGAGAATCCAAGGGTCCACAAGATGTAAGAACAGTGACCAGCATATGCCCAAGAAGAAATGCCAGCTCCATTGTGAATATTCTTGTGAATATCCTTTCCTCATAACCTTTGGGTGCCTTATGGTTGTAAGGTCTTTGGGACCACAACCATGCCTCCTTATGTGTACAATGCCTAGTATGCAGTGTCTGTGATAGTTTAAAAAACACAAAAGAGAGGGACTGGGTTCCCCTTCAGCATCTCTGTGAAGGTGAGTGGGAAGATGCTGGACACAAGGGTCCAGGACTATTGGGCCTGACGTGAGGCTCTACAACTACTGAGTGAAAATCCTGCTTTATCCCAAAAGAGGAGAGACTAAAGGTGCAGTAGCGTAGCTAGCGGGGTTCAGGGGAAGCAGCCGCTTCCCCTCAGCATGTTTTCAAAAAGTGGCACCTGCCGGGCCAGCACTGGCAGCAGCCCGGCCGGAGGAGCCATGGTGGGGCAGCAGGCACAGTCGGAGGAGCGAGGGGGCTGGCTCCTCAGCCAGCTCGCCCCACACTCAGTGCGGCCCCAACATCGCCACAACCCCCTTCTGTGGTGGCGGCTCAGGGCTCGGCGGCCAAATGCTCCCCACCTCTTGCTAATGCAGCCGGCAGGGGGAGGCGAAAGAACCTCTGCGCCTTTAAGGCTGCCTGTCTGGCAAGCCCCACATGGAGCACACCAAGTGCTGGGAGCAGGCCGGGGACAGGCAGTGGCACAGGATGGAAGGTGAGCAGGGCGGGGTCCAGTGCCTTGCACTGGGGGGTCCGGGTGAGGGGCTACCCAGGACTGGGCCTGCAGGGCAGGGGCGCAGGCCTTGCTGTCTGGACAGGGGCCCCTGGCACGGCACAGGAGCCTGGAGCCTGGGGTGGGGGGGACAGGACCTCGCGGGTGGGGCCAGGCGGCACAGCCCAGCAGGGGATACCTGCAGAGCTGGGCAGGAGAGACTCTCCCGGGACCGCGGGGGGGATGGGAGGGTATCCGCACCCCCAGGAAGCCCGCAGGAGTCCTGAGCTGGCTCCAGGGTTAATCTGGGGGGGAAACAGGAGGTGCCAGGGGGCGTGGCCAGAGGAGGAGCCAGGGGTGTGGCCAGGGGAGGAGCCAAGGGGCGCCTTTTTTATGTTTGCTCCCCCTACACTTAAAACCTGGCTACACCACCGCAAAGGTGAACTGGCTAGAGAGCTATGTCCACAAGGCAAAAGGATTCCACCAGCAGACCTGGTTGGCATGATGACAAAGGAAAAACCCTGGAACACCACTAGCCAAAGCGGCGCAGTATCTGCTGAGTCACTTTGTCACAAGTCGATGACAATCCCCACCCCCCAAAAAACCCAAAAACCTCACTTCTCAGAGCTATCTGAGTGTTCCCTGAAGATCTTTCATTCAAGTATTATCCAAATCAAATTTTGCTGAGCTAATGAGATCACAGCTCAAAATAATGACTGCTCAACATCCAGCCACCTGTTAGTCTATCATGCAACCACTTCCACGACATATTGAAGAACAAAAATACTGAATAGGTTGCACATCAGAAACAACTACAATCCAATCTCTTATATTTTGATATTTTTGTCATGTATGCATCTCCAAGTTGTGATTTTTAAAAAGAAAGGAATTTGTAAAGAAACCAAGTCAACTTATGAATAATTTCTGAATAGGAAGAGACTGTATTCACTGAATAACTACATTCAGCACTACTTAAGTTTCTGGCCAAACACTGCAAGTAGTGCAATGTGTTGATTGCAAAGGTCAGAATTAAAGCTAAAGAAGGTTAGGTGCCTTAATGGGAAACCCATCTCTTGATGGTTACAGTTGAGGTGAAAATTCAATGCCTCCTGCTTAGGAACTGTTTTTATGATTATTCATCATGATGAAAATTGTATCTTAGATCCCAAACTTCAGCTCCAAAGAAGTGCAAGTTGTAGAATGTTAACAAAAAATTTAACTGCACTATAATTATTCAGGTTCTTTATTTAAAACAAGGACCAGGATGGGAACAGTGCTGTCAGATTTCATAACAAATCATTTGAATTTAATTGAATCCTTAGCATTTAACGTGAAGTATAAAGAATTAGCTTTTACTTTTGTTTCCCTTTGGTATAATGTATAATGACCTGCCCTGTGATATGAACAGCCACTCATAGCTCACTTGTGGCTAATTTTCACCTGTCATCTAAGATGTAGTTTACTTTATGGAGGCTCATTATGTATCTGTTACTTACACCCAGCAGAGAGCTAGAAGTCCATACTTACTCAAAAAAGATACTGAAAAACTGAATTCTATTCACTAAAAATCCTCACGCTTCTGAACAGCTTTTCAGTCTATCTGGCTGTGCAAGGATCTATTTCCCCATTAGTGCACGTTTCCCCAGTTGAAGCTTTAAGATTTTCATCCACTCTCTCTCTCTCACACACACAGCAGGAGATGTCACTTCTAAAGACCAAGCATTTAAGGATTGTTGAGTTGAGTATTTTATTAAGTGAAGAAATTACATTTCTGATTGAAGTCAGAAAATGGTGAGCCATTTGCAGATCAGCCTCTGAACTTTTGCAATGAATACATATTTTTTCTTATATAAGGCATACACCAGATTTCAATATTAATTATACACAGGTCTTTTCAGGTCACAGGCTAATATGTCTATTTGTCACCAAGGCGCTGTCATTGTGTCCTGTTAAATATTTTATTTTTATTTCCCTGAGGCATAAAAAAGCAAAACAATGAATCTGAAAGTGTTGGCAAGAGGCATCCATTTTAACATGGGGGCGGAGGGGTTGTGCTAGTCCAATGCTCATTGAAATCAGTGGGAGATCTGACATTAACTTTAATGGGAGGTGCACCGGGCCTGAAGGTGTATCTCTGCAGCACATCATCATGGACTATCTGCAGCTTTCAGAATTTTGCCACGATGAGTGTATTACACCCATTTGTAAACAATCATGGAAACATTAAGAATTATCAGTGCAACTGAGCAGGTGTGCCTGCAAAGGTGACTCAAAGCTTCCCTGATTCTGAGTTGGTTGGAATGGCACTAAGTGGCTGTAATGAGGAGAAGAATCAGCGCCTCTGTCCCCTAACAACTCAAATATAATTGTTCTACATGCTACTGTGCAGCATTTCATTTACACCACAAATGTATCATGTGACAAATATATTAGAGAAGTTATCTTTTTAAAAGCCTACTATTAATTGATACACAAGGTGTGTCAAGGCTAACCTTCATTGGTGAGACACAAGCTTTATGAGCTCTGTGTAAGTTCAAAAGCTTGTCTCTCACCAACAGAAGTTGGTCCAATAAAAGATATTGCCTCACCCACCTTGTGTCTCCAATATCCTGGGACTGACACAATTACACCACCCTATGCTATTGGTTGAATCAAATGTAATTTAAAAAGCTAGAATAAGGATTTATCACTAATTTGATGGTACGTTTATGCCACTAAAGGTTTTCAGTATGTTTGCCAGATATATATGCTGTGTTTAAAGTTTTTTTTTACAATAGTCAGTATTAAAAGCTCCATATTCCATGCCACGGAAATCGATTGTGTGAGTATTGCTTCAAATCTTTTAATGTGAGTTACAATGAAATAATTATTGATGCTCCTTGTATGCTACCCCTGATGAACACAGAGGTTCAGATTTTCAGCACAGATTCTTACTGCATCTGCAAAATTGGGAGTGTGTTCATTATCTATGCCCAAAGCCTGTTTTTCCACTCAAGAAATAGGAGATGACAAGACCAAATGTGCACATAAAGCACACACTTGAAAAAAATCTTACAGGCACAGTTAAGAATATCAGACAAAAAATTGGCTACCCAAGTTCTTATCCACTTCCAGAAATAATCTTATAAAATACAAACATCAAATGGTATTTACAAGTTTCTCTCTAGATCAATGTGATTTTTTATTTATAAGAAGATGTTTTGGAGGGAGAAGAAAATCTGACACTTAGCCACAACCGCCCCCTCCCAGGTTTTTATGAGTCTCATTGGGAAACAGACTGATTTTCAAGTATATAAAGTGAATTACCCAAAGCCAAACGTGATTTGAGTTTGATGGGGCAAGACTCAGCAGACGTTGTGCGAAATAGTTTTAATAGTAACCCCAACTTCACCTCAAATATTCGTTGCTATTGTTGAAATACGCTTTAAAATAATTTATAATGAGGTAACATCTTACATTTTCTCTATTTTCTTTCTTGAATATCATGCACAAGGTGTTTCTTGAGACAATTGCTCTGTGATGGCCAATGGCATGTTGTGGAATCAAGAGGAACTTCAGGTTACCTTCAACACTACAGACTATAAAGCAGCACAGGACCTGGAAAGCAGCATGTTGTTCTTACAGACACTGGCCCAGATGTTCAGAAGTGCCTGTGCAAATGAAGTGCACAGGTGTGTGCGCACTTTTCTGAATATGCCATAAGCCTGTGTAAAAACTTGGGAGAGGGGAGCAGAGAGGCAGATGTCTGAATTTCATCTCAGAGTGTTCCAACATGCATCCTCTCAACAGGATCCAGGGCCAATTAAGTTGGCAAGTAGCCAGGCTGAAGAACCCAGAAATTTCACCCCCAGATCCATGGACATAGGCGCCATCCAGCTTGGCCCCACTCCCTCCAGACAGTAAAAGCTCCTGTGGGAGCCCTGCAACTATTAGCTGTCTCCTGAAGCTGAGCAGGGGATGGTGCCCCGGAAAGGCTGTCAGCTTCTTTGGTGTACCCTTCTGGCCTCTTCCTCAAACTTGTGGAGCCTCTTCTGCACAGAATCTAGCAGAGAGTGTATGTGCCGGGAGTGTGTGTGGGAGTGATGTAGCAGTCCTATCTGTGTGTTTGGTAGAGGGCAATCCTACCTAATTGTCATAATCAATGATCTAAATTCAACTTTCCAAATATCCAGGTCAATAACTAGTCCTAGAAACATTCCAGAATCTCAGCTTTCATCCCTTCTTTACCCTACCAGGTGATCAAGTGTGTTGCATGTGGATCTTCATATTCACAAGAGGTTGAGGCAGATTTCAAATTAAGTCTCAAGGTAGGAAAAGCCTAGTGTGAACAGATTTTCCGTTAACACCTCTAAAGATTGAAAGTTACATCTTTGCAATTTGGTTTCTGACACAGCAAAAACATGCCTATTTTAATATTAAATTGTTATGAGTTTTAATGAGGGCTCAGAGAAGCAGAAAGATTTACAGGTCAAAGTAGTATGGCAAGCTGATCCATATCTGTGCACGGTCTTGAGCAAATGAACTAGTGAAATAGCCTTGAGGAAAATCTTCTAACAAGCTAAGATGTTAATTGGGTTCAAAATGAGCTCAGCAGCAAAACCTTTGGTTCTCTTAGTGGGAGACTTCTGAGAAACTGAACACATCTGAGGGCTAAAGGAACACAGTTGTCTCTCTGCTCTTGGACTCTTTTGGAAGGATGAAGAGTCTCCTCTTTTGGGAGCCTCTTGGCACTTGGAAGATGCCTTGTGACACTCATGGAGTGTTATACACTCAATGATAGGTGAAAAATACGAAACCCTCCTCTCCATATTTGTCTATTATAAAAACAGCCTTTTGAGAAAATGGGTAGTACAATGAAAGGATCAATGAAATGGGGGAAGGAGATGAGATAAAAGGCACATTTGTCCAAAGCACCTAAGTGACTTAGGAACTCAAATCCCATTGATTTTCGATGGGAGCTAGGGTCCTATGTCTCAGATGTTTTTGATTTACCCAAAGCCCATTCTGCTCAGAGTTCTCCAACATGAAGATCACAAAAAGTGATCAATTTTCTGTAATTCATTCTTCTGAAAGAAACAATATTTTTCAAGTATCTGGGAGAACTTCCAAAAACTACCAGAGAAACCTTAGATGCCATTCTTCTTTCAAAGAAATGCTATTCTTTTATAGTAAGGCAAAAATTCTTTTGAAGAATGTTCAAACAAAATAAACTCTTAGTCTTGTGGGTTGTTGGGAGAATAGCAATTCCTTTTGCTACAAACCTCTCCTAAAGGTAATCCTACATTAAAGTATTCAGTATAAATGGCACAAACCTACTGAACATAGAGAAGGCTAAGGTCAATCCTGCAGTACAATTAGCAAAGGTCACAAAAAGTAAGCAGAGGAAAAGATGCTGAATATTCTTCACACAATTTAAAATAAAAAAAAAGAATTCATTTCTGGCTGAGGGCAAGGCTTTTTAAAAATTAATTCATTAAGGAAAAATTGTGTCAGACCTCTCCATCCAGAAGCATTGCATTACACCTGGGGACTTTATAGGAGTAACATCCCATCAAAAGATTTAAAATTCTAGAAAGGTGCAAGCTTGTTTAATTTGAGATGACAGTCTTCAGACAGTGAGTAGCCAAGAGAAAGGGTTTGAAATGGAAAATAAATTCATGCAAGTGTTTCAGCCATTATGGGCAATAATATTGGAGACAGGAAGTTGGATGTTCTAGAGAATCACAAAGTCTAGAAGCACAAACAAGTTATTTGGGAATTAAACACATGCATCTTCTGTTAGTGAGTATTGGCAGGGCCTGATTTTCAGATGATATCTGTGAGCAAACGCACTCTAAGTTCTTGATTCTCTTCTCATTTATCACGGTGCAAATCTGGAGCAATCCCACTACAATTTGTGGTGATTCCCTTGATGTGAACACATGAGGGAAGGATCTGGCCCTCTTCACAGAAAGATTTCTCTGTTCTTTCTTGTGAAAGTTGTTCTTTGTATCAAATTTAAAACAAACAATATAGTTGGAGAACTAGTTACATGTTGCCACAATAAGTTAGAAAAAACAAATAATGACTGGTCAAGGACTTTTTGCTAGTGTAGACTGTATGCTCTGTTGATGTGTACCGTCCCATACTGGTGAATATGAACCACTTCAGCACAATCTTGTTGATAGCAAAGGGTGAGTAAACATTTTCAGAACACATCTCTAGCCTTCAAGATTCACAGTTGATTTTGATATAAAATGTTATTAACTTTGTCTCCTAGTACAAAAGGTCTTGATCAATAATTGCTTCTATCTTCTAAGACACTTTTGGGCTGCTGCCAAGGCATTTCAGTTCATAAGCACATAAAGTATCCCATGCTACAAGTCTAGGAGGGTTTCTTTCACAGTTTCATTAGCTTGAAGAATTTTTTTTTATCTACATAGATTAGAATTCTTCATAACTGTTTAAGGTCACCCTGGAAAAAAAAATACTCCCCCACAGCCCTCAGTAAACACCAGCTACCTTTCAACAGAAGCAATAGCCTACCATTGCATGTAAAGACCTCTTCGTATCAGTGGTTTTTAAACTCTGGGAGACACGCAATCCAAACTATATAAACTAATAGACTGCTGTTCACAAAGCCTTCCTTAACAAAACATAACATGCTGCCACCATTTTGTTACGGGATTTAAGGGACGGGTGGGAGACAGGTGGTCCTAAATACTGCAGCATTTAGAGAAGAATCTTCTGTAACTATGACTAACAGCATTCCATCTCCAGGCCACACTGGAAACACTTGTGAGCAATGACAGCAACTTAGACATATGATTTTTCCTTCAATACTTAGAGCTAGATCGACACTGTCCCGCAGTTTGGAGGATGTTTGAAGGAGATTATATTAATGTGAAATAGGAACCTTTTAGTTCACACATGCAGCGTCCATGAATGGGAGTTATAGCACAGAACTTTGGTGTGCACTGCTGTCCGTTTCCCAGTGGTCAGAACTCCAGGGCAGTGAAGACAAGCCCTTAGATTGGGGCAGGCAAAGTTTTTGGCCTGAGGGCCAAATCGGGTTTCAGAAATTGTATGGAGGGCCAGTTAGGGGAGGCTGTGCCTCCCCAAACAGCCAGGTGTGGCCCAGCTCCTGGCCCCTATTCCACCTCCCTGCTTCTTGCCCCCTGATGTCCCCCTGGACTCCTGCCCCATCCACCACCCCCCGCCGCTCCTTGCCCCCTAACCACTCCCGGAACCCCCACCCTGACTGCCCCCCACTGCCCCATCCAAGCCCCCCCTTCCTAACTGCCCCCGAGACCTCTGCCCCCATTCAACCCCCTGTTCCCTGCCCGCTGACTGCCCTGACCCCAATCCAAACTCCAAACTCTCCTCCCCTCTATCCAACCCCCCCCTGCTCCCTGCCCCGACTGCTCCCAGAATCCCTGCCCCTGACTGCCCCCCGCCGCCCCCACTCCTTCCTGACTGCCCCCAGGACTCCTGCCTCCATTCAACTCCTCTGTTCCCTCACCTCTGACTGCCCCGACCCCTATCCACACCCTGAACTCCTCTGCTCTCTATTCAACCCCTCCTGCTCCCTTACCGCACTGCCTGGAGCACCAGTGGCTGGCGACACAACAGCTGCGCCGCCTGGCTGGAGCCAGCCACGCCACAGCCCAGCACAGAGCACCGAGTCAGGCTGGGCTCTGCAGCTGCGCTGCCCCGCAGCCCAGAGCATTGTGCTGGTGGCGCAGTGTGCTGAGGCTGTGGGGAGGGGGAACTGCAGGGGAGGAGCTGGGGGAAAGCCTCCCGGGTCAGGAGCTCAGGGGCCGGACAGGAGGGTCCCGCAGGCCAGATGTGGCCTGTGGGCCATAGTTTGCCCATCTCTGCCTTAGATTTTATCCACAGAAGGGATGCAGCACAGGCACTGGCAGGACAAGCAGCACTGTGCAAGTCTGGTCGGGTTTGCTTTGCTATGGTGTTCATGGATGGAGCCCTACTGTTCAGTTCACACAGGGATGATCATGAACCAAGCTCTGAATTTTCAACTGGAGGTTTGAGTTCCCCATCTCTCCTTCCCTTCTTGTCATTTACCAGGCTCTGTGACCAACTCAGACCTCATTGTCATCTTCAGCAGGAGCTGGTAGTTTCCTACCACCTTCTATAGCCTCCTAAATCTGGAGGCGGCATTGCAGCTCATGGCTTCCCCTCTTTGAGGGAGTTTATTAGGCAGATCTCCTAATATGGTTAATGGGGAGGCCACAGCAGCAGGAGAAAACCCTCCCTCTCCCACTGACACCAGAGGCAGGCACTAAGGTCTAGTGTGGTAGCTAAGGAACCCTTAGGAGTTCCTAGCAACTATGTGCTCCAATTATGAGGCTTCACCTAGTAGCATCTAGTTGCTAAGGAACCCTGAGGGATGGGTAAGTCAGGCACTTTTCTGGCTTCTGACTCAGAAGACTCTCCCAGGCCAAGCCCTGAAGACAGGAGATGTAGAAGCAATTACCAAATGCACCCTGAAGGCCCAGGTATTAGCAGAAGGGGTGGGAAAAACTGGCTTATTTTCAACATATCAGATCTGAATCTGGTGTCACCGGAGTCAGTGAAAAGTACCAATAGGCTTCAATGGGAGTAGGATCAGGATCCTGTATATCAGCAGTATCCTCAGCTCAAAACGTAAAAAATTTATAAAAACCAGTTGCTGGAATCCTTCACTTTTTAAGATTGAAATGACAAATTAAGCTAATCAATAACACATGCCTGGTTACCTCAGTATGTCCGCACGTGTACCACTGGCAATGGAGCAGAACCACCAGCATGGTTGAAACTTGTAGCTTCAAAATATGACAGTTTGCTGAAAGCCATGATAAAAATATGTCACGCTACATTAAAAATAAATGTATTTTTAAAACAATTATCCCCACCCTTTGGCTAGTGAAGATGTATATGGGCAGAGAGAGCATGAGCTGTTTTGCCACCTAGACACATTTAAACCTTTATCTCCAAACGACTGAGCAGGGACTCCAAAATGGAATGAATCACAATCAGTCAAAGCCTTTTTTGTTCATAAGAAGTATTTTCTGGTACACAATATTTTTTTTACGGTTATACTGTAGCTAATTCCGAGAGAGATTATTTCTTCCTTGTGATCTGCTTTTAGAACGTAAGTAAAAGATTAAAACCCTTGGAGGCAAAAAAAAAAAAATTCAAAGGAGTTGTTAAATGTTCAGAAAGTAGTAAACAAAAGGCAGAGGGGGAGAAAGAAAAAAACATATCTGGAGGTGTTGTGAAAGTAGTTTGGATGTAGCTTCACTGTCTTTGTTTTGGTTGATGTGTCATACACAGTTTTACAGTTCACTCTGTATGCAGTTAGCCTTTGAAGCAGCATTTTGAGAACAAATCTACCATCATTCTTTGATTCTCCATTACCGAGAGCTGTTTTTTATTACAGCAGAATGAGCAAAGAGATTCATTATGAAGAACATTACAAAGCAAAATTCAAAGACTAATTTGGCTAATTTGGATGAGGAAGTGTTGTGAAAACAGTAGACGAGTTTCTGTGGTCCTCATCACTGGACTGAGTGCCTCACAGATAGTGAATTTCTCCTCACAGTCCCTTTTGGAGGTAGAAAAGTAGCATTGGTCTCATTTTACAGCTGGAAATTGAGGCAAGAAGAGACTTATGTTATTTGTCCAAAGTCACACAGCCAGGAACTACATTCCTTTCTCTCCTCAAACAAAGATTTAAGTGGGATTTAATTGATGCATAGGCCTCATACCGGCCCAGAAATGAATTTCACCCAAGGTGAATAAACATATGGCATCAATACATCTTGAGACCATGTTGGCTATAAGGCAGCAAAAAACAAACAAACAAACAACCCACAAACAAAAAAATATAATGAAGTATTAATGTAGGTTTCCGAAGAGTACAGCTATTCAGCAAAAAAAACAAACCAAAACAAAAAAACCTACAAGAGCAAGTCTCAGAGCCCAGGTCAACTGACTTGGGCTCTTGCTGAGGGGTTACAAATAGCAATGGAGACATTCGGCTTCTGGCTGCAGCCCAGGCTCTGAGACCCTCCCTCCTCGCCAGGCTTTGGAACCAGGGTCCAGCCCAAACTGGAATGTTTACACTACTATTGTTAGCCCCGCAGTAGGAGCCCAAGTCAGCTGACCTGGGCTCTGAGACTTGCTCCTGCAGGGTGAATAGCTGTACCCTTTGGAACCCTACATTAATACTTCATTATATTTATTTTATTTACAGTTTATTTAAAATTAGCAATGAAAATATGCAAATCTGGTCTTTGCAATCTACACGGGCTCACAGCTGATTCGGACCACATTGTAAAATTGTGGTCTGCAGTGCCTCTCTGTGCTCCCTGCTCATGCCTGCACTGCCATCTGACAGCAATCTGTCACCATCTGACAGCAACCCCCTCCTCTAAATAGGGCAATGTTTCACTGCAAAAGGTTGCAATCTACTTTTATCCCATGCTGTTCTTACAAGCTCACAGATATTTGTGAGATGCCTGTAATTGCTGTTAATCCATGCCATCAGCATAAAGGAACACCCACACAAGGTCTGTAATCTCTTAATAACACTTTGTACTTAGCATCTTTCACCCAGACACTTGGATATGTGAATTAATGAAGGCTGGAGCCGATCAAAATTCAAAACTTCCGTTCCATGAAAAATTCCAACATTTTAAAAATTTCCTTCTGTACCAAATTATCCAAATTGCCCATGAAAAGAAATTTCTAAAATAAATAATAGAAGTGTTTCAGAAATATCAAAACAACTTTATCAAACCATTTCATCTTTATCATTTTGACATATATTATGACTAATATAAATTATAATGCACCTCAATAATTTCACATTGAAAATGTTGATGAAATTGATAAATTCCCATGAAATGTTTTGATTTCATCAAATCAAGCATTTTCCAGTGGAAAAAACTGTTCTGTTGGGAATTATTTTCAACTAGCTCTCATGAGGATCTATACCACCACTCTGAGGCAGGTGGCGTTATAACCATTTTACAGATGGTGAAAACAAGATAGTTGGCTCCAATCTACCATCCTTACTTGTACTGAGCAGTCCCTTATTTCATGAGAAATGTATTAAATTCAGTGGGACTATTTGCAAAATAAAAGACACGAGAAGTCATTCTTCCGCTTTACTCTGCGCTGGTTAGGCCTCAACTGGAGTATTGTGTTCAGTTCTGGGCACCGCATTTCAAGAAAGATGTGGAGAAATTGGAGAGGGTCCAGAGAAGAGCAACAAGAATGATTAAAGGTCTTGAGAACATGACCTATGAAGGAAGGCTGAAGGAATTGGGTTTGTTTAGTTTGGAAAAGAGAAGACTGAGAGGGGACATGATAGCAGTTTTCAGGTATCTAAAAGGGTGTCATCAGGAGGAGGGAGAAAACTTGTTCACCTTAGCCTCCAATGATAGAACAAGAAGCAATGGGCTTAAACTGCAGCAAGGGAGATTTAGGTTGGACATTAGGAAAAAGTTCCTAACTGTCAGGGTAGTTAAACACTGGAATAGATTGCCTAGGGAAGTTGTGGAATCTCCATCTCTGGAGATATTTAAGAGTAGGTTAGATAAATGTCTATCAGGGATGGTCTAGACAGTATTTGGTCCTGCCATGAGGGCAGGGGACTGGACTCGATGACCTCTCGAGGTCCCTTCCAGTCCTAGAGTCTATGAGTCTATGAGTCTATGAGTCTTTGTGAGAAGCGGGGCAGGGCAGAAATTGGTCAGAAACCAGGACAAGGGCATATGTGCCTAGTGGTTGGAACAGGAGTTGGTAGCCAGAAATAGGAGCCCAAGGTCAGATGCCAAAGCCAAGGGTCAGAGTCAAAGCCAGAAGTTAGGAATTGGAGCCAAGGGTCAGAGACGGGTTACCTGGAGTGAGGCACGGAAGACAGGAGCAGGGCTGGAACAAGGATGGGGACAAGCAGGTGCAGGAGCTAACAGTCATGGGCAAAAGCTTTGAACAGCCAGTGAACTGCTGCTGCTGTTGCGGAGTTTAAGAACTGGTCAGCTAACTCTGGTTACACAACCTGAGTGGTGGGAAATCAGGCAGCTGGTGTACTACAGGCCAGCTGTGCACATAAGGTTGCCCAGAGATGGGCTCTACTGCAAGCCCTGATTCCTGGACTCTTAGAGATTAAGTGATTGGACACAAGTCAGAGTCAATGGCACAGCCAGAAACAGATAATACGAAACACACTTTGTCTGGGGATCTAACCACAGTGAAAATGAATCCACTTCCATGTTCACCAGTGAGAGTCCACTGATTATAGTGAAATGACTCTGGATTTACACTTGTGTGGTGCCACACAAGTGTTTGGGTTTATGGCTATCAAAGGGAAAAGAAATCCCCAATATCAGTGCAACTGGTTATTCTGGCCCTCTTTTTGATTTCATAAATGCAAATTAAAAATACTTATCTGCTGTAAAAAGACTTGGCATGTTTAAATAACTATTATACTTTAAATATATTCCAGTGATGTAGGAATCATTATTCTAACAGATAGAATAGGCATTAAATCCACAGGGGAGTCATTAAAAGATGGCTATTTCTCTCTGTTTGACCAAAGCAGCAGTTATAATGTATTTATTCAGGATTTACCAAATGGAATTCAATTAGAAATGAAACGGCATTAAACTGAGTAATTCCTATTGTATTTGTCTGACAGACAGGAATGACATGACCTGAAAAGTTAAAAGGAACAGGATTCATCTGAGCCATTTGGATTCTGTAGCACTTGTTGACAGAATGTCACTAAACTGGTGTATATCCTACTTAACTTCTTAATCACCTGCTTAACACCTGTAGTAAAAATAAGGACCACACAGGTTTATTGATATTATGTGGTGAAGTCATACCTTAATATGAATAATCCCCTAACATTCACTGTATTACAGTCATGTTTGAGTCAGGTGCTCAGATATAATTGTATTTTAAATAACAAGGAAGAATTAAGTACTATATAGTAACTTGTTTTTCTGGTACTTCCCCCCCTCCCAAATGATAGTGAGATTTCATGGGACTTAAAGCAATTTGCTCTGTTTTGATTTGGTGCTTGAATGAGTGTGTGTGTTTATACAATATTTATATTTATACACATACAAAATATACACATACGTAAGCAGGTCACATGTCTAAAACATTGTATATTGACAATGTAGGAGTGTATGAGTGAGAGTCACAAAATTATTATTCACAAAATAAATAGCTTCACTATTTTTCATACCACCTCTTTGAAGAGAGCAGATTGTGGGAATTTTCCCTTGATGATCCGAGAGGAATATGTATTCACCTCACTGAGCACAAGATGTCACTATTAATCAACAAAATTCCACCCATAAGGGCATTTACCTGGCTGTGTCTTGGCTGTGTCTTTTAAAAAAGGACAACAATTTAGAGATGTTATCTGGCATATGTTAAATATGCAGGAAAACAAAGTGGCAGTATTGGGCCATCAGATGAAGCGAGTGTTCTGGTAGATTTATGACCTCTATTAAAGAACTGGCCAGCACTCAGTTACCTTACCCATTACTGCAATACTTCCGCAATAAAATATTGTATTAAAGTAGTAATTATAGTAGCAGACCTCATACATTGCAAATATACGAGGCGGATTAAGATTTACTGGGGCCCTGGGCACAAAGAACTTTTGGGGCCTCCGCACCTCATTACAAAACCATGCCCACCCACTTTTTAACCTGGGCATAGTTTTGGGCAGGAGGCTGCATTGCTCCCCCAAACTGCAAGCCACGGGTAGGTGTAGAGTAATGCTGGCAGCCAGGGGGTAGGGGGGAGGAGGCTTAGATCTTCCTCATCAGGATGCCCGTTCCCTCTCTGTGGACCCAGTTCCTCTTCCCCCTGAGGCACTGTCCCCTGGAGCCAGGTAGTGGTAAGAGCTGCCCAGGGAGCCCAGGCCCCTGTGGGGAGCCCCAGACCCTCCACATGTCCTGGGTGGTGTGTCCTGGGAGCCAGGACATGGACTGGGGGCCCCTCTAGGGCCCCCTGGCCGCCCACTCAGGGCAGGTGGAGGATCTGGGGCTCCTTACAGCAGCCCGGGTGGGTCTCACAACTCACAGCTTTGAGCATGGCCGGGGGCAGGGCCTTGGGGGGCAAGGGAGGAAAGAGGATGGTGGGGCAAGATTCCAGTGCTCCTGCCAGGGACCCCCAAATTGGCTGGGGCCCTTGGGCACAGGCCCCAAAGGCCAGTGCATTAATCTGCCACTGCAAATATAAGTTTCATTTTTTAAAAGCAGCAAGTCATATTTCTTATTCATGTATCTGGAGCACAGAATTACATCAGGCTCCCTTAGTTTTACTTTTTACTCTTTCATGTAAGCAGTGCTGATTATCTCCAGAGACCTGATCCTGGCAGACCTTAAGCACATACATAACTTTACTCAGTCCAATTAGTCTCCAAAGCTCCAGTTCAGCAAGACATTAAGCACATGCTTAAATTCACTGCTGAATATGAATGAGATGCTGAAATGAAGCCTGATTATAGTGGAATTACTTAGGCGAGGAATGTTATGCCCAGGCCTAAGTGTTTCCAGGATTGGGACCCAACTAACAACAAGATGACAATATAAGAACTTGATCCTTCAAACTCTTCCTCACTCTACAGCTTCAAGAACAATTAGGTTTGGTTCCTGGCAATTCTGAAAAATTGAATGAAAAATTAGCTGCAGATCGACCCATAACAAAACATTTGATTTTCAAGCTTTTTAAAAACTATTGAAATGAAGAGTCAATTTGAATTGAAATATTAAAATATTTCCAAAATGCATAAATGAAATCTTAGCTCTTTTCTGCTTTTTAATCAGGTCCCCCCCCCCAAATGTTTTGCATATTTTTGGATCAACCGAATCTGCATTTATTGATGGAAAAAAAATTCAGCTGAATAATATTGCCCAGCTCTCCCCTGCATAAATACTCTTTACATAAGAAGTCTCATTGAAATCAGTGAGAGTAAGGGATATTTATGTGAATAAAGGTTGCAGAATCAGTCCCAAAATGCGCAATTGAATACAATTGCATTTTGAAAAAAATCTGGATGAAATTGGTGGTACCAAAAGATACATTAAGTAGTATGTGAATACTTTTTAAAAGTCAAGAGGCATTCAGTTTTGATAAGGAACAAACTGTAGTAGATTCAAAATGAAAATAATGCTTTAGACCAATATTTTCATAATAATAATAATAATAGGAGATATACCAATATTTTAATAATAGGAGATACACCTATCTCCTAGAACTGGAAGAGACCTTGAAAGGTCATTGAGTCCAGCCCCCTGCCTTCACTAGCAGGAGAAAGTACTGATTTTTGCCCCAGATCCCTAAGTGGTCCCCTCAAGGACTGAACTCACAACCCTGGGTTTAACAGGCCAATGCTCAAACCACTAAGCTATCTCCCCCCCCACAAAAGTGGTTAGTATTTTTGAGTACTCACTTGATTTCCTTAAAGGGACTGATTTTCAGAGAGTGCTGAGTACTCACATGCTGAAAACTGGGTTTGCTTGAAGTATCTCAGATTAGGCACCTAAAATCACTAGTCACTTCTGAAAATCTTGACTTCCGATTAGAATACAATAAGTGCCCGGCCTTATATATGAAAACTCATAACCACCACCTAGCAACCCCAAGATTTTTTTTTAAAAAATGTATAAATGAAAGCACTATTTTAAGGACAAAAATAGATGCACTTGGCTCTTATCTAACTATTTAGATGTTCATAAAACAGGCAAACATATGATAAAAATCCCACTGGACAGTGATGTCCCCTTTGGAGTGTTGAGAAGCAGATGGTGGGTTTTTTTGCTTGTTTGTTTTAAACAAAAAACAGGGCAAGGAGGCAGATGCTTACAGTTTGCACAAAAGAACAATAAGTTCAGACAAACTTTTGCTGACTAGTGGAATACATTATTTTTGTGTAAAAATAATCACTTTAAAAATATGTCTAGGAAATAGCCTGCAGTTCGATTAAATTATTTTTATAACCATCATCCTCTTCACATCAATCCAAAAGCAACTCCAAGGCAAAACATGAAACAAAAAGCTCATGGGGGTGAAACCATCATGTGGAAACACAGGATAGAAAAACAAATTCTGTACTGAAATGTTTAAGTCAAAACAAATGTGGATGTGAAACATAATTTCAAAGCATTAAGAGATGCAATTTTAGATACGTAAGATGCATGTTAATTAGTATTTATTCTTTGTCTATATGGTTAACTGCTGCAGAAATACCAAGATAATTGCTGAACGTTATGTATTATCACCACAAATCTTGCTCATAGACCTTTTTATGCACAGTTCATGCTTAGAAACTGTCTGATATACAGAGGGACCAAAACGACATTTCCCATGTATAATTTAAGAACAAAAAAAACCATACACTTTTTCGCTTTTATAGATCAGCCTGAAGAATTCACTATGGCAAAAGGTTATGGAGTCATACATGGCAGGATAGGGGTAATCACATTATGCTTTGAGGTGTATCTGATCACAGCAGGAATTCTGCACCTCTCATCTTATGGACAGCAACTCATAATTGGCCAGGTGAATTATTGTAAGGGAGCAATTTTCCTCTGGAGCATGAGGCATTGACATGGTATTTGTCACACAATTCCATGAGCAGATATGCCTGGTATAAACTGGTGCAGTTCTATTCATGTCATTTGAACTGTGCCAACTGATGCCAAGAATTTGGCCCTGTAGTCCTAACATCAAAATTTGATAATGTCACAAACAAGTCATCCTTTTGGTTTCCTTCACTATTGAAATGTAGTTACTACCATTCCAAAACATTTAGGGCAGGAAATGCAGAGTAGCAAATACCACTGAAAGTACGATGGGAAATTTAATGAGACAAACATACTACTAACCAAATACAGTTAAAACCTCCCTCCTAGAAAAATGTGGCAGGGGATTTGCATGTTCAGAAGCCATCAAGGCCTCATTTTGAGGCCTGATCTGAATTCTGGCACTTCTACCAGCACAGGGCCTATATGATGACACCAGCTGGGTCAACACCAGGAATTCAAGCAGGGGCCTTCAGAGATGAACACATGAGTGTCTCTACAACTTGAGCTAAAAAGCCAAGTCTGACATTTGTAACAGATCCATCCTCCTCTATAGATCAGGCACAGAGAGGGGGACACATATACACACTAACCAGTGGGGGTACACCTACATGCGTCATACTGGGGCAATTTTGTCAAAGAAGGAAGACTGCCACCTTCTGAATCCACAGAACCCTGATATTTCCTGAAGGCTTCTTAAAAAGTATCGATCAGACCTGACCCCCTCAAAGGAGTTTGTGCAATCTAGCAGGATCCAAATATTAGGTGCTGTTGCTGCACACTATTCCTACTACATATTTTCCATTCAAATTGTATAAACAAATATATTTTGCTTTTGGGCACCACCACTTCTGCCCAGCCTCATGCACGGTGAAGCCTGGTCCCAATAGCTTTTAGAGTCCAGGACTGGAAACCACCTCAAGACATCAGAAGGGGAGGGTTTCTAGAAGACATCATAAGGGGAGGATTTCTTCTGCTGTACTGTTTTCAGCACCCACAGGCCTTCTGAAACTTCAGATACAGAGTTCCTTGAAGGAGACTTTAAGAAACAAAAGAGGAGCAGTCATTGAGGTCTTTTGCTTCTGGCTTTCTCCATTCCTAGAGTGTATTTTCCCAGAAAGACCAACAGCTTCCATGCTGCCCTGGGGGCAGATTTCAAATAATTTATGTTTGATTCTGAAAATGCCAGAGAAAATCCCCACTTTTGAGCTCTATTTGGACCTGGGCGCAGAACATCCCTAAGAAGAAGGCTGGTTAATCGAACCATTGACTCATCCTGTGGACTTCTGAATTAGTCCTGGAACTTGTGTGGACCTGAGGCACTTAAACAGTCAGATCAAGACCACAGCCTGAACATGAGGTGCTACTGCTGAGCTGAGCCTTTCCAGGCTAACAAGTTACAAAAAACATACAGAAGAGGGATGGGTCTGGGATTTAGGCCCTGGATAGGGACTCAAGAGAGTGAGATTCAATTCCCCTTTCAGCTACAGACTCCCTGCGTGACCCTGGGGCAAGTTGCAATCTCTGGGTACATCGACAGTCTGCAGCAGCCTGCCTTCCAGCCCAGGTCGAGGGGCTCAAGCTATCATTTTAAAAATAGCTGCGCAGACAGCGCTTTGAAATTGCAGCTCAGGCTGGAGCCTGGACTCTGAAGTCCACCAGCCTTGCTAGGCCACAGAGTTCGAGCCACAGCAGCAACACAGCTTGTTTAGCATGAGCCCAACTCTGTCAACCCAGCCTGTGAGGCTCGCTGCCATGGACTTTGTAGACATACCCTCTGTGTTCCAGTTCTCCATCTGTAAAACGGGGAGGACAATAATTCCTGGTCTCACAGGGAGGTTGTGAAGATAAACTCATTAATATGCGAGGGGCTCAGAGACTGAAGTGATAGGTATATAGGGAGAGTACATTAGAAAAGGTGCATTTATTAGCCTGGACCACAGAAAGAATGTACTGATGAGGAGCACAATTTTCATGACAGCCGCCCAGCTGCTGCGCTCCAACACAAAACGGGTAATTTAAATTGAAAAACATTCCCTTTCTAAATTTTAAACTAGGTCTTTTACAGGGCTCGTTTTAGCTTTCCTCCAACAATGCTCTAGTTGGTTGGAATTCTTTTTTCCTTTCTTTCTTTTAAATCCCAGTCAAACTTAGATAATAATAAAGTTGAAAATAGAAAGATAAAGACTTTCTGCTACATTTTTCTTATTCAGGTTGGAAGATAATTTTGTTTACTTGGTTCAGGTAATATTCCAGTTGTATTGCGAGCTGTTCCGGTGGAATGAAAAATTGATTTTCTCCTTTTAAAGTATAGTGTACACAAACACCTATAATCTTTATACATTTACAATAATTTAAAAAAGGTCATAGTATATAAACATGTCAAAACCATAAAAATTCTATGGGACAAATTTTCCACATTCTCTCTAAAATATAGCTGTCGCTTTTGCATGTGCAGCGGCAAAACACACTCATTTGCATGTGCAAATGAGGCACTGGTCTATGCATAAAGTACATTTTGTATACCTGTAAGTGCCTGCTCACACAGAGAAATGCAGGGCAACTAATAGGCAAAAAAACTATTTTTGTATTCTCATTGAAAATTTACCACCCTCTTCTAAGGGTGCCCCTTCCACTGCCCAGTGTGGTAACTCTGCCCTGCCTGTTTCCACCACCACGCACTCATAAACACACCCAGGCTGTTTTCTCTTCACCACATGTACCTTTTACGCCATAGTTCTTTTTCAAACAGAACATGATACAGCCATATTCCAGCAAGAGTTTTCCATACCATGTCTCTTCTTCACACTGTTCTCTCTGAGCTCCTTTCTCATACGTCCTGTTCTTCCCACTTCTGTCCTCCCAATTACTGCGGGTTGTATCAATAGCCTAGTAATTACCACCCAGGTGCTCGTAATACCCCAACAGAAAGTGGTTAACTGCTCCCAGCTCAGCCTGCAGCCTTCTCAGTGGGGAAACAACATCAGTAATCAGGGTGCTGCTGCTAGCACTGTGTCTCACATCCAATGTTTGTTAAGATTTTCAATAGCGACTAATGATGTTGGGTGCCCAACGTGAGATACCTTAAAGGAAACTGATTTTCAGAAAGTGCTGAGATCTCACCCTCTGAAAATCCAGCCCCTGTAAACTGTCTCAAGTTAGGCACCCAAAACTGAGACACAAAATCATAGTCATTTCTGAAAACTGTGGTTATGGGCTATATTGTTTCTTAAGTATTTTATCCAAAAGCAACTAAATATTGTTTATCAGCTTAACCACGCAGAAACAATATAATAGATTTTTCCTGACCTGCCAGATTAATTGCTTTGGAAAAACTATGGCAAGGGTAGCACTAGATTTTGCATATTACATATTTGAGCTTTTTATTAATATTTAGTGTGCTTCTGGTTGTCAAGTCGGCTGCTTTTGACGAAGCACCTGAAGTAACAATCTACTTCATGATTTGGCACTGAATCTTTACATAATGCTGCTTAAATTATTTATTTTTTAGGTTTGCTGTAGATCTATTTTACAAGTAAACTGAGACTTGGAAGCAGTTCAGATGGAAAAACTGGTTCAGATAAAACAAGAACCTCATTTGGAACCTAGCATTTTTTAAGTTCTGAATCATCTGCTAAGGCTTTGTCTACATACAAAAATGGTACTGGTTTAATTACACTGGTGTAAATAAAGCAGGAAAACCGCATGTGGTGGAAGACACTATACTGATATAGCTTATTTCTGTAAGAGAAGAGGAAATAAGCTATACTGGTATATAAGAGTATATATGCACCCACACTAATGTAGCAATAAAACTATTTCAGTAAAAAAACCACTCATACACCTAACTGAAGTACAGTAGTTAGAGCAGATATAGATCAGGTTTTAGTGTTTGTTCACTGTCTGCAGTGGGAAATGAAAATGCTTTTTTTATGGCATTCCACAACAGGTCCAAGAAATGCACATTCCTTAAAGAAATCCAAACACTACGAATGCCTACGAGCTTAGGTGCTGGAACTAGGGGTGCTGCTGCACCCCCTGGCTTGAAGTGGTTTCCATTAGATACGGGGTTTACAGTTTGGTTCAGTGGATCTCAGAACCCCCACTATACAAATTGTTCCAACACCCTTGCCTAGGAGCGACTGAATTCTCCAATACAGTGACTTTGCCTCTGGTACCATGGCAAGGCAAATTGTACGTAAGCTATCATATTACATATGCAGATTCTGTGGCTTTGGATGGTTCAGATCAACACTCAAGCTTTCCAATCCTCACCCAAACTGGTAATTTTTTAAGGTTTGCTCATTCCTAGGACTTAAATCCTGCATCAAAAATGTCATGGCCAGGAGCGGCGCCAGGGTTTCTGACGCCCTAGGCGGACGGCCATTTCGCCACCCCTCGCGGGTCCGGTGGACCTACCGCAGTCATGCTGGCGGACGGTCCGCTGCTGGAAAGGCTCCGGTGGAGCTGCCGCAGTGATGCCGCCGGGCGGTCCGCTGGTCTAAAGGCTCTGGTGGACCTGCCTCAGGCATGACTGCGGTAGGTCCACCGGAGCCTTTAGACCAGCACACCGTCTGCCGAAATGACTGTGGCAGCTCCACCGGAGCCTTTCCAGCAGCGGACCGTCCACCGGCATGACTACAGTAGGTCCACCAGACCCGCGTGCCGCCCCCCCGGCAAAATAGCACCCCCAAAAAATTCTGGTGCCCTAGGCCATTGCCTCAGTCGCCTAAATGGTAGCACCAGGCCTGTCCATGGCAATTTTGACATTGATCACAATCACACAGGAAAAGATTTTGGATGGTCCTCATGCAGGTGCATAGTGATGGGGGAAGAAGTAAGGAGCCTACCTTCACCTTCTGCAGGGCATGTGAGATCCAGACAGAACTGCAATCCGTGCATGCGTGTGTGTGTGTGTGTGAGTGAGACACATGCAATCCGTGTGTGTGTGTGTGTGTGTGTGTGTGTGAGTGAGACACACACGGGAGTTGAGGTGGCACAGATCTAGTACCAAGATGCTCCCAAAGGGACAGGAGTAGACAGAGCCACGTTCCTGTCTCCTTACATGCCAGCTCGCTAAAGTACACTGCACCTCTTTAAAGGGTGTAAGAGTATGTATGTTTGGCCACACACCAGGAAACTCCTGGAGTGTCCAGTGGCAGAATGCTGTCAGTCCTTCCTTTGAGTGATGCAGGTCTGCCTTATCCCCAGCACAGATATGTTCCTAAATAATACAGCCTACCCAATGGGAACAGGAGCAGGCCTAAGTAGTAGACAGAGAACCTGATACTTTGTCTAGAGAGGAAAATTAGCTGGCATAATTATACCACTAAAGTTATATGGGCCTAACTCCCCACGATTCACTTGTATTCCAGAAAAAGAATACCTTTTTCCAGTCACTTATGTCACTTTGAAAGTATAATTATCCTAGAATAGTTATGCCTGTAAATTTGCCTCATGTAGACAAGCCCTTACTTGACATAGGCTTGTTTATTTCAGGACCAAACATTACGACTCTAGGGGTATGTCTTCCCAGCCCACGTCAGTGAGTCTCCCAGCTCGGGTCAAGAGACTTGGGTTAGTGGGGTCACGCTGGCGCTCTAAAGGGAGCTGTGTAGGCAGCATTTGGAAGTTGTGGCCTGGGCTGGAGCTCAAGTGCTGAAGCCTTGGGAGGTGGGTAGGCTTCAGAGCCTGAGCTGCCACCTTAGAGTGCTATCTGCACAGCTATTTTTAGAGTGCTCCCGTGAAACCCACATGCCCCAGTCTGTTGACTGGGGCTGCAAGGCTCGCTACTGCAGATTGCAAAGACATACCCTAAAAAAGTATAGCTCTGTACTGCGGGTTTGATGTGAACATTGCTTGACGTATTATTCAATCAATCAGTCTAAAATACAATTGTTTTCCTTGAACACTGTTAATGCCATGTATTTTCTTTGTTAAATTGAGTCACAAATATTAACTGCCTAACCAACTAATATTGCAGCTACTTTGCATTTCACTGCCAGATGACATACCCTTGCACCAACCACAAGACAAACACCTATCCTGTTTCCCAGGAAGCTGGTCGCTTTTCCTGCTGACTAATATTCTTTGTCTTTCTTTTCTATTCTAATCTCACAAGTGAATTCATTTGATTCATTCACCAAAAGGTAAGTATTATACAGTTTGGGGGTCTGTTACTTTTAAAATAGCATCAAGTTATATAAAGTACATACCCAAATGTAGGCACTATGTAGACAATTTTAAAGAATTTCCTTATAAATTATCCATGGAGATGTGGAATGAAACCGGTGACATAAATTGCCTGTGGCAGCAGCTTCTTTTTGTGCCTATTTGTTTCAGCAAATAGAGGCTGCAATATAAAATCAGATGCTTAAAATTTGTGCATTGCAGGCAATTTTATATCCAGGATCCTTCAGTATTTTGGATGCTGGAGAGAGCTGATTGAAGGGAGAAAAAATTGATCGTTCTATTAAAGATCTGTAAATTCTAAACACAAAGTGAATTCGCTGCAATCTTAAGCAAAAAGGAAACAAAGAGTGCATATCTCTGAAAGAAGTCAAAGGAAATTATTGCAATCTGACCAGAATAGAACATGCTTGAGGTCTTTTCCCCCCTTAACCAAGGTATTAATAAAATTAATGTGCTACCAGTCATAGTGCATGGATGCCACATTGATTTTGTTAATCTGAAATATTTTACTTTCTCCGAAACCACACAACTTTATTAAGATAATGTTAAAGGTCTGACATCCCACAAAAGCAATGATTGCTAAACTGCTTCCTGAACTCACCTCATCATCAGGTCAGCAAATGAAACATTGATGCTGACACTTTGCACTTATGCCTTTTATCAGAGGAGCGCAAAGAGTTTTATAACGTTGGGCAGCTCTTGCTATCCCCATTTTGCAGGTGGGAAAAATGAGGCACAAAGTGAGACGATCTTAATCTCAGTAGCAGAGCCGGGAAGAGTGTTCTGGCTCCCAGAATCCTGCTTTAAGCAGTGGGCTACATTGTTTCTCTGACAACCCCTTCCTTCTCCCCACTATGTATGTAAATGAGGAGAGTGGGACAACTCTTTACCTGATAGCTAGCTAAGGAACAGCCTTTCTCCCACACAAGTTCGTATCTCAAGTTCCTCCGACCTTGCATTTCAGTAAGTCAGGTAGAGCACATTCCCTCACTTGAAAGGGGAGAGAGCTCCGCAGCAAATCTTTGCTCTCCCTTGCTGCTGCACCTCCTCCTCACTGCATGGAGGAAAATAATATAGGGAAGCTGTAGTGTATAGTAATACAGCAGCATGCCTTTAAATAGTTTGAACACACTACAAATGATTTAAAGGGATATCACACAATTCCTATACACTACAGGAGAGGATCCAGGCTGGATGTATTCTGGGGAAAGAGAGTTCCAAGAGAGGACAGTAGGAGGAAAAGACAAAAGAGGCTGAGAAAGAGAGGAAAGAGGGAAAGGAGGCAGGGAATGAATATAGGACAGAGAGGGAGAGGTCTTAAAGAAAAAAAGAAAGAAGTGAGGAAGTAAGAGTAGAAGGAGAGAAAGAGAGAACAGAGAAATAATCATGTTTATTAAAAAAACCCCTCTGTTTAGTATGTTTCAACTGGCCTATCTATTCCACGATTTACAGTGAGGGAGTGATAAAAGACAAAATATCCTGGCCTTTGGCTGGGGTGGAAGAGACTCCCTGTCCCTTGACCCACCTCCCATTGAATACCACGTATCACTCTCATTTTCAGCCCTACTCACCTGCCTTTCCAGCAGCTACTTTCCAGGACTTTGATGAGACTTAATTCCCTGTTGTTTGTAAAGTGGTTTGGATGAGAGGCAAATGTCGGAGAAACACAATGTAGGCTGCTTGCATACATCCTTCGAGCAGACTGAGGTAATGAGTGGGAGATGGAAAAGACCACTGGGTCCTCCAAGAATAACCGCACTTGTGATTCTCTGGAACCCTAAAGCCAGCCCTTACATTGTGGGCCTGACCTGCAATAGGGACAATGTGATGTGATGCATTAGCAGCAACTTCAGAGGAAATGCTCATTTTTTAATCTGGCATCCACGGGAACGCACATTGTGAAAACACAAAGAGAGGGTGACGGAGAGCCGCAACATTTTATTAATTTCTTTGCAAATATTATTTGTTCTCCAAGTCTCAAGTGCTACATTTTCTTCCTCCGGAGAAGCTATTCTAGCTTTTGGGAAACCTAGCTTTGTATAGCATGCACTTCCACATCCCTAATTGGATCTTTCAATGGAAAGAAATGTTACATCCATTTTACAATTTCAGCAAGCTGAGAAGTAACATTTTATGATTAGCGTCTTCCTTAGCAGTGTAGCGTAACCACAAGTAAGTGCCATCCATCTCTGGCATATAGACTATAATATTTGCACCTGCTTGGATATGAATTCATGACCTTCTCTATACATTAGATATTAGGAGTTCTTGAGTGTTACTGTACTTTGTCAAAATAAAACCATCTCCCCATAGAAAAGGGACATTGTAAATTAATATGAAAATAAAAGAGCTCAGCAGCTTTCCAAAGCCAGGACATTCTGACCACAATACACAGTTTCTTGCAACAATAACACTAGAAAATAATAGCCCTTTTATATTCAAGGAATTAATAGCACTCAACATGTAGTAACCTCTGTCAATCTGGCTTGTCAGGTATTCTTCCAAAGACTTACCAGGCAATCTGTGATAGGTTTCAGAGTGACTTTATTTAACATCACAATCACTCAAGCATGGTCTGTCATGAGTTGCTTCTCACTTTTTACGGTGGATGGTTCAACCTCATGGAGTTTGATGTTTTGCAAACTTCTGAAATGCTATATCTAAACAGTCTTGATGACAACAATCTTTTCTTCTTTCTCCAAAGATGAATCACTTAACTTCCCATTTCCATTAAAAAGAAGATGAGGAACAACAACAAAACCCACTGCATTAGAAAAGAAACCTGTGTAATTTAGCCATCTATCTTAAGTAATTATATGGTCCCCATTACCACACTTTCTGAGCACCTCACAATCTTTCATGTATTTATTAGGAATACTGGTGTTATGTTCAAAGCATGCACACAGAGAAGTTGGATAAAAACATAATATAATCTTTCTGGAAGGTTGCAATGTAATCATACTTAATTCTTAGAATCCAGAACCCTAACATACAAGAACCAAAAACAGAGAAAGGCAAAGCAGGCTGCTCCCTAAGGCAAAAAGGCACTCTCAACCCACCTCGCTTTTGACTGGCTCTCTGCAGACTGCAGACTGACTGCTGAAGACCCAGCGTTACAGAGCCTGTAAGGAATCCCGTTAACTTAAAATGATGCACAGCTTTCAATATACAAGAACTGTTTATCGTTCACAGATATCACAGATTAGTTCTGTCTCCCTTTCTCTGTATATAAGGTCAGATTTTTAAGTACTCAGCACCCAAAACTGAGGCCAGAGTTTTGAAAATGCTCAGCACCCATAGCAACCATTGGCACCAAATTTTCAAGACCACAGCACCCACAATGGATAGCTTTCTAGGAACCTAATCCAAAGACCATTTAATCAATGGAAAAACTCGATTGACTTCAGTGGGTTTTGGATTCAGTTCTGGGTCTTCTTCCTTAAATAATGTTATAGTTATTGTAACAGTGAAATTCACAGCTATTCCAGTTACTAAATTTGTGAGTTTATCCTGCTTTAACCTGAACTTGCCCTTTGGAAACCACACTGAGTGCTGGATTTCAGAACAAACCTCTCTCAGAACTGATGGACTGGCAGCATTGATTTATGGGGGTTTTTATGGTGATATACAGTGGTGATATTTATGGGCGTGGATGGCCGACAGAGATATAAGCACATAGCTGAAGGTGAGCAGCACTGATTAATGGCATGGATTATTAAAGCAGGACAGGCAGCAATATTCATAAACAGTAACAACATAAACTATCTTCAGGAAAAGCATGAGGCTAGGAATCAGTGCAAAGATGGGTTTCTTCATTTCTATCTGTATAAGAAGTAAAATTGTCCTAGCTTCTCATGAATCAGTTTGCCAACAAGAGATAGCTGGATAGTCTGGTCTGAGGACAAATACAGCTATGGTAAGCTGCTTCTCCTCTCTTACTACAGTAATAAAAAAGAGTCTGGAGTAAGAGCTGAATTTTCCAAATTTTCAAAAGAGCTCAGTTTCCATTTAGCACTCAGCTCTTTTGAAAATTTGGCTACCTATTTTGTTGCCTAAATGGGAGCTGACCCTATTTATCCGATCTGACAAACTATATCTATCTCTCTACATATCTTGTGTACCTTTCAGTCCAATATGTTTTAAAACACATTTTTTAAAAAAATGGTTTGCCCTAAAACCACAAAAATGCGGTGTACGTTTCTTGGATATAATCATGTATAATTTGACAGGAATAAATGTATGTTTAAATTGTCTAGAGCGCCATCTGGATTTTCTTTAAACACAGGCACAACAGAGGCAGATGCCTCTAGAGAATGTTAAAGTCACTTTTACCTCGCCTCTCTGAATTATTCTGAGTACATCATGGATAGATCTGAGGCTCTGATGCATATTAAAGGAAGGAAGGCCTCCTTTCGGGAAACGGTGGATAAAAGAGCTCTCAAGTGGCCAAGTCTCTGGTTCTGAATGAAAAAGAAAGAAAAAGCTCATTAATCATCTATCTGCAACTTTGTCAATAACAATCATTCTTGGGCTATGGATCAATAGGCAGGGTCACAGCACTTAGGTCACTCATCTTTGTCTTCCTTTCCCAATACTGGTCTACAAATGTTACTTCCAGAAAACTTGGTTAAAAAGAGTAATTAATTGTGATTTGAGAGTGCATCCAACCTGGTATTTATTGTGTTATGGGACACACACCTCTATTATTGTATCTTATGTAGCAAAATTACAAAGTGCCCAGGACTGGCTCTATCCTCTCTAGACTAAAACCTGTACCCTGAGGAGCCCTCCCTTCCTACTTTCTTTCTTTTGTTCTTGTCTGATGGCAAATCTTGGGTATTAGTTCCAGAAGAATGGGCCCCGAATGCTCTTGTTTCTTTTCCACAAGTGACATGTGGGTGCGGGCCTTGCACTCCCCATTGATGTAGGATGATATAATTGCTATGTGCCAGTTCCCAAATGATACTGCACATTCTTTACTTTTTTTTTTTCTTTTTGGTGCTTCAACAATGAAATGTTGCACATCGCTCACAATACATGGGCCACAGCAATCTACCAGTGCCACTTATATAGCAGTATGAATTCGCATGATGATTTACAAGACAAAAGCTGAGTGCGTCCCCCTAGTAAATGGAGAGAACATGCAGTAGGGGAGAATGACAGTGAGAGTGAAGGCAATATAAGAATGCAGTAACTTTGAAGCTGAATCATGTCTTGATGGTTACATGGTAGGTTTATTTTACACACACATACACACACACATGCAACTATGGCCTCAGCTGCACTCCGCCATGATATAAATGGCTATAATTATATATGTACTAACAAGCATGAAGGGAGAAAAATCAGAAAAAGCTAAGGCACAAACTGAGTTACAGCTAGCAAGGGACACAAATTGCCAAAAGAAGCAGATTTATAAATACATTAAAAGCAAGAGAAAGATGAAGGGAAGTGTACGTCCACTACTTAGTGGGACAGGAGAGTTAATAACATGACACGAAGTGAGGTGTTTAATGTCTATTTTGCTTCAATCTTCACTAGGAAAGTTAATTGTGGTCAGATGCTTAACACAATATGAACAAGGGGGGAGTAACACAAGCCAGAATAGGAAAAGAACAGGTTAAAGGTTATTTAGATAAGTTAGATGTATTCAAATAGGCAAATCCTGATGAAATTCACTCTAGGGTTCTTAAAGAATTAGCTGAAGCAATCTTAGAGCTGTCAGTGATTGTCTTCAACAACTGATAGATATGGGTGGTGAGTGGAGCCCCCTTTCAGGGAGGCTAGCCCCCGGCTCCACCCCTTCAGCTCACCCCCCTCAGTGGCCGGAGCCACGAGCCTCCTTCCCCCTCTCAGAGGAGCCCCAAGCACCCCTCCCCTCAGCCGGAGGAACCCAGGGCCAGCTGCAGTCACGCTGCTCCTCCCCTCTCCAGACCCCAAGCCGCCCCAGGGAAAAGCGTCTGACTCTCGTCCCGACAAAGCACACTCAGGTTCTGAGGCAGCCGTGGAGGCGTATTTGCTACTCAGCTTCCTGGGTTCATCAGTAATCTCTCTGGAGTCCAGGAAGATTACTGATGAACCCAGGAAGCTGAAAGCACATACTGCCACCTCACCTGCCTGGGAACTTGAATGGGGCATAATAAAGCAAAAACTTCTCCCGAACAAACCCGCAAACAGGGCTCTGGCTGAGCCTCCCCTGGCTTAATATACCCACCACCCAGGCTCATGGAGAACCAGCGTAGTCCCAGAGGATTGGAGAAGAACAAATACAGTACTTGTCAAAAAGGATCTGGGGAATTATAGCTCATGCAGCCTAATGTCGATACCTGGAAAAATATTGGAACCAAAAGAATAAAAAATTTGCAAGAATTCTGAGGATTATAGGTTGATAAATAAATAGTTTTTGACTTAATCTGTAGCAAGGGAGGTTTGGGTTAGATGTTAGGAACCCCTTTATTACTGTAAAGATACTTAAATACTGGAATAGGCTACCAAAGAAGGCTGGGGAATCCCCATCATTGGAGGTTTTTAAGAACAGTAAGATAAACACCTGTCAGGGATGGTCAATGTTTATTCAGTCCTACCTCAGCACTGGGGGATGGACTAGACAGTCTCTCAAGGTCCCTTCCAGCCCCATTTTTCTAAGATTCTATGTACATATACACATATATATCTATATATACATCCATATATATGTGTGTGTGTGTGACTAGAACGTATTCATTATTTTACACTCCTTGATTCTGTTCTATTCTATATATATTGCTCTCATCACTATAGTATCTGAGCACATATAAGGGAGTTGGAGTCAATCATGGAAGGAGATGCATTTGCACTGCCACAGACAGTGAAGGCTGACATGCATTGTTTATAGAATCTTTCCTGTCAAAGGATGCTGTTTTTGAATAACCTGTTTTAATGAATGCAACCATTACCTGTCAGATAAGACACAGACCTACATGCTACTTCCTTGAGGGAATACAGCTTCATTATTATCATGGTGAATATCCAACTCCACATTGTAAAAAACAGAGTTGGCATGTGCTAGGGTAGGGTCCGATAAAAATGAGGCTTTGTTTTTAAAAGAAAATTGGGGGCGTGACTGTGCATCTAGTGCATGCAAGAATTTATACCATTTCCATCCTGGGGAATCATTAAATAGGTCACACAAAAGTCTGAATTTTTGAAAAAATGCAGGCTGTGTGGTTTTGATTGGAGGTGGGGATGAAGAAGGTAGGGAGCTCACTGTCAAAGCTGGAAAGTAGTAATGCCAAAATGAAGTCATTCTCTTGTTATTGGTTGAAAAATATAAGGTTTAGCTGCATCTTACCATGGAGACAGTGCCTTATTTTGAGTCCTAGTCTTTTTCTAGCAGTTGGAAATCAGTAGACATGGGCAGGAAATGGATTTTCCATTTTATGGGTTTTTTTTCACAATTCTGAATTTTTTTCTGTTCCAAAAAAGAACAAAAAAAGCATTTTTTTCAAGAAACGAAGAAGGAAAAAGTCCTTTTTGTATTGATGGAAATGTCTTGTTTTGATAAAACTGAAAGATTTCATCCTGATTTTGATTTTTTAATATTTTAATAATGCTCCATTCTGATTTTTTGTCATTACAAAATTTTGTCTAAATTGACATGTTTTGCTTTTGATTAATCCACTTTTTTGTTCTTTTTTTACAGAAGAATGTTTTTCCATTGGAAAATTTCTGACCAGCGCTAGAATTTAGTTAAAATGATAAATGAAAAACTAGATTCAAATCTCAGTTACAGAAGTGCATAACTGAATTAAGCTCAGTGACTTCAGTAGGCTTACTCTGGATTTTCACCAGTGTAGCTGGGAGCAATATTTTGCCCTAGATTTATAATAAAAAATACCAATTAGATCAAGTTCAAACAATCCTCCGAGTTCCAGGTAAGAAAGATAAATAATTGGCATAAAGCGCTGAAAAATATTGCAAGAAGAGAGAGAACTAAATATGAACCTTTGCGGAAAATTTCTCATGGAGTTTAATGAAGTTAACAGTAGTGATTTTAAAAGATGGCACAATCATTTATTATTATTTATTTGTACTACTTTAGTGCCTAGAGATCCCAACTGAGACCAGAGACCTAGTGTGCTAGGAACTGGAAACACACTAGAGCTGGTGAGGGACCGATTTTTTCCCCCTCAAAAATTTTGGGTTTTTGTAAAAAAATCAAATGCTCAAAATTTTCAGTGTTTGGCAATGAAAATGTTTCCAGTTTTGGCATTACAAAATACATTTTTTTTGGTTTTCAGTTTTTTTAATGGAAGTGCCTTTCTGGAGAAAACCAGACCTATAGGCTCAGCCAGAGATTGAATCAGAGAGCCCCCAGAGCCAATGGCTTTGCCATTGTCACTTAACAGCCCTGAAGTGTTTGCTGATTAGTGGCTTATCTTGAGACTTCTTTCCCCTTCCTCACAACGCTTTCTTAAACTAAACCAATATATTCATATAGTAAACTTCCCAATTAATAGGTCAACAAAGAGCAATGACAAATTTTTACAGAGCAGCTCCACTTCCATCACAAGTAATACCTTAATCTGTTAGCAGTTCATTAAGGTTAGATGGGGCTATTAGAGATTACAGAATCTGGCCTGCCAATGTTAAATCAAAAGAAAAAGAAGCCTAACTATAAATAAAAAATGTGCCATATTCTGATCTGTTATATTTATCCATATTTCAAGGAATTCCACTAAAGTCAATGGAGTTACTCCACATTTATAATGGTATAACTAAGATCAGGGCTTGCTCTTTGGTTTAACATTTAATTAAGTCAATACTAGATGTAATATTTTACTTCTCCTTTATAGGTTCTGTAAAAGAAATTCATATACTGACATTACTAGCTCTATACTATGTACTATATCATAATAAATGCTGTTACTGTGTGGCAGTAGTGGAAATGCTGTTACAATGAATAGCTGAGCAAATAAAAACAACCAATAGGTGGGAAATTAGAATGGGACTTCTGTGTCATTTCTGGAATTCTCCCAATGGTGCAACAGACAAGGCAAGCTACTTTTTATTGAAAGGGGAATGGAACAAGTCTCAGTTGTTTGAGTTTGCCATGGCACATGTAACAACTGCTTCAGATGCTTACAGGGTACAGATGTACTTTAATTTTAGGAGGATGTAGGTGAGAAGTCTCTTCGGTGAATGGATTGTTACTTAGGGAGAACCAATTAAACCACCCTTATGTTGAATAGTACCTTTTCCCCTGGGGTACTTCTCCTGGAATCAGTGAAACCATTCATGGAATAAGGTAGTGCTCAGAGGAACTGGGTCAGAATCTGGCATATAATAAATAACCTTTGATCAAAGGTTCCCCCCACCACACCCACTGCTAGCCTCCTCAGAGTACTATAGAACTTCAGTGAAACCAACATAAAAAGCAACACTATAGTTATAGTCCTTGTGTGAGCACACACACACACACATTCATGAGATGAACACTGTCAGTTTAGATATTTACCTACGTATACCTTGCCAAAATCCTGTCTGAGTCAAAACTCTCATTGAAGCCTCTGGGCAAAATTCTACACTTACTTGTGCATATATATGTAAACCTGAAGTAACTCCGTTGGATTCAGTGGCAACCTTTCACATATGCATCAATTATCTGAGAGGAGAGTCTAGCCCATGTGGAGTATTCAGGATTTGGCCCACTATTTGTAACATCCTCTCAGTGGTCTGAAGAACCACATTTCCCCCCTTAGCTTGGTCCTGTTCTATGTGGAGAATATTCATTTTTTCTTTTCTGTGTTTCTCACGGTGCACAGCAAATACTACTCCTTTTTCATTTATCTCCTTGTTTCTGCATTTCTCTTTATCTTCCAGACTATTCAATAAAGGGCTTTGTTGTCATTTTGTGCTCCATATCCCAAGCTGTAATCCTCTGGTTGGCCTAGTTCCAAACCACTCTGGACTATCTCTGTCCTTGACAGTGTCAGCTTCAATACTGTATTCTCTAACCAGATAGAGAAGACTATTGTTGCCTTGCTCAGGAATATGGGGCTTGATCTAAAGCCCATTGAAGTCAATGGGAAAATTGATTTTCCTGCCCATTTGGGCATATGCTTTGGAGCATATATATGATGGTTTGCAGAGGGAAGTGAAGATTTTTATTTGATTACATTCAGGACTGTTTATGCCACAGCAACACAAAGGAGTACATGCTCAGTTGTGCAGCTGTTCCACATTCCGAAGGAGAAAATGCTGCAGGAATGGTTGAAAGATAGGGCCCATAATGGCACCAGATTGGGTTCATAATGGTGGAGCATTCTCTACAATTACAAATAAAGCCATTATGTGATCTCATATGAGCTATGCAAACAGCAGCTTTGATTGACAACCACAAAACAGGGTTAAGCCTTGAAAATTACTTTTAAAAAGAAAAAGTCTTGGCAGAAATGAGGACTATGGGTCAAAGCTCTGGAATCACAATTCATGCCAAAGCCAACCAAATAAAAGAACAGGCATATATGTGCAATAATAGCAGCATTAATGTGTGCCCATATTCTGGATGTAGACAGCCCATGACCAGAGTAGACATATTCTGTCCATGGGGCTGTGGGAAGCCAACCGTTTTCAGGTTAATGAGAATATGAGTATTACAAAGATGTGGACCATGACTCCTTGGCAGACCCACAACAATGCCTTACAACCCTAAGTGCCTACAGAGAGATCTCTTCTCAGGCCCGAACCTCTAACAGCCTTGAATCTCGTATAGTCATTTACACCTGTGCAAAGCGAGTCTAAAATCATAGAATCATAGAACTGGAAGAGACCTCGAGAGGTCATCTAGTCCAGTCCCCCGCACTTGAGGCAGGACTAAGTACTATATAGATCATCCCTGACATGTGTCTGTCTAACCTATTCTTTAAAATCTCCAGTGATGGAAATTCCACAACCTCCCTATCAGGGCCGGCTCCAGGCACCAGCGAAGGAAGCAGGTGCTTGGGGCGGCCAATGGAAAGGGGCGGCATGTCCGGATATTTGGCGGCAATTCAGTGGTGGGTCTCTCAGTCCCTCTCGGAGGGAAGGACCTGCTGCTGAATTGCCGCCGAAGAAAGAAATCGCATGATAAGAGCTGCAGTCGAAGTGCCGCTGATCGCTTCTTTATCTTTTTTTTTTTCCCCCACTTCACCACTTGGGGATGGCAAAAAAGCTGGAGCCGGCTCTGCTCCCTAGGTAATTTATTCTAGTGCTTAACCACCCTGACAGTTAGGAAGCTTTTCCTAATGTCCAACCTAAACTGCCCTTGCTGCAATTTAAGCCCATTGCTTCTTGTCCTGTCCTCAGGGGTTAAGAAGAACAATTAAAAAATGCTACCTCTGTATGATTTGGAAGCACCAATTTCACACTCAGCAGTAAATGAAAATACCAGGTGCAAGGCAGTGGAGAACTTCAGGCCCAGTGGGTTTTCACAACTGCCAGGGCTGGGGCGGTCATCCTTTTCCAAGCATTGCAGCAATATCATTGATATTCATGCCATTTCGCAGACGCACACAGAGGAGGGCATGTGAAACAGAATTTGACCCCAAGACTGCACATTTTCAGCCTGTGTAATATTTTACAAATTCTTCTTTTTTTACTACTGTGTTATTTTTTCCCTGGTGCCAATGACTACATTTGGCTTTTTTTTTGTATCCTGGCAAGATAATTTTGCAGTAATATTTCATAAATCTCAGTGTGCTCCCTGAAAGTAAATGATGGCATAATTTATCACAATCGAAAATGCATTTTGTAGCATGACAGTATAATTAGGCATTCTTTTCAGGAGACATATTAAGTATATACCAATGTATGAAAGCTACTGTGCTGCAGATCTGTTTTATTGATTTACTCCTTGTCTTTGGCTAGCTTGCTTTATCGTGATAGCCACACAACTGTGCATTTTCACGGAGGAAAGGGGAAAAAGGCATGAAAAAAATTAAAAAGGGTTTCTACGTGTTAACTAATTCATGCCAGAATTGGAGGCAATTCAACTGCATTTTTGTACCAACTCATTGCACATTAATTATGCAGTGATCAAAATAATTTCACATGCATAATGCTGACCTCATTCACTAGAGGGCAACAAAACCCTAGCTTAAAAAGCCTCCACCTTCTACTTTCAATGACAGAGCACATTTAATAAGATGCTGCATGGATTTTATAATGAATACCCTATTAATTTTACATAAGTGCAAAGTTACTTTTGAAAAGCTAGTTAGGCTGTTTAATATACACGTTCTAGCCTACCAGGTGCCAGGAAGACATTCTTGCAGTAACTCCCCCAACTCCCCTCTCCCCACCACTCCACAGCAGCATGCCAGTGGGGGTGTTCATTTGTTTGAGTATTATTGTTTGACTGAAGTTACGCTACTGAGCTCCATTTAATGAAGCCCTCTCGGAATGTTTTTGTAGATCAAAACATGTGGGTTTAAATGCAGAGCACAATGTTGAAACTACTTAAAATTGTAGCAAATGAAAAGTTCCTGTTTACTTGACTGGGTTTTCTATTTGAACTGGAGGGTTCCTTCCTCATTTTCAGCTGCCTCTTATGGTGTCACCTTAGCCTTGTTGCCTTAGGAAAATGCAGATTTTCATAAAGCAAGTGTTTGCTTAACTAACATACAACAGTAAACTTTTACCTGAAATTTTTTAAGAGAGATGTTATGAAATCTAGAACAGTTGATATCATCTCTTCCAAAAGTCTGAGAACTAATTAATTTACTATGAGCCACCACATTAGTCCTGCTAATTTAATTTTTAAAAGTTCACTGTGCATAATAAAATCTGGTTGCTGGACCTTCTTCCTGAGTTGTAAATAAGAAGTAGCTATTACTGCTAAGGTCTATTGAGAAAGGGTTTTATATGCTATGAAAAAATCATTACACACACACAGACCCATACAGTTGGAAAATAATTATGTGAATTTGTCTTTTGTCCTTAGATGCAAACAATAGCTAATGCAAACAAAGCCCCAGTGAACTACTTTCACATTGTTTTTAATAGGACATGTAATACTATATTTAGTCCATTTGTAATAAATATGTTAAGTGTTGTTTTTTCCCCTTTTACTTGTTATCAGAGGAAACCATTAAGACCAGCTGAAAACATCCATATTATAAAGAGATTGCTTCCATAAACATGTCCCTGGCCTTTCCTTTAAAGTGATTTCTTCCCAAGGGGTGACTGGATACGTAGAAATGCATTGTTTAGTTTCAGAGCAGCATGAGGTGGTGGGGGAAGAGATGTACAAATACATTTTTCTATTACACAGTTGACAGCGCCTTGGGAAAACAAGTCTAAGAAATGTGCAACCTTGAAATGTGTGCATGCTGTGAGGGATATTTTCAATGTGAACCCTGTGTTCTTATTTTCAAAGTCCTTAATCATTTGGCTGTGCTGTGCAGGAAGAGCCTACTGAAGATCCTAAAACACACACAGAGTCTGGATTTAGTGTCTTTGGTGTGTGAGAGTCATTTTATCCTTGTGGAAAGGCAGAATGAAGCATCTATGCTGCACCATCTTGCCGATGCAGTGAAGCCTACATGTTGCATGCCTAGTTAGCAGTATTCTCTTCCCCAAACATGTGTGACATGTTCCCCTTCCTGTCGATGTATTTAACAATTTCCTTTGAAATGGAACTCATTATACAAAAGCAGAACTAAATAAAAAATACTCCAGAGAGGGAACAGATTGCTAGATATAGATTAGATGTGTAGCTTAATCCTTCACAAGAATTAAATATTTAACATAATCACACCGCAGGTGACAGGAAGAAATATACATTGTTTCATTAGACTTAATTAAGCATAAGGAAAAAATCTAATACTCATTCAGGTCTAGCTTTTAAATTGATTACAAAAAAGCCCTCCCTTTTTGAAGTACCTTTGTACTGAGAGAAATGCATTCTTGCTTTCATTAACTGGGCGGGTCCTGGCCGTATAGTGTTCAAAAGCTATGAAGAGACAGTCTGTTATGTTCAAAAGCCCATAGCTGACTGTGGCTTTACACCATCAGGTTAAGGACAACGCAAAAGACCTAACATTTCTAGCACTGCTGACTTATAATGCTGTGATCCTTTTGCTATAGCTATATAAACAATTATGCTCAGACATTTTTTTCCTATGATCTTTGTATGGACTTATTGTTTACAAGAAAATAGAGCATTTAATTATGAGATGGAGCTAATATTCTATAAAAACCATTGCATGCATGGCACTGACTCTGCTTACAATTCATGTTAATGCTACTAATAGGAAAAAACAGTTTAGAAGAGATGCTGCTTTGTAATACTGGACTAGCATTTAATATTATGAATCATTTGCTGATAGCATTCTGCACCTCTCCCAGTTAATATTACATTTCAGAACTATACTAAAGTGCAGAGGAGTACATCTGCAATGTACAAGAACTAGAGAAACGTCCTGGTGTATTACTTAATTTTACAATCATCTCATTTAATGACACTAGTTGGAATAGCTGGGCGAGGGCCCAAATCCAGCCAGTTTTTGCATTCATTGGCTCAAGGCCTAAGCTATTATTTATTCACACACTAGACGTGAAAAATGTAAAGAAAATACACTAGAAGGGAAATATGAAAAGAAAAGCAACTACATGTTCAACCCTCATGTTCATACAGGTAAACTATCCAATTCAGTGATCTTCAGCTTTGCAGAACGAAAGCCATTCAATTTTGAAGGGGAGCTGCAAATTGCTACAAAGTCACTACTATGGAAGGTCCTTCTGACATTACAATGCTACCTTCACACTTTTACTGTTCAATGTCATCTTGCTGATGCACTGTTAAAGCACAAGCACTGCAACTCCATGAGACATTGCTCCAGTCTATTTCAAGGCTCTCTGGGACTCCTTTTGTCCCTCTCTGGGACTCCTTTTGTCCCTCTCTCCCTCCTATGTCGTCCTCCTTTGGCTTCTGGGCTGGAACTCTTTGTATTTATTTATTTATTTATTGAAGAGCAGGAGAACTTGTGTATCTGCTTTTGTGTTCCAGCTATGACTTATCCAGACAACCTAACCTAATTTTTCTAATACGGAGAATACTCATGAAGGGAAAATCCCTCCAAACAGAAAGTTCAAATGAGAGAATGGGGATATCAGCAGGAAATTAAACATGAATGCAGAGTGTGCACTTGTAGCATAATGCTAACCTGGGGGTTACATTAAGACACAACCTTGTGAGGTGCTGAGCACCCTCAACTCCCAATAAACTCAGTGGGAGGTGAGGGCATTCAGCCCCTGACAGGAGGTTGTGGTCAGCACTGTGAAGCCTTGGGACTAGGGTTTGTAAGACCCTGGAGGTCATAATTCTTACTTATGTGAACTTAGCCCAGAGCTGACATAGTATCTTTGTGTTAGGGAGCTTCATTGTAGAAGGAGCATCGATAAACTAGAGACCGTTCAAAAAAAAGCAATGAAAATGATAAAGTGGATACCTTGCATGTCCTAGCAAGACAGGCTGAAGGAAATGGATATGCACATATCTATGTAACTGTAGAAAAGCAGTGACAAAGAGGGGATAAGAGAACTATCAATAATTGAGCAGGGCATTTAAAGGGGGCAAGATATAGATTCCTTAGAACTAGACTGTAGCCTTATGCAAAGCCCCGAGTAAGGGATGCTACCTAAGCTAGTTGCAGGATGTACAGTGACTCACAGACCCCCTTACCTCCAAATCACAATTCCTCCCCACCTCATTACTTTGGAGGGAAGGGAACAGCAATTTGCTCCTGGCCTTTACCAGGAGGAAATTATAACACTCCTGTGCCCTGTCACATTGGCTCAGCTGCACTAGCTAGTGAATATGGGGGCAGGAGGGAGGTAGAGCTAAGTTTCCATCCATTTTTGCCCCACTTTCTACCTGCTCCACACAGAGATTGAGTGGGTGTGCAGCTCCTACTTACTTTTCCACTCCTAGATGCAAGACACAGGACTGTAATGGGAGTAAATATTTTCCCATACTCTCCTGGGTGGACAGGGAAGACACAATCTGGCCCTTAATTTTAAATCAGAAAAGGGAAAATTCAGATACACTATCAGAAAAACAATTCTATACATATTTCCCTGTGGTCAATCAGGCAACAGAACAATTCACCCAGGGAAGTCATTGCATCCATAGGTACGATTACACTACCTGCCAGATTGGCAGGTAGCGATCGATCTATCTATCGGGGCTCAATTTATCACGTGTAGTGTAGATGTAATAAATTGATCCCCGAGCACTGTTCCATTGACGCTGAACTCCAGCTCTGCAAAAGGCGGAAGCAAAGTCGACGGGGGAGTGGCGGCCGTTGATCCTGCGCTGCAAGGATGCGAAGTAAGTGATTCTAAGTCGATCTAAGATACGTCGACTTCAGCTACGCTATTCTTGTGTATCTTAGATTGATTACCCCCCAGTGTAGACCAGGGCTTAGTGTGTTCAAGGGAACATTAGATGAAACACATGCATGGCTAACAAGCCAGATGTAACCCTTGCATTCATGGCTGGGAGTGAGTGTCCCTTGGAGAGTATCCCGTTAGATACACATCAGTAAAATGATTCATCTTTTCACATCATTATGTACCTTGGTATATTTTCCTTTCTACTTTAAACAAATCATTCCCTGCATGGAGACATCAGAGGAGCACATACTGCAGATAAACATTAACTGACCTAGCACATTCTTTTAGAAAATAGTGTCTGTTGACATTTTTTCTTTTCTTTTAAAGACAAGAAACAAGATTGGATTATCTATTAATCTATAAAGCCAGAAATGTTTAGTTAGCATATATTAAAATAAATATTTCTGCTCACAATTATATAATTACATTAGTGTAACTGAACGTTTAACCCAATCTCACTAAACATTATGGTTGTCTTAACAGCAGGCTCTAGATTCAGGTAATAATTTTAATAACTAGATGATTTTTTGATATTTTAAAATGTTTAAAAAGCGGTCCCTATCCTGCAGTCCTTACAGGAGGCTAAAATCCCATCCAATGGAAATTAAAATGGAAGAATAATTTGATTACTACTAAGGGCTCACCTGTGCCAGTTACAGATCTTTTTAGACCTTTCATTCCTTATCAGTGTTAGACTGTGAGGCATGAACTATGCATAGCATGAACTATGCATAGCATGAACTATTTCAAATCATCAAACCCTAGTCTTTTAGGACTCACAGGTAAAGCTCCCATTGACTTCAAAGGAGTCAGGATTTCGCCCTTTATGACACTTTATGGCATCAGCTGAAATGGAACCCACATCCACCAGTGACACTCAGTTGTACAGCTCTGATTTCTTCCAGTCAATAACGGTGATGCACAAAGAGACTGGACAATTTCTTACAGTGTAATTCCATTTCACTGTTAAGAGATGTGCTTTAATAGCTATATTTTAAATATGTCCAACATGTTGTTTGCATAGGAGAGAGGGAACTTAGTAATGATAATGCTTTTCAAACGTGAATGCAAATACTCATCAGTTATTTAATTTCCAGATGAGTCGGAGTGAGAATGTCAAGGATTAACTGTCACATTTATACCTGATCTCTTGCTATAATAATAAACAACACATTTGCATGCCTCTCAGATGACTTCCTCTTATTCCAAAGACTCCATTTGTTTACCATTTCAGAACAATTTAGTTGAATCAAAAAAATAAAAATATAAAAAAAGCTTCTATTTCAGACTTAGTCACACAGAAAGGAATTTGTACATATTATACAACATACTAACGGATTCTGACATCTTTAGCAACTGAAATGCTGGGGAAAATAACAGTCAGTGGAATAGGAATACAAAATAAAATATATAAATTCTGATGTCTCCACTACGATAAAGGATCCTCATCTATTATACATGATGTACTAGAAAAAGTCTGCAATAATAATGACACTCATACTACAGAACTTGTTTTGATTACTTGAAAATAGCAAATAGCTCAGAACTTCTTGCTCACCGTATCTATGTGAGTTTTCACTTCTCCCTAAATTTTAACTTCAGTCATAATTCTCTTCCTGGTTTGTTCAAGAGCTTGAATTCAATCTCTAGTTGCTTTGGATTTCCTGGAAATAGAAATGCCAGCTAAAATTGAATACAAAAGCCTAACCATGGGCTCAGCCAATGGTCTCTGATAGTACAGTGACTTGTTTTAAGCTTTAAACCTGCAGGGCACAGGAATAAAGCTTATAAAAGTGAGACATCCTTAAAGCCTCCCATTTAAGCATTTTAGTCACTTAGTTTTCAACCATATTTCAACTGTTCAGTTTTGCACGTACTAGGACAGAATTTCAAGAGGGCTTAGTAGCCACAAATGGGGGCAGAAATTCCAAAGAATTTAGCTCTCATTTAGACACCTAGATTTTCAAATTTGCTCACCATACGTCATCTGTATGCAATTCAAAAATGTATTGAGGTTTGGAAAGAACGTAAAACTCACAGAACATTGCGATGAGGCCATGCCTAACGAACCTGACCCAATGCCCATTGAAGTCACTGGGAGTCTTCCCATTGGCTTCACTTGTTATACAATCAGACACTGTACCATTTAGATTTAACATGATGGCACTTTGCCATCCAGAATCTCTTTTAATCCCCACTCTTTCCCCCAAGTGATACAATTCTAACAACGCTGTCAAATGCAAATTCTGTTCAGAACATGATGTTCGTTTGAAAGAGAAAAATAAATCATTGTTAAACAAGCTAGCATGTTAGCATTTCTAAAGCTGTCGAAAAAATGCATGAAGTGTGTGTGTGTGTGGGGGGGGGTTTCCGCTCCAAGAAAAAGTAGCACAACATTATTTTGATGCAGCCACTGAAAGTAGACTGACCTTTCATATTTAGTTTTCTTTGTGGAACTAAGGACAAAGTGAACTTGAAATAATGTGCCAGAAGGCACATAATGTCATGAACATATGTAACTTGATAGCAAAGACGCTTCCTTTATAGACAATGGGTGCATTGAATAGACAAGCAGATAGCACATTTACATGAAGACCAAACTGAAGATATAACACAAAGCTCAGCGCAGTAAAATGATGAGGCAGAACATCATTACCTCAGGAATTTTTGGTTCGTTTGCATCTCTAGATTCCTCCCCACCCAACAACAAACAATGGTTCTTACCTCCGAGACCAAAACACAGCCCCTCTCTAAAAAGACAGGGGAACCCACCAAAGAAGTGATTTTGATAGGAGCCTCAAAGTTCCAGTGCAGAAGGGAATTTCTAACACCTGGTGATGAATCAGTAAACTGAAACTACAAATAAGCCCATTGACTCTTACAGAAAGACAGGAGTGAGGAGCATGGCCTGTACAATAGGTAGATTAATATTACCCAATAACCACTGCAGAGAAGCTTGGCTAACAAAACTCACCCCACCAGACAAATGAGCTGACAGAAATTTCAGAGTGAAGCAATGTTGCCTATTGTAAAATAACTCTTGCATAGATGAGGTATTAAAGCAGCTAAAACACATGGGAATACACAGATAGCATGGAGATATGTAATGCACACTAATGCCTTACACAGACAATATCTGCACAAATGTCAAATATGGAGGAGGAATTAGTGTATTTAGTCATATTATTTTGTTTTGTTTGTTAAGGATATAACTAAAGTTACTTTAAAGCAGCTGAAAAGAGCAGCCCAAGGCTTTTTGCTTGCCAGGGCAGAAAATGATTTAGGTGGAATGGCTGGGCAAAACAAAATGGGGGTGGGGAGGGAGGGGTGGCAGGCTGGCCAATCCAGATAAAAAATAAAACTAATCAGTGAGTGAGACAAAAAAAAGATATAAAGTTGGTGTCCAGGACAACTGCCCTTGCCCAGCCCTAGAACGGGCCCTGGCAGCTGAGGAGAGAATGAAATATGCTTGGGGACTAGAAATAATTAGAAGTTATACATAATACAATGATCACTGTAGAACCAAATAATTTCCCAGCTGACAAAAAACATCAGAAAATATAAAGTACAAGACTTTATAAATAAAGTCTTTATTTATACCCACCAGTCCCCATTTTCAGGCCAATGATGCAGTTTGCTCTAGAAGAGCATGGATGAGCCATGCATCTCTAGAAGGATATGCATTAGTTACAAAGGATATCTTAATACTGTGGTTTCTATAAGGGCCTGGTCCAATGCCCATTGTGATCAGTGGGAGTTTTTCCATTTACATCAGTGGATTTTGGTTCAAGCCTTGTATAAATAAATGAGTCAAAGCAAGCAGACATTTAGGGGGTATATTTTCAGCCAGGCTGTCCTTTGCAGGTACAAGTTTTAGAGTGTAAATTGTGCCAGCAACAGAGAACGGCCCACCTGAAAATATCATTTAAAGAACTGGAGTCCTGTAACAATCTGCACATCATGGATTTACTGCAAAGATAAGTGGTATTCTATGCTATCACTGATAATTAATTATGAAACTGAATATAAAACACAGTTATATTATCTCACTGTAAAGCTTTGTGAACCATTTCCAAAATGCCCAGATTCTCCCTCCTGCCCAAAAAACCTGAAGTAAATCTAGGGCTAATCTTATTCTTGACCTGGAGCACCTTCTATTTGACTGCCTTTGACATCAGAATCCAAAACAATTCTTGAAAAGCAAAGGACTGATATTGCTTTATTGTGTTTACTGCCTTGAGCAGCATTTTACTGTTATCAATACACTAAGTGTATTATTTGCCATAAATCTGACACACAAATCTCACCTAAATGAAGATGATTTGCTCTGAACGGAACACAGAACTATTCACATTTTTAATACAAATAGTAAACTGATTACATACATTCAATAATGTTAGACATGTTAAAATCAACCATCTTAGCTGCAGATGGTTTATTCCTGACCATGGGTACGATTATGGGCATAACAGATATAATGGTTCCCATTTCAACAGAAAGAGTAAGTTGCTGATGCACAGAAAAGTTTAGTGATTTGTCCAAGGTCATACAGTGAGTTGCTCTTACTGTCTACTGAATCATTTTCATCCACAGATTTAGTTTTTGAGAAAGACACACTGGCATGGATTTTCCCATGCATGACAGTCCCGTAGCCAGTTGACAGAGAATTTCCCCAGCACACACCGCACAGGATGGATGTAGGGTGCACACATGCAAGCCCCCTTCACAAGCCTCAGCACAGGGAGCAGGCCAAGGTTGGGGCTAGGAGTAGGAGGAGTTTGTTGGCAGCATAAAGAGCTGTGGTCATTCTGGGCAGCTCTTGGTTCTGGAGCTGCCCACATGTAGCCCAGGTATCAGGCTGTTTCAGCACCTACTGCAGCCCAGAATCAGAAAGATACAAAGACAGTTTAAAACTGCCCTTGCTCCAGGTCCCCTGAGGCTGTGAGTTCTGCACTGCACCACCTGAAATTGCAGCACAGAATCCCATTCACTATTTTTATTTCTTCAACATCAAATCACTACTGGACTCCTTAACTGTCTCCCTAACTGAGGATTACAGGGATTTGGGGATGTCCTAATTGCTCTCTCTGCACCTTCGTTATGATTTCCATATATCCCAACTCTGATTTTTGCGTGGTATGATAGATGGTGGTTTGCTCACTAAGCCATAAGGGGAAATTAGAAAACATAACATCCATCTTCAGAAAATGAAGCTTCTCTGAGAATGTCCATGGTAGAAATAAATACAAAATCTCCCCTACAGACTTAATGATTTGCCCTGTTCTATTCTTCCTCTCCATTCCATTCTGCTATGCTCCTTCAAGTGCCATATTCCTCTCTGCCACCCCATTCAGGTCTTGGGTCCTTCTTCTACTCCTAAAACAGTCTCCCTACATCACAGGGCCAAATATTCAGTGGGTTTATAGATCTACACACATAGATTTTGCACAAGGACTGATTTGTGCATGCAGAATTCACATATGTGCATTCACATTGGGTAGTAAAGTGTGCAATTACTCAATGTCTAACTATAAATACTGGCTTGTATGCTCAGCTGAGGGTTTTTGCACATATAAATGGATATATATGCAAATGTAGAGGAAGCAATTAACAATATTGGCTAGATAGGGCAAATGTAAACTTGGCATAAGCAGTTGAAACTCTGACAAATCAATGAATATGGACCAGGGCATTTAATTTATTTATAGATATTAGCTCACCAATATTTGCATGTAGAGACTGCAATTAATATAAATAATTCCACAATAGTTTTATTGGAATATCAGAATAAATTAAAATGTATATGCACAAGAGTATTGAATCCCAGACTTGACTGTTCAAGTAATTAATGAGCCAAGTTATCTGAGGAAGGAAAAACAGAATGATGATTATTAGAAATATTTCATGACTTTGCTACCTGCTGTTTAGATGTACTTACAGGTGGCATTTATAATTAAAACCTTCTCTGTGCTTAGGCATCCATCTCTCTCTCTATTATTTCTTGCATATGTGGAACCCCTTAACCATAGAAAAATAATAGAAAAAGTTACTTGTAATTAAATTCTTTATGAGGTTTCTGATGAGCAACTCATATAAGGAAATCAGCTGCAGGTGTGAAGATGTAATCTAATGTTCATTATCAGCTGTGTCAGTTTAATCATTGATTTGACTTGTTGAGAGAACACCTGGGAAGACTTATGAGGTTAGGAAGGAATTTTCAAAGGAGCTTAACAGAGTTAAGTGAATTTCAGAGGGAGCTCCCTTAGGCACCTTTGAAAATTCATCTTAATGTGACTGGTGTGGGGGAAAAAGCAGACTGAATGATTCTACTCAGATTTATATGAAGCCACCATGTGAGACTGTGGCCTATGTCTCAAGCACAGGATTTCTCAAAACTAAGCCGAGTATCAGTAACCTTTGACTAAGTCCTATCCTAAGTTACAGGCTTGCAATGAGTAGACTGTTCAAGAATCTTCCTTTCAAACTATTTTCCAGATATTTGCTTTCCATGGGAAGTATTGATTTTTCATCAGAAAGCAAAGGTCCAAAATCCAAAATATTTCAGCCAAAAGTGTGTATTTGAAAATGCTACTGCAGAGCCTCATGGGACTTGTAGTTCATGTGCCTTATGTTCCCATTCTCCCCAGACAAGGACTACCATCTTAAATTGTGCACCAGGCCCTGGGACTCCCATGATGCACTGCCTTCACTCTCCAAGAGGGGAGAATGTGATGCATCATGGGAGGTGTAGTCCTATTAGGGAGCATGGCCTGGAGAAGAAAAAGGGAGCATAGCATTGAAACTACAAGTCCTATGAGGCACTGTAGCAACATTTCCAAATCTAAATATTTTGATTTTCAGCCTAAATATTTCAATATTTGTATTTCCAGTGAAAACTCAAATTTGTTGTTTTTGTGGGGAAATAGACAGTTTTTAACCACTATGAGTTTTGCCTACTTTCAGGACTTGTGGTGAAAGTTTCATAAGTAAGGCTCTACCAAATTCACGGTCATAGATTTTAAAAATCGTAAATTTCATGATTTCAGCTATTTAAATTTGAAATTTCACCGTGTTGTAATTGTAGGAGTCCTAACCCAAAAAGGAGTTGGGGGGGAGGGAGGTCACAAGGCTATTGTAGGGGGAGGTTGTGGTACTGCTACCCTTAGTTCTGTGCAGCTGAGGGCAGAGCAGCAGCTGCTGGTTGGGAGTCCAGCTCTGAAGGCAGAGCCACTGCCAGCAGCAATGCAGAAGTAAGGATGGCATGGTATGGTATTGCCACCCTTACTTCTGTGCTGCTGCTGGCGGGGCACTGCTTTCAGAGCTGGGTGCCTGGCCAACAGCCGCCACTCTCCAGCTGCCCAGCTCTGAAGGGAGCATAGAAGTAGTGGTGGCAATACCATGACTCCCCTAAACTAACTTTGTGACCCCCTGCAACTCCCTTTTTGGTCAGGACCCACAATTTGAGAAACTCTGGTCTCACTCATGAAATCAATATAGTACAGGTAGAAGCACAGAAAAGAACAGATTTCACGGAGGAAGATCAGATTTCATGCTCCATGATGCATTTTTCATGACCATGAATTTAGTAGTGCCCTATTCATAAGCTCTGGTAAGGAGAGATTTCTCTTTGGCGAATGCCCTAACATTAACTGACATTTCTTGTGTCAAGGTCAGGGTCTTTTAAATTTGGATGGTTGTCCCTGGAACTAATATTATTGCTATAGATATAATTGTATTCCTGAAACTGCCTAAGCAGAAACACACTGTGGGCCAGATCCTTAGCTCATGTAAATCAACATAGTTCTATTGACTTTATTGGAAATATGGTAGTTTACACCAGCTGAGGAGCTGACCCTGCAATTAACAGATTGTTCTCCTTTGTGAATATAAACACTAACATTCCTCCTCATTTACCTCAAGAAATGGTAAATTCTGCTGTCTCTCTCACTGGTGCTCAAAGCCCAATTGGACACAGGAGAGCTGGTTAGAAATGTCATTAAACTTGTAATTTCCTGCAAAAATGATTTGGATTCCACGAACTTTCAGCAAATCACAGGCAGAGTTCCACTGGAATCCCGCTTGGTTCCCTGCCAGCTCCTCTGGCCTGAGCGCAGCCATGCAGACAGCCACTAACCAGGCACCCTGGGCCAGGGCCAACGAGAGGCAGGGGAAGCTGGTACAAATTACCAGGGCCTGGCAGTCTGGAAGGGGGCCCGGGGCCTGGCTTCATTGGCCCTGTTTAGCTGGTCCGCCCTTGCTGGGGGGCCCAATTTTTTTTTCACCAGGACCCAAACTCGCTCTCAGTGGCCCTGACCTGGGCTTCCATGGCCTGCAGTTCTAGAATAGCCCTGCCACACTAGGGCTACCAGGATCCCTACCTTGGGCCTGGGAGCTTGGCAGATCTAGGAGACACTGCTTGACCCAGGGCTCTCAGGACTTCCTAGCTCCCAGCTCTACAGCTGTAAGCCTCAACTCCAACTGGTGTCCCTGGTTTGCCAGAAGCTGGGAATGAGCGACAAGTTATGGATCACTTGATGATTACCTATTATGTTCATTCCCTCTGGAACACCTGGCAATGGATACTGTCAGAAGACAGGATACTGGGTTAGATGGACCTTTGGTCTGACCTTATGGCCGTTCTTATTTTCTTATGGGAGCCTGGAAGCCCCGGGGTTCTCTGGGCTTCCTAGCTCCCTGCTGTGGTGCTGGGAACCTGGAGGGATGGGACAGGCTTCAGAGTCTGTTGATTCAGGGCAGACTTTCCACACAGCCTGCCCTGGGGTTGGGGACCCCAGGGCTTCGAGATTCCCAGGCCAGCTGAATCTCATGGCTGCCTGCTTGACAGAATGGATCAAAAAAATATCAACTTGACACAGCAGCTGCTAGCCCTGGGGAACAAAGTTCATTTCAGAAACACCATGGAGCGGGGTAAGGACCTAAATTTGGAGGAAACAAACCCAACTCCCCTTTCCATGTGCAAGAGGATTTTTCACACAGTCATTACAATCAGTCAACTGTGGACATTATTTATGAAGAATCATATTTGCTATTTTGAGAGAAATTCTTAAAAAGGCACTGGGAACAACTGATGTGACTTTGAACATGCAGTCCAGAGCCCAAGACTGTGTGCCGGTATCTTCCAAATCACCTGGCATGGCAAACAGAAGGATCACAGTGTGCAGTGAGAGAACCTATTCACTTTGATACTGGACATCTGGTTGTTTAGTGTTTGTGCATCCCCACAGTGGTGGACTGGATTCACAAAGAACAGTAACGGGTTGCTAGAAAAGTCAGAAAGTTTGAGGGGAAAGCAAAAGGAAAAATAAATGAAACAACGTTACTAGAACTTTGCAGGGACAGTCTTATGGAAAAGAACAATGATCGAATAAAGGCGCCCTACTAAGTTTAAAATGTTCTGCTTGCTTTTCATGTCAAACATGCGACTTCCTCACGTGTCAAGAATGAGCAAAGCCAAAGCTCTGAAGATCTTAATTCTGATTTTAAGGGTTGGGTTTTGCAGCCTAATGATAAAACTTTATAATTATTTTTGTTCCTCCTGGCAAATTACAGAGTGGCAGAATGGTTCTGATTCAGGGCCAGAAATTCTGGGGGTAGGCTGGGTTGACTTGACTCAAACAAGTCAGTGTAGCACAGTGTGGGAAATATATAGACTGGATTTTTAAAAAAAAATTCCTTTAAGAATATTAGGACCAAAAGACTGATTTTAAAAATGTCTTGATTAATTTAGTGGTATTTATTTTAGAGGCTCAGTAGGAAGAGTCTGGCTGATCGGAATTCCATGGAAGACACTTGTTTGGTACCAAAATCTAACCCCTTTTGGGCCAGAATCTTGGTATTTTGTTTTATGAGCCACTGCAGAGGTAAAGTCCCTTTTTTAAAGCCCTCAGTTTCTTGGGCTGCCTTGTCCTCTTCCTTTGAGCTCCTGAAAGGAATCCTTTGGGTCCAAGCTTCTCCATCTCTGCCAGATGTTATCTCATTTTGTTAGGGAGTACCAAGACCAAAAGGGCCCACATCTAGATCCTGAGGATTCTGCAGTACCCATCACAGAGCCAGTTCAGTCTAAATAGACAAGTCTTAACAGATCATTATTCTTCTTGCACACAAACAATACAAGCTCAGAAAGGGATGATTTGGGGATAACTTTTCACTGTCTGACCTCCCTTTTGTAGGCATAATTGGTGCCTGTAAAAAACATGCTCTTACATCTTTTGTGCCTGCAGTACAAATCTAACCAGTCACACATCTAATTCTCTGGTGGTGGATGCAAATGAAGGTTATTGAAGTAAGGCCAGAGCCACAAACTTCAGATCTAGTTCTTGTGGGATATTTTGATCCAGGATTTTGATTCACCTCATTGTACACAAAGAAGCAAAATACAAGTTTGGATACAAATCTGGAGCGGAACTTCCTCAAAATTTGGTGATGTTTAGAGCTGGAATTCTGGTCCAATTATGTCTTATGCATGCTCAAGGATTCTCTGTGAAACTATTGGGAGCTGAAGGTACATATGCAAGATCAGAATGTGGTCTAATTAAACACATAACAGAGTACCATGAAAATTCACGTTTCGAAACTGCTTTACAAAGAGATATTACCGAATGTGTCAAGAATGTGTATGTTAAACAAAAAATATTTACAGTGGTAATCACTGTAAAGTTAATTTCTCTAAAATGTACTAACCTGATGTCTGTTTATCACAGTTTGACCCACGATTCTAACAAATGAATAGCAAACACAGCAGGCCACATTACAAGACAGCCAAGGTCTCAAAGATTATTGCTTGTGTAAGCCACTACATATCATGCCAACCACTTTAATAAAGATGCAGCCTATTTGCATAACACTCATTTGTATTATGTTGCAGGTTTGCATACTAGCTCCACCTCTTAACCTCATTCTTTTTTCATTGCAAAAACTTACATCTGCTACGGCAACAGATATCCAACACTGTAGTTAGGAGCTTAGAATTATGTTCTTACTGAACACTTTATGACCTTGGCTTTTGCTACTGCAACAGCTATATTTGAAGTGTGAAGTTTTTAGCCAAATGTCTATTTTTTCTTGCATCTTATGAAATATGTTCCCTTATAATCTATATCATTTTGGTTTCATCCAATTTGCATGTGCAAACCAGACAGCGGTGCCTAGCTTCTCAGCATATGAATAGCTGCACATGCAAAACAGGATTCTTGCCTACTTTTATGCATATTGCCAGTTGTGTATGAAACTCACTGTGCAAAGTAATAAAAATTGAACCCAAGAAATGCACTTGTATAGTATTCACTGTATATTTAAATTTAAATCCAAGTTAAGCAACACTGGCATGAAATGTTTTAATTTAGGACTAATTGAAAAGAAAACTAACTAATAAAAATGTAGTGTAAAATGCAGTATTCTATGCCCGCTTTGCATAACTTTTTTTCTGTTTATTTATAAAAAAGTATATACCTCTTGGAGTGATTACTTCATTTGTGTGGCACTGGGTTACAGCACCGAGTACAGGATGTGGGTGTTGGAAAGTTTTACAAAAGAAAAACAAACACACCATGAATGACATAGCTAGAAGACGTCACCTAAAAGTGCAGCAATTGGAGAGCTACTGAGATTTGTTACCCAACAAACACTGATATCCGATATCCATTAGTCACCTACCTATTTGCTACCTACTATGAATACAGCATAGGTATGGGCACTATGATCTGAATTCCTAGGCTCTTACATGTGTAAAGATGGAACTCAGTCATGAATCTTCATATGCTTCTTCAAGTCCTCCTGTACTTCTAGAGTACCCTATCAGGTTGATAGCCTAGAAAACAGGAGAGAGACAGAAAAAGTAAATACGATTTGCCCCCTTTTCAACTTCCTCAGCCTCTAATTATTAAATCTTTTCCAACTCCTAAAGTTATATTATACTATCCATCAAGCACTGACTGTGGATTCAGCATCAGTGGAAAAACCTAATAAATCTGAAGACCCTGGTCACTTGTTCTGGATCAGGGACCAGGTAAGTGGATAGAATGCTTTCCCTTCCTTGATTTGTATGCTTGTGAGAACCTTATGAAAAGCTGTGCGGTGACAGAGATCAGCACTGGTTTAAACAGCTGGTGCAGCTTTTCCAGGGGTCACATTCTTGCCCCCTTCCCGCTTTACTGCTTCAGCCACAAAAATCAAACTCAGAACTGAACTTTCCTATAAGGCGCAAGGGTTCTGACCAACTCATTAAAGAGATTGAGGAGAATCATGACATTTGGATGGGCATACAGATTTTTTGAAAGTTTGGTTTCAGGTCTTTCTTTGGAAGGAAGTCTCCAAAGCAAATGGGGAGGCGATTTGTGGCTGGACAAGCGGGCAGAGAAAAAATAACTGTTGTATTACACACAATTCAAATGATAACCCCTCTCTGGCCAATATGACCTTTCTCTTCAAAACATGTAATGTCCCAGAGGGCATGCGAGTGATTGCCGAATGCACAATTGACTTAACTACCAGTATTTCATTCCTTAGCTCTCAGACTACCTAGAGCTACTCAAACATAGAAGGCTGTGTATAAAAGTGAATTCTAATGCCATCGTGGAAAAGGAGCTGTTCCTCAATCTTCCACAGCACACACGTTCATGCACCTTTAGTGTGAATTGAAGTGGAAGTATAATACTTTATTCAGACCAATTGGCAGCAACCTATGGCTACATCACCAGTAGGATATTCCTACCGATCTACTCAAAATATCCCATACTTAAGCATCTCAGGAACACATCCTTTCTGGGATAAGGATTTAGCTATAAGCAACAAAACTCTTTTCAAACACCATCAAATATAATACATGCTCTGGTTAGTATGGAGGCTGAGTTGCAGTGTATATGCACCCTGTGCAGTTGGATATTAAATCTGGGGTCTTTGATTTCAGAAAAAAAAAGTAGTACAGGAGAAACAAAGGTGATTTATATCTAAGTTTATATGAAAAATGCAACACAGAACATATTAATCAAGGATATAGCATCCAATATAACAATAAATAATTTAATTTCCTAAGAAACCAAGTCAAGACAAACTAAAAACAGTTCATCATGCTGATTTGTCTGGTAACCTGAGTTCGGGGCCAAGTCTTTAGGTAAAAGGCTAGTTAATTAATCTGCTGTTTTTCAGAACAGGCTTAAATTCAGAGTTCAGATTTTTACACGCCGATTCAAAGAAGTCAGCAAGAGAAACTCCCTTTTGAAATTATTTTTCATCTGAGGCAGCACTGAATTATACCTTTCATGACATTGCACAGCTGTGTTAATAACAGAATTCAGTGTGAGTTCCCTACACTGTTCATTTCCTGGAGATCTTCTTTTTGTTTGTATGAATGTCCAAATAGTAACGAAAAAAAGAACATAGCCTTCTTTTGTATTGTGGCTAATGAAACCTAGAAACTATACACCATAGTTTCAAGTGGATTTCTAAAGCATACTGAAAAGTTCCTGGAGAGTAATAAGGCATGTGACAGTCAACCATAATGACAACACTGCTCCCAACTGGCAAGAACAGAAATCATAGGGATCCATCAAAATTCTTCCCTTGATAGAGATGGAACTTGAAAGACAAAGCGTTCATAACATTTCTGTGGAGAAGGTAGAGCTGGGCTTAACATAGCTAAATATACAGTAATTAACGAAGGAATGATTTGGTGTGGTGTTGGGTGACCACATCCGTCCATGACATCAGTGGGAATTGTGGGCTCTCAAAACCTCACAGGATCAGCTAGAAAAGGCTAATGTGCACATCACTGATCTCATTATGGGGAAACATTTTCCAATGAGAAAAGACTTGGCTGGCTTTTTAATGGGGTCAGTTGGAATCCAAAAATGAATTGTGGGTGCAATTTTGAAAACTTGTGCTTGCGCCTACATGATTTGCATATGCAGCCAAATGGTTAGAGGTGTCAGCACTTGGATGGGGGCCTGCAACTCAGTTACATGAACAGACAACACCTGCAAAAGGGAGGCAGCTTTGTGGAAGTAAATGCTAAAAGCATTCCGATGGCAACAATACACTTTCCCACCTTGGAGCTTGGTATCGGCAGAGCTGGTAGTGCTGCCTAGAGTTAAGGTTGCCCAACACTTTCCCTTATAACTAAGACCCGGTTTTCAGTTGCTTATAACTTTGACAACATTTAACATGTGGGCTCAAATTTTCCATGATTGGTGTCTCTCTCAGGCTAATTCATTTGCATATTTTTAAATTTCAGGTAACATGGCTCAACTGTTTCCAAGACTAACATTAGGGAAAAAAAATACATGAAAATCTTCCCAAATTTTGCCTCCAAAAGAAAAAACCCAACAAAAACTGAACACCATAGTTTACACGTGCTCAGAATTTGGTACCTACATTCTCTGAAGTTTCTGTTCGTGCTTCAGTCCAGGACTTGAGGGGTTGAACAGGTCTTTCCTAGTGACTGCCAGGGACAACAGTAGCACCAGAAAGACTATGGAAGAGAAAGCAAGGAGATTATCTGTCATGCCTCTCAAGGCTCCCCTTTCTGGAGCCTGGTTCACTGAGGGTAACAACCTACTACTGTTACTCTGTTAGCCCATGTGGTAGAGGACTGTGCTGTGGAACTAAAGGTCCAAACCCTTCTAATGACTCAAGTTGGGGGTCAATATGATTCCATGACAGAATTGTTTCTTCATTTTTTTTTAATTAGCAATCACTTAAAGACTTTATCATACTGCATATGCACAAAGGGGCCAAATTAAGGTTACACATATGCCCGAATTCTTCATTCCGGAATGTCCTACCTTTCGACTGCTTGACTTTGCAACTTTAATGTTGTTTTAATGTAGAGCTTTTTTTACTGTAATATAGCATTTATTTTGATGAATGGAAATCAATGAGCATTAGTTACAGTATGTTTTTCGAGCATATAACAGCACAGCATGTATGATTGCATATTATTATCACAGCAACACAATGCTGCTTTTCAGATATAGATGGTACATGCAATCAGCCCTGAGAGTTTTGCCAATGTTTGATGATATGTTGTGATGATTTTATGGAAGAACAGCAGGATATCAACACAAGTTGTCAACCAATATTTGATATTTTCAACAGTAGAAAAGGAAGAACTAATTTTTAGTGGAAGAGGGAGAATAGTATTCATGAGATTGTACCTTCTTTTTTTTGTAAACAATGTAGCTTTGGAATGGATTAATTGTAAAAAAAAAAAACACAACATTTTTCAGGTACTTAAAACTCACCTGATTTTCAGAGGTGGAACTGGGGCTATGTAGCACTTTTGAAAAATCAAGGCGGTTGAATTTCACTGCCAAAATAATGGGTTTTGGATATTAATTTTAAGTACTACATTTGAAAATTTGGGGCAGAGATCTTAGAGTAGTTTTCAACATTTAAAAGAGTTGGTCACACTTCAAAATTGAGGTTCTGTTTATAAAAGGACATGATTAATGGATGTTATAAACATGTTGCAGACATGAGTGGTGTGTGTTATAAATGGTTGTAAAAACAAGTAAGTGTTATAGATGGTTTTAAGCAACCTATTGACCAGTTGGACTGTAACTCAATTAAACAACTATCTATTAAAACATTAGTCATTTATTAAACCTTTGTAAGCCTTTTGTAAATAGACCCTTAATATACAGTGTGACCAAACAGTTTTTGAAAGTGTAGTGAATCCTTTTAATCCACTATGGATTCAGTGCTATACAGGTGCTAACGTTGTGCACTGAGTCATTAACACTGACCGATTTATGAAGTTTCCAAAGACTCTAGTAAGATTTTCATGAATTCCAGCATATTGTTATTTATTGTTTGTATTGTGGTAGCTCCTAGGAGACCCAGTCATGGACCAGGGCTCCATTGTGCTAGACACTACATACCCAGAAACAAAAGAAACTAACCTTGACTCAAAGAACTTATAAACTAAGAAAGGTTCTGATATATGCTATTATTTTCCAAACTCTATTAACATGGATAGGGTTTTACAGACACTTCCACTGTACTATGATAAGAATGATGTGAACATACTGAACCTTTTGTGGTAGCATTTGGAATTAAACAAAGGCATTCTAGTGACATCATAAAAGAGCTCAGATTATGACCTGATTGTGCAATATAGCATAGGCACCAGCAGTGGAAGCCATAGCATGTGTAGGCAACACCTTCATATGAACAGGATAAGCAGCAGCATATCCATCAGCAGCAGAAGTGAAAACAAACAGATTACCAGCATCAGCTGGATACATTGTAACATTTCACATTTTTTGTCACTAAGCCATATGAAGCATTTGCTGTGGAATTATTCTTACATCTCTGCGGTTCATAAGCTACTTAGCAAGGTAGAGTTGAAGCTAATCCGAGTCCTATATGAGAACTGAGATGGGGTATTTTTTTGCACCACTATTTGATATTTGGTTACAGCTTTCTGTGCACTCACTGTAAGTTACAGATGTTCCATTAAGGCCCAAATAATGGCCAAGCCAGGCTCACAAAAAGGCTCGGGAATGGGGTATAATTCTCCTGCACGGAAGCAGGAGAGGTGAGGCGATATATGCCTATAATGTGCATCAGGGAGTTGAGGAAGGATTTGCCTCCTTCAAACAGATCCCTCCTTAAGTCCCCCTGGGACAATGAGACACTGTGCTGTGCCCAATGTGGGTCTATGCCTTAATGGCATAATTGGGCATTATCATAAATCTTGTTTTGAGAGAGAGAGTTTATCATTTCTGCAAATACCATTGTTGTGGCCACATGACAGAAATTCCATGGGGCAGCCAGCATGTTTCTGTTGTAAGTAATTTTACAAAGTTTAAAATAAACTGGATAGTTTTAAAACTCTGAGTTATAATTTCAGGGGGCTTTCATTTCTAATCAACAGTTTTATAACCTAGTGATCTCTCTTCAACAAGAGACTTATTTATTCCAAACCATTTAAGAAAGCAGCTGTTTATTAAAGTGCAACACCAGTGATTGATTTCTGATGCTCTTGAGTGCCTCTGTTTTCTAGCTAATGACATCACTGCAAGCAAGCAGATACAGTATTGCAGGCTGGGACTCTAATGGAGAAAGAAAGCAGGCATGCCTTTTCTGTAAAAAAAATTGATTTCATTGAGAAAAAGGTCTATTAATAAGTCAAATGTTCAAGTAACATTCATGCCAACTGGCATTCTTATACACAACTGGTATTTCTTGAGAAAGAATTTGTGGGTTAACAGTGTTTATACTAAAATCTCTAAAGATGACATCTGTTAACTTACATTCCAAAAGTGGTGATGGATTTATGATCTATTAAATCACATCTGTACAAGAAAAAATGGCCTGTAGGATGACATCTGTCAGTCACATACATAACATAGGTTTCTATGATAGTGTATGAAACACTTCAGTTTATTATCTATTTGTTCATTCACTTTAACATTTTTTGGGGGGTGGGATGGGGCGGGGAATAAAAATGAACTTATATTAAACTCCATTCAACAGTTGGAGAAGTTACAGAATTTCTAATTTCGCTTTCCTGGACCAGGTCCTGTACTGATGTAAAGGAGCAGAGTTCTACTGGCTCTGATGGAGCTACACAGCTCAAGATCTGATCCTTCCAATCTCTAAAAAAAATCTCTAAAGAATGCCTATGCACACAGCCTCTTTACTGTGGCAGTGCCCGGGAGCCCAGAATACACTCCTTCCTGAGAAACTGTTCATGGTCTCTGTGAATGTTCTCTTTTTAATCCTATGTGCTCTTCGTTAATTAAAATGTAATCAACTTCCTAAGTAAATCCTAGTGCATACAAATAAATAAGCACTGATTTGCTCCAGATGGGGCCTATTATTAATTTATTATTTGTGTTACATGTGGATTGAGTGGGGACAGAGCAGGGCCATGAAGTTGCCCTCCTCAGGCTTGGGCACTCCTGGCCTGGATAGACCATTGGCTATACCAGGGGTTCTCAAACTGGCCTTAGGGGGCTGCGAGGTTATTACATGGGGAGGTCACGAGCTGTCAGCCTCCACCCAAAACCCTGCCTTGAATCTAGCATTTATAATGGTGTTAAATATGTTAAAAAATGTTTTTAATGTATAAGGGGGGATCGTACTCAGGGGCTTGCTATGTGAAAGGGGTCACCAGTATAAAAATTTGAGAACCACTGGGCTATACCTTTCCAATGGTGTATCAAGAGCCATCTAGCAGTGCACTCCCCCCACTGCTAGCAGAGATAAAATACCTCCCCAGGCTGTTCAGGGGCTGCCCCTACTGCTTCCCCGGTGCTTCCAAGGAGGCATAATTGTCCCCTAAGACAGTTTTTCCCTTTGGATGCATGTGTGCTGGGGTGAGTAAGCAGTACTGCACATCAGTATAGCGAGGAGGGATTTGAAGAAAAGCAGCACCAGACCTAATAAACCAGCAGTTTAAAATTCTGTACTTTTAAAAACCAATATAAATACCAGGGAAAGGGAGATCACAGCTTGAGCCCTGAAATAAATCTTCCACATTTCTTGGCTTTTGAATCCTTTCCTTGGCTCCTGACCTTAGTACTAGAAGTTTCCCAGATTTGGAAACACTGCTTGGTAGCTAGGCCCTGCTTTCTTACTATCATCTCATGGTCTATTCTTTTCTTTCCAGTTCCTGTCTTCCACTGAAGCACCAGGCAGGGAGCATCACTGTTCTCATTTCAAAAAGCAGGAGAAGACCTATTCAGAGCCTAATGAGTTTCCTCATCCAGGCTTACATGTTTAGCTTGAACACTAAACCTAACCCTACCCACACACTTTTCACCCTTGTTATTTCCAAAGTTTTCTTACATAGCATAGATTTCTATTTTCTTTTCTTTCTCAGCTTCTTTGATGGGGTTACTGGCTTAGTGGATGTGGGGAAGCAGAGATGTGAGATCTCATGATTTTAGTAAGGCTTTTGACACAGTCCTACGTTAAGCAAACTAGGGAAATGTGGTTGAGATGAAATAACTATATTGTGGGTGCACAACTGGTTGAAAGACAGTACTCAAAGATTAATTATCAATGGTTCAATGTCAAAGTGAAGGACATATCTAGTGGGGTCATACAGAGATCAGTCCTGGGTCTGGTACTATTCAGTAATTTCAGTAATGGCAGATAATGGAGTGAAGAATATGCTTATAAAATCCTTGGATGACACCAAGCAGGGAGGGGTTACAAGCACTTTGAAGGACAGAATTAGAATCAAAACAACCTTGACTAATTGTATAATGGGTCTCAAATCAACAAGATGAAATTTAATAAAGACAAGGGTGAACTCTTCACTTTGAAAGGAAAAATCACAAGCAGAGTTACAAAAGAGGGACTAGCTGGCTAGGTGGTAGTACCGCTGACAAGGACTTGAGAGTTATAGTTCATCATAATATGCTGTAACAATGTGATGCACTTGTGGAAAAGGCTGATGTTCCGGAGTGCATTAAGAGCATTGTCTTGTGTAAGACATGGGAATTAACTATCCATCTCTACTTGGCACTGAGGCCTCAGCTGGAGTACTGTGTCCTATTCCAGACACCACACTTTTGGAAACATGTGGACAAATAGGAGAAAGGCCAGAGGACAGCAACACAAATGATAAAAGGTTTAGAAAACCTGACCTCTAAGGAAATTAAAAAAAAAAACAACAAACAAATGAGAAAAGAAGATTGAGGGGGGACCTGACCACAGTCTTCAACTATGTTAAAGGCTATTACAAAGAGGATGGTGATCAGCTGTTCTCCATGTCACCAAAAGAAGAACAAGTAGTAACAGGCTTAATTTGCAGTAAGGGTAATTTAGGTTAGATATTAGGAAAAACTTTCTAACTATAAGGATAGTTAAACTCTGGAATAGACTTCCAGAGGTTGTAGAATCTCCAACATTGGAGATTTTTAAGAATGGGTTGGACAAACACCTCTCAGGCATGGTCTGTGTTTACTGGTCCTGCCTCTGTGCAGGGGGCTGGATTTGATCACTTACTGAAGTCCCTTCCAGCCCTACATTTCCATGGTTCTAGCCCAGCATAATTACAATGCACTAGTGTCAGTCCCAATTCCCACTAACTTTATGGACCCAATTCTCCACAGTCTTTCACCTTGTACAGTTGTTTACACCTTTGTAAAGTGGGTATAAAATGCTACTATATCAGAATGGTAGTATTTTGCATTCATACCTTCTACAGGTGCAATTCATACCACAAGGTGAAAAGCTTTGGAAAATCAGGCCCTGTGACTCCAACTATCTATCCTCTCCCCTGTTAAAGGGCCATCACATTAGTTTTTTTGGCTCGGATTTTAAGCATTACCTTAAAGATGCCTTCTTTAATGTGTGTTTGATCCTAGTCAGGAATTTTTTAATTAAACTTTTATTTTAATTGAAAAATGCTAATTCTTCAAAATCAAAATGATTGTGAATCGGGGTTTGTTTTGATGAATCTCCTGTTTAAAAAAAAAAATTTCAAATTTGCCAAAAGATTATGACATTTCATAATAAAAAAAATCATTTTACCAATTCAAAATTACTTTTTATTTCAAAATTTAAACTAATAAGATTGAAGAAGGTTAAATAAGAAAACAGGTAAAAATCAAAATGAAACACTGATTTACCTGAACCAAAAATTGTTTTGGTTTTTCAGTTAATAAAAATTTGAGATTTTGACTTTCTGTCCTAATTCAAGACAGGAGAAAATTTCAAACTCTCAAAAACATTAAATGAATGGAGAAACTATATTCTACACAGAACTAATCCATATCCCACTGAAGAAAGTAGAAAGATTCCTATTGATTTCAATGGGCTTTGGATCAGCCTTTTACTGCTCCATGGGAGAGAACATAGAACTTAAGTCTACTTTCACTCACAGACTGGAACCTTATTGATGCATTTATTTATCCATTACAATCAATAACAGAATAATAAAAAGTCTATTAGTTTCAGAGGTCTCACAGAGTATGTGAAAACATCTAAGAATATACAAAAAATGTTGTGTGCACTGGAACAAAAATATTTTACTAAATCTGGATCGCGGGTCATGGATTTGACCTTTTGTCATTTTTTCCCTTGTAAACTAAAATACAATGCACCCTCTTCAGGAGAGATGTTGCTCACAGTACCACAGTTACTCCAGATCCTAGAGGCATTTGTTTACTCATGTGGATATTGTTGACTGACCCTTCACTTTTTCACTCTGGATATTTGGATGGGGAGTATTACCTAGTTGTTTAGAGCTAATAGATATAAACAGGATAGGGATTTTAAGTCCAAAAAGGAAGTTACTCTGTTTGGGAAATTACTTCATTTTTAATCCTGTTGGTCTATGTCTGAAACATGCAAAATTTGAGTTATACAGAGAGTTTGGATGGAGAGGTGGGGAGATGATAATTTTCCTAGATATTAAGTGGTACACAAATGAAGGTAAAAGAAGGACCAGTTTTCAAGTGTGGGTTTCTTAAAATGCCCACATTCCATTGTAAGTAGGGTGTTGCAATCAATACTCTACCATACCATAACATGTATCAGCCACAATGTTCAAATGTGGGGCCAAAGGATAGTTGTTTCAAAAGTGCGTAGCGATGGCTTAACTCTGCATCCATTGACTTCGAGGCCAAAGCCACGGTTGAGCATTTATGAAAATTGTTCAACCTTGGGTACCTAAATTTAAGCACCAAAAACCTTATTTAGGCACTTAAATAAATGTCCTGATTTTGTTTGGAGGTGCCACATCTGCAGCTCCCATTGATTTATGAGATATCTTATAATTTTGGTGCCTAAATGGGAGCTGAGCTCTTGAAAATCTGGCCCTACATATTCAGGAAAGTTTAAGTCCACTAAAGCTCCCCTCTGATCACAGTATAAATATTTAAATAAAAATATCCAAGAAAACTGAAGAAATACATTACTTTATAAACAATTTTGATCACTCATGCTGCTGTCAAAAATCAGTGCAGCAACTTGGCAATCTTTGGATACTATTCCATCTTGTTTATTAGACCAGCTATTCAATAACGAAAGACAAACTTCTAAAAGCTTTTGAATCAGCAATAATCAGTGTAATTTCCCCATGCTTGTGTTCTGCTTTTTCATAAGTATTTGCACTTCATGATACTCTTTGTGGAAAATTCTTCTAAATGTGGACTTTTTTCTATGGCAACATACTCCATGGGTAAAATGTTTTTGTAAGGATCCTTGATGTTGAATATATGATATCCTAAACATTTTCATTAAGCTTATTCCTTTGGGCATGCATTATCACTTCAGGCAGCAAGTAGCAGTGAATTTCCTGCTGTGGTTATACAAAGTAAGCCATCCAAGGAGTCCATGTTATATATGGTCCTGATGCCAGTTGCACAACACTGAGGCAAATCCTTTTTCAAGTCGATTTGGAGAGACTTATTGAACAGCTTGTGAATGTGGACATAACTAGTAATAGAAATAGGAAGGCCACTAATACCAAGTAGATAACCATTTCAAAAAGTTATCAATATCTGTAGCCCTTTGCAGTGTAACATAGGATACATTACGTGGGACTGCAGAAGTATGTCCAAAGGACAGCCACACTTAAAAACAACAGCTGCAGACAGAGCTATAATTCTAGGCAAGTATGTCTTTTGTTAAACTTCTTCTGGGTTTCCAGAATTGACTCCAAAATGAGTGACATCGATGTACATAACCACAGACATAAACTGACTCACTGTGAACATAAGAAGTTTCTGACAGCCTTTATTTATATTTTTATGTGAAGCCACAGTGATGGGTACCAACATTTTCCACAAGATAAAAGATGTAATATTTCTCTAGAGAATCATACTGCATTTTTTTATGCATACATGGATAGCATCTGGCTAGCTACTCTAAATATATCCTGCATTTCAACACTGCCTATAGAGAGAAGAACTAATTCCGTCATTTCAAAGCTTTAGGGAGGATAATTTTGATGCCCAGTTTCATCTGATGTTGAGGTGGGGAACTGCCAATTGCTCATAAAGCAGCTGACCGGCATATGCAAACAGATGCATTCAGTGTTAGCGCTGTATGCAAGCTTTTGATGTAGCACGTTAAAGCTTGAAATAGAAAATCTGAAGGGATATATTGTTGTAATGATCTAATTAGTATGTTTTTCGTTGAATGTCAAATAAGGAGAATGTGTAACTTCAAAAGGAGAAGAATGTACAGCAAGGTAAACTTTGGTTTGATCCCTAAAGCACCTAGCACCATACGTACATGTTTCTGACAGATTCCGCTTCAGCGAGCAACTTGAACATCACATAATTTCTTTGATCCTGTTTGGTCCCTGGAGTAACACTTGCAGGTCACTGTTTAAATGAGGAGAAAATTGGTTATAGATCAACTTAATTTTCAAATGTATTAATCCAAAGAGAACCCAATTTTGTGCATAACTGTGCACCTCAAAAAGAGTACAGGAGAGTAGTAGGAAGAAAGCCACTTGACTTAAGCTTGAATCACAGTCTCATTGAAGTAATTTCACATCTCTTTTCTTTTCCAGGTTTCTGTATATGTGAAATGCCACAGAATGTTAGAATTACCTTTAAACACAGTGCTTTAGAAAAAGTAAAGCTGTTCAGACATTGTTTCTTTATATTTTCTGTGAAAATTAATGTGATGAAGGGTTGCGCCTCTTCGCCATACAGCTTCAGGTTAAAGTACACTTTAATGAGACCTGAAATCAGACTTCTTGTAATTTCTGAGATCTTGCTTTTCTTCTGACAAGAGATTATTTTGGACAGGAGCAAGGTGACATGGTAGGTCTCCACTACCATGAACCTGGGTTTGATTTTAGTTAAAAGAAAAGCAACCTTCTCATCTCTGATCTGTCACATAAGCCTCTCTTGCATGTCCCTCAGTTGGAAACACCTCTTCCCCATCATCACCACCATGAGAGTTCTGCCAATGGAACAAAGGCAGAATATGTCACTAAGTTCTGCACTGTGGAACAGCAAGGAGAACGTTGCCACATAGTAAACTTGGTAGCATCATCTATATTCCTAGGAGGCCACTGCCCACATCACAAAACCACCACACGTAATTCCTCACAATTGACAGTCGGCACTCAAGAGAAATGACTTGCTTTGACATGATTTCAGAATTTCTCATTGTATTGTCCCTCCACGGACTCAGCAGAGAAGAATTAGTTAATTCCTTGAGGACTGCCTACAATTAATCCAGAACAACAGCTTTTTCAACTATCTTTTAGGCCCTTACGCTTGTGCTTTCAGTTACAGAGAGGGATTTTCGCAGGTAAATTCATGCAAGGTGCTGACTCCAATGGGAGTGGTGGGAACTGTGCTCAGCATTCCACATGATAAGGATGCTCTACCTAGGAGCACTGAACCAGACTAGGTCAATCCAAGCTTCAAGCCTCCTTTAAACAAGCCATTTTCCTGTAGTGCTGAGAATCTGGCCCAACACTTTCATAGTCATTTTTTAGAAATGCAGAAAAAAGCCATTATCAGCAGACCTACCAAATAAATAAAATATAAAGTCCAAGCAAATAAAACTGAGAATTTAAGTCAACACATATATTCAGTTATAAGTAATTTAGATTATGTTGTTAGAGGTCAAATTCTGCTGTCTCTTACACTCATGCAACAGCATCAAAAAATCAGTGGGTTTGTAGTCATATAAGTGGCAGTAGAATTGGTTCAACAAATCCTTCATTATTTTGTACTAATTACAATTTGCTTTTACCTCCAAACACAATTCCAGCCCAGGAATATCTAAAAATGACCTCCATCTAAGCTTGTGTAACCCATGCCTGCTTGGTATGGCACTCTGTCCCTTCTAGTGGTAGGTAGCTAGACCAGCTAGAGATTGATGAGTGCTACAGGCTTGGCTAAGAGACGTATCTTTTAGCCAGGGCTGCCCAGAGGATTCAGGGGGCCTGGGGCAGGGCCAAGTCTTCGGCGGCAATTCAGCAGCGGGTCCCTCTCGGAGGGAAGGACCCGCTGCCGAATTGCAGATGAAGAATGAAGCGGTGATGGTAGAGCTGCTGCCAACCGCAACCTTTTTTTTTTCCTCCTCACCGCTTGTGGTGCTTGCACTCACCCGGCAGTGCTCCGAGGCTTCGGCAGCACTTCAGTGGAGGGTCCTTCACTTGCTCCGAGTCTTCCGCTGCACTGAAGGACCCACCTCCGAAGACCTGGAGTGAGTGAAGGGCCTGTGGCAGAAGTGCCGCCGAACACCCAGAGCAACTCGCAGGGCCCCTGTGGGGCCTGGGGCAAATTGCCCCACTTGCCTCACCTCGGGGCGGCCCTGCTTTTAGCTCATGTGCTAAGCTCCAGAGGTCCCAGGATTGATCCTGGCTGCCAATGACCGGGACCTGTCAGTATTACACTCGGACGAAAAAAGAAAACCTACTCATGAAAATCCAAAAGACCCAGGAGGAAAAGGAAAACTGAGGGCCTGAGTTTTAGAAGTCCCGGACAACCATAAATCCAAGTTTAGTGAATGGGAGCCGTGGGTGTTCAGCCCCTCTGAAATCTGGCTCCCAATGTCTGAGGGGAGATACAGAAAAGGACACAAAGGAAATATAGATGGAGAGAACACTGGTTTCTCTGAATGAGCCCCAACAGAAATGCCCACAGCAAACTTGCCCAATAGATTTTTCTGCTGAGTGAATTGGCAAACAGTGTATTCTTCAGCAGCCTTTGTATATTGCATATTGTATTGAGAGCTCTCTGTACAGGGACTTTGTTTTATTCGTACAATGCCTGGTACAATGGGATTCTAAACCCTGTTTCACTTCCTTCAGTTCCCACATGTTAGAAATAAGAAATAATACCATCAGGAAAAAAACGGTGCTATACTCTACTAATGAATAGTGTCTTCCTTGGCTTTTATATTTTATCATTGTGTTAAGATCATATGGTATCTTGGTACCTTAACATTCAAACCCTTTAGAAAAAGCTGTTTTCTTGAACAATCATCCTGTAGTCTTTATCCTACCATTGATCCACAGGCACATCTCCCTACTTAAATCAATGGAGCATTCTGCATGCAAATCAATGGTAAAATGTTGCAATTGAATTCTTGCCAGAGACAAGTATATGCAGGCATTTATCTTATACTGGGTCTATCATAACCTTAGTCCCAGATTTGGACCTTAGCGTCCAAAATATGGGGGTTAGTATGAAAACCTCCAAGCTTAGTTACCAGCTTGGACCTGGTACCTGCTGCCACCACCCAAAAAATTAGAGTGTTTTGGGGCACTCTGGTCCCCCTGAAAAACCTTCCCTGGGAACCCCAAGACCCAAATCCCTTGAGTCTCACAACAAAGGGAAATAATCCTTTTTCCCTTCCCCCCTCCAGGTGCTCCTGGAGAGATACACAGACACAAGCTCTGTGAAAACTACACAGAGAGACTCCCCCTCTCTGTTCCCAATCCTGGAAACAAAAAGTACTTTCCTATTCCCCCAGAGGGAATGCAAAATCAGGCTAGCAATCCAACACACAGATCTCCCCTTGATTTCTTCCTCCCACCAATTCCCTGGTGAGTACAGACTCAATTTCCCTGAAGTAAAGAAAAACTTCAACAGGTCTTAAAAGAAAGCTTTATATAAAAAGAAAGAAAAATACATACAAATAGTCTCTCTGTATTAAGATGATACAATACAGGGTAAATTGCTTAAAAGAATATTGAATAAACAGCCTTATTCAAAAAAAGAATACAAATCAAAGCACTCCAGCACTTATATTCATGCAAATACCAAAGAAAAGAAACCATATAACTTACTATCTGATCTCTTTGTCCTTACACTTAGAAACAGAAGACTAGAAAGTAGAAACTACTTCTCCAAAGCTCAGAGAAAGCAGGAAGACAGACAAAAGACTCAGACACAAACTCCCTCCACCCAGAGTTGAAAAAATCCGGTTTCCTGATTGGTCCTCTGGTCAGGTGCTTCAGGTGGAAGAGACATTAACCCTTAGCTATCTGTTTATGACACGCCCCCCAAATTGCAGACAGTGGGGAAGCTCACTGGCGGCGATTTCCTTCTAGAACTTTAAAATAAACAGATTAATACAACACATGCACCTTTACATATACCCCTAAGTATATAACTAACAGACTTCTACATTTTAAGAACACTTTTTAACTACTGAATTCTGGGAAACTCTCACGGGAGAGTGCATCAGCTACTTTGTTAGAAGCTCCTGTGATGTGCTGAATTTCAAAATCAAAATCTTGGAGAGCTAAACTCCAACGAAGAAGTTTCTTGTTGTTCCCCTTGGCAGTATGAAGCCACTTTAGTGCAGCATGGTCAGTTTGTAGTTGGAACCGCCGTCCCCAAACATATGGGCGTAGCTTTTCCAGGGCGTACACAATGGCATAGCATTCCTTTTCACTGACTGACCAGTGACTTTCCCTCTCAGACAGTTTCTTGCTGAGAAACACGACAGGATGGAAGTTGTGATCTGTTGCTTCCTGCATGAGCACTGCTCCTATACCACGCTCAGATGCATCTGTGGTTACTAGGAATGGCTTGTCAAAATCCGGGGCCCTGAGCACAGGGTCAGACATGAGCGTTGCCTTAAGTTGGGTAAAGGCCTTTTGACACTCATCAGTCCACTTAACTGCATTTGGCTGGGTCTTTTTGGTCAGGTCGGTCAGTGGGGCAGCGATTTGGCTGTAGTGTGGTACAAATCGCCTGTAGTATCCGGCCAAGCCTAAGAAGGATTGGACCTGCTTCTTGGACCATGGGACAGGCCACTTTTGGATAGCATCCACCTTGGCCTGTAGGGGGTTTATGGTTCCTCGACCCACCTGGTGCCCCAGGTAAGTTACTCTGTTTTGGCCTATTTGACACTTTTTGGCCTTAACAGTTAGTCCGGCCTGCCTGATGCGCTCAAAGACCTTTTCCAGGTGTAGTAGGTGTTCGGGCCAGGAGTCTGAAAAAATGGCCACATCATCGAGGTAGGCAACTGCAAATTCTCCCAGTCCAGCTAGTAGACCATCTACCAGCCTCTGGAAGGTGGCGGGTGCATTTCGAAGGCCGAAAGGAAGGACATTGAATTCATACACCCCCGCATGGGTGACGAATGCTGACCTCTCCTTGGCAGGTTCATCTAGCGGTACTTGCCAGTACCCCTTGGTTAAGTCTATTGTAGAGATGAACTGGGTACGTCCCAACTTTTCCAATAGCTCATCGGTGCGTGGCATTGGATAGTTGTCCGGACGAGTTACCGCATTTAGCTTACGGTAGTCCACGCAAAAGCGTATTTCCCCATCTGGTTTGGGTACCAGAACCACTGGAGATGCCCATGCACTAGTAGATGAGCGGATTATACCCATCTGTAGCATGTTCTGGATCTCCCGTTCTATAGCAGCTTGGGCATGAGGAGACACTCGGTAGGGTGGGGTTCTGATTGGGTGAGCATTACCTGTATCAATGGAGTGGTATGCCCGTTCAGTCCGTCCTGGGGTGGCTGAGAACAATGGGGCGAAGCTAGTGCACAGCTCCTTGATTTGTTGCCGCTGCAGACGTTCCAGGGTGGTTGAGAGGTTCACCTCTTCCACGCCACCGTCTTTTTTCCCGTCGTAGTAGACACCGTCAGGCCACTCAGCATCATCTCCCTGGACTGTAAACTGACAAACCTGTAAGTCTCTGGAATAGAAAGGCTTGAGAGAATTAACATGGTACACTTTAGGCTTTAGTGAGGAATTGGGAAATGCTATGAGGTAGTTTACAGCTCCCAGGCGCTCTTGGACCGTGAATGGCCCTTCCCATGATGCTTCCATCTTATGGGCCTGTTGCGCCTTCAAGACCATAACCTGGTCTCCTACCTTGAAGGAACGTTCTCTGGCATGTCTGTCATACCAGGCCTTTTGCTCTTCTTGAGCATCCTTTAGGTTCTCTCTAGCAAGGGCTAAAGAGTGTCGGAGGGTGCTTTGTAGGTTGCTTACAAAGTCCAGAATGTTAGTTCCTGGAGAAGGCGTAAACCCCTCCCATTGCTGCTTCACCAACTGTAATGGCCCCTTAACCTCGTGACCATACACAAGTTCAAATGGTGAAAACCCTAAACTGGGATGTGGTACAGCCCTGTAGGCAAACAGCAACTGCTGCAACACTAGGTCCCAATTATTGGAGAATTCGTTGATGAATTTTCGTATCATGGCCCCCAAAGTTCCATTGAACCTTTCCACCAGGCCATTGGTTTGATGGTGGTACGGGGTGGCAACCAAGTGATTCACCCCATGAGTTTCCCACAGTTTTTCCATGGTCCCTGCCAGGAAATTAGACCCTGAATCTGTAAGGATGTCGCAGGGCCAACCTACCCTGGCAAAGATGTCTGTTAGGGCCAGGCACACAGTGTTAGCCCTGGTGTTGCCTAGAGCTACTGCTTCTGGCCATCGGGTAGCAAAGTCCACTAAAGTCAGTACGTACTGCTTTCCTCTGGGCGTCTTTTTTGGGAAAGGGCCCAGAATATCCACAGCTACTCGCTGAAATGGGACCTCAATTATGGGGAGTGGCTGGAGAGGGGCCTTGACCTGGTCTTGAGGCTTACCCACTCTTTGGCATACCTCACAAGACCGGACATACTTGGCAACGTCCTTGCCCATCCCCTCCCAGTGGAAGGACTTCCCCAACCGGTCCTTGGTTCTGTTCACCCCAGCATGCCCACTGGGATGATCATGGGCTAAGCTTAAGAGCTTCCCCCGGTACTTAGTTGGAACCACCAACTGTTTTTGCGGCTGCCATTCTTCCCGGTGTCCACCAGAAAGAATTTCCTTGTATAAAAGTCCTTGGTCTATAACAAACCGGGATCGATTAGAAGAGCTGAGAGGCGGTGGGGTGCTCCGTGCCGCCGCCCACGCTTTCTGAAGGCTGTCATCTGCTTCCTGCTCAGCCTGGAACTGTTCCCTTGAGGCTGGGGTCACCAGTTCTTCCTCAGACTGTGGACTTGGGCTTGGTCCCTCTGGAAGCGATGTAGGTGATGGGATTGTTTCCGTTGCTGGTGAACCGCTCTCCGCTGGTGCACCTGAGGGTATTTCAGGCTCTGGCTGAGCCTTTTGGGTATGGTTGTCTTTTGCTTCTGCCAGTTCTGGCTCGCTGGCGCCCTCTGGCGTTGAGTTTGAAGATGTGGTTGCACTTGCTGGTGCTGGTTGCTGTTCCAGTTCCGGGCCTGGGACTGGAGATGCTGTGGCTGTTTCAGTGGTAGGCATGGAATCCGGGTCCACTACCTCTGTCTGGGTCTCCGGTAACACAGACGGGGCCTCTGTGGACGGTTCAGGAACAGGAATGGGTCTGGAAGCTTGCCTGGTTTGGCTACGTGTAACCATTCCCACTCTCTTGGCCCGCCTCACCTGGTTGGCCAAGTCTTCCCCCAGTAGCATGGGGATAGGATAATTGTCATAGACTGCAAAAGTCCACATTCCTGACCAGCCTTTGTACTGGACAGGCAGTTGAGCTGTAGGCAAGTCTACAGCTTGTGACATGAAGGGGTAAATTGTAACTTTGGCCTTTGGGTTGATGAATTTGGGGTCAACGAAGGATTGGTGGATAGCTGACACTTGTGCCCCCGTGTCTCTCCACGCAGTAACCTTCTTTCCGCCCACTCTCAAATTTTCCCTTCGCTCCAAGGGTATTTGAGAGGCATCCGGGCCTGGGGATCTTTGGTGTGATGGTGGTGTAATGAATTGCACTCGCATGGTGTTCTTGGGACAGTTGGCCTTGATATGTCCCAGTTCATTACACTTAAAGCATCTTCCATCTGATGGGTCACTGGGCCGAGGTGAGTTACTGGAGACTGGTGAGGTTGAAGGGTAGGGTATCTGTGGCTTTACTTGGGTGGTATGTGGGGTCTTTGGCTGTCCTCGGTTGTAGGGTTTATGGTCTGTGTGCCCCCTGGGGTAATCGTTCCCCTTGACAGTAGCTTTCTTGCTTTCTGCCAGTTCCATCCATTTGGCTCCAATCTCCCCCGCCTCAGCGATATCTTTGGGATTTCCATCTTGTATGTACCGTGTGATGTCTTCAGGAACACCATCCAAGAACTGCTCCATTTGTATGAGGAGGTGCAGTTCTTCCAAGGTTTGAATGTTGTTTCCTGTTATCCAGGCCTCATAGTTTTTTGCAATGTAGTAGGCGTGTTTGGGAAATGACACCTCTGGTTTCCACTTTTGGGTTCTGAAGCGCCGACGGGCATGATCTGGGGTTATCCCCATTCTGTATCTGGCCTTGGTTTGAAAAAGTTTATAGTCATTCATTTGCTGCTTAGGCATTTCAGCTGCCACCTCTGCTAAAGGTCCACTGAGCTGTGACCTCAATTCTACCATGTACTGGTCTTCGGGAATGCTGTACCCAAGACAGGCTCTTTCAAAATTTTCCAAGAAGGCCTCGGTGTCATCACCTGCCTTGTAGGTGGGAAATTTCCTGTGCTGTGGAGCAATAATTGGCGCCGGGTTGTTAGGGTTGGCTGGCACATGCAGCCCAGCTTTTGCCAACTCCAGTTCATGTTTTCTCTGTTTTTCCTTCTCTTCATTCTCTTTTTGTTGTTTTTCCATTTCTTTTTGTTGTTTTTCCATTTCTTTTTGGTGTTTTTCCATTTCTCGGTGGTGGGCCGCCTCCTCTTCTTCTTGCTTCCTTCTGTGGGCCAACTCTTCTTCTGCTTGTTTCCTTCGGTAGGCTACCTCTTCTTCTTCTAGTTTTCTTTTGTGTGCTGCCTCTTGGGCTGCTTGTTCTCTTTGGAAGGCTGCCAGTTCTCTTTGGTAGGCTGCCTGTTCTCTTTGGTAGGCTGCCTCTCTGATCTGTTCTTCTCTTTCTTTCATCTCCATCTCTTTTTGTTTTATTTCCAGTTGTCGCCTGTGTTCAGCTTCTCTGAATTGTTCTTCGGCCTCAATTTTTGCCTTAGAAGTCATGGTTCCTGTTTTCTTGGGTTGGGGTGCCCTCCGGTGTTTATTTTCTGAACTGCAGGTTCTCTGTTGCCTCCTGGAGTCTGCCTAGCAACAGTGCCTTTTTTCCCTTTCTCTCTCTAGCTAATGTTCAATGAAGGGAAACCAGAAAAACCACTTTATTTGCATGCATATAAGTGCTGGTACTTGCCTCCTAATGGGAGGGCTATTGCATGACAAAAGACCCTTAACAGTCTGGTAATGGCTTCTCGCTTAACATGCAAGCCACAAACTGCCAGAGAGAGCAGAAAAAAAATTCTCTATGGTTCCCTTTTAAAACCAACTGTTTCTCTCTGCTAAAAAGCCCTTAGCAGAGAAAAGAAAAATATAATATTCCTACTGGCTTCTGGATTCTGTCTATATCCCACCAGCTGCCACTCATATCATAACCTTAGTCCCAGATTTGGACCTTAGCGTCCAAAATATGGGGGTTAGTATGAAAACCTCCAAGCTTAGTTACCAGCTTGGACCTGGTACCTGCTGCCACCACCCAAAAAATTAGAGTGTTTTGGGGCACTCTGGTCCCCCTGAAAAACCTTCCCTGGGAACCCCAAGACCCAAATCCCTTGAGTCTCACAACAAAGGGAAATAATCCTTTTTCCCTTCCCCCCTCCAGGTGCTCCTGGAGAGATACACAGACACAAGCTCTGTGAAAACTACACAGAGAGACTCCCCCTCTCTGTTCCCAATCCTGGAAACAAAAAGTACTTTCCTATTCCCCCAGAGGGAATGCAAAATCAGGCTAGCAATCCAACACACAGATCTCCCCTTGATTTCTTCCTCCCACCAATTCCCTGGTGAGTACAGACTCAATTTCCCTGAAGTAAAGAAAAACTTCAACAGGTCTTAAAAGAAAGCTTTATATAAAAAGAAAGAAAAATACATACAAATAGTCTCTCTGTATTAAGATGATACAATACAGGGTAAATTGCTTAAAAGAATATTGAATAAACAGCCTTATTCAAAAAAAGAATACAAATCAAAGCACTCCAGCACTTATATTCATGCAAATACCAAAGAAAAGAAACCATAGAACTTACTATCTGATCTCTTTGTCCTTACACTTAGAAACAGAAGACTAGAAAGTAGAAACTACTTCTCCAAAGCTCAGAGAAAGCAGGAAGACAGACAAAAGACTCAGACACAAACTCCCTCCACCCAGAGTTGAAAAAATCCGGTTTCCTGATTGGTCCTCTGGTCAGGTGCTTCAGGTGGAAGAGACATTAACCCTTAGCTATCTGTTTATGACAGGGTCTCATTCTGGAGGTTGTGATATAACTGTTTTCTGGGAGAGTCCTATTTTACTGTTTTCATTTCTTGCCTCCTGTTCTAATAGGCAGCACAGGCTAGTTGTTAAAGCACAGGACTATGAGTTAGAAGACTATTTCTAGTCCTAGTTCTACCACTGCCTTGCTATGTCGTTATGGGCAAGTCATTTCATCTCTCTGATTTAGTTTCCCTATTGAAAATGGGGATAGTACTACCCACCCATATACCTACCGCATAGGATTGTAAGGACGAATTAGGGATTGTAAAGGTCTTTGAATGTGTACTAAATGAGTGCTCCTAGTAAGAGTAAACATTATGGTTCCTACTTTTCATAACCCAGCACTGCTCAGACAAGTGTGTGTCCGTTGAAGACAATCAAGTCCCTTTGAACACATGCTGTCATCCCTCCATCACATCTCTCATGCAAACAAAATAGTGATAGGTATTTAGAAAATTGATCACTTTTTTTAGCGAAATCATAGGAGGGCCTCTCCCGCCAGCAAGCCAGAATCTTTAGCCCAGTTCTTTGAATATTAACCTGATCCTGAATACATAATGCTCAATATAGTATGTTAGTGTTTTATTGTAACTTTTTCTTAATAGAAAAAGTTTTAAATAAGTGTGCTTCTTCCACAGATTTGTAAAACACAATGTACCAGACAAATTTAAAATTCTTTAGTAAAAACATCTCCTGTTCGGATTAGATGAATTATGAATTACAAAGTTATTTTCTTGAGCATTTGCATTTACAACACTTTCATCTGATTCAGAGCATTCAAATAAAGATTGTCTAGCATACCTGGGGTAATTATGTCTATCAAAGTACATTAGCAGCTATACAAAATGCTTGGAATAGCATGCAGTGTGTGTGTATGAAGTGTGATAGAGAAGTCAGGTATCTATGGTAACAACATGCAGATATTTTAATGTCACTGTATTTTCTGATAATGGGTCCATTAATGAAATAGTTGTTTGATGTTCAATTACATATAATGATAGCTTTTTGCACAATAACTATTCAGCTATACAGATGTGTGCAGATAACTTGTTACAGGAAAAAGACACCCCCTCCCCCCGAAAATGCCCCCAAACCCAAAACACCACAGGCATAATCATTAGGAAACGTATCATTCTATCCTTGCTTTCTTTGATTTATAGTTCAAATGTTTGCAATGCATGTTCAATAAGAAAACAAACAACCCACCTTGTAATTTTAAGGACATTGTTGTTTTCCATATGCTACAGTGTAAAAAAGTTGATTAAACTGCTGACAAGGATTTATTTGAGCTATGAAAAGAGATTTTTTGTGATGGAAATAGCTGCTTGATTTGCAAATTAATGCTCCAGTCAATAAAAATTTCCAATGGAAATAATGGTTTATGGTCCCCGGTTACGAAATGAAAACGCTTGCAGCTTTCACCTTGTAAACCTGAATACTAAACCTGTTAAGACAGTTCAGGTTTAGTCATTTGATGAGTATGATTTCATGAACATACACTGCAGCACATATAGAAGCATGCTTATAACATTCACTTAAATACCCTTGATCACCTTGAATGAATTTTTCAACTTTAGAACTTGTCAACTACTTGTTTAGCCCTGAAATTATCTGTTTCCCTTAACACATTGGCTCACACTGCATTAAATTAGCCACAGCATGGCTAAATAAGTACGAGTTAGCAAATTATTTTTATAAATGGGTTTTAATTGATTCTGGAAGGGCTTTCCAAATGAGTGTTATATGCATTTGGACTTTTCCAGGTTCCTTTTTCTAAACCATTATAAATCCAATCACAATTTTACATGCTGCAAAGGAAAAATGTATCTTCAAAGACATAGGGCCAAGTCTTCGGCTAATGTAAACTGATGGCACTCCATTCACTATAATAAAGATAGGCCAATTTACATAATCTGATAATCTGGCTGATACTTTGGGGTGGGATTTTATTTACCACAATATTTTATCTTGTTTTACAATGATTCTTATTATTTTCTCCCATTCCATCAGACCATAATTTACCTGTTGGTAAATTCAACTAAAAGATATTCACATTCTGATCAGAATGCTTGGCTGTTTGGGGTTGTTTAGTCAGCTCCTAGACATGATGGGGCCAGGACATGAGGTAAACAAAGATCCTCCTTTCTTTCTTTCTATTTTTTTTAATATTGAAGGAGGAAGAAGCCTAGCTTCTTAAAGTTTTGCTCAGCGCTGTCCCTGGTCTACAGGGAAAGCAGCATTGAAGTTCTCAATGGTTGCTTGCTTTTGAATCAATATACATTAAACAAAATGTTAGAGGATGAGTTCTTTTTCACTTTTCTCCGCCCTCAGAGCTAATGCCCTCATTTTTCAAAGAGAAGGCGTTTCCTAATCTCCTCAAGCTCTGCTATTGAGGAACAGAGAGGCTCATTATGTATTAAGACAGCTATCCTGATGTGTAAAGCATCACAACTTCTTATCCTCTTCTTCAAATGGACTTAGAACCTCTGTGACAGGCTTTCAAGTGTTTGGAAGTGTTATCACAATGATTTGAGAATCTGGTTTGTTTGAAGAAAAAGGAAAGTTTTGAATGACACAATACAGATGGTGAAGTCTGACTGTTATGAAAACACTTTATAAGCTGCCTTTTACAAACATCCGATTTGTGACTTATTTTCCACAAGACACGTTGATAAGGAAGAATTTCCAAGAAATATGTGCAAGTTTTGAAATTTTAGTATGATTTTAAAATTACAACTTCCACATTTGGTTTCCCATTTTATCCGTGTCCCTTCACATCCAGTATGTTATTATCATCCAAAGTGAAACTAGTCACTACTGGCTGACACCAAACCCTCATTGTTACTGAGGTCCCTTATCTCCGAACAGGAAGCTGAAGCTTGCAAACAACAGAATTCAAGAGATAAAACAAAAACCTGAGGACTGAATGAAATCTGACATCAACAGCTATTTGTAGAAATGTGTTATGGGGAAATGCTAAACAATCCATTCCACCTTGTATTTAGCTGTGACACACTGAGTACAGGTCCCAGACCTGAAGAAAAGCTCTGTGTAAACTCAAAAGCTTGTCTTGGACACCAACAGAAGTTGGTCCAATAAAAGATATTGCCTCATCCACCTTGTCTCTAATATTCTGGGACCAACATAGCTGCCACAACACATGCTATCCTTTTAACTGCATAAGGACACAATAAAACGTTGCATGCCATTCCATAGTAACCACAAGCCAGTATTCCCTGTAAGAACACACACTGAAATTGCTAAGTCATACTGGTCTATGTCACACCAGGGCTACTAATGGTTTCTAAAATGCATGCAGGCCTTTATAATTGCAACCACAGACTTCATTAATGCAGCACTTTAGTACTGGGTCAAATGAAAAATTTCTCAAAGAAAATACTCACATTCACACAGATAAATTATTTGCAATAAATAATCTGACCAGCTCTAGTGGCAATGCACATAATTCTAAAGCGCTTTTGGACAACACGTTCAAGGATCCAACAATGAATAATTTAGACATTCTCAAGTCAACCTCTAACTAAAGCAGTGATGGGAAGTAAACATGCAGCCTATGCATGATACAAGCAGGCAGACTAGAGTTCCATACATCTGGTGCCCTTAGCAGCAGCAATATGCATCCCCAGATAGTGCTACCAGCTAACAGTAAAACATGTATTAACTGACAATTAAGCAGGGTGCAACCTTTGAAATATAGGCAACATCCCCTGGCGGATACAGTGCATAGACAGATTTCTCATCTGCAGTTCTTTTGGCAGCTTTGGAGATGTCACATTCTGTTGCTTGTATAAAAGAAAAAGCTCTGTATATTTTACTTCCCACTTCCCACACTAGAGCTAGAATGAAGCCACATATATTTGCACTTGAGCTATGGCACTGTATAATGTTTTTGTGATACAACATTCATTAAGAAAGGACATGGAAATAAAACAATGCTCTTTGTGCTTGAAAGAGAAAATGCTTTAAAAAAAATCAGATACGTGTCAATGTTCCACAGGCAAGAAGAGTATGGCTCTCCTGATAACATCAAATGAACAAAAGGTGGATGCCTTACAATGCATCCATTTTCACCATGAAGTCCATCAACCTTCATTTTGAGCCTAATACTATAATTGTTTGTGCACTCAAACACCAAAAAACACTTCATACTTCTACAATTTTATAACTATCAGTCCTTGACCTATGTCTACAGGAAGCAACAGAACTAGTAAACACACACACACACACACACACACACACACACACACTGCATTTCTTTTGTTGTCTGAATTTAAGTTGAAATGAGTCAATTTCATTCGAGTAATTACAAAAGACTCTCAGTTTGCAAACCTTTTATGACATACCCCAGAATGTGATTTATTGCACAGATATAATAATAAAAAATGCCTCCAACAATTTATAGCTTCCTCATGCTGTAAAAACGCTTTTCACCTTTATTATATCTCCCACTAGAAAATGGTTTCTGAGGCATGATTTACTGGACATGGTTACAACACCTAGACTACTGAGAAGCCCGACTATCATTTGCCCTATTGACAAATTCAGATGTTTCTTGCTATTTGTAAATATTCAGCCATATCACACTTGGAACATTCTCACATTTGAGCCTGAATAACACATTTGCCACACAGGGCAAAGCTAAAGAATAATAGTTCCAAGATATAGTTGCATTTGTCGCAAAATCTTGAAATTTAAATTTATTTTTTCCAAATGCTGCATCGAGCTACTCAGAACAGGACTTTCCAGAGAACGGTCATTGGGCTACTGACTTGACTCCAAATAGGATTTTTTTTAAAGAATGTGTCATAGAAACAGGAAAGAAACTGAGGCTAGACTGGCAATCTCTTTAAAAACTCTGGAGTAGACAAGAGATTGAACCACTACTTTGTTTTTAAGTATGAAAATCATCACACTAACCTGCTATCCTTAACGACAGAATAGTTAGTCTACAAGCAGCTCCACAATGGGGCTACTCGAGGAGTAAGTGTACATGGGGTAAAGAGCTACTTAGCATGATCAGGAGTGGCAGAATTGGGCCATATGTGAGTTGGGTAGATCTCAATACAGTATCTAGCAAAAAGTGTTCACACAGCTCACTAAATGCCAGCATGAGCAGCCCCTCTGTTGAAAGAGAAGCCAAGAAACGAAGGAGCCTTGGAGACTGAACTACCTGCTCACTCTACAGGAGGTCTCACTCAGGTCAGAGCTGATGCCTTGTGCAGAAGCCCTTTCAGCTGCAGGCCATGCTATGCGTTGTGTCTTAGTCACTTTGCACTGTTTTCTTTTTGGCTAGACAAAGTTGCAGCAGTCTTTACTTTGTTCCATGAATTAAGCAGTATTTTTGTTACTCTCATTACTTCGTCTAAGGACATTCTGTGACTATAGAACTTATATTAATAGACCTGGTTAAAAATGGCAAAAAAAAGTTCACAAAATATTTGGCAATTTTTTTAGCCCACTTTTTTTTAAAAAAAATCAACTAGTTCCAAGCATTATCATTAAAAAGGTGTGATGAAAGATGTCAGAGTGACAAACCATTAACTTTCATCAGCACTAAGTTACCTCTTGGGGAACAAAAAGCTTATTTTTCTAAGCCCAGAAACAGCTACTTTAAGTATTTCTTTGGAGATTAATTGTAATTAAAGCTTTATTCAGAAACTTTATCTGAGCTAAAACAAAACTAAACACCACTCAGATGCCTTTCTTTATAGCAACTTACATCGCTTTCTTTACAATACTCTACTCTAAACTCTAATACTCAGTTCTTTACCCTAAACTCTAATTAGGGGCTGCTCTAGCTTTTTTCCTGCTCCAAACACGGCAGTCAGGCAGCCTTCAGTGGCTTGCCTGCAGGAGGTCCGCCCCAGTCCCGTGGATTTGGTGGCATGCCTAGGGGAGGTCTGCCCCGGTCCCGCGGATTCAGCAGCTTGCCTGTGGGAGGTCCATGGGTCCTGCGGCTTTGGCTTACCCGCTGCCAAATCCGCAGGACCGGGGACCTCCCACAGGCAAGCCACCAAAGACTGCCACCCTTGCAGGGACCGGCAGGCTGCCCCCCACGGCTTGCCACCCCAGGCACGTGCTTGGAGCACTGGTGCCTGGAGCTGCCACTGACTCTAATAGGGAAGTGACAAAAGCAGGATGCTGTTGGTTTTAAGTTTGGTACATAGCTTAGATCCAGACTATTAAAGCAAAGCTTTATTAAAGTTTCAGTGCAGCCACACTTCTGGGCCTCATTCAGCTAGGCTCAGCATGATCTGGCTGTAGTAGTGAAGACTATTTAGTGATGATCTTTCAAGTCTTGCCCTTACTGGGTGGCTCAAACCTGCAAAATGGGGAACCTGACCCAGATGCACTACCCTCTCTTCCGATGTACGTCCATACATTGGGTTGTATGCACACATCATGGGTTTTATGCGTCTCAGGCAGGTGCATGCTGAAATGTGCTCAAAAATAGGCCTGGTATCACTTTGAATATTTGGGATTCAGAGTGAGCAACAAGGAAATGCTAGCCTAATGGCAAGGGAACGGATAGCTACCAAATATATCCTTTTCGCTCCATCACCACTGCTAAAACCCTTGTTTATCACGTGTTTGCTCTCTGTTGCATTGTGACCTCTAAATTGCTGTTCTTCCCCATGCCTCACATCGCCCTTCCTGATCTGTCCAAATTCCCTGCTGCTAATTGTCTCTTTCACCAGAAGCTGATCATATCAACTTCTGATGCATCACTGCCTTCCTATCTTTTCCGGCACTATAGAAATAATTAATATTAGTATCATTAATAATATATATATATGTACATCTTGATGAATTATTCATAACAAGTGGAACTGCTTAAATTGTTAGACATTATATTCATAATTATGTATATCCAAGAAAGATGACCATATATCTTTCAAAGTCAGCTTATTTTTTCTGTTAGCCAGAAAGATTTCAATTTTCACACAGTTTAGGCATACAATTTCATGTACAGAATGCACACAAAACTGCACCTGTAATTTGCATGTGTTTATCACAATTTTTCCCAATCGGGCAGTTGAGCATACAAAGAGGGCGTTAGATTTACTTGTGCATGTAACCAGAGTAATTGTGCAAGCAAATTATGCAATTGCATGTACATTTGTGAGGCTATAAAGATATCGTGCCCAGTTTATTTTTTCTTCCATGAATGCCGTTTTACCTCATCCAATTCATCAATCTTTTAACATCTGAAATATTCACCTCACTCATTTTTGTAGAACCATAATTTCGGAAACTTCTTCAGTGTAGGGATCGGTCCTGGCTGGCAAACCACCAGATGATTGTTCCTTACACAAACTCCTTTCTCTGATCAGTACAGCACGTTCTATGCTCATGCCGCGGAGTGTGGGAAACAAAGGGGAGAGTCCCAAGGCCACCAATAGGAAGATAGTAAACAGGGCTGTTGTTAATCATGCGAATGCTGTAACTGAAGCTAATAAAAGGGCTGCCACGCCTGACGACGGGGCGCCTTCCTGAGCGAACAAGCTGTCTGTGTCTGGTTCCTTCCCGCACTTCAGTACTTGAAATGTTTTTCCCCCATCTGCTTTAATTATACTGGGATCCTTTAAATGAAAAAAAAAAAGTGACACTTCCTGCTTCCTTTCTTCTCTGTCTTATGTTTCAAATCACAGTTAGACTCACTGAGTCTAAAAATGGACTCGGGGGCCAGAATCTCAGCTGTTGAAATTGGCATAGCTCCACTGATTTCAGTGGAACTATAGTTTACATCAACTGACAATCTAGCACATAGAGTTTGTGTTTATGTCAATGCTTTCACATAAAAATACTTAGTTTCCAAGTCCAAAGATCTTATCTACCAGCAGGGCCGGCTCTAGCCATTTCGCCGCCCCAAGCACGGTGGCACGCCGTGGGGAGCGCTCTGCCACTCGCCAGTCCCGCAGCTCTGGTGGCCCTCCCGCAGGCGTGCCTGCGGATGCTCCATTGGAGCCGTGGGACCAGCGGACCCTCCGCAGGCACGCTTGCGAGAGGTCCACCAGAGCCGCCTGCCGCCCTCCCGGCAACTGGCAGAGTGCCCCCCGCGGCATGCCACCCCAAGCACGTGCTTGGTGCGCTGGGGCCTGGAGCCTGCCCTGTCTACTGGCCCTGCAACAAAACTTGTGAACTTAAAGTCAAGTAGAGGCCTTGCTGGTTCTGACAGCAACTATCAATGATTTTGTAATCAGAACTGAGTTAACACTTCTATTAATTATGTCTGACCCAAAATCAAAACAAGCTCCCTTCTCACAGTGGTCTCTGAAGTGCTAACAGGAGTAAGACATAGTACAAACTTGTTTCGCACAGAAAACCATGCAAATATGACTGAATACACACAGGAAGCAGGACTGTTGAACAATGAAAGTGTCATTGTGCCAGAAGCAGGGCTGGCGCTTTCATTTAGGCGACCTAGGCGTTCGCCTAGGACGCCAGGATTTGGGAGGGTGGTATTTTGCTGCCTTTGGCGGCAATTCGGCGGTGGGGGGGGCCTTCCGCGCTCTGGGTCAGCAGCGGCAATTCTGCGGCGGGTCCTTCACTCGCTCCGGGACCCGTCGCCGAAGTGCCTCGAAGACCAGGAGCGCGGAAGGATCCACCCCCCACTGCAGAATTGCCACCAACGACCGGGAGTGCGGAAGGACCCCCGCCTAGGGCTCCAAAAGCAACCCAAGATGCGAGGGATGTGGTTTAATGAGGCTGCAACTTTATTAATTTAACTCATCTGGGAACTATCCAGCAGTTACACACTGTTAGCATTCCTTTGTCATTCATTTCCATTTATTTGGGAGGGCTGCCATGAGCCCCTACCCTTCCAACCCTGGCCCCAGCCTACTCCTGGGACCCTAATGCCCTCCCCTCCTATGAACGTTTAGTGGCTGGTAACAGGAGTTATTCTCCTCTTCATTAGGATCCCCAACCCTTTCCCCCACTTTTTCAGGGGATACCTTCCCCTAAGTCAACTTCCAACTATGGTTTATCAGGGAACTTCCACAATGGAACAGGTACCTGCACTGTAAAACTGCCCCCTGCTAAGTTTCAACAGCTTGCATCGTACCTCCTAACCTACCCAACCAGATCCTGGAGCTGCTACAGAGAAGTCAACCCTTCCCCACCCATCCCAGCCAATCTGGGAGGAGGTGAAAATTGCTTCCCAGAAAAAGGCAACTAGTGCAATGCCTACAGCAGACCACAAATATTCAGTCTTACTCTAATCCCACGGGTGAGAGGCTGGGGGCTGCTGATCCAAGCATGAGAGGGCTCCATCCTGCAGAACAGGGCATATATACCCTCCGTTAGGTGTGCAGAGGAGCCAGTGGCTTACCTGAGCCCCTCGGGCCAGCCCCCAGTTCACATGATGCACTGGAAAGGAAACCCCTAAAGGAATCACTACACCTTTCTTCCTGTTTGTCCAGCCCCTGTACCTTTGAGATTGTGAGGATTTGCAAATTTTCTATTGGGTTTGGGGCTGCCCCGCCTTGTACACAGCAAGTGACACAGAATTGCCATTCGAAGTGCACTTAAACAACAATCCACCTGTTGCTATAGAGAACAGAGATGGAGACACAATCTATAGGTTCAATTTTCCTATTGGGTTAATTAAATCTCAGTTGGGGACATTTTTTCCAACAGCCTAGCACAGTGGATAATACAGCCTAGCTCATCATAATTGGGTCAACCAATGGAAAATCAGTCAGCTTGAAACCTTTGCGGAGCCAACATTTGTCCAAGCACATTGGCAAATCTAATAAATTCCTGTAGTTCTAGTGTTTCTGACAGGTGTCAGTTTACTTGTGTGTGTGTGAGCTCACTCTTGCACACTTTTATTTGTTATTACTGAGTTTCTGGCTTTCAGATGTGTATAGCATTCAAGCCTCAAGCTTGGATTTAGCTTTTGGAGGATATTTTACTATTAATTAAAACAAACTTAGAACAAACTCAGATGAGCATCAGTAATTTCTCAAACTTCTCATTTCTACTTTGAAAAGGAATCACACAGACCTACAGTATCTAGCTGTCAGTGAATAATAAGAAAAGGGAGAAGTCACTGGGCCAGACTAATCTCTGGTGTACTGGTGATATACCAGTGATGAATATTAGGGTCAAATGTTCACATCGTACAACTGATGTAGGTCCACTGAAGGCAATGGAGCTATGTTGACTTACATCAGTTGAGAATTGGGGCCTTGTAAGTCTTTGTCTGTTGGCGGATTTAATCAAGTGAAGATTATTTGTTGACATATAGAAAACTTTACTGGGTTACTTTTAGAGGGTGACTCCATTCTTTTATCTGTATTCATTTCAGGGACTGTATTAACATGACTTATCAGAACAAAGAGCTCTGTTTTTTAATAATTTCTCTTATTACTATAGAAACAGAAGCAAAACAAACAGAAATTATCTATAATTTCCCATTGCTGAAGTTCACACACATGATTATACTGCTGAAGTAAATCCCTAGGAATACTTGAAAAATTATATAATTATCTCCAAAGTGTGCTAATGGCACTAAAGCAAATGGCTTTTCATCGCATTTGCTACTCATGACCTCTTAGCTGAATAATTCAGGAGAAGGTGATTGTAGACACTTTCAGACTAATGGCTAGGGGTAACTGCTGTGTGATTTGTAGTTATTTCTGGCAATCCCCAACAATTAATTCTCTCGAACAGAGAAAGTGATACCAAATGGAAAGATAGATGGTTAAAGTACTGCTTGGCACTGGGAAAGCATTAGGAGATTAGACTGTGCTTCAATTCAAAGCAGAAAAGAATGACAGCTTTGTGAGGTGGAGCTTAAATATTGCATCTACCTCCAGCACCATGAGAAAGTGAAGTTGACGGAAGAAACACTTTTTTCTGGGTCTGATAAATTCAGCGACCTTCGGGTTGCCTCCTGAAGAAATCTTCAGAGAGGCTGCGTGGTCCAGTACATGGTCGATAGCTTACGTGTCAAGAAAGTTGGGTTCTATTCTAAGCACCTGCCACGGGACTCTGGCAAGTCACTTCACTTCTCTACGCCTCTGTTTTCCTGTCTATGATTTTTCTTTTTGTCTATTGAGATTTTAAGCAGGGACGATCTATCACTATGTGCCTGTACAATATCTAGCACAAGGGGCCCCCCGATATCAGTTGGGGCTTTTAGAGGCTACCACAATACAGACAATAAATGATGAGCATAGTAAATCTTTGACATTGGCAGGCCAGAGCAGGGAGAAATGTGACAAATCATCCTACTGACTTCTATTTTCTTTTTTTACTACAGTGATCCAAATGCTGTGCATACACAACCGTACAGCAAGTTAAGCTGCAGCCAATGAAACTATAGCTACAAGTGTGTCTTTGATCTAGAGGCAAACACACACCTGGTTAGAGCCATGCTAGCCATCTTACATTCTGGCTAATTGGAAAAGCCAATTGAACTGCTTTATGGAGTAACATAGTTCGAAACATTAAGAAGCCACCAAGCCAAGACACTGTACTGAATGACAAGGACTGAGGAAGAACTAATTCATCAGGGAGAATGAGGGGTTTCCCTGAGTGAAAACAAAGGCACTGGGGCATTGATTGGTAGAGTTGTGTGTGCCAGAAGCAAAAAGCAGTGAGTAAGCCAGAAGAAAGCCAGAGTAGCACTGGCAGTGTAGTCCTGGAAGGGTGAAGAGACAGAGCCCCTTGGGACACAGGAAAGCAAGTTTGGGTTTCTGAACTAGGAAACTGCCTCCTGCTTTTTGTTTTTACTGTTTTCAGAGAAACAGGACTTTGTGAGCATACTTTGTAAATAAACATGTTTGAACCAAAGAAACACCCGACTCCTATCACCAATTTCTCCTCCTAATGGAAACAACCCAGCAAGGCCCTAAATATTGGCTAAACTGCTTGAGCCAAGAGGCAATACTTCAGAGTGCTGTATTCACTGATTGAATGTGTAGAACGGACGGTACATTCATTCCTTCTTGCTTAGGTTGTCAGTTGTTCTCTAGCCCCTAACTCATTCTGCACCCTAAAAACTGCAGTATCAACATGAAACTATGACACAACAATTGGATTTCATTCTTCTTATTAATTATTATTGCCTCACAATCAATTCAACAACTCAACCTTTACCCAGCGCTCTGGAGTCCTCTGATCTGGTGATATTTCATGGTGCCAATATAAAGGAGAGCATTCCATTTTGTAGGGCTGTCAGATTAGCACAGGATCTTTGCTGGTTAGTTCTCAATGGAACATTTCATTATAGGAGAGATATACTCCACAAACTGGAAATGCAAAAAATGCTAACTATTGCCATAAATGTGCGTGTGTATATATCTGTCATAGTGTGCGTGTGTATATATCTGTCACTGTAGAGGTGAGATAGCTATAACAGTATAAATTGGTCCTTTCCTTTGGGATATAAAGGACACACCATTCATCTTTGGGTAGCAGGTAGTAGCAGTGTAAACTGATCTACATCAGAGTGTGGGTTGTCCATGCCCACATGAGCCTTGGATCTGTCTGGCCACAGTTGGCAGTATTTGATAAGGGCCCCTGCTCTGGGTACTAGCAACGGGCAACAATGGACCCAGCAGATGATGGCCAAGTTCTCCTAACGGTGGTGAAGGTGGATAAGCCATGACTGTGGATGCAGTGACTGCGTGATGGACAGTGTTTTCTGGTGGCACCACCTAGTGGCTAGAGGGTTAGGCCTCTGTTCACCACACCTCTACTCTTTAACCTGGGCCACTTTCATGCCTACTAGAGGTCTGCCTTTTAAAATGGTTTGATTTGACCCTACGGTCAGATTACCCCTCAGTCTTTTCTGTACCCGGTGTGACAGGTTCTTAGGAAGATATGGGGTTCAACTATTCACCCCCGATGAGTGTCCAGTGGCTGACAGGGGGTTCAAAAGTTATTTACCCTTTCCTTCCTTCATCTTTCAACCAATGGTATGTAGCAGGAGAATTCCTGGCAAGGGGGATACTGTCCCCCTTTTTTGCCTCCCCAGTCCCAAGGAGGAAGAATGAATTGAAGGGGCAACCAACCATGACATACCGGAACAACAGCACCAGGGTTAAAGCCCCCACTATTACTGACTCCAGGAGGACAGGAATGTTCGGCATGCGTAGGACGGGCATGACCCAAACCCAACTTAGGAAAGACACAACACCAAGGACTGCAACTTCCTGGAAGTCCAAACCAGACCATAGAGATGCGTTCCATGTCATCACATAGACTACGTTAACACTCAGGGACACTAGGTACCAAGACAGCTCTTATCTAAGAATTCACCTGTCACAAGTTTGTAATTGCTTGTATCACAGAGGCCCATCTGTGGAAGGAGCAGCCTCTCTCCATCCTGGTTGTCCACACTGAACTCAAAGCACGGCATTTGCTACTGGACAATCTCTAGCACAGATTTTCACCACATAGAACTCCATCTCTCCATGCTTACTCTATGTTCAGTGCCAAAATTATCGTGGACACTTATCTGTCATGGTGGCCTATGCACCAACAGAAGATGCAGAAAAGGGTACATCCTAGTATCAACTAACAGCAAAGATTTTGTCAAGTCCACTATATGACACACTGCGCATGCTCAGAGATTTCAATGCCATGACTATCTGAAATCAAACTGGATATAAAACTGTGATAGGTCCCTTTAGTTGAGGTACTCCAAATGACACGACCACTTGTCGTTTGACATTATGTGATTGAAAATACATTATGAAAGTGTGCTGAACCATGCAGCTGCTGATGACTGTCCAAAGCTACCCACAAACTGCATGGCTGCAGACCCAGAGACAAACACTGATCCTACATCACTCAAGAAAGTATGAAAGGCCATCCAAAAGTTATGGAATTGATACACTGCTGCTTGTATTCCACCCAAGCTACTCAGAGGTGCCTTGTAACCAGTGAGCACTGGCCTGTATCAACAGTTCTTAAAAGTGTGGGCATCAAGCCAGGGCCGCCCAGAGGATTCAGGAGGGCTGGGGCAAAGCAATTTTGGGGGCCCCTTCCATAAAAAAAATTGCAATACTATATTCTCGTGAGGGCCCCTGCAGGGCCCAGGCAAACTGCCCGACTTGCTCCCCCACCACAGGTGGCCCTGGAAAAAATAAACAGGCCGCCCGAAGGGGGGCAAGTGAGGCAATTAGCCCCAGGCCCTGGGCTCCGCAGGGGCGCCCAAGAGAAAGGCTGAGGCTCCCGGCCCGACCTCGCCCCTCTCCCAGAGCCTCAGCGCATCCAGGAGCTTTCCTGAACAGCGGCAGCGTGTCTCCAGCGGGGCCTGAGCTCCACTGTGCTCAGAGCCGCGTGGTAAGGGGGCAGGGCTGCGAGCTCCAGCGAGGCCTGAGCTCCGCCCCGCTCAGAGCCGCATGGTAAGGGGGCAGGGCTGGGAGCTCAGACCCCGCTGGAGCTCACAGCCCCGCCCCCTTACCATGCAGCTCTGAGTGGGGCGGAGCTCAGGCCCCGCTGGAGACACACTGCAGCTGTTCAGGGAAGCTTCTGGATGTGCTGAGGCTCCAGGAGAGGGGTGAGGTCCAGCTGGGAGCCTCAGCCGTTCTCTTGGGGGCCCCTGCGGAGCCCGGGGCCTGGAGCAAATTGCCCCACTTCCCCCCCCCCGGGCAGCCCTGCATCAAGCAAAGTACCATCGGAATGGAAAAACAGCATCATATTGTACAAGCACAAAGGATTTTGCACCTAGTGTAGGAATTACAGGTTGATCTCATCATCATCAGTCCTTGGAAAGGTCTTTGCTCATGTTCTGCTTGGTAGGATATAGCCTCTCCTGAACAGACATCATCATCCATTGCAATCAGGTTTCACTGGTGAGCAGATGACTATGGATGCTGTCCTCACCTACCAGCTTCTAGCTAAGCTGCACTGAGGATTTAACCAACAGCTTCACGTGGCATATATCAACATCAAAGTGGCGTTTGATTCAGTCAACAAGTCAGCACTTTGGGTGGCTGAAAGGACCTGGCATTCTCATGTTACGCTTTCTCATATGGAGCTCATGTGGCTACTTTGTGATTCCTCAATGCACAAAAGCAGTCAAACTTACACCACGGAACAAGCTTTTTAGTTAAATGGCCTTGGAGCACATGAGTTTGGATTCACTTAAGCTTGCTGGCAGGGCACTCGCTTTGCTGCAACTCTGCTGTAGACCAGTAAAAGCCATTATAGCTTTATGACAAAATGATATGAAACATGTGAAGTCTGACCCTGCTAATTATGTTGCATTGAATATCCTGACAGAAGACACAATCAGCACAGTTAATGTCTCTTGCAATCTCTTCTAACCCGTTTTTAAATGCAAAGAACACAGATAAACATTAAGGGCAAACAAGTTATAGTTAAGCCTTGACATCCACATTTAACCCTAGTGTATTGGTAAACAAGTCCAGAGAGTGCCATGTAAAGATAATGAGACTGCTGTCAATGGCACAAAATCACTATAATCACTTAAGATGACATGGAAGGATGGAGCAATCAGCAGAACCTCTGAGCTGATCTTAATAAAAGATCCCGGTGTCTTTAATTATGTGCAAAATAAAAAGGCCACTGAAAGCAGATTTTTCCTCCCTTCAATTGCTTAAAGTAGTGTGAATAAACAACTTATTAGGTCTATTCCACTGAAGAGATTATTTTCTGTGTTTGTGGTTTTAGATAAGAAATTGAAACTCAATATTAGCAAGCTGCAGTTAACACACATATAGGAAGCTAAGGTTTATTTTCTGGACAGAATATTTATCTGAAGTAAAAACACATACACACAATTCAGGAAGCAGTTCTCCTATATTGCTTGATCCTATAAAGCCTGGAGCATCCTCAGCTCCCACTGAAGTTAATGTAAGTAGAGGGAACTTACCACCAAGCAGAACTAGCTCTCAATTGCTGAGTGGCAATTTCATAACGACACCAGGAAGGCTCTTTCTAGACAGATACTGAAGGAGCAATACAATTTCAGTGGTGCCCAAACTGATCATTATTGCTGCAGAGAGTATGTAGCAATTAGAGGGAGCTAGCCAAATTATTCATGGCAAATTACGTGTATTGTGAATTTAAGGTCCCCTCCTCTGCCCGCATTTGAAAGTCATTTGCAACTAATCCTGATTTCCAAGAATGTATTTTGAAGTATTGGCCAGATAATGTTTAGGACCAGTTTTCAGTCTATGGCTTGTCTGAACAGTTTGCTTCAGCTCTTCTCATTGATTAGCCTATTCCCTCCCCTCTCCTCGTTGTATCAGGGAGCGTGACTGCAGGTCTCTACTACCAGCTCCTTGGCTTTATAGAAGCCCTGCTGGTTTCTGCACAGGTGAGCTTCATCCTCAATTAAGCCTCACTGCATCCTAGCTCCCCTCCAGGTGCAGTGTATGGCTAATTAGCCTCTTGTGCTGCTAGTAACCCTGTCAGGGCTAGTGTGGGGTGAAAGCCCCAACACACTGCTGCAAAGAGTTTACAATCTGAAAAGACAAACAGGTATTGTCAAAGCAAAGAGTACTAGGGTAGAGGTTACAGGCAAAGAGATCAAAGTGATGGTTGGAAGGGCGTGATAATTCTATGTATTAACTATTATTATTTACAAGAGACTGTCCCTCTATTTACCCAACTGTCCCTCTATTAAGCCATTGTTACCTGGCTAAATTCTTACAGGTGTTACACTAGGGCAACGTCTACACTATGGGCTAGGGGTGTAATTCCCAGCTCATGTACATAAGCTCATGCTAGCTCTCATCTGAGCACAGGCTTGCCATCCCAAGTGCAAACCATCCTGAATCCCATGGATGCATACTTGGCATGGCTAAGCCATGCTGCTGCTGCTGCTGTCGCCCATGCTACCATGGCTACAGGCTGTAAGGAAAAACAAGAAGAAAGAAAACAAACTGGATCAAGGTAAGCTGCTTCTCCACAAACACTTGGGGTTGTTGAGAGACAACGACAAGACAGGAAGAGGCAGAATAAACAATACTTTTTTTTTCAGAAGACTGTCTGGTCATTATATACACTACTGATCACAGAGTCCCAAAGATGCTAAACACAGTTGGGCCTGCAGGTAAGCACAGATACACAGAGAAAATCATATGATTCCACCCTGAGATAGGGATAGGGCTAAGATCTGAGATGGTGCACTCAGAAATACCAGAAAAGGGACAGAAGGGCAGTTAACCATGCAACTGTGACATATGAACGTTCACATTAGTTGCCTTTTGGATTAACCACGACTAACTAGCACATTTTCAATCACCACTGTCTAGACACTGGGTACTAAGTGGTGTTTAACAGGTGTCTAACAGCATTTTAGCTGAACGTATTTTCTAACACAACTCATTTTCCCAGTGTAGAAAAACTTGAGGTGAATCTTGAAGTGGGTGGACTTGTGAACCCATTCAGGAAGGAATAATCAACAACTGTTGAAAATGGATAGGAGATGGTTGCGGGAGAAGTGGACAAACTTGAGGTGGGTATCACTGGTGGAGTGGGAGAGTTAGGGGTAAAACTGTAAGATGAAGATGGATGGGTAGAGAAGGGCAGAGTTGAGTACAGCCTTGAAGGTGTACACAAAAGGTGATGCAGTGGAGAGAAGGAGGGATGGGCAATAGAGGGAATCAGAGAAAATGGAGATATGATCTCCTTAATGGACCAGGATGTTAGTGGATGCATTGTGTTGTTGCGATTCCCCCTGAGACCTCTTTCTATTTGGTGTCCCAAGAACTTAGTTTGACTTCAGATTTTGTCACTCCGGCATTTTTATTTGGCAAAAACTATGCTGAGTTGATCAGAATGAAATGCAAGGGGTAGGGAGCCAGTACATCACAAATCCAAAGTTGCACAAAAAAACTCTTCCTTAATACACATTTACCCACACACATTGGATTACTACACATTACATCACCTACTTTGGGATTGTCTTGGTTATTTTGTAGGAACAAATCCCTGTACAGCATGTTCTGTCCCTGTATTGTCCATGCACAACCTCCTCTTTACCTCATTTTGTCCTATGTTGTTCATTGTTATCTAGTCCCTTGTAAATGCTTCCCTAAGATGCGCAATCGGTGGAAGAGATAGGTAAACAGGGACTTTCATGAGTCATCCCTATCGAATGAGAACAAGAAGTTAAAGCCATGTGAGAGGATGTCACTGAAAGACCAGGTACAGAAAGAAAAAATGAGGGAAGTTAGTGTCAGAGCACTCTGGGGGCTCCAGGAAAGGCAGGCGAAGGAAAGCTATTGTGTAATATTGTCAAACAGTATATTCCAGGAGGGTAGGGAATTTTATCTCATAAAATAAAAAGTCATTCAGTAATCAAAAAGATTGGAATGAAGAAATGTGATTTTCTGCTAAAATATGCACAACGTTTCTCTCTCTCTCTCCGCTTATAATTTTCTACCATCACATCAGATTCAGTTTCAAAGTCTCCTTTTTCTAATAAATAGAGATCTGTAGAAGTTAGAAATTTGGGGACATCTGTCAAGAACGAACATGCACAATAATCAGGGATAATTTGGGAAAAAAGTGTTTTGATTTTAACTTCTCTTTCATAAGCACTTTGTCTATATTACTAAATTCATTCTATTATACTAAAGAAAACTCTCTTGAAGTGTATCCTTTGTGTTACTTAACCCAACTTTTCAACACTGAAAATATGTGCTTTGGAAAATTGTCTCTGACATCATTATAACATTCAGTTTTCACACATCATATATTTTTCATCTTAATAACAAGATTTGCATCACAGACAATAGCATTTCCTAATATCATACATGTCACAATCATTATTCTTTAAATTCACAAATATAAATCAAGTTATTATTATAGCTTGGATATTACATATATTTTCGTTAAAAAAGGAGACTTCACTAAAGCAAGATTCAGATAGGTTGCTAAAACCTCCACTTCAATAGAGTGCCTAAGAGTCGTGGTAACTAGAGCTGGTTATAAAACAGAAAAGCATTCCATGAACATTTTAACAAAAATGGTGTCCCTGTTTTCCAGTGAAAACTTTTGAAATTTTTCAGCCAGCTATAAAAAAATATAGAAATTTGTTCTTCAGAAAATATGTTTAACAGACAGATGTTTTAGGCCATTTCACATACAAATGCTGATATAATACCTGTATTTTATGCACTCTTGAATATCTTGCCCTAAATAATTAATCTTTTGATGTCACAAATAAACACAATGTGAAATTTAGAGGTCCAAATTTGAGGTTCTTACTCAGGAAAAGTGGAAGATAGCCTGAGTAAAAATTGAGTGAAGACCTCAGGATTTGGCTCTAGAAGAATAAGAGTGACCAGTCAAATCCAAACATATTCTATTCTTTCAACTATTTACAGAATCTCTTCTTTTCTGAACTGGCTCATAGCTAAGAGAAGTATGGGACTGCTGTTGACATAAAAACTCAGCATCAAAGGTCTATTACCTTAACACTCGGCTTCTTGTACAGTGGGAAGCCTATTTAAATCATAATGTAATGCTAACAGAATAGAAAGGCCTATTTGTATATTTGGTTTCTAAAATGAAAGCAGCGGTCTGCCTCTCCTATAATTGCTGTCAGGTTTTAAGCTATCCTCCTTTCAGAACACACATTTTAGTGCAGCTGTGAAAAATTGTTACCAGGCAACGACCAAGTTCTGAGTCCTGCGAATTCAACAATGATTGACATGAAGACTTCTCAACTAGAGCATGTGAGGCTCTTGCTACTACAATGGGAACCACAACAAGGCCTAATATGATGGGGAGGAGTGGTGTGTAATATCAGTGGGGGATCAGAGGCTACAAAGCCTCAAAGAATCCTCTGAACATGAATACTGGCACTTAACATTTCTAACTCGTCTGACTATGAGCTGACCACATAAAAGGCCAGGCATTCATTTATTGTCAAACAGGTTATTTTGTCAGTACTGGGAATGAGGTCCGTGGCTGAGCTAATATGAAGGGAGTTAGAGGACAGTACAAGCAGCAGAGAGTCCTGTGGCACCTTATAGACTAACAGACGTTTTGGAGCATGAGTTTTCGTGGGTGAATACTCCAAAACGTCTGTTAGTCTATACGGTGCCACAGGACTCTTTGCTGCTTTTACAGATCCAGACTAACACGACTACCCCTCTGATAGAGGACAGTACGTTACACACAATTCTTTTTCCACTCATATCAGTGAATCTCAAGTGATCTAGTACAAACAAACCCTCGGTATATCTGGTTTGTCAGGGAAGCTACCTCACTGTAGTTCCAACAGGATATCCCCCATCAGGAGCATGTCCTATGTCTTACCACATTTCTTACGATTGGTACTAGACTCAGTTGTCCCCTCCTGCTTTCAACCGTTATGTCTTAAAGTGGCCTCAAGAAGAATATATGTCTTCTTTCAGTTCTGCCTTGCAGCCGGTGCACTGATGCTCTAGAGCATGGAGACTTACCTAATAAACTACTTCTGAGAGGCAACTTATGAACACTCTATATAGTGCACAGACTTTTCATTATAAATGGGCAGAAAACGGTGAAAAGACGTGGAAGACTAGTCATGATGATATATTTTACGCTAAAAGGAGTGTTTTTAAAATAGGAGCTACAAGGAGTTTAAATCATGTCTATAACAACATGAGTCACAACATGGCTCTATAATAGTTCTCTCTCTCATTCACACTATCTCTTTGTTCACTTGTATGAATGAAAATATATACGGCCTGATTTTCAGAGGTGCTGAGCACTAACAACTCCAGCTAAAATCAATTGGAACCATAGGTACTCAGCAGCACCTCTGAAAATCAGACCCATAAAGTTATAGATGGATATATATATCAATAGTATGTTCCTTAGAAAATATATACCACATAAGGGTCAGTCCCATAGTTTAGTAGAATTATTTCTCAGCATCTCTGGTATGATGTTGGATAAGTCTATGTTTTAGCCTTCAAAAGAGTTTTGACATCTGCGTTTCTGTGTAGATTGCCTTAAGAGATCAAAGTTCATGCATTGTATCATGTTAGTAAGAGATTGTTTTGCCTCAACCATTTTCAAAGTATTGTAGGGGACTTTGCTGGACAACTTCTGATGCTGCCTATTTCTCACTCTAGCTGCCATTGGTGGAAATCAGAAGTAACACAGTTGAAATCAATAAAGTTAAAATGGTGTAAGGGATAGGAGAATCCATCCCTTAGTTTTTATTTCTTTCTCTGTTTGCTGTTTACAGAATGCCTAAAGAAGAAGAGGCTGAAAAGATGTGACTGTTTTGAACTGTTTCCATTACTGCATCATCTTCTACTGGCCTTGCTTTTCAGACTAATGACTTTCAGGGTAATTCTGACTTCAATGCCCTTTACACTTATCATACATGCAGCAGTCTCCACAAGGGAATTATTCTAAGCAGGGGATAATTAAGCATCTTTGCTGATGCTAGTCTTTGACTATGGTAGGAATTCCTATACCAGAAGCCTTATTTTCTGACCACTTTGCATCATTCTTCAATTAGAATTGGGCCCTAAGGTCTTTCAAAAACTCTCTTAAACCCATCTTATTGTCAAGAACTTTTTCTGTATTTCTTTGTCCATCAGACCTCAGCTATTTAGCAAAGTATGTGCCTGTCAACCCACAGCTTTCTCTTGAATGACCAGTCTCCTGCTATTGTTTGATTAGCAATGGGAAGCGGAGACCTGCTGCATAGGGGAGAACAGAGCACTGACTTACTGTAGAAGAAAAGGGAGTATTGCTGCCATTTTGGAAGTCATGGGCTTGACTCTGGAGATGCTATGTGTTTCCTAAAGCCTTACATTCACTGAGGTCTATGGAAATTGAGGGCGCTCAGCTTCTTGGAGAGGTTAATTATACCTCAGAGGATCAGATCCAAGGAGAAGTTATGACCCAATCCATCTCTGAAAAATGGCTGGGGCATAAATCAGGGTACTGAATTGGTTTTAGAGTTCGATCCTGCAAAGTGTGTGCTTTGTTTTATGCACATAAGCAGTCCCAGTGAAGACAAGACCATTACTAACACGCATAAACTTAAGCACATTGTTAAGTGTTTTGCTGGATTGGGCCAGAATGGTCAGCAATTCATAGGATTACATCTCTAAAGTGGTTGGCTTTTTTATGTTTTACATATCAGTTTGTCTATCCCTGACAAATCATTTCTTGATTCTGTTCTGAACTTTCTTTCATCAATTTCACATAATATTTTTGTAGTCTAAAATGACCATTCCGACACCTTTTAACCACTTTTAACATCCAAAGCTGCAGCCCAGGGTAGAGTTTAATGCAACTTCACCGCAAAATCAAGCTCCATATAGGTCTGTGTCAATATCGCAACGTGTTGAAGGGGGTCTGGGAAATAAGTGCATGGCAGCACAATCTCAACCAAACATTTGCAGAGGAGGGAAAAAATATAAAATTGCAACTGGGTGAAAAAATGAGTCAACCACCTTTCGACTTTATCACAACAGAACCTTTCTATCCTGCTCATAAAAAACAAACACAGAAGGGTATGAAGGAAAATCACCCACTAACAGGCTTATATGCTTCATAAACAGATACCTGAGAGAACTGCAGCTCTTCAACCAATCTGCCTATGACTGACAATGAGTTTATTAAATCAAACAAGATGCTCTCGGCACTTGCAAAACAATTTAAAATGAGGAGGAAAAATGGAGGTGAAAGGAACAGAAATACACAAGCCAAAAAGCCCTGTAAAAACTGTTGTTTTTTCCTATTATCTAGCAATTCATTTTGCTTTAAGATAGGAGAATTTTTTTTTGACAGCCTGGCCATTCTTACCCACTAATTGCATCTCATGATAAAATACAATTCTCCGTTAGCCCCTGCCTGCCCCTACCATCCTCAAAAACTGAAATCATTCTGACAGATACAAGAGACATCACCATATTCCTGAGAGAAAACATTGTCTAGACAAACAACAAAATCTTTACTACTAGTGGCTACCCATAAACTTAACATATCAAGGCCCTGATGACACTTTTTAACACACACAAAAATGTGCACACGGAAAAGAGATGTGTGCAACAAATTTACCACAATCAAGCAGCAATAATTACATCTCCTTATTCCACCCCACTAACCACCGCCTTCACTGCAGACACTGCATTTGGAGGAGTTAGCAACAGTGTTGCATCCATGATAAGATGAAGTCAGGGAGCAGAACTATCATAAAGCCATTTATGGAAGCTATTGGAAGAAAAAAGAGCAGAGGCATGGTGCTGGAAAATGCCTTATTATTAAGGTTAAGATTCTATCAAAGGTATTTTTAGTAAAAGTCAGGGACAGGTCATGGGAAATAAACAAAAGTTCACAGAAGCCCATGACCTGTTCCTGACTCATACTAAAAATAGCCTGGGCACTGGGGGTGGGGGTCAGGAGGAGACAAATAGAGTGCTGTTGCGGCTTGCAGCTGCTCCAGCCCTGTTGCTCCTGTGGCAGGGGCTGACCACTGCTGCTCCAGCCTCAGGAGTACTGGCCCAACCCTGGTCACTGCTCTGTCGGGCCCAGGAGCTGCTACTCTGGCAGCCCCAGGGCTGGCCACTGGTTAGCTGTTCTGGCAGGCCCGGGGCTGGCTACCAGCCATTGCACCGGTGGCCTGGGGATTGCTGCTTTTGCTCTGGAAGTACTGGGGCTGACTCCCTGCAGCTGATCCAACCCCAGCCACGGCTCCAGCCCCAGGGGTACTCACCCAACCCCAGCCACTGCTTCAGCCCATGGAATCTTGGACCTCCGTGACAGATCCGTATCCTTACTGATTGTCTAACAAGGAGCCCTTCAGTGACAGGGATATCACTGAAATGACAGGGCATAGGACCACATATATCAGTGTGAAGGCAGCTCAACAATATCATACTCCTGCTGTAACAAGGAGTCGGTTTCAGTAATACACATGGGCATTGGCACTCCCTAAGTGTCTACTGCAGCATGTGATAGACATTGCACAATCGCTGTCAGAACGCCCTTTATAAAACTTAGATTCATAGATTCCAAGGTCAGAAGGAACCACTGCGATCATCTAGTTTGACCTCCTGTATGACACAGGCCAAAGAACTTCCCCAAATAGCTCCTAGAGTAGAGCTTTTAGGAAAACACCCAATGTTGATTTACAAATTGTCATTGATGAACTGTGCCACATCCCAAGATGGCTTAGGCACTGTGCCACATTTCTCAATCATGTGTCATGGAGGGTCTTATTGTGGTCCAGTCACACCCGTACAAATTAGTACCCAATGGCAATGGTCAGTTTTGGACATCACCTTGTAATCCACCCTCGCTGGTGTGGCAAGATCCCATGTGCCAGTGCCGACCAGTGTATGATATACTTTAATGCGGTGTTAGCTTGCTTTAAATTGAAACATGAGGTTTCAGGAAAGAGAGAAGCTTAAGAATATCCTCTCTCCCCTCAAAAGACAATCATCAACACGATCTGCCCCACCCCTTGGAAGTAGTAGCAAATTCCTTTCTGGTAGCGGCTGACTGCACAAGAATCTAAACACTTTTTAAATATTCATTTTTTTCACTTTCAATGAGGATTATAATAGTTAAATTGGTTTGGCTTTTAAATTGGTTTGTTTTTACACCTCTAGCTCCCTTAACTGGTCCTTATCCAACTGATAAAAGTTGGCAATGTCTTCGATAAATAGATTGAAAAAGACTATATTTAAATCATCATAGTGTAAATGGGAGATGTGTCATCATAGCCTGAGTTTTGCCCAGATGCTAGTACAAATACATAAAATAAAGTGGTAGCAACGTGAACATATAGTCCAACATATGGCAGCTTGTTCAAAACTGCCTGTCATCAGCTTCCAATGAAATAATCCCACCACATGATATATTTTTCAGGAGAAGTATGTTAAATGCATGGTCACGACACACATTTGTCAAAACAAGGAAACATTTTGTCTGGATTACAGCAAGGAAATAACTTGCTGAAGCACCATCTGAAGCAGAAGGTTCCAGCTGAAACTACTGTACATTCATTATATGCATGAACAACTCCCAGAACAACAAAAATTAGCGCATGACTATACAGGCAAATATAAAACAGATTTTGTACTTCCATTCACTGGAACCTGAGAGTGTCTTTTCAAAATCGTCTCTTGGGAATTTGGCACCAATGATGCATCCTTAAGTCAGTACTTCAAGATACCAGGTATCTTACAGGAGCAAACATCAACTTCATGTTGGAAAACAAAGAAGCTGTTGTCAGGGCAATATCACAATGCATATCATGCATAAACTCCATAGCAAGTGAAAAGTAGGACAGAGATAAAGGTTAATTCCCATATTAAACAGAGATGGACCAATCTCCTATATCTTCTGTCCACATTGAGAGTAATAATAGTTGGATGAATTTGGTCCATTGCAAACATTCAATTTGTGGCATTCTTTTGAATTATTTCTGCTATAGAAAGTGAAAGGAGCTTCCTGGAGAAAAAGATATTGTAACACTGAATGACACTTTATATTTGTGGCACACAACTGGCACTTAGTTATTTTAAATTATCACATTACAGCATGTAATGGCAGAATGAGCCAAGATGATAAAACACCAGCTTCCAGTTACAAATTTGCAGACCTATTCTGTACATCTATTTTTAGGTATTAGAATTGTTATCAGCTCTTATACCATTACCAGGAGAAATAACATGACAGACCAACAATTCAGTGAAAAGACTTATACCAGCGTGTCATGCTCTGACTGTCAAAATCAGACAGTTTGTTGGTATTCAAATGATTGGCAAACTGAATGGCCTGAATGTAACTCAAAAAGGAAAAATGAAACCACATATCCTTAATAACCAGAAGAAAGACACTGGAAAGATTTTGTAAGGAAAGTAAGATAGACCATGTCATCTACTGCTCATTCACTTCTTTCACTCTGAAGTGGACACCTTACATTCATAATCTTAGTTCATTCCCAGTAGAATATATTAATATCATGTACACTTATGCTGAGTGTAGAATAACTATAAGTTATTAATAATGAGTCAGCAACAGGAAAGGAATAATCATTGTATGTTAAATCATGACCGTGAAGCAAAACCCCTTTACTCTTCTATAAAGCAAGTAGTGGTTAGCTATGCCAATGACGCTCATACAACTGAGTTTAATTTTCAGGCCCCAGGTAGATGCAAATTTGCTCCCGCGCATGTACACATCCAGATACCTCTGTGCAAATTTCTATTTCTTTACACACAGTTAGTTAGGTGAGCATTAGTCATGTGTGAGCACAGACTGGGGACTTGCGTGCACACATCTGGACATGCATGCACAAAATACGTGGATATTTGCAGATGATGATGAGGGGTTGAAAAATCAGGTCCTATATGTCACTTTCTTAAAAAAATATAATCTGGTAATTGATTCTTTACTAAGAGACAACTTTTCCTATATGTTACTCTGCAGTGAGTACAGTGGCGATTGAATGGGAAAGAAGTATGTTGACATCAGTAGGAAACATGTAAATTTACCTGCAAGTATGAAGAAGCCTATGACTCAGCTGGACCACAAACATTAAAAGCAGAAGAACCCTTGAGAAACAAAGGTCTCCTCCTATCCAAATATCCATCACACCCAAACAATGAAAGCAAACATCGCCACCTCCATAGAAAATACCAGATTTTCAAATAGATCCTTATATGCACTCTCCCTTTAGTATTTGAGCACCTCATAACCTTTACTGTATTCATCCTCACAACATGCATGTGAGGTAGGGCAGTGCTATTATTCCCATTTTATAGATGGTGAACTAAGGCACCATGGCTATGTCTACATTGCAATTAAACATCCATTCCTGGCCTGTGTCAGCTGGTGTGGGCTCATGGGGCTCGGTCTACAGGGCTGTTTAATTGAGGTGTAGATGTTTGGAATTGGGATGGAGCACAGGATTCAGGAGAGCCTGGGCTCCCTCCCAAGTCCAAATATTTTCATTTCAATTAAACAGCCCTGTAGACTAGGCTAGCTGACACAGGCCAGCCACAGGTATTTACTTGCAGTGTCAACATGCCCAGAGAGACCGAGTGACTTGTCCAAGGTGACACAAAAAGCTTGTTGCAGAGCAGGGAATTGAATCGTCTTCTCCTGAGTCCCAAGCTAATGCCTTAACCATTAGACCACCTTCTTTTCAAAATGTCAGCATTTCTTCTCTTCTTCAAGGAAGGATATCATTAAGAGAGGAAAAAAGGAAGGAGGCATCAGAGTATCACAATATACAGAAAAAGCAGAAGTGCAAGCATATACAAAGGTCAGTGCAATATAAAGCAAGAAAATAATATAAATGGCTTTTAATAAAAGCAATGCTCAATTACTCAACAGGTAGAGGGAGAAAAAATATTTTAAATATTATATTAAAAGGGGAAAGCAGATTAGCCTTCTTTTATAAAAATAAATCAAACATCATTACTCGTTCCCAAGAAGGAGGTTTGGAAGAAGTAAAGGAATGTGGTATGGTAAGCTCCTTTGTTGTATGTAAGCCTAGGAACAGGAAAGAATTAAAGACATCACATTGTCATTTGAAAAGGCGATTCTATTCTCTTCAGGATCTAACACAGCACCCCACCACTGTAGTATCTCAGCATATTCAACTTTCCACTCCCAACCATGAGAAGCCTATGAAATATATATAGTTAGTTTTTATCCTTATGCAAATGCTAACAGGTTAAGAAATCACTTTGTGGGAAAGTAAGGTTGCAGATGGGAGTTCTGCACATGGATCTGGAACTGGTGAGGTTTGTGGTCAATCTTATTTGCTCCAGGAATGAATTCCACAGTCCTAATCCATGCACTATTTGAAGCCCCAGATTCACCCAGGTAGTTAAGCATATGCCAAACTTTAAGCATATGATTAGTCTCACTGAAACTTGAGCTTTGTTCCCCACCCCTGTCAGCTTTACTTTTGATGTTCAAAGTTCCAATATTGCCAAAGTGCGGCGCTCTCGGGTGTGGTCAAGGCACCAAACACTGAGGCAGTCATGTAGACATCCATGGTCCAGAGGACGGCTTTGGAAAGAAGGATTGAAATGTGCCCCGTGGGAGCTAGTGGACTGAGCAGCACTATGAAGCGACATGCACATGGTAATTTGTATTGCTGAGGCGATGAGCTTCCCACATTCAGCACCATTTCTTTTCCAAGGATGGGCTCTATATATGTGATCATTTCCAATCAGAATACTTGCATGCAACACACACTACTTGTAGACCATGTGTGTGCACCCATTGGGGGATGGAGGGGGTGTCTATTTTCTTGGGAAGTTATCCTGATGTGAATGCCGCCTTGTCCCTCCAGGTGATACTTCCTGGAATGGTGTTGACACATGAGGAGCATAGAGAGCTGATGCTTAAAGTTTCCCCGCTTTGTACCACCTCTAGAGTAGTTAATCCCAGCTGTTGCGTGTATCTGTGGGATGGCTGGTACATGCCTTGAGGAAAATGTGAGCACTATAGAAATTAGCTACTTGGCCAGTCTCCAAGTTTCCCCTCCAGCAAATATTTTCAGTTTGCTTCATTATTCTTCTGCAGCTATCTCCTCTGCTATAACTTAATTCATGTGGAAGGGTTTAGGTTTGTCATTGTGTTAGATGACTAAAATTAAAACCTTTTGCAGCTGATGATGTTTTCACCATTGTGTGTTAACCAAATACATACTGTGGCTGAATGTCAAGGGGGGGGAAAAACACATGTACCTGTTTTCTCATGCTTCAGAAAAGAAAAAAAACCAAAAAACTGGAAGCACTTTTCTTCCCTCTGAATTTATGAAAAGAACAAAATCCCACAGGAACTAAGGGAATCATTACTGCTTAGCTAGGAGCTTACATTGGTAAACTAGGTGAAATCTTTTTTCTTATCGAGTTTTAATTTAGATGTTAAACCAGCTTGCAATGCATTTTGGATTCTCCAAATGTACATTTAAAATGGGTATGACACAGTGAAAAAATCTGCTTAGAAATAATCTGCATGTAAGGCTTCATTGTTTGAAGAAGATTTTTTTTCCAAGTGGTATTCAGAATAGGTGTACCCATGAGAGAAACTGTGTTCATCATCTAAATGACTGTAATTAATTGGGGAGGCGGGGAATAACTGAAGGTGATTACTAGGAAACACATGGGAAGTGAGATAGACTATTACCTTTTGTTCCAATTAGAGAAAGTATTACATTTCCCTGTCCAAATAACCTTAGTTAATATACATTGATCAATCATTGCTCCACATATATGCACTATTTATCAGTTTATCAACACCCCGGATTTTAGTCCCAACAATTCTGACATGTTCTCAATAAATATTATAATAGAGAAAGGACAAAAAGAAAATGGGGAGATCCATCTTTCAATGACTACTACCATCTTAGCAGATCAATTCATGTCATAATGTCCTTATCATTCTGGAAACAGAAATCCTATTATGGCAATCAAGCTCTAGTATTTAAGTTGTTAATTTAGATCAGTCACGACAGACCCAGGATATTTCAGGTTGCTGCCGGAAGTAAGAAAACAAAATTTGGCCGGAATAATTGTTAAACTCATTTTCTATGTCAAGCAGAAAATTCTGCATGGTATGTGGATCTGGGACACATCCTCACATCTTTGGGTGAGTGACTAGATTCTAATCTTGTTGCACTGGTGAAAATCCAAAGTAATTCCACTGACACCACCAGTGTTACTTCTGATTGACATGACTGTAATTGGGAAAATAATCTGACCCTATTTGTTTTATGTATTAGGAACACAGGAATTATCATACCACACTGGACCAAAGGTCAATTTGTAGGCACCACCAGTATCCACTACCATAGTGTATAAATATGGGATAAGCTACCCAAAGGGTAAGTTTTTGCCTAACTCCAGGAAGATAATTGGCTTGTGCTCTGAAGCATATACATTTATATTCCTTGTAATTTTAAAATTCTGTCTAATGTAACTGTGGATGTTTTCATTTTACCCTAATAATCTAATTCTTTCTGAAATCACATTAAACTCTTGGTCTCAATTATACGTGGCAGGAATTACACACACACACACACACACACACTCTCTCTCTCTCTCTCTCTATCTCTCTCTCTCTCTCTCTCTCTCTCTCGACTTACAGGATATTTTTTATTTGAGGATCTCAAAGCACTTGCCAAAACATTAATTTTCACAATACCCTGGTGAGACAGAAATTTTTTAGATGAGCAAGCTGACACACACAGGGGTGAAATGGTATGGTCAAAGTAACACAGCAAGTGTAGAGTCAAGCCCTCAGTCATCTCATTTTCTAGTACCATCCTCTAAATATTAGATCTCACTTTGTATTTCGTGGTGGGGCAAATGAAACACTTCCTATGCAGCTGATATAATTATGTGCTTTTTTAAATTGGTTAGAGTAAATATTGATAATTTGCGCCTGATACGTATATGGCCAATATTACTAGTCATCTTATCCAATGCAGAATAGTATCTAGTCATTAAAAACTAGTTTACTTATGATTTTCATGCAACTTACAAAATTATTATGTAGAAGACTGGAGACTTGAGGACAGCCAGTTTATAAAAAAAGAACAATGTATAGATTGTGTGTTCATGGAACAAACAATAAAATTTGATATGGGCATCTTTTAGCTCATCCGTGGATTGGAATTTATGTGGGGCATCTTTCAGGAAAGCACCGTTACTGTGTTTTGTTTTTGTCTGCATTACTGCAGCAACATCTTTGGCATGGGGCAGAATTGTCATGTCAGATAAACTCCAGCTGTCCTTTGTACCTGTCATTTGCTTCATGTTCAAGTGTGTGTGTATCTGTGAAGGTGGTGGTGAGGGTGGGGCACAGATGGAGACAAAGGAAGGAGGAACTGGGTAGAATAGCAGGCCTGGCCTTACCATGAGGCGAACTGAGGTGGCCGCCTCAGGTGCCAGACTGTGGGGGGGCACCACTAGGACCCAGAGTGTAGAAAATTGTGTCTGCTACTGGTGCATATGTATTCTCTCTGCTCTAGATGCACAGAGATGGTGGTGTGCTGTGCTGGGGGCAGAGAGGCTTCCCCATACCAGCACTGTGTGGGGCTTGGGCACATGCCTGGCTCTGCTCCTCCTGGCCAGTGCCCCAGGCCAGAGGGTCTTGGGCTTTCCTAGGGCTCCAGCCCAACCAGAGGCAGGGGGGAAGGAAGGAGCCTGCCAGCCAGGCTGTTGGCAAGCTGAGTGCTCTGACCAGGGGCTAATTCCCTGCCCAGCACTGAGAGTGGGACATGCCCCACCAAGGGAGATATGGAGGAGCAGCGGGGCTAGGGGGGATGAAGGGGCAAAGCAGGGAGAGGACAGCGAGAGGAGGAACACAAAGGGCAGATGGGTGGGCAGCAGAGGCAACATGTAATTGGTCACCGTCTCATCAACCACTGCGGCTTGCAGTGTGCAGCCAGAACCAGGACCCTGCTGGTCGAGAGCTGGCACGCAGTCGGGCTATGCGGATGTGCCAGCAGGGTGAACAGCTGTCCCATGTGCTGCATCTTCTCCCCACCACTAGCCTTGCACACCTACCCCTGCATCAGCCACTGGACACTCCCCCCCACCCCCCGCTCATGCTGGATGGCTGGCAAGCAGAGATTCAGCCAGTAGCAGGACCCGCTACTGGGAGACAGGAAACAGGGTAATTTGCCTGTTCTTAAGAAAAGGTTGGGACACCTGCAGGAGGACTTTAATACAGCAATGTCCTTTTAAAAATGAATCCCCCTAAACTAAGGGAAAGAGAATAAGGAAACAGGGCACCAATAGGAGGCTTGAGTGAGACTTGTCATTTGCTCTTTGATGAGCATATGCACTCTGATGAGTGCATTTGATTTACATATACTTATAAATGTCCTCAATGTACAGGCTCTTTTAAGGTGAGCCTGTATGACAGCTGGCTTGCTGTCATTTAGCACTGGAAAGAGTCCCCTCTTGAGTAATGACATCAAGGCATGCATGATAGAATCCACCTGATGTCATCAAGCATGACTTTCTGCCATGGGGCTAAAAATGGTGGTAGTCTATTCAGAGAGAAGGGCAGAGTACATTTCAGGAGCAGACCTAGTTGTCTCCTGAATCAGGATAGATCCTCCTTGGGCACATGCACTTTGTGGAAAACAAAATCCTCAACTTTTTACATCCATAAGTATTGTGAGTTAATTAACGTAAAATAAATTCAGTATCTTCCACTGTTGTTTGCAGTGTTGTAGCTGTGTTGCTCCCAGGATATTAGGGAGACAAAGTGGGTGAAGTAACATCTTTTATTGAACCAACTTCTTTTGGTGAGAGAGACAAGCTTTCATGCTTACAGAGAGCTCATCCTCAGGTCTGGGAAAGGTAATCTTTCACAGCTAAATACAAGATGGAACAGATAAGGAGTTAATACATCCAGCAAGAGACCATTCAAGGCAAACTGGGCAGTTAACACCTCTTTGGTTGTAGGATAAAGGAGGGTGTGTAAGTTACAGATTGCTGTACTTAGCCATATTGCCAATGCTTTTATTAAATCCATTGTTTTTGGCGTCTAGCGGAATTATGAATTTAAATTCCTACACTCCTTTTTTGAGGGAGTGGTGCAGGTTTCCTTTGAGAATGAGCAGGGAGAAGTCAGATGTGGAGTAATTGCTCTGTGAAAAGTGCTCACCTGTGGGCAATATGATGTTTTTGTCTTTTATCATTTATTCTGTGTGTGTTCATCCGAGAGCTTAGTGATTGTCTCGTTTTACCCACATAAATTGTTATTGGGGCATTTAGTGCACTGGATGAGGTACACCACATGCTGTGTTAGGCATGCGTAGGACCCGCAGATCTTGAAAGGTTTGTTGTAGAGGGTGTTGATCATGTCTGCAGGTTTTGCCTCTGTTGTTACGGCAAGGCAGGTGCCACTTTGAGCTGGTGTGTCCTGGTCTGTGAGCTTGCTTCTAATGATGAGTTTGATGAGGTTGTGGGGTTGTTTGAAGGCCAGAAGAAAAGGGTCAGGAAAGATTTCTTTCAGGATGAAAGAATGGGTTGTAATTGTTTAATGATACCCTATATGGGTTCCATGGAAGTCACTGGAAAAGCTCCCAGTGACTTCAGGGCCACGCTTCATGCTCTGGCATCAAAGGTACATTTGGTTTGCCTTGTACTTTTCTAATGTCCCCTTAAAAGTTTGAAAATACAAATGTCTCACCCACTTTAAATGGACAAATACTGATTTTATTACCCTTGGAGCTTGTTAAACATGGCCTTTTTCTTTTGTTTTTTTTTTTTTGCTTGTTTGATGGTGTCCTTGATGGTTCCAGAAGGAAGAGCTCAGCATGCTTTCTCTGTGTGCATGTGCATATGCTCCTATATGAACCCCGGATAGAGTATTTTATTTGAAACAGTTTATGATCTAAGTATATATATTTGCCATGGCTTTCCAGTGATGGTTGGTGCAATTTCTTTGTAACTGATTTTAGATCCATTCTCCAGCCAGATTTTAATAATTGTAAATCAGGAGGTAGGGAGAGACAGGTTTGTGCCTATTAGTAGGTTGCCATGACCACTGGAACTTTGTAGAAAAAATAAATATAAAGAACGAGAATGATACATTGAAAACATGCTAAGAATTGGACCTGTATTAACTGAAAATGTGGGATTAGAATGTGATTTGAGACGGCCTCAGCAAGGTATGCTGCATAAATTACACCACCCGTTGTACCTCAGACACTCAGCCCTGAGTGACAATTCCTTCCCCAGTTTCTCCTTGTTTTCGGAAGGGGAAATTTGCTCCTGGCCTATACCAGCAGAGAATTATGATACACACTGCTGCTGGTTTCGCTGCACTTGCCAGTGAATGGGAGGGGCAGAGGTAAGGCTTTACCCTTCCCAGACCAACTATCCTTGGGGGAGGAGTTAGCAAGCGTGCAGCACCTGCTTACTCCTGTGCACAGGGTTTGGGTAGCCTGAACAGGAGTTTATGGGGAGTTTCTTACTCATATAATCCAAGTGATAATCTAGCCCTGAAAAGGTACCTAATCTAATGGATTTTTTCTAAAACCAGGATATTAACCCACTGTTAGTCCAGAAAAAAGTGTTTTACAAATGAGCTCTCACTCCCCAGTCAGTATGAAGAATTATTTTTCATTACTGTCTTTTCTTTACTTTCGGATAGCAATGGGTATAAGGTCCACACACAATCCAGTGCATCTCTATCACAGATAATGGAACAAGTAGCTCAAATTCTGTCATTTCTATGCACTTCTTATCACTGGTTCTGCAGCTGGTGTTTCTTTGAAAGTTTGCTCGCCTTTGTTCAAGTTTTTAAACCAGTGAACATTCTCTGCAGTCATATTTCGGTACATATTTGGGTCTTCTTAATCTTGACAAATCCTTGGTCCATGATTTAATGCCCATAGATTCACCCCACTTTTCAGAGGTTTAGAATATACTGCATGTGGCATTTGGCCTCTTGGGAAATTTTAAATTGTCTCCTAGTCTTTAGATATGAGAAATATGTCCTGTACTCTCTAGTATATTCTTGTTGTTTAAACTGCATAGTCCTATAATGGAGATTTTCTTTTAAAAAGCCCAATATGAAAGATTATGTCTTGGAAAATAATCTGAACAATTAGGTCTGATATTTTTCTTTCAAAAAGAGGGTTCCTTTGCTTTTGGTTGATTTCTGAAAACTGAGGCCCAAGATTTTCAAACATTCAAATATACAATATTTAAAGCAGCAGCCTGAATCTTTTCTGATTATGCCATCAATTGATCTTCCCCTCATACTTAATGAGATTGATATTGTAGGCTAACAGCCAGATCATCTGTGAAATTATGACCATGAGAATCATCATGTGTGGCTATGACACAGACATTTTATGTTGTGGCAAAAATGGATGTCCTTTTTATTGCAAAGGAAAGCAGTGTGTTGTGTTCCTATGAGATTTCTATTCCTTTTGACAGTACAGAGCAGGCTAATCTGTAGAAGAGGCAGTGAACACCTGCTGTGGGCCATTCTGTGCAGTGTTGGGTCATGGCTTCCTGTAGTTGCAAGAGCAGTCTCAATGAGCTGAATACTTTGTGGGTTCCCTGGGAATGAAGAGATGAATCTGGGATACCAACCATTCCTAGTCTGGGAGAGTTTAAGCAAGGCAGAGGAATGTAACACAACCACCCACATCTCACAACAATGACAATAAACCATTCCACTGCAGTATTTTTTTCATCTCTCCAAGTATGTCCATGTTTATTTTTCAGTAGCTCCATAAAATCCATGAATGTCTGAATCCTTCCATTTTGCGTTTCACTAAAATATCCAGGTCAATTACTGAATGTTTAAGCTAATTGTAGGACAGGTGCTGTGTTTCTATGGAATTCCATTAAAGCTCACTGCAGGTATGCTAAAACTTTGCAACTTTGGGTACGTCCAGACTATCTGCAGAATCGCCGGGTAGCAATTGATCTATCGGGTATTGATATATCACGTCTCATCTAGACACAATATATCGATCCCCCAACGTGCTCCCATCGACTCCAGAACTCCGTCAGGTCAAGTGGTGGAAGCGGAGTCGACAGGGGAGCTGCAGCCATCAATCCCGCGCTGTGAGGATGGGAGGTAAGTCAATCTAAAATACGTCTACTTCACCTATGGTAGCCTTGTTGCTGAAGTTGCATATCTTACATTGCCCCCCACTGCCCCTCAGTGTAGACCAGGGCTTTGTATAGTAAGATTGTTTCTGAGACTGACACATCAGTTAAAAAATAGACACTGTAAGCCATGGAAAGGTTTCTTCAGCAAAAAATAAGTTTTGGCAGCTCTGAGGATTTAAAGCACAACAGGTTTCCATAGCTCAGCAGGGAGTCTGGCCTTGACTGAGACACCCTTTACCAACCTTACAGAACATTGTGATTAGCTCTGTATCCTTGATGCCATCCCTGAGATTCTGATTAGAAGGGTTTGCACCTCTCTGCTAGCAGAAAGATAATCTTCTGGTTAAAACACCAAGGTCGGCTTCAGCAGATTAGGTGCGAACTCTGCAGTAAACCCAGGTGTGGGCCTCAACAGCGTCTCAACAGACTATTGTCCCCTTTTGACAGAGAACTCTTCAAAGTCGCAGAGGAAGTATGTGGCAGACCTTGGACCTGAACCCTTATCTGTTGAGGGCCCAGGAGGGTATTTTTGTCCCGGATAAAGAGGTAATCTGAAAGGAAATTAATTCTGACCAAGTAAGAGGCACAATAAAATAAAGTGAAGTCTTGGTGGGTAAGCGCAGCACATGTGTGTCTCTTCTGACAGTCTGCACTAAACTGAACACAAGAGATATGAAGACAGCAAAGTTCTTAAAGATCTGCAGGCGCTGTACACAGAATAAAAAAGTTTTACCTTTTACATAGCTCAAGAGCTACCTAGGGAACTCAGGACACTGCAGAATTGGACTGGAGCTCTTTACATTAAAGGACCATTGAAAAAACTGAACTGTTATGCACTGTCGTGGGCAATTGAATCCTGCCTACTGATATGTTAACTTTATCCTTATTATCAAGCACCTTTGCCATCGACTAGTGCTGCTTCCCAAGCTGCTTCTGTGCTGCCATCTCTAAGATGAATCTTTGGGCTCAGTAAAAGTCATTACATAAACTTAATATAGAAAAAGCCAATAAGTTTTCTTTCACAACTTTTCAAATATCCCCAGTTAAAGTTAAACATCAAACTTCACAGGCTGCAAAGAGCCCCGGGCTTGCACAGCTACATCTGTGTCTATGGGAGGAAGGAATTGTTTCTTGAGAAAGGATAATGGAATCTGTAGTGACACAGAGGCATGAATAGGAGTGGATTAGAATGCCCAACATGGAGCAAGAGCACTTTTACATTTTTACAGCTTGCTCCTCAGGATGTTTCTCTTTCTGCACTGGTATGAACAGCGTATGAAATACAGAAGTTGAAAAGAAAATACACAGACACTCTATAAAAGGGGGGAAAAATCCCTTGATGCAGTGTTCTACTTATAAGTCTCCACCAAATTCAAACAATGAGCCAGCAAAGCATGTCAAAAGACAATTCTTGGGGCTTTTTCATGTACCATCCTTTCCACTAACAAAATTACAGTGATGACAAGACTGGACTGCGCACAGCTCTCCAAGGGAAATCCAGTCTCCTCTCTTTAAGATGTCAATGGAGTCATAGAAGGAACAGTCTAGTCTGACCTCCTGTACACCACAGGCCACCAACAAAACCCAGCATCCACACACTAAACCCAACAATGGAAATGAGACCAAAGTAAATGAGACCCTGAGCATGTGAGCAAGAACCAGCCAGCCAGGCACCCGAGACATAGAGAATGCTTGGTGCCATGTCAGAGTCTTGGCTCACTCACTCAGTGTCCCTCCCTGCTGAAGATAAAAGGAAATAAAAATCCCTCCCAGAATATGTTGGGGGAACAAAAAATCCCTTCCTGACCCCTGCAGGTGGCTGGCTGAAATCCTGAAGCATGAGCTATAGGAACACGGGAGACAGACCAGAAGTGAGCTCTCAAACTGCCAAGTCCTGCCCCAGACCATCACAAGCAACTCCATTATACACTTGAACTAATAAATTTGTCCATCTCTCTCTCAACATGAATTAAATTGTTGGGAGGTTGTTCCAGAACCTTGCCCCTCTGATGGTTAAGAACTTTTGTTGGGTAAAATCTGTTTCTGATCTGTTTTATGTAATGTCCATCCTGGATTTGAAAAAGGACAGCTAAGCCTCCATCTTGGACTCCCTTCTCCTCAGATGATTTAGTACCCTTTCAGCCTTTTTCAAATCAAGGATGGGAAAGGTCAGGGCAGTTAGAGTCATGTGACAGCCATAATCTGCCTAGCACCTGCAGATTATTTAGTGAGTGGCATGCCTGTCACTCAGGGCTGTCCATCTGAGTGGCAGCCAGTGTCCCATACAGTTCAGCTAGCTGCCAGGAGCCCCAGAGAGAACAGGACTCATAAGAGTTTGGATTCTTGGTCTCTATTAACATACTTGCACTCAACTGCTACACACCATTAGTGAGCACTACGAGGTCAAGCAGAGACTGCGTAGGCAAGCACTGAAGACCTACCTGCGGGAGAAGATCTGCCCAAGAGAGAGAAGACCTGCCCAGAGGGCCTGTCCAGAGGGAGAAGAATACCCAGTTCCTGAGTTCCTCTTTGGTGTCCAGCGCAGCTGATTTTCACCACTATCCCTGTCAGTATCCTGAGTTTTTGTCATTATGTCCCTGTCTTCAGGATATGATATTGTAATACCCACTGTGGTTTTCCTCTGTTTTACACCCTGAGGTCAAGGTGGTTTAAGGGCTCTGAGCTTCATGCTCTGATAACTGTTAACAACCAAGTGTGTCTTCCTTATGTTGTATATTGTCTGAGGGGAGTCTTTGTCTAGTTTACTGACTAGTGGCATAATAAATATGTGTATGTTACATCTTATTCTGCCTCTGTCTTACGAAATCACCCGAGGATAGATGCGGGAGGGGGTGGGATCTGCAGACAGCCCATCTTCTGATCTGTGTAGACCAGTGTTTCCCAAACTTGGGACACCGCTTGTTTAGGGAAAGCCCCTAGGGGGCCGGGACCGCTTGTTTACCTGCCACGTCCACAGGTTTGGCCAATCGCAGCTCCCACTGGCTGCAGTTCGCTGCTCCAGGCCAGTGGGAGCTGCTGGAAGCGGCGGCCAGTACCTCCCAGCTCCCATTGGCCTGGAGCAGCGAACCGCGGCCAGTGGGAGCTGCGATTGGCCGAACCTGCGGACGCAGCAGGTAAACAAACCAGCCCGCCAGGGGCTTTCCCTAAACAAGCAGTGTCCCAAATTTGGGAAACACCTGTGTAGACCATAGTTAAAATGTTTTGGGCTAAAACTCTCTTCTAATTTCCAGACTGAATTTGTTGATAGCCAGTTTATATCCATTTGTTACACTGTCCTTTATCTTAGTCCCTCGTATTTACCCCCCTAATGCATCTATACAGAGCAATCATATCCCCTCTCAGCCTTCTTTTTGCAAGACTAAACACCACAAGCTCTTCCAGTCTCCTCTCATAAGAGAGGCCCTCTGGTCCCTGATCATCCTAGCAGCTAGTCTCTGGACTTGTTCCAGTTTAAATTAATCTTTGTTGTACATGACCAGAATGTACACAGTATTCCAAATGATGTCTTACCAATGCCTTATATAATGGCATTAATACTTTTCTCTCTCTACTGGAAATGCTTTACCTAATACAGCCTAGGAGCGCATTTGTGAATACAAGTGAGTATTAAAATATTCAACATAAACCAAACAGAAGAATCTTGCATAGGTAAAGGCATAGGAGCATATAGTCTTCTTGTAGTCCTCTGTCTCAGCCATAAATGCATATATTGCAGCCCCTTTAATTATTTAATCTGCAAAGAATAGATCCTGCACTCCCTTACTCATGAATAGAGTGCCACTAAAATGAGCTTGCAAAGATTAACTTGCATAAGGAAATGTTTGCAGGATCATGACCCTAGATAGCACTGTTAGGATCACTGGACTACCAAAGACTGTGCTATGATGAGGTTAAGAGTTACCAAAATGGCTGGAGTTACGTTACCCTGGAAATGACTGCTGACCTTCCTGTTTCCTTCCATCAATGTTTGCAACATAGAATTGTGTGAGAAAGCAGCTTGCAAGCTCTCAGTGGGTTGCTTGAATTTCATCAACATGTTCTTCAATATAGTTGGATATTGTCTTTGCTGATTATTGTTTACATCTTGTTTGGAGGGTCTGGCCAGAATATAACAGTGCTCAATTCCAGCTTCAAAGATATCCTTTATAATCCTTTCGAGTACTTCAGTTAGCACACACAGACACACAGCCCTACTTCAGCTTTCACATACCTTCCTGATATAGGAATCAAATTCATAAAATACTTCTATGTCTAGCCTACTAATATCACTCATTCCCCACATGGGAAATTCACTAGCAAGAGAGCATTATCATTTCGTTTGACTTAGTGCTACACAGCCTTATTTGGTAGAAATAGGACACGTGTAGTGTTTTCAGATATGCCTTGAAATATCTGAGCAAGACATTAGAGATATCATTTCTTGTCGTACCTATTTCAGCTTTCCAAGTGTCTAATTTTCAGCTGAGCTCCTGCAACTTTCACTGAAATCAACAAGAAATTCAGATTCTTAGCCCCTCTGAAAATGAGGTCCTAAGAGTACCATTATTTACTGAGTTCTTACTTCCCTGACACACAAACTCATTCCCTACCTGGCACAAAAAAGGATTGCTTCTATCACCCTCTTTAGTATGATGCAGGAGATTACGTTAGCCCCTTCTGCAAGTTGGTTGTGGCGTATATGGATGTGCAATAATATACGTACAACATCTTTAGGTCAAATTCTCCTCGCACCAGAGCTATGCAGGGCCAGCATACTGTTTAAAGCCCATTTCAGCAAAGCATTTAAGCACATGCTTAAGTTCAAGGAGATGAATAATCTCATTGACTTCAATGCAGCCATGAAGAAATATTGACTTCAGAGGGGCTACTCGTGTTTAAAGTTAAGCACATGCTTATTGGCTTTGCTGGACTGGGGCCTACAAGAACAAATGGAAACTGGCTTATTTTATGCTGTTGTTTTATTTACAGTGCAGGGGTGACATGTATTACCAGTTGTTTGAATTTGTCCCCCATACTGTAGCTTTCTATTTCTTTTCTACTCCTCCCTCCTCCATTTATATCTTGTTCCCTGTACATTGCCTGACTTGTTCTTAGCTATTGAGCCCCTTCTTCCCAAAGTCATCTAAACACAAAACTGCCTCAGGAATTTCTACTGATATTATAGCTCCTGAACTCAGCTTCTAGCACCCTCCAAATCCTCACCTCTCCCTCCCCCTCTTACCCCACACCTTCATGCAACCTAATTTCTGCTCACACAGACTCTAATCTTCACTACACTGTATCACCCTCAAGTTGCACGCTGATTGGCTCTACACTTGCACCCTAGGTGATGGCCGGCGAAGCTTTGTATCATAAGCTCCCCTCCTTTTTGGCTCTCCATAGAAGGTGTGCTCTGATCTGAAGGAAAAATAATTTAGTCCAGAGCAGAACAGAAACCTTCTGCAGTCTTCTGTACTATGGGAGGCTGGAGATGGCTGACCAGTGCCTCAAATCTGTATGCACTTGACGAAAGAGGTTCCACAAATTAGAATACATGAACACCAGCACGTGGATAGAACAAGAACATGAGAGAAGAAAGAAGCATTTCTAACCTGCAGCATTTCTGCAGACCAATGAAACTATGCTAATGTAATGGTGATAAACACCTGCTGTAGAAAAAGCTGGGTAAACATAATGTAATCTTAAAATCTGTTTTGCTTGAATCTGATCCAGTTGAGTAGGGAAGATGGTGCCCAGACAATAAAGGAATATATGGATTAGTCACACACTTTGTTCATGCTATGCCTCTGTTCAGTTAAACTTGCCCTTCCTGACCTGCCTTCAAGATGTGTTATCATATTTTCTCTGAGTATTATTTTGGGAAAAAAACAAGACAAGCAATTCCTTTTTTATTGATTTCTTCTGTCAGGTTTCTTGATGCAGAAGTGTATTTTACGATCAAACCACATTCTTTCCTTTTAGTAGAAAACAAATCGGGCATCTTTAGATTTTCCTTTTTAAAAACAATGTGTTACATGAAATAAAGGTGCTGGGAGGGCGGTGGGGGGAGAAGGGATTGTTTCAAATTATTTAAAAGTTCATCCTCCATATATTTCCTATTCCATTATTTTCAATCTACCATGAAATCACTTGCACTAGCGGTTACAGTTTATTCCTGCTCAGTAGCTGGAAGAGATGGATACCAATTCCTATATACAATTGCTACCTCCTAATTACCAATTAAATTCAATATAGTCTTATGTTATTATACACTCATAAGACAACTGAAATTCTGCCAGAGTACAAACTAGGGCACTGTATTCTTTTGATAATTTACTACTAGTAATCTACACATGAACTACATCTACTTTATGTAAATCACCGGGGATGTTTCCCCCATGAGAAGCAAATCATATCTATTTATATTAACTGACAAAAAATACTTAAAATTCCCATCCTGTACTTGGAGACATGTGCACACATTGCAATATATCTTACTCAAACTCAGGAATTGTGTACCCATGCCAAAGCACTGAAGGGAGGAGGAGAAAGACATGTAGTTAAGAAAAAGCTTAACTACAAAAACAGGTGTAGCACATATGTGCAGCCATCTTTGTCTGAAGAAAGGACTTCTATTCCTCCTGGGAGAATTTCTGTGGAAAGTTATTTAAAAGGGGAAAAGAAAAAGAAAATCTGCTCTTCCTTTTACAGCTGACCATCTGTATTGTATTAAGTGCAAGAGCCGTTGACAATAGGCTGCTGTTGATCTGTAGGGTACATTTATAAAGTAAAGAGATTATTTGAAAAAATATACTATCTTCCGTTGAAGGCTCAAATCTGAATTCCCTGTGAGGGAAGGATCAGGTCCAGCTTTTGAACTGGTTGAGATTTAAGTCTGAATTCTGCAGAATATGGAGCCAAACTTTCATTCAGTAAGGGCTGAGGGTCAAAGGCAGAAACGTAAGTGCTACTGTATACAGGCATTCTCTGAACAATGATTGTGATTGTGTATGCATTTCAGGTGACTGCATGAACAAATGACTAGTGGGGTGCAGATATAGTAGCAGTGTTATATATGGAACTTAGGCCTCTCTAAATGAAAATTTGCCCCACAGTATATATATTCTCATGCCTTTTTTATATGGTGGGCAGCCTGGAAAATATCAGCATGCTATGGGTTAAGTGCCCTTAAAATATTATTGCAGGGTTGTATCGAAACCTAGGAACTGCCATTTGGATCAGCCCAGATCCTTGTAGTTTAGCATCTGACCTGCAGCTTGAGCTGCTTCAGAGGAAGATGTAAGAACCCCTCAATAAGGACATCTGAGATAATCTGCCCCCCCACCCCATGTCTCATTCTGATCTGTAATAGAGACTGGCTTAAACCATAAATCACAAGGTTTAATAATCCCTCCAAAAATTATTATTGTCATTAATTATAATAACTTTTGATATTTTTGATCTCCATATAAATATTCAATCCCTTTAAAGGTATAGGTAAACAGCAGTCTTTTGAGAGGATTTCAAATCCATTGAGTTCTTAGACAAAGAGATGACTCTGCCTTATGAAGGAAGAAACTCAAAGAAAAAGCTTCAGAGGAGAAGCTGAGTTGGCAATTTGGAATAAAGAAAGGATATATTCTGCTGCCTTTAGTGCAATTAAAAATAGTTCCAATATTATACGCTGTCATCTCTGAAGTACGAGCAAAAGACTGGAAGGGAATTTGCCACGTACATTACCCAGCTTATGTGGCTGTTTCACGTACAGATTTGCCGGTCAGCTAGTGGCTGAGTTTTATAATGAGGAATTAGCCCACAAGGACTCAAGCAATATTCTCAACAATGTTACTGATTTTTATAGTGTGCTTTTTAATGGGACAAATATTGATGTTACCCAGAATAAGTCTTTCTTGGACTCCATCTAGTTCCCTGGAGTTTTAGCAATGGAGTCTATAGCTCTATTTCTTTAATTTCACAGGACAAGCTCACGAAGCAATTGCCTCTTTAAATTACCAAAGGTCTCTAGGGATGGACAGCCACATAGCAGAATTTAAAGGAAAAAAAAGAGAGGTCTTCTACTAAAAACTTTAATGTAAAATGCATTAAATCATTATTTGATTTCATTTTAAATGGCCCTTTAAGAAGAATCCTGGGAAGCAGTTTTGGAGGAACATGGGTGAAACAATCAGGAACTCGAAAGCTGGATTTTTTACTTAATAGCAATTGTTGAATGGTGTAAAAAGCATTGCTCAGCAGCTTGACGTTGGTTGTGCCTCTCTTACAATTAAGAAGAAATATGAGCCATGAAGTGTGGGCTTCATGCTTCTCATTCTAAACAGAGAGACATGGATTCTCTGCAACAAATATCTGGGGAAAAGAAGCTTTGGTGTCAAAAACTGAGCAGCTAATCAATATGCAATGCAAAGTGGCTAGAAGTACTCTAAAACTCTGCACATCAGCACCTATGAAAATTGAGCCTCCAGGCTCTCAGTTTTCCCATCTGTAAAAGGAGTGTAAAATTCCTGACCTCAACGGCAGATGTTGGGTGCTCAACAGTTGCAAAAATTAGGCCTCACTTAGGCATTTTAAACCTTGCACCCCTCATCTAAACAGCTCCCAAGCCTCAGTACTAGCAGCTTTCTATCTGTGCTATGGTAAGGAACGCTCACTATATAATTACTCTCTAAATAGCTCATGAAGTTGGGCTGGTTTGGATATTTTTCTAGCTTTAAATTTTTTATTTTATGCCTCATTGACTGCACAGAAGGAAATAGAGAAGCCGACAGTTTTCATAGCTTTTTCTTTTTATAAACATATACAGCAGAAAAGACATGAAATATTTTCCCTAGATTCTCCATCACAAATTTAATACAATCCATTTTTTCACCCTAGACTAAGACTCAGTTTGCTAAAGAATTCCCACCATGGGTACTTTGTTGGCTCCTCTGTTTAATTCTAGGATTTTAGAATGCTTTTAGGTTTTAACAAAACATTATGCCTTTTTCAAGAGCCAGGGCGTTTATTTCTATATCTCAACCTGGGTCCAACTAGAAAGCAGCAGTTCTGCAAATAATTGGCTCAGGCCTGCTCACTTCTGTGACCTCAGGAATTAAGCCTGATGTTTTTATCCTCTGGATGAAATGGCTGGTATGAGATGAAGTAGGGAAGGCTGATGGAATTAGTTTGGATAAAAGGGTAGGTGAAATCATCATATACCCCCTCCAGTTCATACATGCCAAATGATCCCCTCTTCTGGATGTGTCTCATTGGGATGTAATGGCCTGTGTATTGAATTCATGTGAGGTAGGTAAAAAATAAATCATCATATAAACCTCACACACAATGTTGGGACTAGAACTCTAGTCCTTCAACCCCAAAACCAGATGCCTCTGCCACTTGCACTTGAGGAGGATTCCTCCATTTGCTGGTAGTCCCATGAGTGGTCTGTGGCCCCTGCACATTACTCTTGGGATCATGCAATTGACTGTAATCCAGTCATGTATTACTCTCTGGGCTCAAAATGCAAGAGCAATTTGCTGGAGTGGGGCATTATGCCTATAAGGAGATCAACTGACTTCAATGGAGCATCACAGGGACGTAAGCATCACAGGGACACAAAGGACACCCAAGCAGTCAAACCTCATGAGTCAAAATCATGAGATTGGCTTAAAAATCATGGTGCCTGAAAAAAAGTTCTTTTGAGTTCTTGTTTTAATTGTCTTCTAGTTTCTAAGTTGTTAGGGTGCACTCAAGCATTCCTCTGCAACTATGAGCTGTAGGAAACTTTTTTTTTTTTAATGAAAGCTGAGATTCTCCCATATTCACATGGCTGTGGGAGTTTTAAGGAAAAAACACCAAATATCATGTGACTTGCAACAGAATTATGAGCATGGACAACACTGGGGTTAGCCTGCACAAATCCCCTTGCCAGTACACTACTCCTGCAGCACATCTGCACTGTTATCCTTTGGTCATTGGGTTTAAGTCGCCATGCTTCCTGCTTCTTCTAGCAGCCTGCGATAGTGTTGGTGAAGAACATGGTAAAGATTAATTTCCAGTGTCCAGATTGTAGCACCTAGAAGTCCCAGTTGCGCTCCAGGAACCTATTGTGCTAGGCACTGTACAGACGCAGAACAAAAAGCTGGTCTGTGCCCTGATGAGCTTACAGATCAGTCCAAACCATGACATTGACTGGTATTCTGAGCTAGCTTTTGTTCTAGCTAATAATCAAAGCAGGATACATGTCTGGGTTTGGATTTTGGTTTGGGCCCATCTCTAATATTTTTGTGCTTCGCAGACATTTTTGTACTTATTGGCATGGAAGGACGAATTGTGGCCCTTGGTGCTACTGGCTTTGCATTCTCTTGTCTGATCACTATTCCTTGCTATATGAACATGCTCCTTGCCAGTATTCAAAAGATGTAAGTCTTCCTGAGGAAGGTGTGTTTCCTCTTCTTGTGTTGTATAACATCAAGTAGTCCGACAGCCTTCAATAGCTACTAAATTCTAGATCAGTCAGTCACATACTTAAACTTTTTCTCTAAAGTAAATGATGCAAAATTACTGAAGAATGATGGCATTAACCGCAGAGACAAGATGAAAGGAAAAATAAGTGATGCCTCCAGAATTAACAGCTCACTCATCAACTTCCTGAACAGCTGCTCTCCTGCATCCTCCTTCAGCTAGCACCCAAGCCACAAAGGACAGACCCAGATCTGTGCATTCTCAAAGCTCCATGGTATTCAGATCAGGGATTGTGTGTTGGGGGCTTCCCAGGAAGACTCAACACTGCAATAAGATTCCCTACTTTTGCACTGCACAGTCACACAGCGTGACATACGAGAGATATCACAAAGATAACCTGGAAGTGAATTCATATCAACTGTTGCAGGTATGTTGCCACAGCATCTGGAGGAGATCAATCGTCTCACTCTCTTCCAGTTAGCTGTGGATTGCTATCAAGCTGTGCTGTCACAGTACAGATGCCAGTGGTACGCTTTCAAAACAATTTCAAGTTAACCTGGAAGCTACTTGACCTACCCTCCAACCAAATTATTCTTTGGAGACAATTAAGATCCAGATCACTATTGACTGGCAAAGGGAGGGTTCAACCCCTTGAACATTTTTTTTTAAGTTAAAAACAAGCCAAATGCAAACTGAGGTTAATACAATATGTACAAGAAGAAATAGAAAGAGATTAGAAGTGATGTGTGTGCCAAGAGGCCTTCTGCAGGCAGTGGAAACAAGCGAACAAGGTTAACATGTTTGATTTTTTGACCCCTGAAGAGCCGGGAGAAGTCCTCATAGCAGCAAGGTCAATTCTAATCTTATTTCCTTATTTCCCACAGAAATTTCATTACCTTCCTCCCCATTTTTAAATTTCACAGAAGAAACGGTTTTGTTGAAGCAGAAACCAATTTTGTTTCCAGAAACTTCTGCATTTCAGCATCAGTTAAATATCATTTTAAATAATTAATATGAGACAGATACAGGAGCAATGACTCCTTTTAAACAATAGCCACCTGCAGCAAACTGTTTAAGGAACCACAATCTTTTCTTGTCCTGAATAGCTGCTGCCTCGCTCATGCAGACGTTAACATGTTGCACACAAAAAATCGTGTAATTATCAAGCACTTTCTCTATTTCTGTTTTCATTATTGCTGATTACCAGAAATTACTGGGCAAATAAGAGCTTTCTCCTTTATAATCAACCTATTTCTCCTCCAGCTGATTCCTTTGATGATACACCAGAGTCTGGATTATTGTTTCTATGGAGCTTATTTTAGCAGGGGATGGGGTGAGGGAGACGAGAGGGAATATGTGAGAGGTATTAGACTGTTTGAGTTACCAGTGTTACCAGCTTTCAGAATTTTACCACATGCTTTGTGCCATTTTTGGTGTTTTCCTTCGAGCCCCAGTGCCTGGAAAGTTATGATCAGGTTAAAATCTCAGCTTTTGTTTAAAAATTAAAAAAGCAAGTTTCTCACCCTCATGGTTGCAGAGAAAACTTGAAAATGTGACCCAAGTGCAGGCTAAAGGCTCAGACACAAGAAATCAAATAAAAAGACCACAACATTTTTTTTTTTTAAATCTCATGAGCTCTAAACCAATCACAACCTTTTGAGGGCCTGACTATTGATTTCTGAATGCTTGAAATTGGCAATATTGAATTACCATGGTAGCTGACTGCAGTTTGGGAGGCCCTCTGCTGACTTAGTCTTAGTTCCCATGAAAGGCAAGAAAATGCTTCTCTTGCCTTCTTTGAACCAGCACCAGGATTCCAGGAGGAGGAGCAGTAACCTAGAAAATAGTCCTCTGTTTCAGGGCTCCAGCCAATGATTAGGTTAAGGTATAATATGCACCCCCTCCAACTATCTAAAAATAACATCTGCCACCACAGGCATGCCCCTCCTGGCACAACTGCAGGTTCTTGCTCAACTGTGCTAAAACTAATTGCGTATGCACTTCATTGCTAGTTGATGGGTTTTCAGCTCACTATATGCGTGGGTGAGGTCTAACATGGAAAAGTGACACTTTCTTACTCAACACATCCACCTCCTGTGCGAGTCACAGCTGCTCATTCTACTGACCAAAGCCAGCATTCAGTCTTGTTCCTAGTACTCTTCCCAAGAACAAGTTGCAGATAACCTTGGTTTGTGTACAATAAACAATGTTGTCCAGCAAAATTCTGAGCTACTATGATAAAAGATTCAGGAAAAATGCTCAAGCCCTCTATAGAAATTCCCAGTGAAAATTCCCAGGAAGGAAAACCTGAGGAGCAGCAGCTGCTAGCAGTGCTGTGGGCTGAGGGCCAGCCAATCCCTCTGCTTTCTCACTTCTTCCATGGTGCCAGGACATTAGAGGCGCAGATCCAGTGCAAGCTCTCCATGCCCAGAAGCAACAGGGGCTTTATAGTCTCGGGTGCCTTGATAATGTCAGGAGCTCTGGACTCGATGAGCTGTTCTGGTGGGGTCGTTTCTTAAGTGTAGGCAAGGTGGGTAATCAACTGTGGGTGAGGTAGGCAGGGCCTGGCAGCACCTTCACAGCCCTGGACTATAGTGACATCTGAACATAAATACCCCAGCTGATCAACGGACTTTCTACCCTTCTTGCACTTGGCACTGTCCAGGGCTTCTCCTACTCCTGACACAACAGCACAAAGAAATCCCGGGCTCCCGATGGCTTCCCAGACCCCATTTAACGGCAGGTGTTTGTGAACTACATGAATGCAAAAGAGGAGGAAGTGATCGTTTTTTGGTCTTGCTCATGTATCTCACCCTTCAGAGTGGGCAAAATTATTTGCTTTTCAAAACAGAGAAAAAAGAAATACTATTTCAGGCTGAGACTTTGCATTTTAAGTTCTAGCCTGGAGCAAATTATTAAGGCTGAGTTACTGTCTAAATCCCTGGAAATAGGGGTTTATAGTGAAAACACTGACAGATCCACAACTATAGCCATGCAAATACAGCAGATAAAAAATGTATAAATGATAGTGTGATTTAATAGCTTAAAGAGTTTTTAAGGGAGGAAAAAAGGCTGCTTTATTTTGACAGTGCAAAATGTCAGAGCAGAATCCTGTGGATGCAGCAGTGTCTGGCTCTATACTTCTTGGAGATTATTTGACAAGAACAATTTCAATGTTCTATTTAATGTGCTTACGACAAATTTAAGTGATGAATTGATGCCTGAGACACCATGTGACTAGAATTAGGAGAACAAATTCCCTTGTTATGGGAGCAACTAGAGGCCACTTCAGTGCTGATAGGCATACTAAAAGTTAGATAAAGGAAACCTAAGAAGAATATTATGTCAGTGGAAGAGAAAATGGAAACTATATATTTATTAAGCTTTAATATCACCCCGGTTATACTTTGAAGTACCTCATAGCCAATAACTCCTTGAAGTCTCCAGTTACAAGAAAAGGATCAGAGCCGTTTTGGAAAAGTTGTTCTGCTGAAAAAAGCAAACGTTACTATACAATTTCAGATGTCGCTCATAGTCAAATGTGCTATTATTCTGTAAGCTCCTCTAATGGGGAGTGGAACCGAGCAAGCCATTCAGCAAAAATGAGCCTTCTCTTAATAAAGGGGAATGCAGCCAGACATCACTCAGACAGATCTAGGAAACCTAAGATTATCTCCCTTTTCATACTCAGTAAATAGCTAGTCACTCAGCACAATCTATACTCAGGGAGCTTGGATCTTGCCAACCTTTCATACATGTAATTTAGGCACGCGTAAGGGATGCAAGACTGGGCCACATTTGAGAACCCTGACGAACATTCTTTAAAGCACAATAATTAAAGGGAAAAAGTCATGTGGAATGAATGTAGCCTGAAATAAGTCAGCTTCCAAGGATTTTCTCTACCAACACCTTTTAACTGAGGCTGCTAGTTTATCAGTTGCACTGAACATGTCATGACCTCGTTGGTGGGTTGAGAGGGGAGACTGAAATTGGAGACCTCTTGATCCCATAGGATAAGCTTGAGCTAAAGGACTGCATCTATTTGATGGGAACAGTAGATTGCTCAGGCAGGCCAGCCACTAGACAGAGACAAAAACCTATTCCTGTATTCGACTGCATTATAAAAGGATGAGGACCTGAACAAACACAGGTATAGCCATAGGTTATTTTCCCTCAAAAGTGTTTCAAAATGCAGTTTGAAAGAAAGAAGAAGATGGCAATTATCTGAACCGGGTCCTCCCTAGACTGATGCAGGTACTTTGCTGAAAGTTACACAGCACATCTGCCCTAACATGTTTTCCTCACTATCCCCATTATGAGCCACAACACTGAAACAAGCATGTGAAACAAGATATGATTCAGGATAATGTGCAGTATCCCTGGGATTTAGAAGTTCTTACATCATAGGGCCAGATTCAGCATAGACTGAGCCTAATTTCTATAAATAGCTAGCTAGCTAGACGGGGGAGCAATAGCTCAGTGCTAAACCCTGGGTTGTAAGTTCAATCCTTGAGAGGGCCACGTAGGGATCTGGAGCAAAAATTGGTCCTGCTAGTGAAGGCAGGAGGCTGAACTCAATGACCTTTTAAGGTCCCTTCCAGTTCTAGGAGATTGGTATGTCTCCAATAATTAATTTAACTTCTGGCTAGCATATAGCCTGCAGGGAGAAGAAATTGGTGTAAATGTGTTGCATCTCCCCATCACCTTACTCCTCAATAAGGGGAGGACAGAAGTATCTCATACTCCCTAAAAAGTGGGCAATGTTGGCCTGAAAGGGAACTGAGAAGGCAGCTACCGTTTGCACTACTTCAGCACATCCCATCAGCAGTCTCAAATGGTGTGGCTCCAGAGTCACTCCAGGTGTAAACTTGAGCTACTTCTGTCATAGCATAATTTCCAGATCTGAACCTTAAAGTCCAAAATATGAGTACTAGCATGAATTTCCCTAAGGTTAATTACCAGCTTAGATCTGATATGCTGCCACCAATCAGGACTTAGGTAGAGCACCTGATAGACTCTGGTTTCCCCCAAAACCTTCCCTGGGAACCCCAAGTCCCAGTTTCCCTGAGTCTCACAACAAAGGGGAATAAACCATTCCCCTTCCCCCTCCTTTCTTCCTCCCAGCTCTTCCCACTCTGGGTACACTAGGAGAGATAGACAGATTCAAGCTCCATGAATCTAAACAAAGGGATTCCCCCTTCACCCTTCCTCCTTCCCCTCACCCAGGGGCAATACAGATTCAAGCTCCGTGAATCTAACACAAAGAGGAAATTTATCCTTCCCTTCTCCCCACCAATTCCCTGGTGAGTACAGACTCAATTCCCTTGAGCCTCAACTGGGGAAAAAATCAAACAGGTCTTAAAAAGCAAAACTTTTAATAAAAACAAGGGAAAAAAAAGTACAAGTTATCTTTGTAATTTAGAGGGTAAATATTACAGGGTCTTTCAGCTTATAGACAATAGAAAGAAAGCTTTCTCCAGCAGAAAAACAATTTAAAATACTTTCACCCAAATACACATTAAAACTCTACCAGCCAGATACACAGTTGCAAATACAGAAAAACAATTAAAAAGGCTAAACTGTCTTTCTACTTTTGTACTTACAAAATTGGAACAGAAGATTAGAGAGCCTGTAGGTATGTGTGGTCACTCTCAGAGCCTAGAGAGAACAAAGCAAAACCCAAAACTACAAACAAAGGCTTCCCTCCACTGAGATTTGAAAGTATCTTGTTTCCTGATTGGTCCCCTGGTCAGGTGTTTTTTTTGGTTCCCTGTTTGTTAACCCTTTACAGGTAAAAGAGACATTAACCCCTAACTATCTGTTTATGACAACTTCACCAGCACAAAATTCCACAGAATGGCATCAGAAGCAAAAGTGCCTGTTCTCTGGGGCAGTGAATCCCTCTGGGGGAAATCAGACTGACCAATCAGTGTAATTCAATTCCCACTTTGGCCAGTTTGGCTCTTGGAATCTAGAGATGGGATAGATCTATTGAGGAATTGCACCTCCACTGTATATTTAATAATCTAAGTCTTCCCTTTAGTGTCCAAAATGATTGGGCTTTCACTGATTCCTGTGGATTCCACCAGTCCCCAGGGTAATACATCTGACTGACAGAAAGCTTTGCTCTTGAACTTTTTCATTCTTCATACAAACCCTGGACTCCTAGTTATAACCCCCTTTATTATGCTAAATACAGAGGTGGCAAGAATCCCTTAAAATGTTTTGTTGAAACTGGCTCTTTAAGCTCTCCATACTTTTTATTTTTAACCAGCTGCTCTTTGCAAATATTCTGTGTTTGTATCCTTGACCTTTCCCTTTTTCCTAACTCATCTCTAATTTTGCCGTACATCAGAGGTTTGCAAACTTGCACCATGGTTTCCCTTCTGACAATAAAAATTACTACATGACCCAAGAAGGGGGGACTGAAGCCTGACCCCACCCCAGCCCTGCCACCCTGTGCTGGGGTGGGTGGAGGGGGTGGGGGAGGCAAAGCTGGGGCTGGAGGCATGTAACTTTAGCGCCCCTTCCCAGAGGCTTTGGCCCTGGGCAGTGGAGCTTGGACTTTGGCCTCAGCCCTAGACCCAGCAAGTCTAAAACCAGCCTTGGTGACCCCATTAAAATGGGGTGCTGACCCACAGTTTGAGAGCCCCTGCTGTACACAATAAATGCTTTTGATCACCTCAGGATATATATTTAAGACTGAGAGAGAGACCTGCAGATCTCTTATTGTTTCCATTCATCTCAAGAACAAGTAAAGAAAACACCCTTATTTAGGCCATATCTTTTGTGACATGATGGGGGAGGTAACTAATAAAAAATCGTGATTCACATTACTACTCTATTCTGTCTGAAGAACACACTTCACTCTGCAGACAAAAGCAACAGTACTTGGTTACATAGTGATTACAGGTAGCCTCCCGTTACCCTGATATCACACTGTATCATCAGGTCTGAAATTACTGCCTCCAGTGGAGGTCACAAACTTTTGCCTAGCATGGATGCTCAAAATGGCCCACAATTTCAAGCTGCAGTGGGGAAAGAAAGATGGTGCTTTAGTTAAAGCGTTGGAGTGGGACTCTCGAAGAGAGCTGAGTGGGAAATGATTGAATAGGAAATGAGATGGACATTCCTGAGATATCAAAAAGGTTTTCTTATTCCACATTAGGATGAAACTGAAACCTTTCAAAATTTGGCATGAAAATCAAGCCCAACACCCACCCCTGAATAGGCAAGTGGTTAAAGAAGTCTCTTAGGATGTATAGACCTAGGTTCAAGTCCCTGTATCATCCATCTTCCAGGAGACTGCCCCAAACCTTGGGCTGCAGTGTTAGTCTTGTTCTAGTCCAGTGAACCTTTAATTATTTATACAAAATGGAATAGCCCCAGCAGGAGAGATTGTCTGGTCATGGGGGTCCTCACTGGGATAGGGGAGTCCTAGGTTCAAGTCTGTATTCAAAGGCAGCCTCTCCTCTCATATCATGGACCTGAGAAATCTTTCCCAATGGAAGCTTAATTGAAACAGATATAGTCCTACAAAAACTTATCTGCATTTACCAACAACAAACATTTGGTCAAAAAATTCCTGATCAGCTCTGCTTAGGACATCTGGGCTCAATCCCTAGCTCTTTCAGGGTGGTCCTGGATAAATTACTTTATCACCCTATGCCTCAGTTTGTCCATTTGTAAAATGGAAATGATACTTCCTTTGTACCTCTTGTACAATATGTGTGCAGTTGCAAGAGCATACATATAGTTAGATAGGGGACATCTCCAAAATGCATATGCAATATTGCAGGGGCAAATTAGCAGTGGACTCATCAGTACAGCTTCTTTCTTAAAATCAGACCCTGTAAGTTAAAAAATGAGCGTGATAACAAAATACTGTTTTGTTAGTGTTTATGGTCTCAAGTGCCTTCTCAGTCCTGGAACATCTCTAATCTTTGTATATTCATAAATGAAAGGTTGTTAGATGGCACGAAGCAGATTGTATATGCTTCACTAAGGACAGATATTCTTTTTAGAATATGAAAAGTCCTCATTCCCATATGAAACTGTATGATATGCTTCACAGGAAATGCCTGAATTCAGAGATATCAAGGGTTGGCTTGTTATGCTAACACTTACATAATTCAGGGATTAAACCAAATAAATGCAGATGAAGTGCATTTTTTTCACATTTTCCATATTCAGGGTTCATTTTAGTGGAAAAGTTAAGCCAGACAATAAGGAGAAAATCAATGCTAATGCGGTGATTTCTCTCTCTCCTTCTCTCTCTCTCGGTCAAGGAATAACTAAATTTTCTTTTTCGAAAATTTAGCCAGGAGCCCTGTGAAATCAGAACAAATAAATTTAGCTAGGAGCCCTGAAATCATATATGCTGGAGGACTTCTTGCAGATCTATATTGCTCTGAGAGTTGATGGCGTGGCCTATTTTCCTTCGTAAAGAACTCTGTTCGGCTCAGGGCACTTGGATCAGAGAGAGAGTCTAACCACATTCTATGGGGATATGCATCAGGTTTAGAAGTTTGCTTATGCTGTTTGTTTTCAGCTACGGGCAACCCCTGATTGCACTGTTAGGTGATGACTCCAGATCCCAAATTTAAGTCACAATTAAACTCCTGTGTGCCAGCTGTGTTCCCATGTAAGTATCTCACTGCTGATCCATTAGCAGAAAATATCAGATGGACAAGGAGGAGGCGATCCATTGGAGAGAAAGTCTACAACATAATGAACCAAATACGGACCAAATCCAGCTTTTTTCTCTGAAGTCAATGGGGCAGGAAGGATGTTATTGAAAGGAGAATTTGGCTGGTTTCTCCAGCTCTTGTTTTCCTTTGTTTCACCCTTTGTTGTCTGTTGAGTTCCTCTAGCTCCCATAAATATTTAGGGCCAAATTTTACTTGCCTTGAAGTCAACAGTTTTCTCCCCATAAACAAGGCAAGTGGGATTTGGCTTTATTATATTCTAAAAATCTTCTTTCCCTGTGTTTGTTAAATCACACAGTGGAATTCTCTCTTCCCGGAATGAGCCAATTAATCTAGGGCATATTATAAGAAGGGGCCATGTGGTTCCCTGAAAAATATTGGTTGTTTGCAATAATTTGGATGTGGGCAAGTAGCCAAAGGACTGCTCACAAACATATGGTTATTTAGTTCCACTACTCAAGCTCTAATACAGCCTGTTTGCTACATTACTTTGCAACTGTAACAAGCTTTAAAAAGAAAAAGGACCACAAATGCACAAAACAATTAATGGGAATGGCCAAAAGCAGTGCTCAGGCACACAAAATCACTGACTGATTGAAAAACTCTCCTTCACTTTCACTCAACAAATCCCCAAAGATCGACTCAAGCTTAATCTGCTGTAGCATGTCTGACTCCTTTGTTTAGCCAAATCTGAAATGGCATCTTTTCAGTGTGACACGTCAGCTGAAATAGTGTAACTATTGCTTAGAGAAAGCTACAATGTGGGTTTAATTTTGAAGGCTGAGAGAAGCATGTGTGTGTGTACATGTGTGGGTGAAAGCAATAGGAGACACAGTGAACTCAATGTAAGCTGACTATTTGTCACCATCCTCATGCTGGTTCTGGTATGACGGCCTCACTTCACAGACCCAGAAGATCCCCCCTTTGTGATTTTTAAGAAAGTGGAGGTGGGCCCTACTGAAATATCCAGTTATTGAGAGGGCCAGACTTTAATGACTCAAGGAGTCTGGGAGTGGGATACAGTCCAGGGGTTTCATTGATTTACAGAGGGTTCCCCTCCTTGTAACTTCACCTAAAGAGCTATCTGAGATGCAAATAAGGAAGACTCATCTGAAAACCATGGAAAAGTGTTCTTTTAAAAAAGGTGGGCAGAAGAAAAAAAATGGGTGAAAAGATTTTTTTTTTTAGATGACAATCTCAGATACGTCTCTGAACTCTTGTACACTTATGTGAACTGAATTACTAGACTTATTAAAATGCTTCCATCACCAGTTGCAGCTCATATTTTCTTTCAGAAGTGTGTGATCACCCAAGGATTCCATTCTCTGTGATATACCATTTCTTAGCTTCCCTGGCATACTCTAGACAATGGTCATAAAACAGCTTTAGAGCAAACAGGATCCTCTTCCTTTGCCCCCACTCTCTGTGGTTGATCTGCCCTTGCAAAGCATATACTCTCCTTTCATCTGGAAGAAGCCAGTATTCCCCAAGGATATTTTAGTCTTAGTGGGATAGACAGCTAGGTTCTGCCTATATCAAAGTAGCACTAACCTGTGGGCCAAATAACAAAGTCTTTATCTGGTGTTTACTGCACAAAACTCCCATTGATATCAATAGTTCTTTTGAATAAGGACTTCAACCCTTTATGTGGTGCAATATTTAGCTGCAACAGTGTGAGTTAAGACTGTAGAGTAGGCGCCTTACCCTGGAATGTCCATGCTTGTATATGTTTGGAGATGGCTGGAAACCTGGGACATTATATACATTGTGGCAAATTCTACTTTTTTGTGTGTGTACACAAATCTTGATATTAGTGGATGAGGATGGGGAGGAATGCTTAAATAATACTCAAAAGAAGACTAAATCATGAAACAAGAAAGGTTTCTACAGGCATGTTAGCAAAAGGTGGTGGTCAGGGAAAGTGTGGGACCCTTACTGAATGAGGGAGTCAACCTAGGGACAGATGTGGATAAAGCTCAAGTACCCAATGCTTTTTTGCCTTGGTCTTCACAGACAAGGTCAGCTGTCGGACTGCTGCACTGGGCGGCACAGTATGAGGAAGAGGTGAGCAGCCCACAGTGGTGAAAAACTGTTTAAGGACTATTTATAAAGGCTGGACATGCACAAATCCATGGGGCTGGATGCAATACATCTGAGGGTGCTGAGGGAGTTGGCTGATGTGACTGCAGAGCAATTGGCCATTATCTTTGGAAACTTGTGGTGATTGGGGGAGGTCCTGGATGGTTGGAAAAAGGCAATTATAGCACCCATCTTTAAAAAAGGGAAGGAGGGAAATCTGGGGAACTACAGCCTCACTTGTGTCCCTGTAAAAATCATGGATCAGATCCTCAAGGAAATCATTTTGAAGCACTTAGAGGAAAAGAAGGCTATCAGGAACAGTCAACATGGATTCACCAAGGGCAAGTCATGCCTGACCAACCTGACTGCCTTCTGAGATAACTGGCCCTGTGGATATGGGGAAAGCAGTGGACATGATATACCTTGACTTTAGCAAAGCTTTTGATATGGTCTCCCACAGTATTCTTTACAGCAAGTTAAAATAGTATGGATTGGACGAATGGACTATAAGGTGGATAGAAAGCTGGCTAGATCGTCGGGCTCAATGAGTAGTGATCAATGGCTCAATGTTTAGTTGGCAGTCGGTATCAAGCAGAGTGCTCCAGGGCACTGGCGCTGGTTTTGTTCAACATCTTCATTAATGATCTGGATGATGGCATGGATTGCATCCTTAGCAAGTTTGCAGATGACACAAAGCTGGGAGGAAAGATAGATATGCTGGAGGATAGGGATAGGGTCCCGAGTGATGTATCCCAATTTGAAGAATTGGGCCAAAAAAAATTTGATGAGGTTCAACAAGGACAGTGCAGAGTCCTGCACTTAGGATGGAAGAATCCCATGCACTGCTGCAGTCTGGGGACCAACTAGCTATGCGGCAGTTCTGCAGAAAAGGACCTGCGGATTACAGTGGACAAGAAGCTGGATATGAGTCAACAGTGTGCCCTTGTTGCCAAGAAGGCTAATGGCATATTGGGCTGCATTAGTAGAAGCATTGCCAGCAGATCGAGGGAAGTGATTATTCCTCTCTATTCGGCACTGTTGAGGCCACATCTGGAATACTGCATCCAATTTTGGGGCCCCCACTATGGAAAGGATGTGGACAAATTAGAAAGAATCCAGTGGAGGGTAATGGAAATGGTTAAGGGGCTGGGGCACATGACTTATGAAGTGAGGCTGAGGGAACTGGACTTATTTAGTCTGCAGAAGAGAAGAGTGAGGGAGGATTTGATAGCAGCCTTCAACAACCTGAAGTGAGGTTCCAAAGGGGAAGGAGTGTGGCTGTTCTCAGCGGTGGCAGATGACAAAACAAGGAGCAATGGTCTCAAGTTGCAGTGGGGGAGGTCTAGGTTGCATATTAGGAAAAACTAGGTTGGATATGAGGAAAAAAAACTATTTCACTAGAAGTGTGGTGAAGCACTGGAATGGGTTAACTAGGGAAGTAGTGGACTCTCCATCCGTAGAGGTTTTTAAGACCTGGCTTGACAAATCCCTGGCCAGGATGATTTAGTTTGGGTTAGTCCTTCTCCGAACATGGAGTTGCACTAGATGATCTCCTGAGGTCTCTTTCAACCCTAATCTTCTATGATTCTATGATGAAATTCTATGACATATACTAACAAACAGTGTGGGTTTAATAATTCCTTGATTAATGTCTAAACAATATTACTCGTAACCAGTAGATCAATGATATGATCACTGTTGAAGCCATGTTGATGTATTATATCAGCATTGTACCAGATCCATGCTGGTACTATACAGATAAACATTTAAGAAGCAATGAATAGGAGAAAGCTACTGTGCATATGCAGAATATTCCATGACCTAACAGTTAAAATCTATTGCCTCAATATAATTATTTAGTCTTTTGTAATATACTAATAGTTATCAAATAAAGGCCAAATAATTCATTTTTTTAAAATGCGGATTTTTTTTAAGAGGAACTAAAACAGTATGCAAAATTGGCAAGCATAACATTCTTTTGCCTTCTTCTAATGAAAAATAGCTGAACTGGTTTTGAACCAAATTATATAAAGTATTCAGTCCTTAGCTATGAATATACACATAGAACTTTGGCATGAATCAATTTTTTTTTCCTGAGTTACAAGCGTCTCTGAAAAAGTTTATTGTATATAAGAATCACTGACACCAGCTTATCTATAGTAGCACAAATGGTGTTAGTTAATTGTACTGGAGGATATGCTGTAATTTTTGAATTTGCATATACAGTAGGCTCATTAATACTGATTGCTAATTTTCATTTATCAGGCATCCCCTGAACAAATTCCATATCTTTCTGAAATAGAAAAATGAAGGCAAAATAAGAAAGGATAGGGAGGATATCAAGCTTTCAACCCTGAGCTAGGACTGATACTGCTGTAGTAGCAGCTAGGTCATTAGAAATATGCAGGTAAATCATACTGAGGGGGTATATTGCACAGAACTGGCATTATGTAGGCAGCTTCTGTAATTGTGTAACAGATGTGCGCCAAACCCACTGCACATCCTCAGGAAAGCATACATTACTATCACAAGAAAACAGACAATGTCTGTCATTGGATCCACCAGTAATATTGGTGAGATCAGGTCCCGCTCCTAGATAGCAGGACTTCAGAGGAAATATCTATAAGGTACTGCAGGGAGGCACAGTACATAAGCTACACATACTAGAGAGGATTAATTTAAACCAAGAAAATGACTACAGTTCTTTGAATGTAGAGTAAGATACTAGAGTGAAAACAGACAGGGTCTATGACCTTTCTAATTATTCTAAAAGTATCTGTTTGTTTGCACTCTGTCAACCTGGTTGAAACTTAGAGAGATTTGAAGTCCAAATTCTCCTTTGGTAAAATATGAGTTTTTTGCAACTGGATATGCCTAATTTGGATCCTACTGTTGAGCTCTCAGCTCAGGGCCGCCTGGGGGGGGGGGCAAGAGGGGCAATTTGCCCCAGGCCCCGGGCTCCGCAGGGGCCCCCACGAGAGTTTTTTGGGGCCCCTGGAGCGGGGTCCTTCACTCGCTCAGGGGCCCCAGAAAACTCTTGCGGGGCAGGGCCCCAGAGCTTCTTCCGCTCCCGGTCTTCGCTGGTGGGGGAGTCCTTCCGCTCCGGGGCGGAAGGACCCCCCGCCATCACATTACTGCCAAAGCGGGACCTGTCGCCGAAGTGCAACCTGGTCTTTGGCGGTAATTCGGCGGCGGGGGGCCCTTCCGTTCAGGGACCCGCCGCTGAAGTGCCCCAAAGACCCAGGCTGCACTTCGGCAGCGGTTCCCGCTTCGGCGGTAATTCGCTGGCGGGGGGCCCCCGCCGCGGGTCTTCGGGGCACTTCAGTGGCGGGTCCCAGAACGGAAGGACCCCCCGCCGTCGAACGGTGGACCTCCCGCAGGCATGGCTGCAGAGGGTCCGCTGGTCCCGCGGCTCCAGTGGCTCCACCGGAGCCCCGGGACCAGCGGACCCTCTGCAGGCACGCCTGCAGGAGGTCCACTGGAGGCGCCTGCCGCCGATGGCTCCAGGCCCCCGGAATCCTCTGGGTGGCCCTGTCTCAGCTAATCAATCCACTGGGTATTTTCTTCCACCTTTTTTAAAACATTATTAGCAATGGGCTTATTTAGTCTGGAGAAGACAAGACTGAGATGGGACAATATAACAGTTTGCAAGTACATAAAAAGGTTGTTACAAGGAGGACGGAGAAAATTTTTTCTCCTTAACCTCCGAGGATAGGACAAGAAGCAATGGTCTTAAATTGCAGCAAAGGCAGTTTAGGTTGGACATTAGGAAAAACTTCCTGTCAGGATGGTTACGCACTGGAATAAATTGCCTAGGGAGGTTGTGGAATCTCCATCCTTGCAGATTTTTAAGAGCAGATTAGACAAACATCTGCCAAGAACAGTGATAATACTTAGTACTATGTACACGGCTATGAGTACACGGGACTGGACTAGAGGACTTCTCAAAGTCCCTTCCAGTCCTACGATTCTATGATTGTGTAAGTTCTGCCACTCTTATAAGCACAAATTACACTCTTAACTGCCTATATTATTTGTCAGATAAATAAAGCAACAGGAAAAACAATCAATGTGGTTTTGATAATATATCCTTGTCAGGAGGAAGAATCTGTATATCCAAAGTTGCACTGCTAGAAAACTTGACAAATACACTACTAAATGCAAAAAATATATAAATGCTAATATAATGATGTTGTTGCAAATTTTAAGGAGAGGCAAACGTTAAAGTTCCACCATTAAACGGTAACCATAGCTATAGTTTAGTTAAGACATGAAGAGCTACATGTTTAATAAGAAAAAACAAGAATAGAATGTATAATATTTTCTATAACACAGCAACATGGCTTCACTGAACAACACAACAAAACTCTGAAGGATTCATTCAGAAGTGCCAAAAAGAACAGTGTCACAAACACAGTATTGCTAGTACCAAGCATTCAAAAATCATGAATCTGGCCTAAAAAAAAAAATAAATAATGAGATTGGTAAAAACATTTTGAATTTCTTTCCTTTTGTGTCCTGGTTTTTGAGCTTGGGGGTGTACATTCCAGTTATATTTCCCAGATTTTCTCTGGAACTATGAGAGCTGCAAACGTTTTTTCAGATGCAAGTTCATGTTCTCATATAATCAAATAACTCCAGGTTCAGGGGGAAAAAATACCAAGTATAAGAAGACTTCCAATAAAAATTGTGAGAACTGGCAAGGCTGGATACAGCAATGGCAAGTTGCAGTGTAGCCAGTGTACTGTTTTATATTTTGATCTAAAGCTACAAATGTTAATAAGTGCTGATAACATCTCTGGGGTCAAATCCTGAAGTTCTTACTCAGCCAAAATTCCCATTTTAGCCAATGGACCTTTTGCCAAATTAGACCCGAGTGTTTGATTCAGCTTGAAGCTATCATAACTCGTCAATGCACTTCGGTTCTGCTCGTGATATCCAGTTCTCCTCCCTTCCTCACAGATCTGTGCCTGAGCCAATCCCCGTCATCAGAATATCTTGATCCTTGTTTGGACCATAAGTGTACCTTCTCTTCATTTTCATGCACTGTTACTGGAAGAAACCATATGTAAGTTTGCTTTTTTGGTGGCAGAGGTTTGCCAATATACGTTTCTTTACTAATTAGCAATTACTAGTGTCTTTACAAACACGATTCTGTTGAGCTCAACATTTAACATTCATAACACGGATGCAGTGCCAAATATATACAGCACTTTATTGCATGCCAAGCTATAAAACATAATTTACTAACATTTCATTCCTTTTATGCTAATTTGAAAATTCAATCCAAGGTTGGTTTTTTTTGCACCTTAAAAGGCATGATTAGTTTAAATTTCTGGAAGTGTTTTTTCATTATTGATATTTAAATTAAGTTCTCTTGAGATGGAGGAAAAGCAAGGAATTTATATCAAGAGACTAATAATATAACCAGTGAAAAATCTGAGCTTTTCTATATTGAATTTATAAATCATGCTAGCAGTAACCAAACTGTTTAAATAATATATAGAGTTTAACTATAAAATACTTATACCAATAAGTAATTTTGGAGCTCTTTAATATAACAAATCACTCATAGAAAATATTCTCATTTAAATCACTAGTATACTGATGTCTAGAGAGAGGTATATGTATCACTCATTTTATTATTTGGTAGGAATAACACTACTATAAAACTTTCTATTGTATGCCAGTTGATGCAGCATTTATTAAAGACATTCATGGTCATTAATAAAGTATCAATTTCTTTCTGCATTGTAAAGACACTATCTACAGATATCAAAGGGGTAGCTGTGTTAGTCTGTATCTACAAAAACGACAAGGAGTCTGGTGGCTCCCTAAAGACTAACATATGCCCAAACAAATGTGTTAGTCTTTAAGGTGCCACCAGACTCCTCGTGGTTTTTATCTACAGATAGGCCAGTGAATAATTAAAACCCAAAGCAAGAGTAATTAAAATGAACATGCAGTAGAGTGCAGAAACATCTATTGTGTATTCAGTCAAGACACATCAGAAAATACCTGCTGGCCTCTTTAAATGTGAACTTCAGCTTTGTGATGGTTGGGGTGAGAGTGCAGGAAAAGTGGAGTACGAAAGCTTTGTGGAGGGAGCTACACAAGGATACTGGGTTATAAATTTCAGGTTGGTAGAGAGGCTGGCTGCAACCCTTGCATATTCCACTTGCACATAATGGTACATACCAATTGCCATGCCACTGCTCATTCTAGCCCTCTCCAAACTGCCGGGACTGTGGTTGCCTACAAGAGTGCAGGTCTGCAATGTGCAGGGAGTTTAGCTCTGCAGCTCCCCTCGCTCCTTCATATAGTGGAGCTGCTACATAGATGCACAATTTGTAACTCAGAGGGTGTTTTATGAACAACTAAGTGGAGTCCATTTGAAGTGTTCAAGGTGAGAAGGAACCACTGCTCTGGGAAGTCAACCCAGACTAACTCTGTCAGCCTCAGTTATGGGAGATAAAATTTTAATTAGAGGGGACCTGAACGGCGAAATATGCATCAACACCCAGATCTGAACTTTCCCACCTGTCACTTGAGAAAGGTTGGCCTGATGTTCTGGTTCTGGCCCATCTCTGAAATATACTCTGTGTATAGTATCACTGATGCTCAAACCTACCACTCTTAGGACACTGAGTGTAGCTCTCATTAAATGCTCAGCTCCAATCTGTGTTCTTCTTGCTGTTCCAAAGACAAAGATCTACCCCAGTGCCTCCGTTATTTTATTGGGAAAGCACACATGTATGTGCAAAGGTTGTTGTTAGGAGTATAATATATTGTCGTACTATTTTAAAAATGAAAATAGTACCATATTATTATTACATCCTTCCTGCACCAATGCTGGTGATTACAGAGGAAACCAGTCTTTTCCATTTTTCTCTGTCTTCTGTTGCTGCTTTCATTTCCTCTATAATATTGAGATTGACTATTCTCCCCTACCTGTTAATGGTTCTTCTCTTGGCTGTCCTCGTTTCCTGACACCAGTTGTTTTCCACTTGACAGCTTCCTGGGTGAATTTATCCAGAATACATGCCCTGATTCTAGTGGAAGTGAACTGCTGGTTAGTGATTTCTCAGATCTTTTCACTAGTGGTGAAGTCTTTCCAACCAACATCCAGAATCTTTCACAGGCATCTATTTGCAAAGGCGTCTAGTTTTCTGTTAAATGTTTTAGTAAATCTCCAGCACTCACAGTTGTATGTTAGCACTGACATGTTATTAAAACTGAAAATGCCTAGTTTTGTTCTGGTGATGTATTACTTTGATTTCCATATGTTGCTGAAATTAGTAAAATGCTGTGGATGCCTTTCTTATCCATTATGTCACTTCTCCTTGAGGTCTCTGACTCAAGAAAGAGCTCTGGCTACATCTTGGTAGGTGGACTGTTCTACTTTCTTGATATTTTCACCTTCTAACCATAGAATCATAAAAGATTAGGGTTGAAAGAGACCTCAGGAGGTCACCTAGTCCAACCCCCTGCTCAAAGCAGGAGCAACCCCAATTAAATCATCCCAGCAAGGGCTTGTCAAGCCGGGCCTCAAAAACCTCTAAGAATGGAGATCCCACCACCTCCCTATGTAACCCATTTCAGTGATTCACCACACTCCTAGTGAAATAGCTTTTCCTAATATGAAACCTAGACCTCCCCCACTGCAACTTGAGATCATTTCTCCTTGTTCTGTCATCTGCCACCACTAAGAACAGCCATGCTCCTTCCCCTTTGGAACCTCACTTCAGATAGTTGAAGGTTGCTATCAAATCCCCCCTCACTCTTCTCTTGTGCAGACTAAATAAGCCCAGTTCCCTCAGCCTCTCCTCATAATTCATCTGCCCTCCAATAGACTCTCCAATTTGTCCATATCCTTTCTGTAGTGGGAGCCCCAAAACTGGATGCAATACTCCATATGTGGCTCACCAGTGCCGAATAGAGGGGAATAATCACCTCCCTCAATCTGCTGGCAATGCTCCTACTAATGCATCCCAATATGCCATTAGCCTTCCTGGCAACAAGGGCACACTGTTGACTCATATCCAGCTTCTTGTCCACTGTAATCCACAGGTCCTTTTCTGCAGAACTGCCGCATAGCTAGTCGGCCCCCAGACTGTAGCAGTACATGGGATTCTTCCATCCTGAGTGCAGGACTCTGCATTGTCCTTGCTGAACCTCATCAAATTTCTTTAGGCCCAATCCTCCAAACTGGGATAGGTCACTCGGGACCTTATCCCTACCCTCCAGTGTATCTACCTCTCCCCCCCAGCTTTGTGTCATCTGCAAACTTGCAGAGGATGCAATCCATGCCATCATCCAGATCATTAATGAAGATGTTGAACAAAACTAGTGCCAGTGTCCTGAGGCACTCTGCTTGATACTAGCTGCCAACTAAACATTGAGCCATTGATCACTACTCATAGAGCCCGACGATCTAGCCAGCTTTCTATCCATCTTATAGTCCATTCATCCAATCCACACTTCTTGAAGGCCTGCTCCATGATTTTTCCAGGGACAGAGGTGAAGCTCACCAGTCTGCAGTTCTCCTGATTCTCCTTCTTCCCTTTTTAAAGACGGGCACTATATTTGCCTTTTTTTCCAATCATATGGGACCTCCCCTCATCGCCACGAGTTTCCAAAGATAACGGCTAATGGCTCTGCAGTCACATCAGCCAACTCCCTCAGCACCCTGAGATGCATTGTATCTGGCCCCATGGACTTGTGCATGTCCAGCTTTTCTAAATATAACGTGATGCTACTGCTTGACTTCTGGATTTCAAGGATCTTTGTTTTAGCACAACTAATTCTGAGCCTGTTTGGCTAGATTGTCTCTCTTTGGTTATAATTTTCACATCCATAGGCTCTTTCACTCTGTGTAGTATCTTAAATAAGGATTAATTTGCTTGAAAAGACACACCTTTGGAACTACTTGAGATGACCTGACCTTTGCAAAACAGCCCTCAAACTACATAAATAGTCTTCTGGCTATTATCCTCAAAGCAATATTTCAGAAGAAAAACAGTTGCCATCAGGAAGGTCTTTTCTTTAGGGTTACTGTCAATAACAGGGGAGTGAATCCATTCACTTAATAGGAAAGGAAGCAGAAATCTTCTTTAGGCTGAGCTCCATCCCTGTTCCATGACTTTGCAGTGTGTAGCCTGTGTAGGCCTGAGACCTAATCAATCTCCCAACCCCCAATATTAAACCAGCCTTCGGTGGAACTCAGGGAGTTCACCAGTAAAACTGAAAAAAAAAGAAAAAAAGAGTGTTCTGCTGCTGATAAAGCACCCCTGCCTCAGTAATGTCCCTAGTGAGAGTTATAGCCCCAAAATTGTAAAGTAGAGACACCCAGGCACTGGGAAATTAGGGCGGGATATAGAGAGAGACTCAATTAATGGTAAGATAAGATCTGACCAGCCTTTTTATGCTGACCATCTGCATAAACAGAGAAGATCACAACTATTCGGGCATGAAAGATAAAATGTAAAAAACTTCTGCTGGAAGGAGAAGACATAGGGGCCAGTGTGTAATTGATTAAAATGTTTGTTATTTAGGAATGTGGATAATGAGATAGATCAGTAAATTTGAAGGAGGGAGCTAGTTTACCTATATAATGTAAATGAAAAACAATGCTCTTTGGGAACTATTTCTGGACTGCAGTTCAACATTAAGCTGCCGGAACTCCTACCCCTCTGCACAACTGATGTGCAGAGGCATCGCTGGAAACCCCCAGAAGAGTGGATCCTGACTGGCCATTGGGTGAAGTTTGTCTGTATATTAGGAGTGGTGAGCATAAGAGGTTTGCTTGGTATATGTATTCTGTGTTTGTGGCTAATAAATAGATGGTTAGAGCATGGCAGTATAAGGTCGTGCAGACCCATATAGCCCAGAGCCCCACGGGAAAGGGCGGGTACTTACATTGATCAGGTTTCTCCCTGAGCCCCATGGGAAAGGGTAGGTGCCTTACACAGGGCTGCCCAGAGGGGGGGCAAGTGGGGCAATTTGCCCCAGGCCCCACAGGGGCCCCCACAAGAATATAGTATACTATAGTATTGCAATTTTTTTTTTGGAAGGAGCCCCAAAATTGCTTTGCCCCAGACCCCCTGAATCTTCTGGGTGGCCCTGCCCCTATACCCTGGCCCCTCAGTAGGGAACGGGTGGGGGATGCCCAAATTGACCTGATCACACCCTCGGTAGGGTACAGTTGGGGTGCCCTAGATTGTGTGGGTAACACCTGACTTTCCCTAAAAAACTCTGTCTACCATCTGTGTCCCAAGAAACCATTCTTCCAGTCTCTCCCCTTATGTAAGTACAAAGGCAGAAGGAAGCAGAGATGGAGTAAACCAGTGGTGGGCAACCCACGGCTCCTGCAGCTCCCATTGGCAGAGAACAGCAAACCACGGCCACTGGGAGCTACGGGCAGCCATGCCTGTGGATGGTCAATGTAAACAAACTGTCTTGCGGCCTGCCAGCAGATTACCCTGATGGGCCGCAGGTTGCCCACCACTGGGGTAAACCGTTATTCGCCAGAGACTAAGATAGCATCCTTCCACTTTGCCACAAGTCGAAATGAAGCAAACAAAGGCCATGATCCTGAATAAACTCCATTAGTATTCACTGGAGTTTTTGCTTACTATTTCATGGCTTGTGGGAAGGGAGACAGGGCTCTTTAGGGATCAGCACATAAGGGCCTCACTGTAGGATTGGGGCCTCAGTAAGGAAAATCATCATCAAGACATTGGTCTGTGTTGTAATGATGTTTTTCAGGGTATGGTTAGTGATCTATGGAATGTTTACACACACACACACACACACACACACACACACACACACACACACAAAAAGCGCACATCCGTACAATGAAAATTACCAAATCCAAGCAAGATAAGTCATTGTCACAAGGATAATATTTTAGAAGTTGCTAGGGTCTATAACAAATTAAGTAACATCTGGAGGTACAAAGAAAACTGAAAAAAAATTAAATGTAGCACAGTGTGAGCTTTCTATGAAAGCGAAATCTCAGCTGTTCTGTTCCTGAATTTTTTCTCCCCCATCTGGAGCAGAAGCAAATAAATAACCCTTATAAGGCAACAGATCAAAGGCACTTAAGTGCAGATGAAGAGATGAAATATTGATGCAGTTCTTTGTTATGGGATTTGGTCAGGAGGCAATAGCAGAATGTAGACAGGAAGGTTAAACAAAGAAAAAATGAAACAGAGAGAAAGTGTTGAAAGTTCACCTGTAAATAAAGACATCTAAAAATAAGCAGAGCAGAATTGCTGGGAACTTTTAAAATCCTTGCAGGAGAGAGTTGAATGTCTGAATCTAATTCCAGAGTATGCTGGGTTAAACTCAGATGTACTGGTACATAGGACGTAGCATGAATCCATAAAGGAGTTTTTCCCCATGATTTCAATATTTCAGCCGAAGTGTGCATCTTTTTCAAAGTGATGACCTCTTAAAAATATGTTCCATTGTAATTGGCAGCTTAAAGGAAACCCTGCTGCTCTTCCTGGTCCACAGCAAGGAGTAATTCACTGAGGATGATGCAGATGTTGCACTGGAAATTTATTAATCATGAGTAGTTAACAGTCAAGCTGAAATTGTGCCCTCTCACCCTTATGCTATTATGTGACTATTGTGCACCTGGTGTGAAATATGCACACTCCCAAAACAGCCACCTCTCCCTACCACTTTAACCTTCTTCCCCTTGCCCTGTCTCTTCACCATTCCTCCTTATGATTTGTGGTCTTCTCTCCTCTTGCCATTATAAGGTCTGATTAACTGATGTTGTAAGTTCCATTGGGCAGGGATCTTATCTTACTTTTATGCTTTAAAGCATCATACATACACATGATGCTCTACAAATAAACATCTTAAATTGATGGGGCCAATAGAAATATGACAAGGCAGAGGGTTAGCAGAATGATGCTATTCCTTTTATCTCTTAAATAATAATAAAGATAAATGCAAAGTGCTCCACTTAGGAAGGAACAATCAGTTTCACACATACAGAATGGGAAGAGACTGTCTAGGAAGAAGTATGGCAGAAAGAGATCTAGGGGTCATAGTGGACCACAAGCTTAATATGAGTCAACAGTGTGATACTGTTGCAAAAAAAGCAAACGTGATTCTGGGATGCATTAATAGGTGTGTTGAAACAAGACACGAGAAGGCATTCTTCCGCTTTACTCTGCGCTGGTTAGGCCTCAACTGGAGTATTGTGTCCAGTTCTGGGCACCGCATTTCAAGAAAGATGTGGAGAAATTGGAGAGGGTCCAGAGAAGAGCAACAAGAATGATTAAAGGTCTTGAGAACATGACCTATGAAGGAAGGCTGAAGGAATTGGGTTTGTTTAGTTTGGAAAAGAGAAGACTGAGAGGGGACATGATAGCAGTTTTCAGGTATCTAAAAGGGTGTCATCAGGAGGAGGGAGAAAACTTGTTCACTTTAGCCTCCAATGATAGAACAAGAAGCAATGGGCTTAAACTACAGCAAGGGAGATTTAGGTTGGACATTAGGAAAAAGTTCCTAACTGTCAGGGTGGTTAAACACTGGAATAGATTGCCTAGGGAAGTCGTGGAATCTCCATCTCTGGAGATATTTAAGAGTAGGTTAGATAAATGTATTTTAGGGATGGTCTAGACAGTATTTGGTCCTGCCATGAGGGCAGGGGACTGGACTCGATGACCTCTCGAGGTCCCTTCCAGTCCTAGAGTCTATGAGTCTTATCTAGCTAGAGGCGAACACATTATTCCATCCCCATGCTACTGGGGGAAGATTTGGCCAACCAGGTAAAGCAGGCCAAGAGGGTGGGAATGGTTACACGTAGCCAAACACAGCAAGCTTCCAAACCCATTCCTGTTCCTGAGCCGTCCACAAGGGCCCCGTCTGTGTTACCAAAGACCCAGTCAGAAGTAGTGGACCCGGATCCCCTGCAAACAACTGAAACAGCCACAGTGCCTCCAGTCCCAAACCAGGAACTGGAAAAGCAACCAACACTAGAACCGTTGCCAGCGCTAACACCAGAGCTTGCAAACCCATCTTCAACTTCAATGCCAGAGGGCGCTAGAGGCCCTGAACTGGCGGAAGCGGCAGACAACCAACCACAAGAGGCTCTTCCAGAGCCTGAAATACCACCTGGTGCACCAGCGGAGAGCGGTTCACCAGCAACGGAAACAACCCCATCACCTACATCGCTTCCAGAGGGACCAAGCCTAAGTCCACAGTCCCAAGAAGAACTGGTGTCTCCAGCCTCAAGGAAACAGTTCCAGACTGAGCAGGAAGCGGATGACAGCCTTCAGAAAGCTTGGGCGGCGGCACGGAGCACCCCACCGCCTCTTAGCTCTTCTAATCGATCCCGGTTTGTTGTAGAACAAGGACTTTTATACAAGGAGACTCTTTCTGGGGGTCACTAGGAAGACTGGCACCCGCAAAAACAGTTGGTGGTTCCAACTAAGTACCAGGGGAAGCCCTTAAGCTTAGCCCATGATCCTCCCAGTGGCCATGCTGGGGTGAACAAAACCAAAGACAGGTTGGGGAAGTCCTTCCACTGGGAGGGGATGGGCAAGGACGTTGCCAAGTATGTCCGGTCTTGTAAGGTGTGCCAAAGAGTGGAAAAGCCCCAAGACCAGGTCAAGGCCCCTCTCCAGCCACTCCCCATAATTGAGGTCCCATTTCAGCGAGCAGCTGTGGATATTCTGGGTCCTTTCCCAGAAAAGGCCCCCAGAGGAAAGCAGTACATACTGACTTTCGTGGACTTTGCTACCCGATGGCCGGAAGCAGTAGCTCTAAGCAACACCAGGGCTAAAGCTGTGTGCGAGGCCCTAACAGACATTTTTGCCAGGGTAGGTTGGCCCTCCAATATCCTTACAAATTCCGGGACAAATTTCCTGGCAGGAACCATGAAAGAACTGTGGGAAACTCATGGGGTGAATCACTTGGTTGCCACCCCGTACCACCATCAAACCAATGGCCTGGTAGAGAGGTTTAATGGAATTTTGGGGGCCATGATACGTAAATTCGTCAATGAACACTCCAATGACTGGGACATAGTGTTGCAGCAGTTGCTTTTTGCCTACAGGGCTGTACCACATCCCAGTTTAGGGTTTTCACTGTTTGAACTTGTGTATGGCCATGAGGTTAAGGGGCCATTTCAGTTGGTGAAGCAGCAATGGGAGGGGTTTATGCCTTCTCTAGGAACTAACATTCTGGACTTTGTAAGCAACCTACAAAGCACCCTCCAACACTCTTTAGCCCTTGCTAAAGAAAACCTAAAAAGTGCTCAGGAAGAGCAAAAGGCCTGGTATGATAAACATACCAGAGAGCGTTCCTTCAAGGTAGGAGACCAGGTTATCGTCTTGAAGGTGCAACAGGCCCATAAAATGGAAGCATCATGGGAAGGGCCATTCACGGTCCAGGAGCACCTGGGAGCTGTTAACTACCTCATAGCATTTCCAAATTCCTCCCTAAGGCCCAGAGTGTAACATGTTAATTCTCTCAAGCCCTTTTATTCCAGAAACTTACAGGTTTGTCAGTTTACAGCCCAGGGAGGAGATGACGCTAAGTGGCCTAAAGGTGTCTACTACAAAGGAAAAAGTAACTGTGGCGTGGAATAGGTGAACCCCTCCACAACCCTGGAACGTCTGCAGCGACAACAAATCAAGGAGCTGTGCACTAGCTTCGCCCCATTGTTCTCAGCCACCCCAGGACGGACTGAACGGGCATACCACTCCATTGACACAGGTAATGCTCACCCAATTAGAACCCCACCCTACCAGGTGTCTTCTCATGCCCAAGCTGCTATAGAATGGGAGATCCAAAACATGCTACAGATGGGTATAATCCGCTCATCTACCAGTGCATGGGCATCTCCAGTGGTTCTGGTACCCAAACCAGATGGGGAAATACGCTTTTGCGTGGACTACCGTAAGCTAAATGCGGTAACTTGTCCAGACAACTATCCAATACCATGCACCAATAAGCTATTGGAGAAGTTGGGACGTGCTCAGTTCATATCTGCAATAGACTTAACCAAGGGGTACTGGCAAGTACCGCTAGATGAACCTGCCAAGGAAAGGTCAGCATTCATCACTCACACAGAGGTGTTTAAATTTAATGTGCATCTTTTCGGGCTGCGAAATGCACCCTCCACCTTCCAAAGGCTGGTAGATGGTCTACTAGCAGGACTGGGAGAAAATGCAGTTGCCTACCTCAATGATGTGGCCATTTTTTCTGACTCCTGGCCCGAACACCTAGAACACCTGGAAAAGGTCTTTAAGCGCATCAGGCAGGCAGGACTAACTGTTAAGGCCAAAAAGTGTCAAATAGGCCAAAACAGAGTAACTTACCTGGGACACCAGGTGGGTCAAGAAACCATAAATCCCCTACAGGCCAAGGTGGATGCTATCTGGAAGTGGCTGGTCCCAAAGGCAAAGAAACAGGTCCAATCCTTCTTAGGCTTGGTCGGGTACTGCAGGCTATTTGTACCACACTATAGCCAAATCGCTGCCCCACTGACTGACCTGACCAAAAAGACCCAGCCAAATGCAGTTATGTGGACTGATAAGTGTCAGAAGGCCTTTACCCAGCTTAAGGCGACGCTCATGTCTGACCCTGTGCTAAGGGCCCCGGACTTTAACAAACCATTCCCAGTAACCACAGATGCATCTGAGCGTGGTATAGGAGCAGTTCTCATGCAGGAAGGACCGGATCACAACTTCCATCCTGTCGTGTTTCTCAGCAAAAAACTGTCTGAGAGGGAAAGTCACTGGTCAGTCAGTGAAAAGGAATGCTACGCCATTGTGTACGCCCTGAAAAAGCTACGCCTATATGTTTGGGGACGGCGGTTCCAGCTACAAACCGACCATGCTGCACTAAAGTGGCTTCATACTGCCAAGGGGAACAACAAAAAACTTCTTCAATGAAGTTTAGCTCTCCAAGATTTTGATTTTAAAATTCAACACATTTCAGGAGCTTCTAACAAAGTAGCTAATGCACTCTCTCGCGAAAGTTTCCCAAAATCCACTGGTTAAAAATTGTCCTTGAAATGTAGAAAGTCTTGTAGTTTACATGCTTAGTAGTATATGTAAAGGTGCATGTGTTGTATTAATCTGTTTATTCTAATGTTCTAGAAAAAAATCACCGCCAGTGAGGTTCCCCACTGTCTGCGATTTGGGGGGCGTGTCATAAACAGATAGTTAAGGGTTAATGTCTCTTTTACCTGTAAAGGGTTAACAAATAGTAAACCTGAAACACCTGACCAGAGGACCAATCAGGAGACAAGATACTTTCAAATCTCGGTGGAGGAAAGCCTTTGTGTTTTTTTGATTTTGCTTTGTTCTCTCTGGGTCCTAAAAGGGACTAGACGTGCAACCAGGTTTCTTGCCAATCTCCCTGCTACAGTCTCTTATATATACAGAATAGTGAGTATTAAGTAGAAAAGGTGGTTGTAGTCTTTTGATTGTTTTCTGTATTTGCAAATGTGTATTTTGCTGGATGGATTTTGATTGGTATTTGTGCTGGGGGGAGACTTCTCTCTAGTGTCTATAAGCTGAAAGACTGTAATATTCCATCTTGATTTTACAGAGATTTCTTCCTTTTTTCTTTCTTTTATTAAAAGCTTTTCTTTTTAAAAGACCTGATTTTTTTTTCTTGTTAAGGCTCAAAGGAACTGAGTTTGTACTCACCAGGGAATTGGTGGGAGAAGGGAAGGAGGAATGAGGGAGGAAAGGTGAATTTCCTCTGTGTTTTAGATTCACGGAGATTGAGTCTGTCTCTCTCTCCTGGATAGCCCAGGGAGGGAAAGCCTGGGAGTGGGAGAGAAGGGGGAGAAAAAACCTGATTTCTCTGTGTTGTGATTCAAGGAGTTTGAATCACGGTGATCTCCTAGTGTACCCAGGGCGGGAAAGATCTGGGAGGAAAAAAGGAGAGGAAGGGGAAATGGTTTATTTCCCTTTGTTGTGAGACTCAAGTAATTTGGGTTTTGGGGTCCCCAGGGAAGGTTTTTGGGAGGACCAGAGTGCCCCAAAACACTATATTTTTGGGTGGTGGCAGCCTATCAAATCTAAGCTGGTAATTAAGCTTAGAGGAATTCATGCTGGTACCCCATCTTTTGGACTCTAAGGTTCAGATTGGGGAATTATATCATGACAGCATCGTTCCTACAAAGACTCATCTTTCAACTGTTCTTGACTGGACAATCTTATTCATATCAACCGTGAACTTCCCCATCCTTCAATTTACATCGATGGCTCCAACAAGTGTGGTCAGCCACTTGAGGTTAGATTGTACAAGGCGCTCAGCGCTCTCTCCTCTATTGTCCTCAGTGCAACTGTAAACTCTTTGTGGCAGGGACTAATTCTTGGTATGCATCTGTACAGCTTCAGCACAATGGAGCCTTAATGTCATTATGTAATATAATTAGATATTTAGGATTATGCTATAGCTATGCAATGTTTGAAATAAGTAATACATAATCTATTTGCTATGCAGATTATTTTAGTTTACTATGCAGTACTGTTTAAATAATCATTGAAACAGATTACCCGTATCTGATTGTTTTTACCTGAAAATTCATGTTGATATTTTATTTAGGTCTGCATACAAAGGACAAACCATTTCACTTCTAGCCCGGAATAATCCTGGATGTGTAAAATACAACTTTACCCATTAATTCAATCTTAGGTTAGCATCCTTTTGCATAGCACTACTGGCTATAACACCATATATACAGTGGGAATCTAGACATAAAAATCTATGCTTTCAGTCATCCACCTGACCTATAAGTAGAACACATGCCTTAAAACAAGCACAGACCATCTATTCCTAAATGCCCTCTAAATTTTTATGTCATTCAGTAATGTAAATTCCAAGCAAAGTTCTGACTGGTTCCAGAACCTAGCAGAATCATTATCATACGTGGTGGGTGAGGTTCCCATCTCTCCTCTCTAATGTCCTGGAACCCACACAGCTATAACAACATAGCAAACTACTGTCATGCATGTCCCACTAACACAAGGCTAATGCATTTCTGTGCCTTAAAACTTACAAATTTTTTTCATGGAAAGTTTTCAAAATTAGTGACCAGCAGGAGACAGCTCCGGTTGCCAAACTAAAGGGAAATGTGGGGTGATTTTACTGCTTTTGATGGAGTTTACCTACTCTGTAGCTTCTGCTAATTAATCCTTTGCACAAATGGCAAGGCTGAGCTGGTTTATATACTTAAGAGTATGGTTTTTTTTTTACATTTGGAATGCAATTGATAGCACTAAATGGCAGATATTTTAAAATAATATCCTGAGGGAGATTAACTCCAGATTCTATGAGGTCTTCAGAACTGCCAGCAAACGATGCTACATTATCCATCTGCTATCGGTGGGATTTTCAAAAGGGATTGATTTAACTCTCATTGAAGTCACTGATAAAACTCCAATTGATTTAGTGGGAGTTAGGCCAGCACTAAGCAATTTTGAAATCCCTCCCTCTGTGTATTCAGGCAGAAATAGATTTTTATTTTTTCATAATTTTGACAAATATTGATGTTTATTTTTAAGGATTTATCCTATTTGTATCATTTAATTTTATGGTTCTGTGAAATTCTGGGTTTTAAGCTAATTTTTAGAGTTGTGGAAAATTCTGGAGGGGGATCAGACAATTTAATGACAATAGACATTGAGATTCAGAAAATTAAACCCTTCTAACTGTTAACTTATGTTGACAATTTGTGTTTTAAGATATACAAAGTAAATATCCTTAAATCAAACTGTAATAATTTCTCAAGCAGCATTTTTCTTACTTTAACTATCTGTAGATTTTGACTATTGATGGAAATCGTTTTGGTGAAACTGACATTTACTGATAAAATGTTACCCTTCCAAGCATAAGTATATTTTTCAGAAAAAGTACAAATGTGTCAGCCAAGTTCTTTTTTTTTTTTATTTTGGACTCCCAGTTTGGTTTTTATCTTGGGAAAACCTTTTAACATTTTTAAGTGTGTGTGTGTGTAGGGTGGTGGGCAGAGCGAAAATATTTCCCAGACCCTCTCTCACTTTCCCTGCAACTCCATGCACCCTGGGGACACAGGATTTATTACAGGCTAAAAGGGGAACACTTTTGTGGGGGCTCCATGGCAAGGTGTTATCAGTACAACAGTGCATAGAGACAAATTGACAGTTTACCCTCTTGGTAACCTGCAAGAAAAGAGAGATGATTGAGTTTTTATTCCTAGAGCTCAACTCAAAAGCAGGATTAACTCTGAGAGGTTGTTGGTATCCACTGAATAAGATCTACAGCTGCCTTTTGTATTGTATTAGTTTTCAGCAACAGAACAGTAGCCAAGAGGATTAAAAGAGCAGCTGGAATGTTTCTATAAGAGATTACCCCAACAGTTGACATCCTTATGAAACTGAGGTGACTGCCTACCAGAGATCGCAAATGTGCATTAAAAATGTTGCAACGTGAAATACAATGCTTCCTAGGTCTGACTGCTAGAGTGCCATTCTGCCCTGCCTAACAACCATTAAACAACCCCAGATGGCTCAACATATATCTTAGGATAAAATAAAAACTCTTAAAGAACTTCTCCTGACTGAGAGCTGTGGTCTGACAGCCTTGCAGACCTCTCTGGAGAGAGAGACGCTGGGGCTTCTGTCAGTGCTGTAAAATATTTAAAGGCAGATGTGCTTCAAGGTCATCTCTCAAATGAGGTCCCTGTACCTAGAAAACACAAATCACTAAGTACTCAAAAGATACAGCTGGTGAGGGACTCTTTGGTTTACTTGCTTTGATAACTCAGAGGTGAAGTTAGAGTGCCTGAATTTGGAACTGATATAACAAAGTGGCAGAAGAAAGCCAACAAGTAATTATTAAAACAGGGCAATAACAGCAGGAAGAATAGGATGGGGGAAACTCATTGTCTAGTAACTAATTGTAAGAGAACATACCCGCTTTGAATACGAACTTTGACCATCAGATAGGACAGATGCATCATGAAAAGGGTTGCTTTACAGCTCTCCCTGCCCTCATTTTAAAATGTATTTCAACATATTAAAAAACACATTATCATACAGAAATGACAATATTTCTTATTTTTATTAAGTAGTTACTTCCTTTCCCTCCCTGTTTTCTTGGGCCAAGAGTTTCCAAATACAGTAGTGATTTTGGGTGCCCAATTTTGGACATGTTAAAAGGGCTTCATTTTGAGAGGGTCCCAATCTTGTTTGGAAAATCAGACCCCTTTAAGAATTTGCATATAGGGCACCAAAAAAAAAAAAAAAATGGAGACACCCAAAATAACTAGTCACTTCTAAAATCATGGCCCAAGAAAACAGGAAGGTGTCATAAACAGGTAGTTAAGGGTTAATGTCTCTTTTACCTGTAAAGGGTTAACAAACAGGGAACCTGAGACACCTGACCAAAGGACCAATCAGAAAATAAGATACTTTCAAATCTCGGTGGAGGGAAGCCTTTGTTTGTGTTTTTTGGGTTTTGCTTTGTTCTCTCTGGATTCTGAGATGGACCAAACATGTAAGCAGATTCCTCCAATCTTTCTGAAAAAAATCTCTTCTGTTCTAATTTTAGTAAGTACCAGGAAAAAGGCAAGCTTAGTCTTTTGATTGTTTTCTGTATTTGCAAATGTGTATTTTGCTGGAAGTATTTTAAATTGTATTTTTGCTGGGGGGAGGCTTCTCTCTAGTGTCTATAAGCTGAAAGACCCTGTAACTTTTACCATCTAAATTACAGAGACAACTTTTACCTTTTTTTTCCCTCTCTTTTATTAAGAGTTTTGCTTTTTAAGACCTGTTTGATTTTTCCCCCTTGTTGAGGCTCAAGGGAATTGAGTCTGTACTTACCAGGGAATTGGTGGGAGACAGGGAGAGAGAAGGGAGGGGGAAGGGGGAATCCCTTTGTTTTAGGTTCACGGAGCTTGAATCTGTCTCTTTCTCCAGGATAGCCCAGAGAGGAAAAGCCTGGGAGGGAGAGGAAAGGGGGAGAAAAAAACCTGATTTCTCTGTGTTGTGGTTCAAGGAGTTTGAATCACGGTGATCTCCTAGTGTACCCAGGGTGGGAAAGATCTGGGATAAAGAAAGGAAGGGGAAGGGAAATGGTTTATTCCCCTTTGTTGTGAGACTCAAGGAATTTGGGTCTTGGGGTCCCCAGGGAAGGTTTTTGGGGGGACCAGAGTGACCCAAAACACTATATTTTTGGGTAGTGGCAGCTTATCAGATCTAAGTTGGTAATTAAGCTTAGAGGAATTCATGCTGGTACCCCATCTTTTGGACTCTAAGGTTCAGATTGGGGAATTATACTATGACAGAAGGGAAAGGAGGTAATTGCTTTTTAAGAGTAAGAAATACATTTACTTATGTATTTATCTGATTCCAGAATGTTGGTGAAGTGAAGAATTTTAAACCATGTAGTATTTTGCAAAGTACATATTCTGTTTCAGCAAGTTCTTTGAGTCCCAAACTCAAATCAGTAACTTTAGGGTATACAATGATTTATATCTCATTGAAACTTCTTTGCCACGAAGGAAGCTCAGAAAGCTATTTTTTGTCATCTTTGGAACCATCTCCTACATTTGATAGGTTTCCTAGGTAAAATATGTAAGTCTCATGCTATTTTTACAGCCATCTTTAATTAGATCCAGATGATGGGTCCCAAATAGTTTTTGCTGCAAGTGATAATTCCAAAAAAAACCAGACACATTCATTTATAGCCTTCCAGTATTATGTATCATGGCACTTGCTAATCATTCAGTAGCTAGGCGAGTTGCATGATTCAGATCACTACTGTTTGCAAACATACATAGTAGAAGTCTTCATATTGGAAGTCCTTGTGCTGATTTTTTAGCCTATTTTCAGAACTAGAATGACTCAAGGCAGAAAAAAATGCCGATCAGCTTCTCTCATGAGCCTTTTGCTGTAGTTACTAGACCACATCACCTCCCCTGGCTATTATTTCTCATCCATACAATCACAAAAACAAACCAGAGTTTTAGACTACCCGTGTTGGGAGCAACTTCAAGTAGTGTATGCCTGTTAGGTCACATTAGCCTAGATTCTCTATTTAAGTGAAAAGACAAAGACCCGAGCCAAATGCATTTGCCGAGTGCAATAACAATTTTCACAAAGTGCTGTGTGGATGATTTTCTCATGAGTTCCTTGCAATGTTATATTAACAGAATGGGGTCTGTGAACAAAACGAGCAATAAGTTATATTTTTCCTGTCAGCACGCTGGCCTTCTTACTCTTGGATTCTTGGAAAGCTTGTACACAGATTTAGTTTTATTTTATCTTCTTCGAGAGACAGGCTGATATCATGGCAGTTACTCAGTCTATATACACCTTCTCATTGAAAGGTTTTATATAGTAAGCAGCTCTGCCTTATGGACTTCCATTATGTTGCAGCTTTTGTGAAGTTTGCACTGAGATTGCCATTTATCTCATACCTGAAAGGATGTGGTTCCTGTAAAATAGGTGAATTTTAAGCATCCTTTCTTGGTCTCTAATGCTTTCAACTCAGCAGCTGAACACTTGTGCCAGGTACTGGAAATTATTAAGAGTAGTCTTAAAAAAAAAAGGATGTGCAGGGGACTAGGAAAAGTTTAAAAAATCCAGAGCCTGATATAGCAACGAACTGAACGCTCCTGAGAGGTGCAGAAAGCCCTCAACTCCCACTAGTGTCAACAGGATTTGAGGGCACTCAGTACATTGCAGAATCAAGGTCTTAATGCATCCCAGGATGAAAATACATTCTTGTTGATATTGGAACAGGTGGAAACAAATTCCCCTTCCTGACCCTCCAACTGTTGTTGGTATATATTTTTAGAACAGAAACATCCACTAACCATGTGGCTTACAATTCTTAAACCATAAAAAAATTAAGCAATTATTTGTGTATGTATGTTAACCATTTGCCATAGCAAATAGCTACCATGTATTTTTAAAATTACAGTATCAGCCCACTATGTATAGTGAGTGCACCAGTTTGATAGATATTACTGGCTCTATCTTCCCTACTTAAATTATAGGGAAGATTCAAGAAACTGTCAGAATCTTTAAAAAAACAGAAGAAACTTTAGTTAAAACTACAGTAGCATGAAGCTAAATATACTCAACCAACCATCCTCTTTGTATTCAGGTCCCTTTTGCAAAACATATTTCCTCCATGAAGCTTTTCAAAGAATAAACAAAGCAAGGCATATATTTTCTGTACATTTATATATGTATGAATGCCACAACATTTTATACTGGTACTTATCTGATTCTTTAGTACTTTGTGCATATTATCTGTCTTATACAGACAAAGCTCTTTGGAGCAAGGCCAGTGTTTCCTATGTATTGAACTGTGCTGGGCTTGCTGTCAATACTCAGTGAATAATAGCAGCATAATTATAGAAAATATCAATAAAAGCACTTTCCATTATAAGTAGAATTACAGTACATATGATTATGTTTTGTACTTTGATAGCACTGTTCACATACTGAAGAATCTTAAAAGAGATTTACACATACTAATTAAGCTCACAATACTTTGTGAGGCAGGCAGAATTTTTACCAGAATTTGGTAAAGGGAGGCACAGAGTGAATAAGTGACGTGCCCAAGGTTATCGAATAAGCTTCTGGTCCTGCAGTCAAATCAGCATGGCTGGACCCCTAAGCCCCATCCAAGTCAATGGGGCTTCATATTGGCCCAAAAGTCTGTCTACACAGATTCAGTTGTGGAAGCAGGAGCCAAATCAGTTGCCAAGTTTGGAAGAGAATCCAAGGGTTCTGACATCCCGTCCCTAGTTTTAATGGCTAGCCTGTGTTCCCGCATGTTAATACGAAGCCTCTGAAAAATAGTCGTAGATTTGCTTTTATAATATGAACACATTGGCCTGAAAGAGTGAGTGTCAAAGTTTAACATGTGTGCTGTAGACCTGTGAGCAACATCTCTGATTTGAATGGAAAATAACCTGACTTATGCCCACAAATCCAGTGGCTAACCAGGCAAGTACTAAGATCTGCTCCCACAATTCTTTTTAGGGCAGCAAAAGTCCAGTGAGGCTGGGTCTCAGCCAGAATGAAACTTTGCTCTTTAATAACTTCTGACAGAAACAACTAATATCTGTAATCTTTGACTCTAGGAGGTTAGTCCAATGGCAGGGAACAGTTTATTTTCAAGTACAAATCATCAAGATTTGGCACATGTAAATGTCATCAGCAATACTTTGGCACTGATTTCCAATACAGGAGAAATTAGATTCAGAGGATACAGATTCAGAAACATCAGCACTTTCCACTTCAACTGCCCTGGACTGTAATGTCGTTCTATTATGAATGATTTACAGTGTTGATTTTTTTAAATCTGTTGACTGCTCCATCTTTTGCAGCTTAGCATCCTTTATCCCAAGATCTCATAGCACTTTATCAATAATGAAATAGGCCCTTTGTGAGATAAGTAAATACACATAATTTGACTGTTAGATAAACTGGGCAGAGAATGACTACGTGAATTGTCCAAAGAGAGGCAGTGAAGCAGAGAACAGAACCCAGATATTCCAATTCTCAGTCTCCTCCAGTATTAGGGATCACAAAATGTTAGTTTCGCAGAATGCTTGATAATGGTTAGGGGAAAGTTGCCGTTACTGCACAACTGGAATTCAAGCTCTCAAACTCCTTTGAAGACCAAATACTTTAAAGCAATAAAATCCAGGCCCAGAACTGCATAAGCCTATGAGACTAACAACTATGCTTGACAGAAAGACAACTTTCAGCCTCTCACAGAAGAGAAAGTTGAACACGGGGCCATCAGTATGGCAATGGAGAGGATGGAACATACAGTTAAGCATATGTAAAAGTCAAGCTGGTTGGATAGAAACAACAAGAAGTCAGGGAAGAAGTGCATGATATCGCAATACCTGTGCCATAGAGGAGAGGAATACAGGGCAGTTCACTCTAGTAGCAGGTGGTCAACAAGTGGCTGAGAGTTGTGTGCACACACAAAAGGTAGAGAGAAGAGTGCAAATTTGCAGAGATTTGGGGGGTTGATTTTTTTTAAAATAGAAAATGTTCTTGCAGCAGGTTTTGCACGTTTTCACAGCATTTTACTTATACTGTTACCAAAGTCATGCTCTTCAAATCTTCCACATGTGGTTATCCAGGAACAGCATGAGGACAAGGCATGTCTTAATATCCCAAAGAACTGGAGATGGTCAGCAAGACTCCTTACTGCTAACCTGAAGCACAGAATGCATTCATCACTGCCTATCACAGCACTGGCCTTTCCTGTGAAATGACAGCATTGGACAGTGGGACAATAAAAACAAAAGAAAATACATCAGAATGGACATACTGGGTCAGGCCAAAGGTCCATCTAGCCAAGTATCCTGTCTAAAGATGGTGACCAATGCCAGGTGTTTCAGAGGGAATGAACAGAACAGGTAATCATCAAGTGATCCATTCTGGTCACCCATTCCCAGCTTCTAAAAATCCTTTTCCAATTATACTCCTGAACGATATAATTACTAAAACCATTTATGCCAACAACATACAAAGTTTTTTTTTTAATTATTAGATTAACAATAGGGTGACAGTTTTTCAATTAAGAAATTAGAAGGCGGCCAATAAAACAAACTAAAACCAAAAAGACATGGCTACGGTCAATAGCTTTCACAGATGTTTAACACTCTATGATGCAATAAAGTCAATTACTGAACTGGCAACCTCTTCAGCTGGACTTAGGGCTTGTCTGCCTTACCCGCCAGATTGGCAGACAGCGATCGATCCATCAGTGGTTGATTTATCACGTCTAATATAGATGCAATAAATCGACTGGTGAGCGCTCTCCCGTCGACTCCGGTACTCCACCAGAATGAGAAGCGCAAGCGGAGTTGATGGGAGAGCATCAGCTGTCAACTTATCGAAGTGAAGACACCACGGTAAATAGATATAAGTACGCCGATTTCAGCTATGCTATTCACATAGCTGAAGTTGCTTATCTTAGATCGATCCCACGCGGTAGTGTAGACGAGCCCTTAGAAAGCAATGACAATGAGATGCAGCTATCCCTTTATTGTTTAGGGTTTCACATATGATTTGTGGCTTCCTTTTTGGTTTTAACAAGTTAATTAAGAAGGGCAGTCCTACACTAGATTGCAAGAGTAAGTGATGCATAAATATTAGTACAGTAACAGAAAGAACCTCATAGAAACTTCCTATGGAATCCCGACTCTTCTCTTTGTGTGATTGTTTCATTTTTGTTTTAGCATCCAGAGGCATGGGCAACCATACCTTCATAGTAATTGAGATCATTGAGTCCTGCATGATATCATTTGTGTTGCTCACTTACCATAACGATGGAAAGAAAGGGGAGTATGTTGAAATCTGAGGATCTCAGGAATTTTGTCTCTTTTGCTGTTTTACCCAACAAATTTCATAAGCCTGTATCACCCTTCAGATGTTGTCAGTTGCAGAATTGCATTTAACCCCCCCAAAACTTGCTCCCACTGATCCCGATGTCTCAAATGCACAGTGAAAGATCTACATAAGAGATCGTGTTGCTTCACTGGCAAATGAGCAACTCAAAGGTGATCTTTTTAGAAAACTCCTTTGTATTATAGTAGCATCTAGGGCCTCTAACTGAATTTAGAGTCCCACTGTGCTATGAACTTTAATATATATAATAAAAGGGAGTCCCTGCCTGTGGGAGATTACAATCTAACTGTAAAAAGAGGAAGGAAGGAAGGGTTATATTATTATCCCTATTTTATAGATGGGGCATTGAGGCACAGAGAGATTAAATGATTTGCCAAAGGTCATTTAAACAGGCAGTCTGTGGCAGAGCCACAAAATAAGCCTAGATCTCAAAACCCAGTCGAGCACTTTAACTATAAGACTGATCTATCTCTCTGTAACAACAAGAACAATTTTTCCAGGAATTAAGGCAGCATGGGATTTTCTACTTGGTATGATCCAAAATTCACATGAATGATCCCAAATGCCTCTTTTTTGCCGTTCAGAGTGTGCGTGGGCACCTAGTCAGGCTTTCTTGGCAGGGCTCTATGAGTCTGAAGCTAGCAGTCATGTCCTAGGATTATGCCCCAGTGAAAGGCTTTCTGTTCTCAAAAACGTTTAATTTCATAAATAATTTTCATGAGCTGAATTTAAGGGACACACCAGATACACCCGCTTCAAAGGAAATTGTCTCCACGATGTTCCTGCAAAAGTAGAGAATGGAAGATATTTTATAATCAGAGCCTTAAAAATAGATTAACTAAATTGAAAGACACTTTCCTTCCTTTACAAAATGGGTTAAATCAAGGTTAAATCAAGGTACTTAATACCATTGGCTACGAGAAATAGAATATGATGACTTGCCCCAAAATTTGGAGAATGAATTTCACTGAAGATATTTCATAATTGGTATTAATGCTGGGGACTGTTTATCTCAGTTTTCATCTTTTATCCTGCTATCCTGGATACACACACACACACACACACACTAGGTATACAGAATCCCAACTCAGTTATTTTGTTCAGCTTTGAATTTTAATAATACTTTAGATTTCTTGAGAATTGTTAGAGGTATATAGTTATACTATCTATTGAAGAATTCATATAAAAATAATATCAACTGAACCACCAGCCAAAAAGTTTTTAGGATTGAGAACAAATTCTTGATCCAGTAACATCTGAGACACACGTTTGTAATTTACAAATGGAGATTTATTATTATCTATTGATAGAAAAATCCTTTGTGTTGAACTTTCCTCTTCTGATGTTCTCCTAGGTATCTGAAGATATGGCCAATTAATATAATCAGAATTTATAGCACTCTTAATCTTCAAAGCATTTTCAAACATTAATCAATTAATCCTCACAACACTCCCGAGTACTATATATTATTCTATAAATGGAAAGATAAGGCAAAGAAGCGGAGTCTCCCAAAGCCAAAGGGAGTCAGTGTCGGACCAGAGATGAGAACACAGAAGTTCCCGGCTCCCAGTCTTGTGTCAACCCCCACTTATTTTGCTTGTTTCACTTTGTTCAACTCAGGTATACAGCTATGATCAATATATTGCAAGTAAGGATGATATCTATGTGGATAAACACTATACAGTTATACAATCAGCTTTGGCTTGAATTAATACATTCTTCTGGATAAAGGATTTTGCCACAATAGAAGTCTTCAAAATGACTTGGTTATTTTCATAGAAATACTACGTTATTAAAATTAATGATTAAGAATCACTGAATGTATTTTATTTGGGATATTTTATAGCTACTTGCTGCACATCCTAATAATCAAAGAATCATATTTCTTATCTCTAGATATTTTTCAGTTATAGAAATGTATAGCCCTCTTTGAAGTAAATATTGGTGTGGTCTCTTTTTAAAGGCACCAGTTCAAATTGAGCCTTACTATAGTTATCAACAAATCCTATGGACATCAACGGGAAATCACACCCAATTACTCCTAAACTGAATTTTATGTGCAGCATTGCCAACTGTTTAAAAAAAATCTGATTCAATTCTCCAAGTATCAAATTGCTCTGTGTTCTGTATGCCTAATATATGTACCAGCGCTGTCGGAGGCAGATTTCAGAAGTTATCTCCGAGTGCACTACTCAGAATCAAGAACAATTTACCTTTCTTTCTGCTCTGAAGCAATTTGGCAATTAACTAGTGAAATGTGACTGTACATTCTGATTCACTCCTTCTACAGATAAGACCCAGTGAATGTTTTTCATCACTTCCCAAACTCTGTGCATTAAGTCTGACATGCACTGGCAATTCCCCCCTCCTCCCCCATTTTAAAACAAAGGAAGGAAGTTATAAATAAAGGTCAGTGAAATTCATTCATTTGCATTGGAAGGAGGAGGCAGGATGGATTTTCAACTATCATATGGTGATTTTAAGTAAATACCAATGATTTGTGTTTGCTGTAACTTGTAAGAGGGAAAAACATCTCTAATGGGCTATATTGTATATCCCTTACTCATCCTGGTAAACTTTCAGATGAGTCAGGGTGTTTATCAAGGTAGGAGTGACACAATCAGATCCAAAAATGAATTGAATTGTTCTCATTATATTGTAGCAACTAGAAATGAGCTGAATGAGTCACAAAGACTAGAACTGGATCTGAATTTCCCTAGTGTTTGGAACTGTTGGCATTGGCTTTTCATTTCCGCCAGTTCGTGAGATTGGAGCTGCCCATGAAGTCTGGGTTCAGATTCCAGGTCTTTCGATCTGTTTGGGTTTGGGAAAATCTCTAATACCACAAAGCAAACTAGGAACTAAATCACCTGCATGTTTCTACCGAAGAATCTTTATTTGGCTAATATAGTCTGAATTTTCCAGAGCTGTAAAAATTGGACTAGTTCCTTTGGCTTCATTTGGTCTATGCCAAAATATACTATCTGATGACCTGGCCCTACAAACTGGAAAAAGAAAAAACAACATTAAAGTGAATGTTACTGCCTAGTGAAAGGTACCAAAGAGAATCTTTTGAGACTTTAGTCTTCCATTTGTACAGAACGGAAACATATCTGGCATGGACAGTATAAATTTCTCTCTGCCTCCCTGCCAACACGCTTCCATGCTGACCTAAGAGACCCTCTATATGAGTGAAAGCGTAGTTCATTATTTCTCTCCATTCAGTCCTTGTCCTCTCTGCTGAGAATGGCATCATTCATGTTGTTGGATTTTGTGATACAGACGCGTGTTTACTATGAACTGGATTGAGACCAGCAACCCAATCCACTATTGGCCACCGAGCATTTTTGTGGTGGACCAATAGGAAGAAAAAGGATTTTATTTAATCTGATCCAGTTCACCCACGCCTACTTTCAAATAACTCAGTCAACAATTTTTGACTACAGGAAACTCAAGAGGAATACATATCTCCCTATAGTGTTCCATATTCTTGGCCTGCATTACATTAAGTATGATTAGCTGTATCCATACAGTAAGCAGAATAAAAGTTGCCATTGCATCTTGAGGAACTATCCATTTGAATTAGCACTTGGGCTATCAGACGGTGCAGGTGAATTTATCAAATCAGCTTGAAATCCAGCCCCGACTAGTTTTCCCCAGACTCCCTGATAATCAACAACCTAGTCTTGGAGATTTTGGCAGTCTCACCTGGTTACACCAGTAAATCTGAGTGAATAGCGGCTTGATTTGTTATTGATTTCCCTGAAGATATATCTGAAGCAGCAATTTTAGTGATAGGTCTTCAGAGTGGAAATGCAGGGTAAAGAAAAAGCTTTGCCAATGAAAGGGGATTCAAGTGGGCACAATCTAATAGCAAAGGAAGATTCACTGTCAGTAATAAGCTGAACTTAGGTTTCTTTTTCAACTGACTGAGGCAAAGGGGTGGGAAGGAAAATCAAACCTAGCATAAAATCTGCAGTTTAGGGAAAAAATTGGAAATATGTTCAGTTACATTTTCTGCTTTACTGACTATCTGGACTTGTTCAAACCTCTGACACATGACTGTTATCAGATATGATAACTGGTATTTAAGCCTCTACTCAGTGTATTTGTGACAACCACCATCTTGCCTGACACCCTGCGGATTGCACTGGGGACTGCCAAAGCTAAAAGTGTGAGCTTTTACAGTTGGAGCTAATGCTTTGTAGGAAGGGCTGTAACAGACTCAGATCCTGTGTGGATTGAGCACACTGGGGGACCTGTAACACATACTCACCAGTGGGTTACATGTTCACTTAGTAGTTTCAGATATTTCCATATTAAGTTGGGTAAAACATCTGGATTTTGTGGAACATGAAAATTTGACAGCATGTACGGAATGGCAGAAAATTATAAATCAGTGGGATGGGCATGTCCGTGAGGATTTCAGGGCCAAGCTCTTGGTCTTGTGATCTGCTTGTGAACATTAATGGAATGTAAATAAATTCCCTGAAACCTCATTTTCAGGACAAGCAAATGGTTGTGGCTGGGCAAGGGAAAGAGAATACTGTAAGAGCAGGTATCAGATCACTGTTTGGGATTCATACAGCAATGAAGTTGCTTTTTTTTTTTTTTTTTTAAAACATACACCTCACTGGCAGAATTTTCATTATTTCTGCTTTTTGTAAGTCAGAAATTCTGTCCTCTTAGCTCTGTAGTAAGGGTTCTGTTCTTTTTATGTGAATGAACAATTGTGCAATCCTTAAAATGGGTTGATCCTCTTGGCTGATAATTAGGCTTTCTATGAACAAATGAGGAACCTTCCGTCCAGACGACGACACAACATTTATGATTGTGTCTACTCATGGAATTTTGTTCTTCTCAAAATCAGATAACTATGGCCCTCACCCAAAGCCCAATTATGTTAATGGAAATATTCCCATTGACTTTGGTGGGCTTTGCATCAGACTGTAAATGAACGGAGACATTAGACCGTCACAGTGTTTTTGCATGCACGCATGTAGGGACTTCTGAGTGCAAACATATTACCCTCCTCTACTCTTTGAAATGTGGTCCTTAGGTTGGCAAACTATAACATCTGCAGAGTGCTCTCTCTCTCCTCTGACATAAGACTTGTCTTTCTTCAGAGAAAGACAAAATGTATCTGAATACACAATTCCCACTATGCCCAATTTCACAACAATCACCACTTTTGGTGGATGCGTGGGTCACATTGTTCAGTGGTGGGTATGTAGCTGATGAAAAAGTATAATATATATCTCTCTATTATAAATGCACAAGAATGTTGTCACTTCCAGAGCTAAGATGTTCAGTAATATTCATGATGAAGTTTGTGATTCAGGGTAATTTGATTTGATGTGAAATTCTGTTTTGCTCCATCATAACCACTTTATTGGTGTCATACTGGCTAGACATTTTATCAAGCTGTCTACTTTCTCTGATGTTCATGTTAAAACCTATTCTGAAGTACAAAGAATATCACAGCGTGCCTATTATACCACTACTCAGCGAACAATTTCAGCTTCATATACTTTAAGGACATGCTTTAAGATTTCTTCGAAATTGAGTTAAGGTTGCTCTGAAATTGAAAGACATGGATTTTACTCTTTTCTACCAAAAGACTGTTTTAACTGGTGTAAATCCACTCATTTCAATGCAGTTACTCTTGGTTTGCAACTGAGAGATCAGAATCAGTTCCCCCAAAAGACCAAGGGACATGCAGTGGATAATGGCTTATTTTCTCTCTCAGCAATGTGAGCTTTTCATACAACTCACTGAAAGCAGCTTTCCTCTTCGAGTAGTAGATTCTTAGAACTTGGGTTTTCTTTGGAGAACAACAAATTAGCTCAAAACTTAAGATGAAGACTCACATTTTGGTATGTGATGTCATGTTGCATCAGTCATGTTTCAATATATAACAATTCACCAGGACTGACACTATTGGAAGTACCTTTGCACAACACATGTCTGATAAAACCATTAAACCAAATTGCTTTGTCACCACTGTGGTTTAGACAAATATACTTTAAAGAACAATGATTCACTACTTGTAAAAAAAAAAAAAAAAAAAAAAAAAAAAAAAGGGTATAGGTAAAGTGTTTGCAAACCATGCACTTTGAAGATACAGCAGAGACTGCTGGGAATTTCATTGCTGCACCGTGTAGGGTAACAAAATGCATTGTATTGTGGTACAAAATGTAGGCAGAGTAAACATATCTGTACTCTACCTACCTACCACCTGCCCTTGCACACGCTGAAGTCAATGACAGTTTACTTCACAGAAATGTTGGGCCGGAAGTGACTTCAAGAAGTCATCAAATCCACCCCCTGTGCTGAGGCAGGACTGAACCATGAGCGTGCCTGACAGGGGTTTGTCCAACCTGTTCTTAAACCCCTCAAATGATGGGGGATTTCACAACCTCCCCCGGAAGCCTATTCCAGAGCTTCTCTACCCTATAGGTAGAAAGTTTTTTCCAAATATCTAACCTAATCTCTCGCTGCAGATTAAGCACCTTCAGGAGAACAGTTGATCACTGTCCTCTTTTTAACTGCCCTTAACAGACTTGATGACTATTATCAGATTCCCCTTTGTTTTCTTTTCTCAAGAATAAACATGCCCAGTTTTTTAAAATCTTTCCTCATAGGTCAGGTTTCCTAAACCTTTTTATCATTTTTGTTGTTCTCCTCTGGACTGTCTTCCATTTGTCCTCATCTTTCCTAAAGTTCATCACCCAGAACTGGGCACAGCACTCTAGCTGAGGCTTCACCAGTGCTGAGTAGAGCAGGCCAATTATCTTCTGTGTCTTAGGCCTTTTAATACATCCCAGAATTATATTTGCCTTTTTCGCAGCTGCTTTACACTGTTGACTCATATTCAATTTGTGATCCACTGTAACCCCCAGATTCTTTTCAGCAGTACATAAAATAAAAAAAGAATGTTTTTAGCAGTACTGCAACCTACTTCCTTATTTTGTAGCTGTTCATTTGATTTTTCCTTCCTACGTGAAGTACTTTGCACTTATCTTACCTTAACTGAATTTAATTTTGTGGAAGTCAGACGAATTCTCCAATTTGTCAAGGTTGTTTTGAATTCTTATCCTGTCCTATAAAGGGTTTGCAACCGTCCCAGCTTTAGTGTCATCTGCAAATTTTATAGGCACGCTCTCCACTTCATTATCCAAGTCATTTCAAAGGGAGAAGGATCAAACCTAGCAGTTATTTCATATCTAACTCCATCTTGGAATCCACTCCCCGCCACCACCCCATGTGCACACAAGAAATTAGATCCTGTTGGATTTGAATTTGATTAAAGATCATTTCTCTCAGTAGGCAGATTCAGTTCAAGGGTCACCTCAGATACCGCCTATCAACAGAGGTTCAACATGCATCAGTCTCTACTGAAGGCTACTTGGAAATCCCAAGCATACCACATACCACACAGATTAAGCTTTTTCTAGGCCCTGCTGGAGCACGAGGATACTCTCCGACTCCAATTTTTAAAACAGGAAGTTTGCATTCATATTTTTATCACTTTCTGCTACTGAGTCATACTGCTACAAATTCAGTGATCATCATGCAGATACAGTAGCGTGTTTCACAAGAGGGCTGCTGAAACTGAATCTCATTTCATGCATTCACAACTAGTTTTAGAATTTCATTATAGCTTAAAAATGTCTGTTCTTTACTCTCACTTAAAAAAGAGTCAGTGTCAAACTTTCCTTCATGTTCCGCCCCTCACCCACTCGCATAAGTTCTCCAATGAGAAGTATCAACTGATGCAAAATTCAAAGTTAGTTCATCAGCATGGGTTGTCATTCTGTTGCAAGTAGATGTAATGGGCATTAGGTCAAATGTTGAACTGAATTGTGTTTGACACTTCCCAGAGACTTTCTTGCACATCTGAATTGCAGAATGTGCTCTTGGCAGAGCTAATTCAATTGGAAATGGATGTTTAATGTGAATCACTCCACATGTACAATTATTTAAGCTGTAGTGGCGTTTTTTTCAGACAGCTGTGTGCCACTCTCATACCAGCTTTTTGGAAACACATAACTATTCATACAATATATCAAGAAAATGGTTTAAGCATAATATTTGAAGAACTTGTACTACCTGAAACCAGAGGTTCACATCCTGTCATTTATACTGTTCAATCATTCTCCCGAGACAAATTAAATTCAGGGTATTTTAGCACGTAGGTCTTTCAGCAAAGTTCTTAAAACAACAATGTCCTCTCTGTACTGTGTGAAAACTGAAGACCCTATAAGACTTCCTGTGAAAGTTGGAATTTGCCTAGGGTGACCAGATGTCCCAATTTCATAGGGACAGTCCTGATATTCAGGGCTTTTTCTTATATTATCACCTATTACCTCCCACCCCCGTCCCGATTTTTCACACTTTCTATCCGGTCATCCTAAATTTGCCCCGATGTACTTAACCATTTATGGTAGTTGGACACATAGGAAGCTGTGGTATTTTTTGTAAATTAATTGGATTCAGGAGTAGTAAATGCCCTAAGAGAGTATAGTATTTCTGGATACTAATGAGCAACATGCGAGAAGCCCTAGTCAGAATCTACACATCTACCCACAACCTATACTTAAAAAAAAGAAAAGGACTAGAAACTACTAGTTACATATCCTCCAGCAAAGAAAGCATTGTACAGACTGTTAATTCTTATAAAGAATTGTATACCTTTTAAATTACTATCCTCAACTTCTCTCCCACCTATAAATCACGAAACTGGAAAATGTAGCAATATTTTATGCTGCACACAGTAAAAATTTAAAATCAGATTAGAAAACATGGTTGCCATGGCACCTGAGAACTATACTTTCATGCAAAGCAATTTAACAGATGCGAAAGAATTGAACCTTATAGCAGGCACAGTACAATTCTTAGATGAAATTAAAAAAAACACTGCAAAAGAGGCTGGTGTGGAATGGCCCTTGTTCCATGTTTCAAGGGGCTACCCCTCTCTTAACTAATGTTTGTAACTGGACTAGTCTGGCCCTGAGGGATGACATACTCTGGGATGAGTCCCCTCTCCTGGGCTGCAATATTAGCCACCTGTAAGTCAATGGGAGCTTTGCCACTGACTTCAACGAAGTCAGATTTTCATCCCTGGTTTTATAAGAGTAGATTGCAAAAAGTAGCATTTAGGGTGAAGAGCACTCTCCCAGAAAAGAAGACAGCTGGAACTGCAGTCTGATATGCCATCTTGGCTCCAAGGGACAATTCAGATAGCCTCTCCTGTTACAAATGCAGTTACTGTGGGTCTTCTGCATTAAAATTTAAAAGGGAAAAACTATATTGGTACATGCATGAGGCTAGGCGTGCTTTCCATTTCCAATGGGTGTGTGTGTTGCATGCATTCCATTAAATGGTAATACTGAACATCATCATTTGGAAGAGAAAAAAAAGTAACAGCAGAAATACTAAGAATGCAGCACGGCTAAAGGGGAACCTGGGAAACCAGTGAACAGCAAATGAGATACTAGCTTTTCATGCTATTTTTTGCGCAATTCCTAACTCTACTTTGAGCTGCATATACAGATATCTCATATTAGGGAACAGTGAGTTGATGATCTCTCGCTATATAACACTGATGAACTTTCATGTACAGATACATCGAGGTTGTCTAGAAGAAATCCTATTGTCTACCAACTGAAGAGAATCCAGATTCTGAGAGATTCTGGACTAGATTTTAAAAATTGCTCTATACCCAACAGCTCCTATTTAGGAAGCTGAATAAGTGGCCAGTAGAGCTGGTTGAAAAATGCAACTGTTCGAAGAAACAGGTTAAGGACTATTTAGAAAAGCTGGACATACACAAGTCCATGGGGCTGGATGCAATGCATCCAAGGGTGCTGAGGAAGTTGGCTGATGAGTTAGGGAGATTTTCAAAAGGAGCTGAACACCCACTAGTTCCCATTTAAATCTGGCCATTTCATGTCTGTAACTAAATTGTAGGAAGTTCTTTTCGAAATCTGCCCTAATTGTGGGTGCTGGACAATTTTGAAAACTTGTCCCTGTGTATATACATTAACAAACTAGTAAGACCAGAGGCTAACCATGAAATATGGCCTCCTACCTTGAAACATCACAAATGGCAGAATACACAATCAATTTTTCCAATTAGCCCATGTCATTAAATTCTGTGTCCCAGACACCACTCCTGAAAGACAGCACATGGTTAATGTGCAGCTAGGAAAAAGAAAAATTGGGACAACTATAGTTAGTGGTTGGGCAACCAGATTTGATCCCCCCTTGGAGACTGCACCTTGATGGGGGAAGACTTCTATATTCCAATGAATCTGAAAGCTAGGCTTGCAGGAGTTTTAACTCCTGGTAGGCAGAGCCTCCTCCAGGTTTTCTGCCACCCCAAGTGGAAAAAAAAAAGGGGGCAGCGCGATCACGCCAATCCACTCTTTGGCAGCAATTTGGCAGCAGGTCCTTCTCTCCAAGAGGGACCCGCCACTGAATTGCTGCCAAAGACCCGGACATGCTGCCCCTTGATATTGGCCGCCCCAAGAACCTGCTTCTTTAGCTGGTGCCTGGAGCCCACCCTGCTAGTAGGGCCACCCAAGCTAGACAGGCCAAAGGATAGGGACCACTGAATGTCCATGTCCTCCAGATTGGGGTTGAGTGATAGGCCAACAATCTATCCCCTGAAAAAAATTATAGAAACTACTAGGTATCCATTCCGACAAACACATGATAGACAGAGCCTTGTTCGATCCCTAAGCAATGTCTGACATCTTGGGAAGGATTCTGATTCAGAATCAGATTTGATAGCCAGCCTAGCCATGAGGATGTTTATCCTTTCTGAGGTGGACTCCTACTTGTATCATACCACAGTGGGATTCGCAAATGGAAGGAATTCAGAGAAGATGAACAAAAAATATGATTTTCCCATGTAGGAGGGATGGGCAAGATGATTAGATTTCCACGATTCTCTGACCCTAAGGGATTCCAGAGAAATCTTGGAAAGGGAAAACAGGGAAAGTTAATGGAGCAGTGAGAAGATACATGTCCTGCAACTGCAAGCATGTTTGTGGGAGGACCACAGGACAGCTAACTCTGAGGTATTCTCTCCCTTTATGTTACTTGGCAATCATTTTGGTTTAGAGGTAAAGCTTTCATGTAGCTTTAATTGACATTAAAAAAAATAGCTTTGTAACACACATTGGAGATGAAACAGATTTATCAGGAAGTCCCTCTGCCTCCATAAATTAAATGTTTAATTTTGCAGTGAAAAATTTAGATACTGTATTGGGACAGCAGGATAATATGTCACGTCAAGTCTGTCAATACATGAACTACTGGAACAATAACTTGATATAACACTTGATGAACTGCATTGTCCTCTGCTGTTTACAAAAGTGAACACCTTGTCGCACGTTATACTGCCAGCGAGAGCTTAATGCCCACAGAAACACTTTTCTGCTCAAAGTTTCACTTTCCCTTAAAGAGGGAGTATCTCAAGGAAACAGAAAACAATTAGTAATAGACAGCAAACAGAATGTGTTCCAGGACAGGAGAACATATGGGAAATCACCATGCAAGCACTTTAACAAAACACTATTTTGTATGCCTAAATCATTTATTCTTCAAGGAAATTGAAAATGTAAAAGAAAAGACAGATAAATTACTTTAATGCCACATCTGCAATGGCAGTCACAGCTCAGGTATTCTCCTAACTAAACCAGGAGATCATCTTTTCCCTTATTTTAAATGTTTTACACTGTTCTTTGGAGTAAACAATGGAAAGTACAGTACTAGCTCTCAGACAAAGGTTGATCTGATATGATATTCTCATATGGCCCTGATCCAACAAAGCCCTTAAGCAGATGCTTAGTTTTAGTTACATAAGTGGTCGCATTGAAGTCACATGGCTGCATATCTCCCACATGCGCTCTTTCCGAATGGCCCTAATCCATTAAAGACCTTAGGCACATGCTTAGCTTTAAGAGATGCTAGGAACCCTTCTGAAAAGATCTGGCAAAAATACTAAATAGTGAAAAAAAATGACGTCAACAAGGTTTGCACACAGGAAAGAGAACAATGTCCTTTAAAACTACTGTTCTATACACAGTATAAATACTAATAAATACTTTGCAATATGGAAAACAGCCACCATGGAACTCATTTTGCCTAATTTTGAACCTAATGGAAAATCACGTATATTTCAGTTCAGCTATAACTTAGAAGTCATTAGGTTATTGCTCAGCTCAGGAGAGAGACTGAGAAAAGGAGTATGAGAAGGAGGAAGAAAAACAGTACAGACTACGGGCCTGATTTGCAGCTGGTGTAAATCAATGTAACTCCATTAAAGTCAATGGAGGCATACCAGTGTACCCCAGCTGAGGATCTGGCCCTATATAGCAAACAAGCTACTCTCTCATGCCAACCTAATTTGGAGTGTGGGGGAGGGGCATTTCTTCTATCCTTCCAGCAATGTGTTGTCACAGATTTCTTTTTAGCACAACAAACATTCTGTTGAGAGATACAAGTTTGATACTAAAAAATGAATCCAAATTACAGGAAACTAGAGGTTTATGACCTTGAACTTTTTTTTTTTTTTATGTATGTAAAGAAGAGTCCAGTTTTCTCTCAAAGACCACTCCTGGTTTGCATTCTCTGTACAGACAGTTTCAAATGAAAGGCAAAGGGCCAAAATTTGCAATGTATTTAGGCACCTAAAGACACAAATAGACTCCTGGTGGGATTTTCAAAAGTCCAATGGGAGTTAGGTGCATAGGTGATTTGAAAATCCCATGAGGTGCATACCTGCAACTTTAAGGACCCAAATACCTTAAAAACCTGGCCCAAGTGCTTTATAAATAAGCTTGGCAGAATTCAATTTGAATTTTTTTATCTTTTGACAGATATTGATGTTTATTTTTAAGAACTTTCTTTGATTATTATCAATTTCACTTTCACAATTGTACAAAATTATGGGTTTTAATCATGTCTTTGGATTTTTTCCATTTACATTTTCACAATTTCTGGAAATTGAGTAGGGCATCAGACAATAATTACTCAGTGATAGCAGACACAGACGCAAAAAGTTAAAACGTTATAATCATCAAGAACACAAATTGTCAACATCACATGTCAATATACACTAAGTAAATATCCTTAAATCAATTTCTAATAAGATGTCAAGCAGCATTTCTTACTTTGCTTAACTGTATATTTCAATTATCGATAGAGATTTTTTCATCAGTTTGTCTATGTAGAGTGAAATCAACATTAACTGAAATTTACCAATAAAAATCAAATCCTTCTAAGCCTATTTATAAATGTTGAGTCAAAAATCCAATTGACCTCAATGGAATTGAGATTTGGCCCATGAATTATGCCTTACGGCTGCTCTGTGAGATAGATATTCATGTTGGAATGTATAAAATAACCCATTACAACTAATAAAATAAATTACTTTTACACCAGTTTTTGGGAAAAAAATTGTTTGGGAGAAGAGCAGGTTACAACATAGGAGAGAGAGAAATTTGTATAATAGCCTGTGATATTAGCATTAGCTGAGTTGTGATAGGATGTATTTTCCATTTGGAGTAAGAAGGAACAGTAAAGGTTTGAGTAATGAATAGACTTCATTAAGTTAGACTGAAATCCATAAATGCTTTGTCCTAAAGCCTCTGTATTTCATCCAGATCACTCTTGTTTTTACTGATGAAGGTATGGCTGCACCCTGTGATACTGACCTTGATCAATAAGGTTCCATGTCAAGAAATGCTCAGTATTAATGGGATGCAAGAAACAGTTCAATGTTTTTCTCATCCTTTACTTTGCTTATAACCACTTGGCCCTCTCATGAAGACAAAGGTTTGATGCAAGCGTAACCCATGCCTGCTTGGTGTGGCATTCTGCCACCATCTTGTAGCACCTAGACCAGCTAGAGAGTGACGACTTTGCTACAATCTTGGCTAAAGGACACATGCATTTTAGCTCATGCCTTAAGCTCCAGAGGTCCCGACAGATGATGACCAGGGTCTGTCGGCATTACACAAGGTTCGGATGATTTAATTCCATTTCTAAGACTGCATTCAACATTACTTAAAGAGTGATACCATTAGCTGTTCATATTATCCAATACATTTCTTATTAACAATAATCTATCACACATATGACAATTATTACAATCTGAGCAATAAGAGCTTTAGAATAAATGAACTGGCATACTTGACTAACCTTGAAACCTGCTTTATACACTAAAAATGCTTTTTTCCCCATGAACACTTCAGTTACTTCACTTTCCTTATGTTCTTCAAACCTGAATTGTATTTGTTTCTTTCTTTCCTCTTGCCATTGATTCACGTGAATCTATTCAAGCATGTGGAACATTTTTTTAAAGATAAACTATCATATGAAAATAACAACAACACTTACTTTCTCCCTTCTTTTTAGCCATCAAAAGTGGGTCCTTACTTGCCCCAATGCTTAGGTCAAGACAACAGTAAAGACAAATTTACTTTGTCCCTAAAGCATGAAGATGAACATTGCTCAAAGCAGAGATCATGGGATTTTCCCCTACCTCACTCCCATGCAGTCATATTTCATACAGATATCATTTAAACTGAAGACATCACATGATTAAAAAACATCAGCAAAAGCTTGGAAGGGATATCAGTCATTATTCTAGGACGATGGATTTCTTAATGAATACTCAACCAGAAGGTGGTGGTCTGCAACACTATGACTTAGTGAAAAGGAAGGGAAAGGTGGCACAATTTGTAAGAGAAGATCATTATGTGGTTAAGGTATCAGACTGAGAAGCAGGAGTCCCACGTGCAGTTCTCAGTGCTGCCATATATTCCCTGTGTGACCTTTGGCAAGACTCTCCATGCCTCAGCTCTAAGTTTGCTGCTTGAATGTTGCATACTATTATCTAGCTTGTTCAGAGCATAACTATTCTACAGGGACTGTCTCTTACTCTGTGTCCATAAAACACCTAGCCCTGCCTCCCAGCAATCCTCCTAGCACAGGTTGACTGACTTGGGCTTGTGGGACTTGCACTAATGCTTTAAAAATAGCTGTCGGACAGTGCTTTAAAGCTAGGGCTCAAAATGGAGCTTGAACTCTGAAGAGTACGGAGTGAGATGGGCTTTCGCGCCCAAGCTCCAGCTCTCGTTGCAACTTCAAAGTGCTACCTAGACAGCTATTTTTAGAGCCCTAGAGTGAACCTTACTATCCTGAATCTGGTGACCCGGGCTAGGAAGCTGGCTACCATGAGCTGTGTAGATATATCTACAGAGAGTCTTAATGTAGGTTGCAGCCTCCAGGTGCTACTTTAATGTGAATAGGGCTTCTGTTTTTCAGGGAATATTAATTTCATTTTACAAGGTTTATTGTCAGTAGCTTGAGTCTTATGTAGATGCCCTAATTGAGGGGTTCCAAGACTCTCTTTGTATATACCAGGGATCAGCAACCTTCAGCATGCAGCCCACCAGGGTAATCCAGTGGTGGGCCACAAGACATTTTGTTTACATTGACCATCCACAGGCACCGCCCCCCTGCAGCTCCCAGTGGCCACGGTTCGCCATTCCCGGCCAATAGGAGCTGCGGGAAGCAGTGCGAGCCACAGGGACGTGCTGGCTGCTGCTTCCCACAGATCCCATTGACCACTGGGAGCTGTGAGGGGCCGTGCCTGTGGATGGTCAATGTAAACAAAATGTCTCATGGCCCGCCAGAGGATTACCCTGATGGATCACATGCTGGTATAGTAATGTATGTTATAGACGTTATTTATTACAGTAGTACACGCTGCAATGAGTCATCTCTTTGTAATTTTCCCTACTACACTTTAACTCAGTACTGTTTCAGACTATACTATGTTAAAGTGCACTAGAGAGTCTCTCTCAGGAAAGTTTACAATTCGCACTGGTTAACCCCTAATTCTAATGCAGACCAACTCCCCTTTAATACTAAAATTAGTTTGCTATATATAAATTGTATCTTCTAAATAACCGCAATGTAGACTGACAGGCAATAAGAGTGTGTCTGTTCAATACACTAATTCTTCTCTCTACTAAATGTTGCTAAGATGACTAGGGAAGAGTTAATAGTAAAATATATTCCAAAGTGAACGATTTGATGCTAATAAAGTTAACACTTTCCACCGGACATAGGACAAATTGGAATATCAGGATTTAATCTTGCACTATTGAAATCAATGTCAGTGTGTGCAATTGCTACAATTGCATGCGTCATTCTGAAAACTGCTAGTCCAAGTGGCTAATTAGGCACAACAGTGCATGCAGCTCACCAATTAGGCAGGTAATGCTTAGCATTTTTGAAAGTCTCATCCTTAATTGCATGTATATATCTGAATTTCTAATTCTGTGAAGGAGAAAGGAACTGAACTGACAAATATTCTAAAAATGAGATTAATTAAAGGAAAACAACAAGCACAAGAACATCAGGAAAAGAACCAGCAACTAGGAGTCAAAAGGCAGAGAACAAGATGTTGCAAAAGGTCCATAATGTAGAACAGGACATAGATGAGAGATAGGAATTCGAAAGTAACATGAATAGGATATGATAACAAACAGAGTGATAGCAACAGAAATAAAACTGGGAGACGAAAGGTAAAAAGAAGTGAAAATAAACCCAAGCTGTGCACTTCATATTCACAAAAAAGTGGAGCGTAACGATCCAAAAGGACATGAAGATCAAAATAAATACAGAGGCAATTGAAACTGGATGAAAAGCAAAATCAAAGTTAAGTCACTTAAAACCACAAATCTAAATGGCGAAGAATGGAACAAAGCCAATGACTATGCCAAAGAACTCAAAACAAGAGAGACATGCAAATAATGAGACCAACAGGTTCTTGGTTTATTTAATTTAATGTCTAGAGCTGAGGAAGGTGGGTCCCAATGCTGCAGATGTCTGCATGGTAACATATCTGAGCAATTTCTCTGCAGATCTGTTAATTTTTCTCATTACAAAAGCAAACAATTTTATTGGGGCTGGATGCAGAAAGCGCTGGCATTGTGAGTGAGGAGCAAAGCTATGGGATTTAGTGTCCAATATATAGATTTAAGGCTAGCCAGAAGAGATGGTGCTTTAGTGACATAGTTAATATGCCTTCTTCTGAAGGAGGTAAAGACAGGCCCAAATCCAACCAGCCAAACTTGGGAGCCTTTAGGCCATAAAATTCCATGGTGGCGGTAGCTGCATTGTGGGAACTGCTGTAGATCTTTCTTTCCAAGGGGGGAGGGGAAGGCCAATGGATCCAGATAACAGTAGATCCATTGCCCTTTTCTCTGTTTTTGCTCCAGCCCAGTTTTGCCACCCACTCCAAGCACCAATATGTGCATGTAAGCAGGGAGTCTCCATGAAACATCCATGCAGGGCATACCCAGTGTTCCTGTTTTACAAATTCTGCCATCCTCTTCCCTCAGGCGTCAGAAGTGCGCTAGTTCCATTAGGCAGATATAGAGCGAGGAGGAAGTGTAAAAGGAAGAGCCAAAGCTAGTTTTCTTAATTCATAAATGAAATGCTGTAGGTTCTCTCTGACCATGTTTGGAGACCCATGTTCTGTGCTAAAACAAAATTTCCCTTGTCTTACACTAAGCCTCAGCTTATTTGCAAGTCTGCTTCGACACTTGATTTCTGGCACTGTCTGGCTAAACAATGTCTAATTGTTACTGACTTCCCAGATGGTCATTCTAAATATCAGGAGAAGGGCAACCAAGCTAGCAATCAGGTCTCATTTAGTTTAAGTCAGTACCAAACAGCTGTCTTTTTCTTTCTTATATACTCATGCAGAGCTTTGTGTTTTTCCAAGACTGTCCTGAGCATGCAACAAATAGAGTTTCAAAGAGGTGGAAAGGCCTGCTTCAGATGATGTTTTAGTAAATCGTCCCTGTTCTTCTCCTCATTTTGCTATGTGTATGTGTGTCTGCTACAGTTGCGCACACAACTTTAAACTAGGGAGGAAGCGACTTGATTTCTGTGCTGCCTTCAGCCTATTTAAGGGGTTTGGTTCATAATGAGTCTCCTGCATGTGAAATACATAGCTGCTCAAATCACACAGAAAGCATGAAATAGTCAAAGTGCACACAAACAATTAACTCTGATTATGATACATATCACACTGACACTGCTGGATAGTGTCATAAAACCAGAAAGGAATGTCAGAAACCACCTCAAGCTTACAGAGAACTACGCTGTTAGTGGATGCTCTCAGTAAGAATCATCACATAACAGATTAAGTAGTTGTTGCAAAACCAAAAACCATGTGTATCAGCTGCATGAGGCATGAAGCCAGAGGTCAAACAAAGGGTGCTCTTGTTCTCTCTGTAATCATGAATCCAAGGAAATGTGTGTCAGATCTATAGCAGCAACAGCTGTGCCAAAATGGATACCCATCTCATTGCTCCTGTACAAACCACTCATTCAGCATCTCCTGTGGTGACTACTTCCTAGTCACTCCATCCCCCTCCAGGAAATATCCTTTAGAATATCCTCATACCTTCCCTTACAAAGGTTTTGTGATTTGTTATAATTCCGTAATTGGCTAATGTTACTTTTGTAGGCCATGTAGTGCAAGGCTTTTTCTCTCATCAACGTTTCATTTATATGGATGCGTCATTTTTTGAGATCTGCTAGTTGTAACCTTTTCTGCACTGGTCAATTTTTACATCCATGATTGTGTTTCTGCCTAACATCTGGTAGGTGTTTGGTTAGTTGTTTACTTAAGCCTGGGAACCATGTACGGATACAGAAAAAAGCTTTTGACTGTGTAAGTGTGAATCTGAGCTCACACCTCTAAACCGTAGCCCCTGGGCCAGAAAAATCTCAACAACAAAACTAATTAGCTGGCCTCTATCACAACATGGTTACAGCAACCAGAAGGGCATTAAGCCTGTCTGTAGCTACAGTTCCTCTAGCTATCCTCTGTCACTACATCATAACTAGGCTCAGAAGATGTGTGAGAGCAGCCCGAATGCACTCTAATTTTCATGCCATTGCACATTTAGGTCCTATCTGACTTACATTTTTTTTTCCTTATTGGTGCCTTAAGAACCTTTTGGAAAAAGGATTCATGTTAAATTTGTGTCTGCAGCATGAGTTGCGTGTGACATTATTAAAACTTTAAAAAATGTCTTTGTTTAATTACTTTATAAGCAAAAAATCATACCCTAACCACACCATTGGCCCAACCTTGTTAGCAAAGTAATGGCAGAACATACAACAGAGATAGATTTACAATGTCTCTAGCTCTTCAGATCATTTACACTCCCTCAAGGAAACACTCAAGGGGCATCATTCATATGCCAAGAAGAGGAAATGCAATCTCAATTTCTCCCAAATGGATCTATTGCAGAACAGAAAGGTGCAGCTGTGGAATAATGGACTAGGCATGGGGCTAGGTAGCAGATACCTGGGTACTGTTCATGATTCTGTGTCTGCCTCAGCAAGTGATCTTGGGCAAATCACTCAGTCTTCCTGAGTTTCTCCATCTCTGGGGATACCAGCATTCCCCAACCCTTGTCAAGAGCTTTGCTAATTTTGGATGAAAAGCTCTGTAACTACAAAATGTCACGATGATGGTCACTAATGACAATATATAGTTAAACACAGTTGTAAACAAAAAAGCGTTTCAAACAGGTTTTATATGAAGGGGGGAAGCTTATTCACTGACAGGAATCCCACAGAAACATGAGGGTAAAACTGGTGCTTGTACTTTCAATGTGACACACTAAAGGCAATAACAATGAGGAGTCCTTGTGGCACCTTAGAGACTAACAAATTTATTTGGGCATAAGCTTGTGTGGGCTAAAACCCACTTCATTAGATGCATGGAGTGGAAAATACAGTAGCAGATATATTTATACATAGCACATGAAAAGATGGAGTTGTCTTACCAGGTGGGGGGTCAGTCTAACGAGACAATTTAATTATCAGTAGAATACCAAGGGAGGAAAAACCACTTTTGTAGTGGTAATGAGGATGACCCATTGCAAACAGTTGACAAGAAAGTGTGAGTAACAATAGGGGGAAATTAGTATTGGAAAATTAGGTTTTGTAATGACTCATCCACTCCAAGTCTTTATTCAGGCCTAATTTGATGGTGTCCAGTTTGCAAATTAATTCCAGTTCTGCAGTTTCATGTTGGAGTCTGTTTCTGAAGTTTTTTTGTTAAAAATTTGCCACTTTCAAGTCTGTTATTGAGTGACCAGGAAGATTGAAGTGTTTTCCTACTGTTTTTTTAATGTTCCTATTCCTGATGTCAGATTTGTATCCATTTATTCTTTTGCATAGAGACTGTCCGGTTTGGCCAATGTATATGGCAGAGCGGCATTGCTGGCACATATCACATTGGTAGATGTGTAGGTGAATGAACCTCTGATGGCGTGGCTGATGTGGTTAGGTCCTAAGATGGTGTCCCTTGAATAGATATGCAGACAGAGTTAGCACCAGGATTTGCTGAAGGGTTTGGTTTCTGGGTTAGTGTTGTTGTGTGGTCTGTAGTTGCTGGTGAGTGTTTGCTTCTATCTGTAAATGAGGACTGGCCTGTCTCCCAAGGTCTGTGAGAGTAAAGGCTCGTCCTTCAGGATAGGTTGATCTACAGCCCCCCAACTCCATGCATCTGATAAAGTGGGTGTTAGCCCACAAAAGCTTATGCCCAAATAAATGTTAGTCTCTAAGGTGCCACAAGGACCCCTGATTGTTTTGCTAATACAGACTAACACGGCTACCACTCTGAAACTAAAGGCAATTGTCATGGTATAAACCCCCACTCTGAACCTTAGTGTCCAAAAGATGGGGTACCAGCATGAATTCCTCTAAGCTCAATTACCAGCTTAGTACATGTAGCGCTACCACCAACCAGGAATTCCAGTGCCTGGTACACTCTGGTCCCCCAAAAACCCTTGCCTGGGGACCCCCAGGATCTTAACACAAGGATAGTAAACCCTTTCCCTCACCGTTGCCTCTCCCAGGCTTCCCCTCCCTGGGTTACCCTGGAAGATCACTGTGATTCAAACTCCTTGAATCTTAAAACAGAGAGGAAAATGCACCTTCCCCCCTCCTTCTCTCTCCTGCTCCCAGACTCTCCCTAAGAGAGACAGTAATCCTAACACAGAGAGAAATTAGCCTCTCTCTCCCCCTTCCCTCCTTTTTCCCACCAATTCCCTGGTGAATCCAGACCCCGTCCCCTGGGGTCTCACACCAGAATAAAAAAACCAATCAGGTTCTTAAACAAGAAAAGCTTTTAATTAAAGAAAAAAAAAACAGTAAAAATTATCTTTGTAAATTTAAAATGGAATATGTACAGGGTCTTTCAGCTATAGACACTGGGAATACCCTCCCAGCCTAAGTATACAAGTACAAATTAAAATCCTTCCAGCCAAATACACATTTGCAAATAATAGTGGACCACAAGCTTAATATGAGTTGCAAAAAAAGCAAACGTGATTCTAGGATGCATTAACAGGTGTGTTGTAAACAAGACACGAGAAGTCATTCTTCCGCTTTACTCTGCGCTGGTTAGGCCTCAACTGGAGTATTGTGTCCAGTTCTGGGCACCACATTTCAAGAAAGATGTGGAGAAATTGGAGAGGGTCCAGAGAAGAGCAACAAGAATGATTAAAGGTCTTGAGAACATGACCTATGAAGGAAGGCTGAAGGAATTGGGTTTGTTTAGTTTGGAAAAGAGAAGACAGAGGGGATATGATAGCAGTTTTCAGGTATCTAAAAGGGTGTCATCAGGAGGAGGGAGAAAACTTGTTCACCTTAGCCTCCAATGATAGAACAAGAAGCAATGGGCTTAAAAACTGCAGCAAGGGAGATTTAGGTTGGACATTAGGAAAAAGTTCCTAACTGTCAGGGTGGTTAAACACTGGAATAGATTGCCTAGGGAAGTTATGGAATCTCCATCTCTGGAGATATTTAAGAGTAGATTAGATAAATGTCTATTAGGGATGGTCTAGACAGTATTTGGTCCTGCCAAGAGGGCAGGGGACTGGACTCGATGACCTCTCGAGGTCCCTTCCAGTCCTAGAGTCTATGAGTCTATAAAACAAACATACACCTAACTCGCCTTATCACCTAGTACTTACTATTTTGAATCTATAAGAACCTGTATCAGGGAGATTGGAGAGAAACCTGGTTGCACGTCTGGTCACTCTCAGAACCCAGAGAGAGCAACAACCAAAAACTAACAGCACACACACAAAACTTCCCTCCCTCAACATTTGAAAGTATCCTGTCCCCTGATTGGTCCTCTGGTCAGGTGACAGCCAGGCTCACTGATTTTGTTAACCCTTTACAGGTAAAAGAGATATGAAGTACTTCTGTTCTATTAACTCTTACTTATCTGTTTATGACAGCAATGTAAAAACAAAAGATGCCAAATCCTCACCTCTCTGGAAGTCAATGAAGCTATGTCAATTTATACTGGGGGAGGATCTGGCCTGAGGAGTAAAGGACACAGCTGAGCCTTTGAAGCAGAGACCTTCTGCACCTCTCTCTGGTGTAAACACTGAAAACGGTTTATATTTCAGTATTAGCCCCTTCAGTCTAACTCTGACCCTTGTCACTATGGCAGAATCAGAGCTCTGTGATGGCCACAGAAACTCTGTTTTAATTAAAAAACCAAACAAACAGTTGAAAATAGAAAAATGTGTTTCATGGTTATAAAACAATGTTGTGCTACATACAATGGCTACCATAATGAATAGTTCTGTTTTAGCAAAGTGCTAATACCACGAGGTTGCTAGTTACTGAAACTCTGCCGTTACCATGCATGGCAGATCTGATTTCCAACCTACTTTCTATTTCGGTCACATTCCATTTCCTTCCTTCTTAGACTATTTTAGACTTGTGCACCTTTCCCCCTCCACCCAGACTAGCCATTTGTAGAAATAGTGATAAATGACACCAATGTGTAATCCGAGCCACACAGCCCTCCCCTCTCTTTACCCATTTCGCCACAAAACGACGCAGACCAGCAAGGTCAATACTTTTAATAAAACAAAATACCACAGCACTTCTTTCCTCATAGTGTGTTGACTGTGGCCATGCTGCAAATATAAGACAATGGCAATACAAATTGTGACTGACAATTCACCATTGAAACAAGACTAATTAAGAGTCTGGAGAGGAATTAGACAAGGATTGTTTTTGAAGAATACACATTACATATGCAGGGAAATTGAACAGTTATGTCCAATTCAGCCTTTGTTGTTGTTGTTGTTTTTTTTTAAGAAGCGTAGGAAACCCTGACAGCCAACCAAGCTACAAACATATCAAATGAGCAAACTCTCACAGGTGAATTATGCCACAAGGGCAGGATACTGAAAGATGACTGAGCCCTTTCTGTGTGTCATATACAACACTACAGCCATCCAAACTCAGTGATTCCAACTCCCGCAATTTGATCACTTAACTTACAATAGTTGGTGTCTTGTTTAAAGCCCCAATCCTGGAGTCAGGTAACTGTGAGAATCTTGGCTTTCATTTAAAAAAAAAAAAAATGTTTTTAGCCCTCATTGTGGAGAATAGCTAAAAATGTAACATAACTCTACCTGAAAGGTTCACAACAGGAAGGCAAATAAATGGAATCTAAAATATATTGATTTTTAAGATCTCAATTTTTAAACTCATCTTAATTTTTGGTGTTGGCAATACTGCAAGTTATTTATTATGAATCATGCTCATTACAAATTGTATCCACTTTATTTTTGCTAGCTAGTCATTTGCCACCTAGCTCTAAAAGTTTGTTGTCTGGCTGCCAGCTGGTTTCGATTAGTAATTTTCAGCCTATGGGTTCTTTAGAGGCTATTTTTTTTCAAATATTTGTTCACTATGAGTTAGTTGTGGTGTGTGATTGGTGAAACCAAGTCACATGGGTGAATAATGCACTTATAGCTACACACTTTTGGAAAAATAAACTGATCAAAAATTGTGAAATTTTAGGGATTCACAAATTTCAACACCTACCCAGTGATTATCCAAATACTGGTGAATAGTAACCAGTACGCACCCAACTCAGCACAAAAATATTTATGGATCAGTGTTTTTACTATTTGACAAGCTGTCTACACTACAACATTTGGCCTGTATCTGTTTTCAGGACTGAATACAAAGCTCCTTGGGCTGGATTTGTATTATCCTGCATGCTTGCATGACAACTGCATTTTGGTCATGACAAGGGATTGAAGCAGGGACCTCCAGAATTAAAGCACAAGACTCTGCAGTTTGAGGTAACAGATAAAATTAGAAACAATGGAGCTGTAACAGACTCATGAGCTCTATAAACTGGGCACAGAAAGTGGACACAAAACACACTGACCAATGGGTTATATTTGCGTAACACTAGGCAGGCTATCAATGCACAATAAATATTTATTCCCACAAAATGTTTCAAAGTAGGAGCCTAACTGAGGTCGAACATAGCTGGATCTGAATATGAGCATAACCTAATGATGTGTTTTTATTTTTAAATTATACATTGCATTCAGGATTTTAGACTACATCAAAAATTCCCTTTGTTAACTTGGATTAATATTTTAAAGCAAGAAAAATATGACAAGGAGACAAAGACAGCATTGTAGCAGATTAAACTAAAAACACCCCTGCCACATTAAAATAGCTTTAGAAATAAAAGGACAGCTGTTCACAGGATGAAAAGGAGTCAGAATAAATGAAACAACTACATGATGTGTTTATAGTCTTACACATCCTCTCCTAATGCAACACGTCTCTCTTTGTACAGTATTTATATTTGTTTCTCGGTAAGATTAACTAAGTCTCTATTATTCAGGTGCATTTATGAGTCAGTTACAAAACCAGCTAAAAAAAAAAATCCTTAACAAAAATCATCTCTCTGAGTTTAGCCTCCAAGCACGATACATGAAGAAAAACACCACCTGTGCCCTGCAAAAGAACACAATGTTCTTTTAGAAAACACACTAATGAGAGGTCAGACCATATTCTTTAGTGTATATTATCTGACTGCTGGGCAGGTTTTCTAATTCTTTTGCTACAGCAAAAGAGAACTGTGGGTAGTGCTGGCTGAAAAAATAAGAATTTAGTTTTATGAAAAATTGAGATTTCAAAATGTTTTCATTCCCCATCAGAACAAAAATGAAATCTTTCCAAATGTGTGTGAAAAAACAACAGAAACACCCACCATCCCAGTAGTTACAGCACTCAGATGGGATGTGGAAGACCTGAATCAGGAAGAGCACGGACTTGAGCATGGGTCTTCTATATCCCAGGTGAGTGCTGTAACATCTGGTCTACTGTGGAGTCTCTCTGTGTCTCATATGTACATCATACGCTTGATAAACCTTCCTGATGAAAGATTAGTTGAAACCAAATCATTTCTGTGAAGAAGATATGGTTTTCCAATGAAAATCGTTGTCAAATATTCCCAACCCAGCTCTAGTTGTGGTGATTTTCTGGAAGCTAAATCAGATAAGTGAAAAAATAAAAAAGAAAAAAGGCAATACTGTAACTAGCATTTGGACTTGATTGACTAGGGGATCCCCACAAAGACCCCTCACAAGCTAGTGACAGTTTACGTCACCAAGACCACAACTTTATTAAAAACACACAACCAACAAGAATGTAAACAAATGCAACAGAGAAAAGAAGGTAGTCTCTGCAGCAAGGCGCTTATATCAAGCATGAGCCATCATTTGTCCTGATTGGCTGAATAGCCATTTTACTTAAGGGTCTGCCAGAGAGATCATTCAGCTCATGCAGACCTACATGTGAACCAACCACTGCTTCACCCCCCAAAAGGGGCTTAGACCAGTCACTGGGATAGATGCCAGACGCTTTCCGCTGATGAGTTTTTCAGTCTCACCCACCTTGTCACAGAATATCAGGATTGGAAAGGACCTCAGGAGGTCATCTAGTCCAACCCCCTGCAAAAAAGGATTGAATTCACAACCCTGGTTTTAGCAGGCCAATGCTCAAACCACTGAGCTATTGACAGCCATGCAGGCAAATTCCCAACAAACCTGGGCCAGCCAGCCACTGCCCTGCAAGTCTGCTTTGTTTATTATTTTTCAAATGATCTCTCACAAGGCATATTTTGTACAAAGATATTACAATGGTGTGTAAGGTGTGAATACAACATACATTCAGTCACACACAACTATGCACCCACACAAGGGCAGACCATACACTGATTATTCTCCAAGTCCCGTTCCGGGGAAGTACATCTCCACACTGCCTCCTATGCAATACAGTTCAGACAAATGTTTTAGGGAGGAAAAAAGTGTTGAAATTGCAAGAATAATTTTAACTTTTGAGTACAGTTCTGGGCCTCAGTTCTATGTCTTTATCTGTACAATAAAGAATGGCTGTATGTCAAATGCTTCAGGCCATTATCTATTCGTACAGATCTATATTTCATTAAAGTAGTACAGTATATTGGGCTATATCCTTTAGTTCACAGTAAATGGAATTTCATTCTGTGCATCTCTTCTAACTAGCATTTCATCGGTTCATCCTTCAGACACATGCCATTTTGTTTGCTTACAAAATTGCTACTTAGAATATTGATCTTCCCAGGCAGTGTTTTATGCTGCACTCACTCATTAGAAAGGGATAAGAGTAGCACATAGGGAGGTATAGTAGCATGCGAGAAATTAAACACTACCAAAGTTAGTCAGAGGCTAGAATGGATCGATGGTAAAATTCAGATGAAAGCACTTGCAGCTAACAGTGATCTAGGGATGTGGATTCTCACTGCAGGGCAAGTGATGTGTTTTAAGGAAAATAAAACAAAAATGAATTTATCATACAGTTCTTCACTCGAGGCAAAGTGTGAATACTTGATAAGAAAAATGCGTAAGGTTGATTAATATAAAGCAATTCTGCCTCTCTTTTTGTCCTCTTGTTCACAGTGAAGCAGTGCTCTAGAAATTATTAGCTCTATATCAAAGAAGAAAAGTTTCAGGTCTCTAGAGTGGACTTGGAGGCAGTAAGTTGGAAAAATATTCAACCAATTTTCTGCCTTTTGCTGGGCCCCCGTCTGCGTATATCTAGTATCAGACACTGGTTGGAAGGTGATGTGGCCCACTATTGCTTCCATGGGTGGGAATCGTGTTAGGTGTTAAGAGACTGTTATGTCCATTGTTACATGGAGCTCCTTAAATCATGTGGTTGAGACTGTATAGTGAGATATCTAAATTACAAGCTTTATGAATTCACTACATATGCATTCTCACACACTCCAAATATGCTCCCAGAGATCCAATCTCAACATGTGCTGGGCTCAATGGAAATCCTACAGGATCCTCTTCTTGGGTTGTTCCAAATCCTGGTCAGGAATCTGGAGGGACATCTCCAGGACACTGCAAGCATTGCAACAGGAGCAGAACTTTCTTTGGAGTGGGGTGATATTTATTTTAATAATTATGTTCAAATGCATTCAGCCATGCCAGTGGATTTAGAATGTGTCTGGGCATCAAAAAATCCCAAACTCTGTTCCCCCTCTGTCCCACGTGACAGGCCTTAATATTATTTCACACTGATTCCACTTCCACAAATATTGGGCTCAATCCTGGGCCCTGCTATCACCTCTTTGCACCACCAGGCTGAGGATTCTCTCATCATGGAGGATGTTTCTGGATGGCGGAGAACCAGTTATGTTGGTTCTGAGCCAACTCCTCTCATGGCAAGAGGTGTTTTCAGGGATGTGGCTGGTGTGTTGGTGCATTCTGACTAACCCTAACTACTAGAACAGCCAGGGCCGGCTTTAGGCTGACTCTCCCGATTTTTCCAAATCGGGCCCCAGGCCTAAGAGGGCCCCGCACCCGCGCTCTAAAGAAGAGTGCCTAACTTTTAAATTTTTACTCACCCGGTGGTGGTCTGGGTCTTTGGCAGCATTTCAGCGGTGGGTCCTTCACTCTCTTTGGGTCTTCGGTGGCATTTTGGCAGCAGGTCCTTCAATGCCACGGAAGACCCGGAGTGAGTGGAGGACCCGCCGCCGAAGTGCCGCCAAAGACCCGGACCGCTGCCGGGTATTCGAATTGGGCCCAGCACTTCCTAAAGCCAGCCCTGAGAACAGCCCTTTCGTTGTGGCTGCTGATACTATTTAAAGCATCCCTGAAGTTGTTCTAAATTGCACCAGGGGCTGAAGTTGCAAAGGGAAGTTACAAAGGCAGTCTAGAGTCGCCTTTTCCCACCTTACCTTTGCAACAGCCCATTATTTATTTACAGGTAAGCAAATGTCATTATCCCCATTTATAGATAGTGAAACTGAAGCTCAGAACAGTTAAGTGTCTTGCCCAAGGACTCACTGAGACAGTGCCAAAAAACAGACTATTAAACAACTGACTAATCATGGCAATTTGCATGCAGAATTACTTCATTTGCACTAACTGCTTTTGCCTTTTTCTGAAAATGCAGGCAGTCGTTTTAAAGGACTGTGTGATTTTTAGGGCAGAACCTATGTGATTTTACCTGTGTTTTTTCCAGAGGTGTTTAACATTCCACACTTGTCACAACAATCATATACACTTACAAGCCAGTAAGTGTTATTGTTTGTCATCACCACGCTCACCTTGCTACATGGGAAATGTAACTGGGGAGTCCAAAAGCAGTGGGGATACATGAGCCACCACTTCTCCCCCGGGTTTGGGTGTGAGAATAGAAGAGGAGGGGAACTTAGCTCCCTCTGGTCCCCTCTTCCCCTTTTCTCCTGATGGCCTGCAATCAGGGGGAGGGGGAGAAGACGAAAAGGCACCTCTTTCATCTCATCTCATTCCCATCTCTCCTCTCACTTTTCCCCTCTTAAGAGGAGAGGGTGGCCTCTCTCTCACAACACAGAGCACTGGGTCTGTCCTGCCCACTCCAGCTGCCACTGGATAGCTGGGGCCATGACAGGCAAGCTACCTGGCTCTTGCCTGCTGAGGGGAGCTAGGAAGGATTGGGTCCGCTTCCTGCTGGCTTGTAGCCATTTTGGTTTCATTTGCTAAATTTTATTTGGGGTCTTGAAAGATGGCAAAATTGGCAAACGTCTATGTGGGTTATTTCACCATCCATCCAGCATGCTGGAGCTCTGGATAGGGGGTTTATATTACATTTACCACAACTTTGGTGGGGTGTAGTGCGATCGAAAGGTTAAAAAGAGTCCACTGTGAGGTTCTGGTAACGCAATGGGCTCAGAACATGACATTGCACTGTGAAGGGGTCATTCCTCCATGTTGCAGGCTGCATGGGGCTACCCCTCAGCTCCTCTCTCCTACTTCTGGTGTGGAGGAGGGGAATGGGTTGGGACAGCTTACAGACAAGGTCCCCAGACAGGCCTGGTGTGCAGACGGGGCACCATCCTTGTATCCATGCTCAGGTTTATAGAACCCAGGGCCATTGGTACCCAAGTGAATTCTTCAGCCCAGCCGAGTAGTTTGGGGAGGAGTTCCCTAGTCTAATATGGTGGCAGTCTCTGCATTTACCCGTACTCTGGTTTGTATTTCTCATTGTGTTCATGTCTGCATCAATAAGGAACATGATAAACATCTCACTTGTTCAGATTGTTTCCTAAGTAGGATTGACAGCAGTTTTTTTCTGTTTTCAGATTAAGTTCTTTTGCTTCAGATATGCTAGGAATGAGTAGCAGACATCAAAATGAATCCCAGACTGTTCTGACTGTCTAAGCTTTTTCTTCCATCTAACAACAACAGTGCATTGGCTAAAAAAAACAATCATCTTAGCTTGATGGTTTCCAGTAATTTCCCTCATATCGCTTTTGGCATGTTTCAGAAAATTATATGATCTGTCGAGCTCAACAGAACGTTCATAACAAAATTTAAAACTAGGCGAACTATCACTAAACTAATTTGACACAAATCTGACCAAAGCAGAAATCGTGTGAAACACTGTGGTTTGAAGACATTATGTGCAATTGTTCAATGAGTGCACAAAACAGGTGCAACTGAATAGCTAAACACAACTGTACAGCTAAACTATCTGCAAACCTAACGTCAGATCAAGTTAAACAAAATCTGCAAATGTAAAATGCCAACTTAAATCTATTAACCTAAAACCAAAAGGAACGATTTTAATAATCTAATCTTCTGGCTAACACAGGCAATATAATTTCATCAAGTGATTCCTGCATCAAGCCCATGTTTTCTGGTTGACCTACCACTATATCTTTTAGAAAGACACCCAGTTTTGGTTTAAGGATTCCATGTGACAGAGAATCCACAATGTCTCTAGGTAAATTGTTCCAAATGTTAGTCACCCTCACTGTTAAAAATGTGTACCTTATTTCCAGTCAGTGTTTGTCAATTTTAAGCTTAATCACTGAACAGTGACATGTTTTTGTCTATTATCAGAAATTATCCCCCTATTGAATTTGCCAATTTTTAGTCCTGGATTTCTTAAATGAGGAAATCACAGATATTTTAATTTATTTAATTTGCACTGTTGAGTGCAGAAAAACATTTCACAGTTATCACATCAAACAAAATATTACTTTATGTTGATCTGAGTTTGAAACCAAACCCTACATACAAATATCCCCAAACTCTGGGGGTGGATGGAAAGCATGTGAAAAATGTTGATCCAAGGAGTCTGTAGAAGACCCGCAAGAACCAAATCATAAATTCATTGTTTATTATTATTGCTTGGCTCTGTTTATATATACCCTTACAGTGTGATACCTTAATCATTACTGTTGAGCAAGAGATATTTATGAAAGACTCAGGATAAGAAACTAAAACGTAGATGTGGTCAATGCATACACTGTGTACCATATATACTACAGAAACAATTTGAATAAAACAGAAGGGAAGCCATAATGAAGACACTACACAGTATTTGAGCTCTGGTAATTTTCTGCATGGCTGGACTTGTCCAGGAATGTTGTCCCCTGATTATGTTTCATTTTTAAATTATCTGTTTATCCATGGAGTGGCACGAACAAAATGTCCACAGAAGCCCAAGAATTTTCAGCAATGCAGGGGTTTGTCCACATTACAATCCTTAAACCTGTGTGTATTTTTTAAAGCCAAAAATAATTCACTAGATACATTTTGAAATGATCTAATTTTTTTCAGGCATTGAGTTGCAAACACACTTGTTCTGCATTATAAATATTACATTCAATCAAATCTTTTTGCAAAATCTTGGAGAAAGTTTCTTTCAGAATCATGAGAAGTAATCACATGGTGGGTTGCAGCTTGAAAGCTTTCACAAGTGTGTTCATGCTAAGTTTTTCATGGCTTGATTTTTTTTTTAAATTTCCCTTTCCGAAAAGAGTTTCTTTTAAAAATTAGTCCAATTGTGTGACTATGAAACGAAGACAATATGGTCAACACATGAAAACTTGGTAGTTTAGAGAGGTTGCTGGCTGTGGACAAAGATGTTTTGATGCCTTTGCCACTATTTATCCAGGAAGAGCAGATTAACTTCTTCACTGATGCTGCAATATCATTTGCCAGAGGTATTATCTGTGGGAATTAAAATATAGTACACAGAGTATACCACTGAAAGAGAGAAATTACACCTCTAGTGTGTGCCCATTGCACGACTGCAGATCTAGTCCTGATTTTGAGCTCCCACAGTTTGTATGTGTTTACATCTGGTCCATCTGTTGATAAAGTCATTAGAAAAATTCACAGTATGCATTAGGTAACAGTACCGTAAAATCTATAAAGTATCCAACCCTCTGGTTATGTCAGGGGTGGCCAAACTGTGACTCGTGAGCCGCATGTGGCTCTTTTACAGTTAAAGTGTGGCTCATGGAGCCTCTTATGACCCCACTACTCTCCACCTACCAGACTTGGCAGGTGGCGGTGGTGGGGAGCTTGGGACCTCTACCTTGCAGCGGGGTGTGGGCTAGGGGCTTCAGCCCCATGGGGCAGCCTGCCAGGGTTTGGGTTTCAGCAGGAGCAGGGCTTAAGACCCAAGCCCTGGCAGGTGCACCCCAACTCTCAAACGTTCAAAGATTGTTGTATGTGACTTGGAGGGTCAGTAAGTTTGGCCGCCCCGGATCATATAACATGTATGTGTGTTTATAGTGGTGTGTGCATATATATATAAAATTCTTCATGTGTATGTATTATATATACACATTTTGACTAGGGCTGTCAATTAATCGCAGTTAACTCACTCGACGAACTCAAAAAAATTAACTGTAATTAAAAGAGTTAATTGTGATTAATCACACTGGTAAACAATAGAATATCAATTGAAATTTATTAAATATTTTTGATGTTTTCTCTACATTTTCAAATATATTGATTTCAATTACAACATAAATACATGTATAGTGCTCACTTCATATTATTTTTATTACAAATATTTGGATTTTTCAATTCACCTCAGAAGTACTGTAGTGCAATCTCTTTATTGTGAAAGTGTAATTTACAACTGTAGATTATTGTTACATAACTGCACTCAAAAACAATGTAAAACTTTAGAGCCTACAAGTCTACTCAGTTCTACTTCTTGTTTAGCCAATTGCTAAGACAAACATATTTGTTTACATTTATGGAAGATACTGCTGGCCGCTTCTGTACACCACCTGAAGGCGAGAACAGGCATTCACATGGCACTTTGTAGCCGACGTTGCAAGGTATTTACATGCCAGATATGCTAAACATTTGTATGCTCCTTCATGCTTTGGCCACCATTCTAGAGGACATGCTTCCATGCTGATGATGCTTGTTAAAAAAATAATGGGTTAATTAAATTTGTGACTGAACTATTTGGGGAAGAATTGTATGTCTCCGGTTCTGTTTCACCCACATATTTCTTATTATAGCAGTCTCAGATGATGACCCAGCACATGCTCGTTTTCAGAACACTTTCACAGCAGATTTAACAAAACACAAAAAGGTACCAATGTGAGATTTGTAAGGATAGATACAGCACTCACCCAAAGTTTAAGACTCTGAAGTGCCTTCCAAAATCTGAGAGGGATGAGATGTGGAGCATGCTTTCAGATGTCTTAAAAGAACAAACTCTCCAATTCAGAAATTACAGAACCTGAACAACCAAAAAAGAAAATCAACCTTCTGCTGGTGGCATATGACTCAGATGATGAAAATGAACATGCATTAATCCACTCTGCTTTGGATCCTTATCGAGCTGAACCAGCCACCAGCATGTATGCATATCTTCTGGAATGGTAGTTGAAGCATGAAGGGACATATGAATCTTTAGCCCAGCTGGCACGGAAATATCTTGTGATGCCAGCTACAGCCATGCCACGTGAACATCTGTTCTCACTTTCAGGTGACACTGTAAACAAGATGTGGGCAGCATTATCTCTTGCAAATTGTAACCAAACTTGTTTCTCTGAGCAACTGGCTGAAGTAGGACTGAGTGGACTTGTAGGTTCTAAAGTTTTAACTTTGTTTTATTTTTGAATGCAGTTATTTTTTGTACATATTTCTACATTTGTAAGTTCAACTTTCATTATAAAGAGATTGCATGACAGTACTTGTGTTAGGCGAATTGAAATATATGATTTCTTTAGTTTACAGTGCAAATATTTGTAATAAAAATAAATATAAAGTGAGCACTGTACACTTTGTAAGCTGTGCTGTAATTGAAATCAATACATTTGAAAATGTAGAAAACATCCATAAACATATATTCTATTGTTGTTTAACAGTGCAATTATCGTGTGATTGTCATACATTTTTTTTAATCACGTGACAGCCCTAATTTTGGCAGATACCAATAAGAAAACATATACTGAATTTTCAGACAGGTTTGCTTGTTTTATTAAGAGACATAACTAGGCCTCATTTTCCACTGCATCACACCTTGATTAGTCATTTGCACATGTAGAAAGTAGGTATAAATGCTATCAAATAAGCAGAGGTTGGTTTATAGAACTCTGTAAGACGTATGGTGCCATAATTGATATGAACACTATGAAGCAGACAAAAGCAGACTTACTCACTTATCTTATAACTGAATAATTTATCCACTTTAAATGTATTACTTTTTTCCACCCAAAGACCATTCTTTGTGCTGGCTACTGCTTCTGCAGATCTGGGCTTTGATACAACCCTTTCTGGAGACTGTCCGTGCATTTTGTGGTTTGGCTGGATGGACTCCTTTGGGAGTGAAATGAGGCACCCCTTCCAAGGACTAAGTAAACTGCCTGCACTTGCATTCGCTTGCAAACCTTGTTAGCCATGCAGCAGTATGTTCCTTTGCCATCGCTCCAAAGATACTACAAGCAGGCACATTTTGACTTAAGGGCTCATAAGTGTACTCATCTCTTATTGACTTCAGTGAGAATTGCGCATTCTTATTTGAGGGCAGAATTTAGTTCCGTGAGATTGCTGCAATTTCCCATTTCACTCCCATTATACTGCCTTTAAAAGTCATTGACCAATTTTGAGCATTCTTTCCCAGACACACAGGAAGGTTCAGGGGGAAATACATACTGGAAATAAAAATAATCCCATGGGCACATTAGAAATGCATAGAAAGACAGGCAACATTTAACACTTATATACCATCTTCTATTTGGTGAGCTCAAAGTGTTTCACGCAGATTAATTCTGAATGGAAATGTCATTATTCAAACTTCAAGAGCCTTGTATGAAAATGAATTCAAATATTTAAAATATTTGTTCAACTCACAGACTGTGGAATATGTCTGTATTCCATTCAGAAGCTGTGGAAAGACCACATCTACATGGTAAGTGTCAATACATGTTTTATTTGGGCTCTATATGTGTTTAAATATTGTTATGTTATTGTAACGTTATGTTGCCATAGATACTGTTTCCCAAGTGGGGAAGCTTTTTATAAAGAAAAATAGTGATTAGTTGTAGCACTGATTGATTATTTAAAGAAATAATTCCATTTCTGTGACAAGGAAAGAATCTTTAAAACATAATAGAATATCAAGGTTGGAAGGGACCTGAGGAAGTCATCTAATCTAATCCCCTGCTCAAAGCAGGACCAATCCCCAGATTTGTGCCCCAGATCCCTAAATGGCTCCCTCAAGGATCGAACTCACAACCCTAGATTTAGCAGGCCAAAGCTCAAACCACTGAGCTATCCCCCTGTGTATGAGTTGATTTAAGTTGTTCATAGAGTGGTAGGGAGTGTAATACCCCAAATTGGCATCGGATTAAGCACCCAAATTCCTTTCCACCATGAGAATGTCTCACTAACACTGAAACCCCCTTCTGATCCAACAACAACCAACAAGAAGAAAATTAATACCTTTAAAGCAAAAAACCCCAAACAAAAAACCCCAAACCCTGCCCCAAGCCAAGTTTTGACTTCAAACAGACCCCATGAAGTCCACTGTAGACTTTGCTTTTGCTATCAATTTCACATGGAAGGTACTCAGATACTATGATGATAGGGAGGCATACGGAACCCTATGACAGATAGATCAAAAGAATGAAAAGGAGCACATTTTACGTTTATTTAGTTTCATTTTTCCTTAGGACTCACTCACTCATCACAGAAATGGCAGTCACTTCTGCAGTAGAGCAAAGACAACCACTTCTGTCACGAAAAAAGTTCCATGGGGATGTTAATGGACACAGGTGGTCAAGACTTTGGTTTTATCATTCACATCCTAAAGCTATCATTCACACTTCCAGCCTCATCGTGCCCCATAAGAAAGTTGTGTCACAGAGAAGTCAGAGAAAAGACTGATCCTAGTGACATAGCATGGGTCATGGCTACAAAAGCTTATGCCCTTGTTACATAGATCCACAAACTCGGACTACTTTTACACCCCCTGACACCATATGGTGGTATTTGTTCAGAAATGACTCCTATGACAGCACTTCTTCCTGAAATGTCTGAGCTATTCTTAGCTACCTCATATCAAAATACTAACCATACTCATAGTAGCTTGTCAGGCCTGTGAAGACCACAGCCTGAGTAGTATAGAAAGTGACTGAGGTGGCCTTGCTATTTCTAAATGTGTAGATTACCTGGTATATTTATGCACAAGACTGCCTCAATTACCATGAATCAAGGTTTCCAATAAGGCTGAGCCAGTTCATTCCAATAAATCACATGAATAAAAACAAACACTCACTTTGGTGTAAATCCATATTAGCAACAAAATAACTATGCTGACAAATGGAAATACTAACGTGCATTCCACACTGTAAACCTCAATATAGGTCACAATTATATTCCAATTGTGCAGTAATAACCACCAAATAATCAATACTTAATTAAATCATCTTGCTTTAGATAGTGTACCACAGGGATCGCAAACACTTATATGTCACTAATTTAAAGACCTATTTATTGGTTGATCAATAAGTTAGGATTAGAAACTGAAATTCTTGCGTCCAGTCAAGGTTATATATATGTCTGCCTTTTCCGTCTCTCCTCTGTTTGCCTTTGTAATCAAGATCTCCCTCTCTCTTACATACCCAGCTCTCTGCAGAAGAGGCATGGTCAGCTTTTGATTATTGTGAAGACTTCTGCACTTGCTGAAGCATGGCCTTTATGAAATGGGGAATGGACTTCTTAGTCTCCCAAATGATTTTAGACAACACCCCAATCACTCTAATCATTTTATCATTAGTCCCATGCTGGTATGCTTTGAAAATTAATCTGGAAACTAGAAATGACCAATCTCACTTGGTTTGGATAATCACCCAAAACTCTGGATATGTATTTGAATTATCTGAATAATTACATTCCCTATCCTACACCCATACTTTTATCCAATTGTTTTGTTGGGTAGAATGCCAGAAGCTTTCTTCCAATGTCCTGTCTCATTCATTAGGGTATGGCTAGACAAGCCAGTTCCTCCAGCCTAGCTTACTTCCAGTTCTGGTGTAGTAAGATCCAGTACTCACTACAAACATGCAAATTTAGCAGCACTTCAGACAGTGGCATAAATGCTGCTGAACTGAGTCCAGTACTATCTAATTATGGATATAAATCAATTTACATGGAATAAAAGTACTCAGATTTATGCCCACAAAAAAGGAGACTGTCTCTCAGTCTGGCTGAAAATATGCCCTTAAGTGTAATTACCACGATGCATGCGAGTAACAAAATCCCTGTAAAGGGAAAGCCTATGAGAATCTCTTAGGAATTATATACATTTTAAAGATCAAAAGGCCAACTTTCTATTCAGTTCTTACAGGGCAGTCCATGGGGTCCTGTGATGAGTCTCTGAAATATCTAATATTATATCCCTGTTGACAAAAGTCTTTACAGATATTCTAAGACATACTTCCATATCACAGAAATGCACATGAATAAGATAATGGCAGAGGCTCCTGCAATACCTAATTCACCAGACAGCTCTAAGGTATAGAACTTTTGCTTGTTTTCCCTTTTATATCTTTCCAATTTGAGAATGACTGGATAAAGAATGCACACTCTCCATTACCTCTCACCATGTCTTACCTTGCCCTCTGTTTGTTCTTTCTTCCTCTGTTCCCTTTGTTTTTTCTCTGGATACACTAACTTCCTGCTGGCTTTTTCTAGAGCATGAACTGTGTTTATTTGTAGGAGACAATTCAAAATGGAGGCCAGTGTATTTACATATTAGTCTCCAGTAGGAGTTATCCTAATTAGGGGGCAAAAACCAAAGTCCTTTACACTGAGCTTTGGCCCTTTGGCAAAACTTGGTTTCTGCAAAAAGGAGCATTTGGGTTTACCCTGGCTATTTGTACTTCTCTCAGAGTGGTTAAAGCAATTGGATATAGAACCCATAGGAGCACATGTGTTAATATTAAGTGTAATGATCATTTGCTCAATAGCAATAATTTCCAGTAAAATTCTACACACGTCAGGTTAAAGAAATCTGGATGCAGCATTGTTATGTAGCAACCTCTGCTTGCCTGTGTAACAAACATGTTGCCTTTAAAAAATGTTGATATACGGTTCAGAATCCTGGGCTTCTTATACCTTCCTCTGACACAGCTGATCCTGGCTGCTGTGTGACTAGATGGGCCGCTGCTCTGATCCATTATAGTAATTCCTTTGGGACCCATGCATTAAACATAAGAGTACTCTAGAAATCAGATTTTATGATTTAGCCACAGCTAAACTGCCATATGGATACCCACATATCTAAAAGTGTACACTATCAGCACAGAGGATTGAACCTAGGACCTCTCAGTTTAAAAGCATGCATTGCTATGACTTAAGCTAAGAGACCCAGCTCTGGAAACTATGAGTTTAACAGGCTCATCAACCTCTATATGTAGTACAGTCACTACTGAGCTCTACAAAGAAGGAGTTACAACTAGTGCACCATCTTATAGCACCACTAACACATTCTCTCTATGGCTCCTCTGCTTCCCAGTATGGGGTGACAGGCCCCTGACTTCTCCCCACCCCTCTGTTATCTTGCACCTAAAGGGGTACCAGAAAGATGAGGAGACTCTGCATTCATCAACAGCCCAGAATCTGCAATTCTGCATTCCCCTTGTGCAGAAGGGCAGAAAGGACAAGATGGATGAAAGACTTCCTCTCCCTGCATGTGAGGTAGCACAAAATAACAGGCAACATTCACAATTTCCATTCTAACGTAATGTAACATGGGCAGGAAATAAAATAACAATTCAAAAGCAACGTTTGCAACAGAAACCATAGCTTATCAATAATCCCTCTGGTTTGTGGTTGCATTCAGTGTTTCCATGACATGATTTAATCATGGGTATTTTTAGTAAAAGTCATAGGTTCGTGGGTTATAGATTTTGATAAGAAGTCATAAATCCAGTGACATTATTAAGTCCATGATTTTTAGTGTCCAGAAAAGTTAAGAATTTAAGCTCCCAGGCTTATCTTTTGGAGGTGTTGTGCAGGTTTCCTTTGAGGATGAAGACTCAGAGATGGAGTGACCACTCTGTGAAAAGTATTCCCCCACTTGTGATATGGTGTCCTTATCTTTTTTCATTTTTCTGTGTGAATTCATTAACGAGCACAGGGATTGTCTTGTTTCATCCACATAATTGTTATTGGGGCATTTTGTGCACTGGATGAGGTACACCACATGTTGTGATTGGCATGTGTAGGACCCAGGGATCTTGAAAGCTGTGTTTTGGAGGATATTGATCATCATAGCAGTGGAAATATGTCTGTAGGTTTTGTCTCTGTTGTTATGGCAAAGTCTAGTGCCACTTTGAGCTTGTGGGTCCTGGTCTGTGGGGAGCATGCTTCTGATGATGAACTTGAAGAGGTTGGGGGGTTGTTGGAAGGCCAGAAGAGCAGGTTCAGAAAAGATTTCAGGATGAGGGTCCTCATCAAGTATGGGTTGTAATTATTTAATGACACCTCATATGGATTCCAGTATGGGGTGGTTGGTAACAACTAGGTGTATGCACTGGGAAGATATTTTCCCCCATATTGAAGCAGGTTCTCTTGGGGTATTTGGGTGGCCTGCTCCATGATCAACTTCTCTGGTGGACTGTCCTTGTTCAGTGAAGGTGATTTTAAGTGTGTCAAGTTGTGTATCCCAGGCACAATCAATGTGTCTTGGACATATCATTGGTTTTGTGATGCACTGTAGGAAATTGCTGTTTGTTTAAGTTTAATTTTCTTCCACTCACCACCCTGGACTGCTGCTGTGTTTCATCACTGATGAGGATTATTTTTCTTCTTTTCTTGGGCCTTTGAGAGGTAAGCAATTTTGCTACAAACCAAATATCAAGAGAGAATGTAATTCCCTTTCAATTGTAACACTTTTTCTTTTAGTGTTTTCATCCAACAATATTTCACAACATGTAATTCCTTTGAAAGAGGTAGATGGTTCATTGGGTTACTAACTCATAGCGATGATGTTGCTGTTGCTTAGATGTTGGTTAAATTCCAACTGATAGATAAGAGAATTAATTGTCAATGGATGTAATATAGCATCCTAGATGTAATGAGTTTGGGGAACTCAGCACATTCTTTTAAGGCTATAAACTACTCACACTTTATAGAATATAAAAGCAGAGCTGTAGATGAGCGTCATACTTTGTAATGCCAGATGAGACCATTATTATCATCTATTCTTTCCTCCCATATAGGAGGAGAGTTCTGGGTAAGCTCAAAAGCTTATCTCTCTCATCAACAGAAGCTGGTCCAATAAAATATATTACCTCTGTAGTAGGAAGAGAGCCTGAGACATAAGGCCTTGTATCAGAGGCCTAGTATGAGGTCTGAGGCCTGGGCTAAAGTAGTGGTCAAAGCTTTGCTAATATAAAGGAAATGCAGGCTGACTTAGAGGCCAGGCTGCTCACAGAATCTGGCAAGAACAGAGATGATATTTCAGAAAGATGCATTCCAAAGTAGTTCTAGTCACACAAATACACACACACAAACACATTCCAGAAGGGTGGTACCAGAACAACTCGATAACAACAAATTCCTCAAAATAGACAGAAACCCCCTGACTCATCCCACAAATAAGGCCAGGATGACAGCATGATGGATAGAGATGTTTTGATCAAACCAACAAGTACAAGGTAATGGGTCTTGTTAGCTATGTCAGAGGGTGGCATCTAGCCACGTCAAGGGCAATATGTAATTTGTTTGTATCGGTGCATAAAGAGGTATCTCAGAGGAGTATTTTTCACTAGCCTGTGGTATAGTGGAAAGTCCTGCCATTAACTGAGCTAGTCCATTGCAATGGGCATACATGTGTTACTGTACCTGAGCCAGGACACTGGGCCATGCTTTGCTGACAATAAACCTGAGCAAGCGCCTTCGTTACAAACCAAGTCTGTGGTTTTGGGGTAATTTGGTCAAAGGGTGGACCGGCAGCCCCCCGTCAGCTTCCTGTTCCCCTAAGTTCCCTGTGTGGCAGTCACCCAGCAAGCTATCAATTGCCGGCAGTTCAGCTGTCCCTCTCAACACTGCCATGTGCTGCTCCTGCCCTCTGCTATGGAGCTGCTCCCTGGAGCCTCCTGTTTGCTGTGCAGAAGAGAGCTAACATCAGGGTGTCCCCCTCCCTCCTGCTTCTGCACGCCACTTACCCCATCTTCCATCGAGTCGGGGGAGTGGGACACGACAGGGCTCAGGATGGAGGGAGCTTCATGGCAGCAGCTACCATCTCAGCTTGCTCAGTCTGCTGTGCCAACTGTCTGCGCAGAGCTGGGACAGCACACAGAGCAAACACCTTGTCTCTCTAACATCCTGGGACCAACACCACTGCCTACTCCTATATAACACTGGCCAAAGAACCTCATCAAGTACATTAACACCTCATTTAATGTTGTAGTTATGTTCCTGAAAAATGTGACTTTAAGTGAAACGATCTTACGTGAATCCAATTTCCCCATAAGAATTAATCTAAATGCGGGGGGGTTAGGTTCCAGGGAAATTTTTTTCACCAGACAAAAAACTATACACACACACACACACACACACACACACACACACACACACACACACACACACACACAAAAAGTATAAGTTTTAAACAAACAATTTAATACTGATACACAGCGATGATGATTGTGAAGGTTGGTTGAGGTAGTGAAGTCAGAAGGTGGGATATTTCCCAGGGAATGCCTTATTGCAAAATGATGAACTAGCAATTGGCTGAGTCCTCAAGGGTTAACTCATTGTTATTACTGTAGCCTCACACTCTACAAGGCAGCACGAATGGAAAGAGGGGAGACAGCATAGTAGACCGAGACACACACACACACCCTGTGTACCTGGTTTGTGACAAATTAAGCAGGATTTGAACCTGCTACCACATAGACACACACAGCCATGCTCCACCAAGTCTCTACGTGAGACAGACAAGGATATTGATTCTGCAAGGAACCAGTGAGGTGTGCTTAAGGGGCAAATATTCAAAAAGTTCAGCTCCTATATAGGCATCTTAAATAAGGGCTGGATTTTCAGATGAGTTAAGCACCCCACCAGCCCATTACACCTACTGTGCTAAATTCTATGTGACTCTACGGCTGTGACTGCACAGAGCTCAGTAAAAAGATCAGAACCTAAGGTGCTAATCCTGTAGGTAGATCAGGATTTTGGCCAGGGCGCCAGCTTGCAGGATCACGGCACAAGTGCTATCCATTTTACAAAGGTTTATGGAAGCTCAGTTTCTTAGAACAAGGGAAATTTCCCAGGACAACTAGTATTTCATATTTAGCATCTCCCCTAAATTTACATTTATGTTGCACCAGTACTTCAAATACAATAGTAATGTGCATAGTGTCAGAGGAATCTGCTCAGTGGAGAATAGTAGAAAATAAAAATATCAAGATGTTGACCCTTAAATACATCCTTATCCTTTGCTGGCTTCTTTTATGTCTCAAGTTTATGTTCTATAGGACACCCATAGGCTGTAGCCTTTTTGTTAATTATCCTGCTTTTTTTTACTTGCTTTCAGGTTCTTCACTTGATTTGGGAGAAAAGCAAGTTTTTAAAGATTTTTTTTCCTGCCCTAAAGACAATCATTTTTCTTTATATATTCAATTAACTGTTTTCAAGTTGCAACCTCTCTCGTATGAGTCTGTTCTCATTTCTTTTCCCCTGTCCATTTCATGCTGGGATTGAGATTAGTTGAATCTTCCCTGGTCTCTTCCTCATCCATTAATCCTTAAGACTCAGAAAAATGAAGAATTAAATGGTAGAATTTGGATTCTTGTCCTCTATAAAATAAGCTTCAGAGGTGAGTATATTTTCCTCATTGGAAAAACTGTTTGAAGGAAGCACTTGACTGTATTAGAAAGAGAGCCTGAGACATAAGGCCTTGTATCAGAGGCCCGGTATGAGGCCTGAGACCTGGGCTAAAGTAGTGGTCAAAGCTTTGCTGATATAAAGCAAAGTCAAGTTGTGAGCAAGAAGCAGGCCTTGCTCAGAGAATCTGGCAAGAACAGAGCTGATATTACAGAAACACACCTTTCCAAGTAGTTCTAGGCACAAGAATACACACCAAACACATTCCAGAAAGGTGGTATCAGAACACCTCAATACCAGCACATCCCCCAAAGATAAGAGGAATACTCTGACCCATCCTAAAGATAATGTCAGGATGACAGCATGATGGATGGAGATTTTTGATCTAACCAGCAGGTACAAGGTAATGTACAAGGCACCCAGAAATATTAGAGGCTGGCACCTAGATACTTCAGAGGGGTAATATGTAACTCGTTGTATAAAGAGTATCTCAGAGGGAGTATTCTCTACTCTAGTGTGCCCAGAAAAAAAATGATAACGAGGTTATGTTTTCTAAACCAAGATGAAAGATTTTTAAAAATTGGGAATATTTAGTCTTGAGAAAAGAAGAATGAAGGGGAGAAGATAATCTTCAATTGTGTTAAGGGCTGTTATATAGAGGATGGTGATCAATTGTTCTCCATGTCCACTGAAGGTAGGACAAGAAATAATGGACTTAATATGCAACAAGGGAGATTTAGGTTAGAGGTCAGGAAAAACTTTCTAATTATGGGGGTAGATAAAATCTGGAATAAGCTTCCAAGGGAGGTTGTGGAATCTACATCACTGGAGGTTTTTCAGAACTAGTTGGACAAACACTTGTCAAGGTTTACTTGGTCCTGACTCAGCACTGGGGAATGGACCATATGACCTTCTGAGGGCCCTTCCAGTCATATATTTCTATGATATTCGCTAAGGTTTTTAATGCGTGTTCCCCCCATCTTTTTCTGACCTCTCTTCTAACCAGCTGTCCCCTTTTGCTACTGTTCCATGCTATAAGTACAACACTGTAGTGATCCTGTCTCCCTACTGCATGGCAGAAGTCCCTAGACAAATCAGAACCACAGCAATTTCACCAGATGGGGGAAAACAGGTCAGATGGGGTCGTGAGCTTTAAAATGGTGACAGATTTCAAGTTGCTCCTAGTGCCCCACAAGGCATAGAAGTACATTACCAGACAGAATCAAATTTTCAGAAAAGCCTCAGTGATTTAGGACCCTAAGTCCCATCATCTTTCAATGGGATTTAGGTGCTTTTGAAAACCCTACCCATAATCTCTGGAGCACTGAAAGTAAGGCCCCACTTCGCAAATGCTTTCACAAGGATTTACAGTGAAACACCTGCATATTTGTTTGCAGGATTGGAGTCTAATATTCTAAATCTTCACTAAACTGTGTAAGGAGAACTCAAGGCATAGGAAATGGTTTCACTCATTAGGAATGAACTTCCATAACTACTGTACCTGTGTTTATGCTTTCTCATTCCTGAAAGCATAAGGTTATCCCTGTCTTGCTAAAAAAAACAACAAAAAACCTTTAGTATTTTCTGATTCCTACAGTTTTCCATACAGAACCCTATAACATTAAGAGAATTAAATGTGCAAGCTGACGAAGAGAAAAAAATTGGCGTAGCAATATTTAAATGATCACAAATGTAAGTTTAATATAAAACCATAGCAGAACAACTGAGAATCATGAGAGCTGATTTATTATTTATATAGCACACTAAAAATTATCTGTAAAGGAAATTGTGTAATATGCAATAAATTAGACAAAGCTGCACTATAAATTGGGATTAAATCTTAAACTGATTTTAATATTTAATATGCCAGCATGACTCACATTTTCATTTATAGTTGTTCAGACTTCGAAAAAAGACAAGTAGAATCAACAGGAGGTCTGGTTCCTCAACCTTGCCTATGGACAATTCTAGCTCAACTTTGTTCTTCATTGAAGAAAACAAACAAAATCACTATGGATCTTTAGACTGGGCTTGATCCAAAGCCCATTGAAGTCAATAGAAAGACTCCCATTGACTTTAACGGGTTTAGGCTTAAGCCCAGAAAGAATTATATTGTTACTTGAAATAAACAAGCTATTGTCCAGGAGAACAAAATATTTACATTTTGAACTGATTTATTTGTGATTTAGGGGCTGATCTTGTTCCCAGTGGAATCTATGGCAGACCTCTCACTTACTTCAGTGGAAGCAGAACTGGGCCATCATGTGTGTGTGTTTATATATATGCCTTCACACCAGAAGTGGGTCAGAGCTACAAAGATTCTGGTTTGGCCAGGTTCAGCATTAAGGGCCAGCTGCAAATTTTGATCTGGACTCAAACTGCCCCCAAGTGTAGGGGTGATTCAATATGGAGCGTTGGCCCATCTCCTTTTCTAAATGTAGAGGGCGCTATATGCGTAACTCCATGCATATTGCACGGAATTTTACTAAGTGGAGACCAACTTAATGGCCTTTTACATTAAGACTCCCATAAGGAATCTGCATTTCAAAGTTTCTGATTTGACTATCTTAGTGTAGCCCTAGACATAGCTCCAGATACATCATCATATTTATGTTTCCATTGTAATATAAGAGCCTGTTGAAAACACTGTCAGATGCCTAAACACATCTACATGTGGAATAATGCTCTATCAAAGCTACTAGCAATATAGTTAGATGGATCCAAATTAAGCCATTTTTTTAGCCTTAGTTGCTTAAGGCAGATGCATATGTGCTTTTTTGAACTGTGGGCGAAGTTCATAGCCATGGCACTCCACTTATTGTCTACATTTCTATTTGGATACAACACTAAAATGCATATAACAGCCAAGTATGGAATAGGCACTACCATGGTGTGCTGAGACCAATGCCTATCATGCTGCTCAATATCGTCTCACTGCTTCCTTGTACTCCACCTGTCAGTCTGTCTGTATCCACCTGCTGTGTCTTGTCTTATATTTAGATAGTAAACTCCTTGGGGGCAGGAACTGTTTTTTGTTTTGTGTTTGTACAGTACCCAGCACAATGGGGTCCACATCCCTGATTAGGGTTGCTAGATGCTACAATAATACACATAATAAAACCTAGTTCTTTTTATCCATATATTTCAAAACACTTTACATAGGAGGGTAAATTGCATTATCCCTGTTTTACAGATGGAGAAACCGAGGCACAGAGAAGTGACTTGCCCAAGCAGAGCTGGGAATAGAATGCAGGTCTCTTTCATGGGAGTCCAGGGCTCAAGTCATCTAGCCTCATTTTGACCCCCTTTTATTGCTGCCCATACATTTTATTTTTAGCTGTTACCCAGTGGCAATCATATGCAAATATCTAGCAGGTCATGAAGTGGCTTAAAATGCTTACCTGTCATTTTGATTGATCTAAAAAGGGCACAAGGATGATAAATTTGGCCCACAGTGACTTGACATTACAAATAATGGTTCTTTCCAGAGCTGCTGCTGCTAGCAAAAGGCTCAGAAATGCCAATTTTAATTAAAAACTTTATTTTAAAATATATTGTTTTGCACATTTTGAATTGTGAAAAGGTCTCTTGCTCAGTGAGAGCTTTCAGCCTGATGTGCTAAGCAGCATGGTTCGAGTTCTCTTTCAAGTCCATATCCACATTGTCCTCTTGGCTACAGTCACTTGTTTCAAGTATGGAGACATTCCAATGAAAGGTGTTTCTATCATACAAGACAGCTGCCTTCTTGAATCACCTTAGCTGCTGACATTTATTCCTTGACTGTAGAGATAAATCCAAGGTCTGTCTAGAGCTAGTTATGACCCTAATCCAAGTCTGAAATAAATTCCAAGGTTTAATGTACGAATTGAATATTATTATTATTTATCTGGCATTTGTCAGGACTGAGAAATTCATACAAAAATACTACATCATAAAAGCCAAACATATAGCCCAAGAGATGAGCCCAATCTTTCTCCCATAGAAGCCAGCAGGAGTTTTGCCAGTGACTTTAGTGAGAGTGGGAATAGTCTTTAACCGAGTATAGTGTTGTCATAATATATAAGGGAGATTCTCCAAGATAAAAAGTGCAGTTAGCCAGTCAACTCCCATTGCAAGTCTATGGGAGTTTGACATCTAACTCACATTTGCACCTTTAAACATCTCCCCTTAGAACTTTTATTTATTATGCCAGGCCTGAAGTGCTTCACTCCTGGTAATGAGGGGTTTGGCTGGTTCGCTTTTCATTCAGTAGGGAAGCTAGTAATAGAAACGAGAATAGTGTTAATTTCTGAAACTGCCCCAAATCCTCGGTTCTCAAGGGAAAGACAGATTAGCAAGAGAAGGATTCCATGAAATGTGGGCTATTCAGGGCTTGTCTACATCACAAAGTTGCAGCGCTGGTGAGGGGGTTACAGCGCTGCAACTTAGAAGGTGTACACATCTGCAGGGCATCACCAGCGCTGCAACTCCCTGTTTGCAGCGCTGGCCGTACTCTCGTTTTGTCTCGGGTGTAGAGGATCCAGCGCTGGTGATCCAGCGCTGGTAATCAAGTGTAGACACTTACCAGCGCTTTTCTTGACCTCCGTGGAATAAGCAGGTATCCCAGCATACCTGAGGAAGCCTCTGGTAATCAAGCTGGTCTCCTTCCCCGGTTTGCTCTCGCATTCCCCGAACCCCCCTTGAAGCCGCCCAACAGCGCTGCAGTGTGGCCACATCTAACACCACTTGCAGCGCTGGTTGCTGTAAGTGTGGCCACTCTGCAGCGCTGGCCCTATACAGCTGTACTAATACAACTGTAACAACCAGCGCTGCAAAATTGTAGATGTAGACATACCCTCAGTTTCTGTCCCTATTGCAGTAGTTCCCAAACTTGTTCCACCGCTTATTCAGGGAAAGCCCCTGGTGGGCCAGGCTGGTTTGTTTACCTGCCACATCCGCAGGTTCGGCTGATTGTGGCTCTCAGTGCAAATCAAAACAGCTTCACTGACTTCAAAATTGGATAGGTTGACTGACACTAGGTATGGATCTGGCTGTGATTTGACCCCTATGAAGGGACAAACTTTGGAAATCAAATAATTGTGTAGCTTTCATCTGAGGGGGAAGCCGCTCCATGAAATTGGAAGAGGATAGAGTTGGTTGGGAATTTTAGACAAAATGGATGGCAGGTGGGGGGACAGGGCATGCCCAGAATAGCCTGATTTAGTGCACAGAGTTGTTGAACCTGCATCTCCCACATCCCAGGTGAGCACTCTAACTAACAGGCCATTGGCTGGTCTGGGGTGGGTCCCTCTCAATGGCTCCTATTGGAGCTGTCCCACTTTGTAATATTCATTGGGCCAGAGAGCAAAAGACAAATTCTACAGGCTGGTAGTCATGGCACTCATCTGAGAGATGCAGGTTCCTACTCTCAATTAGACTTGAACACCTTTATCCCACTTCCCACAGGAGTGCCCTAAACACTGGGGAAACTGTTTTCTCACCAGTTGTAGAAGAGAAATCTGGGTTGGTTTGTTCTCCAGGCCAGTTTCTGTAAACCCCACTGGATACAACCTGTAGATTACAGATATATCCTATAATTCACCAAAATATTTCCAAGCCTACACCAATGTCTATATTATTTTTACTTTATTATTGAGAAAAGTATCTCACAGGTAAATGTTGCCCAGCTTCCTTACTGAAGAGCACATTATGAAAATTATTTCCAGTGCTGAATATAAATGCCTCTAAAAATAATTCCCTTCAAAATTTTTTTTTGTTACTTAAAGCAAATACTAAAATTTTCATGGTGTAAAAAAGCATTATGGTCCTAGCCTAGCGTTATTTTTGTGATCATGTTCCATTTAAAAAAAAAATAGAAACTTGAATACAAACTGGACTTGTCTGGCCAAACCTCTCTATTTTATTTCTTTTTATTGTAACCATTAAGTCAGTTTTCATTTCATTACTCTAATGTGCCTCGGAGCAGCAACTGGTACCTTAAAGCAAATAACCTCATTTAAAACGTTCACACCTCATTCCACCTTAAAATATATTGCACCACTTACGATCAACACAGCAGGTCAAACCATACAACAGCAGTGTTCTGATCAGAGGGCATTCTGGCAGCTAAATCAACTAACAGAAAGACTGAGACAATGTAAAAAGTAACATTTCTCTTGCTTAAAAGATACACAGAAGTTGACATAACCATTTTTTTTATTTCTATCTTAGTGTCTCCAGAGCATTTTTATTTAGGTAGAGATTTCTTACATGACATACAGTTCTCGGCACAGCACACAAACAATTCACTAGGGTGATTTTTACCATGGTGATTACATAAAGGAAGAGCTAGCTACTTTAACTGTGAGGGAAAAATATCATTATGAGGCATATATTTATCTGTGGTATTTATATGGCCCTCCCACTCTGATAGTATCTGAGCACCTTACACTTTAATTTATTTCTGCTTAAAACATCTCTGTGAGGTCTGGTTTACCCCCATTTTACACCTGGAGTACTGGGGTAAAGGAGCTAAATGACTTGCTCAAGGTCACATCACCGCTGGACCATCCATCCGCTTCTGTATGGCTGAGAGTACTGTTTAAAAATGGATTCAGCCATTCAGCTGAAAGGGATATTGGACCATTTCATAAACATTCTGCTCAGACAAAAGAAGGGGAGATTTTCACTTGCCTACAAGGCACTTACAGGTCCAAGTCCTACTGAAAGACAAAGGCAAAAGCACCAATGTAAGTTAGGCTCCCCAGCTCCAATTGAAAGGTAATGGAATTGTGGGCATCTAACTTATATTTGTGCCTCTGAGTCTCTCTCCCTAAACTGTTATACAGTCAGACAAATTTGAGTTGATTGGTAACCCTAAATAATACCCATTAAATAATTAGACATAATCCATAGCATTTCTATAAGGTTTTTCAACTGTAGGATTCAAAGCATTATATAGTGGTGAGTAATCCACCATTTAAAAGTCTGGGAAACCGAGGCACAGAGCTTTTATAGAAACAATGTCTTACTTTGCAGCTCCATGCAAAAAAATCCTTATCAGTCTTCTCGTAAACAGTAATATCAGCCACAGTATGAATCTGGAAAAACAGAGTCAGATTCAGCCCAGTTCAATGGCACAGCACGTCATTTAAGACTGGACAACATGACTCACTACCCAGATAGTGTACAGACAACAAAATGCTGATATATGACAGAAACATGCAAAAAACAAAATTAACAATGCTTTTAGCAGTTTGATGTAAGGAGGAAAGGGGATTTTTATATAGCCTTTTTTGCCTTTAAAAAAAATCAGTATTTTAAAAAAAAAATTCTCCATTTTTTAGCAATGTTGCTGTAATATTCCAGGCTTGGTAATTTCTCTATGTTATACAAATGATTTAGCTGAGAGCTTAGACATTTCAAAATGACAGTTAAAAAAAAACACCCCGATGTTACTTGCATAATACAATCAAATGATTGAGTGACATGTGGCTATCCTATTGTTATGACATATTGTATCATTTGTCCAAGTCAATAAAATAAGAATTTGAAAAAGCAGTCATTTAAACACATCAACTTTATATATAAGCATGATACCAATTATATCTGACACCTCTTTAAACAGCTTGGTATGTAAAAAGGTGAATATTCATTGATGACACAGTGCGTTCCTATCAGTGAAATTGCTGAATGCCTCCTGCATGGTGCAGGGGCTGAAGGCCTTCTGAGGAATTGAGATTGCCGTTCAGACTGTTCAAAACAGTTCAGTGAATTCATGGAAATTAGGGACCTGATTCTCCATTGCTCTGCACCTTGCAAAGTAATTTACATTAGTTCAAAGCGAGTGTAAAATGTGATTGAAACCACTTTTCTATTGCAGGATTGTTAAGCATGTGTTCGCTTGCCCTGTGCAATCTGCTGCGAGTGACATCTTTTTTACTGTGTTAAAATGAAAAGAATGTGAAATATCATGAGATTTCATGATAAGTGTCATGACGACTCCTGTGATAACCGTGTACCTACTGCTGGATAGCTCTGTTGAGGCAGGAGCATGCGGAGGAGGCTGATACTGTCTTCCAATGACCCATCAGCAGCATTTGTACATTTCCACAGACAGTGACTTGGCACAACTCTATTCTACCTGTTTTACCTTTTATGGAGGCTCATATTTTCATTCACATTCTCTTTGCTTTGTTGTAATAATTTCATCTGGCACTTCCAAATTTTAGTATCACTAGGTCCCAAATCTGAACCAGAATTTCACCATGATTTGCAAGGAGAGGGCACCGCTGGTTTTTTGTAATACGTGTTGGAGACCTAAAAAGACCAGATTTGCAAATTTGCCTCTAAGTTGGTGCCCACTGTTTTGTATGTGGAACTGATAGAAATTCAGATCTTCAACTAGTCTATAATTGATGTAGCGCCTCGGCTGAGTTCAGTGGAGCTATGTTGATTTATGCTAGCTAAGCATCTGGCTTGATAATTTTACTTGCTGTGTGGATCCAAACTTGTGCCCTGATCCTGCAAACACTATTGAACACTATGGACCATAGTTCCATTTGTTATGCAATTTGCTCATTCACTGTGGAACTGATGATGCACTCTGAGTAGCAAGCACTATGCCGCATAGTATCAGCGACTTGGTCCATACTCAGGTTAAATTCCCAGTCACCTTGTGCTTCTATGATCTAATAACCTTTTGGAGCATATTGGTTGTTTGCTTCTCAATTACTCACTTTGAAACACCAGAACTCTGGCATGTTCAGAACTGTAGATGTATCTTTTGAGAACTTGCAGTATTTGCCAGGAAGAGAATATGATATTAATATGGTCATTTCTGAATTTTAAACCTGAGATGGACATACAAGGACTCCGAGGGCTTGCACACGCTACCACTTATGTCGTTGTATAACTTATGTCTCTCACTCCCCCCTGAGCGACGTAAGTTACACCGACCTAGGTGCTGATGTGGGCAGCGCTATGTCAGTGGGAAAGCTTCTCCTGCCAATACCACCACTTGCAGAGGTGGTTTTATTATGCTGATGGGAGAGCCTGATGCTCTAGAGTGGTGCAGCTGCACCAGTGTAGCGCTTCTAGTGTAGACTAGCCCTCAACCTGAAGAAAGAGTTGACTGACTAGCTCATATAGGGAGATGCATTCCCTTGAAGATCTACAGTAGATACACTGAATAATAATCATATCCTAGTAGAAGTGAGAACGTTATCTGCATATTGTAAGCTTCTATTCTCCTTAGTTTGTAAGTTCCTCGGGGCAAGGGATCACTTTTTGCAATATGGCGTGTAAAGTGCCAAGCACAATGAAGGCCTAGCCCCTGATTGGAGCCTGCATGATGCTATTGCAATACAAATAATAGATAAAAAATTGTTCATTATAGCAATTGCTGTAAAAACTCTATCATTTCATAGGATGTTACTGTTGTTAAATCTCCATAGTGACATTATTTTCATGATGGCAAGGTTTCATAATGTAGCAGGGACTGTGCTCAGCGTTCCTATCATTGCCATAGTTGTGAAGTGACATGCTAGAAAATGGCAAAGACTTTATGCTGTCTCCTAAATAATTATAATATAGGGGTGAGCAACAGTTTGTGGCATAGTGAGCTTTGTGGTACTGTGCTACTCAATCTGCTCCAAGCACCACCACTATAATTCTTCCTGAGACCCAATAAAAGTTCCTATAATTTTGTTATCTATTATAAACATTTTAATGCCTTACAACAGGGGGATGCTTCTCTTGGGGAGGAAGAGCCTTTTAATTCCTGACCCTCGTCACTTTTGTAGCTTTATTAGATACCTGGTCTAGCACCAGGAATATCATGATTGGTAACGCACTCTGGAGCCACCCCGTCTGCAATTGCCTTAGAAGAGGACATTGGAGTAATTCCTTCTTTTTTTATTTCTCTTCCTCCCTTACATTTTTCCTTCATTGTGTTATCAGACTCACTCACAGCCACAGCCTCTGATTCACCCTTTGTGGAAAATAAGAAGGATAATACTGAAATACGGGTTCATTTTCCTTCCATTTTCTCATCAAAGGTAGTGTAAGAAGAGGAACAGCTGCAGCAGAAACAGGGACATTTTACCAATTATCAGGCACTTCTCCTGACATTGTTTTCTTCCAGCCCTGGTCAAGCTGCCTCCATCTCCACGCTACCTCAGGTTGAATCTAAGTGATAATACCTGCAGATTTAGCTTGTGAAAATGTCACAGTAAATAGAATTTATGCTTTGAACATCAGTCCCCCTCCCCTCCCTGCTGTGCTGCATGTTTCATTTCCAGCAGGTGCAAAAACCATACTGATTATAATATCCTTCTGCTGCTTCTGAAAAGAGTCAATGTCTTAAAACCACTTCAACAAAATATCTCTCAGCTTAACATCCAACAGAATTTATGTAAATTTGCTTTAAGGTGCAGACAAGTATTTCTGCTTAGCGTAGCTGGAAAAATCAAGGATCCTAGCCTTGAAGTCTTCCTTCTGGTGGCATCCAGCCTATGAACGGAGTCACTTCTAGAGTGGGTAAAGTATGGGATAAAGAGTTGTCTGAAAAAAATAAATAAATGCAGATTTAAAAAACTTCCTGTTTTAATTATTTCATTTTGAAGTGGGATTTTTTTTTATTTTTTTGTGATACATTTTCCCCTCTTTTTTGGGACCAAATGCCATAAAAGATATTATGTTCAGATTCCTTTTCTAGCTTCTTTGTTTTTGATTCTCCTCCCCACCTCAAAACTTCCTCAGCTTTGGAAAAGTTCCAGCATGGGAAAAGGAATAATGAAGAAAAAGAAAGAAAAGTGAAAAGGTTGAAAGGGGAAATTCCAAAACCTGGATATCATGTACTCTCTCGCATTCAGTAGCAAATAGGGGTTGGGGGAAGGAAGGACGAGGTGGAAAAGAAGGAAAAAAACCTAAATTTCAAAATATTGGAAATTTGAACAGTCTCGTTTTATTTTTAAAAATATCAAAACTTTGGAAGCACAAGTTTCTTGTTAAAAAAAATCATTCAGAGTGAAAAAGATTTGACCACATCTAACTTGCCAACAAAGCAGACACGCTGAGGGACCTGTGTACCTCCTGTGAAGCTCTGAGGGTCTCTGTGCCAGTCCCATATAGGCCAGTGCAGAGGGTAACATTGGTTGGAGGGTCTGGTGCAACCAGAGGATGGGCCATGGTGAGGTCTGTGATTATGTGGACCTAGTAGCTCTAACATTATATGCAAGTACTGTGGGAGGCCCATGCTAGCCCATAGGCTAGGAGCAGCAGTTGTGTGCATATGTACAGAGGGATTGGGAGAAAGGGTTTTTTCCCCCTCAGACCTGGTCCCTATTTTGTGGGCAATATTTCACTGATTATTTGAGCTGTCTGAAGTGACTTTCATCTTATGAGAGTAAAATGTCTTTCATTTGATTAAAATACATACCAAATGTCAACATTAAAAACTCAGCATTCACCAGATTTTATCACACTGTTATATCTATTATGCCATAGTTATTTCCCTTTTTTTAAACTCATACAGGACAGCTATTACGGGGTTGACTCTTCAGGTATGTCCATGGCTGGCCCAGGTCAGCTGACCAAGGTTTGCGAGGCTCAGGCTTTGGGCTGTTTATTGTGGTGTAGTCATTCGGGCTGGAGCCCAGGCTCTGGGACCCTGCAAGCCCCAATGTCTATGCTGCAATTCAACAGCCCCATAGTCCAAGCTTCACAAACCCAAGTCAGCTGACCCAGGCCAGCCATGGGTGTTTAGCTGCAGTGCAGACATACTTTTCAAGTCCTTCTCCATTCCAGCTGGTCTTGAAGCAGTTCCTCAGAAACACCACAGCTAATCACATCCTTTAGGATGACTTCCATCCATTTAGTTTTGGGTCTTCCCTTCCTACTCTTCCCTTCCATTTCTAAGTTTAACACCCTGTTTCCTATATAGTTTTCCATTCTTATATATTCTTCTATTCTTTTCACATGCCCAAACCCTCTAAACCTGCAATCCCTCAGCTTTTCTACAATTCGTACCACCTCCATACTTCCCCTAATTCATTTGTTTAGAACATGGTCCATCCCAATAGTGCCAAACATCCATTTAAACATTTGAATTCTATTAAAGATCTGCTCCTACCTCTCCCTCAGTGCCCAGCATTCAGACCCAGCTTGGAACATATCCTGCTGGATAATATTCCAAGGTTCCTGTAGGATGCTGCGGCATCCAGAGAATATCTAACATGTGGCACTCTAATAGAGATCTCACAGAGCTCTCTAGAGAGGTGTGGCTCTTGAGCAAGGGGAAAACATTAACTTAAATGCTTTCAGAAAAAAAGAATTAATAGTGACAAAGTGGTAAAGGGACTAAGTTGGATAGAACCAATTATTCATGTTAGGGGATGTGAGCAAGGGCTTACTTCAGCAATAAATGCAGTTACTGAAAGCAAGGAAAAGTAATAAGCCCAAATATGTGCTTGCTTAGGGGAAAGATTTTCAAAATTCAATGTACGGAAGTAATTGGACTGAGGGAGAATTTGAGCCAGAAGAAAATTTATGGCAATAAGTTGTTGAGAAACAATATAAAAAAATGTATATAGAGTCTATTTAACCTGTGACACACGCAGTGGATTAAACCTCTTCCTTTCTAATAAATGTTGCAGGGATTATAGTGATGCTGTTAATGTTTATGGATAAATGATTGAATTCAATTAAAATAAACCAGACCACAGACCTTAACAAACTGATATAACTCAAATGTAAGTTGTTTTGACCTTCAGGAGTGTTTTGATAAGGACCCCTCCCCATTTCCCACCTCAGGCCCCAACACCTCAAGCCTGTTCAGTATTGCTCAGCATATGTAATTTTAAATATATTAAATGAGACCACTTTAATGCTCAGCTGGCCTCAGTATGTTAGCATATATATTTTATTACTGGGATTAATATAAAATTTGCTATGACTATTGCCCTATTGGGGGTTAATTTAGAGAAAGAGAAAAATGATAGTCCTGTCAGACCTCTTAGGATTTTTGCTTCTAGTAGCACATATTACAATAGCAGCACAATGGAGAGTCTCAGGAGTATCATCAATTATGGGGTGACTTAATAAGGCAATGGGACATACCATCCCCGAAAAAAATGTGCCAGTAATAAGTGAGATTCTTTGCTTCAGATCCCCTTTCATTCAATGCATTGGTATAGCCTCAGCCGCCCGTTGAAATGGGCATAGTAACTTAATATAACTCATTTAAATAATTTTTTGTTAAATTTTAAATGATTTCTAGTCTTTAGTTTGGTGCACATCTCCTCGTGTAAGGCATATTATAATAAGTAAGCTTAGAATTAATACCCACCAATATAGATACTATACTCACAATACATTGTTTCCTTATGTGTTTGAATTTAAATACATATCAAAGCATTCTTAAATCTCTCTTTCTGGGAGTGGATGACAGAATTTGCTTTCTCAGGTCCACAGGAAATACAATTTTACAGGTAACTAGAGACTCAGCCCATGCCTACATTTCCCTCATCTATGGCATCTTTCTGCTTCTAAGGGCTTGTAAGGTGTGGCATGGTTTCTGAAGAGGCCAGTTTACACACAACTCCCACTGCTGGGAGTTCCTGCTCCCACTGACATCAATGGGAGATTTGCTTTTAATTTCAATAGGGTCAGGGTAGGGCACATCAGTAGGAACTGAAGGAACTCAGTACTCATCAAGAGGTGCTCAGACCCTTGCAGGATTTAGTCCATTTCAGATAGCAATGCCACAAGGACTAATCAATGTGAGCTTATTGGTTCAGATCCTCAAAGGTGTTTAGGAGCTTAAATACTATTGAAGATCTTGGCCGTTGACACTATAAGCAGGTATTTCCAGCCATCAGGAAGCAGGGCTATGATTCCACGGCTAACATTAATTGTGAACAGGTCAACGGTTTTGGAAAATTGTCTGATGTTGAACTTTTTTTTTTAAGCACAAAACCAAACCGAGCCCATAATGTCTCTTCAGTTTGCCCTGTTTTTTCATTTTCTTGTGTATTTGATGGGATTGTTCTTTATTACATTCATTCTTCTATTGATCTGGGAAAAAAACAGAGGAAAACTGACAAGTAGGCTGCATTTGTCCCAGCTCCTCTATCATTTGTTTCATGGGTGAGTAGAAATGAAGACAGCATGTTCCATGTTGAATATTGAGAGCACAGAACAAGGCCTCCAGCTAGAGCACAAATAATTTCTATGCATGATGAATCCTTTCAATAACAAGAGCCCTGCAAATGTAGGATCAAATCACAGTCATTAGCTCTTGGCACTGTTCTTAAATAGATGATATAGAAATCCTAACAGCATCCAGCCTTAGTCAAGTGTCACACAAACTAGGCCATATTTAAGTCAGTAATTTACTGCTCTCGTGACTGTACTGGTGTAATTAGAAAAAAAAGCAATCTGATAAGATACAATCCTCCAAAAGCCACAGTCATTTTAAGAAAATGGGGGAGCATATTAAAATAAGAGACTATGATGGCACTCCATTGATGGCTAAATTGGCCCACTGAATATGATAAGGAAATCTCAGTTTTTTTATGTGAATGCTTTTTCTATTGCAGGTAGCATGAGTTTGAAAAAAATGTGTCTGTTTTTTGCTCTCCTTTTTATTTGGCATGGAGCAGGGGGAGTTTATAATACCAAATCTAGGAATGAATCATGTATATGGAGCGTGCAAAATGTTTAAGGGGTATGAAGGGTTGACTCACAACTAGAGCCTCCTTGTAGCTGGGCATAGTGTGGCATCTGTCTTCTTGTCAGATACCTCCTGCTGATGGTCGCTCTGACACTTTGGTGGCCTGCCTCTTCCTGTGATTTAGACCTCTGACTTTAAAGTCTCTTCCTTTCCAGGGTAGACAATGGACAGAAACAAGGGGAATTAACACATGAATCACAAAGATGGATTAAGACTCTCTTCCTTCAGAGGGTGCTCATCAGGCTCTGGGCCCAATCTGAGTTTACAAGTTATAGAGGAGAATGGTTCCTGCTCAAAGTTAGTCAGCAGCTGGTCCTCCTTGGTCTTCAGGCAGCAGCCATCTGGAGAGCTTTTGCCTTCATTCAGCCCTCCCTCCAGAGGCTGAGGATTAAAGATCTGCTCTTCTCCCTGGTCTGCCATCAATTGAGCTGGGTTTCTCCCTGTTAAATTCTTCCACCCAAATCTAATATTTCTCCAAGGTCTGATGGCGTGGAGCCACCTGAGCCTACATTAGCTCATCAACCTTAACCCTGTGTTTCCCAGTGTAGGGTTTGTACACTCCAAAACAGGGACCATTTCTCCTTTGAATGGAGGGTTATATTTGTAACTTCATTGGGATGCTGAGCAGGTTGCTTTCTTTCAATTGTGACAGCAGATAGGGATACAGTTAGTAAAGGGCAGGATGGATAGAAGAAGATTGGAGGTGGAAGAGACCTCAGGAGGTCATCTAGTCCAACTCCCTGCTCAAAGCAGGGCCAACCCCAACTAAATCGTCCCAGCCAGGGCTTTGTCAAGCCAGGCCTTAAAAACCTTTAAGGATGGAGATTCCACCACCTCCCTAGGTAACCCACTCAAGTGCTTCACCACCCTCCTAGTGAAATAGTTTTTCCTAATATCTAACCTAGACCTCCCGCACTGCAACTTCAAACAATTGCTCCTTGTTCTGTCATCTGCCACCACTGAGAATAGCCTAGCTCCATCCTCTTTGGAACCCCCTTCAGGTAATGTGCTGCCCAGTGCAGCAGTCTGGGAGCTGACCTTGTCTATGAAGACTGAGTCAAAAAAAGCATTGAGTACTTCCAGTTTTTCCACATCATCTGTCACTAGGTTGCCTCCCCCATTCAGTAAGGGTGCCACACATTCCCCAACCTTCTTCTTGTTGCTAACATAGCTGTAGAAACTCTTCTTATTACCTTCACATCCCTTGCTAGCTGCAACTCCAAGTGTGCTTTGGCCTTCCTGATTGCTCGAGCAATATTTTTATATTCCTCCTTAGTCATCTCTCCAAGTTTCCACTTCTTGTAAGCTTCCTTTTTGTGTCTAAGCTCACCAAAGATTTCTCTGTTAAGCCAAGATGGTCACCTGCAATATTTGCTATATGATGTCAGGATTTTATGTGACAAGAAATTGAAATGTATCTATGGATAGGAATAAATGAGGGATGATTGAGGTTATGGTTTAGGGTTATGACTCTGCAAAGTCTTACTTCCTGCGGTGGTAGGAGTATTTGAATCCTCAGACTCTGCACTGAGGGGAAAGCAGTTTCAGTCATGCTAGTATTCTTTCCACCTCATGCAGTTGGAAAACAAAGGCAAAGCCCCAACCAATTCAAGCTCAGCTGGTATGAGAGGGAACCTAAGCTGCTCCAGGACAATTGGTGGCACAGCTGATTTTCTGAATGGAACAGATAAGCAGGGACACAGTTATTACTCTCAGAATCACAACCACAATTGGCTCCTTCCCTGCTACCTTACTCAAGGTCAATTGTATAGAACAACATGTTATTCCAGTTGCATACCTTTTGCTATAATTGCCATATACAATGGAAACAAAATAAATCTTACTTTGTGACTGAAGGAAAACAAAACCACAAATCCGCTTTATTGTCCTGTACTGTGCTTTAGAAGTTACAGCTAACTCCAGTGCAGCACATTATCTGGGAGCCCAACAGTAGTAGAACTAGTAGCCTATCCACAAAAAGCAAAAGGTTCAGTCACCTTCTACAAGAGTCCCTGTTGTGAACCAAGCTCCAAACCTAGAAAATTGTCTTATCACCAAAGCTTCCTTTGAAGTCACTGCAGATCTGAAACTCCATGCGCCAGCTATTCTAGTGCTTCTTATTTTCAATCAACAGTATCTTTTGAAAGCATGGTCACACTTCTTGAACCAAAATGCCTTAGAGCTGAGTTCAGCCTCTTTGACCAAGATCCAGAATTTTATCCTAGTCCTTAAGTAATTGTTTGGAAAAAGCTTCTCTGTCCTTAAAACTATGGTTTTGTCTTTTGACACTATGATTTTTGACAGGAGTTATTTTCCAATTTTTATTCTCTGTTCTATAATTCACTCTTCCATCCATTGGTTATTATAGTTCCTAACAGCAGATTTATATATATACTTTAAAAAAAAAAAAAAAGGAACTAGCATTTCCCCAATACCCTAAGCAAGCTATGTCCTTTATAGAAATGCTTTCTTTCTATTTTCTTTGCCTTAAATCATTCACACGCTATCTCATAACTGCATGTGTATGCAGAGATACTGGGAAATTTATTATTAACAAATTTTTTTATGGAAAGGAAAACTGGTGAAAGATTACATTTGGCAGGTTGCTTCCGTGTCCTCCTGTTATTGCTCCTGTGGGAACACTGTATAGCAAAGTAGCTATTACTATTTTAGTAAATGAGGGCCCATGTAAAATTAAATTGCAGTCTGTATCCCCATTCCTTCAGCTCAGATAAGGGATGCTTCCCCATGTCTGTATTTTCCACTAGTAAATGCACTGCGCTGGCACTGCATTCACAGAAATTGTCAAATAAGATTGGAATATGGTCACTGATTAATAATTTGACTCAGAGATTTCTGGCCACTAAGCATACTTAGCTGACTCAAGCATGTTCAAGTACCCTTCTGACACCATACCAAATTTCTGGCTCTTCTGAGTACTTTATTCTGCATCCCTCAGTCCATTGGACTCAAAGGCAGCTTGACAACACAACTGACACCCTAGATTGGTGACAGCAAACCACATGATAAATAGCTCCAGAGATTTGACGCTATTCCAACTCCCAAATTGGCAATATCAACAAAAATCAACTATTTGATCAAAGTAGGGAAAACTTCTGTTGAACCAATATAGTTTCTTGTTTACGGAAATGAAAGCAATGCACACACCCATTACCTCCTATGGGAGTTGCACCCAGTAGACTATGTAAGAATGCTTAGACTAGAGCCATTCCTCTGGCACAAAGTAGGACACAAGTCTTGCCTTATTGAAATCAATCTTCAGTTACATAATGGAAGAGATAAAGGGTGGAGAGGCCATTAGTAGGCCTGGAGTTCTGCTAGCTAGGAATAAACCAATCTAATTGACATTAACATAATCCTCATGCCGTTTGTGGTACAAATAGGGTCAAATGGAATCATATATTTTAAAGTTGAACGAATACATTTTTTATCATGACCAGCAGACCTTTATGAAGCAGCATGACCTGATGAATTGGAGGATAAAGAAACCTGCGGTTTATTCCCAATTCTGCCACTGACTTTCTGCATGGCCTTAGGTAGTAGCATAGATGGAAAGTCAATATCCACTAACTTTGACATTTTTTAAGTGTTTTGCCTTATGCTTTCCATGCCTCAACTTCTTCCTCATCTATACAATAGCATAACTCAGTTTGCAACTCATTATGAGATCTGTCACTGAAAGGTTCTAGGTAAGTACTCAATAGAAAAAACAAATATATTATGACTCCACGTGATATATAAGTCAGTGTCATTTGTTGCTCTAATCTTCTCACTCTAATCACATACCATGTAAGGGGCCAAGTTCTGGTCTCATTTACACTGAATTAATTCAATTCGAGCCATTTTTCATCTGTGAAGTTAATTATCATCTGTGAAGCTTAGAACAGATTTTAGCCCTAAGTGCAGTATTAAAATAATCAAAACAAAACAGCATTGATCCTTCTCTTTGCTACAATTGAAAGAAATCCTGAAGATCAACAATAAAGATTATGTAAAGGGTTTGCACTTTTTGTTATGCAGTTTTGTTACATAAAATACATGAATCAAATGGGTTTCTAAACAAGAGAGTAGAAAAACATTGTCTCTAGCCAGTTGATCCATGGTTGATTTATAACATTAGCATTTAGGGAAATATAACTGATGCCATATTTATTTGTTATAATGTAATTTGGAGTTCAAAGTCAGAGCACTAGTTAGCTAATGCCAGATTGTCTTGTGTAAAAGAAAAAACACAGCTTGACTTATGATGTCTCAGGGAATGGTGCATAAACCTGAAAATGACCAGGTTTATTATGCATTGAGACTTGCTGGCAACTTGCTTGGTTGAATTAAACTCAGACACTCACCTCTCCCTTTTTTGTGACAATTCAAGTCATGACATTAAAGGGCATGTCCTTTCTGTTACTTTAGAATATGCCATCAATACCTTGAAATGATGCAAAGGAGAATTTAGTAAGTGCTGCAGAATTGCTGAAAGCCATCCTAGGTGGCTGTTTTTCAGACATCCATGCAGCTCCATTTATGATTTCAATGACTTCAGCTAATATTTTGCATCCTTAAAAGGAAGAACAGGTGGCTTGAATATAATAGGGAGTAAGTTGAGGATGCAGGTCTTGGGAGTAGTAGTAATTTAAATTCCAGTCACGCCATTCCTACAATCATAGCAATAACACCATACAGGCATTCATTAAGGAAACATTCAGTTACTTTCTTTGCAATCAGGTTTAAAATGATTTAGCTCAACACTCTATCCCCAAAAGCATACATCTGTGCTAAAATCAGAAATAAATAATTTAAAAGAATAAATGTTTATTGAAAACATTTGATTCTAACTCAATCAAGTGCTTACTTGTATACTTTTCAATGACTATTTTCCTTCTGCTTTTATATTTTTAAAATGAGAAGTAAAGTTTCATTTTTCAAACAAAGCACCTTTCTCTTTTCCCTACCTTCTGGCAGGTAGTTCAAAAGTAGTTGTTAGAAAATGACTTGGAGTCCCCCACTGGAAACATGAATTGAAGGTATAATGTAACTTGTAAACACACTATTTATCTTAATAGTTACAACGAACCAACCTGGAGAATGAACTGCCAAGCAGTGACAAATCATGTGTGCTTCCCATTTCTGATAAAGCCATGAGTGCTCCAGGAGAAGGAAAGAAAATAATCTTTTTTTTGTTTTTTTTTTGCTATGTGGTTGGTGCTTATGGTATGGTTTTCTCCTGAAGGTTTAATTATTACAATGCCTAAAATTCTCATTTGGTAATTTCTCTTCCTTAATTTTAGTCAGATTTCTAAATTTAGATAAAAAATCCTCCCACCACCTCCCACAAATTGCACCCAGTATAAGTGACCCAAGCAGCAAAAGGAGTAGTGGGGCATAATGGAAATCCACATCTCCTGTGCAGCACATTGTGTCCTCTACTGGAGGGGATGGGGCATAGGTGGACTAGCTGTAGGATGGATCCTCCCACCCAGCTCCCCACTGTATAAACATCCAAAGTAAGACACTTGGACCATTGGCCTGGAGTAACCTCTGCAGAGAGCTGTGGAGGCAATTTCTAAACTAGGGCATGTGATTATCTGCCTCCTGCATAACTTCCCAGTACAAGGCCCAGCCCTCAGATTTTAGTCTCAGTGGTGATTGGAAGAAATGATTTTTTGGATTAAAATTAGTAGGTGATAGGGTGGAGACAAGAAAAGAGACACCACATTTCTAAATGGTCTCTGGGCTTGTCTACAAGATGAGTTTGTGTCTGGTAAGTCAGCGTGTGAATCTGCAGCACACCAACCTACCACAAGCTAACTGGCCAGAGTTTCTATTATCCAATAAGAGGACAAGAAACTCCAACAGTCAAACTAGCCCAGTGCTGTTAGCTTACAACAGGACCGTAACAGGCCTAAGAACAATCAGGGCCCAAGTTGTCCCCAACCAATGAGATATGGCTCAAAACCAAAAGTATGCAGCCAGTCCTTTCCTCATATAAAGAACTGGGCACAACCAAAGGGCACTTCTAATCTGTGCTCAGAGTGAAAGGCCCTCCCCCCATCCTAACATTTCCTGCATCCTGTGACTTACTGACAGCCAGCTCTGTACACAAATTTGAGATAAATTATGGTGGCACCATGCCCCATCACTGCAGAGGACTCCTCTCGTGCTGCCTATACACCCTGAACAATGCAACATCTACAGAACCATCCACGCCAGACAACTCTGATCTATCCCCTAATTACATCTACCAGATGCTTAAGTGAAGGTGAAATACTTGTCTGATAGCAGTGAAGGACAATACCTTCCTGACCACAAGAGGTAATGGCCAGGGGTAGCTCAGATCTTGCCAAAACCTTAATGCCAACAGAGCTGAACCAAAGCCATGGCCGTGAGGGCAGGTGCTGTGTGGGAATGCCAGATTCTTTCTTTCAGTGACAAGTATCCTGCCTCTGTTCACACCAGCCTCTATATATCCTATCAAAAGTGGGCAGGGGAAGAGAAGGGACAGTCAATTGGCAGGCAACAAGCTTCCTATTCAGGAATAAGGTCCAGGGCCTACTAAAAACTGTCCCCAGTAAGTCAGGGGCTTGCATGTCTAAACATGATTTCTATTCTGACCTTTTCCTAACCATTTCAAGTGACAGATGGAATGTTCAGCTTGGATTTCCTTAGCGGATTCAATATTTAGTCTGTCAACTCAATCTTCTGTTTTTCCTGCAGGGTAACAGGCAGCACCTCAGGTGAAACAGTTACAAGCACCAAACCACAGAAATAGATCATTCATGATACGACATCCTCAGCTTCTATTTTTAATGGGTTGCAAGTTTTAAAAAATTTACTTTTTTCTTTCTTGTGGCACTTCCTCCCCCTCCCCCGAATCTATCACACACAACCACAGCCAGAATATTGTCACTCTGCAATGTGCCAGAGAATCCCAGCTTCTCAATACAATGATCACTTATTTATTGCGGTTATGATAGTGTCCCTGTTTATTTTGTCTGGGGTTTTATGTCAAGAGCAGGCCCTGTTTTGCTAGGCTACGGGCAAACACATAGTAAGATGAAGATGTGGGAGAGAAGGAGAAGGACTAAGAGAGAGAATGGTGGAGTGCAGCATGGAGGGTAGAAAGACTGAGGCTTGGACAATGAAGGAAGGGTATACGGGGAGGTGGGGGTGGAACTTGAAGCAAGTAAGTAATTAGACACTAAAAGAATGCCAGGAACTCACTTTGTACATGGCAATTTGCTGACTTCATTGATGGCAACGGGTTCTTCTTCTGCTTCAACTCTGCCCCATTACTGCTTCTGGCTGAACCTCACCTCCTGTCACTGCTACTTCCAGATAGGCCTCTTCCTATGACCCACTGCTGGTGCTGACTTTGTTACTGGGGACATATCTGCAGCTCCTGGGGACAGAGTCCACTCTGGGATCTCTCTCTTCCTATCCAGGGGGCTCAATGTGAGGAAATCGAAGGGGTGGAACAAGAAGAGAGGTGCTTAGGACCTGCTTATCCCTAAAGAAGGGGTTCATGTTCTTGTCTGGGTCCATTGGAAGGGGGACGCAGGGGGCCAGAGGAGATGAATGGCCCAGCTGGGCCTCTCCCTGCCTCCAGGCTGTTTGTTGCTAGGGAAATCCCTAACTCCTGGGGTTGGCGCTGGTTGAAGTGCTTCTCCTTTACATATTGTCGGTGACTCGAACCCAGATGGCGAGGTTCATTGTCTGACCGCAAGAGAGACAGGCAACACCAGCAAGGTCCGATCAAAAGCTCTTTATTGAAGAGTGCACATGACAATAGAGAGCAACTCATCTCCAGAGAGAACCAGCTTCCTCTTTAGGTCTTAGTATAAGCCTATATAAACAGTTCCGTCGCGTCATAGATTATTCACTTGAGCAACCCATTCCCTTCTTCTAACAACTAGAAACTAGACACCTTTAGTATACATGTTTTACAACATTAGATGATTAATAATATCTTAACAAGCACCAGAAGTTAGAAATGTAGGGGAATTAAAAACAGACAGAGAACAGAACCAGGGAGTGAAAGCAAGGAGGCTGGGAAGCTGGAGTTTCTTATCAGTTCTTCAAACGAACTGTTCCTAACATAGCACAGCTGGTACTATGCCAGGAATGCAGCCCCTCCCTTATCTCACTTTTTCCCAGCTCTTTGTGAGACATGCTGCTTCTCAGTATTTTCCACTCAAGAATTTCCCAGAAACCTCTGTTAGCCTGACTTTGGTCAGGTTGGCATACCTGGTTTTGTCTGCTATATCTTTATTCAGGCCTAACAATATGTTGTTTGAATATTTGTCGTTCAGACTGTGGATTCTAGGGCTCTTCATTTGCCTGGACAGGACAGATGACAATATACTGGGTCAGTTACTGCAAGCATTACTCATATTGACTAGGCCTTACTCAGACAAGGAGTCTCATCATGGTCAACAGAGCTACTCACGTGTGCAGGTACTCAGCACAATGTAAGTAAAGGATGCTCAAACAGGCACTGGTGCTTTAGAAATCAAAAGGGCCAGATGCAACACAATCCTCCTCCCCAAAAAACACTCCATAATTGGACTCCAGTGCAAACCCAGAAAGCCGACTTTAAGTCAAGGCTTGAGTGGAGCATGAGGCAGAGATTTTGTTTCACCGACTCCTGAAGTATATGAGCCATCTCCCCCCAAATCACTGTTGCCTAGAGTTTTGTTTTTAGATTAATCTAGTAGCAGCTGAAAAATTGTCCAATGTTATTAAAAATGGGGAACATTGTACTGTATGTAACAGTAATTGTCAAAATCCATAACTGCCGGCTCTTATATAGTTCAGATCTTACTTTTTACACCTGCTACAGAATGCATAATTGCCACCTCTCAGATCACACCTCGCAGCCTGGCATACTGATATTTGACTCAGTAGTCAAAAATCCCACACAGGTAATTTGTACCTCTTAGAATAAACATCATTGTTTTCATTCAAAGCTGCATTGCTGATTATCCAGCTTCAAATCTAATGGTCATAACTACAAACTGAATCAGCTATAGGAGGCTGCATGTCTCATTAATCTTTTCTGCCTGAGTTATTATTATTAAAGGGCTGCATTTAATTTTTCTCCTGATTTAAAAAAGGAGATGAGATAGTTTTAATAATAATTTGAAACTCAATTTCTTTGAATTCAAATTTTTTTAGCCACATCCATTATAGTATAGTGCAAGCTATATATATTATATATATATAAAGCTTGCACTATATATATATATATATATATTCATGCTTGTAATCCTCTCAAAAGCATGTAGTTGGATAATTTTTAGTGCACTCAGTTGCCTTCTAAAGTGCATTAGGCAGAAAGGCAATCAGATTTTTCCTTATATTTATGTTTTCTCCTAGCTAGAAAACAATGTCTGTAATACTGACCCATGTCTGGCTGCCTCCTGATTGTAGGCCTTGTCATTCTGTTCTGGAAAACCGGGAATTAGCATAAAGTACATTATCTTCACTGTTTTATTGTCAGACCTATTCTCCAAACCTAGACCCTGATCCTGCAAACCCTTACTCAAAGAAGCAGCTTTTTCTTACACAAGTAGCCCCAATATAATCAATACTTTACCTATAAAGGCAATGAGACTACCTGCAAGAGTAAGGGCTAATCACTTGTGTAAGGGTTTGCAGTACTGTGCTGATAAATCTCAGATTAAAAGAGCATTTTCCACCCAAATTAAACTTAGATAAAAAGTTTTATTATGATTTTATACACATGCTAAACGTCTCAGTGACTCAGGACCATCCAGTTGTAGGTACTGTATTGCAAGCTTACATTCCAAAACATTGTCTTCTTAACACCAGCTCTGTTATTGTTGAGTTTGGGAATGCTTTTCTGATGGTTGTTTGAGTAATGCAAGCTTAGAATTCATTGCATTTATACCTGTACCTTTCATTCTTTTATTGAGAAGAGGCAGAGTCTAGGGCACATGATTCAATTGTAGAAAAAGGATTGTGTCTGGGATGAAACCCCATGCTCTGGGTGTCCCAAAGTCTCTGACTGCCAGACGCTGGGACTGAATATCAGCAGATGGATCACTTGACATTGCCCTGTTCTGTTCATTTCCTTTGAATCATCTGACACTGGCCGCTGTCAGAAGACAGGATACTGGATTAGATGGACCATTGGCATTCTGGGTCAGACCATTCTGATCATCGTTAAAGGGATATTATATATAAACCTGCACAGAGTTTTGGGCCTCAAGAAAAATTCAGGAGATGCTCAATGGATAGTTAAACTCTACAGGGAATCTTACACAACTGAAGAGGAGAAAGTCTGAATAATTTACCTTAAAATCTGCTTGATTTACAGCCTTCTGTTCTCTCCTGTCACCAGGGGAGACTGTATATGGGAATGAATTCTCACGGTAAATCCACTTTTTTAACACATGAAAAGTTACAAAGCTCAAAAAGACTGAACAAGACAACTTAAATAACTATGACAATAAAGTACCTGGAATCCCACAACTTCCAAGGGAGAAAATAGAGCCAGAACTCATATGATGGGCATCTCACACACCTTGTTTTATTAATATTTATTATTTGTATTAGCATATCGCCTAAGAACCCCTGTTATGGGACAGGACCCCACTCTACTAGGCAAACACAGAACAAAAAGATAGACTATAAGCTTTTGGACCAGGAATTAAGTATAAGACAAGAGACAACAGATGTATACAGACAGATAGATTGTGCAGTAAAAGGAAGCAATATTGATCAACACGATAGACACTGGTTTCAGGACATGAACAGCCTAGCCACTGTCAATTTTTCTTGTAGCCATCATAACAAAGGAGAGTTTTAGGTAATGGTTTTAAGGAGAACCTGAAGGAGCTTTGTGAATGTTTTTGGAGAGACCCTTCTAAGCATGAGGGGCATTGGAGGAGAAACCACAAAGGTGCAGATTGAAAAGTTGAACAGGAGGGCAACAGAGGCTGGCATCCCTGGTCAATTGTAGAAGGCAAACTACTGGTTTGCTCACTTCCATCCATTCTAGAGGCAAAATCCAAAGATCCTGACACAGGCAAAACTCTCATTGATAAAATGAAGCCTCGGACAGCAACAATAACTTTAGACAGCCATATTTGTTTTCTTCAACTTTCTTTTTCACAGCTGGGATTTTACCAAATCTCCCTCTTCTCCCCCTGTCTGCATGGCCATAGGATCATTGCTGACTGACTACTGGCCGAGAAACGCACAGACACAGGGGCACAATGATTTGTCCATAATGATCTCTCTTAAGAAATAGCTTTTGCCAAATGCATAATGGTGGGTTCAGAAAAACTGGTAAAATCACTAATTTAGAATTATGTCTTTGTTGGGGACCCTTCTGGAGCAGAGTAGGGGCCAGATGGAGAAAGGAAAGTTGGAGGATTTTGATAAGGGGATAGGGTATGACAATGTCCTGGCTTCACCATTATAGTTCAAACAAATATATGCACACAGAGCAATGCATGGCCTGTTATCCAGGGAGAAGTCAGCGCACATACCTACAAATGTAGCTGATCTTAAAATCATGAATGTGCCACCAGAGGAAAAGGGAAGATTAGCGGAGAGGGTGAGGGGCCGTTGTAACTTACCAGACTTGGGTTCTGGTTCCTGCTGCGGTTAGGGGTTCTCCACATGTTCATTGTGGGGGGCTTCCTCAACCAGCTCCTTTGGGTGAAGGTGAAGATTCACATGCTCCTTGTCCTCTGGATCTCCTGCAGCATCCTTTGTAGTCTATGTTGCCTTCTCCCCGGCCCTCATCAGACAAGGAGGCCAGAGGGGTTGGACAGAGGATAATGAGCCACTAAGGCTCAGTACTGGGAGTCCTGGACAGCACCTGGTCAAGCTCCTTGTAGAAGGGGCATGTATGATGAGCCCTCCTAGAGTCACTGTTTGAGTCTTTGGCTTTCCTGTTCAGGACCCTCAAGTGCTTGTTGTGCTCCTGGCACTGGGCCACAGGCCGCTGAATGCCCACTGGCTCCAGCCTTTATGAAATTTCCTGGCACAGGTGAAGGAGTGGGTTTGTGTCACAGCTAAAGACTTTGTAACTGTGCACAGTTATGGATTTTGCATAGCTTTAAAGTCAATAAAAATGTGTGTGTGAGAGAGAGAGAGGGAGAGAGAGAGAAGACCTGCATTCTGTATATCTGATTAAGACAGTTATTTTAAGGCTCTTGATTACAGGTCCATGTACTGGGCTGTCGTTGCCCCTTCCTCCTCGCAGCGCTCTAAGTAACTATAAGGACACTGACATTTGTGTACAAAAGAGATATATCCTGATTTTGCAGAAGCACCATAACAATCTTCCCTTTCAAAACTTTTCCAGAATAATATGTAAAGAAACATCAAATATTTCATAGCATTATTGCAGCAAACTAAAAGTGTTTCATTTCATGGTTAATTTATTTTGTAATTATAAATCTGTTGGTAAACAGTGCCATAATATTCTTTGCTTGTTTATGCTTTTGAACAATTTAAGTTTTAATATGTTTTCACTGCAAACGACATGATAATAATTGCTCCTGAAAATGGCTTACTAGATGGGTTCATTCAAATGTAATATTTTAGCATTCATAGATATACAGATTGCTCCTGCATATACCTGCTAGTAGAGGACATTAAAAAAATTAGATAAAAAAGAAAATGGATTCAGGCAATTTTTAAACTGCAGAATAGAAGTAATCATTTATAGCCAGATTAATTTTAATACTATCTGTATTGTAATGATGCTCACTTTTCTCAGAAAGTCAAGAAGACAGTTTTCAATTAAAACTACTTTGTGTGGAAACAAGATATGTTAAATTAACACATGTACATGCATTTCCTATTTTAAACCATTCTCTACTTCTTCAGCATAGAGAATAGACAGAACCAAAGCTGTGGACTCACATTTTACTATATTCTCATGTCTGCATTTTCAAAACAGAGATGTAATTCCCCCACCCTGAAATATGAGAGGGTAAATGGTAGTTTGCTTTTGCCTGGTTCTGTTCAGCACTTTGCAACAGCTTCCAAATAATGGGGCTTGGAATTTAAACACCTGCATTACCAAAGTGAAAGAGATTAGCCCTTTCAAAGTGTGGATTCTTTTACATGCTTCTTGGATTCTATTTTGCAAGAATACATTTGTTTCAGTTGGCTGTGGCAGTAACTTTTACAGTAGTGGTAATTGCTGAGCATATAGCAACACATAGGGTCCGATCATGAGAGTAATCTCCCTATTTATACATGCAAAATGTACAGAAAGGGATGCCTATATTTTGAAAAGCCGACCACCTTTCTATTTCCAATAGCATGTTCTTCTATATGCTCATGTGTATATTTGCCTTTCAGCCTTGATGGTGAAAGCACCACCATGTGTTCTAACATTTCTAATGCATACTATGCTTATTTAATGTAATCTAACATTTGCACATGCACGAGTATTAGAAACTGCCTTCACATGACCCACAGAGGACAACAGGTTTTGCAGGTGTAAATTCTACGTAGGTAGAGTTCAGATTCTGGTTCAGAAATGTAAATCCTATTTATACACAGTACATTACTTTGCAATAGTGCCAAGGGCTACAGCAAGAATACGTGCAGATATTAAATTATGGAAAGCATGGATACAGGTATTTAAAATTTGTACAGAGGTGATTGCCTCTTCAAAACGTAGGAACCAGTGTGTGTGTGAGATTACGGAGACCACACAATAGGGAGATCAGCCTCTGAAAGTTTATGTGTCTGGCTTTGTCTGGCCCTACACACATCCTCATAGGGGTGAGGACTTTGGTCAATGTGGATAAGAAAGCTCAGGTAGCCATCTCCTTTATGCTCCTACACAGATTCCTAACACAACTGCACAAGAGACTCAAGGACTCAGCAAGTCTATTGCTGCTGCCATAGTCTTATTACCTCCCTGTCAATCTGTCCCCTCACGGAAAAGAGCATAGACTACATTCTCTTCAAGTGCAGTACTGCAGTGGTTACACTTTATCATCAAGTGACCATAGTTACATTGCAATTACTGTGCAATTACTTCCAGTCGCTGTATTTTATAGCTTAACCTAGACTTAAAATGAATCATTTTGCTATTCTCTTCAACTCTTCTAACATATTTAACATAGGCCAAGGAAGCACTATGTAGTACTTAGATCATACAATAATTCTTTTGCACAGAATAGCAACCTGTTTTTAATCCATTTGGAAAGGAGTGAGAGTATGGAAACATTATTGCCATCCTCAATCAGACCACGGATCCATCTAGTTCAGCGTTCTGCCTCCATTACTGCTCAGTAGAGTCACAGGTTAAAGCCATTAGATTATCTAGTCTGACCTCCTGCATAACACAGGCCATAGAATTTCACCCTGTTATCCTTGTATTGAGCCCAATAACTTGTGTATCTCCCAAGCAGAAAGTCATTTTAAAATCCTTCAAGCTGTCCATCTTGAATGATTTTGTCAAGAGAAAATAATTTGCAGGCTTATGGAGAGATGATAGATCACTAAAGACTTTTTGGGCAGAAAATAATTAACTTTCTCAGCCTCCTGAACACTCTGAATGATTTAAAGTTTCCTGAGTGACTGAGGCAAGTGGTGGTCTTATCTCATCACTGAGCACCAAGAACTTCTGCAGAAAGTAAGACAAACAACTTTGAATTTCATCATTTAAACATGGAACATCCAATTCACAACAGTAAAGGACTTTGAGGTCTTGTTACTTTCCATTTACTTATGTGTGTGGATATGCTGTCTGCACAGAGGTTTAGTTCAAAGGGGATGGATATTCATGTGGGAGTTTCACTAACAGTCTCCAGAATTAGTGAGACATTGGTTGACCCTGCTCTTGGCAACTGAAAGAAAATATTTTCCCCCTCATTGATCCAGATCCTAGAATGAAAAAAGAAGTATGCATTGGAGATGTAAAGTAATGATGGTTTCCTCCATTTTCTAGCCATCCCCAGAACCTAGCTTGCTATAGTCTTTGAAACATATCCTTTTCTCTTTAGTACTGGATTGCAGTACCTATGTTTATATCTAAGTACTTCAAGGACTCTCATCTGGGGATATTTAACTGCTGCAAGGACTAGTACATTCCATTCTGCATAGAAAGAAGATAAATATCCAAGTCCTTACTGGTGAGGTGCTCAGACCTTTTTGCAAGAAGGTGAGCAATATCAACTCCTATTAGTTTCAAGTGAGTGGAGTGAATTCTGACTACGCTCACTTTCACCTATGAGTTACTCTCTTATACATTCATGAAGAGATAAAGCAAAAAAAAAAAAAGGGTTATACAATCTCAGAAATAGAAAAAGATCTATCAGGTCATTTACTAAGTCACCTGCCTGGTGAGGGCAGGATTATCCACACTATAGTTACACACACACACACACACACACACACACACACACACACACACACACACACACACACACACACACACACACACACACACACACACACACACACACACACACACACACGACATCATCTGAATGTTTTCCCAATTTTCTCCAGAATACTTTTCTTTATTTCATCCTAAAGTTTCTTGCTATAGCCCTTGGCACTATTGCAAAGTAATGTACTGTGTATAAATAGGATTTACATTTCTGAACCAGAATCTGAACTCTACCTACAATAGAAATTTGGGGCACTTAAGGGTCATAATCATACCCAAATTTCATGGCATTTGTGTCTATCAGAGGCAAAACCTGAACAGACTTGGAACTCTACAGAGATTTGATTCTAGATAAGTGTTTGATACTGACTTCATGACTCAGGCTGATCTCTGTCACATACACATTTGTATTTCTATCAAACACATATTCTTCCTTTCTCCATTGTACAGCTCTGAAAGGCATATGTGCATTACTCTTAGTCCATGGTGCTCTGGTATAGTCATGCATTATACAATCCATGATTCTTTAAAATACATGAATTTAAAGCTTCACTTTTGTCCCAGAACCAGCTAAGTTTTGATGAATGAGATCTCAGACTAGACAGGTAAATAGAAAAGGGGTGAAGTCTGTGAGCTTGCAATGTATAATTTATTATAAACGCCACAAATACTATTGCTGAGAGAAAACAAATTATTGGCCTCTCATGCAGTGATCATGAGAAGGTGATAAATATTTCATTATATGGCACTCATCAGACATTTGAATAGCTCATCTGTCCTATTTATGCCAGCTAAAATGAACTCAACCTATCAGTGGCAAATGTATTTTTAATGATTCTCTTCACCTTCTGTGGAAGATGCAGCTAAAAAGTCCATCTTCCACAGGGATTACATTATTCATTTCATTACATACTGTAAACTGTTTATGCTCAAATAGGCTTTTCCTACTGAAAACAAGCCTTAACCTCTTTAGAAAATTTCACCTGCATTGCTCATTCTGGTTACTTTCCTTGGGCAGAAGCAGAAGTTACCACCGATGTTTTCAAAGCTTTACAAACTTGATATTTTAATGGAGAAGAAGTCCAACCTCAACCCAAGTTTTAAAACGTTCAAAGATATCTGTGGGGACTTTCTTCTTTTGAGAAGGAATGCCAAGATGGCTACCATTTTGGAAGCTTTTTCTAAGTGCCTTCTGAACTTGAAAATCATATTACATTTCTCCGCAAAAGGATATTAGTAATGCTTCCTGTGGTGGATATTTCAAGCTGTCATATTTATGTAATGTCAAAATTTACAACATGTTTAAAAATTGTAACCATTAAATATGCAAAGACTGTAACATGAAAAAAAAAGATATAAGGCTACAAAATCATCTTGGTGCTCTAATGGCAACACAAAAACTTATGAGCTTCTTTCTTGCTCATACAGTCCTTCTCCTGAGAGGTGCCTAACAACGCCTGATCAATGCTGAGTGTCTTCAAGTCAGTAGGAGTTTCGAGCATTTAGCACACCATGGGATTGTATCCCATAATAATAGAAATTCTTGGGTCTCTATCAGATTTATCAGGATTATATTCTGCAAGGCACCTAGTACCTTGGCAGATTGGGCCAACAGTTACCAATATCCAAAAGAAGCATCACCTACCCCCCAGCCATGCGCTTCTCTTTGATACAATTTTCTACAGATTTAATATGTGGTTAGCATTACTTTCATTACCATGTTCAATTAAGTTTTGGTCAAAAGCACACTCTATTCTCTTAAAGGTTTTTAAACAGACACATTTCTTGCCAATACTCACATATACGGGGTTACAGGATATTACTGTGAACTTGAAAGTAAGGTTGAAAACTTACATTCAAACTTATCCCCCTGAGCTAAAAGTATGAAGTGAAAGGCACTTGCTGATTTAGACATCCGTATCTAGGAAGGGTTTTACATTTTTTTGCCTACATATAGTACGGAATGAGAGTTTTGCAGTTGATTTAATCATCTAAAAATGTCCACTTCTTATCTGTTTTGAGGGATGGTAACAGATGTGTCAATAAGAAAAGGATTTAGCGGATAATATTTTTTAAATAGCTGCATATCATCCTAATGTTGTATAGTATCTCACATTTTTCATCATATATCCAGAAGGCAGGTATTTGGGGTGAAAGAGGATTAAACACTAACAAAAACAAAATATTTTCTTTCACTGTGCCCATGAATATCCGAGCTGGATATTTTCAATGTATTTAGCTACGAAAGGATATAAAGCAGGCACTATTATAAAGTTGGAATAGGATTTTATGGATAAAGCCCTGGACTGGGAGTTAGGAAATCTTGGTTCAATTCCTCCTCTGCCTTGGACATCCTATGTGACTTTGAGGAAGTCATTTAAAAGAGCCAGGTCTTCAACAGCACCCACAACTGAGCCTGGTCTGCTCAGGACACCAGTGTGCTGAAATCCTGGCTGTACATCTCTCAGTGTTTCTGCAAAATAGGGGATAATTATCCTTCCTTTCGCCCACCTTTTCTTTGCCTTGTCTGTTTAGACTGTAATCTCTTCTAGCTAAGGTACCACAGTATCTGAACACCTCACAATCATTAATATATTTATCTTCACATCACCCCTTTGAGATAGGGAAGCGCTGTTATCCCAGGTTAACAGATGGGGAATTGAGACATAGAGACTAGGGGCTTGTCTAGCTGGACACTTAGGCTATGTCTACATTTATGGGGATAAATTCTGTGATCAATGCAGTGGGGTCAAATGAAGACCCGCTAAATTGACCACAGAGCACTCTCCGGTCGACTCAGGTACTCCACTGGAACGAGAGAAGTAAGGTAAGTCAACAGGAGAGCGTCTCCCATCAACCCAGCATGGTGTAGACACCGCAGAAAGTCAACCTAAGATATGTCGACTTTAGCTACATTATGGAGTAGTGTAGTGTAGACAAGGCCTAAGTAGTGCAACAAACTGGGTGTGTAAATCTAAAGTGCACTTGTGCATCATAAACTACCTGTTCATGTGGACTCTGCTACTGTGCACTAAAGGTTCCCAAGTGTGCATTGACCTACTGCTGTTTCAGATCAAGAGTAGATTAAAGCACACTATGAAAATTTTAGTGTGCAGTACCAAGGTCCATATGGATAGTTAGTGCATGACACACTAGGCTACTGTAGACTTGCAGCCCAGCTTGCTGCACGCTAACTTGCCATCTAGACCAGGCCTAAATGACTTACCCGAGGTCACACAGGAAGTCTGTTTAAGAGCAGGGACTTGAATGCAGATCTCCCAAGTCCTAGGTTAATGCCCTACCCACGGATCATCCTCTCATAGACAAGAACTCTCTAGTACTATGTGTTTGTACAGTGCATGGCATAATGGGTCCTCAAACTTAGTCAGGTCTTAAACACCCTTTACTACCAATCATTTTAATAAATGAACTATTTACCACAGAATTTTATACACTTGGCTCTACTAAGCTGCATATTTGAGAATAATCCATGCTTAAAAAATTACAGCTGCAGCTGGCTGCTTGCCAGAAACAGAAACTCTAGAGACTAAACCTGACAGTTGACCTTATAAAAAGGTCCATCCTCCATTCAGACAACAAGCTTGCGTGGGACTCACAATTATAAAACCTCCCCTTTTATTTTATTTGAATGCAGTTTTCTTTTCTAATTTCTCATGAAATGTTGCATGGGGCTCAAGCTATTGTAACTGCCATCCGCTTGCAAAATGAAGTTAACAGGAAGCATTCAATAACCTCTGCCTCTCAACTTATTATGAACATTATGATGTGATAATGATTTTTTTCAGACAGGAGAGAGAGAAAAGGTGTGACATTCACTTGATACTGATGGAAAGATGCAGCACGTTATTTTTTCCTGTAGATCATGCTGAACATCACTTTGAGAGCTGGAAGGGGAGATTCTGGGTTTTTAAATGTATTGCCTCTTCCCTTCCTTTTGCTTTAGAGGAGGCAAGGAGCAGCCAGCTTGCATTGTGCAGCTTTGCCACTGATTGAAAATGTAGCTCATGCAGGGAAGATGTCACAACTCACAAGAGGCCTTACATTAAAAATAAAGATTTGAAAATCCAGACTTTAATGAACAGGAGACTCAATAATAACAGTACCAGCCCCACCATGTGCGTATCTCTGGAACCTAGTAGAACTCTGTAGGAGAAATTATTTGTTTTCCAGCTAAAAGGCCGGAATACTAAAACTCACATGGATTAGTAACTGGTTAAAAGATAAGAAACAAAAGGTAGGAAAAAATGGTCAGTTTTTAGGATGGAGAGAGGTAAATAGCAGTGTCCCCTAGGGCTCTGTACTGGGACCGGTACTGTTCAATATATTCATAAATGATCTGGAAAAAGGGGCCAACAGTGAGGTGACAAAATTTGCAGATGATACAAAAAACTCAAGATATTTATGTCCAAAGCAGACTGCAGAGTTACAAAGAGATCTCGCAAAACAGGGTGACTGGGAAACAAAATGGCAGATAAATGCAAAATAATACACATTGGAAAACATAATCCCAACTATGCATGTAAAATGATAGGATCTAAATTAGCTGTTACCACTCAAGAAAAAGATCTTGGAATCATTGTGGATAGTTCTTTGAAAACACCCACTCAATGTGCAGCGGCAGTCAAAAAAGCAAACAGAATATTGGGAATCATTAAGAACGGGACAGAAAATATCATATTGCCTCTATATAAATCCATGGTAAGACCAAATCTTGAATACTGCATGCAGATCTGGTTACCCCACCTCAAAAAGATATATTGGTATTGGAAAAGGTATAGAAAAGGGTAACAAAAATGATTAAGGATATGGAACAGCTTCCATATGAGGAAAGATTAATTAGGGTATGTCTACACTACCCGCCAGATCAGCAGGTAGCGATCGATCTATCGGCGATCAATTTATCGCATGTAGTGTAGACGTGATAAATCGATCCCCGATCGCTCTCCCATTGACTGCTGAACTCCAGCTCAGCGAGAGGTGGAAACAAAGTTGATTGGAGAGCGGCGGCCGTTGATCCCGCACTGCGAGGATGCGAAGTAAGTGATTCTAAGTCTATCTAAGATACGTCGACTGCAGTTACGCTATTCTCGATTCTTAGATCGATTACCCTCCCCCAGTGTAGACGAGGCCTAAGACACAGCAAGCTCAGTGAGCCAACAGCAGCCTGGGATTGCTAACAGAGAACTTCATTCTTCAGTCCTTCGCTCAGTACCACCGCCGTTGAGACCAATGTGAGTTTAGCTAGAGAAAGGACTGAAGGATTATGTCAAGAATCATCAGCCATTAAATGAGCTGATCTATCAAAACAGAATGGCGAATGCTCACGCTTCCCATGGTCCTTCCAGCCTCTCTACCTTTCCTTTGAGCCAATTCAAAATAATTCTGTCTCAGCCGTATTCAGGCACCTGGTATCACTGGTAAGCAGATTTTCATGTAGATCCTGAAACAACAATGAGCATGCCCTGCCAAAAATTGAAATAAGGGGTTAATAAATATGATAATCAACCACATAACTTTCAAAGCATCACAATGTTACCTGGTGGAACCATATAATTACATAACATATTAGACAACTTCTTCTTCCTCACAAACTCCCCTACCCTTTTTTGGGGGGGAACACATTGCTTACTAAAAGCTTGGAAATATGTACAGTAAAACCTCTGTTATCCAGCATGTTGGGGAAATGGGAGGTACCGATAAGTGAAAAATTCCAGTTAACTAAGAGTTATATTTACCAATGGAGGGAGGTAGTTTGGGTGCTGGAGGGAGCTCAGGACTGGGGGACGGGAGGAGTTTCGGGGTGCTGGATCTAGGTGGTGCTCACCTTGGGCGGCTCCCCAGAAGTGGCGACATGTCCCTGCTGCTCCTAGGCAGAGGTGCGGCCAGGTGGCTCTGTGCATTGCCTCTGTCTGCAGGTGCCACCCCCACAGTTCCCATTGGCCATGGTTCCCAGCCAATGGGAGCTGTGGAACCTGTGCTTGGGGTGAGATGGGGCAGGGTAGGAGCCACGCATGGAGCCTCCTTGGCCATTCCTCCAGCTAGGAACAGCAAGGACATGTCATCGTTTCCAGGGAGCCACACAGGGAGCCTGCCAGGTCTGCACCAACTGGACTTTTAATGGACATCAGAAATACTGATTTCTAGAGCCTTCCGGTTGGTAAAGTGCTGGATAACACAGCTTTTACTTGCTTACCCTTTCACTTTCTACCCACTATGTGTATGGAAGCAGGGGTACAAATTTAGGTCTGCTTCTGCTCCCATTTATGTCAGCAGCAAAGTTGTATTGATTTCAGTGGGAGCAAACTCAGACACTTAAAATTCACTTTAATGCCTTTTTTAAAAGTTCTCTTCAAATTTTGCAGAAACAGTTTCCCTTCGCCTTTAATGTAAATATGGCAATTTTCAGGCCAAGCCAATTTTCCAAGCCTTTGCTTTAACAGGATTAAAACAGGACTTTATCATGGGATCTGCCTGCAACAGACCACTACTTCTTCATGAAACTGGAATTTTCCATGCAGCACAAGCACGACTCATTTTGGCCTATTTACGCGTATTGGTGGACAAGACTGGTGGGTGATCTATGCCCTTGCAATGCTCTAGAAACAAAGCATAAGAGTGCTGAGCCTGCTGCTCCAGCATATCTCAGTGGGGAATATGGCTATTAGCATTTCAGGGTTCAATCCTGTTTCTGTTGAACTCAATAAGGGTTTTGCTATTAATGTAAACGATAGCAGGATTAGGCCTGAAAACCTTTCCTTGCTTTTCTTTTAAAAATAAATATGTAAATTCATCTAAATTAATCGATATAGGTGAAATAAAGAACAACAGATGACACTGGCTGAGGAACCTGCAGAGCATGTGGAGGGACCCATAAACTCCCCTGTTGGATAAACAACAGTTGAAACCAAAGTCCTTAACAGAGAAGTAGTACGCAAGGATTTTTAAAAAAACAAAAAACAAACCACAGGTAAAATAGGAACATTATACCCATTCTTTATGCAATAAAATTTATGAAAAAAATATTTTAAGTCCTTATTTTCCTTAAAGCATCTATTTTACTGCTGACTGGCCATTGCCTTGCATTTATTGGCACATGATTTATGAAAGAAAGCAGTTAAATATTACAAGTTCCATATTTTTATAGCTCAGCTTTTCCCAGCAATTCCTTGTATGCTTTTCTTTTATTATGAATTCCAGACTCTGCATTCAGTAATCATTCTTTATGACAACCTAAATATGTACTGCATTATTTGTGAATTAGAGAGCAATTTATTCAGGAATTGCAGAAAACGACTTTTCTTCTGGGTGCTGTTTTACAGTCTGTCCATTTTCTCATTTATCTGCTATTACCTCTTTGTGTGTCACATGAGCCTTAAGAGATATTTCATTCAGATGTGAATTGCAGTGTTACAAAAAGTGTTTCAAAGAAAAGTTCCTGCTTTGATTGTGGTCAGAAGGAAAATAAAAGCTCTGTGAATACAAAAGAATATGAAATTCCTAGAGAAGAAAATGGGACTCCTTAAAGGGGCACTGTCAGCATGGTGCCAGACTACAGTAGCAAGAGCACAGGGGACCACAATGTCTCTTGCAGCCCAGTTTTATAGTTAGAGTGCACCAGTGGTGCCCAGATGGAGCACAACCACTGTCAGATCCTGTAAGGCGATTCTGGCTGGTTGGTAGACATATGGGCATAGTGTCATGCCCCTATTGCTGTCCACTCACAACCTCTTTTGAGAGCTCTAGATGGCTACCAAAATGCAGTCAGGAGAGTGCAGGGAGTGAGAGAGGGATATGACTGGGATGCGGGTGGTCATGCTCAATGGTTAGAGGCAATGGGTGATTTGAAGATGTAACCAGGATGCAGAGCCAGGAGCGTCAAGGATGGAGAAATGCAGGCCCTGAAGAAGGCACAGGAACAGGCAGAAGAAGCAGGACCAAGCACAGTTGCAGGCATGGATTGCATTGAGCAGCCGGGTCAAGTAGCAGCTAGCGTCATTCCTCCACCAATCAGAAAGATCAATCAATCAAGCGACTCCTACCAGAGTCAGCTGTGTCCAGTGTGTTGCTAGGAGACTGACTCTGCTGCAGCTGGCTCCTTGTCAGTGTAGTTGTAAGGCTATAAGGCTTTGTGCACACATGCTTAGGCCTGATCTGGACACAGATCTTGTACCACTATAGCTATTTCAATTAGTAATAAGTAAGTAAGGGGGGATTTTTTTTTAAATTGACATCGTTACCCTGTACAACCCTTAGTGTGAACACACTTATATCAGTATAAGGATGTCTTATATTGATATTCCTTGTTTCCCTTCCCTTCTCATCCAAGAATAAGTGATGCTGGTATAACTGGGAGCAACGTAGTGCTCTTGCTCAGTGTTTCCCAAACTTGGGACACTGCTTATTTAGGGAAAGCCCCTGGCCAGTTTGTTTACCTGCCGCGTCTGCAGGTTCAGCCGATCGTGGCTCCCAGGACCGGCGCTAGAGTTTTTCGCACCCTAGGCGCATGGCCATTTAGCTGCCCTGCGCGCCGCTCCTGCGGCTCCGGTGGAGCTGCCGCAGCCATTTTGGCGGAGGGTCCAGGTCCGCTGCTCCGGTGGAGCTGCCACAGTCGTGCCTGCGGGAGGTCCACCGGAGCCGCGCAGGACCAGTGGACCATCCGCAGGCATGCCTGCGGCAGCTCCACCAAAGCCGCGGACCAACGGACCCTCCGCAGGCACGACTGTGGCAGGTCCACTGGAGCTGCCTGCCGCCCTCCAGCAAAATGCCGCCCCCTGAAAATCCTGGCACCCTAGGCGATTGCCTAGTTTGTCTCAATGGAAGCGCCGGCCCTGATGGCTCCCACTGGCCACAGAGTGCTGCTCCAGGCCAGTGGCAGCTGCTGGAAGCGGTGTGGGCTGAGGAACAGCAGGTAAACAAACCAGCCTGGTCCACTGGGGCTTTCCCTAAACAAGCGACGTCCCAAGTTTGGGAGACGTTGCTCTAGCTAGTTAAAGCAATGCAACATTTGTGTCTAGATAAGACCTAACCTAATTATTAGGGGTCTGACCCACAGCCCATTGACTTCAGGGGATTATTTCCATTGACTTCACTGGGCTTTGAGTCATAGAAATATAGGGATGGAAGGGACATTAAGACGTCATCTAGTCAATCCCCCTGCAATCCGGCAGGACCAGGTGTACCTCGACTATGCCTGATAGATATTTGTCCAACCTGTTCTTAAAGACCTCAGATGATGGGTATTCCATAACCTCCCTTGGAAGCCTATTCCAGTGCTTAACTATTCTTACAGTTAGAAAGCTTTTTGTAATGTTTAATCTCAGTCTCCCTTGCTGCTCCCATTACTTCTTCTCCTAACTTCAGTGGACATGGAGAACAATTGATCATCTACCACTTTATAACAGCCTCTGTTGGGCAGCTTGGAGAGGAGGGCAACTTAGTGGTCAATGCATCCTTGTCCCTCTGTCAGGGCAGTAGAAATATCTGTTCCTGACTTTAAAGCTGGGAATCTTTGGCTTCCCGCTCAGACCTGGGCCTCAGCCCTCATGGGGTACAACATGGAACCTGGGCCTTCACTCTCCACCGCGTCCCAGCCCAGAGTTCTAAGAAGCAACAACAGAGGCCTGCAAGTCTGCTTCCTTGGGCTATTTTCTACTAATATGTCCCTTCAGTTTGGGGCATGGCCCCTATATTCCACATAGTTTTTCAACTACAGCAACAAGAGCTCCAAGTGAGCAAGGCCCTGATGTTCTCAAAATGGCTGGTGGTTGGAGAAAACACTGCTAGTGGGCCTCACCTGCTCTGTAGTCCCCTCTCAGGCTCAACCGTCTGCCTATTTTGCTGGAGAAGGAGTCCTCTCTCCTGTAGTCTGTCCACCACCCTTTACCTGGGCTTCTGAACTCCATTGAACCTGATTCTCCAGCTGGAGCATCCTTGACAGGCTTGGAGAGGTGGGGCTACCTGGTGCCAACATCATCTTTTAACCACTTTGGGCCCAGTGTGAGGTTTGTATACCTCATCCCACAGTCCTTAACATATTTGAAGACTATCAGGTTTCCCGTTAGTCTTCTTCCCTCAAGATTAGTTTTTTTAATCTTTCCCAGTAGGTCAGGTTTTCTAAACCTTTTAGCATTTTTGTAGCTCCCTTCTGGATGCTTTTCAATTTCTCCATATCTTCTTTAAAGTGTGGTGCCCAAAATTGGCCACAGTACTCCAGCTGAGGCCTCACCAGTGCTGAGTAGAGTGAAAGTTACGTACTATATCTTACATACGACACTCCCATTAATTCATCCTTGAATTATATTAGACTTTTTCTCAGCTGCATCATATTGTTGACTCATATTTAATCTCTGATCCACTATAACCCCCTTTTTGTGTTTGTGCATTTGATTTTTCCTTCCAAAGTGACATAGCACTTGTCTTTACTGAATTTCATCTTGATTTCAGACCAATTCTCAGTTTGTCAAGGTCATTTTGAATTCTAATCCTGTCCTTCAAAGAGCTTGCAGCCCCTCCCAGTCAGACTTTGTGTGCCTGAATGAGGAATGTGGGATGCTAAGCAATTTTGAAAATCTGGTTCATAGCCATGGTGAGACATTTCTATGAACAGTATTCTACAGCAGTTAACTATACAGCATCATCTCTCCCTCATTTAAGGAGTTCTCAAACTGATGTCTAAACTTTTCTTAATCAGAAGAGGCAAAAGAGTCAACCTGTCCTAATTTATGTATTTTCATTTTTTTAAAAGGATTGGGTTGGGTTACAGTAAACATTATAGGCTAAATTCTGCTCTCACTTTCAGCAGGGATGACCAGAATATAAATTAAAATAGAAATTGGCCACAAAAAACTAATTAAACGGAATAAATGAAATGGTTCTGAAGTCCAAGTTCCACATCTTTTGTAGAAAACATGCACATGCTATTTAAAGAGAAAAATCTATTTTCCTTCACATTGAATATGTTAATGTAAAATACATTTTCTTTAGTGATTAATTAACAGCTGTGGTTGAGATAACAATTTAGTGATCTCATGAACAACTTAGGTGCTAAAAGTCCACTTAGGTGTGCAGAATGGGAATATCACCTCTCCCACCTCTCTCTAATGAGCACTAAATCCAATGAAAAAATGCATTCTGTTACAAAGGCCTTTGTAGCCCTCAGTATAAAATGTTGAGATGTTTTAGTATATCACCAGTTTACATAACAATCCCAGGCAAAAGACTTTATTGACCTGGAATTAAGATTTTTTAAAAAATATCCTTTATTTCATCCCAAAACAGAAGATATCTCAAAAAACACAAACATCGTAAAGCCAGGAAATTGCAAGGAATTGTTCCACTATTAAGAAAAAACAACGTTTTCAAAAATAGTGCACTATTGTTACTATAAAATCAGTGGAACAGGATAGCTCTGTAGAGCAACAATATTTCTCTGGTCATAACACTGAAAAGGTTTGTGGAATCCTTAGCCACACCACCAAAGCACCACTGATTTACTCTTGAGTAGAGCTTATAAAAATATTTCATCACAGCTTCTTTTACAACAAAAAGTGATTGTTTTTGTGTTGACAAAACAGAATTTTTCTTCAAAAAGAAAAGGAGTGCTTGTGGCACCTTAGAGACTAACAGATTTATTTGAGCATAAGCTTTCATGGGCTACAGCCCACTTCATCGGATGCATGTAGTGGAAAATACAGTAGAAAGATATACATATACACAGAGAACATGAAACAATGGATGTTACCATACACACTATAAGGAGAGTGATCAGTTAAGGTGAGCTATTATCAGCAGGAGAGAAAAAGAAATGTTTGTAGTGGTAATGAAAATGGCCCATTTCCAGAAATTGACAAGGAGATGTCAAGAACTCAGGGTGGGGAGGGGTTTGTGGAACAGTACTCCTGTTCTTTTTGCAGATACGGACTAACCCGGCTGCTATTCTGAAACCTAGAATTTTTCTTGTGAAGCTTTCCATTTTCATTAAAAGGATTTGGGTTAAAATTAAAAGTCCATTTTTCAAAAAAAAAATACAGTTTAACTATAACCCGAAAGATTCCAAGAAAATGAAAAAAAAATTTCTTCAAAAATTTTGCACAAAATAAATTACATTTTTTGAGCCACTCTGCTCCTGAATCTGTGTGCTGATGGGTAAGTTTGTCCCAAAATCTCTTTGGATGGTAATATAAGGTGTCTCTCTCATGCTCTGGTCCCAAGTTAAACTCAGTGAGGACATGAGAGAAAATAACAAGGTGTGGGGGAAAAGCACAGATTTATGCTGAGAACGATTTGGCCTTCAGTGCAAAATTAGAGTACTCCTGATTTGCACTGGCTGCTAAGAGTCCCCAAAGGCCATTACATAAGCTAATGATTACTGGAGCACAGCAGCACTAGGACATTTCCCCGCAAAGCCCCATATGCCTGGAATTGGCCCTACATCATTTAGAGATTCCCCCACATTGGGTGACTCACCAGCTGGCCAATAACATCACCTTTCTAACATAAAGGACCAGAACAGAGATCAGGATATGGCCCTCCATTTTTTTGGTTTGACACAAGATCCAGTGTTTGCCAGGCCACAGTACTGTACAAGTTTCAATTACATTCCAAGAGCTACATTTCTCTCCTGTATAACCTCCTGTGACTAATAATGACACAAACTTGCAAGTCACTTCTTGCCTCATTTTCTCTATAGGAAAAGTTCAAATATTATGTTTTAGGACTAAATACAAGCCTGGTGTAAGTAGGTTCAGTTCCTACAAAAGTCTCAAGGAACTTAATTAAGCAATAATAGAAATAATAGTATAAATTAAATGACAACAAGAGTAGGTAAACAGGTGCACTGAATTGGCATTCAGAAGGAGAACAAGTTGGGTGTAATTTACACTTTTAAGGCGGGAAAAGCTGGCAGAAAGAAGCTACCATGAGGGTGCAAGAATCAAGAACTACTGAATTAGTCTGTTACTGTATTACAGCTTATAGGAACCTAGGGCACAATGAAGACATTTTGAATGTTCCCCTAGTGTCAAGCAATTTACTATGTAAGATTCCCTCCTCCACCAGAGCTCTGTTTGGGACAGTGCACGTCAGATATTAGGCAGACAGTAATGGCTCCCTGGTTCTGAGGGCTAGTTCCCTGACTCCAAAGGTCAGCTGAGCTGCCAGACAGGTGCTGAAGGGTCCTTTGTGGGCTCTCCACCAGAGGAGGATTGTCATACAGGAACTCCACCCTATTCCCACCCTGCCCTTTCTGCTGGGCAGGATGCAGAAAAACAAAGCAGACTATTTGCACCAAGCAGCAGGTCCCCCTACACTGGAACCCACAGCTGTGCATTTGTGGCTAGATTATAAGTCCTTTACACCATTCACTAGAGAACCTGGCCACTGAATCCTATGCCTATTATTAAAGTTGACTCCTCTAACGGGTTCCTCAGGGGGTCTTAACTGGGAGTCTGGTAGGCACATTCACCTCAGAACAAAAAGAAAAGACTTGAGTAAACATCAGTAAGCTTGAAAAATTTTATGGGCTTATTTTCCCACAGGTAATAACCTGGGTGAACTGTTTGTCATGGGTCTAATGTTTATTCTGGTGGAAAACTTAGTCTGCACACTTTTCTTTCTTTTTTATTTTTTGTTTCTGTCTGTAAATTTTAAAAATATCCAATGACAAATAGCAAAGATCAGAACCTTTCCCTGAAAATAAATAGTGCTCTACTGCTTTTGTATCAATATGTTATTAAGCATTACATTCATTGAAAGAAAAACAGACAGTTCTGTCTGTCTCCCCCGCCCCATACTGCTTCTCTTCTCTCTTAAATAAACAGCAGTGCTCTATGAAGAGAACTTGTACCACACTGAATTACTTTATTTTCAATAAAATCCAGCAGTGTGCTGCTATAGTAACTGTCTTAACCATGATTAATGTAGGAAACATTAGGAAAGCATGTTATTATTATTCTAAATTACATTTTGCTTGAATTAATTTTTATGCATGGTTACTAAGATGTAAAGAGTTCTGAATTTCTAATTGCAATGTTCATGCTTCTAAGATAAGATGAGATTCAGAACACAAGTGCACCCTGCTGAAAGATTTGTAGTTTGAGAATTTGCCAGAGGGCCAGCATATTAAAATAGTTAGTCTATAGGCCACTAAAACAATAGATTATGATGCCTATGATGTCCTTAATTAGAGACTTTTGTTAAAACCAGGGACCTTAATGTACTTCAAGGTAATTCTTAGGTCAATGATATAACAGAGTGCAATATCATTCTAAAACTGCACAATATTCCTCCATCCAAAAACCATAGTTAGCAGTTTGCCTTTCTTTACCACCCTATTCTCTGTTACCCAGCTGGTGAGTGTACGATAAAGGAATGACAAACATATATTGCTAGCTGGATGCTAAAATTCCCAGTGTTCTTTGTAATGATGTGGTAGATTAATCCATATAGGGGTTCTGGGCTGAATTATCCATCCCCTTGCATAGATATGGGGAGTAGATTTCTGGAACTTGAAAATTTCTTCCATGTCTCCTCTGGAACCCCTTTGTCCTCACTTTGGTTCCCAGACAGCCGGGTTCCATTGGAGCTGTAGTGCCAGGGCTTCCTCATAGCCCCTACTGAGGAGTCTTTTCCCAGCACAGAGGAATACACAGATGTTGTACCTGTAAATTTGGGAGAGAGAACGCAAAAAGCCACCTTCTTGGTCCTCCCTCTCTTGCCACTAGTCTGCGTTCTCTACAGCTATAGATCCTCAATCCAGCAGGGGTTTTGCAGGATCCAGGGACGGTGGGAGAAGGTGCTTGGAAGGCTGCAAATGGCTGGTTTCCTCCTCCTACAGGAAGGGGAAAGATACATGCATAAAATGGGGGTTTCACCACACACAAGATCCTGCCACCTCCATCCCTCTATGCTACTACCCAGACTATCTCACCTTATGTTAGACAGACAGCAGGTCAAATCCTCTTTTTGACTCCTCACCCATGCCAACATGACCATATTTTGCATGCCAGGCTTAATAGCATCAGTTCTAGATGGTCAATTTTAATGAGTGTCTTGAAGGCAGGTTGATGTTGCACTTGAGTTCAGGAATGGTGATTCACACTCCTCATTCTTTGAGAATAAGAACCTACTCGATGACTGATACGTGCACTCAGAAAATGATGAAAATACTGCAAAACAAATCATTGTTTAAAAACAAAATAAAACAAACAACAAACAATTACTTAATCATTGCTTTCCAAGAGATTTGACAATTCTATTTAATGGCTATACTGATCAGTCACTCAACAGGATAGCAGTAAGCAGGGATTGTTTTCTGGCCAATGGGCAGAATGGATATTTCTTTGCTTTTTATCTGCATCTAAATGAGGATCCGGTATTTGCTGTCTTTGCAATGACATATCCCAAAATGCCATTCTGATTTGATAAAAAGAGTTTAAAAACACGCTTTTCTCCTCCATGCTTTCCCCTCATTATAAATAGCAAACACAGAAACACACTTGGAAAATCTGACCATGCTTACTCATTCTATTTCCCTCATTTCCATTTTCTTTACAGAGTCCTCTTGCCATTCGTTGTTCAAAAACTCATCCAATTCTCTCCTGAATGCACTGGTGCTCCTTGATTCAACTATTCAGACTGGTAAATTATCCCAAAGTAATTTGTTGTTCTGTCACATGAAATAACTGTGCTCAGGATCCCCTAAAATTCCAATTTTTGGTCATTTAGAGGATACATTTTCATATCCTTGGGTTGTGCAGTTCTAGAAATAGGAGACCATGTAGAAACCCTGAAAGACATTTTATAGATAACTCACCATGTCCAAATTCTGGATTGCAATAGGACAAAGAATGAAAACAATTACATATGATCACTTGTTCAATTTTTTAAATATTTTTGATTCAGCTGCATTTCTGCCCCTACTGTGTGTTCAAAGTCCATGAATATTTAGTGAAAGGGCCAAACCCTCAGCAAGTGGAAATCCATACAGCTCCACTGACTTCAAGGGAGCCACGTCATTTTGCATCAGCTGAAGATCTGGCCCAGTGAGATAACTGGCAGGAGTGTTCGTCCAAAGAACACACGTTACAGGATAGTCATGGAAAGAATACAAGGCCAGGTTGTCCAATAGCATAAATTAGCACAGTTCCAATGAAGCTCAAGCCACAGCTCCATCAACACAGCTATATAGTTTATACCATCTGACAACCTAGTTCACCATCTTCCTTGTTTCCCCAGCTGTTCATATCAGTGAATATATGAGTTTTGCTCATCCAATGAAGGAACAGAAACATTGATATGTGGAAGCTTGAGTTTCATATGGCCTATGTCAAAGCAATCCTGACAGCCAATAGCTCATGAACAACCCATAGGCTGAAATATATTCACAGAAAACAAGCACTAAATAATTATGTATGATGAAACAATTAATGGAAAACATGGAATGTTCACTAACAAATCAAGAAGAGAAAAAAAGGACCCATGTTCTATGAATGAATTGCTTGTCGCAAAAAGTTCACCCCAGTTCTACTCATGTTTCCACTTTCGGAGACTTGTGCTCTAGTTATGGTGCATTGCAATCCCCAAAGGCAATTATATATCTATATTTAAAAGCTATTGGATAGTTATCAGTGCTTTAAACAAGATTTCCAGGCAAAGTCTACCCAAAGCCTTATTTATTAATAATGTCTCCTCCTTTGATTTATATTGCATGTACACAGCAAAGCAACCCAGTGTCCCTTGTGGACAAAAAGCTCCCCTAATTTAGTGGATAGAACAAGATGTTTTTACCGTCAACCTATCTAGAGAGTTGACTACAAGGTCAACATCAACCAAATTAAAATTGTAGCTGTAGCCCTTTGCAGAAAGAACAGGGCATCACACAAAGAATAAGATGTCAATAAATAAAATACGCATCTTGCAATAACGTCCATGCAAGCTGGTTGACAGCATATGGAATAGAGATAATCCTGTTAACACTAGCTGGTGATACCATAAATTAAAGAAAGTGAACAAATAGCAGTAGCTCCTCAAGAGTCACTACATAGCCAACAGCAAGTACTATTTGCTGCTTGTCTATCTTCTTTCTATTGACTTCAGTGGGCAATAGATTAAGCCCATAGTGGGTCATTCTTTCAGAGAGATGATCCTCTGCCTAACTGCATCTTGCATATTGTTTCAAAGGCCAAAGTGAGTCATAATTAGCTCCTTAATCTGGTAATATTGTTGCTAGCTAAAATATTTTTACATTACCTGACCAGTCAGGAGTTTATGTACTTTCTTGCCTGTTTCTCATCAACTTGGGGCTCAGTCCTGCAGTCCTCGCTCAGAGACTATTCTTCCATCTACTCCAGTGGGAGTTTTCACTGAGAAAAAGTGGATTTAAGGACTGACAAAGAGATTGAAATTCATCATAAGAATATCCTCTGGATGGAAAATGGATTGATCATTTGGCTGCTTTAAAAAAAAATCACTCAAATACTGTGGATCACTATTTAAGTTAATCAGAGAAAACATTAAAATAATGTAAAAAGAAAGCAGGAGAGCACAGAGGAGTGGAGCAAGAGAAAAATACACGATTGCATAGCCTCTGGAAGGATCCTAACTCCCTTTTACATAGCACAGACTTCCCATTAGTTGGAAACACTGATTCCTTCAAATTAATCCTTGTTTAAAGAATATGGGCTTAGACTATGTATAGAGCAGCAAGAGGATTTAGAATATAGAAGACGTTTTGCTAACCTCCTCCTCAGAAAGTCTTACCCTTTATTCACAAATAACATTTGATATTATACTGGCTATTGCTTAATGGTTATAGTGCAGTAGCATGGAAAGGCCATTAACAGATTAGGGCTCATGGTGCTAGGAGCAGTAACAAATGTATTCTAAGTGATAGTCCTGATCCCACTGAATTTCAGCTTCTATGCATCACAGTTACAGGGATGGATCTTGCTAACCTGTCTGATGAATAATCATCACATTTTAAGGGATTTGGTCCCATTGAATTCGATGGCAAAATTCTGATTGACTTCAGTGGAGCCAGGGTTTCACCCAGGGGTGCTGGAACACTTTGTATAGTGGGGGTGCTGAGAGCCATTAAACCAAACTGTAAACCTTGTATATGATGGAAACTACTTTGAGCCAGAGGGTGCTGCTGTACCCACAGCACCTTTAGTTCCAACACCTATTGTTTGACCCATTGTATTCTCACCAGTCCTGTTAATCCAGCATCCATTCTCATCTTCCTTGTGCACTCACAGATTCTGCTGAAAACAACAGGAGTGTTGAGAATGGAAGAAATATAGAATTAGATCTTTAAAATGCAAAGCTAAGTATGAGAGATTTTGAAAAAATATATTTAACTTTCCAGTAAAATTTTCAAAGAAAACAAAAGTGTTAAGGAGGGAGCAGATTTTTTCAGATTTCTGTCAACAAACTTCACACTTGAAAGCACATGTTTCAGTATTTGGTTTTTGAAAAACATATTTTATTATTTTGGGAGTTTCATTTTTTGACATAAATCCCACCAAAATTAGATGACAAGAGAAAGTTTTTCATAAACATTTTCACTTAGTCACATATATATATATATACACACACACACACACAATAGCAGACCTTAAGGTGGCCATCCTGCAGCAAAAAAAACTTCAGGACCAGACTTCAAAGAGAAACTGCTGAGCTTCAGTTCATCTGCAAATTTGACACCATCAGCTAGGGATTAAACAAAGACTGTGAATGGCTTGCCAACTACAAAACCAGTTTCTCCTCCCTTGGTTTTCACACCTCAACTGCGAGAACCGGGCCTCATCCTCCCTGATTGAACTAACCTCATTATCTCTAGCTTGCCTGCATATATATACCTGCCCCTGGAAATTTCCACTACATGCATCTGACGAAGTGGATATTCACCCACGAAAGCTCATGCTCCAAAACGTCTGTTAGTCTATAAGGTGCCACAGGATTCTTTGCTGCTTTTACAGATCCAGCCTCACACGGCTACCCCTCTGATACACACACACAGATGATATAGATATTATATAGATATTTCACAGAAAAAAGTGACAATTTTTTATGAGTAATTCTACAAAAGGCAACTTTAAAATACCCCCAGACAGACAACATTCAGTTTCTTGTTGTATACTCATACTGTGAGCAGCATTAACAGAATCCTTCTCAAACAAGGTCTTATGCCTTAGAAGCTGGAAACTTCATAGCTTGTAGACATGTTCTCATCTTGATTTTCTCTTTCATTAAACTTCAATATTTTCACTATCAAAATCAGAAATTTTTAAAAATAATTTAAATTATTGAATAAAAATAGGAAATCAGCAAACAAAATAAACATTGGTGATTCTTAATCAGGCTTCTGAGTGATTTACAAAAGCTACATCTGTTAAACAGGAGTACCGAGAGTTTAAGGAAATGTGGTCTGGTTAATAAAGCCAGACTAATATGACTAACTCTCCTATTCATTCTGTATTTATACAAGTCTAGTTCAAGGGATCAGAATGACTTTGATTTTTGTGGGTACACGCACTTCCTTGTTGTTCTGTTGATTAAGAAAACGTAGTAAAATAAGCATATCTAAAAAATTCAAGGCCAGACTTTCAGCCCTAGGGCAGATCCTCAGGGTAGCCCATTAACTTCAATGGTGTCATGCCCATTTACACCAGCTGAAGATCGGGCTATATTATAGCCTTTATATTTGCAAACCCACTTTGCATGCATAACTCATCCCAGGCATGAAAGATACCATGCAGCTGCTTTCCCTGAAAAATTGGGCTTACTGAAATCAGATGTCAGCTGGAAATATGCCCTTCCATGTTTTAACCTGTTTAAAACATAGCTGTATCCAAAGGGAGAAAAAAGAAATGGATCATAAAAAGGTCTTGCTGACCTCTTCACAATGACAAAAAGAGTAGCAGCAAAATCTGTTGTTCTCATGAGGAGTCTGTAACTGGTGAATGAATTCAGCAAGAGTGGAACTTGAAGTCAACCAGCAGCAGGATGTGTTTAAAATGCACTTTCTCCGGTGCACAAAAGTGACGGAAAAACAGAGAGGTGGTAAAGCTATTTTGATCAAATAATAACAAATAACAAATCATCATTACTTTTATGATGTTAAAAATATATTTTTAGGGCAGCGCAGATTAGTAGCCAGTCGAAAACTTGATTTTTGCAGCCATCTGGCCTAAATTGCTTTTCCACTCCCTCAAATTACCTACATTAGTAATTGGTATTTCAAAGTGCGAATTCCACAGAAAAGCTCTGTGGCACTCTGATTAGTTTAGCTTTTACTCTTTCAAAAGTCTGGGTTTTATCTGGAAAATGCTAATATAAGTTAACTGCTAATACCTGTAAGACAAGGTAAAATAGTAAATGGTAAGAGATTAGTGTCTGGACAGATGCTATTGTAGAGTTCATCTTAAATCACTTACGGCCAATATCTTTTATACCTGTAATTGCTGCTAAAAGTTCAGTGTGGCATTTTGCTGATGTGCTTAAAATAGTCTTCATGGGTGGGCTGTTATACTTGATTTGACAGTAGATAAGGTATATGGTGCAATGATCCAGCTGAATGCCTGTCCAAGTCATTTTGATAAGTGAACTGCCTGTGCAGAAACTCCTTAATTGTTCCAATATTCTTCAATTGTTCCTGTTATTAGGGTCTTTGAAAAAGGTCATTAATCAGTCACAGACAGTGTGAAGGTTTTATGTTTTGTTTGCTTTATAAAACACATCTTTAGGGAAGTATAGCCTTCTTAATTTCTTAGTAACTGATTTTAGTGCTCCCTTTCCGAAAAATAAATTGGGAATGTGAATCATTTAATGTCTCTAATAATAGGGAGGTGCACAGTGAACACCCTTCCTTGCTCCAGGTTCTTTTTCTCAGATTGCAGATGCAGGAGAAGCTAGCAGATGGGTCCACAACGACTATAAACCTATAATTCTCTCAAGGGGTGTGTGTGTGAAATTATCTTGTTAAGCATGGGACTAGATGCCACAAACTTTTTAGGCCTAGTCCCACATCCTAGGCCTGCTACTGCATCACGTGGGTTTGGACAAGTCACCTAACTAGTCTATATCTCAGTTTCCCCATCCACAAAATAAAACTCATTCTTATGTACAGTGCTTGATGTGTGGATTAGTAATAGACTGCTTTGACATGCACAGAGCTCTGAAGATGCAGAGCACTTTACAGCCTAAAGGCTGTTCTAACTTGTGCCAGTTCCCCCAGGAACCATTGGCTGATATAATAGGCAGTGGGCACCAAAGCATAGAACTAAGCTGTGTGATTTTTTCCTGGCTATGATCCAAATCCAGACATCCCACTATGATAGGATGAGGCACAGTGGTGCAAGTAGAAATCATTTCTTGCTGGTACTGCACTCATGGGATGGACACAAGGGGGGGGGAGGAGCACGTGACCTCCCCACATGACCCTCCATGTGACCCCTCCCCATCCTGCCCCCAACCCGGGGCACTGCCTTCTGCCAAGTGAAGGGAAATCTGTTCTCACTGTAAAAGATGGTGTTTGGAGTCACATGGGCAAGTTACATGTCCATCATCCCCACCTATATTCTAGTTAGAACCTTTACCTTGTGAGCATTATCACAGGAGGAAACATGTAGTAAATACAGCTAATATTCATAACTTCAGATACCAAGATAATACATGCATAGAAATAGCATAATCATAAGTATCAGCTATTTCACGTACATGATTATTCCCAAAAAGAGATTCTGAAAAATCACATCATGTATCTGAGGCCTGTGTGCCAGCACCATGCCCCACTGGAGTTTTGTTCTCTGTTAAGTAACAACAGATATGGAGCCAGTGACATGACTCTGTTTAGTGTAAAAGGGCAAGGTTAATATTTAGCTGTTCAGGTGCGACTGAGCCTGTAGTCAGTGAGGGCATACCAGCTGGCACACATTCAGGTTAATGGGCTTCAGTGTTCCTTTGCAGTTAACTTTTTAATGTTCATGAACCTGGTATGTGCTGAGGTGGTTTAAGCATAACACAGGTTTTTAGGTTTGCAAATGTGTGAATCCTGCCTCTATGAGATTTTATTATTATTATTTTTTTATTTGCTGTTCATAATGTGGGAGGGTCTCCTCTCTGCCCTTGCTCATGGGGTTACATATGTGTCTTGTAGCACTTTTCTGAACACCAGCTGGAAGGAATTTTTTTTTTCCAGTAAGGCCATGTCCAGACTAGAGTATTAAAATAGATTTTAGATACGCAACTTCAGCTACGTGAATAAAGTAGCTGAAGTCGAATTTCTAAAATCGAGGTACTCACCCGTCTAGACGGCGCGGCATCGATGTCCGCGGCTCTCCGTGTCAATTCCGGAACTCCGTTCGGGTTGATGGAGTTCCGGAATCGATGTAAGCGCGCTCGGGGATCGATACATCGCGTCCAGACTAGACGCGATATATCGATCCCCGAGCAATCGATTTTAACCCACCGATGCCGCGGGTTAGTCTGGACATGGGCTAAGTGTGGACTGATTCTTTTCTCTTAAAAGGCTGGTAATTTTTTCAGGTACCCACTGATTAACGCAGAAAACAATCGGGGCTGTTACACTTTCTTCAAATTCCATAGAAAATTAAGTTAAGCTAAATTTTCCAGTACAGTGATGAAATGGCTATTTGTATATACAAACATCAACATGCTTAACTATTCATTTTAGCTCCAAATATGTAGTATTTCAGTCTGTTTATATGGAATATGGGAGTTGGGTGAGGAGCCATTTCAGCATAAGTATGACTTATTAAAAGACAACGTTTAAGTAGGACTGTATCCTAAACTGCATTATGGAATTGTCCCCGAACATTGCATTTCAATGGGAGATTCAACTTCCTTTATAGGAACAGAACAGACTCCTGAAACTCTTACCACAAATGTGGTCCATAGTTGTACAAATAGTCCCATTGTCTTCAGTGAAATTGATCAAATGATTAAAGATTTACAGGATTAGGTTCCAAGTTTCTAAATTGTTCTGGATGAAATTGACAATGCCTGAGCTGTCAGATCAGAAGGAGCTTCATTTGAATAAAGGTGGGCATGTGTGATAAGTCTTAGCTCCATTGCTAAGATGAGGAACATATTTTCAGCAAAGTTCTTGGCAGATTCCTGAGGCAGCTGGTTTTAGGCTGTCAGTGTCCAGCATTATAATCTTCACTTATAGTTCTCTCAACCACAAAGCTGGAAAATGAGGCATTTGTTTTCTTTGTTTTGCTGCTCCAGTTCCAGTTAGCAAAAGACATATCAGACTAGTTTGGCAGCAAAGAAGAATTCTGTGTACACTGGGCACATCTCCTGATTCCTGTCAGGCTTCAGAAGTGGGCTGACATCAGAATCCAAACATCCTCTGGTCAGTGCAAGCAGAGGCATTCATCTAATTATTTGGACTGGATTTGATGCAGTATGAGTGTCGTGGATAATTCAGACCAAAGAGGAGAAACAGAATCAAAAACATTGTTTAAACACCTTCTGTCCGTCCCCACCACCCCTCTCCTCTTGAGGACTCCTGACCAACTTAACAGCGCAATACATGTGTGAACACACTTAAACAAAGCCTTAAATGTATTGTGCTGTTAAAGCGGTGGTTCTTAAACTGAGGCCCGCTGCTTGTGTAGCAAAAGCCTCTGGCGGGCCGGGCTGGTTTGTGTACCTGCCGCGTCCGCAGGTCAGTCCAACAGTGGCTCCACTGACAGCAGTTCGCTGCTCCAGGCCAATGGGAGCTGCTGGAAGCGGCACGGGACAAGGGATTTGCTGGCCGCCACTTCCCGCAGCCCCCATTGGCCTGAAGCAGCAAACTGCGGCCAGTGGGAGCCGTGATCGGCCGGACCTGCAGATGCGGCAGGTACACAAACTAGCCCAGCCCGCCAGAGGCTTTCCCTACACAAGAGGTGGCCCCAGTTTGAGAGCCACTGTGTTAAAGCCATATAAAGAATGAATGCCCTCCCTAGCCACATTCTTCTCCTTTACGGAGCAGTGTACAGGCCCACTCCCAGAGGGAGGTGGTGCTAGCCTCAAGTTTTTCCAGTACCCTGTACCCACTAAAAATCTTTTGCTGGTACTGCATACTGGAGGGCACCGCCCTACTTGCATTCTTGGTGAGGCAAAGTAGCTTCACCCAAGTGGAGACTCTGGTCCAGGTCTGAATTTGACCTCTGTCTGAAGAGCTCTGCGTTTCATGTGATTTCAAGTTTATCATAGTAACAATGGAATTTTTTACTGAATGGACGAAAGTATTCAATAAGTATGATGTATGAATTGTGCATAATTTGTTGGCACTTAATGCAGGCCTAAGGGAGCAGGTTCTTATTTCAAAAATAAACTCTTCACTGACAAAACACGCTTGACAAAATATTTCAGTTTGATAAAATATTTAAATTTTTGCACTTACTGCTTTTGGAAATGCTTATTTTATGTATTATCTATGGTTAAGAACATTTCCTTGGGTCTACTACTGCAGGGAGGTTAGTTAGGAAGCAATCCCTAGGAAGTTATATAAGAGATCTGTGACTAACCCCAGTATTTCTATTTTTCTCTCACATTTTCTCTTTCCTGTCCAGTCTCACTAATCTGAAGTACCTGTGTTAGGATGCCCACAAGGTGTCCAGACTGAAATGCAAACCCCTACAATTGTGATTATTTTCCATTTTGTCTGCAAATGTTTTTCGTATCTCTAGTTATGGCATTTCAATCACAAGGCCTTTTCTTGGAAGAAATTATAAAGTGAAATTTAAAGGTGGCACTATTAAAAAGTTTCTTTTACTTGTATTTATTTAATGTATTAAAGACCTGATCCAAAACCAACTGAAATCAATAGAAAGACTTGCATTGACTTCAGCAGGCTTTCAAGCAGGTCCTTAATGCACCCATTCCCAAAATCTCTGGGCCACATTCTCCATTGTTCTGTACATTGTGTTGTCCCTGGTGTCGCATGGCATAGGGGAATAGAGAACATAGCCATCTGTGGGGAGAGGAAAGGGGAGGGGAATGTACACATTACAGGTTTTCAAGGTGCCAAATGCAATTGTGAAAATACAGGTGACTTGGGCCTGATTCTGACACCACACCAGTGTAATTCCATTGCATTCCATTGACAGTATCAGATCCATCAAAGATTTGACATGTCCTCTTACCTATTTTCCTGACAGTTCACTATAATTGAAAGAATACACACATGGTGTGCGCTGAATTTCCTGCAGTTCCTGGAAGCAAGCAATTATTTGGAAGAGGAAATCCCTAACCTGATGTTGGACCATGAATAAATGAAAAATATTAAAATCCCTTAGGAATTAGACAATGGTGTCTGGCTGAAAAATGGAGAGGATACGAGTCCCTTAATTCCTTTATGCTTTTTGCATTCCTAAGATTGCATATTTTTTAAAAATCTTCTTTTACCACAATTTTATCTCCTTGATCATCCAGCACAATTAGCTCTCGTTTTGAGTAAGATTCAAAGGCAGGGTTGCCAAACAATACTGACATCAAAATATAGTTACCAACATTTCTAAATTTAGGGCCAGATTTACTATATGCTATGTGACAAGGGAACATTTTCAAGTAATCATATCACAGGAAGAAAATGAAAATTATCCCCATGCAAACAACACTACAAATATTTCATCCCTCCTTGTAATGCAGATTTGCCATGTTATGTTATTTAACTGATTAACTATAGTAATTAGTTATGTAAAATATATGCAACAGACTCTGTATATTTTTTGTTTGTTTGTTTCATTTTTTTAGGACAGGATTTACCTTTTTAAAAAATACCCTAGATGTCTCTTTTGGTACAGGTTTTATCTTCCTTTAAACTTGCAAGTTTCTCCAGGGCATTGTAAAAGAAGGAGAGAGAAAGAGAGAGACATTTTCACACATATGAAGAAGATTTATTGAATAAGAGAACCATAGAATTTGATGATTTTGCTGCATTTTCACTCTACTTCAGAACAAAGATAAAAAAAGAAATTCCATAAACTAAACGTAACTGATTTTATGAATCTTTAAGACGCACATGCATAGTGTACACAGACCTGAAGGTAAAAGGAAAATATGCATGTCTGAAAGACTGACACTCACCGTTGTTTTAGCGATCTGAGTTATGAATGCTGTGCTTTGCTGATGGTGTGTAATTACATGAACTCTGGTGTAAAAATCTGTGGTCCAGATCGCCAGCTGGTGTAAATCGATGCATGTCGATGGAATGGTGCTGCTTAGCACTGGCTGCAGATCCGTCCCTGTCAGACATCTGAGGATTAATAAACAAAATAATAACTTGAACTCCATTAGATCCTTTCATCTGAGTAACCTAGAGCACTTTATAAGTATCCACTCTTGCTGGGGTAAGGAGGTTTCTTGCCAGCCTAACTTGCTGCACACAAGGGCAGGTCATGATACTGCCACCTACACTCCCTGTGGGTTTCTGTTGGAGGGACACTTTAATCTCTGCCAAGGACTCCGTGGGATACCCACAAGTTGAGGAAAGGTGCTGTGCTAAATGCATTTTTTCTCTCTTGCTAGCACATCACTTTGGGGCTTGCTTCGCTTGATTGTGGGGTCCTCTGGTAAAGACGATGTTGTGGACAACTTAAACCATAATAATCATTCTCCAGATGGGCTTTCTACCTTGGGAGGCCGATTAACTAATTAAGCCTCAGAATTGATCTGTATGGTACATAAGTAAAGAGAGGAGCCATATAGATCTGCAGCAGTGGGAACTGAGGTTCAGCAAAACATCATTACTTGAGCTGACATTTGAGCTGGATGCCTGTGTGACCCATCAGTCGGTTATGAAAAATGCCATAAGTGAATGGTCAGGATGTCAGCTTTACATCTTAGCCACTGTCTGGAAATGCAACACTCTCTCGCATGGTGCTAGGGAAGCACTTTGCTACTGCTGCAGAATTAAGAGTTCCACATATTCAACATCACCTCAGCTTCTACAGAGATAGTGATAACTTCTTTCTTGAAATGGCTGAAACATTAATGCACCAAAGTCAAACAGTTTATGGAAATAAGATTGTTTGGTTCTTTGTTTATTTCATTTCTTTCCAAGCCTATGGCAGTAACACAAAGCTGATTAATTAGGTGACACTCTGATCAGCCAAGAGGCAAAGTGCCACCCATTCATATCTAGGATAACATTTTAAAGGGCTTTTTAAAAACATAATCGTTTGTTTGCAAAGTTAAAAATAAATAGTGCCTCCTGCAAAGAGCAGGCACAGAGATACTAAGGCTCTGCAAAGACGGATTTATAATGGTGAAAAGAAAATGCCACTTTAATAAAGCACCTCATAATATAGCTGCCTGTTTTCACATATAGCTGAGAGTGACAGACCTCCACTCTCAAGGATTAGGAGGTGTAACAATAGAGCAGAGAATATTGCTTAGTATTATTGAATAAAATCCTGGAGGTCTCAGTTCTGCTACTTTTACTCACATTGAATAGCCCTCACAGAAACACTCTCATTGGGTTCAATGGGAATATTTATATAAGGACTAGTCTGTGTTTGGAATTCATATGAGTCAATGCAACTCAGTATGTGTAAAGGGAGGGTAGGCTCAAACCTTAAATCCTTACACTTATCCCATAGAGAGATGAGAGTGTATCCTGAAACAAATCTACATGTCTTTTGTGTATGGCAATGGGCCTGGATGTTTATCCCTGTCCTATTTCTCTCAATAACTTAACCATATGTGGTGACCAGATAGAAGCAGGAACATAAGGGTTAGAAATGTGAAAAACAATGAGGTGCGGGAAAAACCCCAATTATCCCAAAGTTTTAGGGTCAGATACTACTCTTGGTTATGCTGGGGGAGCTATGGCAGATTTTTTTTGCTAGGATAGCAGCAGAATTCACAGCATAACCAGAGAGATATCTCATATCATCAAGACATTGAGTTTATCGGACATATGGGTCAGATGAGCTGAGGACGATTGCTGAAGTTCATGTTGCAGGGACTGGTCTGGGTGCCAGGGGATGGCTGCAGCGTTGTGGTTAGAATATATGGCTGACTGGATGGGATGCAGTGTGGTGTACTTTTCCAGGCTATGTGAAGACCTATCCATGGAAAAATCTGTGGATAAAGAAGAACAAATCTCATCCAAGTTCTCTCTGAAATATTTCTCCATAATCATTCCATTGTCAGGGAAGGGGGGTTCCTATACAATTCTTCAGTTGCTGAGGGGATGGATTTTCCTCTCTCTCAGAGCAGGACATTGGCCCTGCTGAAAAAAAGTCATAGATGGACAGGATCTGCAGCTATCTTCTGGGATCCATCAAAATTCACAGCAACCCTAGGCAAGGAAGCACCAATAGATCCGAACTCACAGGGACTCCCTCGGCTGCAGGTTTCCGTAGAACTCTCCCTCACTGGAGAATCCTCACAGGAAGGAGGACAGCAGAGAAGCCTTCAGCCATGTTACTTTTTTACCCTCAGTTCTGCAGGCCCAGCCTCATCTCCCCTTTGCACGTTCTATACCAGCCCACTCACTGTCTGCCCTCTTCTCTGTGTGTGGGAGTTAGGAGGACTGAGGGAAGGGGCTGGAACACTGCAGCTGAGGTATATATACAGAAGGGGATGCCATGGGACCCAAAATTAATAGCAATAGTGATAGCTTGGTATTTTCACAACAGTCCGTATTTTAAATTCATTATCTTTTACATTTGAAATAATGTTATCGTGTATAATTATTATTATTAGCACTTTTAATTAATTCTCTGGTTACTCACTCTTCAGTCAAGTAGAAATTTTATTTCATAATTAGAGTATTCTGTTCTGCCTCTTAACCTCTAGCTGCTCTAACACTGCTTCAAGTAGATAACTATGAATAATCTCACTTCTATCATCTAATAATAATTGGGAAGAATTTCAGTTTGAGGGGTCTTCTATCATGGAAAAACAATTTGGATTTGAGCTTCCTGCAATTACATAAGGAAGATTCCCATTGACTTGAACAGCAGTTACATGCCCAGACAAAGCGGTAAAGCATAAAAGGTGATTTTTAAAATGACGTTGTGGTGTTAGTTGTGAACGTTTAGAACCACTATTCAGACTGGCCAATAGGGGGCGTAGAACATGTATGCATGTTCAGGCAATAGAAACAGGAAATGGAGACAGTTTTGTGTTCACTCCATCCATGGTGCTTTGGATCACTATAATCTCTACAAATATTTCCTGATATCTTTAACATCATCATTATATTATTACAGACTAAATTCTCTCCTCACACCCATACAGAGCAGGCCAAACTTCACCATTTTCAATGAAAAAAGGCACATATTTTAAGATGAATTATGACTGTTCTTCCCTCCTCTTGTATTTACTTCTTGTAGCATTTAGACTGTTATGAGAGTGCTGCACAAAAGAGAGATATCCGTATGCTGGGATTTAAGAATATGAAGCATTGTTCATAAGTTAGGTTCTACTCAGTTGCGGTTATGCACAGCAAATTGCTTCTTGAGTCCAGCTCTTAACACAAGTAATCGATTTCTACTCACACAAAGCTTTGCTGGAAGTGAATTTTAAGCTTGCTTGCACGTACGCAGAAGCGGCATATTTTACATGGGAAGTGCCACTGTTTGACACAGTAAGGCGATGAGACTCCTAGAACTCCCTTGCCAGATCTTTGGGCACATAGCCAATTAAATGATCATGATAAGTATTTAACTACACTCCCGACAAAGAGGACTATATCTCTCACGGCTAGGACCGAGCACATGACATTAATTTCTGTCAGTGACTGTGGAGATGACAGGAAGTTACAAACCTCTAAATGGTATTTGGTATCTTTTATACAAGATGAGATACTACAGGATGTAGAATAGGGAAAGGGTTCCCAATGCCCCTTGCCAGAACTCTGGCAGCTCGATAAGCCATAAGCCCTATTTCTGATTGTAACCAATCTGCTTGTCCAATCAGAGAAAGAAAACAACATTATGTGACCAGTTGTAACTACACCGCATTTGAATTCTATTCTATATAGGTTCGTATACCACGCTCATCACTGTAGTATCTGCATTCCTACATCTAAATATCAAGTATTGCAGCAAACTGTTCACTTATCAACAAGATTAAAATAAAACAATCCTCTAATTTTGTTGAGTAAATAAAATTCCAAATGAAATAATTTTGATCTTTTGTGGACATTCTGTAAGAATTTTTCCCCTTTAGTCCTTGCATCATGACTATGTCATTTTATTCCAGAAGGAATCAGAAATGTCAGAGTGAATGAATATAAAATAACTTTGTGGCTTATATTGGGTAACACTGCAAATGAATCTATCGTCTTTTCCATGCCTATTAATGCTAAAGCATGTGAATTGAAAAGAGAATATAATCCATAATATATGCACAAAACCTGCATTATTGTTGGTACAAGAGTCACTCTTGTCCTTGGGGGTTAGTAATATGCAGTAGTAGTACTCTTTTATTTAATAAAGTCTTCATTATTTTTTCTTTTAATTGAATATTTTATACTTTATAGTAGCATTAGTAAGACTATTTTCAGCTGTATTTTTACTATAACCCAGCCATCCTGCTGTTTAGCACTCTGTAGGGATGTATAAATCTGCCTGTCAAAACCTGAAATGAGCCAAATTTTATCTCTTTGGAGATTCAAAACAGTTCAGCAAACTTCTCATTTATTTGTGTGTTTCTGCACTTTTTTGATCTCACGTTTGTAGAAGCAGAAGTGTAGAAACACTGCGACAAAGGCAGTCACTTCTGAAAGTATTTCTGGTCCACCTGAAATGCAGAAGCAGTAGGCCCCACTGAAGTCACCGGCAGAAATCCCATTCAGTGGGGCCAGGATTTCACCCATAGGTGTTTTGCAGAAAGCCCACTGCATTGAAAGCTTTAAACAGAAGCAAGAATCTTTCCCAGCAACCAAGCAAACATGTTGGGACAGGTCTATTACCAGCCCCTGAAAACAGAATACACTGAATCCTGCAGAATTAGTCAAGACTTAATTTTCATAAGACTTCCAGTCTAGTTTTCAGACCAGGGAGGATTAGACAAGTATCTGAGGCCACCAGAGGACTAGCTCATTGATCTCTCAGAAACAGCTTTCATTCCTCTATGGGTGGAGAGATTTCTCTCTCCCTTGAGCGATTGTTCCCCCTCCCCCCGAATTAGGTTGGGTTTGCAAATGTTGGCCCTAGTGTGAAAGATGCTATGTTCAGATGTGTCCATGGTTATAATGTAGCACACACAGTTGCAGATATTTGCATTATATAGGAAAATAGAGGTGATAAGAAATGCAACTCATTTGACCTGCTAGGAAGCATATGTATTTCCAGGATCTGACCCTAAAGACTGCAAAGATAAAATAGAGCATTTTGCCATGGACACTGAAACCTGAGACACATGGATTAAACAAGCATGATTCTGATTTGGGAGATCCTAGCTGCAGCCTCCACTGGCTCACCTGCAGTGTAAAGTTGCCATTCTCTGACTCAAAATCTGAGAGTAGCAATGGTAAAACAGCAACCTGGAGCATTCTAAAACCATTAGCCAGGCCTCAACAACCATGAGATTGGCTTAAAATAGGATTTAAAAAAAATAACACATTTTATTTATCTTTTTATTTGTTTTCTGGGTGTTTAGTGGCTCATATTTCCAACTTTTCTCTGTAACCATGAAGGCTAGAAACTGAGGGTGTGTTGACACTGCAAAAAAGACCCACCGCAGTGCATCTCAGAGCCTGGATCAGCTGACTCGGACTTGTGAGGCTCAGGCTCCGGGGCTCAAAATAGCAGTGTAGGTGTTCAGATTCAGGTGGGAGCCCAGGCTCTGAAACCCCTTTGAGGAGGTCTCAGAGCCTAAGGTGCTCTGGCTAGATCACAAATCATCTACACTGCTATTTTTTGCCCTGCAGCCCAAGCCTGATTCAACTGACCTGAGCTCAGATTCACTGTTGTAGGGTTTGATTTTTTTTTGTTTTTTTTTGCTGTATAGAGGTAACCATAGTATTTTTTAAATTAAAACTGCATGCCTCCCATAAAAATCTGACTGCAGGAACTGGGGTGTTAAGTAAGCCACCTGCTATCACCAAATCCATGATACAATTAGGACAGTTGGTAACACTTGCAAATACACCTCTACCCCGATATAATGCCACCCGATATAACACAAATTTGGATATAACGTGGCAAAGCCGAGCTTAGGGGTGGGTTGAGGGGCAGGGCTGCACACTCCGGTGGATCAAATAAAGTTTGACATAATGTGGTTTTACCTATGACGCAGTAAGATTTTTTGGCTCCCGAGGACAGTGTGATATCGAGGTAGAGGTGTACTCTATCTTCTCATAGGGTACTATAATGCCCGCTGGTGTGCAGAGGTGCAGTGTCCAGAACAAAAGTCTGCATCCTGCATAGCGATTCCCACCAAACCTGCGGACGTCACTCTGGCCATGGCCTTTGCCTCATTTGTTTTGCAGATAAATAGCAAAGTGCCATTTGCAGAGCTATCAATCCAGGCCCTTTCTCTAGCATTAATTTAGAAATCACACAGCTTTTGGAGATTAGGCCCTCAGTAAATACAAGTAAAAATTCATTGGCAATATATAGAACGTATGCATTGGGAATACAGCTTGCAAGTCTGCTTACGCTTTGACCTTCCTATTTTGCCTGGTCTAATTCTGAATTGCTCTGCATATCCCAAAGCAACCAATTGCTTATTCTGCCCCTGTTACCAGTTTAGGGTAAGAATATGTTATTGGGTTGTTGTTGTTTTTTGGCCTGCTCTATTTTTTTCTCTCTCTCTCTTTTTTTTAATTAAACAAGACTTTTGTTTTTCCAAACAATGAAAGGGTAAAATGCGTCCCATTATATACAACGTTTCCTATATATTTCAACAACAATTCATGGACAAACAGCATATGCCCTGCAGGAGAAGTATTTGTACAGACAAAAGATGTTGATATATTCATGCAAATTACTACACAGTTCTCCGAACAATTGTATATGCTTCCCCCTGTGCCACTTTTTTCCAGCTGAGGCACCAAAGTGGGAAATGTCTACATTTGGTAACAAAATAAGTTTAGCAAACAGCATTTTAGCCAAGTTCCCCTTACAGAATTCCATTAAAAACACTCTATAGCAGTCTTTAGTTAACTATTCATGGAGATGACAGACAGTCTTCTGAGCCAAATAGCTCCTGCCCCATGTGCTCACTCATCTTTCAGCTCACAGCTTTCATAAGACGACATTTTATTTAAATGATTTTCTGAAACACCTACACAATTAATAAGTTTCTTTTTCCCCTCAGTTGGATTTGACAAAAATAAAATGAAATCAACACCCCCCTCCCCACACACACACCAAACCACATTTTTTTCCAATTAACCCACAGGGTAAGACTCATGTTGCATCTAAAAGTGGAGAGAAAGAAAACTTTAAAAAGGTAGATTATTTTCAAACCATTTTTCTTATTGCTTCCTGCTCAGACTGTCAGCTTCAGCGAGGACTCAGAACACTGTAGTGTTTTTGGGATATGAATTCAATTTTCCTTTAGGGTCTCATTTAGGTCTAATGGAAATGACCCAAGTCAAAGTCCCCGGAGTAGGAGATACTTGCCCCTTGTCATCAGTCCACATTTAATTTAAGAGAACATGAAGAAAAAAGAAAAAAGGTACAAATCTGATCTATGTGTTTGTTTTAGTGACAGCATTTGTATGAGCAAATATGAAAGGAGAAAAGAGCTAGCAAATGGAGTGACTTGAATATTTTTGATGGCAAAAAGCTTTGGAATAAAGGTTTCCTTTCACCCAGAATTAAATACCTACGAGCTGTAGCTCTGCATAAGTGTGTGGGGGGGTCAGAACAGAATGCAGATCGATGTGGACACAGTGGCAAGGACAGACGCACACATGGAATTAAATGGCAGGCTATCACTTTTATTATACTTTAACACAGGGGAGGGGTGCTACCTGCCCATAACCCAGACTCTCCTACACCAGAAATTTAACTGGTTCTAGTGTGGGGTGTACAGGGTTCACTACTATATAACCCATTAACTGGCTCCAGGGTTACAGGTTTCCTTACCATATAACCCATAACACAGGATGGCTCTCCTCAGCCTACTCCCCTGCCCCAGTACTGAGCTTTCTCTGTGTGCTAGTGTGTGCACATGCGCACAGACACACATACCCACCAAGCGGGACAGAGTGTGCAGCACACTGGGGACCTTGGCACAAGAAGACCACAAAGGCTAACATTGGGCTGCGAATGCCACAAGGTCTCACTCTATCACGTGAGCCCAAGACCCATCTCCAAAATCCCAGGTCTTTTATCTCTGGGAACCATTCATTTTATTCTCTTAGCCACACTGGAAACTGGCCAGAAGTTCCGACGATATATAACCATCACATACTGTTACAAGTAATTGAAACAGATATAAGAGAAGTGGCATCTTTGCGCAATTGGGACAAATAAACGCCACCACCTCAGTACTTCAATCAGGTACTAAGCACATCCTTTACTTACATAATATAACTAGTGAATTCTAGAGACCTGACTCAATGGGAACTTGGATTGAGAAGAGACTGAAGAATATGTCCCCAAAATGTGAACTAATTATGTCCATCTCTTTAAACCCATGCCTATGGGCTCTGCTACCAATTCTTTTCATAAAGGAACACGTAATGTTTTGAAGATGTCATTCAAATACAAAGTTCTAATAGGTGATTGTTATCCCAAAGCACAAGGAAAAACAAAACATATATAAGAAAAAAAAATACATTTGCATCAGAATAGTGCAGTGCTAAAAATATATATTGTATCAGACAGCATATAAGTCACTGTCCGTTTCTATCAACGATAGAGCAGGCAAACCCAGTAGCTCATATTACTCCTCTCTTTTCTGCAGCTTCCCCTTAGGTATCACATAAATTAGTTAGCCAGCTACTTACCTTTCCTCAGGAATAGGCTGTCTTTGTCAGTTTGTCCTCACTTTATCTGTGGTGAGTTAATCTGTGCCTGAAGAGTTCTGGAAGGTTCCTTGATATCAGAACAGAGAAACTTCTATTTAAATCATAATAATATGGTACCCAATTCAGTTGCCAAAGTAGAGGGAAAAAGTTTTCCTACTGTGATGTTCCTAGGGTATTTCCTAGGGTAGATAGGAGAGCATGGGGGATAGCTTGCCATGCTCACAAATCTGATCCAGTCAAGGAAGAACTGAAAAGTCAGGAAGTAAATGAGTAAAAGTATCTCAAAGTGACAAAGAAACACCCAAAGATCAGATAAATTTATTCTAGAGAAGTCAATGGATGTTCATTTCAGTTATGCAAGAAGAAAGGCATGCAGAACATAGAAGAAAGAAAGTGAACAAGGCACCGATGTAACTACCATACACTGTTACAAGTAATCAAAACAGATATAGGGGAGATGGCATCTTTGTCTACTTGCTTCACATCACTGATGGAGATGAGCAAATCAATGGCAAAGTTCAATGGTTTGCAAAACCTCAGCTAGCTATGAAACAATTCCCATCCTGTTTCCATCATATGGGTTGAAATTCACCCCAGAGTTCAGAATCTGTGCAAGGCCATACACATCTATTAAGCCCTCCATATGAGGCTTAAATGGTACATTGGATGCCTTGCAGTGAGGTGAATTGCATGTTTTGCTGTATGATCTCCAAAGTGACTTCTTGTGCAATGTACAAACACACTTCTCTAATGGCCAGAAAAGATTATTTTTCTTTTCTAAAATCACTAAAAATAAAAAAGAAATGTGTTGCCACTTTTAGTTATGTATATACGCAGGCAACTGGTCCTTTCATAGAAATTCATGACTTAAACCAAGTATTTAGGATAGTCTAAGAACAATCCAAGCGTACAGTTCTATTAATTCCCAATCCCACTAAACCACTAAGCAACTATGCAATCGGAAGGACAAAACAATCACAAGACATTATATAAAAAGTTCAGTTTTTGAACAAACTACAGAGATAGCCAGCTGTGTCTCCAATACTGTATCTCAGACGATTATGTTGTGTTCTTTCCCCCTAGTTTAGCAGAGGAGTTGAAAAATTGCCAACAAAGCATTGAGAGTTCAATATGCAGATTTGTAGATCAAGGTGGTATTTCTTTCCTTAACCACTTCCCTCAACAAGAAAAAAAATCAAAGTTAAGAAAATATTTTGTTAGTCTGTATTCTGAATCTACTTTTTTAACAAGTGCCCAGGGATTTCCTCAAAATATTGGACATTTGCAAACTTGAGATGTCCAGAATTATTCCTGTGGGCAAAGAAAATGGAAGCGATTGGAAAAATAAATAAAGATAAAGCTTGCAAAAATATTATTCAGCATTGAATAATATGGACCAGATTATCCCTAATGTAAAATCACCATTAATAGGCTTGATTATGCTCTGACACTGATCTATAGCTAGAATAACTATTTAGATGCAAAGTATCAGAGGGGTAGCCATGTTAGTCTGGATCTGTAAAAGCAGCAAAGAGTCCTGTGGCACCTTATAGATTAACAGATGTATTGGAGCATGAGTTTTTGTGGGTGAATACCCACTTCGTCGGATGCATGTAGTGGAAATTTCCAGGGGCAGGTATATATATGCAAGCAAGAAGCAGGCTAGAGATAATGAGGTTAGTTCAATCAGGGAAGATGAGGCCCTCTTCTAGCAGTTGAGGTGTGAAAACCAAGGGAGGAGAAACTGCTTTTGTAGTTGGCAAGCCATTCACAGTCTTTGTTTAATCCTGAGCTGGTGGTGTCAAATTTGCAGATGAACTAAAGCTCAGCAGTTTCTCTGTGAAGTCTGATCCTGAAGTTTTTTTGCTGCAGGATGGCTAGCTTTAGATCTGCTATTGTGTGTCCAGGGAGATTGAAGTGTTCTCCTACAGGTTTTTGTATATTGCCATTCCTAATATCTGATTTGTGTCCATTTATCCTTTTCTGTAGGGACTGTCCAGTTTGGCCGATGTACATAGCAGAGGGGCATTGCTAGCATATGATGGCATATAGTACATTGGTGGACGTGCAGGTGAATGAACTGGTGATGGTGTGCCTGATCTGGTTAGGTCCTGTGATGGTGTTGCTGTTGTAGATATGTAGGCAGAGTTGGCATCGAGGTTTGTTGCATGGATTGGTTCCTGAGTTAGAGTTACTATGGTGCAGTGTGCAGTTACTGGTGAGAATATGCTTCAGGTTGGCAGGTTGTCTGTGGGCGATCTGTCATGTGGCAATTTTGCCACTGGCCCTGCAGAGACAACCCGGCCGCATCCCCTGTTCCTTCTCTATGGCCCCTATGCCAGTGGGTAGGGATGAACGGGGTGGCAAAGGAGCTGCTAGGGCCATGCATAGTTCCTCATATGCTGCTAGAGATTAGGGTGACCAGATAGCAAGTGTGAAAAATTGGGACAGGGGATGAGTGGGTAATAGGAGCCTATATAAGAAAAAGACCCAAAAATCAGGACTGTCCCTATAAAATCGGGACATGTGGTGACCCTAATGGAGATCCTCCTGGAGCCAGATCTGCCTGCTTTAGGGCTCTGGATTGCTGGAGCTGGAGGATTGGGGTCCCTGGAATTACACTGCTGTAAAATTGCAGTAAGTGAGAAGAGAACAACATAGTTATGCTAGGGATGAGTATGGCCCCAGATTTTACACATTCTTGGGCATAAGGAAGTGGGAATGAATTGAATTAAGCCTTACATCTAGATTTTCAGTATTCTCTGTGGATTTGCCAAGCCATTAACTTTTTGTGAAAGAAAGTGAGATTGGTGTGGTTTAATAAGGAAATATTAAACCAACTTGAGCATTTCTTAAGGGTTATGCATCCAGTGCTTTTAGCCACCAAGAGGCAATCGAAGATTCAGTTATCTTCATTACAAATAGCTGTGATAGAAATGGAACGTAGCATGCAGATGCATTTATATCATCTGATTTAGAGAACACTAAAAGAAATAATTTGGAATTCAAAAATATACTAGAGCAGAGTGAGAGTCAAATTTTCTAATGAGTCGAAGTGTAAAATTTGAAATAATTCATTTAGGGCCCAATCTAATGCTGAGTGCTATCAATAGGAAACTTCCCATTCACTTCAACAGCTAATGCACCAAGTCTTTAAAAGAGAGGGTCTATAGAAAAATAAAACAGTGTACACACTTCTTACAAATGGATTTTAGATCTGATATTCCATTATCTAAGGCCTAGTCTTTGTATTCTCATCACAGGTAAAATTCCTATTTACTAAGTTGGAGTTTTGCCTGCATACCAAATCTGGATTAAGACTCTCACTGTTTTTCTGTGCATTGCCAGGAATAGTTTTTAGAGGTTAGGGTCCATATAACACATTTTTATGCAGTCAAAACACTATGGTCCTGATCTCACACCATTGAAGTCAATGGGAGCTTTGTCATTGACTTCAGTGAACTCAGGATCCAGCCCTTTGTGAAAGGAATGTTGACTTGTTGCAGGGTTTGATAAGACAATTAAAGTTGGTTTAAAAATCTTGAGTTTCTTAAAACCTCGTCAACCTTATGCATAAATATTTAATTTTTTTTATAAAGACAAACATAAATAATTCAAACTGAATCTATTAGGAGTGACCTCCCTATAAACAAAACATGAGCAGTCTTAGCCCCCAGTCAACAGGGACATCTGTCACTCATTCGGACATCATCCAGTACAATGGCCTGGACAAATCTATTCTCCAGTCAGCAGGAAGAAGCTGTTCTGAGGTGGATTTGCCGAGTGATTTTTATGGTGAGAAGCAGCAGTTGATGCTGGAATGGCATTAGGGGCACTCACATTTTGTTATTTTGGTTTGAATTTTTTATGTTTGCCCTTATAAAAAATTTAAATAGAACATTCTTACCCTTTAGCGAGGCGTATCAGGACTGAAAGGAATTTGGCTTCAGGAAGTAGAGAGGGACTTATAAGGGGCACCCAAAAGCTCTGGACACTATTATATTTGTGGAAAGCCCTGACACTGCCTCATCAGATCAAGATTTTGCCAGGTCACATCATTTCTAAATTTGCACTGAATTTAACTCTGTGTATTAACATGTATAACTACTGGGGTAGGTATCCCACTTGTATGAACGCAGTCCAAAAGTGGACATAGAAATCAGAGATCTGGGCTGGATTTTTAGCCTTTATATAAGTAAATCCACAATAGTGACAATTGGATGTTCCAAAGATTTTTTTAAAAAGAGTTCATGTACCTAAGAAAGATCAGCAGCTGCAGCTTTTCAAGCAAAAGTGGTAAAAATGCTCACATCTTGTCTTCGATGCTTATATCATTCATCATTGCAGACAGTTACTGGAATATGGCTAGTATAAACGAGGCCAAGGAGAGAGGACAGACTGCTATCCAACCATTTCAGTGGTCCAGGAGTCAGAACATTTCTGAGTGCTTTGTTTCTCACCACATTGTGTCATGAAGTCGAACCTTACATGCAACATCTTTTAAGTGATAGATCATGATTATGGACTGTCTCATATTCCAGTGATGAAGTTTAATATCATGCATCAATGTATATGTGCACAATCACAGATATAAAACTTAACTTTTAAGTTAACCAAGGTAGGCAAAAATTAAATAAAATGAAGCTCTGATGCATTGTTTTCAAGTCATTCCTGATCAGGTGATGCATAATAGCTATGCAGTGCAGACCAGATGTGTATACAAAACAGTTTACTCATAGGAGGGTCAGGGATAGGAAGAACACTCCAAGCAATTGGGCACTTAATAGTATTAATAGAGTTAACTTGTTCTTTGTTATTATCCTGTCAGAAGACAGGACAAATAAATGCTTTTTCCACAGAGAGGATTCATATGAATCATGCTGGCTTCTGAAGCAGCTGGATTTGGGGTATACAGAAATCAGGTAGGTAGGTAGGGGTGTGTGTGTGTGTGTATATATATATAAAGGAGATGAATTTTTAAAGATTTGTGCTCGATAACTATGAAATACAAGAGTTCCATTTCAGAGAAAACTGGTTTTACTGAAAGCATTTATTCTGATTGTGCTCCAATTCTGCACAGCATGCATAATTTAAAAACAATATATTTTCAATTATTTTGAGCTTCCAAAACAAGAGACTTTTTATGGATGTTAAATATAACCAGGTAATCATTAAAATCTTGCTTGTGTTGCTATTTCCTGCAGTTCAAAGCCAATGTTAAATTTTTTTAGTAGTAAATGAGACCTCTGGAGAGAAATGGTTAGAAAGAAATTTAATCAGTTTTTCCACAAGGAAGAGAAAAAAAAATAAACAGCAGCAAAACAGCTTTCAATTTTTCTACTTGTTTTGGAATCAAAGTCATGCTCCAATATCCCATTGAGAAGAAAATTATTCTAAGCTAGCAGATCTACAGAGTGAATCTCCATTTCCATGAAAATGTATTGACATTGTGATCTCGCTAATATGTGATTATATCCAGTGAAAAATTGACTGCATGACCAAAAGTGTTTGTGTAGCATTATCTAAATGTTCGAATATGTAGTTTGATGTGACCTCATTATTATAAAATTAATTCAGACCCTTATAGGATGTTTTGAAATGTCTGCCAGAAATAACAAAAGTGACAGCTTAGTATATCATATTTCAGTGACACCTTATTGAAAAGTCAAAAGAAATCAGCTTGGTCTTCCTAGATGAATAGTTCAATGTTCAAGCTACTTCTAGCCCTCAGACCCATGTCTATAAAAATATATAATCTAGCAATGAAAGATGCAGACACATGTCAAGGCTCACAGTTTTCCTGTGAGCATAACTGATTTCTCAGTAAATTCCCATGTCCATAAAAGCTATTTTATTTCTCAAAAGTTGGCCATTTTGAACTACAGGAAAAAATCATGGCCGACACATTCAAGGCTCACAATCTACTATGCTGCTGTGATTGTAGGTAGCTGGAAGAAAAATTCAAAAAGAAAAAAAAATTGAATTGGGAAGAATTTTCAGAAGCACCTAATTAATGTAGGCTTCTAAGTTCCACTGACTTTCACATGGACTTACATAACTTAGGAGCCTACATCCCGTTGAAGGTTAGTGGAACACAGAGGCCTATGTTAATTAGGTGTTTTTGAAAATTGTACTCACTGTCTTTGGTCAGATGGGGTTGATACACTATAACTCAGGGCAGAATCCTTAATTCTCACAGTATACCTATTAGGTAGGTATAGCTCCAGTCCTATGAAACACTTGTATATGTCCTAAACTTTGCTTACATGAGCAGCACCATTGAAACCAAAATGTACAGAATATGCATTTATTTATTTATTTTTTTAAACAGGCTTGGGGCCTATACAGCATTATCATCTCTATTTTATGATGGGAAAACTAAGACAAATATCAAATGCTACACTTTCAAAAGGACAGACTCCCAGACTCCTTTCCTCGTTGGCATGATGCAACACTCAAAATTTGTGACGGTCTTTTGAGAACCACAAAGTTAATGGTGGTCACAAATGCTTTTTCTTAAGTGTCAAGCTACCTGATTGGTGCCTATGACAGACAGCTCAAGCCAGAAAGAGAGATTTTTGGAGAGGATTGGTAGGAATACATGTTTTGAGGCCCACAGCTATGGATAGAATTATTCCAGCTTTGGTCTATCTATAGTTGTGCCCCACATATGGGGATCCTTAATTTGTCCCTTATGTCCTGTACCCTATATCCAATAAGAAGCATCTGCTCAGATAAAAAGTCCTAATCTGACTAAAGTCAAAGGCAAAACTCCCATGGATTTCAGTGGGAAAAGATTTCACCCTATGTTTTCAAATAAAGGTCTATACAATCCTACACTCTTACATGAGTATATATTTTTCTGCCCTGTTTAAAGTAGTGAGGGTGCTGTTCCTTAAAAATAAAGTGTATCCTTTATTTTTGATGCAGTTGGCCCATGATTCCTGGAAATGTAGGTGAGCCACCCTTGTTACACAGAAAAACTGGAATGAAGCAAAATGCGTAGCCTAACCTTTTGCTGTGTTTTCAGGCAGGAAAATACTGATTCAGAATGCACATATATTGGCAGCCTGCCTTTTTAACATTGGCCTTCTAGTTTCTGTAATCTAAGGAGGAAGAGGAAAATGCATGAGATCTGCAAGGTGAGAGGACTATCAGGATGCTGCAGAAGATTAGAAGTAAGTGTTTGCTGTCAAAATAAATTAAACCATCTTGGGTTCCTATTCATCTATTTCTTGTACATGGGAGAAATTAAATTTGAGAGGCATCCCAAAAAGAAACCAGAACAACAATATTAATTTTGGTGTTTAAATAGCTCAAGGACAAACAGTAATGATCTCCACAGTCAACAGGATGGTTTTCTTTATTTATTTTATTTAACGAGAGCAATATATGATTGAATAAGTCCTATCTGTAGTAAATTAATTTACTCTTGGAGAAGAGCATATGGGTTTTTACTGACGCTATGCATGAGCCATTCTGTTTCTTTTTTCTTACCCCCTCCCTTTTTGAAGGAAAATAAAAACATAGCTATTGTAGAATTTAAGCCACCGTTGAAAATCATATCACTTTTTGTCAGGGTTTGTAGTTTTATATGTGAGTGTGGAGCAATTTACATAAGAAACTGACTCTGAAGCTTTGGCTTTGGAGAAATTCTTTGAGGATAAGGTTGCATTTGTAAAATCAGAGCTCAGCACTGAAAATGTTACCTATGCACTGTGACGGGACGCTCTACTCACCACTGAGTGGCACCTCCTCCTGGCTGTTCTGGGGATTAGGTCAGCCAGGCCGACGCCTTTTGCTGCGGTTGCATTGAGTCACTCTCTGTCTGCAGTCCCTCTCTCGCTGCAGGAGAAGCGGCTTCCTCTTCGTGACTCGGTCATCCAGCCTGGTCAATAAGCGGTTTCCCCTTCTGGGGAAGTCTTTCAAAGTCTCTCTCCACAAGCAGTGTCAGGCAGTCCTCACACCCGCTGCCTAGACTATGTCACTCCTGCAATGATCTTAGCATTCTTCTTATTTATTGTCCTTAGTGATGCTACTCTGCAGTGATTGGTAGGGGAATCCAGGCCTGCCCTCTTCTCTGGGTTCCAGTCCAGGGCCCTTTACCAAGCAGTCAAGGTCTGCAGCTTCCCTAACTTAACTGCTCTCGCCCTGGACTACTTCCTATTTTGCTTCCACTCATCCTAGTCAGACCCCTCTCTCCTGGGGTCTAGCAGAGAAAGAACAGAAAGGGGAAGAGAACAGACAGGGGAAATTGAGAACGTTATTTTGCGTGTCCCATCATTATTTGATAGACAGCTGAATGCCACAATGTTACAATAAATAATCCAATAAAAACGTTAAATGATGGGATGGGGTAGAATGGATTGGGGCTGGTGCATGTAATGAATTTCACTAAGGGCCGGAAAATGCCTAGAGCTGTATACCATTAAAAGAACTAGAAAACTATCCTCAATCATGTTAGTGACAGGAATCAAGTAGTGTAAAGGAGAGAGGGAAGGCTGCCCTGCTTGTCTGTAAACTCTAACCTTTGGTGAGTAGCTGTTGCAGAGATGAGCGTTACATATGGATTAGTTGATCGCAGAGCTGACTTCTCTCTTTTGCCTCAAGGGTTGTTTCTCTATTTATGAGCACCATTTATCTTGTATCTAGCCCCAGTGTAGCAGAAAGTGATATCCAAAACAGACAGCATAATTTGTTCCGTTAAGCTCAGAAAGCTTGTTCCTTGAGTCCTATGGAAAATCCTCTTGAATTGCCTGATTTTATTTTTATACTAACTGAACTCCTGAGTGAAAACAAGACGGTGCCTATGGTTATCTTCACACAGACCTGTCAGGCTGGGCTGCATGACCTGAAAAAAAGACCTGGACAATTACAACTGGTCAAATATTAAAACATTTGTGACTATGTTCACAAATAAAAGTACTGAGTTTGATTAAATATTGTTCATGGACCATGTTGTTTGTTTTGCATGACTATTTGGGCAGGCATGAGATGTCCATAAAATTAACGGAAAATCCCCAAACCTTCACAAATTTTAGCACAAATCAATATTCTTCTAATAATTACAGCTGGAAAGTGCCTGTTTGCTGGGTGCAATTCATTATTTGTCATTCATTATTCTCCAGTTTTAAAGAATTTCAAATTCATCCATTCGGGTGGCAGAGACAAAAATCACCTGACATAGGGTGTGTCGATGCTTCAAACTGGGATTGTAATTCCCAGCCTGAGGAGGCATAAGCATGTTAGCTCTGATCCAGCTAGCACCCTAAAACCAGAGCAGAGCTATGGCAGTGCAGGTGACCAGCTGCCCCCCGTACATGCCTAGCATATCAAATGGCTAACCCCTCCTGATGCTCACACCATAGTGGCTATGCTCTATTTTTGGTCTGTTAGCTCGATCAGAGGTAGTGTGGGTACATGTACTTGAACTGGTAATTATACCTTCAGCTTAAAATGTATAGCTTTAGTTGACCAAGGCCACATCATAAAGCACATATAAGCCAAGTGTGTCGAGTTTTTAAGCAAGCCACAGGCTGACCATTGTTCTTCCAAATTATTTGGCAAAACAAACAAGTCCATTAGCAGAAATCAAGATCATTAGGTAAAGGATTTGCACAGAAGGGCTAAATATGCAATGAATATTGTTTGTGATTAATAATTCAACTGGTTCTAGGTACAATGCACACGTGTAGATAAAATATATGCTATAATTACATACCCACAAAGTTACTATCATCATTAATTAGCCGTAAAAATTTGAAATGTGAATTTTGTATTATTTGGAATTAATTATCCACCAAACACTGAATTAGGTGTGAGAGCAGGAAATTAATGTTATGTTACAAAAAATGTACTTTGTGAAACTATCCCAGAAATGTGTAGCAAAGGCTTTTAATTCTTTTGGCCTGTTGTCTCACAGCTGAAAAATGAAACAGAAGAGGTGAGTGAAGATCCTTGGACCTGGCATAATCTATAGTTAAATTTTGGCTAACAAGGAAGCCATTCAAAAATTAATTTTGGAAAAGCATGGAGGTGTCCACTGAGTTTTGCCTTGTGTTTCAGGCTGATCTGAAACTCAACATTCCAAATAAAAGCTAGTGTTGCAAACTATACCTACAAAATCCAGATGGGTCTATGGGTGAAAAGTAGGGATTGAAATTTGTTCAGATAAAACTGCCACTGACCCCAAACTTCTGCCTAACCTTTAACCAATCACAAGTCCTTGAGATTTGAAAAAGGTAAGTTAATAAATTCTTTTTTAAAATTTGCAAGTGTGGTCATTAACTGACTTGGGTTGAATTTAAAGATCAAATTATAGCTAAAAATAAACACAGAAAGTACTTGAAATCTCTCCCCCCAAAATTCTGATCTTGAAATGTTGCCTACTCCATACCTACAGCAAAGATATTTAGATGTGTGAATTTGCTTTTCATAGCATTCAAACCTTTCAATTCTTATTCAGACTTGACTTGTCAACCTTTTGAAGTCCACAAGCAAAGAGCAGTGCACTCAAAACACAAATGAAAAGTGTTCTTTGTGTAGCAATGAATAGCGCATGACAGAACAACTATTTCTGGTGAAAAAGCATGTCAATGCTTTCAAGGTTGCCTATATGTTAATAATAGACCCTCTTCAATGAGATTCTGAACACCACCATTAGGCAGAATGAGATTTCTCTCCATCAACCTCCCTACTCCCCCCCATGAAGGAGAGAAGAAAAGATACAAGTAATCAGCATGCAGAATCAAGTTCTGAGCCAGCACTACATTCAGACTGCTCTGATGGACTCAGCTAAGGCAGCAAGTCATGTTTAGTTGGGAATATCGCTGCATTATAAGCATATTCTGAATATAATTTGTTTTGTCTGTGAGACTATGAGGCTGGGGACTGTATCGGTAGAAGAGACCAGACAAAAGAGGGAGGGATAGTCATAGACCATGTAATGGCATTTTCAAAAATCCTTTTCCCTGTGAGCACAATGACCACACATACACACAGTTTGAGATGGGGGCAGCATATACTGAGCAGAAGATATTCAGTAAAAAAAACAACAACAACAACAACAAACCAACAACTCCACAGTTCTGGTGTTCAGTAATCACTCTGAGCCCTTTATTCAGTGACACAATTCTGTGTGCCCCTGCTTAACAGAACACCGGCTGCTGTTATGCACCTCCCACAGATTTCCTGTGCATTGGAAGCTAAAACACTTAAAGGGACTGTTCCCAATACCACAAGAGCCATCCACAGTCCATTTCAGATTCAAGTTGTGTGCTCCTTAAAACAGCATTCATTTATTGTTTATTAATTTTTGGAGCAACACATTGTTCCAATATGGGATAACACCTGAAAAGAGAGGTCGGTACATCTGTGCTTTAAAATAGTCCTGCTTCTTCATCAGAGTAACAAAAAGTTGGACTACAAAAAGAAAATATAGTTAACCTTAAACAATAGTGTCTCTTCTCCTCTCCATATACAAGTGACATACATAGGAGCTACTGGGCACAGTTGCTCTCTTGACTTAGTGTTTGACACAAAAACCTCACAGCACGGTTTCTTGACTCTTCTTTACATTGAGGCAAATGTCTAGCACAGGGGAATTCACCAAACTAACTCAAATAATAAGATATGGATTAATCCCCACTGACCTAGGTCATTGCTTCCTCAATTTCACAATGCAGCCTTCCCCTCCTACTAGTTAGTTAGAAAATCTTACAGTGTAAGATGTGACTTTAATTTATGCTTACGCCGCAAATTCTTTGGGGGCAAGGACCATCTATTTCTTGTGTGTTTGCACAGCATCTTGCACAATGAGGCTCCGATCTGTGATTGGGGCCCCTGGGTGCCACAGCAATATAAATAAATAATAATAATAATGTGGCATGATAACGAATCATATTAGAGCTGCTCAGTGTGCGTAAGTAACATTAGAACAATAAGTACTCATTCCATGCACATAACAGAGAAAGACCTAAAGCACTTCAAAACAGAACGTAAGCCAACGATACTCACTAGAGCTTCTGTCTTCCCAGTGCATTACACAGCTTTCCCTAGGACTGATAGCGAGTTTACCTTGACAACACTACTCAACTGAGTCAATGACAATACTCATTCCATGTGGAATGGGCCAGATTCCAAGAGGTGCAGAGTTTCAGTGACGTCAATGGGAGCTGCGGGTGCTCAGCAGCTCTCAGGATCACGCTTTAATAAGTACTTCATTGTGCTCATAAACATCACATGCATGCTTGAAGGATGGGGCACGTGCGTTAAATTCTGGGTTTCCATATGCCAAGAGCAGACTGAACAACTTCAGCCCTTCCCAAGAAGGAGCCAGTGAATGGGAGATGCACAAACACTAACAATTGCTTTATGGCCGTGGGGGTCTGAAAAGGACCCTTCTCATATAATAGACAGGAGAATGGAACAGATCATCCAGCATGGCAATATCCTGAAGTCCTGTAATTGTTACACGGGGGATTCAGACAAACAGAGAATGAGATTTTCCTTGCCATGGCAACATCATGTTTATTGTGGGGAGGGAGGGAAAATAGGTGGAAAGGGAGAGGGGTGCAAAGGTTTGCTGTGGAAAAATTCAGTTTGTGACTAATGCAACGAAGTGTTTTGAGAATAGAAGTTCATCCATGTGAAAATATGACCCCGTGATGCTGCCAAAGTCAGCGAGACCCAGCGTGATCTGCTGAATAAGCACTGGCAAGGAAACTTAATGCTAGCTAAGGGGTGGTTGCATTAACAGATGCACTTGCATTTCCTGACATGTCAAAAAAAATTCAGGCAAGGGAATGCGTGTAACTTTACTCTTTTGTGCCACTTCCTCAGACCCCCTTTCCTACTTCCTCAGACCCCCTTTGGTAATTTGGAAAAGATATGCTATAAAGGAGAGAGCTGAGTTTGCTCTGTTTGAAGGAGGGAGCCAGGGCATCACATTCGCATTGGGAGAAAACCTGAGGTACGTGAGGTAAGTGAAAGTACACCAGTGCCCTCGGCTTTGAAGATTAAGGCCTTTTAATGAGCTGCAGATTTTTTAAAAGGTAGAATAACTCTTTTTGTGCTACAGCTCTCAGTTTCCTGAGAGAGAGAACTTGGAGCTGCTGAGCCAGCCGCTGAGAGTAATAGCAAGGAAAATATTTTCCATGGAAAATATTGCAATTTATAGACAGTCCATGATGGTGTAAAGCAGAACAAAGGTTTTGTCACTGTGAACTTGGAATGGCTGCTTTACTTACGAGTGATGACGCTACAAATGTCTTATTCAGGTCATGAGTAGCAGGGTAACTTTTATACCACCACCCATCACCATATACTCTGCCTTAGCCTCAGTCATTTTTAGCTCCCTGTTATGCATTTTCAGGTTGCCTTACTTACTATGGGGGAGGTGGGATCCTTGTTCACACCCCAACATGGATAGGTGCTTGGCTGCCTCCATGGTATCATTCCTCTCTTCTATCTTACACTGTGGAGGGCTCTCTGGTGGTTCAGGGATCTGTGCAGAGGAAAGCATAGGTGCTGGGGGAAGAGGATACACAATGTTTCACCTTAATCCCTAAAGAATTTACTCAGAAGCAATAATTCAGCCTGGGGCTACATTGCCTTTCCCAAGAGCCACCCTCCATAGCAGAAAGGGCTTCCCAGAGCAACCCTGGCTATGGGTCTCTTTGATAGAGAGGGTCCAAAGAAGCCTCATTCTACCCTGGAAGAAGATAGCTATCAAGGAGACTGAGCTATTGAGAGACCAGAACTTTCTCACAGGCCACCTCTGAGATCTGCATGATTTGTGAGTGTGTCCTACCATCCATTCTGCATAGGTAACCTCTGGTTACAAATGGAGCAACTTAAGTACAGTTTAGCTTTGAGGGCATCCGTGCAGAGATTCCAGCCTTATGTATCCAGCTGTACAGGTCTTACAGGAGAAGAAACTTATAAACCAAACATTATCTTGGAAAGTTGTACAATTACTTCAGCAACTTTTCAATGCATAAAAGAGTCACTGTTTTAAAGCCTGATGTCTTGGCACTTTACGTGGCTACAAACAAGAGTTATGTCTCTCATTAGAAAGATGGGAACCTCCCCTTTCTAGAGGTCTAAAACTCCCATTATTTCTAGCTCTCAGGAGTCACAGGACATCAGACTTTAAATCTGCCACTGATGCAAGACTGCACACAGCCTGTCTTGGGATCCATTCAGTGAAAAGAACATTGGGAGGAAAAAGTAATCTCCATTTTGGGAGGAAATAGTTCTCTGATGGGTTGTTTTTAGAAACAGAATCTGTATAATTTCCTACAGGCTTGTGACAGAGCCAAGAAAGGAATTCAGCTCTTTGGACTCCTTGTGCTGTGCTCCAGTCACAGGGGAATACATTGACTAGGCCAGTCCACCCTTTTGAAAGAGCTGATTCGCAATAGCAGGTCATGTGGCACACTCACTCACCATTGTGTGGCTACAATTTTTCCTTCTTTTTTTAGTGTTAGTGATGTTATTTAGTTTTATCATTTTAATTAAGAGGACCATCCTTTCACCAAGAAAGGAGACGTTTTTAATCTACCTCATTGATCCTTTCTTGATGAGCATGCAGCTTCTCAGCCTCAATCTAACATTGCTTATATATTTTGGATGTGTGTTAAAAAGTGAATCGAATAATTGAAAAAAATGGGCAGACTATATATTATTATCACAAGCCATGGCCAGCACATCCCTTGGCCCGCACCGTTTCCCGCAGCCCCCATTGGCCTGGGATGATGAACCATGGCCAGTGGGAGCCACGGTCGGCCTAACCTGCTGACGCGGCAGGTAAACAAATTGGCCTGGCCCACCAGGGTGTTTACCCTGGCGAGCCGTGTGCCAGAGTTTGCTGACTCCTGTTATAGCTCATAGAATCATAGAAATGTAGGGCTGGAAGGGACCTCAAGAAGTCATCTGGTCCAGCCCTCTGTTTACAAGCTGAGTGAGTAATGTCATATACTCTAATATGATAACATTTGCTATAGTGCTAATGTGACAAAGCATTCCTTTTATCTGTATAGCATGTCCTTTTTAATGGAAAAGTGACCAATTCTAAAAAGATAGGCTGCATTTAAGCACCCACCTTCTCCTGCATCATTACAGTACAAATAATTCTCCCAGTTTTAAGCAGTAACATACTTACTGCATATGAACTGCATGATTTAAATGGAACCTGACCAAAAAAATCTGGCTGACCTTTCAATAGATGGGCAACCTGGCTAATGTTCTGTCCATATTTTGAGTCCAATATTAACACTCTGGTGCTCATTTGAATGTTACCATGGTCTAGAGAAGAGGTGAATGCACTGGCTTTTGAAACTATATGCTATTCATGTTCAATTTGCATTTAAATCAAAGTTGTGACCTTTTAAAGGCCTCAACCTGCTAAACAAAGCATTCTGTAAATTCAAAAATGGGTCATGTTGAAGCTTACCACTCCTTCAGCAAACCAGGCATCCTCATATGGTGGAGCACACCTGTTAGATAAACCCAAGATAGTGTTTGGATATTTATAAACATGATTCACAACCCTGGATTTATTTTGAGGGATGTGACAGTACCTGAAGGCAATACTATGTCGAATAAAAACCAGAACAAAACATGGTCATGTTTCTGCTGGTGTTTCAGGTTATGTGAACCAAGATTGCTTTAATGTTTAGGGTGCAGCTCTGCCACCAAACAGAGAATAATAGCACAATCCTGTGCTCAGTTAGATAAAGAGGAGGGAAGATGGTGTTTTTTAACAAGGATTTCCTATTGTCCCAAACCCTGCAAGAGTGGTGGCTGCCATCTTGGCTGACACAGCAGGGACTGAATGAATGCCTGGCAGAGTTTAAGGCGAGAGTCTCTGCAATGTGAGCTAAAGAGGCAGGATCTCAAGCTGGGAATTGTCGCAGGTTCATCCTCTGTGGAAGAAAAATAACTGGAGCTGGTAGGGAATTTTTCAATGAAACTGGGGGGGTGGATGGAGGTCATAAAATACCAATTTGTCAGAATTAAAACTTTTCACAGGAAAGGTTCTGTTCTGATAAAATTTTCATTGTCTCAAGTCTATAATAGGGTGGGGAGAAGGAAGAACAGGAAACTTGTTTTTAATTTTGTAAATTCTCACAGGCTGGGAAATCCATTTCCCACCCAGTTCTCCACATGACACACTGACCAGTGAGTGGGTTAAACAAACCTGTTATACATGTTAACGTTCAGTTCTCTAACAAATACATTGTAGACTTATACAACAGGTGCTAACTACAGGTCCAGATACAGGACAGCTTTTGTTCTTCAGAAAGCTGAGCTCATATTTGGTTTTCAAAACAACTGTAGCAGCAAAAAAATGGAAGAATTTAGTTTCAGCACACATCTGTCTTGCAGCATAACCACAATGACAAGCAGATAAGATTGCGCATGTAGAGGTTTCTGTTTCTACCAGTCACCTGTGACCACTCATATGTGTGTAATCTATGTAGAAGGGAGGTAAGTCAATTTACATACCAATTCTGTGCTACAGAATTCCTCAAAGTATTTGCACAGACCATGAATTCCTACCCTTGCAAGAAACTACAGCTGGATTTTGAACAGGAATCCTCTAAATATTAAAATTAGAAACTATAATAGGATTCACTTTCTTTGTCTCCTTACGAATCCAGGAACAATCTTTACCATAAGACAGTTACACACACACACACATACATACACACAGAGTTAATTTCAAATTCCTTTTTATAAATAAACACTCAAAAAAATCTGTTACACCACAGCAGTTACCATCCATTTTAACTAGACTAACATCACTAATTAGAATTTTGCTATTTTCCTTTAAAATTAAGACTATAACATAGGGCCTACCCCTCCACACACACCCACCTAGTGTGTGCATTGTATACACACATACACCTTATGAAATCAATACAGGGACTGGGACTTCTGACAGTCTAGGTCTTCAACTTCCACGTAGGCTCATCCTGGATATTGACAATGAAATACAACGTTCAGTTGTAGTACATAATCAGTTGTTTCAGCAGCCACACTGCTGAGCACCTACAGAACTTCAAATAAGAAAAAAAAAAAAAAAAAGCTTGACAATGACTGTAGCTGTTAAGCTCACACACTGTTTCTGGTTCAGTGATGTAGGACACCTCCTGAAGACATTTGGTGCCCAGTCTATGATTGCTTCTTTATGGTGTTTCCCCAGTCTCAGTCTGACTGACTTCTGTAAAATTACAGGAAACTGCCTTGAGATCAAACCCAGTCACCTCTGGGTTACCCGTGGCAGCTCTATCTTCTCCCTGCAGGCTGGACTGCATCTGCTTGATGCTCAAACTGGCTGCCAGTTTTATACCCCTGACAGAATTCACTATTAATTGACCAGGAGCTTCTAATTAAGGGGGGGGGGGCAGTACATGTCTACATGCACAAATGTCTGCCCTTAATAAAGCCTTCCAGACCAGCTTCAAAACAGTTACTGAGCATGGTTAATAATTTCTGACACTCCCTCTAGTGTGCTAAAATAGCAACTACTACTTTGTGGTCATTCAAGGCTCAAGGAGAGAAAGCAGCTGTAATAGCAGCCACAAGTATTTGAGGCTAAACATCATGAAATAAGAAAAAGAAATTGGGCTATTTTCTCTAGTGGGGTATTTCATAATTCTGGGCAATGCCCATATATGCACCTGAAGATATTATTGTACATATAAATGACTATTTGTGCATGTTCCTTGGTGTTCAGAAAGTGTCTAGAAGATTTTGGGTGCTAAGTCAAGTCCATTTATTCTTGTCTGAACACTGGTGACATTATAGCAGAATTTTCAGAAGACTTCTTGGTCAATTGCTAACTTTGCACACACAGCAGTTGACCTCCCAATGATTTGTGCAAACCATCTATCCATCTCTGTGCTGGTTATCCCTCTGCTTGAATTACTTGCCCCCCATTCCTTCCATGATAACCTTCTCAAGATTATTGCCATCTCTACACCTGCTGTGACCAAAGTACATACATTTGCACTGTTGATTACTGAGCAGAATTTGGTCTACTACTATTTCTAACATATGTGTCTGTCTTCTTTTCTGTCCAGCAGATAAGCAAGAGTCTTCACCAGCGCCACATGGCAAAGGTTTACATTTTCCTCATATCTGCAGCATTAGTTTCCCAGGATTCACCTCCATAAGTTTTAATGGAAAAACTAAACTCTCCACTAGTCGAACCTTCATATATTTAAAGATGTCACGATTTTTCCACACTTCTGCAGAGGCGGCCATGGTTAAATGAGCCATTCCTAATCTTCTTCAGATGTTTTTAGAACCGCCTCCTTGATTAGATATGTTCCCAGTTAATTAAATTAGTCTACTGTGTCTACAGCTTCACTGTTAAATGCATCTTATTATTGATCATGTCAATGTACATACATTTCATTTTTGCCACATTCAAGGGATAATCCATAGTCGTCACTAACTGTTTCTACAGACTCAACATTTGTTGCATTGCAACAGTGATTGCAGCAATGAGCATTATATCATCAGCATATCTGAGGTTGGTCAAGAGGTGTCCACCAAAGGAATACCCTGCCTCTTCCACCTTGTCCAAACCTTCCAGGATTTGTCTCAATAAATTCTGTGTTCATTTTGAAAACACTTGGGGATAGAGTCCACCCTTGTATCACATCCTGCATAGGGGAAAACCAGTCGCTGTTGCCTCCTGCTGTTCACACTGCGGTCTGTTGACAATAGACTTGACGATTCCAAAGTATCTCACTGAACTCATCCCATGTCTGCCAGTATCCTCTGGAAGAAGAGCTCTGTGTAAGTTTGAAAGATTGTCTCTCCCAACAACAGAAATTGGTCCAATAAAAGATATTACCTCACCCACCTTGTCTCTCTAGTATCTTCCAGAGACAGTCATGTGAGACAAGATCAAATGCTCTGGAGTAATCAATGGGTAAATATACTCCCTGCATTTTTCAATGATATTATGGGCTATTCGTGATTTGATCACATGTGCCTTTCTGAAACCAGCTTCTTGCAATGGTAGTTCTGCTTATTAGTTTCATGCAATCCTGAATTACGTAGAGTAATACTTTACTCGTGTGCAATATCAGGGAGATGGGTCTATAGTTACTTCACATTGTTATACCCCCTTTCTTTAGTAAGGGCAGAAATATTCTGTTTGTCCAGTCATCCGGCCAATTTCTAAACATTCAGACATCATTGCAAATTGTCCACATGATATCAATGCTATGGTAACAGATCACTTTTAGCAATACTGCGGATATATTATGTATCCCTGATCTTTTCCCAGTCTTCATTTTCATAACATGTACCACTTCCTCTTGCAAGATTGATGGCTGTAGCTCCATACTCTCATTTTATGTTGTCCAGTATTGTAAGTGGCTCTCATGAGGCATACAGATTGGCACAATAATCTCTCAACCTGCTTTTGATATCATCACCTTCAGTAAGAACTCCGCCATCGATGATTTTTTTATTATACTCAGTCATGGGAAAAAAATTTTTAGTAAGAAATCTGGCTTTTGTATTATTACTCTCGGTAATTCTCAAGGTCCTTGCATTTTGCCCTGATGCATTCATTCCTGTCTCATCTAGTCTGCCTTTGAATCTGTCTGCTTAATTCTTTGTCTTTTCTCCTTCATTCTTAAGTCTCCAAACCACTTTTTCATTTTCACATTCTCCATTAACGGTGTGTGGTCTAATGCTGACCTTTTGGAATGTGAGCTTTGGCTGCCTTCAGGCATGATAACAATCATTTTATTCCAGTTAATTTGGGTTGGCCTCCTCTTTCACCATCATTCCTCACACCCATTCTGGACAGAAGTCATGTAATTTTTGGTGAGCAGTCCAGGTGCTGGACTTTTGGAGAAGTCCAGGTGCTGAAGGTCTTATTTTTGTAAATTTTAATTTTATGATTGAAATGAACAGTGGACAGTCTGACCCTCAGTCTGCACTCCAGAAAGTTTGTACATTGGATGGTCAATCTCCAGTGTCCTTTTATCATTGCACAGTTGAACTGGTTCTTTGATATGCTGTCAAGTATACATGTTTATGAATGTTTACTACGTTGTGTGAAGATGGTGTTCATAATGACTAGATGATTAGAGCATTAGAATTTAACTAAACACCTTCCTTTCTCATTTTGTAAACTCATTTCCCCCTCAGTATTTCTTTATGACAGCTTGCATCTTCAACTGTCACATTCATATCACCAGTTACAAGGGTGATGTCTTTGCTTGGTGATTTAGTAAAACCATTTGTAAAACTCATTACTTGTGTGATCATCAGCTGCTGTCATAGGAGTATAAGCCTGTATGATAAACACAATAACTGGCTTCGTTCAAAGGTGAATTGTAATAATCCTGTTGCAGATTGGGTTACATCCAAGCACACGCTTTGACGTTTTCTTGGATAATATAATTCAACCCCATTTTCTCACACTTTCTTAGATGCTGAGTAATATACCACACACCCATCCATCATCATGAAGTGACCCTTACCGTTCCGCCTAGCTCTGAGATTCCACATGTATCTATCTTAACACTTTCCAATTCTTTGGTCAAAACAACTTCTCTTCATACATATTCCTCACATTCTATGTTCCTAGTCTGATGATTTTTTTTTTTTTTTTTTTTTACAAAGGTTCAGGTCATTCTCTTCCTTTATGCAAACATCAGGCGCTATACCTCCTAAGGGTTTGGTGCAGCATCATTAAAACCACAGCTGGTTCTCTTAATGGCCAGAGCCTTCCCTCCCATTGGATCTGGAGGTCTTGTCGTCCAGCATCACACACAGATCAAATTGCATTGCATTGCATTTGTTCTGCAATAATAGTTCTCATGGGAAACAATACAGAGGGCAGTTTTCTGTTGCCATCACTTCAGTTTGTAGTTGCCATTGGTTACACTGTTATTACTGTCTTCCACCTTTCAATGGCATTTCTTCAATCAAGGATTCCACTCCTTCCTCAGGCATTCACCCATCTGAAGCCATTGGCACTTCCTGGTGGTACTATCTACTGTCATTTCAATAGCAGGCTACAATATAGTCTGACCTGATCTATTTTGGGTGCTACTGCAACAGAAATATTTACATGCTTAAATACAGATTCTGTATGTGCAGATTTTGCAGACATACCTCAGGTGTACATGCTTGGAAACATGGTACTTGAGGCCCCACTGCCCATTGCAGAGAGAGAATATATTGGCTCCCTACGCAAGATTTTTCAATATTCCTAGAGACTTTGAACTAAAGTTCTGCTTCCAATGGCAGCAGTGTTAACTATTATAAGCATCACAAACCCACAGGACGGTTAAGCTATAGCGCTATAAATTTGGCAATAACAGAATATCACTATTGACTACAGCCGTTTTATCATTTGTGGTTTCAAAACATCTGCAGAGGGTTTTTCCAGATTTTTCTCTTAGCCAATCAGTTAGGGAATTTTAACAGATGAAATATGTACATGCATTTTCATAAACAGAATTTTGATACCTAGTAGATCTTTATACCTCCTTTTACTTTACAAGCAGAAAAGCCAAGTAAGACATGGGTTGAGAGTTTCATATATACCATCTCTAATCTGTTTCCTTATATCTGTATGTATCTACCACAGTGTTACTTAACAGCTATATTTACTTTTGATGGTTTAATTTCAAGTGGAAAAGAAGAATATTTCTAAGTACTTTGACATAAAGAACACATGATGCAGACTACAAGATGATTAACACTCTGGAAATGCTGATTTTACTTGTACCTCACTCCAAACTTCAAATTTTAAAACCACCTAAACAGTAAGATAACAGAACATTGGAAAGTGATTTGCTTATTCAGGTCTTGCAGTTATACTGCCACAATTCATTTCCTTAATTATACTAAAAGTCATTTGCCCTGAGTGTTAACACAGTTTTTGAATGGTAATGTATGTAAAAAGCCTTTGGGGCTTAATGAATTATGGAACATACGTTTTCTTTCACTGCGATTGGAGATCACTTGTGGAAGTTTCATAAATATGGGAAATTATTATTAGAACTTGGGAAAAATCCTCTTGACAAATTGATGGCTCTTTCTTTTTTTAAGTTCATCATGTTCACAAAGCTGGTGAAATAACTTAGTCAATGAAGTACAAAACAGTGAAGAAAATCCACTACACATTTCTGGATCACGTTGTGTATTTTCGAACAGATTAGTCCTCAGCTTTTTCTAATCGAGCTACAGACCTATATATACACATGCAGACACCTTTCTAATAGCGTATCCCATCCTCAAAAATCAATTTACTCTCAAGGATCAGGTAGCAAGTTTTGCAGATCAAACAGCTGTACAGTAGGATGAGCTGTGAGGTGTGTAGATGTGAGGAAGGGAAGTATACAGCCAGACAAATGTCAAAAGCTCCATCCTGAAAGCTGTTCACAGATTCAAGTGCCAGTGCCTGCATGGAAAAATCCATTAATTTATTTGCAAAAACAAGGCCTAAGAACCTTTAGAGTTTACATTTTCAAGTTTTGCTCCACAACCACTGGGGCTGGAAGCTTACTTTGTTTACAAAGAAAGCTGAGCTTCTCATGATCACATGACTCCAGGAGCTAGGCCTTTAAGAACACACAGCACATCTTGCAAAACTCATGGTGAAATTGCAAGAGTTAGCAACACTAAAGCAGTGCCTGGAGATCAGCTAATAAGTCATTTATTTTCAGGATATATGGTTCCAGTTCCAATTATATCACTTCATGAATTATCTCCACAAAAGTATGTCCTCTTCTAACACTACTTCTTGTGTAGACTGAAGTACAGCTGGCTGAAACTTTTCCAACAAAACTTGGTATTGATTTTTCACAAAAAGTGTCTGTTTTCTATGGAAAATCTCAGTTTTTCATTGACAAAGCTAATGCCTGAAAACAAATATTTTAACTGAACACTAGAATATTTCTAATCTGAAATGTCATCACAATGTGTCATGGTATTTGTAGGTTGGGTGTCTCATGCTCCTATTCTCCGCTGTGAGCTGATCTCACCAGACAGACTTTATCTCCCATAATTTACTGAAGCCAAATAACTGCCATGATGCAGTGCTTCCCCTCGCTAAGTGGGAAGACAGTGCATCATGGGAAATGTAGTCTGAGCATGAAGCCCAATCTATAGAGCAGAATGAGACCATAAGGCACTTGAACTATAGCTCCCACAAAGCATCACAGCAGCATTTCAAAATCAAAATATTTCAGTTTCTGATTTTTTGCTGAAAACCTGAAATATTCTGTAGGGAAGAAAAGGTCCATTTTCTTACCAGCTCTACTCACAAATCTCAACAGAATCTTATTTCTGAGTGAAAGCTGGTAATTTTTCAACTGATGTCATTTTGAGGGGGGAATATTGTAAAATGTTGATATTCTTCTAATGAAAGTGGAAACATTTTACAAAATCCAAAGAACACATGAAGGCCTCCAAGATTTCAGAGTTTTCAACTTTCATTGGGAATATTTCAAGCATCCTTAGTCACTGCATTGACAGCTGCTAACTGAGTGGGACATCATTCTTGCAAAGAGAAAGGCTATGGGCAAAAACAACCGCAGTTCTGTTATTTAGTGTTCCCTGGCTTCTGAAAACTACATGAGGTGCTTCCAGGTAGATGAAAAAAAAAGAGACGACTATTTGAATCCTCACCAGTATAGACTAGAGTGAATCATCATAATCCTCTCTCTGATTGGCTATTGTCAGACTTCATAACAAAGTAAGTTTTTCTAGACTTCTCAGACCTGCTCAACTATTAAGTTGTTTACTAGCAATAAGATAACAGAGTAGAAAGCCTTAGTATAGTTAATTAAGCATTTTCTTTATCTTCAGTCTTAATGAAGTCATTGATGGTTTTCTTTAGCTCAGGTGTTAGAAGGCTGCATTTTTGGTGACAAATAAGTTAGTTTTTAATAACTTTTTATATTGATTGTCAAAGATTTATATAATCCTAGATTAAATAATCTGAAGGAAAGGTAACAAAAGTCAACTTGTCATATTACTGATTGCGTCTTAAAGAAGCAAGCTCTTTTACAAGGATCAATGAAAGGTCAAATCCTGCTCAGTTTACTCGCAGGAGTAGGCTCACTAACACCAGTAACACTACTCACATGTGCAAAGGGAGCTGAATTTGGCCTTATATTTAAGTGTTTTACCAAACACAGGCCAAGAGGGGTATAGCAAAAGGACAAAATGGAGAAAGCAGGAAAGGGAAACACTACAGCAGATAGCTAATGTAACTGGAATGGGATTCCAGTCATTGTCAAATTGTCTTCATTGCCCTGAAGGCTATAAACTGCCTTCTCATAACATCTGCTTCTGTAAGTGATATTATCCATTCTCTTTCCACCGGAGAGCTCTCAGATTTCCAGTGTCTTAGAATTATTACCTTGGCAGGACGGTTTTGTGCTCCATTGTTCCATGTGTGCTGTTTAGTTGGCTGATGTGATGTTTGTGTGTATGCAGCTATGGCTTTGCTACAGGAACTAAAATTTATAACTAATTCAGGAGGAAGGGGTAGTGTTCTTGGCATTTTTCTTTATCCTCTGTCCCCCATTCCCCATTTACATGAGAGTAAAAAATTGGCTGTGTGTTTGAATTCACAATGTGTCCTTTAAAAATCAAAGAGACGATTGACAGGTGGCATGTGGAGCCTAGATGGCTGATCTTGCTTCCTAATCTGCAGCAGAGTGGGAGTTTGTTCTTAATTTCAGTTATGCAAACAACTTTAAAACCCTAAGCATATTTGAATTTGTTTCTTTAGGGGAGGTGGAAGAACTAATTTGCAAGTGTAGCACAGCTCACATACTGCCTCTTCCTTAATGTTCATGAGCTCTGTGTTGGCTCATTCTACTGTGTTAAATATATTAATAGCATTCCAAAAAGTAGTTGTACAAATGGAGCTGCAAATGGGAGAAAATAGTGAAGAGTGCGCAGAAACTGGAGTGGAGCTGGTGTGGAAAGGAGGGGAAGGTACCGTATATTCCACTGTTCTCCCAGTAATTGGGCACCAAATGTAGAAACTGTTTTCACTACTCTGCAGAATCTACTGATTTTATAGCGCTGCAAATTTATTAGCCATTCCAGAAATCCTCCTCCCCTTCTCCATCCCCCCACCAAAAAAAAAAAAAAAAAAAAAAAAGCAGCGCTGGCCAATGAGTTGGAATAGGAGAGATTCAATAATCAAATTTATATGACTCTGGAGAAGTAAAATAAGTATTGTATCTTCATTTCATTCATGGCACTCTATCACCTTTTCTTCCACTGATGCTAGAAGTCAATGAAATCCTATTAACACTGTGATCTGGTATTAAACCTGACAGTTTACAAATTACAGAAGTCTTCATTTCAAACATGGTCAGTTTGTGGCATGCTGGAGTGTTAAAAGTTTGAACAAAGTTGATAAAAAAGTGTGTGTGTGTGTGTGAGATGTTCTCTCATTTTTAAATAAAGAAAATGAGATGATTATTGTGACTTTTTCAATCTAGGAAGTGCAGCAGAAAATAGTGGTGCTAATAGTTCTATGGGCCTGATCCAAAGGCTGTTGAAATCAGTACAAGTCTTTCCATGGACTTCAACTGGCTTTAAATCAGGTCCTGTGTGCTCTGTGTAATTAGCGGTCACCACTTTAGCAATGAGTAGCATATCCTAAAAAGAGACAGATTAAAGCAACTGAACCTTTAAATAGGTCAATAAATAGATGTCTAACCAGCAGGGCTGGAGCTGTCACCTGCAGGAATGGCAGTCGTGGGTAATCTCAGCCTGCCGGTAAATAAATCAAAAATCATGGCAGAATTAACTTGGGGACCAGCCTAAAGCAATTTTGGTTGTGAGAAATTTCCCATCCTCTCTGCACCTTCCCAGCTGCTGATTTAAATTCCTGTTAAACACTGTTTGGAGAGAATAAATGCTCTCTGCACCTTCCCAAAGAGGCAGAGAAGATGGCATTTAAACAGAATCCAGAAAGCATCTGACATCCGTAAGGGATTGAAAATGAATCCAAAACCCCTAACTGGAAATGAAAGGTGAGAGAAGAGAATCCAGGCTTGAGTGATACAACAAAATGTTCGCCCAATTCCAGACAGCACTTACAAAATCCTTAACTATAAACATGTGTTTAAGTGCCTTGCTGCAAAGGAGCGTCCAAGGTTGCAATGGAAATGTAATTGAGAGGTGAGGAAAAATAAAAGGGAAGGTGGAAGAGGGAACTGTGAATATGAATCGGGATGGGGGGGCGGATAGGAACTGAAGGAAAGAGAAGTGGAGTAAAGAGAAGAAAGGAAGTGTGAAAAGAGTGAAAGGAAAGCAGAATAGAGAAATATCGGACAGAAAGAGCAAGAAAAGAGAAAGTTAGTGAAGCTACATTTGAGAAGCCCATCCTCTTGCATGCTGTTGCTTTGATCTCTAAAATTAAATAGTGCTTGGTCTCACTTACTTGGTTAATAAGGCAAATACATTGGATTAATCACAAAAGCGTGTGGGAGGCTCTGTGTTTGTGAAGCAAGTATTGCCTATGGGGTGGATGTCTGGACACAGGAATAACCAGCCAGTTGTTAAGGCCATTAGACTGCCTTATTCCCACTAGTAAACAGTCAAATGTGTATTTTTGCCCAGAAATTGCACTTTGCGACAAGGAAACCTTTCAGTGCTTCAAATAATTACCTCTAGAAATGATATCAAGTGGTTGTAGTGGGCAGATGTATAGTGCATTAATTATATACATTAGTAATTCATCTGACAGTCCATGGATACTCAAAGTTATATGCACTGATGTCTGATAGTATCTGCTTTCCCGTTGCTGTCCTTGAGCGGGGGATATGAGAACTAAATGGCAGGATTCTTTGCATTCAGCACCACATTTAATTTACCTGCAGAATGACTTTTTGTACAAATATTTAGTAAAGCTGCAGCCTTGGAGCCTTAAATTTCCTCCTGAACTGTAGCAAAGTGGTGTCTTTGTATGTTAATCAGTGAAACTAATCTGCTGGGCAGGGGGAATTTTAAGGCCCCAGGCCTGTAACAAGCACATGGAGGCAATCAGTAATGAGCCATTAACTTAAGTTCCCTCTAAAACATACACTGTAGGTGAATCTAAACCTTTCTGCCATCTGTGATAGTTTAGTCTTAAGAGACATTCCCCATTCATGTCTAGCCATATCTTCAAATACACGTTGATAAGAGAAATGGACCTGACCACAGCATAGTTTTAATATTAGGATTAGTTATGTAACCTTTCTACCATGTGGTTAATGCCAGTTGTCAGAGCTGGGTTCCATATATCTTGGGTCCCCCTTGACAAATAACTAAACTGGCTCAAGCCCTGACCCATAAACCTGGGACCACTAGACACACCCATTCTGCATGCCCTTAACAGTCAGAACTTCCCCACTCAAAAGCAATCTGAGCCTATGTACAAACACAGAAATCTTTACTGGGGCAAAGAGACCACCACCAAACTTGGAAAAATACAGCAACAGAATGGGCTTAAACTGCAGCAAGGGAGATTTAGGTTGGACATTAGGAAAAAGTTCCTAACTGTCAGGGTAGTTAAACACGGGAATAGATTGCCCAGGGAAGTTGTGGAATCGCCACCTCTGGAGATATTTAAGAGTAGGTTAGATAAATGTCTATTAGGGATGGTCTAGACAGTATTTGGTCCTGCCATGAGGGCAGGAGACTGGACTCGATGACCTCTCGAGGTCCCTTCCAGTCCTAGAGTCTATGAGAATGTACATAGAAATAAAGAATAAAATTTTTATATACACACACACCCATCCAACCATTCCCACTTGCCCATGAGAATGTCCCATAGATAATAGTCCCTTAACGCAGCACCTCACTCATCCACCAACGCCACTCACAGTTTGGATCAATGAATAGCTGTTGTTCAAGTGTCTCTTTGGAGGTCTGTCTCCAGTCTCAAGGGAGCTGCTTACTTAGTCTCACCTGGAAAAACCATTACCTAACCTAGCTTAGAGATCTAGCTTTATTAATGAGATTGGTAAGTGGAACCTCAGCTGAATCCACTTATCTCTGCTGCTGTTCTCTGTATTATTTCTCACTACAGTAACTTCCCAAAATTAGGATCCTGCTGCAGACTGCTTAGAAATAAGCATCAGAGGGGTAGCTGTGTCAGTCTGGATCTCTAAAAGCAACAAAGAGCCCTGTGGCACCTTATAGACTAACAGAAGTTTTGGAGTGTGAACTTTTGTGGGTGAATACCCACTTCATTGGATGCATATCTCATGCATCTGATGAAGTGGGTATTCACCCACGAAAGCTCACGCTCCAAAACTTCTGTTAGTCTATAAGGTGCCACAGGGCTCTTTGCTGCTTTTATAGAAATAAACACTTCCCCTACTCTGGGAACTGTTCCCCCCAAAAATCCAAGTTCATTGCCAGTTATGGTGACTCCACAAATGTCACTAGAGGAATTGTGGGTGGGTAGGTATTCTATGCAAATATAGCACTGAGGCAGCACTTTTCCCTTTTCACAAATCAAGGGAGCAGGGAGCTCTTCTTCCCACTGAAGTTTCAGACCAGAGGACTTCCAGTTACATAGCAGTTTCTTTTCCTCTCATCCTTAGACAACTCTATGATCAGGGTCTATTATTTCCAATTTTCATATTTCAATAAAAAAGATGAGCAATGCCACCTTTTCCTCTTCAGGCGGACAACAATTAATCAAAGATACCATTTGAAGAGTGTACTGGATGGCTTTGTAAATTCCACTCCTTCCACTATTAAAAACCAAACATAAGGCAAAACTACATTTGCAGCTGGTCTTGTCAGCAGACAAACTTATATCGTGCATTGGAAACACATTTTGCCAGGAGCAATTGCAAGGGTTGTCAGCAACCAAGCACACTTACATGGTTTTTCTTTTGGCTAGGGACTGGCTCACTTTCTTCTCTCTGGGTATTGGATTGCTTTCCTTGCTTTTCAAGAGCTCCAATAAATAATCATTCCTAACACATCAAGTGACCACTAAGGACAAGAAGATGTTGCATTATGCTCTGATTTTGCATCTTCCCACCTCTCAGCGCAAGGGCAAAGGGCAGGAGGAAAGAAAAAGAGGACAAGGATTTGGTGAGAGGTGTTTCCCTCTGTGCTTTATACATGTGTTTTGTACAGCACCTCGCACAATGGAGGTCTTGTGTGTTTTATGACAATACAAATAATAGTAACAGACTAGCTGGTGCCGAGAGCAAGAATTCCTGAGAATGAAGCATGCTCTTTTACCACTGGCAGGACAAGGGCATAATCTGGCCCTTGTCACTTTGTTATTTCTTTCATCTGTCACCTGAACATTGGGTTTAAAACATCTCCAACTCCAATGTAAGAACAGCTGTGGGAGCAAATCTTTGGTTACTTTATTGGCAAACACTGAAATGACCTCTCACCTTTCTTGCACTTATGAAAATATTGGAAGACTTTTTTTTTCCTCCTTCAAAACTTTGGCTGAGTATGGTGCTCAAGGCAGATTGACTAAAGCAAGCGCGTGTAAGCTTCCACATTTCACACCTGATCAGGAATTCTCCTTTCACTCCAGGCATTTCTTGAGAAATGATTGCAAGTGAAGAGCTGGTTTTGTGATGTGGACAAAATTCTCCAGGAAGTAAAGGATCCCTATCCTTTTCCCTATTGAAGTCAGTGGGACCTAAATTAAAATAATCAAATTGCTGTCAAGTCACAAATGAAATGATTTTGAAAATGGATTTCAAGCTATGAGAGTCTAATGAATTGACTCTTTCTCACTGCCCTCTGAGGTTACAATTACCCAGGTGGTGCATTTGTAATCCTATGGCAAGAAGCTCTCATCATTCTTCAGGATTGTTATGCCATGCAGATGGGTTAGCAAAATGAGGCATATAGCCCCCTTTTACTTTCCGGTTCATCTGTTTTCTGCAATTTTAAAATTTCCAGTATGTTTTTAATATAAAAGGTACCCAGCCTGGGCAATTCAGAAGATGCCATATTTATAAAGGATTTGCTGATGGACTGATTGAGTTCATTAAAATCTATTTTCAAAAATTGGTTATGCATACTTAATTTTAAACACTATCATGCTTAATTTTATGTTGGCTAGGGATTTATTTATTAAAAAAAATTACAATCAGCTGCACACTCAGATGAAAGTAGATGTAAAACAGATGGGTTGGGAAATAGAGAAAAAGATATGTTGTCATGAGGAAACACCCCATTGTGCCTTTATAATAACCAATTATGTGTTCTCTGCTGAAATATCCTGGTTTCCTTAGTTTAAAACTTGTCAGCGCATTGGCTCTACATACAGGGTCAGATACCCAGCTGGTGTAAATCAACATAATTCCACTCGTTTCAGGGTTTGGATCCATATGTGTAATAAGCTCTATAGTGAAGAAACAAGATCTCTTGTATATTCCATTGACTTCAGTGGAGATCCACCAATTTCCATCAGCTCAGGCTCTTACCATTTCAACCAATAAAGAACAGCTGTCAGACCCAAGAGTGCCACATTAATAAGTTCTCTAACTGAAATCAGACATGCATCTTCTGTGTCTATGATAATTGGATAGTATTATTAACACCATATTATTGTGCCAGGCTAAACCAATCATTAGTTTTACAACAATATTATTTAATTATTTTTTGTATAAATGTTGCAATTTAGTCATACCATACTGAGAACTTAGTTGCTGAGATGGTAAAGAGTGTGGTCAATAAAGCAGTGGTAGTGATCAACTTTGGAAAAAAAAGTGTTGTTCTTCCTTGACTGGCAGGAAATTAGGCACTATTTGGGGCCTCAAGGATGGAGGAAGTGGAAGGTAGGGTAGGACGATTTTAGAAAGAACTGGGGCTCTACAAAGGAGGTAAAAGTATCCTACAAAAAATACCAGTGTTGCAGAATACTTTGATCAACTTGTCAACAAAGAAGCTGAAGTCTCTATGTGGAGGAGCCCCTGAGATTCCTTTGGCCCTAGGGCTCCATAACGCCAATCCACTCCACTTCCCAGGAGATGGAGGCATCAATACAGAAGCCTAGACAGATCAAATTAGGTCAACTGAGACATCACACAAGCCTTGGGCCAAATCAAATATTTTTCTCTTGGCAGGGGGACGGGGAGGGAGGTTCTAACAAATTTAGTAATGATTTTATTTTCTCCATTTTTCTGCATCTAGGAACCTAACAAAAAAAGACTATTTCTGAACCAGCCAGAACCAACACTGGAGATTTAAAAAGAAATTTAAAGTATCAGAGAGGTAGCTGTGTTAGTCTGGCTCTGTAAGAAGCAACAAAGGGTCCTGTGGCACCTTACAGACTAAAAGACATATTGGAGCATAAGCTTTTGTGGGTGAATACCTACTTTGTCAGACAAAGTGGGTATTCACCCACAAAAGCTTATGCTCCAAAAAAACAAAAAAACCAACAATTTGGCTCTCAGAAGATTTGCAGACCACTTGCCAGAAATATAGTTTAGAGAAACATCCAAGCCTTTTGATAGTTATCTCCACCTTTCAATCTTACCTATTTTCAGCAAGCCTCTATCCATGCAAGATTCCAAGACTCAATTTGCCAAGGTTTCAATGAGTGTCTGTCTTCTCTGCATCCTGTCAGCACACAAATAAAATAGGACTGAACTGTGTGCCAGTCCCAAACAGACAAAAGAGACACAACAGGATTGAAACTTTTTCATGGAACAAAAGACTCAAGGCAGGAAAGGAAGAACTGGTAATTGGATACAATCCAGCAACAACCAGGTGTCTCTACTATTTCCTTCTTGCAATTCTCTGCCCCATCACCAAGTTAATTTGTCTTATCCTGTCTCAGCGATGAATGACTCCCCTTTCCCAATCCCCTTCACTGCCTCTTATAGTCCCCAGCTGCTGGCAATTAAGCTAATCTGTAATTAATCAATTAAACTCCACTCTACGTGTAGGGGACCCTATGTTTACAATTCCATAATCACAGAGCATAATATATTCAACCAGGGAGACCAAATGTCTGAAAAACTGCATTTTTAAAAAGGATATACAAAGCAGCCTGTTCCCATCTTCCTAACAAAGAATATGCAGTAACTCACATTGCTGAAGACAGGAATAAAATTATCCATGAAAACGCAGTACAAAGCACCGTATCAGGATGTGCTGGCCATCTGGCCAGGTATTGTAGCTAGGCTGTTCACTCAGTGAATAAAATTGAGTCCTTCATTACAAGGGTGTTCTATCAGGATGTGGGAGACCTGGATTCAATTTCCTGCTCCAGCACAGACTTGTGTGACTTGGCCCTCGATTCCCAAAGGGACTCCAGTGTTGCAATGCTGCCTATTGCAACGCCTAACCTTTACGTGCCCAGAAAATCACTCGAACAATGGGATCCACAGAGCCTGAGTTAGGTGCCAAGGGCCCATATACAATAAATGGGGAGAGATAGGCACCTTAGAATGGGATCCACAAAAGCCAGCACGTTAGACAGGAAGCTGTATAAGGTAACCAATGGGAGATGCTGAAAAGAGAGGTGTGTCCCGAGCCCCTCCCTCTTACAGAGTTAGTTGCCTAAATCTAGGCTGTAGGGAGGTACCTATCTTTGCTTGTGATCCACAGACAAGAATCCCTGGCCTGGAGTCAAGTGGCTTAGATGCTTAAGTGCTTCTTGCAAGAATGAGCTAGGTATCTGCCTTACTTCACAAAAGTGGGGGTGGGGAAGTAGTGGTGCCTAGGTGATAGCTTTTAGCCAAGTGGCAGTAGAGCACCCCCCTCTGATGTGAGAGACACAGGTTCAATTTCCCCTCTCCCTTATGGGGAGACGGGGAACCCTATCTCTCAGGAGAGTGCTCTAACCACTAACCGGTGAGCTATGCTGTAGTCTGATGTGGCTTCCTCGGTCTCTCCTGATAAAGCTACTCCACTGTATATAAATACTTGAAAAGTCCCCTGGGCAGAGAAAGAGAGCAAGAATGACTCAGTACCCTGCTGGTTAGGGCACCTGCCCCGCAGACCAAGTCTCCAGCCCCCGATCCAATTCCTTTTTTAAATTATGTGGATCTGGGCCTTAGTTTCCCATCTGTAAAATGGGGATGATAACACTCACCATGTTAGACAGGGGAGCAGCTACCACTTAATCTGGTCAAACATGACCCTGAGAAGATGTGGTCTATTGGCTTGGGGACATGACCAGGCCTACCACTTTTCATCTGCTGAGATTATATTGTGTGCTAAAGGGAGGTGCAATCTAATCTTCTCTGGAGCAGCAATCAGGCCTCTTCAGTGTGTGCCTTCCAGGCCCCTTGAGCCATTCTGCCCTGTGCTGGCAGCCAGCTCTACTCCTTCCCTACTATGTTCCACCAGCACTCCTAAATATACTAAGAGCAGGACTTTGCCCCAGTGTGGTCACACTGGAACATGAAATCCACCTGCAACCAGGCAAATTTAGCTTGTTTCAGGTCTTAATACACTAACCGCTGGAGGCTGTAAAGACTTCTAAATATGAGGAAAACTTCGAGTGTGGGTAGAGTGAGTTATGATTTCACCTCATTTTTTACCTGAACCTAAGTCAATGCTGCTGGCTGTTTGTTTTTAAATCAATGTCGAACTAAGATAAGAAAAAATTATGCCAGGCAATTGAGTTTCATACCCAAAGTGAAGCAGAGTGGATATGAACATTTTTAGTAAGGTTATTTTGTTGTTGTCATTGATTACAATAAGGAAAGATTTTCAGCAGCAGTATCTGGTAGCAGAAGGTTAACATTAAAAACAATGTTCTTTTCTACAAAACCAAGCTGGTTTTAGACATCATCAGACTATAGACTCCAGGGAATGCAAAGCTGAATTCTCCAAATTACATACTCCCAACCTCAAATACACTTGGCTGAGCCTTGCGTTCACGATTTGATGCATTTGTAAGCCTCAGCCCATGTTGCAATCAGGAAGTCAGTCAGCTCCCTTCCCAGCATCCATCCTCTTGCATTCCTCCCTGCAACCTCAGAACCAGCTCTCCCACCGTTCTTCTAAAGAAACTGGACTCTGTCCTCCAAAGTACAGGTATATTGTGTGTAGGGGGAAGATTCCCTGTCTCTGTGAGCTAACCTGCAGGGTTCTGTGCGCAAACCCCTTTGCTAATTTAACATTGTAGCCCCAGCACTTAGCTATGGCAACAAGGCAATCTGCATTCTTGATTTTAGGCTGATCTCATGAGAGAAGCCTGGGCAGTTTGTTACTGAGACTGAATGAAAATGGTAGTGGCACCTGTTCTAATAAAGGACTATTGATTCTGATTGGACTACATAGTAAAACTGTTGGTCAAATCAGTTTTTTGAATAATTTTAAACAGAAAGAAATCCCTGCTTGGACACTGGGAGAAGTGATCACTTAATCACAGTTCCATGTATACTATGTATACTAGAGAAAACTCCAGGAACCAATACATTTGTGTTCTTTTCCCCCATAAAATAGTGTTCCATTGATCCAATGTGACATCTTTAGATTTGTGTATAAATCAGATTCTGCCTTCTCTTTAAAAACTGATGTTTAATAGTTCTACTGTAACCATATGGTTTTTCTATGGAAGGATGGTCCAGTGGTTCTGGAACTAGACTATGACTTAAGAAACCATAGTTCAATTCTCTGCTCTGCTACTGACTTCCTGTCTGACCCTGAGCAAGTCACTTGGCCTCTCTGTGTCTCATATCCCTGTGACTAACACTAACACTGAATGTACTTGAAACCACAAGTAAACCGCTTGGTGTATATGTTATTGTGAAACTGTATACAACTCCTCTAGGAACTGACTAATGCAATCGCAGGTATTAGGAACTTCCAAGGCTTTTTGGACCAATACATGTGAAGTGGATTTCCTAAGAAATACCTGGGGTAACTGTAATAAATGACCAACTTTGAAACCACCCTTTTGAAGCTAAGCCCTGGAGAGGAAAACCATTGTCTAATTACCTGCTCCTGAAACCTCCACGTTGAAAGACCCTTGGACTGTATAAAGGGTGGACTGGCCCTGCAATGAGTGTATTTGTTCTGAGCTGAAGCTGTGATGAACTTGAAACCACAAGTAATCCCCTTGCATGGGATGTGGAAGGACTGGTCCTGCCAGAACTCATGTTACAGTTGGGGTGATCTCTGGGAAGTTTCTTCGTATTCATGTAGCTTTTTAAAAATTGTTTTAAATGTTTTCTCTGTAGTGTTTTAACCTGAAGAATACAATGGGTTTACATCAGAAGAGCTGTGTGGTATCTATAGCTGTGGACAGTCATATTGTTAACTGTCTCTGAAGAGAAAGCAAACAGGCTTTGGCAGTCTCTCTTTGCTGGAAATAACACAGTGAATGCAGGGAACCGTTAAGCCTGGAGCATAGGCTCTGACTCCAGGGATGCTCCAGGGCTCAAGCCACCATCAGAAAAAATAAGGGGTGATCAGTACCCATGAACCACAGCCATAGGTGGCATGTGACTCTTGCATTTGGGGAGGCTGGGTGGGAATGCCAGAAGCTCCCTAGAAGTGCGGGGAGGGGACACCAGTGCCCAGACCATGGTTGAAAGACTAATATTTCAAAGGATCTGAAAACTGTTAGGTGCCCAATTCCCCCTGAAATTGATTATATGACAGTGGGTAGTAACTGAAGTGTTGTTATGGCAACACTAATTTCCTATTGGTAAAGTTTATTTTCCCCAGAGATGACTATTTTGGGACAGTTTGGTAAAACTCCATTCGTATATTTTAAATCTAATATCCTAAATCTGTTTCTTAATTACAAATATTTTTGGTAAAGCTGTGCTTCCAACAGAACACTGGAAAAGTCTCTCCTGTATCTATAATAAGCAATACCTGGAACTTTGGCACATTGTAATGTAGAAGAATTTGATGCTGATATTATGGAACTTTCAAATTGTCCCTGTCGTTTCAGATAACGTATTTAGACTTTTTTGAGCAAAGGGCATAATTAACTTCAAGAACAGAGCCCATTTCCAGTCTATAATTCCAATTACTTAAAATACTATGTTCCCCGCCCCTTCCTACCACTTTTCTCAACTAGTTCACACCTCCCATTCAAACACTCTTTTTTCAGTGACTAAACATCTGTAAACCACAGTATGAAATCTGGAGAGTAATGTGGTATGGAAATGAGCCCTGCAGAATGCAATAGACAATAGAGGGTAGCATTAGTAAAAGAGAAAGGAAAACATAAAGGTTGAGGTCTGGTGGGATAACACCCAGTTGTTCGTTTTCTTATCCAGATTAATGCAAACTTTAGTTTTCTACAAAATTCACTTGGAAACTGCACCAAAAAGACTTTCTCATGGCATTTCGATGATGGTTGAAAACCAGAAGTGGAGAGTTGCACAAGGGAAAAAAAATATAGGGATGGTTTCTTCCTGTATGTTCATGCAATGCCTAGCACATTTTGAGTGTGGCTATAACAGAAATAAATAAATAACACCACCTTACCAACATTAAGATTCAGTCCTGCTCCCATGCAACAAAATGGGAATTTTACTGTTGCTCTCATTTGGAGTAGGATCAAACATTATGGGCCAAATTTTCTCTCAGTTGCACCAATGTAAACATAGAGTAACTCCAGTAAGTCAGTGGAGTTCCAACAGTGAGACCATCAGGAGAGCTTGGATCTAGAGAATTTACTCTCACATCTCCTGTCTATACATTTTCAAAATGATGAAAATGAGACACAGATAAGTTTAGTGACTTGTCCAAAGTCACAAAGAGCTAGATTCTGATACCCTTGCTCAAGTAAGTAGTAACCTTATTCCTTGCATAGTCTCACTGAAACCAATGAGTCTATCTGCGGAGTGAGGTACTGGTTATTCTGAGTAAGAATATTAGAATCTGGTCCCCAGTAAGTGATGAAACTCAGAGAAACTCCCCTGCTAATCCTGACTACTATGCTGCTGCTCTAGCTACTAGACTACATTTCTCCTGATAGTGGAAAAGTAAGGGCTTAGACCCTTAAATTTTTACCAAAAGGTCAGTAGGACATGGGGGGGTGGAGTTTTATTTTATCCACGTGAGATTGTTCAGCCCTATGACAGTATATATAATATAACCAATAATAATACAATATGAGATCACTAGGCACATCTGCTGCTTAATTAAGGACAAACGAATACAGAAAACATAAGAATGGCCATACTGGGTCAGACCATCTAGCCCACTATCCTGCCTGCTGACAGTGGCCAATGCCAGGTGCCCCAGAGGCAACGAACGAACAAGTAATCATCAAGTGATCCATCCTATCGCCCATTCCCAGCTTCTGGCAAACAGAGGCTAATGGCCATTGATGGACCTATCCTGCATGAATGTATCTAGTTCTTTTTTCAACCCTGTTATAGACTTGGCCTTCACAACATCATCTGGCAAAGAGTTCCACAGGTTGACTGTGCATTGTGTGAAGAAATACTTCCTTTTGTTTGTCTTAAACCTACTGCCTATTAATTTCATTTGGTGGCCCCAGTTCTTCTGTTATGAGGAGTAAACAACACATCCTTATTTACTTTTTCCACACCAGTCATGATTTTATAGACTTCTATCATATCCCCCTTTAGTCATTCTTTTCCAAGCTGAAAAGTCCCAGTTTTATTAATCTTTCCTCATATGGCAGCTGTTACATACCCCCAGTCATTTTTGTTGCCCTTTTCTGAACCTTTTCCAATTCCAATATATCTTTTTTGAGATGGGGTGCCACATCTGCACGCAGTAATCTAGATGAGGGCGTACCATGGATTTATATAGAGTCAATATGATATTTTCTGTCTTATCTATCCCTTTTCTAATGATTCCCAACATTCTGAATGTTTTTTTGACTGCTGCTGCACATTAAGTGGATGTTTTCAGAGATCTATCCACAATGACTCCAAGATCTTTTTCTTGAGTGGTAACAGCTAATTTAGACTCCACCATTTTATATGTATAGTTGGGATTATGTTTTCCAATGTGCATTACTTTGCATTTATCAACACTGAATTTCATCTGAGATATTTGTTGAGGTGATGCAAGCCCAGGATGGACTACAGGCCCCCTTTGGCCTTCGAGATTAGGAAATATCAGGAGTAAAACTCTTTCCCTCTCGAGTTTTGAAGAACATCCTCTATTTCCCCCACGCGTAATAGGACTTACACCTCCTGCACATGAAGCTGCTTGTGAGAAGGGTTGCTGAATAGGGATGAGGTTGTGTGCTGGGAGGGGGGAACAAGTTAAAGAAGTATGGGCTGGATGAATGGACTATAAGGTGGATAGAAAGCTGGCTAGATCATCGTGCTCAATGGGTAGTGATCAATGGCTCCATGTCTAGCTGGCAGCCAGTATCAGGTGGAGTGCCCCAAGGGTTGGTCCTGTGGCCATTTTTGTTCAATAGCTTCATTAATGATCTGGAGGATGGTGTGGACTGCACCCTCAGCAAGTTTGCAGATGACACTAAACTGGGAGGAGTGATAGATATGCTGGAGGGTAGGGATAGGATACAGAGGGACCCGTAAGAGCTCTCTGGATGTCGCCGGAACTCCGATGCTTTCCAAGGTTTGGGCCTCTCTCTCGGGGCGAATCCATTCCAGGGCGTCCTGCCCTTCACATTGAAAGTATTCAATTATTAACAGTTTAAAATTTAAACACTGTCCAGAATAATAAAAGACAGCCTTTTTTCATAAAAGCAGCACTGCTTTAAACCTCCATTCTCACATGTTTACACTACCTGTTCAAAGGCCTATTCGATCTAAAGTCTTTGATGTATGACCAACTACTTCTGTTGTGGCTTTTTGTTAACTCAGATCTAAACCTAGTGCGGAAAAGGGCAAACTGGTTCTTTTATCAAATACCAACTTACAATGAACTGGGATGTCCCTGGCTTTTGTGGGCGTTTGTGCATGCGTGTGCACGGGTACATGCTTAAGCTACATGATGACGTTTATGACAAAGTGGGGAAATACACAACTCAGCATCTTAATTAGAACAAATCAAATATGCATAAGCAATGGGACTATGAATGGTTCCATTTCTAAATGAAGATTGCCTGTCTAAGGCCCTGAACATAGCACGCTATCCACTTTCTGCTCTCCCTGAGCCCTCTTAAGTCAATGGGACTCCAGAAGGGTATGCTCACATGGACATCTTCACAGGATCAGAGCCTATATACGCTGATAAATTAAGCCTTAAGAGCAGTGGGACAGACTTCTTCTGTGATAAGGACTTGGTGCAGAGGAATGTGTATCATTTTTATGCAAAACGAGACAGGACATTAAATCAACTATCAGAAAATAAGATGCCCCTGGGCAATCCATTCATTTATTATATGAAAGGAGGAAGCTCATCTTTCAAAGCCTAAATAGTTCATTTTGTGAGGCTCTCAGGCCAAACATAACAGTAATAAGAAGGAAGAGTACTTGTGGCAACCTAGAGACTAACAAATTTATTTGGGCATAAGCTTTCGTGGGCTAAAACCGACTTCACTGGATGCATGCAGCGGAACATACAGTAGGAAGATATATATACACAGAGAACATGAAAAACAGTAAAACAGTAATAAGTACCTACTTTTTTGCTATCCATATGTCTTTACTTTAGGTACCACACTTAGCTCTTGTTATGAAGCTATATTATCTAATACCATCTCCAATGTGCCCCTACCAGCCATTCTCTTCTTGCAAATGCATGAAATCACGTTAGGATTACGTGTCCTGTATGAAGGGATGGGCTGCAGTAAAGAATCTTCTAACTGCTTCTAGTAGCACCCTATGGACTCGTGGGCATGGGTATGAGGCTTGAGTAGCAATGCAGCGTGGACATTCAAGCATGAGTTTTAAATGACTGAGTCTGCAGGCGCAAGTCCAATAGACCCAGATTTACTATGCAGAGTAGACATACCCCGAGAGAGGCTCTGATCCAAAGCCCATTGACATCAGCGGAAAGATTCCCATTGACTTCAGTGGGTTCTGGATCAGACCCAGAATGAAAATAATTCAGGGTCAGATTCACAGTGTTTTTCAAGTGGTTTAAACTTACAGTCAAAATCAAGCTTCTGCTACTCCAGGTCATGAGCTGAAAAGGAAGAACTTGATAAAAGGTGAGCTGCTCTCTTCAGAAAACAAAAACCCCATTTAATCAAAGTCAATGGAGAATATTAAGGAATAACAAATTATGGTAGCACTTTAAAATGGCCCTGGGGAAAGCAGAGGAACCTAAAGCAACTCACATGTTGTGTGACATGGACTACAACCAAGGATAGGGAACATCACATGGAGAGCATGGGGAAGGAAATAATCCATCTATTTTGTTGTCTAGTAGGAAAGCACATCCATTATATTTTTAGAACAGGCTGGTTAAATTCTATTCTATATAGATTTCTATACTGCACTCATCACTGTAGTATTTAGTGGGATACAAATAAACTAAAAACTCAAATTATGATCCTATTGAGGTTACCCCCCAGGAAACCATAGCTGTCAGTTTGATGAACCAGTCTGCATTATCACTGTACTGTACATTGGGCATGTTGGCAAAACACAAATGACACATGAAGCCTGTAAACTCCCAGACATCACTGAATTATAATAAGCAATATATTTAAAGTTTTTTTCAAAATGTAATGATCAGCCTTTCAACCTACGAAGACCTTGATGTATTTGGGGAGCAGTGCAGAGTTGGAAGTCTGGTATTTTAAGTACATTGCATCACTGTATCAATTACACATTACTGTTTTAAACAATGCAAAGCTACCGTGATCAAAAAAGTTCTTTAATGTGCAATGTATTATTTTATTTGGATTTCATTTTTAATGAGGCATGATTTTCAAAGTGAATAAATTGCTTTGTATAAATTGCTCATCTTTCTAATCACTCTGAAGTCAATCTAAAAAATACATTTAAAAATGACTTCTATTGTTTTTAAAGTGGGGAAAGTGCTAATGTAGATTTTTTTTCCACCCTCACCACCGTGTTTTAATTGAATTGAATTCTTGAAACTGAATAAATGGTGCATGAATGTGCATAGATTAAAAGTTCAATTTCTTCAATCAAAAATTCAGAATGCCAGACTAGGCATGGTAAAAAAAACAAGGCAAAATAGCATCTGCTAATATTAAACTGAGACTCTGCCACTCCACACTGAATTACAAAACCTTATCTAATGACAGAATAATTAAGCACACATGAAGTAATCACCAGCACATTGTCAAAAACTGAGTCTAAAATCAAGATATAAATATCAGCAGTTTCATGCACTAAGTCTGTAACATTTGCTTTCCCTGACTAACTCCAATCAATGAGTCAACTGCAGCAGGTCGAAAGCAAATGTGATAAAATGCTACCTTATGAAGTAATTGCCTTCATAGATCTTACCAAATGAGTCATAAAACTATTCATCAATATCCTTGGTGGTGCAGCATAGCAGAGTTGAGAGGTAAGCTCAGGGAATTCTCTGATCAGAAAAGCTTACTGTGTGATTCCTTTCTCAGTCCATAAATCATAATTTCTTGAATTTGGTACCAACGTTGAGTGAGAAATGAAAACATCCACTACCATTAGGCGACTGCTAACAAGGCGTTAACTTTTCCATTAATGGAGTTGACAAATTTAAACAGATTTTAAAAGCTCATTTGCGTCAAATCTAAAGAGGTGAAATAACTTGTCTGAATGTTCTCTTTAATTATATACTGAATTATTTGCATTTTTTCATGGATTTTCTTTTCTGCTGACATATAGCTTCCAGGCATCTGAGAAATATATGTCACACCTACTTATATCATACCCTCTGCTTGTTTCTCTTATTTCTAGTTTTCACATTTATTATTTTTAATTATTAGTTTTTCAAGTTTATAAAATATCACCATTGGGAGTCATTATGGAGCTCCAACTGAGCAATCCATCTCTCTTCAGCAAAGCCTTCAACAAGACGCTTAAGTAGCATATACTTCAATGGGACCTAAACATGGGCTTAACATGCTGAACAGGAATGGACTTAAGTATGTGCTTAAATGCTTTGCTGAAATAGGAACTGGAGACCTGTCCTATCGGAAATCAATAGTTACCCAAAATAATATAAAAGGGACTGCCCATTGAGATATAACCACTCCCATTTTCAGCCTGGTCTCTTCTCAATAGCCTGAGAAGAGATGACAAAAGATGCAATGACAGACACTTTAGTGCAACGTGTGAGATATTTAAATATCTACTACTCACAAGAACACAAAACTATACTCTTCTCAAGGTAAAATCCTTCTCTTTCCAACTTAAAGAACATCTTGTGTTACCAACTCAACACCAGCAATGATTCTCCCCTAGTTCTGAGCTATCGCATATGTTTCAGCAGGTATAGAATCAACACATTAACAAGGGCATGACAAGGCACCATCAGAAAGATAATTAGCAAGTCAGGCACATATGCAATAAGCAGGAAGGTAACTAGCAGAGGGATCTACCCCTTTTACCAAGGGTTCATGTGAGTCCTTGTGTTGTATCAGCCAGGCAAGGTACTAACAAACTTCAACGAGACTTTATTTTTACAGTGGAAACCTCTTTATCAAGTGGCGACTGCACCCTCTGTAACTCTCACTCTGCCTCCTCAACTCCTCCCCCTGCCTTCCTGTTTCCTGTCCTTTCAGACTCACAACAGGCAGTGCTCCCAGTTCTAAGAATTACAGCAGCATCTAAACACCACACCTTGCATGCCACTAACCCTGTAATGTAGCTCTCTGTGTGTGAGCACTGAATATTCCAGGCTCTCTGAACTCCTTGCATGCTGTGCAAGTCAGTTCCAAGCTAGCATGTAGAGGGATGTTGGGAGAAGCCTGTGAGCACAGGCCTAGGGAAGAGTCACTAGATCTGCCCTGGTCTGGGAAGTGCCAGGACACAGAGGTGTAGCAGCCACCATCCCAGTCCCTAGGTTGAACTCAGTGGGCGTTTTGCCTATGGAATGCAAGAGTGGTGCCAATGAGCACCAGCTCCCTCTCTCTGCTCTAACATCCTCCTCATTGCTCCCTTCCTTCTCTTACACTCTTTCTCCTGTCCTAGATATGTCCTACCTGAGTTAATAAAATGCTTTCGTGCAACATGATGCCTAGTTAAATCTTCCATTTGTGGAGGATCAAGACCACAAACTTGAAAGAACTTTCTATACTCTTTACAAGGCTCATTTGCCTTCATACCAGAGCTCTGAAAGGGATGAGGGATACAATGCTATTTGCTGAGGGAAGGATAAAAAGAGGGATCTATGTCAGTAGTGAGTGAAGGGCAAGGTTGTGCCAGCGTAGAGACTGTGCAGAGCCACATTGCCCCAGACTGGAAGGACAAGGCACCACCTCATCCTCATCCTTAAACGCTGGTACCTTAGGAGGCACATAGAGAGAGCAGAGACAACAGCTGGGCGACTCTTGAGCCTTTCTCCTGTAGGGCCACCTCTTCAAGGGTCAGTCACATTCTGGCCCAAAAGACCAGACTCTCCCCAAGACAAGCTCCCAATGACTTCAGCAGGCTTTGGATCAGGCCCTAGTGGCCTACTGCTATTACTTTTTAAGTAATTTCCCAAAAATTCATCTTATACATTCTTTCTCCTCTGGACAGTGGAAAGCTGCTAGGCGCTCAGTTTCTCATGTAAATCCTGGTATGTTCCATTCACTGCCTGAAAAATCTTTTCTGCAACAGAAACTTTGTATTTTCCCATCCAGTTTGTAAATAAGTGGCACTAGCTTAGCATTGATATGGTCTCCTGGAGCCTTAATAGCTTACATAACTCTAGGTAATGACACATTTGATGGCAAGTCATCTTCCAATGACTGACTAACAGCAGACCTGGGTTTAGTATGCCTGCTCCCAGCTTGACCCACTACAGAGCTGACAGCAGACTGTCTACACACAGCTGGAGGTGTCTGCAACTGCGTAGGCTGCTTTGACTGGCTACGTTTTCCTGGGACTTTTCCTGCATTTGGAGGAAAACTAGTTTTTAATCTCAGCAATACACATTTTTGCTGGATGGTTGCTTTCTGAACTTGGGGATTCTGAACACCGACAGAGACAGAGCATGGATGGCAAAATAATGCATTGTCTTCTTAAGAGGTAAAACAGATTGCTGTTGTCTTACACAAGCAGCAATAGAGAATTTATCAAATATACACGATACAGGAACACAGCACAATTGAGGAAAAAGTAGTTACGGATTACAATAAGCCTATATAATTTCTATCATTCTATTTTAGGGTATGCTATAGTGCCTATCCCATCTAGTATGGTTGTGTGACTTTGTGGGGGGATAGGTCGGACAGGCATAATCCCCAGAAAAATGACAGCAAGCACAAGTTCATTTAACCAGGAAGCAAGTTATTTTATTGTTGGAAGGAAGGGCACAGATAGCTCACCCTTGGCTGCTTGTGTTGGTGTTACATTCAGGCTCACTCTCTCAGAGAGAGAAGGGAAAAATTCAGAAAGCACACTCCTGAACTTTTTCCCCTTACTGATTCCTGAGCTTGGGTCCATGTAACACAGGTTGAGTAACATACTCTGGGAGCACTTCATGTTAGCATGCAAAGAAACACATACTCACCCAGCCAACACAATTACTCCATCAAACTAGCTATAAGGCACACATTTTTATCAGTAACCATTGGAACAGGTTACCTAGGAGTGCAATGGACTCACCATCTCTTTTTTTTATCTTTTGTAAAAGATAAAGAGAAGTTGTGGCCTTAATGCAGGAATTTATGGATACATGTTTATGACCTGTGTTATACAGGAGGTCAGACTCGATAATCATAATGTGCTCTTCTGGATTTACAGGCTATGGATTACAATACTAAAGGCCTCACCAGGTAAATTGCTAGTAGACTTTAGGAGTCTTCTGCTCTTCTCCCTTCCTATTAGAGGAGGTTCTGCGTGGAATATACTTCTCCTCTTCTCTCTCTCACCCCTTCACAATAATTAACATGAACAATCCTGTTATTATAAACATCTCAGTGACATGGCTGTAGGTTAAATTATGACAAAGGTATCAGACTCAAGGTCTACAGCCTAGAAAGAACAATCATTGTTTCTCTAGGGTCGCATTACCTTTTGCTAATCTATGGTGTTAAAACTGCCCCCCAACCTCGGTGAGAAAGTAGGCTGGATTTCTGTCAGAGAAAAGGTGTAAGGCTCCCGAGGGGGTATTTGCTGGGGTGGACTGCAGTGGCACAGGACACCTGTGGGGAACCAGCTTAGCCCCCAAAGTGCACAATCCAGCATAGCCCATTTCAGTCTCTTTTGGCAAAGCCCAAAAGGAGTTCTCAAAGTTAATGCTACCCTCCTGTGGGTGATGGTAGATATACACAGGCCGGTTGAAGCCAATGGCAGAACAACTATTGACTTCAGTCGAGCCAGGGTTTCATCCCTGGAGAGCAGTGGGTTTCAGAGGAGAACAGAGAGATGTAGGGCAAAGTTTTCAAAATAACCTAAGTGACTTTGAAGTCTAAGTCTCATTGACTTTCAATGCAGTTATCACAACAATAATAGTAATAAACAATATAAATCGGAAATATCTGTGAAAAGAGCCACCTAGAGGATTTTCTGCCAAAGGTGAGGTTCTTGATTCATTCATTAATAATTTTATTTTTTCATATCTTTAATCTCAACATTATAAAATGGTTTCAGGATATCTCTTTTAAAGTTCTTGCCAGTGACACTTCTGCAGCAAAATTACATTGCGTTTTCCTAGTTACTGCAATAATTTGGCACGAAGCAGATCTTTTTCTGTAAATCATCCTTTGAAAAAATACTTTCTAAACAACCCTTGTGAAGACTGTCATTCTTTGTTTGTCAGAACTCTTGCATCAGACAAAATGCTATACTGCTAACTTCTGAATAATTTATTGTATGGGCCGGCATGGGTTCTTCCTTATAATGCCCTTTTCGAGGTTAATAGGAGTCTCAGCTAAAACCAGTTCGTGAAGACATTGAGAGGTAAATAATTTTGAAAGTGAAATAATTGCACTGAAAAAGTTAACTGTCCACGTAATCATATACATAAATCAAACATCCATGGGCACTGTTACTTTTCCTCATTTCTCTCCATCTCCTCTCCTCTGTTAACAAGAGCAAAACAAGCTGTGGCTTAAACTGAATTTTTTATAAGATAAAAAATTATTCAACTTTTTAAAAATTCTTCTTAGGACATTAAAGAAGGATGGTTAGTATTATCCAAAGGACAGTGGACAATTGGAGGGAATAGAACCAAACATGGACTTTTTTGAAAGTCACATCCTAAGTAAATTAGGCACTCCAAAAATTGTGTACAGTGTTTAGATACCTAAAGATGCAGATAAGCGCTTAGCGGAGTTTTCAAAAGAGGCTAACCATATGTCTGTACATCATTACCTCGAAAAATCTGGCCCTCAGCTCCTAAAGAATTTCTTAGAAATTGAACTTCTAACTCCCAAAATGTCTAAGACTTCTTTAAAAAACTCCAGGAATAATACTCACATTATAGCTGACTGATGAAATTTTTTCAACTACAATTTCCAAGAAAACTGGATTTTGACAACAATGAAATTTTTCATGGAAAAAAGTCATTTTTGTTTTTAAAAAACCCAAATTTTTTCAAAGTTTTCCTTTATTTATTTTTTTGTCTTAAAATTGTGGCAAAAGCCCCAATCTTTGTCTCTCTTTGTCTTTCTTTTTCTTAAAACATTTTCCAATCAAAACAAGGGAAACATATTTCTTTAAATAATAGAAAATGGGATTTATTTTTCAGACAAAACAAAAAGTTTTCAAATAATATTGTTGAAATGAAAAAATGGAAAATTTCAAACAAATCAATAGATCTTCATTTTTAAAAAAAATTATGAAACATTCTTAGCTTTTTTCAAACACATTGATAGCATCATATGTTGAATACGGCAGCTATCTACATTATAATTCTATTTAGCAAGCTTCTAGTGTACACATAAATGATACCAGTTATACTGGTATCGCTTTATGTGCTTCCAGAGCATTACTCCAATGTAAACAAGAGTAAGATTTAAAAATAGAAAACAAAATCTTTTCAGGTAGCTTGAAACTGAAAAAACAAAAACAATCAAAAAGCCCACAGTTTGTTGTCCTTTTTATTAATTTTTCAGGTTTTCAGTGAAAATCTCTTTTTTTTTTTTAATGAAAACTGAAGGGTTTGTTTTTCCTGAAAAATATCTATTTCTTGAAAAGCCATTTTGTGTAAAAAAGTTTTGATGGAAAATGTTCACCCAGCCATTACTATTTATAGTGACAAGACCCATCGTGCCACCTAAAGAGTACACCTTGCAATTCACGATAGTTTGGATTACATTAGAATTGCCTTATTTGGTCATGATGTGCTCTAGCATGATGAAAGGCTACTCCCAGTACAGCTACAGTGCCTATAATTATATTTTGACTTCAATTCTGGGCCAGATTTTAATAAGATTTAGGCATCAAAACGATGCCATTTAGAGGCCCAGATACTTGAATTCCAACATACATGATAAACGAATATCTATAATTAGGCACAAAAATTGCACAGTTAAAATTTCTGTAAGCCCGACTGTAAATCTCCCCACCCCCCTAAATACCGGTGCTTTAAAATCAGTTTATTTTAAAATTGCCATTGCTATGCACAATATACAATACAGTAGTTGAAACTTTGGCTTTTCCTGACCACTTTTACAGAATTTATAAATGACACAGTGTTAGCTGCAAAAATTACATTGGCAGAGACTAAACTAGATTCAAGAGCTAAATAATTTGTAGACTTGGAATTCAGACTCTGAGCTTCTGTAACATTGATTGATTGACGAGAAACTTCTGGACATACCCCTTTCCCACAGTTCTTACTAGTATGTTTTATAAAATCCCACTGGATACTGGGAAGATGTCTTTAGAACGCTCTAATGAGAATTCCTAATAAGTCCCCCACAGTTATAAAAGAGGACATGATTCTCGATAGCTGATTAACAGCAAACCCTTCACTGACGAACTTCAGGGAACTGCTAGAAAAGAAATGAACATGTCCATTAAATAATAGCAAAATGATAAAGATAGAGCATAAGTGCCTGTCCTGTACTCTCTGTTGGAGGCACTCAGAGACCTCATCCACAAAAGTTCCATGACCCAAACATACTTCTTGCTGGGAAGCTAACATAGCTCTCTGCCCTTTAGCGGACTTAAAAGTTCTGAAAGTTTATGTCACATCTAAAAAGTCAAAGATTATATTTTAAACGGAATCAACTGTTAGAGACAAGTCTTTCATCCTGTACCAAATCTGAGTAAATGGACTTGTCAGGGTAATGGAAGTGGGGGTGGAATCTTGCTCTCAGTCCAAATACATTTTGGTTGCCAACGTATTCTTAAGGTAGTGTAGTGCACTCTCTATTCAGGGCATTATACCTATGTAATCTTCCATAGGTTCTTAGGGCCTGAAAGGACATAGAGCAAGTGCAGAAGGGAGTTTAGGAGCAGGATAGGAATACTGGTGGAGTGTAGGAGGCAAGGCTAGCAGGCCCATTAGGACTAGAGTTGGTCAGAAAATTTTCAGTGAAATGTTTTGGTTGGAAAATGCTGATTGGTTGAAACCAAAACTTTTCATGGGCATGTACCAATTCTGACAAAGCTTTCCTCACCTCCAGGCAGGGGTGAAAGTAATATTCAAATCTTACCTGTCCAGGGGCTGGCTCCAGGCCCTTGGAAGGGGGGGAGCCTCAAGCGGAAGGGGCAAGGTTAGGGATCAGATTCCCCTAGCGAGCCCATCCACGCTGCCTGGCCTGCGCTTCCAGGGGCTCTGGCGATTTCAAAGGCGAGGCCGATGTGTGTTTGGGGGGGTGGGGGGATGTTAAAGTGCTGCTGCGGCAGTGCTTTAATGTCAGCTGGTTACAAGCCAGTACCAGCTTCTTACCAGTACGCTGTACCGACCCATACTGGCCCACTTTCACCACTGCCTCCAAAGTGCCTGGGAGAGGGGCAGACTGGGACAGCGCCCACCTCAGAATAGCCAACAGTCCAGTGGTTATGGGCCTCATGTGGGAGTTCACAGTTCAAGTGCTTGCTTTTAGTCAGCTAGAACAGGGACTTGAACATTGGGGCCTCACAGCCCACGAGTGCCCTAACCACTCAGTTACTGGCTAGGGGGTCTCTCGGAATTTATCCTGGGGAAGCTATCCACTTTATATAAGGCATTAATGATGTATTGGTCGGGGATGGGGAGGGGAGAGATTGACTGCATTGCCCAGGGGTTGTGGCACTTACCTGAGATATGGGTTTAACCTTGGTTCCCACATCCCCAGTGAGTGCCTAACCACTAGTGTGTGGGGTATCCTAGGATGGGCTCTCTCATTCTCCATGAAACACTTCAAAAGATCGCAGATTCATGCAGATGCAGAACAGGACTTTTTTTTTTTTGTAACCTCAAAAAATTTTGCAAGACGTGAAAACTGTTTCCTGCCCACCTCTCATGATGACATGGATTCACCTACTGAACCTGTGACTGTGTCCAACCAGAGGGTCATTTGCACTAGTTGTGATCACTATCGCAGCCACAGAATGGATCAGCTGTTGCTATGTGGCCGAGGGGTAGACAGCTGTCCCCTCTCACAATTGCCACAGGACACACACTGCACCATGCTCGTTTGCTCCAGCTTGGTGTAGCGCTGAGGATTTACAATTTATCTTTGCTAGGCAAATCTCAGGTCTGCTCATCACTGAACATCCAAGGTAATGAACGTTTGTCAGATTTGAGTTGCCAGAACAATGGCATTACCATGGTGTTCTTCAGTAATGCTCCAAGAACTGTACAGTCCATGACTGCAGGAAACCAGAGATAGGCAGAAGATAAATCTGAGTGCATTGCACTTTTGCCTTCTAAATACAGTATCATTACTGGACATGACCCAGTCCTTCATATAGGACCTTATTCTTTGAGTCCAGATCCTTACCAGCTGATGCACACAAATCTAATGTAACATCAGGGTCCACCGGCTAAACAAAAAAGCAAAATTAGGAGGGAGGGAAGGAAAGAGCAACCTTATTTATTACTGAACATATTTACAATCACCTGAGATCTACAGCATTCATAGGTGCCAATACCCTGGGCGCTCGGGGGCTCAAGGACCCACAGAGAAAAAATAGGGATTGCTCAGCACCCACAGGGTTGGCCAGGGCTGCTGCTCTGGAGGCCCTGGGACTAGCTGCCAATCAGATACTCAGCAGCGGGCCCCATGCTCCCAGCAGCTCTTCACTGGCTGCCCCACTGATCGATCATCTGTTCAGCAGGGCTGCACTGACACTGGCTCCACGCTTCCCCCTCCCCTTTACTGCTCTTAAAGCAGGAGGGGGCAGAAAGGAGCAAGCTGTGGGGGGGAGGTGCTCAGGGGGAGTGGGGCTTGAGGAAGGGGGCGGAAGTGGGACAGGAAGAGGTGGAGTGGGGCCCTGGGGGCAGGGCCTTGGGTGCAGGGGCTGAGTCGGTGTGGGGCTCCCACCAGTAAAACGAAAAGTCAGCATCTATGACTGTGTTCATCATGTCCTTTAAATGGGATTCCAAATTGTGAGATGGGAGTTTTGTAACTAAACTTTGTGGTTTATTCTGGTGGTGAATGTGCCACAAGTGCTAAATTGCCTGGTGTACAGCAATCCCCCTATTCACTCCTATGTTCAGATTTACTTACCTTCTAATCAGTATGTTCCATGCATTTTGTCTATACTGGAGCTCATCTTATTACATGCTCAATTGATTCTTGGAACAACAACAAGCTGTACAAGACTGTACTCTGTGGATAAGGCAGATGTTTTTCTGACCTCCACCTACTAGCTTTAGATAGCCAGATTTGTTTGTTTTTTTGTGAAAAAAAAATCCCACTACACATTTGACCCATGCAGAGCAGATATTACACTGTGATATAGATAGCTAGATAGATTTCTTCCTCTAACCTGTCAGACATCTGACAATTATATGTGAAAGCCATGGCAAAGTTTTAATTCCTAAGAGACTGGGACTTTAATTCTTGGCTGACATTCTTTGTGAAAATTTTGGCACATGTCATGCTGAATGCAGAGTATATTATCCAAAGGAAATTTAAGAAAAATGGAAATTCAAAATGAACATTTGATTTTGAAGCAGGGGTGTGCACATGGGTGCGTGTTTGTTCTGCTGGATACTTCTGCTGTCTAGTTGCATAGTGGGGTGTTTCTGATCACATACGAACGTAAGAACTGCCATACTGGATCAGACCATGGTCTATCATGCCCAGTATCCTGTCTCCAACAGTGGCCCATATCCAGAGCCAGCCCTTGGCTACGGCGAATTAGGGCGACTGCCCTGGGCTCTGTGCTTTGTGGGGCCCAGCATTTTGATAATATTGTGAGGAGGCGAGCGGGGAGGCGAGATGGGAGGCAGGTAGGCGAACGGGGTGAGGAGGTGAACGGGGAGGTGAGTGGCAGGCAGGTGGACGGGTAGGGGGGCAAGAAGCCCCCTTGCGAGAACCTCTCCCTCCCCCCAGAGCCTCCTGTCTGTCGGCGAGTCCCACCGATCAGCGCCTCCCCCTCCCTCTCAGTGCCTACCACCTGCCATGGATCAGATGTTTTGTGACATCAGGAGGCCCTGCGGGGAAGGGGAGAGGAGCGATGGTGCAGTGTGCTTGGGGGAGGGGGGTAAAACTGGGCAGGAAAGAAGTAGGGCGGGGCAGAAAGAGGCAGGATAGGGCCTTGGGGGAAGGGGTGAAGTGGAAGCAGGCCCTAGGTGGAGCCAGGGGGACCACTCCCCAGATGATTAAAAACTCAGTGCTTATGACCCAGGCCCCACATCCCCTTAGTGATGGCCATGGCCATACCAGAGCTTCAGAAGGACTGTACAGAACTGGGCAATTATGGAGTGATCCATCCCTGTCTTCCAAATTCAGCTTCTGGCAGTCAGAGGTATAAAGTCACCCTGAGCATGGGGTTGCATCATGACCATCTTGGTTAATAGTCATTGATGCGCCTATCCTCCATGAACTTATCTAGTTCTTTTTTGTGATAGATACAGTTATGGTTTTGGCTACCATAATATCCCATGGCAATGAGTTCCACAGATTAGTTGCGTGTTTTGTGAAAAAGTACTTGGAAGTGAATTAACAAACTTAATTATAGCCACTTTAATTCCGAATGAGGGTGTTCACACAGGGATTTAACGTGATTTAACTAATCCACTTAAAATTCACACCTTTAGTTAATTGAGGTTAACTTTCCTGTATGTCCCCATGTCAGTGGCAATATTAATGTGAGTAAGAATTACCCAAAGGAGTAAGGGTTTGCATGATGTTGCCCTCAGCTAGTGTATCTTCATGTTCTATAATTAGTATTTGATTTTAGAAGAAAAAAATGCATTTTATTTCTTTGTAATTGTAAAATAAATGCCTCATGTTTAAATGACCATCAACTACAGAACAAAACAAAAATGCTCATATACTATTTCTGTCTTGGAGTTTTACTGATGTTGGAAAGTTCTGACTGGTTGGTTTAACTGTGAGTTTTAAAACTGAACAAGATATTGCAGAGTGAAGGCAGTATGAAAACTAGAAAAATCTGTCAATCATAAGAACAGAGAAGAGAACAAGCTCTCCCCATCTCCCCCTTTTTTAGAAGAGCAAAAGGATCTGGTAAAAGGCATTGAAAGAATTTCAGGCAGGAAGTGCAGCAAAGATCAGATAGACAGCAGTGACAAAGGATAAGGAAAGAGAGGTGTGGATAGAGATTTGTGACCTGAAGTATAGGAACACTGCCTCTGAGGACATCAGAGACCAGAAAGCCTGAGAACAAAGCACAGTATTGATTCACTGTATGTTTTCTGAGCTCTTTGACTGATTAACCTGTTCCCTGTGGGAAGAGGGGTTGGGGGTGAAAGGAAGGGACGTGATAAACAAAGATCTTCAGGCATGTACACATATACAAAAGTGACTCATGGGTACTTCAATTACACCATGTGGTAAGGGCTTCAGCATAATGTTACTGGGTGACAAGCAAAATAGATCTCATCAATGGCAGGTTTCTAATGCAGCCGACAATATGGTTGACAAAGAAATGAGAGTACCTGCTCAGCCTTTATTGGCATCATGAGATCATAGTAGTTAGAAGGTCATGTTTTTGATTTAATTGTATATTCCACTACTTATATTGACACAACCACGACAATCTCACACATAAAAAAATTAGACTGAGATTTTCAAAGCCACCCAAGGGCGTTGAACACCCAATTTCCATTAGTGTTAATGAGCACCTAATGACTCTAACAGAGCATCAGCTTTAACAATTAGGAAAGCACATGTGTAGGTCTTTGTAGGATTAAGGATGAGGTACTGGCAACTTGGCTGAAGATTCATTTCTTTACCATGGCTGGGGTGTTTACATGGTCAGATGGATGCTACACTTCTGAACTGAAATGTCTGGCAGATGTAAACAAAATGGCCAGATTGGATAGATGAGTTTGATCAGGGGTATGTTAATTTCAGCTGTCTAGAGTTGGGCCTTAATCTTATCCCCACTGAAAACCATAGAAATTTTGTAAATAAACATAATTTTCAGAATGTTGGCTCAATGCTTGGTTTGAGGCTTGAACACCTTCTACTATAAATATCTATCTGATTGAAAGAAGAACAAAAAAGATTCTGGTCTTCATCTCAAAACACATCCTGACACAGATATCTCCTCATGTGTTTTGATCTGTCTTCTGCCTGAGCCCACTTGTGTTTTGCTCTTGTGGCTTCTAGACTACAGAGCTTCTCCTAGAAAGAAAGAAAGTGCTTTCTCGAGGTATTTCGACAGGGGAAAAGTGCACCTGTGAAGGTTCTGACCCTTATTACCAATACCCAGGAGTGCAGAAGAAGAATAGAAGCTAAAATCTTCAAAGCTGAACACTTAGAGAAAGAAGGTGGGGGAAAGGAGGAAACCCAAACCACTGAGCTTCTGGAGTGTTTCTGATAGCAAATAAACTGAGAAAAATTCAAAGGAGTGTTCAGACTGGCAGGAAGTGAAAATCTGAGCTTTAAACTGTAAACTCCTGTGCCCATAGTCCATGCGCATTTATGGAGAAACAAAAGGTTTTTTTCCAGTTTTCTGTGACGTTTTGAAGCACAGGGAAAGGAACAGGTTTTGAGCCTTTGTGCTCTCTTGGTCAGTTAGTCACTACAATATATATTTTAATTTGTTAGGTTCTAAATCAGTTTTGAACCAATGCCTGCCATGACATTAGCAGGCCTATACTGCTGGAGGGCCCATTTTTTGATTTAATCTTAAAACACTGTTAACTTGTGAGCAAAAATCCCACAGCACCTTTTTTTTGCAAAGGAAAGGACACTAGCTGCCATGCCATGCCTCAGTGATAGCTTGGATAATTACATTCTTCCCACTGAAACTCCCCCTTGCGATTTATCTTGGGTATGATATTTGTAAGAACATGCCACTGCCCCAGGAATAAGAAACAGAAAACACAAAAGTTAAGAGCTCTTACCAGCTGTGATCGTGAGAACTAACACAAGGAACAACTAGCTGCAAATGGCCTCTTTAAAGCTGCAGTGGTATGTCTTTTTCAAGGTCCAGCTCCTGCCCACAAATGCATGCTGGGAAGAAGTTCCTATAAGAAGACTAGCCTACACTGGGGATGGGGAAAGGAGAGGAGGTGTGGTGTGGTGTGGTGTTTGTGGGGAAAGGCCTGTTAGCCAACACACTGGGAATTGAACTATGGCTCTCCAAGCCATAAAGCATGGGTGGTTACAGCTAGAGTTAAAGAACCACTGTTTAAGCAGGGTTGCAAGAGACCTAGCCTCTCTGCAGCCCAGACACAGCAGGAGGATTTGCTACACCAGGAGGGATAGCTCAGTGGTTTGAGCATGAGCCTGCTAAACCCAGGGTTGTGACCTCAATCCCTGAGGGGGCCATTTAGGGGTCTGGGGCAAAATCAGTATTTGGTTCTGCTAGTGAAGGCAGCGGACTGGACTCAATGACCTTCAAGGTCCCTTTCAGTTCTATGAAATAGGTATATCTCCATATGTTATTCACTAAACTCTGTGCACCATATCACAATAGTCTTATATCTTAAATAATGTACAACACTTTAGTAGATGTCTTAATCTCTATACATAATGTTACTATTGTAAGTGTCATTAGCATGATCTGTATCATGCTCTCATGTGTCAGGATTTAATCAGAGCTCAAGCTGTAGCTCCCACCTGTGCCTGGCTTTTCTTTCAGATCAAGTGATTACAGGAGGGACTCTGGGTGAGGCTTATATAAGGGTCCTTTCTGCTGGTGTGTGTGAAAGTAGCTGGTATAGGAAGTGCTTAATGAGGGGGTTTAAAGGAGACAAATGGTAGTTCTCCACAGAAAGAGAACTGACAGAGGCATCCAGGAGGAAAATGCAGAAGAAAGCCTGGAAATAAACTAGCAGGGCTGTACCAAGGTGGTCTAAAAATATCCTCTACTGCAGGATGTGGCTTGGGAAACAATGAAGCTGCGTGGTTTTAGAATAAGGGCAACTATCCCCTGGGCAGGAGCCTCTTGTACAAGTAGGGCATGGGCCCTGCTATAGTGCTACCTGGGGAAGGTGGTGTGGAAGCCACTGGACAGAATAGTGAGAGATCACTAAGTCCATGCACCATGCAACCATGAAAAATTGGTTAGCTTTGCAAGGACACAAGTTGCATTGAGAAGGGAAGTCTGCAGTTGGTGGAGAGCAAAGGACTATTGATCCCCTGCACTGAGGGTGAAGTTTGGTAGCCTGGGGAGATTAAAAGATGTTTCTGTTTTGTTGTTGTTTAGGATGTCTCTTCACCCTGGTAAGGTGACTGCCATGTTTGTTTTGGCTGGAGAGTCAAAGCACGAAGTCTTCCCTCCAGCAGGAGGAAGACTATATCCAGTGGAGGTAAAGTGAGTCACAGCGGTGCATCTTGAAGAGCCAAACCCCTGCACATATGAACAAATAGGGCGATGTTTCCTTCCTCAAGGAGCTTAGTCTAATTCATGCACAGACAAATGAGCTCAGCCAAAGGAAGAAATCTAAGTATCTAAGTAAGGCTTAATCAACTAATAAAGGGCTCTGTGATACTAGATGGCAGGTGTAATATAAGTGCAAAATATTGTTCTTATTAAGTTCTTGCTAATGCCCTCAAGAAAATCTGCTCCCAAGTTTTGCTGCTGCATGAAAAATGCAATTCCCAGACCTTGAGCAGGATCTTTTGGTTATGCATGATGCTGAACTTCTGCTTTGACTTACATTGGATAGTAGTAAGAACAGCTAAACACAAAGACCTCTACAAAGGCCTCTTTGGGATTAGGGATGCTCCAATATTGTATGCGTGAGCCTCTTTATAACTGCTTGTCCTCAGTGATTCTGTGAGCTGATCAGCATAAAACGCTATCCTCATTCTCTAGGACCACCAGCCAGAGTAAGAAGCACATGTTCAATATTGTTCATCTCATGCTTTTTTTTTTATTTTTTTTTTAAATTCAGGCAGCTGGTTAGGACAACACAGATGGAATGTCATGTTGTCCAAGTATAATGTTTGCCTGCATTCTTGATAGAAATGAACAAGTATTGCTATATCTTTCCCTTTGTTTTCTGGGCAAACACATTTTGCCTTTTCCCCTCTCCCCCAGCCCTGTCCCAAGGAAGGAGTTGTAATTTAGGCTTCAGAGAACTTTCTCTCTCTCTCCTCTTTAAACCTCTTCAGTGAGTTAAGGATTAAATGTAACTGCCCATCTACATGGTCCTCATCTGGCTAATCCTGTATTCAAACCTTGTTTTATTTTTTCCTGGATGGCTTTAGGCATTTGACCCTCTTGTCCCTGGCTATTGAAGTATCTGAGAGGGATAACTGGAAGGAAGTCATGTCTTTGTCACTCCTGCCTTGGAGGTGTTGATGATTCTGTAACTCATTCAAGATGGGCAGGAAGTTGAAAAATAATCATTCTTCCCATCAGCCTCAGAAAACTCCAGTGCATAGAGGTAACCCAATACTCCTTACCAGCCTGGGTCCCATCTCTGGCAGACAGATGTTGTCCTCTATTAAATTTGAAGTAGAAAGAACATATGTAATTTGATTATGTTCCCAGGGTGGATGTAGGTGTAGATTATTTTATTCTCTTAAATGGAGGGTTGTAGCAATAAGTGTAGAAGAGAAATGTCTGGCTGAGGGCACTGCAGAAGTGATAGACATTAATCATACTATCTGGATGGATGTTTGTCACTTTTTTGGCCTCATTTAATGGTGTTAAGGACGTTTACATGATTCTTTTATTCTATTGCTTGAAATATTATGAACATTAAAGTGTCTTAGAGATCAGCCAGACATTTTCGTTTAATAAAACCCAGGTGCAGAGTTAAAAACAAGTAGATTCTGAGTCCCTCAGATGTTCTTAACCTCTTATACCTGCACTAGGGACTGAGGAGACAGGAAGAGCAGAGATAATTGGGGTGAAGCAAAGGTAGGGATTCGATTTAAATCACTCCTTGGATACTGAGCTGAGAAAATCAGGTCTGAGCCTGCCTCAAATCATACATCTCCAAATTTGGTCTATAAGTAGTAAGAGAAAAATCTGAGTGTGTGCTAGAAGCAGGGTGACAACTTCTGGCAGGAGCAAGCATGCCGTGGAAGTTTTGGGTGTGACAATGATAATTATAATGACAAAATATGTACAACCCATATGCATAGCAGAGAAGCTGTGCTCACTGTTTGATATACTTATTGTATTCTTTTCATTGTTACCTATACTCACCTCATCTGGTTGTTTGTATCCGGCAATTGTCTGTAAACTCTTTAGAATGGGGCCTCATTTCACTGTACCCACACATAGTAGAAAGGTAATCCTGCCCCCTGGTTGCAGCCTCTAGGTGCTCCCATATTGCAGATGATGATGAGAAAGAAGGTCAGCTATGGCTGAGAGAAATCTGACTATGAAAAGGGTTTACATTTTCTATTTACTTTTAAAATAATTTCAAAACAAACCCACTTTTAATTATAGTGGTTGACCAGTTGACTTGGTTTTAAATAGGGATGGTCAAAGATTTTCCCTTGAAACTCCTATTTTAATGGAAAAATGGGCTGTTCCTCAAACCACAAGCCCAGCAAGGGGATGTAGTTTCCCTTAGGGGCTCCCAGGTAGGATACTTCTTCTTCTCCTGTCAAGTACTGTTGCTGCTTTGTCTACTGAGGAGAAAGGCTGGGAGCACTAAACTGGCACTTTACAAACAACACACAAAACCATAACTATAACAACTGACGCAGGGCTGGATGTATTGCTGAGCATTGCTACAAGCTCAGAAATGGAGCCTGCAGTCAGAACCTCAGAAAAAAGCATTGACTTTCTAAAGGTTTATAGAAAGAGATGAGGAGATTCCTAATTATCAGGAAATTAGAAATGAAAAACAGAATCCTTCTCTGTTTAAACTACCTAATTTCAAGGATGCACAGAGAGAGCGTGCGCTAGAGAGATCATGCATAATTTAATATAATTAAGGGAATTAAAATATCATTTTCACTCTGCTACCTATTAACACTGTTCTCCTGAGCTCTGGGAACATTGTCTTAGCCAAAGGTGGAAGTTTCACTGGCAATTCTAGGTGAGAATAGATACATTTGTTTAATAGAAATAAGTAGAACGAAAGGACATAAAGAGGCCACATTTACTAAATTGGGGGTTAAGGAAATTATTAGAGGTGGCCCTCTTTATTCTTTAGCTTAATATTCAATCCTGAATGTAAAGTGAGGTTTAAACTCGACTTAAGGCTGAAGGACTCAGACCCATAGAAAAATGTCATTATCAACAAGTTAATTTGCATGGGTGATGGTAGGTTGGATGGCTGGAGAAACAGCCAATGGAGTATTGAGACTTTCTGTGGTAGCTGGCTGAGAGTGAGTTAATGTGGTTAGTGGCTGATGGCAATTTGGCCTTTGTGAAGGGAGTTGGAAGTGTCTACTCAGCTGGGTTGGGCAAAGCAAGCTGAGAAATTCTCAGGTAAATATTTGACATTGCAAAGTCTTCATCCCAAGCTGGGGCAGAGGCGCTCAGCAGACAAGGCATTGGCTTCCCTCCCCTTCTTCTGGCAAGAGGAACAGCTAGCACTGGGGAAAGATGAACAGCCGCCAGGATGGGCTGATGTTTGTGATTTGGGAGGCAGAGGGTAGAATAACAGACATTTATTTTCCAGATACTAGAATTCCTGAACACAGCTCTAAACCTGTATGGCTATATATCTATTCATCCATCCTCACAGACCAGGTCCTGAAAGATAGTATTTGCATTGGAAAGAAAAGAAAAGAAAAGAAAAAACCACTCCAGGCTGTAACAGGCATCTTTGTTCACACTCTCAGTAGGGACCCAATAGCCATAGGGAATATGCATAACTTGGCAAGCACGTGGTCCCCACGTTGGAGTGTATCACCAGGGAATGTTTCATAACTGCTACCCAGTGAACAGAAAAAGAATACCAATCTACAGGGCCATCAGTGCCTCTGGGTGGTGTCCACTGACCATTCGGACTTCTCTGAACAGTGGGCATTGTCTGGAGTTCTCTACTAAGAGTCCACCTCTGGAACGCTCATTTTGACCCTGTGACCACACACCTCATCCTTGGTTTTCCATTTTTTTTGCCCCCATGATCTGTTGATTACTAGGTTCTGAGGCCCCCACCCTAACTTCAGGAGGCAGCTCTTTTGTCGCTTGGATGGGCTTCACCCACAAATCCCAGCTGTCAGAGGGGCTGATTCTTTTTCACCAGCCCTAAATTCCCTTAAAATACATTTTAGAACTTCCAAAAAGGGGTAGACGGACCCTGCAAAAGAAGGGCGTGTCACCGTGGTAGAGTTTGGGCTTTGGATTTTGGAAACTTGGGTATTTACGAACAAAAGGTGAGAATGTTAAGAAAGGACAGGTAGAAAGTTTTGAATGTACCCCTACAGTGGAGTATAGTCTGTCTAGAAAGGCTTTAATAGCTTCACTTTTCTTGATTATGTGAGACGCTCTAGAAGCAGGGTGGAGGGGAGGTTAATTCAGAGGCTGGAAGGAAATAGAAGGATTCTCTTTGAAGTTAACAATCTGAGGCATATCAGTCTCTCCTTACAAAGGAAAGAACAGAGCCTTACATCAGCAGAACCCCTTGATTGTCTAATACTGAATAGGAACACTCCAGCCCCAACAGTAGGGGAAGTTAGCCCCCCCAAATAGATTTCAGTGTTGCATAAAAACAAATAGGTATGGCATGTAAGATCCTAAATTGTCCAGAAGAAAGGTCTGGGAAGAGAAACTGAGCTGATGGCTTGTTCTGCATTTTTCTACGAACTGGGGATATACATTTTTGACCCTTTTTATACATAAGCTGGTTTCTTGCCTTGCTTTTGTGCATTTTTGCATTTTAAAGAAGGTGGCAGGTAGAGTAGTGACATAGTTCCAGTTCTGTGAGGGCACCCAAAAGGACTCTAATTCTAGTCCTTTTAGGCCTGGTCTACACAAGGGGATGGGGTCAATGTAAGATACGCAACTTCAGTTACATGAATAGCGTAGCTGAAGTCGAAGTATCTTATTTCAACTTACCTCCCATCCTCACGGCGCGGGATCGACAGCAGCGGCTCCCCCTGTCGACTCCGCTACCGCTGCTCACTCTGGTGGAGTTCTGGAATTGACAAGAGCGCATTTGGGGATCGATATATCGCGTCTAGATGAGACACAATATATCGATCCCCGATAAACTGATCGCTACTCGCCGATCTGGCGGGTAGTGTAGACATACCCTTAGAAGCTTGGTAAAAATATTCTTTCCCACCCCATGGCACACTCTTATCATTGGCCCCTCTTGTGTGTCTTGTGGGACACAGCAAGTAGGCAAATAAATCAGTAAAAGATCAAAAGCATCATCAGTGAAGTCATTAATTAAGTCATCAAAGCTCCAGTAAAAGGATTTCACTGATTTCTCCAAACAAAATTATAAGAAACTTTAACATTAAATGGTATTTTCTCTCTAATTCTTAGTGAGTGGAGAATTTATTAAAGTCATTTAGGCTCCCAAGGACATGGAGTTCAACAGATTATAAAAGCATAAAGACTCCTTGGGTCAAATATGTAGGTTGAACTACTAGTTATTGTCCTTTAGACCAATAGCTCTGTCATTGGAACAATATCCTAGGTGCATCTTGAATTTTCTTGATTGTATTGCCCTAACTCTGAAACTTATCCATTTAGTTTACTCTTGGAGATAGATGAATATTTTCTCTGTTGCTTCACAGCATCTTTCAACACACTACTTACTTATTTGCTCGGATGCTACATTAGAAGACTATTTTCTCAGGGTTGTGTTGTTTTGTCTGACAAGACTGGTCTTTTGCGAATCAAGTGTCTGCTTCTTGAGGAAAGAGCAATCCATCACCTATCTGTAAACAGGATCTGTAAAAAGGGGGATGAGTATTAATGTCTTTCGCAAAGCGCTTCAGATTCACTAATAAAAAGCTCCACGTAATAGTCATAAAATTTAGCTCTTGCCTTCTATTCATTTCTCTTTCTAATAAAGGAAGATTAATGGTGGTAGTTAGCCTATATTATGGGTTTGTTTTCATTCTTTATTTTGTAATTTTTGTTGCCAGGGATCCCTCTGATATCCTACAGCTGGCATTGCATTTGGAATGAGAAAACAAACTTAATGATCGTGGGAATTGGTAGAAAATCTGATTCTTCCAGAATTTCTGATTTACTTGTATTGGAAGACTTAATTTGCCACACTGCTGGGCTCAGCAAAGCTTCTGTAGTAACAAACAGGAGCCAAGTAAGGCAGAAACAGCACAAAGAGAAAATTGAGATCCCGATCGATTCTTCCATTTAGAGAATTTATCTTGAGTACAAGAACAAAAAAAATCAAATGTCATTGTCATGGCGTATTAACCAAAGAAATCTATGTACTTGCCTATTTAACTTAGAATGGAATGAAAACTACCTCACTCTTTATACATGGATTGAGATGCCCTTACATTCATTCTACAGTAAAGATGGGTCCTGCAGTCTGCAGATGAGTTTGTACATACATGTTAACTTTATTGGAAATTATTACTTCTCCTTCACAGCTTTTCCCAAATGGGCTGAAGCACTGGGGTCAAGACTTAAAAAATAGGTGCTTATTGATGGAGGGTATGGTAAACCGAAAGAGTGGCTTCACTGCAGATGGATGTTGGGTACTTTAAGGGGGGTGATTACTCATATGAATTGCTGTGGTCCAAACTTAGCTTGGCACACCAAAAACACAGGGATTTGGGGAACTGATGCTAAAATGTACCTGTTGCTAAGAAAGTTGTGACGCATATATGCTGTATCACTAAGACCCGTTTCCTATTAAAAATAGATATCCAGTACTCATTATGTTCTACGGGGAAACTGTCAAACAGCTAGTGATGCCTATGCCATCTGGGATGAAGCTTCTGCATCTGTCTCACATCTTCCTTTAACTAATCATTTGGAGTGCCAGAAGATGTTGTTCTGGGATTTGCACTATTTCTTTTGGCCTGTCAGGTTCATAAACAGGCTGCAGTCTATTGAGTGCAGAAATAAGACAACAACATTGGTCCCTATGCCACTAATGGATAAGCCTTTGGAGTGTATAGCAAAGTATCCTATTGGTCCACTTGAGCAAAGCACAGATGGGTTCTCTTTATGGGGATGAAAAATACAGTGCACTCTTGCGTTTCGAGAATCCCCTATCAAAAAACCTCTTCCTGATCCTTCTTTGTCAATAAAAAGTGTAAGATTAGCCCTGAGGAAAAAATAAGTTTTACAAATAAAATTCCCCAGAAACTTGTAAATGAAGTGCCTCTTCTTACATTTTGAATGTAAAAGTTCCAGTAAAAGTTAAAATTTGGTACAGCATGAAATCCTGAAGAAAATGAGCAATGATGCATTGGAAAATAGTGATTAGACACCAGGGGTGAAAGTAATTTAAAGGATTTACTGGTATGCCGGAGTCCTGAGCAGGGGGTGTGGCCTCAACCAGAAGAGGCATGACCTCAACCAGAAAAGGCGTGGCCTCTAAATACCAAGGGCCTATAAATCACCCCCAGAACTACTAGCTGCAGAGGCGGCTGTGAGCTGTGGGGCTCAGGGGCAATTTAAAGCACCCGGGGCTCCAGCCACCACTACCTCAGCAGAGCTCCGGGCTCTTTAAATCGCTGATGGAGCCTTGCTGCCGCTACCCCAGGGCTCTGACAGCAGGCCTCTGGTGGCACTTTAAAGGGCCCGGGGCTTCCCGCAGCAGCCGGAGCCCCAGGCCCTTTAAATCATCGCCGGAGCCCAGCCATTGCTACTCCAGGGCTCTGGCAGCGGGGCTGGGGAGGTGATTTAAAGGGTCAGGTGCTCTGGCCACTGCAGGGAGTCCTGGGCCGTTTAAATCACCAGCCTGGGGAAGTTGGTTTGGTCCAACACAGCATAGTTGCTTTTGCTGAAACGCCATACTGGACCTACCAGCTTACTTTCAACTCTGTCAGACACTGATAGACAGTATCAGGCAGCTAAATTTCCAAATATTTTCATGGTCAATTTAATAAAGACATGAGTCCTAATGTAAAGCGATGGAGAGGTTCAGAGTTGTGAATAGCATTAGATTCACTTTTCCTTTCTTAATTTTACATTATTAGCCTTGCAGGCAGATTGTACTATTCAAATAATGTCCAAAGATAGAAGTCTGGAGCTGCATTTCTCCTGGAGGAATAGAGGGAAGGCTTATGGAAAATCCCTGGCAAGCTGGGAGAATAGGCACACATCATCATTTTGCCTTTGGATGGCAAAACCTGTCCCCCTTTCACATCTGCCAGCTCTGCGGGCCAGGGCAGAAAAGGGGCTTTGGCCCCACCTCCTTTCTGTCCCTTCTCAGGTGGTTTGCACTATGGAAGTATATGGAGTGAACAGTTCTTGTGTTTCCCTTAGTGCAGCATCCCCAGTTGCTCCTAGCCCTGGTGTTGAGAACACAGAGGGCTCAGGGAGGCTCCTTTGTTCTCCCACATGATCTAGAGGGTTGGGCAGAAGTCTACCAATCAGGAGACCTGGGTTCTTTTCCCAGCTTGTGGTATTTCCACTTGCTTTCCTAGCTGTAATCCAGCATTTCAGAGAGTGGGCTTTTCTTTAAAACTTTTCCTGCAGGTGCAACCAGTCAGAAAAAAGTACAATTAATGATTTGGGGAAAGTCCCCATGTGTTCTTAACTTCCCCACATCAGTTCATCAGTACCCAGTCAGCGCTTCTGAACGATAGTCATTTACAGAATTCTAGTCATTTATAGGAATAAACAGAAATCACCACTCTTTAAATAGATTGGCAACTTGGGGGCTCCATTTCTCAAACGATAAAAGAATAAATAATGTATTAGGACACATGACAGAGCAGTAACATCTCTAGGTTAAAATTTTATCTGGGAGATTATAACTCCCTTTAGTTGCACATGTGCCCTTGAAGGGCAAAATTCCGTTGAATAAAACTCTGCTTCAAAAGTTTTCTCATTAATTGAAAGCATAAGGGTAAAAGTACCTTTAAAGTAGCTTTGCAGTTGCTGCTAGCCTCCTTAATGATGCCCCGTTGCTCTAATGGAACCTTTTGCTAGAGGGTGCGTATCTGCACTATTAGTCTGGGACACTGGTGGAAATGTCCCAACATGGATTCTTCATGGAAGTACAATTCTCTTACTGCAATGAGTGATGCCTAGATTTGGGATGAAATACAATTAATCTCAAGGACCCTAAACAATTATTTTTATTCATCATTGTAAAAGTGTTTTTTCTAGTGCTCCAAGCACAGAATAATAAATGAATTAATAGACACAAGGTCAGAGAGGCATTTTGCTAAAGTGGCAGTCTTAAGATAGTAAGGATGGGAACTAGGATTCCAGCAAACCCTCAGCTGTTTGAGACAGGCAATGACACATCATCATGATCAAATGTTTCTAAAGCTAGTGGCAGTACAGAGAAAACTAAAAAGAATGATCAAGCCCGAATCAATCAGCTGAAAGAGTCTCATTGCATACTCTGTGATCATGATCAGTCATAAAAATGGACACAAATTTCCTATATTGAGGATTTTTGGTAAAGATAAAATTTTAGACACAACCATTTGAAACCACTTGTGCCAAGAAAGGATGATTAGAATTTGGGCTAACTGCCTTTCAAAATAGTCTTTTTAATAGTATGGACTCTCTGCCTTTGAATTGGTAACAGAACTCTCTGACAGCCCCGGAAAGGTTTATAATTAAACTGATGTAAAATGGAGCAGACTGGAATAGGTTTTAAACAAATTGGAAAAAAGTCTTGGTAAATACATCAAAATGATCTTGTAAATGGTAATTAAATCAACATGGCTGGAAGTTGAAGCTAGCCAAATATAGACTGAAAATAAGGAGTAAATTTTTAACAGTGAGATTGTTTGGTATGATGGCTATCTGTTTGCACTTGGAGATGAAGATGATGTCTTAACAATGAGAATAATTAACTATTGGAACAACTTGCCGAAGGTCTTGATGGAGAATCCACTACTGGGAATTTTTAAATCAAGATTGAACAGTTTTTTCCAAAAAGATATTCTCTAGAAAAAATGGGGGGGGAGTTGTTCTATGGTCTGTGTTATACAGAAGGTCAGACTAAATGCTCATAATGGTCCTTTCTGGCCTTGAAGTCTGAGTTTTTTCCCACTTGGCCTCACTTTTATGTATGTCATAACACCGTAAGCGCTGATTCTTTCTTGAGTGCTGAGTGCCATTGACTTTAATGGGAATTGAGCATGCTCAATACTATGCACAAATCAGACTGGAAATTAGGATATAGCAGTAATGATTATACCTACTTCTTATATAGCAGTTTTTGCCTATAGGTCTCAAAACACTCTACTAAGGAGGCAAGTATTCTTATCCTCATTTTACAGATGGGGAAACAGGCCACAGAGCGGGGTTATGACTTGCCCAATGTTACCCAGCAGGCCAATGGCAAAGCCAAGAAAAGAACCCACATACCTGTGTCCCAGTCCACTGTTCTATCCACTAGATCACACTACTTCTTGTGATGTAACATTACCCTTGCCTCTGAATTTTCACTGTGCCCCTAATCTTTGTGTTTGCCCATGAAAATCTATATTGGACCGTAGCAGATCAGACTCACTACTTCAGCACCACCTGCTGGTCAGTTTGGAAATTAATTCTTTTCCAGCCCCAGAGCACCCACTGCTGGCCACTGTCCCTTCTGCTGCAGGCCCCTTGTGTCCCTCCCAGACTCCAGTGCCCTTTACGTCAGGGTGCTACCCCACCACAGTGCCCCACACTCTGGGCCTCCCCTCCAGGGGAATCCCCAACCCTCTAAGCCCACTTTGCCTCAGTGGCTACTGCCAGTAATTATCTAGCCCCCTTTCCCTAGGGCAGACTGCAATCCATAATAGCAACTCATCATTAGCAAAGGGGCAGGAACCACTGCCTTTACTTATCCCCAGGCTCCCCCTCTGCAGCTCCAGTACCTTTTGTAGGCCTTCAACAAGGCCTGTAGCCCAGGGGTTTACCAGGCTGGAGCACCCCAGCTCCCTCTGCCTTTCCATAACACTACTCCATTCCAGGTACCTTACTCCTAAGTAGCTAGCCCTTCCTAGTTCAAGACTAGAGAAGAAGTTCTTCAGCTCCTGGCCCCCTTATCAGGACCAGCTGGAGCCTGATTGAGCTGCCCACAGCTGTGGTCAGCTACTCTGTCAGCTGCTCTCACTCCTTTCATCCCAGCCACAGGCCTCTCCAGGCCTGCTTTTAAGCCCTTGTTCTGCTGGAGGGGGGCAATTGCCCTACTACATTGACTCAATTTGTCAAAAGGCCAGGCTCTGTCACAAGCTGGCTGGTCCTTTCAGGGGAGTTGGGCTCAGCTTTTTAAAAATGAATCATCTCATGGCCTAGACCAGTTACCAAACCCAGCTGGAAGCAGTGCTGGGGATTTCCCTAAAGGGAAGGGAAAGTTTAGTTAGAGGGCTGCAAGAGGGAAGTAGCTCTAGAGAAGGTGATAGCAGAGACAGAGGCTGTGGCAAGCCTGGAAGAAGGCAACCTGTAGATAATTATAGAGTGGGACTAAGGATCTCTTCTGTGGAGACTGTGGGGAGGACACCAGGAAGAAAGCCCTGAGCGTCAGAGGTGTGGGTAAGAGCTGGGCTCCTAGCCCAAAAGCCCAGTAGGTCTGCAGGAGTGTGGGATGCAGGCTTAGCTCAGGAGAGGCAGAAGACAGTTCTATTTTGTTTCCTTTGGACTGTTGTTTAAGTTTCTGAACTCTAAAAGACAGAGCTTAACTAGAAGGGCTGTGGCAAGCCAAGGGCTGTAGCAGACCCTTCTCTGCTGGGACTAGACCCGTCTCAACCGTAGCCAGCAGCAGTAAGGAGCCACCAGGAACAGGCAAGCGATGGCAGGAAGCCCTGATTCAATGATGACTGATAATCCCTGGGAGACTTGCCAAGAACAGAGACTTTTGACTTTGTTATAGTCACTTTTTGGAACTTGGATACACCAGAATGAGTGGCTGTAGTGAGGCGGCCTGGCTCCCAGCCGCCCCAGAGAGGGATAAGCCCCTCCAGATGCCACAGTGGGCAGAGCCACTGGAGCCTGCACCCGCCCTCCATAGGTCAAGGTGCAGGACAGGAAGTATAAAAGCCCAACCCCAGGGCTCAGAAGCTGGCTGGCTAGCTGCTGGAGAGGTTGGATGTTGGTGCCCCAGCCCCTGCTGGGGAGACTCCTGCCACCTGTGACTACCCTGAGAATTGGCCATACCTGTTGAGGCTGGATGCTGACCAGATGCCAGAGCAGTCCGGAAGCCTACCGGTGTGATGGGACCCAGAGGAGCTGCCCAGCTTACCACTTGCTGAGTACCCCTAGGAGCCATGGTGCTTGATGCTGTGGAGGATGCCGATGAGACACAGGTACTGCTAGAGGGGGAGGTTGGAAGTAGGCTGGGGGCAGCTGACTTGAGTCTGGCTGTGGCACACCCAGAGCCGATGTCAGTGTGTTGTGGCCAGGATCCCCATTGACACAGCAGCAGGTTGCCTGCCGCTGTCAGGGCCCCGGGCTGGGATGCAGTGGAGTGGGCTAGCCTGTGTCCCCCCCGCCACCCCACTCACAGGTGGCCATCTTCCCCTCGCCTCGACGCTCAGGACCAGGAGCCTAGGTTTTGTTCTTGAACTGTTTGTTTGCTGCCCCGCCCTGACCCAGGGCCTGGGTTTGTTTTGGAACTATTTGTTCAGCCCCTGTTTGAGGGCTGGAGCTCCTGACTGGGCACTTGCAGCCTGCCCTTATCCAGGGCTGGACCAGTCACTGAACTCTGTGCTCAGCCCCTGCCTGAGCCCTTGACTGTTTCCTGCCCCACCAGGCTAATTCCCTAACTCACCGGGCTTGTGTTGTGAGGTGGCCTTGCTCCCAGCCACCCAGAGAGGGGCAACCCCAACTGCACCTGCCTATAGTGGCCCTTTGGTGTGACTTAGCCAGAAGGCTGTTACCACAGCAACAGACCATGTTGGAGGCAGCTGCTGACCACGGAAGATCCAGAGGAAAACTGAGGCCAGGTGAGTAGTGTTATGAGGGACCACAAGGGGATGCTGCAGAGGCAGACCCTATCCAAGCCATTTTGTGCCTGAATTTTTACACTTTCAATTGAATTGTGTGCACAGAAGTTTGACTAATTTTGCCTCCATTTCATCTGAAGTGTGAATTGACTAATTAGAAGCACAAGAATGTAAATAAAACTTGTAATTAACTGTGTACCCAAAATCCCAGGTGTAAATTGTTCCTGCAAAGAGCAATCTGGACTCTAGGAAAATTTACCCCATAAAGGGGGGAGGTTGTCAATGCAAATTGCACAGGCAAGTGGACTTTTACGTGACATGCATGCACAAAAGTGAGCTTAGTGTGCACAGATAAATGTGTGCACAAAGACAGGGCTGATGAAGCTGTGACCTGTGTATTGTGTCTCTCAGTCACTTTGGTTTACTGGATCCCACCTCCTCAAATTTTGCCCTTGCACAGTATTAGGTACATATGAATAAGCTCAGATTGCATAACTATTATTTCATTATTGCTCTCAGTTAATATGCAAATACCTTTATGAGCATGGGTTGTTTTGTTTTGGTTTTTTGGGTATTGTAGGGCACTTTGGCAGAAATCAAGGACTTGGCATCATGAGAAGAGGTGAAATGGCCTTCCTTATCCTTCACATAGTAAAGGATTAACTTTCTTGTCCCAAGGCAATAGAATATGCCTTTGGATTTCATAGGAATTGCCATACTAGACTGACCACTGGTCTGATTCAGTCCACTATCCTGTCAGACAACTAGTAACAGATGCTTCAGGAGAAGGTCCAAAACATACTGCAGTAGATGTAACATTCCCCCGAGAGCTTTCTCCTAACCATGATGATAAAAGTTTGGTTTAAGCCTTGAAGATTGACTCTTTAGGCGTTTTGTATGTGGTAGTCATTCTGGAAGGAGTCTGAGGGCCAGATCCTCAGCTGGTATAAACCAGTGCAGTTCTCTTGGAAGTTAATGGAGTTTGGCTGGCATATATCAGCTCTGGGTCTGGCCCGACACCTCCGACACAAACAATTGCTGACTAGGTAAAAGCCCTTGGTAATGATGTAACTGCTATGTAAACATCCTAGCACTAGACCAATGATCAAAATTGTTACCATGGGCCAGATTATGTTTCTTTAGTTTAAGCAGAGCTCCCCACTGATTTCAGTCAGGACTCCTGCCTAAAAAGCTAGGGAGTGTCTTGACCATTTGCAAATTAAAATGTTTTAGCCATGAAATTTTGTATGGGCCCTCTAAAAATAAATCATACCCTTAAATTCTAATCAGAAAGCAGCATTCACTCTGTGCTACACATAGTTGTCTCCTGGCTGTGGTTCCCTATTTCTTTTTCTCATCTCACATGTGAGAAAGGTGAAGTGTTTGGTACAGCTCTGCTGTGATATGAACACTATGATCTGGGGCCATCTGGTGTTTTTAGCACCAGCATAGATAAAAGCAAGCCGACTTTCAGATGATGTAAAGGTGGAGTCCTAAATTATTGATACGTGTCCTTTGTCAATGACACGAGGAGTGGCATGTGAAACAAATAATCCAATGGGACTCCAAAGTGAAAATGTGACCAGCAATAGTGTAGGTCATTAGATCCTTAATCTTTCTGTGATTAAAACCTTTTGAAATTGTACCAAAATACATCAACTGTAGACATGTGCTGAAATATTCAAAACTGCTTGAATAATCAGCAAATGCCTTTGTCCCTATAGGTTATTAAACAGAGCTAGTTCAATATTGGCACAAGGTGAATCCACAACAGAACGTATGCAATCCAGAATTACTGTCTGTACCTAGAAGATGCTGCATAGAGGCAAATAAGCCAAGTGGTTGTCTTATAAATGCATACTGTTGAATCAGATTTTGCAGATATAGCCCACTTCAAATGTTTTAATATAAATATCTAGTTATTAAATTAATTTATTTGAAAGAATCATAGATGCCTTCTGTAGCTGAATATCACCTGAGAAAGTTCAAGTATGGCACTATACTTTGAAGTATGTTTATATTTAAAATATGGCCTATCCTTCATTAATAAATATCAATAAAGCCAGTTCCTTAAATGTCTTTTATTAGTGTTTGTGACACACGTAAAATGAGTCTGGCATTGAAGGGATTATCAGATTCCTGTTTATCACATGGCTGACCTGGGGAGAGTTATAAAGGGAATGTGGAAGTTGAAGAAAAGGAAGTTGCTCTAGGAGAAGGCTGTGTCCTCTGTTCTCCAGCTTGCTGAAGCCGAAAAGCTGTTGGGTGGCAGTTACCCAGTAGTTTGAGGTGACTTGCTCCAGTTTTGCATCGTGTGTGTGTGTGTGTGTGGGGGGGGTTCGCAGTAAAGAAATCCATAAGGAAGGGGATGTGATCTGACTAGCCATAGGTGTTGGAGAAGTGCTGTATAGTATCTGCATATATGTAAATAGCTAATAAATTACAAGTAGATGCTCAAGAATATGGAACATAATCCCTGGGTTCTACAGGATCATTACAATTTTTGTATCCTGCAAGTGGCTTCTTCTGTACAGATCCTTCAGTGGAGCTCCTAACATTCTGGACTCCTATTCTTCCTTCCCTGACTACTGAATCTGAACACTGGCTTGCAGTGAAGTTCTTATTATACAGAGCGTGTGAGACTAATGAAAAAGAGACACACATGGGTACACGTATTCTTAGTAACCAATTTTGATTCAAGGCAGTTTTTTTGGGGACCTGGGGCTTGAGTGCACGAGACTGCTTCTCATCACAGTCTTGTGGTTAGGGAACTAGACTGGACTATGGAAGACCTGGCTCTCTCTCTCTCTGTTCTCTCAAGCCTCTGTTCTGTCTGATTCAGATTTAAGTTGGGATGGAAGACTGCTTTGAATCATGTAGAACAGGGACTTGAAACTTGTTCTCCCATGTCCAAGCCCCTTCCACACACACATCTCCCATGAGAGACCTGGACCCCCCAAAAACTTTCCTACTGAAAGTTTAGTCAAAACTGATACAATTCTATGAAGAGGTTTTTTTTTTTTGGCTTTGATGAAATGAAATGTTATCAAATGCCCTGACCAGTTTTATTTCGGTATACTGAGTATGTCGTGGATAAGAAAGTATGAAATCCTTCTTTCAAGATGTGATTCCTGAAGCACTGCTGAGTCTGCCAAATACTAAATGATAACTCATTAAAAAAGAACTCAGTTTTTTTTATTAGGGTTTGAATTGGAAATATTGGAAATCCAAATAACTTATTCATATGTCTCCTCTACTTCAGGGACTTGGCAAAAATGATACCTGTCTCTGGACCACACCTAACTTTAATTTATGTAGCAAAAGCACGACCATAGGTTTCAGAAAAATAAAACTACCACAGGCTTTGCCCATACCTAGTTGGAATCGAGTAGTCCAACAGTTAAAACAACCCAAGAGTCTAAATGGAAAGATTAAACTCAGTAACAACTACTTGGGGTAAAAAAGGTTCTGCCTAATAACCACATTTACAAGAAGTGGTGTCATTGTGCACGTGCAATTGCTTTGTCTGTCTGTATGTGCAAATATTTGCTTGCATGCACAAATGCCATCATTCTTCTTCTTAGCATATGCACAACATGCCTCAGGTGGCACATGACAAGGATCCACAACCGAATTTGGTCCGCTGGGTGGATCACTAGCTTCCCTGCTTTGAGCTGCGTACTGATGGGGAAAATGCAATGTGAATGCTGATCCAGGCCCCCCAGTGCCATCATTGCATACGCCTATGTGGCAGATGGTATGAAAACACACACCCCTTTTGTGCATGAATTGGATTCTAGGGTGAATCCAGCTAATGATTTGGTTCTATATGTGGAAGCATACAATTCCATGAAATCAACAGAGCAGACGTTATGTAAAATATATGGAATAACAGGATAAGACAAATATGTTTTGTGTTGAACAATTAGTCATGCAATCTGTTTCTTTTCTCACACTTTGCTTATCTGTAAACTTGCCTGTCACCATCTCTGGAAACACTGCCAGAATTTGTCTTGACTCTGATCCTGGCTTGCTACATTCTTTCTTCATGCTTTAATCACTTCTTGCTTCAACTGCAATTCAGTCTTCCTTATGGTCTTTCTAACTCCCTGCTCCCTAGATTCAGGGAGTTAGACATATGATGTTAGATTACTTTCCCATATCACCCCATCCTCTGACTTTTCACTGACTTTGTATCTCCAAATCCAATTCTAATTGTCCTCCTAGTTTAGAAAAACTCTCCATGGGTTTGTCCTAGTCACTCTTTGGCCTCACATGTTCCTACGATTCACATCATTCCTTCAATGTTGATACCATCCCTGCTGCCTCTTCTAATTGGAACTCTTTCCCCTCGCTTTGCTCTGAGCCACTCAGCCTCATGCATTCTTTAAATCTTTCCTTAAAACTTTTCTCTAGTGAGTAACTGACTCTCTGTAGAGCATTCAGAGAAATGGAGCCTGCAGTTTAAAACTACTTGGCATGGAACTGATGTGCAAAATGTTCATGAAAATGTTCATCTCAGCTGTTTACATAGTTTCTATCCTAACACATGCATTCAAATCCAGTAATTGTATATGCAAATGGCTAAATATGATGTCTTAAATGTACAATTGCTCTAACTTGTATTTACATATACATTCATGTAAATAAAAGTGCCTGCTCCAAGCTGTGGGTGTCTTTTGACAAACTTTAAAACACAAGACATGCAAAAGGTAGTACAACCAACAGTTTAGGCTCATGCAGTACTTCTAAATCATGAATCTTTTTCATGAGTCTGATCACAATATTTGTGAGGTGTTTGTTTTGTGGGGGTGGTAGGGGGAGGTTAAGTTTCAGTTAGGGGACTCATTAAATTGCATGAGAATTGCTGATTCCATTATTTAGAAAGTGTTTTTTTTAAGCCCTCACTGTTGGAAAGAGTCTTTAAATATGTGAAGGCAGTATAGAGCACTCCAAAGGCTCAGAAGGCAAGTAAAAGGGGACCATTATTTATTATTCATGAAAATCTAATGACTTTCGGAAGCCTGACTCATAACTTTTGAATGCTTGAGGTTGGCAATACTGCACACTGTAACCAACTGGAAATGAGGCTGAAAATCTGAAATACTCCATTTCCCAAAAATGAATGGTTATGCATCTTCCCTCTGCCCAAAAATCAATGGGTTTTGCAAGATGGCCTGAAAGCCAACACACTTTGATTTATTTTGGGCTACACTAGAGTGAGTGAACTCCAAAGTCAAGGGGCTTTCATAGAGAATGCCCAGCCAGCAGGTATCTTCCATTTAAAAGGAGTGGGTTCCAGGTCGAGTGGCTCCTTTGACTGCAACTGTATCACAATAGAAGAGGCAAGCCCACAGGTGGGATTTATAGATCAAAAGCACAAACTTAAATTCCACCCCAAAATCAATGAGCAGCCATTGCAGTTGATCAAGCACTGATGTGCTGAGCTCATTACAGGATTGCTGCATTTTGTAGGAGCTCTTCTTTTTCAGTATAAACATGTAGTTGAATTCCCAACTTTTTTTAAAAATTGGGTGTTCTGCCAGTGCAGGTGTTTTGGTGTTTCCCAGCTTTGTATTTGCACTTCCTTCTGAAAGTGTTGCCGCAGAGCGGAATTTAGAAATGACATTCTCACCTTGCAATGTTCCTAACATACGATAAACCTGATTCTTTTTGTAGGGGAGATGCATTGCTTAAAATGTCTAGAAGTTCAGCCAGCCTGCAGGGCTCATTAGAGCTAAGGAAATGCTCTTAAAATTTGTAAATGGCAAATTCTCTCCACTTAAATGTGTGGCAAAAGGATGGGTCGATATGGGTTAGTCTTGTTTAGGTTAATCATGGTAAACACAAGCTCCTGAGCTGACCTGTCAGCTATCAATAACCACTAAAGCAGATATTGTTTAATCAGGTAATTTTGAGCTCTGGGCAATGTCTCCACCAACACAAACATGACTATCCAATTCTTCAACAAATATCTGAAGTTTTCAGTGGCAGACAGTTATTGATCTCTCTTCCTCTTTAAAAAAAAATCAATGCAAGTGTGCAGCTAAGACTCTAGCTACAGAGTATACAGTGTAGTCATAGTGAGCTAATGCAATGGCTTTCACTTTATCAGCTGTTCCACCAGGGATATGTTTAGGGGCATTGGGTAAAAGCTCTCTGCTCTGCAATACCTTATTTACCACAGTGCTCACTATGCCGGAAACTTGTATTATATGGAGTAGAGAATGTCCCCTCTGAGCTCGATTTAGAATAGATGGCTAAGAACTTCTATTGCACTGTGAAGTTCATATTGGTGTTACACATCATCTGAGTGGTTTTAAGCTGATGATGTTTAATGACATCTATGTCATTCAGATGGATTTCAAGCTGTGACTCAGCAAGACTTCACCAATTTAGCCTTCCTAAACATACCTTCAGCTTCCTTTCTGTGACTACTTCATGCCACATAAATTAGTCTTCCATTGAGCTAATTGGATCCTTGTGGCTCTTAATTTTTTTTTGCAGAGATGCTATTTTGAAAATAAATCATGAAGCAACAACTTTGAGTGCTAAATATAATTCACTTTGATTCTATTTATCTACTCTCTGTAATGTGAGCGTATCCATAATGTTTGAGGTTTGTGTTGGGTTTTGTGGGTTTTTTGAAATAGAAGAAGCTAGATAGAAGAGCATGTTAGAGTAGTAGATCCTATAGAGTAGCTATGGCTAGCTTTTAGGGTGACCAGATGCCCCGATTTTATAGGGACAGTCCTGATTTTTGGGTCTTTTTCTTATATAGGCTCCTATTACCCCTCACCCCCATCCTGATTTTTCACATTTGTTATCTGGTCACCCTACTAGCTTGGTCTCTTACATTTCTTTTTCTCTAACCCTTGCCATTCTGCCATCTGAGCTGAGTCAGAAACACCTAGCCTGTGATGGTGGGTTGCAGAAATAAGATTGTACCAAGCTTAGAACACAAACACACGAACAAAATAGGAATGAGGAGGTATTGCTGATGTAGTGGTTGTAATAGCTTTAGTTTCTTCAGGAGACGGTACAATAACTTAGGTTGCTTGTGGCCCTATAGTGAAATAAAACCTCTTTAGGCAATAACACTAAGGAACTCTTTTTTTAAAAAAATAGTAATCATTTGACTTATTTTTAATTTTGTGTGATAGCCTCATATTGCCTTGGTAGAGCCATGACAGTAAACTGTCTATTATGTATGAAATAGAACTCCTTGTTGTAGAGCACTCATGAAGGGAGACTTCTTAACTATTACTGATATGCTATTCCCAGGAGTGTTAAAATTGAGTATAGCTCAAAAAGCTCTCTGTGATTTGGAGTCAGAATTTAGGGCCTGATCCTGAGGTGCTGAGCACATTTGCTTCCCATTGAAGCTAGTGGGAGTAGAAGGTGCTCATTGCTTTGCTGGATTGGGCTGCTGACTCACCTGGCAAACCAAGCGATGGCTCTTTGGCTCTGTCTTGATGGGGAAGGAGGAGTTGCGGGGAGGCACAAAGGCTGGCTTTTTCACTTTGTAAGAGTTGTTCTACTCTAGGTCTCAGATTCTTTACTTAAAAATAGGAAGGGAGTGCTTGGAGAAACACACAAAATAGGGTTATGTGTCCTGATTCTGGTGGATCAGTGTGGAAACACGGCCTGCTCCCCTTCACCATAATGTTCTCCCATTCTAGGGCAGCCCATCTCTCTGCTCAGTGAGGTGTAATATGCAGTAGCCGGCGTCCTTTTATGTACCTTCCTGCATCTGCACGTTCAGAAGAAGTCTTTTAACAAAGAGAAAATATTCTAGTTTGTTAGTAATGTCTTAGCTGGGGGAGAGGTTTTTGTACAAACCTGCAAAGGAAGCTTTTTCTAGCCTCTCAGTACCACACTGTAAAACAATGTTTACATTTGGTTATAAAATCAAGAGGATTTGTTTTAATGGTACACCTGTTTTAACAAAACCAGGTATGTTTTCAAAAAAAAGTACTCCATTTTAAGGCATTAGTGCACTATTTGAGCTAAACTGGCCAGTTTTTCCAAGCAAAAACAGCTTAGGAAACATGAGGGAAAACACTTTTGAGGGATAAAATCCCCCTACTCTCTATCTCTCCCCCAAATTGTGAAGAAAGGAAAACTTGGTGCACACCATATTTGTTAGAAAATTGCATTAATTGAAATAAAACTGTGTATTTTGTAGTATTTTAATGCAATGTATGTTACCTTAGCATATTTAAGAAGCCTACTTTTCCCTTGTGAAAAGTTTTTTTTTTTTTAATCGATGTGAAAATCTAGTGATAGCAATATCATTCTCCTGTACTTCTCCTTTAATTCCCTTGAGCATCTCTAAATGGGTCTCTAAATGCTGCATGCACTTGTAAGTTTTGAGCCCTTGTCATATGTTGTTTTCCTGAAGGAGCAAAGTATTAAAAAATACAGTAAGGCTAACTGGTTAATATGTTTGGGGGGGGGTCTCTTATTCAAGTGAATACATCCCCAAATCGATCATCACAATTAGGCATATATCTGCTCCTAAGGTCTATACATCTGTGAAGGGAGCAAACAGATACTTACTCTCTGAGATGGCTGTGTCATGGTGCTACCAAAGGGGAAATGGGTAGGCAGGGCTTGCATATAGCCCAAGATATTCTACCTTTCTGCACTAGCTTGTGGCTGGGGTGGGGGCCTAGAGGGGAGGGCACACTGCACACATTAAAGGGTGTAGCAGTTGCCATTCCTTTGTGCACTCAGCAAGTGTTGTGCCTGCCTTCATCCTCACCTTTCCTCTGAACTTCCATGCATGCAGTGACCCTCTTCTGAAGCCCCTAGTGGAACAGTAGCCAGTAGACCTAAAATTTGTCCCATAGCATACAAATAAAGACTTGTATAAATCTTAAACAGTTGTTGAAACTCCATTTCTAGGTAAACTCCTGTGTTTGAATCTCTAGGCAGTTTTTTCTCGCATCTGCTGAAGAAATTATTTTCTGCCCACATTTTTGGGCTGTCTTTAGTATAATATTTGTTTGGCTCTAGCAAAATGCACTGTCTGCTCCATACTGTTTTTAAATATCATGCCTAGTGTGCTATAAATACAGTGGTAATTATAAAAATGATCTAGTTGTTGTCAGTCACATCAGGAGCTCTTTAGCATAAGCCTACTTGTGCATGATGATATTCTGGGTAACTTCCACTTTCCTCTAAAGGTGTCTTAACCTTTAAGGTACTTACAAAGAAGCCTTTCTAGTCTTCAATCCTCTTTTTTTTTTTTTTTTTTGGCCCTCAACACTCCAGTTATAAGATCAATTAGCTGTGACAGGAATTTCAGTGCTGAATGGCTAACAATATCTGGTGCAAGATGGGGATGAAATGAACATTGAATATAATGGGTGATGCAGGAACTCAACAAGGTAACATGAAATGTGTATTTCTCAAGAGCTGTCAGGTAGTTATCCTCAATCATCATAAGATTAGAATACACGACTAGATAAACCATTCCCTCCACCATTGTGCACTTTTGAAGACAGATATATGAACAAACAGGAATATCATGTAAAATATTCTGTTGATGATACAGGCTTTTGAGATAGATCAAAGTCCAGAAAAGTTAGGCTGTCCATCCTATTCTTAAAGGACGCCATCCACTGTTGCACCCCTCTTCCTCAATTCCTGTTCAATGCAAAGGAAGTTCAGGGCCCTTGGCACCAGATCGGATCAGACCCCAGAGGACTGTCTTGAAAATGTGCATTGAGCACTTTACAACTTGTAGTTCTTTCACTCATTACCAAGACTGTCATGCAGGAGAAAAAATGACTTTTTTTAATCATTAAAGGACATCATCAAATATTTTATCATGTAAAGTCAGAAGCATATATCTTCAGTAAAGCCTCCTACCCAATCTCCACCCCTACGCAAAAGATGCATCCTTGACGTGTAATTTAAAATACAATCCTATAGCAAGCAATAGCAAAGAAATGCTGATTCTCAGTTCAACACAGACCAGTCTGTGAAACCTGAACTTCCCCACCTCAGCTTCCACAAAATTCTGATTATCCAAAGAATACTCCACACCCCATAACTATCCCCTTCCCTCAAATCTCTGCCTACTCCAAACACCTGCCAAACCTAATGGGTCTTGCAGAATGCTCTAATTGTTAAACTTGGGCTATTATGGAACAAGGTAGGGAGTAAATTTCTCTCATTGCAGAAGTGGCGAGGCTGCTGAAGACTTAAAGAGATTAAGCTTACTCTGTTACACACCTAATGTAACTTCAGAAGTAAAAGTATGTGCCCTACTTCACTCTAAATGATACCTTCTGGCTCCTTGATGTGTAAGTTGCACAAATTTACACACACTGTAACCATGCATAAAGGAATACGAGTCTAGGGGAGTCCAACTGAGTGCAATGGAGCAAGTGTTACACTAACTTCTTAACATGGCCCATAGATCCAAACTGAGGTCTGGAACCAGATCAAAACTTTTTCCTAAAGTCTGGGGGAAGAGAACACCAGGCAGTTCTATGTCAGGCTTATCCTCTTTTCTGTTTTTTCACAAGCCATTCCTCGCATCAATTTGTGTATTAAATTTGTGCCTCTAGCTCTGAAAATTGAGCTCCCATTTAGGACTGACAACTTTCTGGAAAATCTTTCTTTTTTTTAAACTCCATGGGGCATTGCAGCTGCATTTGCACATCAAAATATTTTTAATTTGATTGTCTGAATTTTTTCCAGAAATCAACTTTTTTTCCCCCATCAAAATTTTGTCAAACTCCTTGTTTTCATGGACACTTTCAGAAAGAAGAGTGGGACTTTATTTGTCCTATTCATCTAAGAACATGGGAACAGTTTATAATAAAGGTGCTATTTTATTGAGATCGACTATAGCATTTTCCTTGTTTATATTCTGAAATCTTGGCTACAAATCTCCTCAGATCCAGAGCTGCTGTTCAGATAGTTGAAATGTTTATAGTATGACATAGTTGTCCCCATTTGTACCCCTCAGATGACTCTAGGTATGAACACAGGCTGTATTGTCTCTTACAAAGCTATAGTGTTAACTTTGGGAAAAGATTCTGGATAACTTTGACTAGCAATAACACTTGTAATTATATATTAATGCAAATAAGGGGGTAATAAAGTCTAATACTTTAACATGTGAACTGATCATAGTATGTATCCAGTTTCTTCCCTCATCTGCAGAACTGTATAATTTAAGGTGTAATGTGGTGCCTTCTTGGACACATCTGGAATAGCTCACATCCAGAGTGAGAAGATTTGGACTGATGGCCTAAGGGTCCTATATGCTATGGCAAATCCTATGGCTCAGGGTCAACTCCTCAGCTGGTGTGAAATAATGTATCTACATTGACTTCAATAGATCTATGTTGAATTACACCACCTGTGGATAAACAGCCTGTGTTTGTACAGGCAATCGGAGCATATGATCAGTGAACCCTTCCAGCCTTGTCTATTCTATATATTTTAATGTGAACACAATTTTCAAAAGACTAAGTGCTTTCATTTCCCACCCCTGGTTGTATGACAATTACAATATACAATTTAGGGCAATGTTATACCAGTATGTGACTTTAATATTCAAAAGGACTTGGAAAAATTAGAAAATGTAGTTTGCTGAACAATTAAAACTAGTAGTTTGCAGTTTCATTGAGGTGTATGGTAGACAAGTTTGTAAATGATGTTCCAACCTGCTAATGTAATCTTTAGTAACTAATAAGATAATTGTTCTAGCCATCTTCTGTGGTGGCTCATTTTTCACTTACACCAAATTCACCTGAAAAATAACATGGTACCATCAGACTTATAAGGCAATGTAACCTAAGCTAAAACACCTTTGTGTGTATCTTCATGTTTTATTCTTATTAAGCTATAAGTTAAACAGAGCTGACTCTGCTGTCATAAGCAAACCAGTATGGCCCCTTCCCTTTCCTTATGAGTCTGCGGTCACCTACGCAAACATACAGCCGTCGCATGTTTTTCTGCTTGAGGCCTTTTCTGTCTGTAAGATGGATCCAGCCCAGGGGAATGACTGGCCGTTCCTGGTGACACTGGAGTAAGTGGTGACTCTGGTTTCTCAACTGACGCTAACTACTGATTTGGTATAATATTTATTGAAAATTGCATAACTACAAAATCTTCAGCTATTCAATTCCTGTAATTGGATATCCTTCAACTGATAACCCATCTTCAGCAAGAGCAAAATGATACTGCCATATTTTGCAAGAGTAAATCTTCATGCTGGAATGATTTATGTATCAGTAAAACCAAACAAAAACTAATTGGGCAGGCTGAGACTACCAAAAATTATGTTCATAATGAAAAACAGAAGTAGAACTAATTACTCTGGTGCAGTGTTCCATATAGTTATTATTCTACAGTCAAATTGGTATTCTGTTTAATTGTACAATTAATGAACATATAAATTACGTTCAGCTTTTCTACCACTAAAGAACTTATATGAATTGCCTCTGTTTAAAACACATATGCGACTCAATGCGCACATTATTTAAATGAGTTTAGCTATCTACGTTCAAGGTATTTCCTAATCATTAAACAATTACTCCCCTGGTGTTTAGATGTTGCTTTTGCTGTTAGAAAATAACTTAATCTCCTCTTTGCAAATAAAGAGCTATTAGTCTTACACATACAGATTTCCCTCTCTTCCTGCCCCTCCCCACAAATTCTTGAGGACCTGTTGGTAGAGAAGAATGCTTTCAATCTGCTTTGTAGATCAGAGCTAGGTCACTCTTCAGATTTTTTGTTTTCTTCCTCACCCACTATTTTCTCACTTGGAAAAGAGATTATTCCTTTTCGCTTCTCCACGTAATGCATGTTGGTTGTTCTATGCTGGTCACACATCCTATATGTGACATACCATATGCCATTTGAAACTCACCGCAAAGCACTGCATTAGCAGGTCCACTGCCTCAGTGTGCCTAGAGGGTTAACTAAAAGGTTATAATCTACAGCAAGGATAAGCAACTTTTGAAATCGACTAAAAACCTGTGTCAGGTCATATTTTTTTTTAAGAGGCTACATATTGCATAATACTGAAATGTTTGCTAAGGTACAGCATACTGACATACAATTAATTGTGTAACCGTGTAAATCCAAAGTGGTCTTAAATAGAGAAGTCCTTTATAGCACCACCTTCTTAAAAAAAAAAAAAGCTTAAACATCAGTCTTTCACTGACCCTTTTTTCAGTGCACAGAAGAGCAGGAGATTAAGAAATGAAAATAACAAAACCAAACCTCTCAATGCTTTTTTCACCGCTGCTTGCCAGTTAGTGTGAAACTCAAGGATGAGCCTGCCTGTGCACTAAGATGGGCACATCTATATCCATTTTAATGCATCCAACCTGCATAAGATGGAAGAGTTTTCATCTGTCAGTCCATTTCTTCCTTTTGACATTGAATGATTTATTGTAGAGAAGTTACTTTCCCAGATGTACATGCTCCCAAACCCAGCACACAATTTCAAAGACCACCTTCTCAGATTTGGGGAACAGGACTGAGGAAGCAGTTTCTAAAACTGAATGCCCCTTCTATTCTTTGGAACAAAGAAGGGATCAGTCTGCAGTTTGTGCAGTTCTAGTTGCAGTTGAGAAGCCTGGCAGCTGACAACAGCCGCAAGTAGCTCAATTTAAAAAGGATCATTTGCAGTCAAATTTTGAAATGCAGCTGCTTAATTTCAATAAAGCTATTTTAAGAATGTTCAAAATTGGTAGTGTACCTACAAAATTCTGACTTGCAATCTTGTACTTGTGTCAGAACTGCAGCACCCATATGGGCAAAATCCAAAAGCAACGGGTGAGTCTTAAAGTCTGAGCTTGATTTGGAAACAATCTGGGTAAGCAGCAAGGTCCAAGGCAGCCTGCTCCCTGCCGTGCCATTGCAGTGTCAAACATTTTAGATGTTGAATTGTATCAGTCAAAAATGCCTTCTTATAAAGCAACTGAATCTTTCAGGTTTTTTTTCTGAAACTCCCTAGTGTCAGAACTCGGTTGTCTTTCTGAAAGACAGCATCTCCTTTCAAAGTGCAAAGAATTTCTCCAGGCATTTACCAGGATTCATCCATCACACTTCAGTATATTGCTCCAAATCACTGTACTCTCATCCACTTTAGAGAAAAACCACATACCTGTTATGACTCGGTGCTCTGTTGCCACATCAGATCATGTTGAACTTTGATGACCACATTCATGAAATGATCAAAGTCCAGCAGTTTTTCCTCACCGCAACTCTTGTTGAATAATGCAGTGCAGTGTTAGGCCACCCTAGTGTGCTTCTATAAATCTGCAAATCCCACTTTTTGATCCATACATAGCAAGTGCTCCATTAATCACAGCTGACAACTTTCAAAACCTCCAATATCTGCAACAGGCTCCCAAAACCCACCAAAAATATCTGCACTCTTTCCTCCATGTTATGAGGCTGACTTCATAAGTTCTTCCTTCATGTTAAAATTTCTGTCATCTATCCACATGTATATCAGTAACTGTCTTACAGCTACACTGTTTTCTCATGCTGAAGAAAGGTAAGAACCATCTTGCATAATTTCCTTTAATTTTTCTTCCACATGATCAAACATGTCTGAAACGCCTCATGAAACTTAGCCCAAAGTGTGTGTGTGGGGGGGGGAAATCCCAAGGATGCCTTTGAAAATTCCACAGAGCACTAGATACTCGGGTGACTTGAGTGAAAATGACCTGTGTGCCTAGTTCCCACTTCAGCCCTTAGATTGGAGTCCAAAGGGTTAGTTTTGCAAAAGCTTTCGGTAAGCACATTTGATCTGTAGTATGAAATAGCTGCCCTAATCTGCTTCCCATTCCACAACTGCAACTCTCAAGTACAGAATGGGAAAACTGGCTTTTACTATGCTTATATAATGCAATGATCAACTAGGTGCACCCTCATCTAATTTTTTAGACTCTTCTTTCAGTAAAGTGCTTGTGAGATCATTGCTTTCTTCCAGTGGGCCACAGGAAACAGTGAGAATTGCTGAAGTGTCTTGAGTAACCTTGGACTGCAGAGCAAGCAGTGCCTGGAGAATATGGTGTCATATAGTAATGAGGTTCTGAAAATGTTTGTGGCTGACAAAACTGGCTGAGACCTTGACAGCTAGGGCTTCTAGAACTGAGCAAATTTTCAAAGAACAATACCACTCTTCTCTGCTTTGAAAATTCCATTGCTTTTTTGGAGTCCCCCACTAGACACTCAAATCTTTTGCAAAGCACCCAAAGGAGATCTTGAAAATGCTCCTGCTTACTCATTATGGCTAGTTAATTAAAGCACAGAAGTGCGTGCTTACACCCAGAGGGTCAATGGGATTTAAGTGCTTTGCTGAATTGGGTGCCTTTAATTGTTGAATTTTGCAATCTAGAATGTTTCTGGTTTAAGATGAGCTCTATAGTCTTATCTTTTTATCTAGGTTTTGGCTAATGTTTTGTCTCTGGACTCTTGTGTTTTTTAGTCTGCCTTTGTTGCAAGATGCTATGTGAGAACAATGCTATTTAGATGTTTATCATGTCCTTCCCAAGAAAACACTTCTATACAAGGTATTCCCAAGGGTCATGGATGCTCTCTGGGTTATGTTTGCTAAGAACAAACATGAAGGGGCAATGATAAGTCTATCAGAAGAATAGAAATAATTGAAGATGGAAAAAATCTGGCTCCATTGAGGAGCAGATAAATCGTAAACTGACCTTCAGAGAATAACTGATAAGAAATGCAAAGGTAAAAAGTGAAAAGAATGCATTTGAGGCTTGAAAAAATTACTCGTTTTTATCTAAGTACATAAAGAACAAGATGTTAGCGAAGGAGACAATAAGGCCTCTGAAAGCCTACTAGAATAATTTACTGATAGAGGAGGTAGACAAGTGTTTAAAATAAATTGTCTGACTTAAGGCTTGTCTTCATGGAGACTTAATGTGCAGCAAGACGGTGTGTAAATCTACAGTGCACCATCTTGCCATGCAGTAATGTCCCATTTGGACAAAAGTTCCATAGTGCTCTTTGGCGTACTGCTGTTTCAAATGGTAACATATCAAAGCACACTACTGTTTTCAGTGTATGGTACCAGGGCCCATATGGGCACTTACAGTGTGGTAAGCTGTGTGCCGTAGAGATGCTCACAGGTGTGCACGCCCTAAACTGGTGTAGACAATCCCTGAAGCAGATGAGTGACCACTACAAAACAGAGATGTTTTGTTTTAGCCAGGTTTGGAGCAAATGATGGCAAGGATTACTCCTTCTAGGCTTGCAATCCTTGCTAACCCTTTTGAATACCCAGCATGCTATTCCACCTCTCACAGCAAGATCCTCTGAAAATAAGCAAATTCCTAGCTGATGACATCTTCTTTGGAAAGTAGCAACTGCACTTCCTAAGGTTACAAATCACTGTGTGCATTATGCACAGGTACAAGCATATATTATTGCCAACCCATACTATCAAATTGAGTCTGGGCTCTCAAAGTCCTGAGTGGCTAAAACTCATAGGAATTTGAACTTTACTTAAAACTAGGTACACTTTTTCATGCTTTTCTCTGAAATCATGAGGGCTAGAAACTTACTTAAAATAAAAGGAAGGAAAGCTGAGTTTTTCACATAATTGCAGAACCTCTGAAGCGACAGCATTAAGAAAACACTAATTATAGCAAGCCATTCAATAAAATCAAGATTTGGCAACGTGTATATGTGTATTTCCACTATCTCACAAAATTCTAACCTCTTCCATCATTCTAAATGTTTTTCTGTCTACTTTTGGAAATATTTGGTTTCTCCAGTAGAGTAGGAGCTGCTAGGCAGGTAGAGCAGAAAGAAGATTGCAAAAATATTGATAGCTGTCAGAATTGTAAACAAATTCACTTTAGCTATGTTTGTGCCACTTTTGTGTTCATTTTCCACAAACACTCCTGTGAATGTATGTTTGCAGGGCGGTTTATGCAACTATTGGAAAATATTCACACACAATGAATTGTGAACTCCTTTTCCATGAGCACTTACCGTTGGAACTCTAGTTCTAGGAATTGCCTAATCAATCTGGAAAGAAGGATGCACCAAGTGACTTAAGAGTGGTCAATCTTATCAACTGTTCTCAGCAAGCAGCTCACAAACATACTAGAAACAAAGGATTGGTTGTATTGAGGCACTTGGAAATTATTGCAAACAACTTCTGGACAGTTAGTGAACAGGCATGAAATTCATTAGATCACTTACATGTTGGGAACTGTGCGCCAGGACTTCAAAATATGTTGGCTGCTTTGGAGCAGCTGATGAGAGGAAGGAGAGAGCGAGAGGGGTGAAGGATTACCTTGGAGCATTTCTTGTAGAGGTCACAGAACTGATAGCTGAAAACACACAAAACAAAATACAGAAGCACTTTCCTGAGGGTGAAAGGCTATTGCTATTATGGGGTTTAAGAGTCTTCAACTGGGCTTTTACAACCCTGAGTAGGGCCTCGAGACAATTCTTACTGTTTCTCTGATAAGCTAAATAGTATGAGATGCTCGGGTTAGGGAACAGAGCTGTTGGACCAGGACAAACCCATCTCCATGCTGAAGCCAACGCAGTACAGTGGTGTGAAGAAGTGTGCATGTGTGTTTCCCCATTCAGAATTATGCAAGTGTCTCAAGCACTAGCTCTGCACTGACTACCTGAGTTTGTTCTCCTGATACATCTGTCTAACATTTGAAAAAAATGAATAGATCTAAATGAGGGATCTAAAGAAAACCATGCGTCTGTAAATCAGCCCTCTATCCCTGGGGAAGATTAGGGATTTCCTATTCTGGAAGCATTTCCACATTTCCCTACTTTTTGTTTGTTTTTGTTTTTTGTTTTTGGTGGGTTTTTTTAACTAATTGACTGACTGAGAAGATGTGCAGGTTCTTATTTTACTCTGCAATAAATTGATGACTTTTTGTTGATTAAAATAACTGTGAGTGATTAATACAAAGAGTAATAAATATCAAAATGATGTGAATGGAGAGGAACAGGTGGATTAATGAGGTTTTATCTTAGTGCAACAAAATGTAAAATAATGCAGCAAGGGACATAAAACCAGAATAGGAAATATTCTCAGTGCTCAGAGTATAAACCAATGAACTGGAAGAAATTCCTAGAAGTCTTGGCCTGTGCAGTTCTAAAACCAATATTGAACAACACTAAGTAAAAGCAACCTAAGTCCAGAAATGCATAAGGAAAGGAAATATGTGGAATATCTGCAGAGAGAAGTCTAAGGCAAGGATTAATGAGGACATGCTGGCAAATTGTGTGTAGGATTGTGGTCTGCCTGTAATATAAGGAAGGTACAGCAGAGGGCAACCAGACAGAGTTGAGGTTGCAACTTTACCTGAAAATATTAGACTATGTGGCAGATTCTGCTTTCGCTTACAGCGGTGTTTCCCAAATTGTCCTGCTGCTTTTGTAGGGAAAACCCCTGACAGGATTAGCCAGTTTACCTACTGCGTGCACAGGTTTGGCCAGTCGCAGCTCCCACTGGCCACGGTTCTCTGCTCCAGGCCAATGAGAGCTGCTGGAAGCGGCCCGGGCCAAGGGACATGCTGGCCGCCACTTCCAACAGGTCCCTTTGGCCTGCAGCCATGAACCGCGGCCAGTGGGAGCCGTAATCGGCCAAACCTGCGCATGCAGCAGGTAAACAAACTGGCTAGGCCCATCAAGGGCTTTCCCTACACAAGCGGTGTCCCAAGTTTGGGCAATGCTGACTTACACCAATACTAATGCAAAGGAATTTCAGCGAAGTATTATGGCCTAATGCTGATGGCTCCAACTAGTAATGACCGATAACTCTCTAGGTCCTAGTCGTTTTGTCTTTCTCTGTGCATCACTGATCACAACAAACAATAAAAAAGTAGGCTGTTTTAAAGCATGCCAGGGTTTTAAGTTTGACATCTGCAGTTCCCACAAGGTTGGTAGGAAGTATGAATTTTCATACTGGCTGCTGGTTGCCACTTAGAACTTTCTTCATACAAAGATAAATATAATACCTGGCATGTGTATATATATCACTCCATAAGTAGAACTCAAAGCGCTTTACAAAGGTGGTCAGTGCCATTATCCCCACTTTGCAGATGGGGAAATTGATACCTAAAGAGGTGAAGTGATTTACCCAAGGTCATCCAGCAGGTCAGTAGCAGAGACAGAAATAGAACCAAGGGCTCCAGAGTCCAGTCTAGTGCTCTATCCATAAAGCTACATGGTCTCACAAAACCCTAGTTTTCCAATTGAATAGTCCCTGTATTCAAACAGAATTCCCAGCTTCCTTAAGGTGCTTGTTTCTCAATGAAAGAGAATCGAAGAGCATGACCAGGATTTTACTGCTACAACAGGACCCTTCAAAATGCTATGCCTGCTCTGGCATTGCTGCACACCACCCAGGAATGTGGTCTTTGGAAAAGAGGAGAATCAGAACGGTGTGTTTATTGCTGTGCTTAATAGTCTGAAGGTAGAAATGACGAGATAGGGATGCAAAACATGTTTGTTCTCACGTTTTGACATTAGCTTGAGGGCCATGAACTTAAGCTGAAGAGAGGGCTGGCCACTTAAATTTACTTGAGCTAATTTTTATTAAACTTGGCATAATTTACTAGATGGGATAAACGGTCAAGGACAACAATAGCAGTAAGTATTTTAGTGGCTGATGGAAAAATGTGAGGTACTAGTCACAATACAAGAGAGTCCTGTATTATTGAATAGCACTGTTATCTCAAGATAATTAAGGATGGGTACACTAACTAGGAATATATACAGCTTGATTAGAGCCTTTACCCAGGATGCAAACCTAACTGATTTAGCTTCAAAATCAGCTGGGTGTCTTCCCTCTACTCCTTCACATTTTTATATGCTGTTAGCAGTTCTTCAATGGAAACAGAAATGGAAGTACTCAGGTTAACACCTACCTATTCCCATGATATTTCTAAGTCAGTAGAAAATAAAGAGCAGGCACTATTCACAGTAAGATAGCCCTTCTTTTCTTAAACTCTGGCATTGGAAGGTTTAAAAATGTAATGTAAATGTTTTCAATTGAAATTAGAGACAAGGTGGGTGAGGTAATATCTTTCACTGGACTAACTTCTGTTGTGAGAGAAACAAGCTTTCAAGCTACACTGATCTTCAATGTGTCTACTAAAGATATGAAGAACTCTCCAAACCTTCAGTCCAAGGTTACTTTTAGGACCAAAGACTTGATGTTGGTCAGCAGGCGGGGAAGATGAAAAGTAAATGCAGACATTCGTATGCATGACCCAAAAACCCGGGCCCCTTTAAATTATCAGCGGAGAAGCTGGTCCAGTCTGGCACAGTGTACTGACCCTTGCTGGTATGCCATACCACATCTTACGGGCTTACTTTCCTCTCTGAATCCCCTGCACCTGGGGGAAAGGCATCTCTCAGCATGGTCCCCCTCCCACCCCACTCCACACATTTAATCTGGCCCTAGCATTGTTCCTGTGATCCACCATTTTCCCTTCTTTTGAGGACTGAGTGTGGAGAAAAGGAATGGCCTCATTGTGCCAGACATTGAGTAGGATTGCCAGGTGTCCAGGTTTTGACCATAACGCCCAGTTGAAAAGGGACCCTGGCAGTTGCAGTCAGCACTGCTGACTAGGCCATTAAAAGTCCAGTCAGTGGGGCTAAGGCAGGCTAATCCCTACCTGTCCTGGCACCTTGCTGTACCCTGGAAGCAGCCAGCAGGTCCAGCTCCTAGGCAGGGTGTGGGGAGCATATGCAATGGCTCCTCCAATGGGAGTTGGAGGGGGGGGAGTCTGCAGGTGAGAGCAGCATGCAGAGCCTCCAGCACCCTCCTTCCTCCCCTCCCCATCCACAGCCTACAAGTCGGACCCGTTGGCGCCTGCCTTAGTCCTGCCGCACCGCTCATCTGGAGCTGCTCGAGGTAACCTCAAGCCCCAATCCCCTGCCCCAACCCTGAGCCTAGCCACAAACCCTGAGCCCTGTCCTGCATCCCAAACACCTCATCCTTAGTCCCTCTCCAGAGCCTGCACCCTCAGCTGGAGCCCTCACTCATTCTGCACCCCAACCGCCTACCCCAGCATAGAGCCCCCTCCCACCTTCCAAACCCCTTGATCCCAGCCCAGCGCACCCTCCTGCACACCAAATCCCTCATACCTAGCGTCACACCATAGCTCACACCCCCAGCCAGAGCCCTCACTCCCTCTGTGCCCCAGCCCAGAGCCCCCTCCCATGCCCTGAACCCTTCATTTCTGGCCCCACCCTGGAACTTGCACCGCAGACCAGAGCCCGAATGCTATCCCACATCCCAACCCACCGCCTGAGCCCAGAGCCCCCTCCCGTACTCTGAACCCCTCAGCTTCACCCGCAAGCCTGGAATCCCCTCATACTCCCCAAACCCCTCATCCCTGGCCCCAACCCAGAGCCCATACCCCCAGCCAGAGCCCTCACTCCTTCTCACACCCCCATCCCCTGAGCCAGTCTGGTGAAAATGAGTGAGTGAGGGTGGGGAGAGTGAACAACGGAAGCGGGATGAAGTGAATGAGGGTGGGGCCTCAGAAGGGACGGGGCAAGTAGAAAGTTGGCAACCCTAATTACAACTGTGTTCCCCATCTTGTTTAGGAAATATGACCCCCCTCCCATTCAGCTTACTTTCCTGGTTCATTAGGGCACCAGACCTGCCCCACTCCCCTCCACTAAATGTGTATCTCCACTGGACACCAACCAAGCTGCAACATGAGCACATTGACATAACCTACTCACTGGGTCCCTGAGCTGCTGAGGGAGGAGTGTAAAAAAACTCTCTCCACCCATGCCAGTCTGGCATTGAGGGATGAATTCCTTCCGAATCCCCAAAAGGCAATAGCATGATGCTCACAGCCGGCCTCCAAAACACAGTCATTAGCTAATCCCATGAGGTTGTAAACTTGCTCTTGGGCACAGAATGGAGCCTAGGCACTGCCTCCAGCTATGCAGGAGCCAAGGAGCTTCATCCTTCAATAAACCAAGGAGCCCCCCAGAAGTCCATGAGACAGCTGAGTGCCACAGGGAAGGGAGGAAAAAGGGGAAATTCTAAAACTGGCCCAAGAGTTTTCTTTCCTTTGCTCGTTCAGACAAGACCTCCCATCTCTGAGGCTGTGGGATGAGATTAAACTATTTTATAATGGATCCTTAACATAGGTGCTGCCGCACCCCTTGGCTTGAAATGATTCCTATTCTATATAGAGTTTACAGTTTGGTTCAGTGGCTCTCAGCACCCCCACTATACAAATTGTGCCAGCACCTTTGATCCTTATATTAAATATGACCATTTTTTCTTAGTGTTGGCACAGCACTTGGCAAACTAGGCATGAGCGAAGTGACCTCTAACATAGGAATCCATCCCCCAAACTTCTCCATACAAAATTCTGCCTATTCATAAGTCAATTGGGAATTTGCAAAGCATTGTAGGCCAGATCCCTAATTAGAGTAAACTGGCACAGCTATCGTTAAGTGACTTAATCCTGTCTTTATCAGGATGTTTGACTTCAGTTGAGCTACAGATCTTTACATCATGTGAGGATTATGTACTAAAAACATTCTTCTCATTTAAAAAAAATTGTCAACTCAGATTTGGGTTTGGATTTTGTTTTTGGGTGAATCTACAAAGGTAACATCTTCAAAGTTCATATCTCTGCAAACCTGTTCAGTAAAGATTTAAATAGAAAAAATAAATATAAAGCAAAGAACAATGTGTGTGTATGCATAACCACCAGCCTTTACATTTTGCATGTAGCACTTTTGTGGTGTTCTGTTAAGGAATGTACTGTACTAGAGACTAAAAGATGTATGAAACCAGGATACTGCAAATGTGAATTAGTAAGTTTATGCAGGCGCTGAAGAAGTGGAAACTAAGGGTATGTCTACACTACGGGATTATTCCGATTTTACATAAACCGGTTTTGTAAAGACTGTATAAAGTCGAGTGCACACGGCCATACTAAGCACATTAATTCGGTGGTGTGTGTCCATGTACCGAGGCTAGCGTCGATTTCTGGAGCGTTGCACTGTGGGTAGCTATCCCATAGTTCCCGCAGTCGCCCCCGCCCATTGGAATTCTGGGTTGAGATCCCAATGCATAATGATGCAAAAACAGTGTCTCAGGTGATTCTGGGTAAATGTCATCACTCATTCCTTCCTCTGTGAAAACAACGGCAGACAATCATTTTGCGCCCTTTTTCCCTGGAGTGCCCTGGCAGATGCCATAGCATGGCAACCATGGAGCCCGTTTTGCCTATTGTCACTGTCACCGTATGTGTATAAGGATCAGAGGTGCTGGCACAATTTGTATAGTGGGGGTGCTAAGAGCCACTGAACCAAACTGTAAACTATATATAGAATAGGAATCACTTCAAGCCAAGGGGCCGCTGACAAAGGCGGTACTGCAGCTCTACACGGCAGCATTCATTTGCCTTTGCAAGATAGTAGAGACGGTTATCAGTCGTTCTGTACCGTCTGCTGCTGTCATGGGTGCTCCTGGCTGGCCTTCACTGAGGTCGGCCAGGGGTGCAAAGACAAAAATGGGAATGACTCCCCGGGTCATTCCCTCCTTTATGTTGTATCTAAAAATAGAGTCAGTCCTGCCTAGAATATGGGGCAAGTGTACTAGAGAAGCAGTGTACCAGAGAGCACAGCCGCTCTGTGTCAGATCCTGCAGAAATGATGAGCTGCATGCCATTCTAGGGGATGCCTCTGCAACAACCCCACCCGCTGCTTCCCTGCTCCCCCAACCCTCCTGGGCTACCATTGCAGTGTCTTCCCATTTGTGTGATGAAGTAATAAAGAATGCAGGAATAACAAACACTGACTCTTTAGTAAGATAAAATGAGGGGGAGGCAGCCTCCAGCTGCTATGATAGTCCAGGCAGTACAGAATCTTTTCTTTACACATGAAAGGGGGGCAGGGGGCTGATGGAGCTCAGCCCTCAGTTGCTATGATGAAGACGGTTACCAGCCGTTCTGTACCATCTGCCGGAAATGATCGGGAGTCATTCCTATTTTTACCCAGGTGCCCCCGGCCGACCTTACCTGAGGCCAGCCAGGAGCACTCACGGGATGATGACGAGGATGGCTACCAGTCCTTCTGCACTGTACCGTCTGCCACCGGGGAAGGGAGGGGAGAGGATGCTGCTGTTCAGTGCCGCAGCACTGCGTCTACCAGCAGCATGCAGTAGACATACGGTGACATTGAAAAAAGTCAAGAAACGATTTTTTTCCCTTTTCTTTCACGGGGGGAGAGGGGGGGTAAATTGATGACATATACTCTGAACGACCCCAGACAATATGCTTGACCCTACAGGCATTGAGAGCTCAGCCAAGAATGCAAATGCTTTTCGGAGACTGCGGGATAGCTGGAGTCCTCAGTACCCCCTCCCTCCCTCCATGAGCATCCATTTGATTCTTTGTCTTTCTGTTACACTTGTCACACAGCACTGTGCTGTGGACTCTGTATCATAGCCTGGAGATTTTTTTTCAAATGCTTTGGCCTTTCGTCTTCTGTAACGGAGCTCTGATAGAACAGATTTGTCTCCCCATACAGCGATCAGATCCAGTATCTCCTGTGCGGTCCATGCTGGAGCTCTTTTTGGATTTGGGACTGCATCGCTACCCGTGCTGATCAGAGCTCCCCGCTGGGCAAACAGGAAATGAAATTCAAAAGTTCGCGGGGCTTTTCCTGTCTACCTGGCCAGTGCATCCGAGTTCCAATTGCTTTCCAGAGTGGTCACAATGGTGCACTGTGGGATACTGCCCACAGGCCAATACTGTCGATTTGTGGCCACACTAACCCTAATCCGACATGGCAATACTGATTTCAGCGCTACTCCTCTCGTCGGGGAGGAGTACAGAAACCGGTTTAAAGAGCCGTTTATATCTATATAAAGGGCCTCATTGTGTGGACGGGTGCAGGGTTAAATCGGTTTAACGCTACTAAATTCAGTTTAAATGCATAGTGTAGACCAGGCCTAAGTCAAATTACAAAGGATGAATATAAACAAATAACACAAGTATGTAGGGACAAAATTAGAAAGGCCAAAGCACAAAACGAGATCAAACTAGCTAGAGACATAAAGGGTAATAAGAAAACATTCTACAAATACATTAGAAGCAAGAGGAAGACCAAGGACAGGGTAGGCCTGTTACTCAACGAGGGAGAAAAAAAATAACAGAAAATGTGGAAATGGCAGAAGTGCTTAATGACATTTGTTTCAGTTTTCACCAAGAAGGTTGGTAGTTATTGGATGTCTAACATAGTGAATACCAGTGAAAATGAGGTAGGATCAGAAGATGCTAAAATAGGGAAAGAAGAAGTTAAAAATTACTTAGGCAAATTAGATGACTTCAAGTCTCCAAGGCCTGATTAAATGCATCCCAGAATACTCAAGGAGCTGACGGAGGAGATATCTGAGCCATTAGCGATTGTCTTTGAGAAGTCATGGAAGATAGGAGAGATTCCAGAAGACTGGAATAGGGCAAATATAGTGCCCATCTATAAAAAGGGAAGTAAGGGCAGCCCAGGGAATTAAAGACCAGTCAGCTTAACTCCTGTACCCAGAAAGCTAATGGAGCAAATAATTAAGTAATCAATTTGCAAACATCTAGAAGATAATAAGATGATACCTAACAGTCAGCATGGATTTGTCAAAAATAAATCGCATCAAACCAACCTGATAGCTTTCTTTGACAGGGTAACAAGCCTTATGTATAGGGGGAAAGTGGTAGACGTGGTATATCTTGATTTTAGTAAAGCTTTTGATACGGTCCCGCATGATCTTCTCATAAACTAGGGAAATGCAACATAGATTCTATTATAAAATATTTTAAAAAACAGAATCTGATTCTGGGCCTAGTCCTATCATTGTGGCTGAATTAACACTGTCAAGCCCATATGAAATAGGCTTCGCACCATTAGAAAAGATAAGAGAACTAGTGGTCAAAGGAAATGCAACCTAGATGGAGCTACTATAAGGTGGGTGTAAAACTGGTTGGAAAACCATTCCCAGAGAGTAGTTATCAGTGGTTCAGAGTCATGCTGGAAGGGCATAACGAGTGGGTTCCTGCAGGGATCAGTTCTGGGTCTGTTTCTGTTCAATATCTTCAACAGTGATTTAGATAATGGCATACATAGTACACTTATAAAGCTTGTGAACGATACCAAGCTAGGAGGGGTTGCAAGTGCTTTGGAGGATAGGATTAAAGTTGAAAATGATCTGGAGAAATGGTCTGAAGTAAATAGGGTGAAAGTCAATAAGGACAAATGCAAAGTACTCCATTTAGGAAGGAACAATCAGTTGCACACACACAAAATGGAAACTGACTGCCTAGGAAGAAGTACTGCATAAAGGGATCTGGGTTTCATAGTGAACCACAAGCTAAATGAGTCAACAGGATAATGCTGTTGCAAAAAAAGCAAATATCATTCTGGGATGTAGTAGCAGGAGTGTTGTAAGCAAGACACGAAAAGCAATTTTTCTGCTCTGTTTCGGACTCAACTGGATTATTGTGTCCAGTTTTGGGTGCCACATTTCAGGAAGGATGTGGACAAATTGGAGAGTCCAGAGAAGTGCAACGAAAATGATTAAAGGTCCAGGAAACATGACCTATGAGGGAAGATTGAAAAAATTGGGTTTGCTTAGTCTGGAGAAGAGAATACTGAGAGGGGGCATGATAACAGTTTTCAAGTATGCAAAAGGTTGTTACAAGGAGGAGGAAGAAAAATTGTTTTTCTTAAACTCCAAGGCTAGGGCAAGAAGCAGTGGGCTAAAATTTCAGCAAGGGAGGTTTAGGTTGGACATGAGGAAAAACTTCCGAACTATCAGGATGGTTAAGCACTGAAATAAGTTGCCTAGGGAGGTTGTAGAATCTGCATCATTGGAGATTTTTAAGAGTAGTTTAGACAAACGCCTGTCAGGAATGGTCTAGATAATTAGTCCTGCCACAAGTGCAGAGGACTGGACTAGATGACCTCTCAAGGTCCCTTCCAATTCTATGATACTGAAAGGAAGAGGTAGAAGCAAATCATGGAGCTCTAACTCTGTGACTCATTCAATGTTCTTCCAAAGATAGTTTGCATGTTCATGTTAACTTTTTTTGAATCAGCTGGTTATAAATTAAAACTGCACCTGTAAAGTTCCACTGTTCTACTTCTCCTTGAAAGTCAGAACTTGTCCAAATTATGCGGTGATTTTATTTATGTACTATATGATTTGCATTTATAGCTTAAAACTTGACTTTTTCCCAGCTTCCCACTCCACCCCATTTAGCTGTGACCTAACTGTGTGTACAGAAGTTAGTGCATTCTAAATTAGACAAACTAAGATATGAAGAAAGGCCAAACTTTAGTCTTTTATGACTGTAGTGAAACATGGGTATAACTCATAGCTACAGATAGTGTCTTGTCTTTTCAAGAATAAATCTATACCAACTGATGAGATCATGTAGGTGGGATCTCTTCTAAACTTTTATTATTCTCAATTTTTCTATTTTTGTCCAGCTACCCAGCAGTGTGCAAAAAAAGGGAGGGAGGAGAAGAGGAGGAGAAACTATTATCTCTAATTATTGAACTGTTGAAGATTGGAAGAAAAAAAAAGTTGGAATTATTTCTGTTTTAGTTCTGAAGGGTATTTGACTGAATAGTTCCTCATATAATGCCTGGATGTTTATATTGATTCACTCTATTGTTGCCTACACCACATGGAATTTTTCCATACTACTGTCTACAGTAATGGACTTATAGAAACACTTGGCCATAAATCTTTAAGCTTTTAATAACTTAGCTTAGAGCATTAGGTCTCCACTCCATAGAAATTATTGTAGATGGTGAAAGTCTCATTTTTGTAATTATTTTGCTGGTTTTTTTGGCAGAATAATAGACTGAAAGACAAACTTATAGTTTACTACTTTGAGACTAGCTCAGTAAATTAAGAATTCACTGACAATGCTAGTTTACTCTGCTTGTATCACTAATAGCTTTGAAGATAAACTGCACTAATATTCTGTATTAATCAAACTACTCTCAAATTGCGTAGGGATAATACTTCGCAATCTGTGTTTTTTAAGAGGAGATGGTTTATTTTTTTTAGAATTATTGACTTAAAATATTTGGGGGGGAAAGACTTTTTTGAGTTGTTATATTCTTTACACAACTATATAGAGCGTTGATATTCATTCATGGCGGTTATCAGTTTGACCTCTAATGAATAAAAGAGATTTATGGGAAACTCATTAAAGAGTCAGGTTATGACTTCAGTGATTCATTCTGGCTGATAATTAACAGCATACACTGAAAGAGTTCCGAGAGCTCTACAAAATGAACTTAATATGAACTGTACTTACTATAGACAAGATGTTTTGAGTAGACTGGAGAAAAAAACTTTGGTCATTAATATGTCTCAAAAGGTTTCTCTCTTTTTTTTTTTTTCTCTCCCTTCTTCTTAGTGCATGCTCCCACTCTCTCTCCAGTTACTACAGGAAGAAAACTTAATAAATGCCAACTGGCAGCTGAATCTCAAGTAGTTTTTTTAGTTTGATATAATTGGTCCTGTGTGCAAGCTGCTATTATTATTATTAATTTGAATTTTATTTTGCGTGCTTAAATGGAGTACGGGACTGTACTTCTATTGAACTATTCACTCTAATGCATAATAAGGATTCGTTCTCTAATGTATCCTTTTATACTGGAAACTGAAACATGGACCTAATGTGGCAGTTTTAAGTGGTTTTTTTTAATTTCACAGGTTTTCCTGTGATAGTTAAATGCAGATTTACTATAGTGCTTCCAGAGATGTACTATATATATAAAATATCTGAAGATTCTGAAACCAAAAATAGCCTACTTTTCTTAACTTTATTTATTTATTTTTTTTAAGGAGACTGACAACCATGTAGTCACCACCATGAGGGAGTTTAGGTCGTCCGTCCAGAGGATGACAATATCGATTTGTATCTCAGGTAATTATTGATTTGTAATCCTGCATAAATTTCCACCACAACTTCAACCATCACCCAGCCATCAGATTCTCTCTAGAACATTCCTACATCATCATTAGCTTCCTGGACACAAAGATCAGCTTCAACAATGGAACCATTCAGACCACTATATACAAGAAACCTACAGATCATCACTGTGATATACTGTACCCTATATATTCACCACTCTAATATGATTGATATGTTTCACCATTTACATTTTCATTGTCTCAGCCTTGTCCTGCCAGAAGGACCTTTCTCCCACTTTTATATTTAGAAACAACTGCCATTTTTTAACACCTATATCAAGATCCAGAATGCAATTCTAGCTCCTGGCTAGGTTCTATTGATCATACTAATTAGTTGTATAATGCTTTGAAGGGTAGTTACAGCTGCTGGTCTTCTCCTTGTGTTCTGTCAATTCTTTTCCCAGCTGGACTGCACTGGGAGCAATAATTACACTTCCATCAGTTGTTAGACTCCTCTTTGCCACTGTGAGGGAACCTGATGGCATGTCTCTCTTTCTTAATAATTATCTTTGGTGATAAAGATAACAGGAAGAGAAGCAGACACATTCCAGGCTCATCCATGTGTTCTCTCTCTCTCTCTCTCTCTCTCATGAAATCTCTCACTACTATACTGGATTTCTCCCCTCCCACCGCCCCCCACTTCTTTCTCTAATTTTTCTCCCTTGTGGAGCGTCATAATGAAAATAATGCACAACCGCTTACCTCTGCTATTTCCCATGCAACTATTTCATCTCCTTCAAACAATAAGGCAATAGTTTTTTTTGAATTGACAATATCTGTCTTTTATGATGCTCCATAAAACTCTCACATGAGTTCTGGGGATCCTTCTGGTTAACAGCAACTCTTAATTAAATCACAATATCTGAATCTGGAGCTAAATGTTGAATGTCTTAGAGTTCAGGAGTGTTTGCAACTGGATGGGGTATGGGCTTGGGTCTGCATCCCACTTTCTCACATCTTCATTGGATCTGTGAATTGCTCAGGATGCTGCATTATCAAGCAAGGTCTGTCACATCCACCCCTTTGTTTTAAATTTTAGCCGCCTAAAGTATAGTGATTTTAACAATGACCAACTTCCTGCCACAGCACTTGATACTTTCTCTATACTTAAAAATGTAAATAACTTCAACACTAAGAACAGGCGCTTGTTTTCTCAAAACATTTTGCGAAGGTACGTGAATATTTAGAGTAAGAAAGGCCACCTTCCAGTGAAATTAGCCATTTTCCAAGTGAGAATGATTTCTTCATTGAAACTGTGAAAATATTTTTATTGCCTGTTTTTAAAGCAATATACTTAGTCAAATATATTAATAAAATAACATGAGTGAAGTGTGAAATTGTGTGTGTGGTGGAGGGAACCCCAAAATGCCAAAATACTCTTCTGGAACAAAAATTGTAAATTTCACACTGTGCTGGCACAGAGTAGTATACTGAATGAAAAAGCCTAAGGAGAATTAAAGCGTAAGCTTTGCTTTACTTTTATCACAGCCAGTAAGAAATAGCCTCAAGCAACATAAGACTACATCAGTAGTAACTACCATAGCATTTTCGTCTCAGTTCAGTTTGGATCATCCTGTATTTTTTCCTTTCCTTTCCTTTATTCTGCAATGAAAGCTAGCCTATTCCATGATGCTAATGAAAACAATCAATGACATCCTTATTACCCAATTCTGCTTTAAAACACCATAGTGACATCGCTGGTAATTCAATTTATGAGTAAATTCATATTAACAAATATTTCTGTACAGAAGTCCACCCCAGTGGATCTAATTGCAGAACTGGGACTCTTTAATCTGTGCATTTTAACCCAATCCTGTAAACACTTAAGCAGATGCCCAGATTTATTCACAAGTCATCCCCTTGAAGTCTCCAGCACACAAAGGAGTGCGCATGTTCTAATGTTTGCAAGATTGGGCCTAATGCTACTGCATTACTGCAGTATCTTTCTATTAATGTAATGTGGAAGATACTTTACCTCACTTTCCCCAAATTTGTTATCATTGTTATTCTAAGTAGAATAGACCAGAGTTGTCACAGTTGGTGGTGGAAGCATTTTGTTTAGACTACACAGTCCACTTTGACATGGGATCCATAGGCCACAACTGGATGGAATGGAAAACTACCCAATTCTGAAGTGTGTGTACAAAGAAATGCTGCTACATGGCCAGCTATCACATGGGCACCAAAATGGTACAAGATTACCAGTGACAAATGTAGATTGAACACTACCCAGATCAATGTTGTCCAGGGTGTTTAAGTTGACCTGATTGTATATTCAATTTGCAAGAAGGCCGTTTCACTTTGGGATTTGCCATGATGATGGTAGGCCACAATTCTTCACCAAAGGTGGAAGACTTTTTAAACTAAGAATTAAAATTTCAGAAGGTCAAATTTGCTCTCATCCTACATCTATGCAGTGGTTTTGCCCGGAAATAATAAAATATACTTTGACCCATAAACCTCTAATAGTAAAAAGAGTGGAAGAACTGCAATGTTGTAATGCCTTTAGCAATCCAGGCAGTGGAGTTATAATAAATATATGCTGCATAACTGGTCTATACCTCCAAAAGATTTTTGCATTGAACAGAAGTTTATATCTAAGAAGGATCAGATTGGCAGAAACCCTGGGAGTTTTTCACTTGCCTCTGTAGCATAGGTAAGGTTGCCAGGTGTCTGGTTTTCGACCAGAAGGCACACTTGAAAAGAGACCCTGTTGGCTCCAGTCAGCACCACCAGTGGGCCATTAAAAGTCCAGTAAGCAGTGCAGCAGGGGCTTGGGGCTAATGTAGGCTCCAAGCCTGCCCTGACTCTGTGCAGCTCCTGGAAGCAGCTGTGAGGTCCTTGCAGCCCCTAGGCACATAGGCCATCAGAGAGGCTCTGTGTGCTGCCCCTGCCCCTAGTGCTACCTCTAGAGCTCCCATTGGCCAGGAACTACAACCAATGGGAGCTAGAGGGACAGGGCATGAGGGCAGTGCGTGGAGCCTCCCTGGTTGCCTATGCACCTAGGGGCTGCAGGGACCTGGCGGCTGCTTCCTGGGAGCCATGATAAGCGCCCCTGGGACTCCACACCCTAACCCCCTGTCCCATCCTGGAGTCCCCTCCCAGAGCCTGCACCCCTACATATACTCCAACCCCCTGCCACAGCTGGGAGCCCCCTCCTGAACTGCAAACCTCTCATCCCCCCCACCCCCACCCCAGAGCGCTCACCCCAGCCGAAGCCTGCACCCCCCCATACCCCAACCGTCTTCCCCAGCCCAGAGCCCTCTTCCTCACCCTGAACACCTCATTTCTGGCTGCATCAGGAGCACACACCCTCAGCCCGGAGCCCTCATCCCCCTCCTGCCCCAGCCTGATGAAAGTGAGTGAAGTTAGGGGAGAGTGAGTGACTGAGAGAGGGGGGATGGAGCGAGCGGGGAGGTGGAGCATCAGAGAAGAGGCGGGGAAGGGGTGTTTAGTTTTGTGCAATTAGAAAGTTGGCAATCTGAAGCATAGGCCATGGGTCTGTTGCTGGTTTAAACTAGAGTAAATGGTGGATTCTCTGTATCTTGAAGTTTTTAAATCATGATGTGAGGACTTCAGTAACTCAGCCAGAGATTATGGGTCTATTATAGAAGTGAGTGGGTGAGGTTCTGTGGCCTGTGATGTGCAGGAGGTCAGAGTCCAGTCGAAAAGGGAACCTGGCAGCGTCCAGTCTGTAAAAGTCCAGTTGGCTGCAGTAACAGGCTTCTGCCACTGGGGGAGTGGGATGAGAAGAAGCTGGAGCAACAATGGGGAACTGCTTTGTGCTCAGTTGCTGATACCTGACAGAGCAGTGGCTGGCTTCCGGACCATGCTCCAAGGGGATCCTGTGTGCCCCCTCCTTCTGCCTTGCTGTGCCCCAATTGCCTGAGCCCTGACCCCTCACTACGGGACCCGACTTGCCCCTGGCCCCGCTGTGACCCAGTTTGGCAGGTGGGCAGGCTCCGCGTCAGCTCCTCCCAGCCTTGTTCTGTAGACAGCAGGTGAGTCCTGGGATCGGGGGGCGGAGGGAGAGGAGTGAGTGAGGGCAGGGCCTCGAGAAAGAGGTGGGGCCTTAGGAGAAAAGGTGGGGCAAGGGTGCTCGGTTTTCAACAATTAGAAAGCTGGCAACCCTAAGTCAGACTAGATGGTCAAGATGATCTCTTGTGGCCTTAAAGTCTGTCAGATCTCTGCTAGGAGATATATGAACAGATTTCATCCCTTTGTCCCTCCTCACATGCTGGATGATCTGGGCCTTAGTTAGAAATGCAGCCATTAATCAAAGGTTGTATGTGAAAGTTTTTCCAAATGTAAAAATCAATAGGGAAGGTAGCATGGACTCCGATTATACTGTGGCACCTTCTCAGGAACAAGCCTATATAAAAATTTCTGCTATCACAAGATGATTTAGCAGAGGGGTTGTTTTTAAAACAAAACAAATACAGCTGGGGGGAAAATGTCAAATTCTGTTTCTATTCACTTCAGAACCTGCTTGCACTGAATTCTACCAGAATTACTAGTAAGAACGGAGTATGAGCTAAATCAAGAAGCATTTAATTAGGAAAATGTGCAAGGAAATATTTATAGCTAAACCATAACAAAAATCTACCCAAAATACAAATTGACACTACCATGTAAAAAATACAGGCATTAAATAATTGAACTGTGTTTATATGTAGTAAAGAAAACTCAGTGTTGTGTTTAAAAAAGTATGTCATCATTGAAATCTAATGACAATTTACATAAATGCAGTGGATACCCTCGTTGTGCAAACAGAAAAAATAGAAATATAAGTCAGAACAAGTGTATATACTACAAATGCTCAGACAGCTACGGTAACTAATCATTCAATCTATCTTTTAGACAATTCCATTTTTTCTTTTTACTTCAGAGTGAGAGAGCAGATAAGCTTTAAGGTTATTGACCAGTATATGTATCCTGTTTCTTTACATTTAAAACAACATGCAGCAGCTCCAGCATTTCTGGTTTTCCTGAGACAAGCTGCAGATTTAATGAAGTGCTGTACTGTTATTTCTTCAGAGTGAGGATGCTCTGTCTTGACACTAAAAGCGCTTTAAAGAAACTGTAGATAGATTTTAATTGCCACTCTTGGAAAATGCGACAATTACACTGTGTAGACAACTACAGCTGGATTCAAAATGAAGTTACTCTGAATATTCTTTATACCCTGGATCCTCTACTTTATTATATACTAAAACTGCAGTGGGAAGATAACTTTAGCTGGATCCAAATTCTAATTGGAAAACCCAATGTAAAGTACATCCTCCCAAGAATGCATAATTAACTATGTTTGTTAGAGTCAATCTGAGTGTTTAAGTTACTGAATATGGGTTAATCTTGGTTAGATTTAAAGCACCACCTGTTCACTCCTATTAAAAACAAAAGTGTCATAATTGTAATTTCTGTTTCAGTGAAGTATTTAATCCTTACATATTTGGTTTTATCTTTTGAATATGCAGTTGGCTTATGAATACCCTCCACTCAGAGAATCAATGTGTGTCCCATTTATTGAAAATGCAAGTAGTACATTGCCTTTGCGCTGCATATGCCTGGTAGTGAAGCACTGCCATTCAGAATGTACTTTCCAGCTGGGGAAAGCAATGCAGATCAGAGTAGCTCAGGCATTATATATAAAGGCTTCAGGGGCTGCAAGGCAGACTGCTGCTTACCAATGCAGTTCAGAGCAGTAGTAGCAGATATGGCAGCTCTCAGGATTCAGGGTTTAATGACTACTAGCAAACAGCTACTTACCTAAGCAGTTCACAGTAGTGGTGCATTCTGTTACCGTTGATAGCAGCCATGTACCAAACTGCCCCTTTCGCTGTCTTATTTAGATTTCATTTCCAAATAGGAAATTCAAAGGTGTTTACATAGCTGCAAAGTTCAAAAAGTGGCTTGCTGGATTGTAGCGAGCCACCTGTGAGCATCAAAAAATTTCATTCCAAATCCCTTCTGTCTGTCTCATTCTCCTTTTGATGGTGGCATCATGTACTCTAAGCTCTCTTATTAAAAGGTGCAGGGAATGCCACCAGAGGGAAGGCACATTGTCTTAACGCATTCTCCTGCAAACCTTAGGGTCCTACTACATATAGATACCTGGGACAAGTATGTCTGTTCCTTGCCTGAACTGCATGGCCTGTGATGGCAAAAAGATTCAAGCCAAGAAAGAAAGAGAAAGCATGCATGCTTTCTGTTCAGAGTATGTTGCCTACTCCACAAATATTCCCTGTATGTGTACAAGAGGGTATTCTACCAAGGCACTGTATTGAAATAGGATCTTAAAAGGTAACCTTTGTTCAAATAAGCAGTCCGAGATAAGTATTCATAGGACAGGGTATGGACAGACAGAAAATGTCTCCCAGAAGTTCTCCTTTAAAAGCATTCTAGGAACATTGTAGGTTCTTAGACCAAGATACGGTAAGTTGTAGACGCTACAAAAGCCCTGCTGTCAGCAACACAAGCCTTTCGGAAGGAGTAAGACATTTAAAGGGCTTAAGTTCAGGGGGCACTGTGGGAATTCTGCAAGAGGCTGGGATCAGAGAGACCCTCTCTTCTGCTTTGGCTATTCAATTTAATATCCCAGAGGATAAAAGCTGTTTTTAATAAATAAATAAATAAATAAAAATGCCTGATTGTCCTGGCTGTGTTACAGGAATGTAATGAGAGTTAAAAGCAAAACTGAATAAGTTTAAAGTTATGACTATCCTTTTTGAGCTCAGGTCAGCAAAATGGCAATAGGATTAAAAAATGTTGCTCAGGAAAGTAAAATCCTCATTTTAAGTTGCTTAAAGCAGAATACTTACAGAGATAAAGTTAGGGGAGAGGGGAAGACCCTTAAAGTAGCTAGCTCAGTATTCTAAAAGGGGCCACTTTATTTCTGGTTTTATCTTTCTTTTTTTACTATCCACTATGGTTAAAAAAAAAAAAAAAGTATTACCAAGTTTAATTCTCAAATTTCAGTTTGACTGGAGAAGAAGGATGGGGGAAGAAGAGCTTTGTGCAGCATGTATTTGACCGGTAAAATAATGGGGTCCAAATGCAGTGAGAACAGGATTTTGATTAGGCTTAATGAATCTCAGAGATTATTTTTTGCAGCAATGTGGACAAACTGAAGTTAGGGTATTTCTTCACTGCAGTTTAGACAGCCATGGCTGGCATGAGCAGGGCTAAAGGGCTGTTTAACTCTGGTATAGAAGTTTTGGCTCAGTCTGGAGCCTGGGGCTCTAGGACCCTGTGAAGTGGGAGCCTGCAAGGTGTATCTAGGCGGCTTGAAGCCAGGATGTGGCCTTGTGCTGCTATGGCTTAAAGCCCTGGCATCAGTAGCTAGCCCACAAACACAAAGGCACCCTTAGTTACAGGGCAGACAGTGGCAAAACCCCTTACTGGTCTGGGTGATTTCCAGAATGTCACGAGTATTGGTCTCTTAAAATCCCAGCTGTCCTGCAAGAATACAGTGTCCTTAACATCTAGCACCTCCCCTGAGGTGTGCCTCAAGCCTCCTCCTTGGTGCTTGTTAGCTGGAGTGGCTTCTCCCTGTCCCCTCGGTGCATGGGCTAGGTCCTGGGTTCTTCGTTGCAATGCGTGGCGCCTCCACCTAAGATGACTCCTCACTGAGCCCACAACACAAGTGGCGCTGTCCCTTTGGAAAATGAGCAATGCTGCTACTTCGAATGATGATTATAATGCAATACACCAGAAAAACAATAATAAAAATGCCAATAAATTGAATGCCACACCCCAAAACAACAATATAACAAAGAGGGACTTTACTGGGCATAGGAAACAAAGGGTGTAGGGAAGGAAAAGCATTAGGGTAAACTAATAAACGCTGGTGCCAGGTTGGTTCTCTGCCTCCCTGGATGCTGGCCGCTGCAGGGCTGGAACTGCCTGACCCGTGCACCCATTTTCCACAGCAGTTCAAAGTCTCCCTTTGTGGGGTGGGAGTTGATCAGAGATTCCCCTGAGTTGTTCTGCTTCTCTCTCAATCAGCTGCTCCCAAACTCGAACAGCCAAAACTGAAATTAAAACTAGTCCCTTTGTGATTCAGGGTAGGCTGTCCACTCCCGCTGAGGGACCTGAGCAGTCCTTGCTCCTCATTGGCTCACCAAAATGTCTGAATAAATCACCTCATCAGAAGCCTTTCTATTAGTTTTTTTTTGCAAGAGTTTCCAGTCTAGTCTGTCCCTAGACTTTAAGTAGGCCGGGAAATATATGGTGTGAATCTGCAAAACCTTACTCATAGTAGTCCTTACAGAGCGGCACAGAGACTATTTCCTCAGTATGCCTCCAGGAATGCATAATGCCTCAAAGGGGGCAGGAAGGACATGGGCCATATCCCTACCACCAGCATACAAAGATTAGCCAGCTACTTCAGGAGGTGCAGACTGCATCATCCTTAAAGGTCACCCTCTGCACTGATCAGTCACCCTTGTCTTAGAAACAGGTGAAATGCTACAGTTGGTCTCATAATGGAGACCAGCTCATTCAGGAGAAGTTATTTCAGTTAATGAAGACTCTTCTCATGAGGAGGAAATGGGGGGAAATATTTCAAGATATTTCTTCCACCTCTTCAATCCATGCTGGTTACTGATGTGGGATCCCATGCCCACAGAAAGTTACTTGTGCCATCCTCTGTCCAAATGGGAGATTTTCCACTGGGTTTGAGTCATGAAATTTCTTTCACTGTTGAATTGCTCTGCATTTTACTGCGCATCATTATCGGAAATAAACGCAATATTTGTCAAACTGGCAAGTCCTTCCTCAGTACATACAATACAAATGCTTGCTACATCAAACACAATGCCTGTGATAACTCATAACTATTTTCCATTCAAAAAGAGATTGCACAGATTTTCCTGCTGAGTCACCTCAAATTGAATTTCTCATCGAGAATTCATCTAAATTACCTGCCCATGAATTAACAATGCTGAATGCTAACAGAGACATTGAATTATATTATCTTTCAGCTACTAGTTCTGGAAAATGTAATTGCAGCTGACAAGGTCAGCTTCATTTTTTTCTCCATTTTTGACATTTATATTTCATATTCTGGGTGGAAACAAAGTCAAGCAATTTAACATATTTTATGGGGGGGGGTGTTTGAAGACATATCACAGTGGCCACATAACCACAGTTTTTCCCCAGATGTTGAATACCACTTTGAAGGTTTGGATGGTTCCTTCAGTGTGGCCTGCATGTTTGTAGATAGACAGGTCACATAGTCTGTTATCTGCTCCAGTGTTTACGCACCGATAATTACTACATCCTTGGACTGTGTGGTGATGTCAGAAATTGAGATATACTTCAGTGAAAGCTCATAAGTAGCACAACCATCTGCAGGCAACTGTTAAGGTTGGTACATAAGGAAAATATACATACAAAGGTAGGCACAAGCAATAAGTATTTTATAAAGAAAGCATAGATCCACCTACTATATATCCTATCCTACAAAAATTGTACTATGCTGATAAAATAGATAGATCCAGTTAACTGCTGGGAACTTGCTCTGGTGGTAACTTATGGAGGCTCTGGGAAAAGAAGCAACTCTCAATAGCAAAGTTAAAGCTCCCTCAATACTTATTTTTAAATTATGATCACAAGTGATGCTGTCACTGACTTAAATTTTTCGGTCAAAACATTTTTTCATATCAAAATGCAGATTCAAGCAAATTCAAATACAATTCACCAAATCATTTCTGTTTAAAAAAGGCATTTAGTTTGAAATTTTCTTAAATGAAACTTTTTGATTTGAAATTACTTTGCTTCTACTTTTACATCATTTTCCTTTTTTTTTAAGCACTAAAAAACCTCAGTCAAAACAAAACCTTCTATTTCAGGGCAAACAAAATATTTTGTTCAATACAAAATGTTGGGGGCAGGAGTGTTTGGTTTTACTTTCTGGTGTGGTCAGCAATGCAAAGAATCAGTTATCTGCATAGCTGTCGCTGATGCCTTTTCCTTGTAGAGTGAACAAATCCTGAGATAATGAATCAGATGAGTTGGTTCACAGTATCCATCCACAAGGGGCAGGTACCACGCCCTGCTGAAGAGAACACAAATGACTTTCAGGTACAGTACTAGGTTCAGTAATCTGATGTGAGAGACATTTATAGACAGATTATTAGCCATCACTACCTGGCCTCCAACTGTGAGGAAGACTTTTTTTTATCAACACCAGTATTGGCAGGTGATAACCATGCGTAAGTGACAGGCTGCGAAAGTGAGTGAACATGTAGGTAAAAAATACCTGGTGGAAATCCTGGCAAAAATAAAGCCCTCAATAGTGGGTTGGAATCTGCTTTTGTTACTGCACTCTCTTTTTAAAGTGAAGTTCAAAGTGTTAAACTTTCCAAAATTCAAGACCCTCCTATAAGAGGCGAATTAAACACATAAAATCCCAAGGTGCTAGGCCTTAAGAATTCAGCCCTTATCATCCACTTTTCGAAACCCAGCTAACTAAAGAACAGAAATCTCCAGAGTTAGGAATATATTAGAGCAGTTGACTTTGATAAGCAACGTGATATGTTACACTATAAACATTTCAGTCCTAATGCCAAAAATAAAGGGACTAGAGTACAGCACTGAGTGTGCTGTTTTAACAAACCTACATGAAAATGAGATTTGCCAAGGCCAACCCTCCCAGGTTGATTTGAATTTAGAAATTAATATGTGCTTCATTTCATTTTATATTTTCCCACAATTAATCATCGGGAAAGAGCAAATACTACATTTGGCATAAGAGAAACATATGCTCTGCATCCTAATCTTCTGACAGTGCTTAAAAGAGAAGATCATAGAACTGAACTGTTTAAATATTCTGTTGTTCGACTGCTGCTGTTAACCTTGGGAGGGCATTTTCCTTTCAGGAAATCTTTTAGTTGGTTTACTTGTGAAATAAAAATTCAAATTTATTTTTTTGTACAGTGGTAAGTCAACCTCAAAAGGTTCATAGTTAGGCTTGTCAGATTTATCCAAACCCCATGAGGTGGAAAAATGAGGTTGGAAATGTCATGAGAACGGTATCCCTGATAAGATAAATGGCACTTTTTGCTTCAGTCCCTGAGTGGAAATAATATGAGACCAGTTACTTTTGCAATTTCATGGTGCATCTGATTCTGGGTACATGCATCAACCCAAAAGTGCAAAGGTACACAAGCCTGAATGCAAATATTATCCAGACATTTCCAAACAACAAAAAAAGTTTTATATTTGTTGATAAGAAGTGGTTAGTTAAATCAGAAGAAAGGGATTGGGGTTGTTTGTACTCTATTCTAACTGGCTTTGTCTTCTCTAATTAAAAGTTAAGGATCACACTGTTTAATCCAAAAGAAAAAATAGCCAGAGACTCCATAAAGTCCAGTAGGAATGCTGCTATTGCTACCAATTTTTACATGGAAAGTGCTTAGAGAATGCAGTGATGGACCAGAGTAAAGAACTCAGAGATAGATGGATGTCACCAGTCTTATTCACAGCATGTAGTGTCTGTGACCCAAGAACCTCTTGATGCCAACTGGCAGAGGGCATAGAGATCCCTTGGGTTCACCAAAAGGGGGTCATTAAAGTCTCTGCAGAAACCTTGAGTCACATTGTTCATAATAATCATTGTGAGATGTACGTATGGAAAACACATGAGGAGTTATGTATATAGGCGGACAACTATGTTCTCTGGGCCTTGTAGTTTAAAGGCAGGTCACTCAAAGGTAGCCTGCCTTGAGAGGAAACTTTTTCCAACAAGAGGTGAGAAACATTTATATGCCTGGTGGGCCATTGAGCATTATGTGTCTTGCAATAGAAAGCATACCAAGTAAAGATCTTGCAGAGACATAGGAAACTATAGTAGGAAAGGGTAAACAGCAGGGGTTGGAACTTTGTTTTCAGGGGAAGATCAAAGGTCTGGTCTGATATATCTGGGAGTGCAGAGAGACATTCTAGCATCCTTCAATCTGTGAAGACAAGCTGCTAGCAATCTTGATCTTAGGAAAGGGGGACCTCAGCCAAGCTGGCTGAAAACTCTGAGAAAAGGACTTGGTAAACTATACTATGGGAGATAGGGAAATGTCTTTTGAGTTGTTTGGGCTCTAGGAAGTATGTTATGATTATTTTATATGTAACCACTTGTTTCCAATATTCTTAATTATCATTTGAATATCTTTGATAATAAACTTATTGTGGTCACTATAAATATCTCTCAGTGCTATGTATTAAGCAGAGCAGAGGAATCTAGCAAGGTGGTATGTGCTATGCTTTTGAGAATGGAGGTTCAGAGAGTTCTGTGAGTGTTCAGCAGAACAGGGCTGGGCACTCCAGGGGGATGCTCGGAGGATGCAGGAGTCAGTGTGTACCTATCACTACCCCGTACAGAGAGAGAGTGAGGCCTGCAGAGGCCTCTAAGGCAGTCCTTGTGTTGCCAGTGGCTGGTGAAGTCAGGGAGCTAATCCACAGCTGACATAGACAAGTCTTCCTCACAGCAAGGGCAGGTGGCAGCGAGGCACCTCACAACCCTAGGTACCCTGGGAAGTGTGTCAGTGCCTTATTCTGCAAGTAGTCCCATTGAAATAATGAAGCCAATGATGAAATAACCCTTTTTGTTGCCCAGGGAATGTCTAATCTACTTGCAAAACCTGCCTGTCTTCTTCCAGCTTACCTACCCATGTCCTCAGCAGCCTATCTGCCGGACTGCCTCAGGTTGGGGACCCTAAGACTTCCAGGGTCACGGCTTCCAAGGAAGCCTACTAAAGCTCTGGATCCTATCTCTTTCACAGAGAATTTCAAATTTGGGAGATTTTTTGTTCCAATTGGAACAAAATCATTTTTTGAAATATTGAAATCCTCCACAAAGCAGAATTACACATCTCCCCACAGTACTAGTGGAAATACAGCCAATTTCAGCTTAAATTGTTCATGTGGTTACCATGAATACACATGCAAATTAGGCAACCATGCACACACGGAACCAGTTAATTATCCACAATTTGCAAGAGACAGTAGTTTATACATTTGAGCCATCATGAAATACACATAGAGTCAAATTTATAAGGAAAAGAGAAATATTATAAGGAAATGTAGGTATTCTGCTTCTTTTATCTCTCCAGGTTAATGTTGCCCTGGATGTTGGCTTATTCAGCCCATACGTAAATAAGTAAATAAATCTCAATGCAAGAAATACTTTGCCTACTGCTTTGCTAAATTAACATGTTGCTTTGAGTGGCTAAAGCACTGTTTGTTTTCTAACATTTATCAATGTGTCAACCCATTCTGTAGCTTGATGAACTGAGCATGACACCAAATTCCTTTGTTGTGTTTTCAGACATTTTTTGTGCCAGGGTTTAAAGAAGACACTTTCCTTGTTTTAACTCTTAAATATGAATAGTTAATTTACTAGTCAGAGGAAATGTCAGTCCTTTTGTATTGTTTATATTGGAGGCTCTTTATAGGCCTGGCTTTGAAGCCAATGTTTTCATTTGGAAGCAGAAGTTACAAAACCAAAAATATGTCTCAATAGTTTCTCTTAGATGCAAGATAAAATGGTTTGCTGAAGATATAATAAGTCAATGTGTTATTAATCTCTGGGGTATTTAAGAAAGCTGTAAAAGGCAGCAAAAGGGATAAAAGAGACTTCCTAGAAAACTATAAGTGGGCCAGATGGTGATACCCTTACTCACATTGAGAAATAACTTCCTCAATGAGCAGGATCATTGATTTCCTTTGGGCTACTCATAAACTTAGTGCTCAGCATGAGTAAGGCTATTGGGAGCTGGCCAAATGTGATTGGCCAGCGTGGGTCAGAGAATTGCATGCCAAAAGCAAACTCTTTTCTCACTGGGAGTTTGCACCTATTATATCAGATGCCCTCATGTCATAAACACATTTATCTATAAAGCAAGAGGCAGTATTCAAGACTTGAATTATAGTTCTTCAAATGGATATCTCCATTGGTACTATGGAGCCATTAAGCCATTTCTCTAGATTTAAGTTTAGGACCAAACCCTCAGAGGAGCTGAGTATTCCATTGAAAGTGCTGAGCATGTTTAAGTTTCCACTGATTTCAAGGCACTCAGCACACTGTGGGATCAAACCCTCTAAGGATAATGCATTTGGCAGAAATTCAACTCAGTGATTTCCCATTTGCAAGAATGCCCACAGCCTCAGTGAAGTTACTATGCCATTCCTGATTGGTATACAAGTTAACTAGAAAAGAGTGATCTCTGTTAGAGCTGACTACTGATCATTTCCCAAGACTCCCCCCCCACTCCCCCCCACACCCTATTCAATCGTCTTCTCTGTAGGATGAAATACTAATCTCAGTGAAGACAATGACAAAATTCCTATTGGCTTCAATAAGGCTAGGATTTCACCTATAAACTCTTTGGGTCAGATTCTTGTTTACACTAAGGCCTATACTGCCAAGCAATAAGAACAATAGAACGGCCATCAGGGCCGGCTTCAGCTTTTTTGCCACCTCAAGCGGTGAAGAAAAAAAAAAGGAAAAAAAAAGAAAAACCTGATTGAAAGACCCGCCACTGAAGTGCCACCGAAGACTGAAGTAGAGCAATTGAGCTGCCGCCGAAGAGGAAGTGAGGCACTGAAGGACGCACCGCCGAAGTGCTGATGCAGACCTGGACATGTGCCCCAACAACAGATGGACTGCTGCCCCTTTCTATTGGTCGTCCCAGGCACCTGCTTCCTTCATTGGTCTGACCAGCCTAGTATCCTGTTTTTTGACAGTGGCCAATTCCAGATACCAATGTAAAATGGTCTTTGTATATTGAGTATCTGCCCTTTAATCTTGAAAATGTTCTTACAATGACCTAGAGGTAGGTAGAATTTGCCCATTCACTACAATAGTCCTGCTCTAGTCTGAGGGAATGAAGATAGAGCTAACTGGTCTATATCTTGTATACCAGTAATTTTCTAAAATCATAGTTTTTTAAGGCCAGAGAGGACCATTAAATCCTTTAGTCTGACCTCCTGTATAACACAGGCCAGAGAATTTCATCGTTTTGCCTCAGAATAATCTACACATGCCTCTTCTTAGCCCTGAAGGAGGCTCTATTGTTGGGTTTGAATAAAGCATTGTGTGGGAATACATCACATGGGATCTGATCATGGTGTGATGGTTGCCCCAAGAAAAATATGGTAATTTAAACAAACATATAGAGACATAAATATATTCTGAGGCATGTGACTGTAGCACTGAGATCATCAGAACCACGCCTAGTTATCAACAGTTTTTACCAAGCTCTGCATAGAGCTGGCCACATTGTAACCTCTGTTTAAGTCCTTTGATGAAAATATTGGCAATCATTTTATAATTGTTGCAGTCATTCAATGCCTGTCTTCATAGGGCTGTCTGCCAATCAGTTCTCACTTCAACAGTTAGAAAGGTGGAGAGCCTCTGTTCTAGCAAAATAATTAAAGTGTAATTCTTGTTTATACCTTGTTGTATTAAGGTGTAAATCTATATTATATAGCTAGTTAAGGTCCGTAAGGCCAATAATTGTTGTGATGCCTGTTTTAGAGATGAAGTAACTGAATCATAGACACGTTGAGGGACGTAGGGTGTCACAACACAAGATAATGACAGAGCCACAAATGCAGCAGACAAGTCCTGACTTCCAGTCCCTTGTTGTGCCCAATAAACCACTTTTTATGTGCAGTCACTAGAAATGGTGGTTCTAATGGTCTTGGTTACTGGTTCTAGTTGTATAAGTCAGCCATTACTAGTTTTTAAAAGTCTTCAATCATTTTCTTAAGATGTATCTGGGTTGAGATCTGTGGAAGGATACAAGAGAAATGATGGCATGGAATTTGCAGTATTTGGCTTGTAAGTACAGCCTTCCTGTGGCCTGTCAGTCCATGATATGGAGGCATAGTATCGAGTCTGTCTTTGAGATAGAACTAAACCATATTTAAAGCACACATCTTTTCCATTAAAACATTGTAATTGTTATGTCCTCTAGAAAGCACTTGGTACTTTGGTGTGACCACAGTGGTAGTTGCATTAGTTTCAAATATGCTTGGCATTACTCTTTTCATTAACAGATGTTAATACCACATACAGTGAGCAGCTGTTTAAGTTTTGACTCAAATTATCACTGCTATATTCCTGAGTAACCAGTTCAGCTGAATAGAGGATGTTAACTGAACTGGCAATCACAGTCCATTATAGAGACAAGGACAGTACCTTCCTTCCTGATCTTAGGCTGGTGAGTGTAGGCATACATAGATAGGTTAGTCCAGCAGTCTCTCAAGCATATGGCATGTGGATGTTTGAACTAGTTGGCGCCCGTTGGTCAAGCTGATGTTTTGGCAAGTTCTCTTCCTGGAGCTGGATCAATTTTTTTCTGGCCAGTCTGGAATAGGCGAAATGTTATGAAATCTTATGTGCCAACTCTAACGTGTTTTCAGTAGCAAGGTTCTGACACAGAAAGGCATTGATATGCAAGCATCATCCTTGCGTAAAACACTCTGTGCCTGGCTGTGGCCACCGGCCTTTAAGTAAACCATGTTGGCACTGGAATTTGATGGAATGAATTCAGGGCTCAAAACTGGGCATAAAACAAGTTGTGCACCAGGTTTTCAAATCCTTTAATGCACAGTGGGGCATGTGTTTTAATGACACTTGGAGAAAGCATCTTCAACTTGGCTTCTACCCTGGTGCAGCATACCATTTGGTGTGGATGTGTATCTATTTGCACTCAAAAAAATAAAATAATCCCATAGCAGTGCACAACACTCTGTTCTTATTCCTTGATTTATACCTTGTACTAGTCTTCAGCAGTGAAATATGTCAGCATTTAATGAATATCACAAGATCAGGGCCCAGCTGTAGGCATTGTACAAAGATGTAGCAAGAGATCATTCCAGATCCAGAGAATTTACAATATAAATGGACAAGAGAGGTAAAGGGTGGGAGAAAGGAAACATTATTAACTGGATTTTATTTAAAGATGAGGAATTGAGATCCTAAAAGACTTAAGCCTGAAAGCAATGCCACTGATTTAAATGGGAAGGTCACACACAAAATCTGTGACAGAACTGGGAACCAAACCCACAGCTCTGATGTCCTCATTGAATGCCTTAGCATCAAGGCCATCCACACCAAATATGCCACCCCCGCTATTAGACTTGTGGTAGCTGGCAGTCTAAGTACTTCCCTGAGCCAAGACTCAGCAAAAAGTCAGCCCTACCCCTCATTGGGGTTGGAAAAAGGACATCATGATGATATTTGACTTTAAATATAATACAAGCTGAAACGCCTAGACTGGAGAAGAAAGGCACTTCAATGCATTTTGACTCTTATCTCTAAGTTTGACCCTTATCTCAATCTCATTTCTTTGAAGTACATGAGACTGGAGACAAGGAACTCTTCTCTGTGTTGTTCAGGCTTTCTGGAGAAACTAAGGAAGCATCTCAGTGTCAGACACTAGAATATTAATCTAATAATGCAAGATGCAGAGCAATGTTTGGTCAAAGATTAAAAGTGAAATTTCTGACTGGCTTGAAGTGGAACCAGGATTGTACCCTTTTGGGAAATATTTTATTTTAAACTGTCACTTACTTTTTCAGATAAGAAACTCCATAGGGTGGGTACAGTGACTTTATGTTCAGTAGAGCAGCAGGCATATTGTCAACAGTCAATTATTCCTGCTGCTACTACTAAATATTCTGTTTCATAAATTTGGTATGAGGAAACAGAGGCACACGAGGACACTGTGCATTATGATACTTGTATCTAGGACCTGATAAGTTATGTGGTCATAAATATATGTTTCAACTGAGGGCTGCTTGAATGCCTTATTCCCAAATCTTTGAGCCCCAAGTTCATTTCATGAGATCTTTTGTTGCTATGTTTCAGAATTGATCCAAAAGAAAAGAAATAAAAGCTTAATATTTATTTTCCAAATGGTCAAAATTATAGGGTCAAGATGAGCAAGAGAAGTACACAGGATTGAGGAGAGTACACATTGACAGGAGAGATTATCACCCTGCCAAGCTGCGTGAAAAGCAAATGAAAATTGTAAAATTAAAGAGAAGCCAACTGTATTTCTGGTACGTGTATGTTAGACTATGGAAGCTAGAGTATGTCAGAGAAAGATGCACTGTAGAATGGATGCCCCTCGTCTGGTGAAATGGAACTTTGTACTGTAAGGGTAATGCTTATCTGTGAAGGAGTCAGAGCTTGTGTTTGAGACTTTGGTGTGAACTACCTGAGGAACTAAGAACCATCACAAACCTCCTCACCTTCTGCTCTAAGTGCAAAATGCATTCCTTTTACTTAACCTTCTGCAACATAAAAATAGCTGTGTGTGTGTGTGTGTGTGTGTGTGTGTGTGTGTGTGTGTGTGTACAAATTCCAAAACAAAATACTCCACTGCACACACTTCTATTCAGAGAGGATGAGAGAACAAACACCTAACAGATATTAGTCACACTGCATAATGCACTGCTGGAAGACACTCAATACTACAGAGATGTGTGTATATTAGAACCTGTACAGAATAGTGTGGGTAACTCTTAGATTCCAGTTAGCTACAGAATAGTACTCAAAGCAAGTCATTGGTATAGCTATGTATGTAGAAGTCTGGTGTATTGGCATAGTTTCCCATGAACGTCCAAGTAATGAAGCTGTTTGTCCATGTCTTCCTTGTTTGATGACCACCCCTACTGAAAAAAAATCTACATTATGAAAAATAGTTGAAGGTTTTACAGTAAGAACACAAGTACGTGATGGTTAATGGTACGGTAGCCTAACAGCAGAAAGCATATGTCTAAGAAGCAGTTGTGCGTTGAGTGAAAGCAATCTAGCAAATGAGGGTTGGCATAGACAATATTACAGTGGTGAGGACTGAAGTAGCAAGTCTGACTGGGAGTGTTAGTTGATATAACCAGAACAAAATATCTCAGAGCCATGTTTAATCAAGGAATGCTGCAAAGTGGAACTCTCAGAGAAGTGCATTTCCCAAAACTTTGTCTCTTCCTAGAAGGATGTCCTATCTCATTGGTCAGCCTAAAATGTATAATTACAAATTTCTAGCAAACAGAAAAATCAGTTGTGTTTCTCCATGATTAGTATTGAACTGCTCTACTCTGGGTACATTTTCCTTTCTCGTGGGAAGCTTCTTACAGGGGTGGAGTATGTCACTCCATTGTAGTCTCTTTCCATGACAGCAGCATCTTTCTCAATGGTTTCCTAATATGTCATCTGTTGTCCTCCTGTCTTCCATCTTCCTCCAAATGGTATCCAGTCAAGGGCTTGCCAAGGAAAATGTTTTTGGTTTTTTTTTACATCTGTACAACATACCGGAACCACTTAAATCTTCTTTTGCAAATCACTGTCTCTTCAGTCTTTGGACAGTCGTTTGTAACATGTCAGAATTAGTTACTTTATCCCACCAGCAGACACCACACATTCTCTGCACACATTTCTGATGGTATGTGTTAAATTCCTGATGTGGGCTGCTAGCATTTGACAAGTTTCAGAAGCAAGTCACAGCGTGAGTATCGCAATAACTGCGTAACTTACCTTGGTCCTCTTGTGAATCTCCTTATTTTTCCAAATATTTGTGAGTCTCAAAAAAAGCTCCACTTGCTTTCCCAGTTCTTGCTTTCACCTCCTTATGGAGCTGGTCATTGGCACTTGTGACTGCTTTAGTGTTTGGCTTACTGCTGGATAAGGGCAAATTAGTACAAACACATTTTAAAAAATCACTGATGAAAAGGTGCATGCGTCAGGGGATGGGAGACTGTTAAGTGACACCTGAAGCTTGAACTTAAATACCAGCAGATAAATGTGTTCAATTTTAGAGTTATTAAATGTTGCATAATTTCCTTTAGAAAAGGATTACGATTATAATAAAAAGAAACCCTGCCTAGCAAAGTAATTACATACTTGGCAAACCACAAAAAAAGCCTAAACAATGAAGCAACCCTATAATTAGCGGAGTTGTGAGGTCAATAGAAGCACTAAACAACTCCCCAGTCTTTATGTAACTAATTAAATGACTCCAGGAGTTGGGGCCCTAGATATGGACCCCTTATAGTCCCTGTGCCTTAATCCAGCTCTGACTAAAAGAAGTGTTATAGTTAAAGCTATTGTTCTGTGTTTAAAATACAGTCACATGCATGGTACAGGAGATTCAGTGAATATTTTAGGCAGTGGGGGGGGGTAATTTTTTAATTTTTATTTATTTTATTTTTTTTGCATGTATTCACGCTCTGTGCGTTAGGATACATCCAAAAATGTTCAGTGAAACTCTGCCAAAACCACCAAGTTTAATATGGTTTCAAATAAATGTGTAAATCCCAACTGGCAACCCCAAGGTAGATGAGGATTCACTCAGAATTCAGTCTAGGTCTGTTGACCTCAGCCAACTATTCAATGAAGCTGGGCTAAGTTTCAAGATTGAAATGAAGCCTGAAAGCAGAGAGGTTGCACATAGTTTTTGGGATTTGAGACTAAAGGCTCACACAGCTCTGGTTGATATATCATTGCTGTTTGTTGTCTAATTTTTAAACAAACTAGGAGATGGTACCAGGATAACCTGCTTCCCTGAGAGTTTAGAATTTTTTTCGTTGGCCAGTATGAGCCACATGTCTGCACAGGACTCTGTGATCTTCCAGCAGTCCAGGAAAAAATTCTGCCCTCATTTATACCCATACAACCCCACAGAAATAATAAATCAGTGGTACTCTGTGGCAGTCATTAAAGGCAGAATCTGTCCACCTTTATTATCATTCATTACATGCTACAATGGAATCAAATCCTGCTTGCTTCATTCACACAACCGATGTCAGTGTAATTTCTTAGATGAGGTGATGAGCAGGTTGTCGCCCATAGACTGCATTGTGTGTTTTCTGCTACTAATAATTCATAAATTTCAATTACACTTAATCAGGGTTAAAGGTATAGCTTGATGACAAAGGATTTATATACAATTACCTCCATGCAATCCATATGCACTGACTGGAGAATACAGGGCAGGTCTTCAGCTCTGTCAGAGGACCATTTGGTGCAGAAGAGAAGCAAAGGTGCCATTTGTGCTCCCCTGATCTCAGAGCTCATATCTGCTGGGACAGTCCACCAGTGTAGGTCAGAGAAGCTTGAACTGGAGATATTTTGATGATCAGATCAACCCAGTTTAGGGCCACCTTCCACCAGTGATGTGGCCCAGTGCATCTGAAGTATAGGCAGAACCAGGGCCTCTGTCCTCAGTCTTTTTTCCAAGAGTGAATGGCTGGACTTTTTATAGATACAAAGGATAGATGAATGGTTTAAGATAATCAAATACCTTTCAGGTAAAACCTCAGTTTGGATTTTGGCTAAAGATTCAGAGCCACAATCTCTCTGCATCCCTCTACGTTTCTGAAAACTAAATGAGCAAGCTTAGTAAACAGTGTAAAGTCAGCATGTATGTGGCAATTTTCTCCAGTAGTTTTAACCATTCTAGCATTTAAATTCATAATTTTTTTTATCATTACCTGAGCTAATTTTTTACTTCAAGGGTTTTCTTGCATACCATGAAGTTTATTATAGAAAGGCAAATACAAGCTGTGCTCACAAAATCTCTGCTGCATTTTCACACCTGTGGAATTCAAAGACAGTCCAGCTCTGAGTATGCACCATACACCTCTAACAACCTGATTTGCATGTGGGGCTTGCTGCAAAGATTCCAGCAAGCAGACAGATGAATATCAAGAAAATGAAATGAGGTCACGCCAAAAGAAAGAAACTTCAGGTCAAACATACAGTATAATTGACATATAGCACTGCAAAGATCTCTTTTGCCGATGAAGTAGTCTGTGGACTTCATGTACTTGCTTTGCTGCAAAACAGTCCTTTTGGCTATACCATGGGACAAAGAGACAGGAGGATTGTGTGTGCTTTGCTGAATCATACTGTCACAAATTGCACAAAATAAAATACCTGCTTGTTTGCAGGTGCATACGTTGTTGACAAATCCAGCTACTGCACAGATATTAAGCCAGGTGAAAATGATAGATAATGACAATGTGACAGGCTCAGGAAAGTGAACTGTGATCTTCTGCTATGGTTAGGAGAAGTAAAGGAAAACACTGTGGGTCTGAATCCACCATCACAGCTGATGTATGCAGAAAGCCCAGTTGCTTGATGATTTGCATACTGGCCTGGGGATCATTTCAGGTGGTGCAAACTCAGGGACAATGGAAGTCAGTGAAATCAATGGAAGTTAGAAGTCTAAATATCTGTGAGGATGTGGACCACAGTGTCTTCAACACCAATTCCATCCAAATCATCAGGTATAATTAGAACATGCTCCATCAATCATTTGCAGAGATCACTGAGGACACCAGAGGATGAGAACGTGATGTGCCTTCAATTGGTTGATCTCTCCTTGGAGATTTCAAGTCTGAATGTGATCATGGATAACACTTCATTGGAGACACCTAGGCAGAAAAGCAGCATGAACATTAGTGGATTGGGCCCATACACACATGAAGAAAAAAGAGGCATTATTAAATGATATAGACTCCTCATGTGACAAGGCAAATGAGGCCCTCCTGCTGGCTGACTATACATGGGATCTAACCTAGGAGCTGGATGTGTGGCTATTCAGGAACGCCATTGGAGAGGTGTCTTCCTATGAATTTTCTGCATGTAAGCATTATAGGCCCATGGGCTATCACAAACTTTTGCGCATGAGGACTGGCTTAACAGTAGCTAGACAAGCCTGTGGAAGCTATCTCTCTCTCTGGATGATTTATCTACAGTTCAGCTGGCTAGTCTGTGGCCAAATCAGGCTTGACTGCCTAGCTGAAGGGAATACAATTAATTCCACATTGGTATTGGCCTTTGCTTTTGAAAAGCAGAATGAGCCCCCAAAAAGGTACAAGCACATACATGAAATGGTGATAATGTTGCCACTCAATGCACAAAAGTGGATCTGCAAGGAAAACAATGACTAGAGGAACATATCCTTAGCTTCTTTTTCTAATACCATGTATAAGACACTATAACATTAATAGCAAGATAAAATAGCTGGTTGCAGAAGTAGAACAGTTTTTAAACTAGTCCACTGTGTGACTGAACATTTGGAAAATGATTCCTAGCATTCTTCCACAGAAACTTCAAAACCATCAGCAGGTGACCTAAGGAAATCATGTTTGAAAACAGATAAGTACATCTAAGTATAATTGATTGCACAAGTAATAGCGCCAAAAGCGATTACACAGTCTGGTACTTACAAAAATAATTATACTTCAGAATATCAAAATTAATTTGGACACTTCTGCTGCACTTTTGAAGTTGTTGACATTTCATTGTAGTGCTCCTAATGAAATGAAAATTATTAATAATTGTTTCTACTTGAGTGTGGCAAATGTCATTTAGCCGGAGATGTGAAAGTGTCACAGTGCATCATCAGATCACTAAGTTGGTGGCTTTGGGTTCAGATTCATATTTAAAACTGCATTTCTTTTAAGGTATTTTTCTGGCCTGTGTAAACTTACAGTTTATGCTATGTTGAAATGATCAAATATCGGGCTTGATTACCCATTGTGAAGCACCTTTGTATAGTGCAATCATTTACACCTTAGCAATCACACTGCACAGATGTAAAGATGTAAGACAGCTCCATTGGGTTTAGACAGGAAGATGATCCAGTGGTTAGGGGGCTATTCTAGGACGTAGGAGACCCAGGTTGAATTACCTGATTGGCCCTAAACAAGTTACTTAATATCTCTGCCTCAGTTCCCATCTGTAAAATGGGGATAATAACACTGGTCTATCTCACAGGCACTCATATATTATGTTGATGGGGGCCATATAAGTTTCTGAGATTCATTCAATGGATCTGATTCTCAACTCCCACACACTAGTGTATAAATGGGGCTCAGTTTGTGTAAATCTCTTCCCCCCCCCCACTACAAATCTATTAACATTTGGAATGCACTGTAAAGTGCATAAATATAGAATCTTGTCATTGTTTAAATACTGTAAATTGTAAAATTAGTAGCAACAATGAAGTCTGATACAAGAGAACTGAAGATCCAAGACTTAAGTAAAATGTTCAGTCTTGCTGTCCACGATAATGCTTTCGTCAGTCAAAATGTACCATTCATGAGTGATTGGTTATAATTACACAATTATACTGTTATGTCATATGGGTAAAAAATAATGCACTCTGCACTTATCATACCTTTCATCAGAGGTCCTCCAAGTACTTTACAAACATCAACTCATTAAATCTCTCATCAATAATAGTCTTGTGAGTCACATATTATTACTCTCACTTGACACATGGGTAAACTGAGGCCTAGTGGGATTAAAGACTAGATGACCAAAATGGTCCCTTCTGACCTTGGAATCTGAAGTGAATTGCTCAGGGTGCCACAACAAATGAATCAAAGAGCTGGGAATAGAACCTCCAAATCCCTCATCTGCAGCGTGACACAATGCCCACTAAAATCCAGGGAAGTTTTTCCATAGACTTCGATGGGCATTAGATCGGGTCACTAAATGACACAATTTCTCAATATTTGATCTGAAAGTGCATATAGTACAACATCCATTATTGTAGCCATTAAAAAAAATCTGTGCTATTTGGAACCTCGCTGTCCTTTTTAAATAAACTTGTTTACTTGAGGAAGTGCCTCACAATTTGTTCCACTGTAATTAACTCTCACATGGATAAGATGCAGGAACTGTATCAGATGATCGACACACTTATTTCCTCTAAATGTTGTCTGAGCAGCACTTAGTCTTACAAAACGGATGACAAGTGATGCTGAGATAACTAGTCTGGGTCCATGGTGGTTTCCGAAGGAAGAAGTGTTACCAAGAGCCAGTTTTGTAAAATCAAAGCCTTGTGCAATGAAGGCTGTATTAATATTTTAAAAATTTTCTCATTTATTCAGAACTTATTTCACAGGCACTGCTGATGATAAAATCTGAACTGTGGATGCCTCTCAGAATATAGTAGTCGGCTAGAGCTCTGCTTCACCTGCACATAGGGAATGAATATGCCTGCTTTTCTCGTTGTTCCCGTAAATCTGAATGGCATATTGACAGGTTTGAAAAAGGAGCATTGTATAATGCCACCCTCTCTGTAAATGTATCTTTGCTTTAAAAAAAAAAGGGCATATGTGTTTCTAGTACGTTATCTTCCCTGAATCTGGATAGGATTTTCTATTCTTTTGTTAATATTGCAGTCACATCAACAACAAGATGTGCTTTGATCTGTTTTCTATTATAATTTGTTCGCAATTAGAGATAGCAAAGAGAGGGCCATTTAAGAAATTTTTGTTTTCATAGAGATACAATGAATTAATATCCACCATGATGATCAAAATAGGATAAATGCCTGAATTATGGAAGCAAGCAAGCAGGCAAATGTCTGGAGCAGCTAGTGACCTTTTGAGTATAAGAATGACCCACTTCTCACCTATTTCATCTGATAATAAGCTGTTTCAATTACTTTTCTTACTTGTAAGCATAAAGCTCCCCAAAAGAACCACTTGCCTGTATTCTCCCTTTGAGTGCTCTTTCATAACCTCTCTGTTTGACTTTACAGCTGTTCCATGCAATGGAGAGAGAAAAACAAAATAAATGAGGAAAGTTTGATTTTTATTTTGCACTTCTGCATTCTTCTTTTCCCCTCATTATCTGCAAATCTCTGCTGGACTGTTGGCCCTATTCGGTGTTGCCAATTCTTGCCATATTTGGTATTTTTCTTAAAGCCCCAGCTCCTGGTGTCTTGTGATTAGGTGAGAATCTCAGTTTCCTTTAGAAAATGGCAAGTTTCTAGCCCTCAAAGTTGTGGAGAAAATTGTGGAACCATGTCCTGAGGATATCCTAAGAGCTCTAACCAGAAGGCAAAGAACAAAATATTTTTTATAAAGAATCTCATGATTTTTAAGTCAATCTCGTGATTTGTTGTGGCTGGGCTCATGGTTTTTTTAATTCTTGGATTTGACTATACTGCTCTTGGTAACAATGTAACAGCAAAAATTTTGCCTACAGACACTTATTTTATAAATGAGAGTTAAAAATTGTGAATGAAATTCTGGGGGTGCTGCATTTAAGCACAGAACAGTCACGTGTCAAACAAGTCAGAAAAGAACATGGCCAGCAATAGGAGCATGAGGATGAGGTTAGCCACAGCTATTCTAGTCCCTCTGAAATACTGCAAAGGTGCTGCTCCATTAGTCTTTCCATGACAATTCTGTGTAGAGTGGCATTCCTGGGTAAGGCCTTTGGTTCAGTGGCATGGTCCACTTGTTCATCATGTTTACTCTGTGACCTGGCAATAGTGTCTGCATACAGCCTCCACACAGATTATTCTTCTCTCTAACCCAAATTCTCCTCTAAGTTAGACTTGTGTACTGTCAACTGATGTCAGTGAATGCAGAGCTGCATTAGTAATACTATTCACCAAACTGTTGGCCATTGGCCCACAGGAGTGGAATTGGTCCATCGCCTTAATCTCTGGCTATGTTTGCCTTGGGTGTTGGAACATGTTGCAGCTCTTCCATAGGAGCCGTGCAGACACTTATACATTGGCATATTTGCAGTTATTCAGGATTTCAGTGTGGTTGTCCTGATCTTCAGTGTTGTAAAGTGAGAATGAGGCTCCAGTTATGTGCCTTAGTTATAGGCTTCCCTATGATCTTTACTACCATAGCGTTTGAGTACGTCTGAAATATTAATGTATTCTGCTTCGCAGTATCCCTCTGAGATAGATATTAACATCGCCATTTTACAAATAGAATAATTGAGGCTCAGAGAGCTTAAAATGATTTGCCCAAGAAATTCTTTATTGATGCTATGATTTGAACCTGTCTTCTGGTTCCAAATGCAATTCCTTAACCACAAGAGCATTGCTTTCTTTCCTACGTGTTTTTTTGTGGAGGGGTCTGTAATCCAAACTGGCAGAAGGTAGGTCTTTGTTTCCCTCTAGTGGCTGGCCCACATAAGGAGGTCAATGGGTCTGCAATATCCTGCAAACTAGTGGACCTAGTATTTTAGCTCAGGCAAAAGAGGCTCCTTTTTGGCATAAAGGCCCTGAGTTAGTCCCCAAAGGGTGCCTGTCCAAAGCACATAATTACAGGCTGATTGTGACTGTTTGAGGGGGAGAGATAGCTCAGTGGTTTGAGCATTGGCCTGCTAAACCCAGGGTTGTGAGTTCAATTCTTGAGGGGGCCATTTAGGGATCTGGGGCAAAAATCTGTCTGGGGATTGGTCCTGCTTTGAGCAAGGGGTTGGGCTAGATGATCTCCTGAGGTCCCTTCCAAACCTGATATTCTATTTCTGTGCACCACATGCAGGGGTGAAAGTAGCTTACAGGATTTACCAGTACTGCAGGAGTCCTGAAGGGGGGCATGGCCTCTCAAGCTGTGGTTGGGAGACTCAGGGCCTTTAAATCAACCAGGGGCTCCTAGCTGAAGAGGTGGCTGGGAGCCCTCAGGGGCAAATCAAAAGGGCCAGGGCTCCAGCTGCACAGGGGAACCCCAAGCTTTGCAAGGCTGAGATTTAAAGGGCCCAGAGCTCCTGCCACTGAGGGGAGCTCTGAGCCTTTTAAATCCCAGCCCCAGCCCAGCCACGAGAGCTGCAGCCGGGATTCAAAGGGCTCTGGGCTGCTCTGGGGCCTGTAATATTTGTATGTGGGCCTTACTTGTGTCACATGTTCCAGAACACATCTAAGTGAACTTTTTAAAAGGACCAGGTACAAAAGAATTTGCTGTACCTGGGGCTGTACTACACTTGCACATTAACGTTTCTAACCTATTCCGTTGAGTTTGGAAGCCAAAGCAAAGCCATCATTTGAATTTCGATTAGAAATTGGACTAGATGAGAAACTTGAAAGACACAAGGCCAGTGCTTTGTCCCTTCAAAAACTGAATTCCTAAGGGATCCTGTTAAGATTATTCAGAAAAGGAAAAGTCTGGAGCATCAGGAGTGCTAGGTAGGCGGTCTGATATATGGACAGATGTGCAGTGATGTACAGGGATGGTAAAGAGTGTTGCTTCGCGGTTACCCAAGGAGCTCTGAGTCCTGTACAAATGCCTGTATCTCAAGGTCTTGTTGTTCTGGGTCATTAATTACAGAACAAGGAGTGGGGAATTACAGCTGGAAAGCTCCAGTATAGCTAGGATTTACAAACTTGTATTTTGCTGTAAGTTTCAGTTGTTTTCATGCTATAGTTTGAATATCATTTAGAGGTTAGCGTTTTGCCTGAAGATTTGAATAAAAACCCTTAATAACTCAACAGAACAAAAAAAGCTTTTTGGTTTTGTATTTGACCTGAAATTGAATTACAAAGTCAGCAGAATGGATGAGGGTTTTTCCTCCTGAGGTGTCATCCTTGCTAGTATTTCTTTCACAAAGCCCCTTGATTTCAAATTCTGAAGGTATCAGGGACCACAGTGTCCTCATAATAGCTGCCAGAACTAAAATCTGAGTCCCACTGAGGACTCCAGTGCTGGGATCTGACTGGCAGAACTCTGAGGATCCTGATAGGTTCCTTAGTTGTATTTAACCTGAGCACAGGCACAAGAAGTTGTCCATGTAATTGGGTTTTCCCTGCTTAGGGCTGCTTCGCTTGCACTACTGGCATGTACTGTCTGATTCTGATCTTCCAGTCAGGCCCGATCCTAAACCAAGTAGCACCCCAGGCAAGAAGTGTCTTTCCCCCTACCCTTCTCCCACCCCCCATTTATTCAACTTTTGAATACCTTATTTTTTATTATATTTGTAGTCATTTCACAGCTGTGATGCACAATTTGCATGCATGATTTATCCTTGTCTTATGAGACGATAAATTCACATGCAAATCATGCATCAAACTTGTGAAACAAAACCAGCACCCAAAACCCAGTGCCCCCCAAGTCCGGCACCCCAGGTGGTTGCTCGGTCAGCTGCTCCTAAATCCAGCCCTGCTTCTGGTAAGCTAACCCTGCCTGTCTCCTGACACCTGACTCTCATTTTGCCCTCTGGCCTGTCTCAGTGTTTGGTCTCCTGGTATCTGACCCAACCTAGCTCCTGACTCTTGTTATGACCACTAGGTCAGACTACCCATGTGCCAGTCGTGACTGAAGGGTGGCTTTGCAGTTATGGGACCAGACTGGATTTCAGGAGATCTGAGTTTAATTCTCAGCTCTTCCCTAGACACACTGTATGATGGCAAGCCATTTAAGACTAGATCTTCAGCACCCATCTGGTGCTATTTGTGGGTTCAGAACACTTGGAAATCTAAGCCATTGAACCCCAAGAAAAACCAGTGGGATTCTTTCCACTAAATTCAATGCACTTATCTGTCTGTTCCTCATCTATATGGGGATCATGCTTCCTATTGTGCAGGGATATTGAGAGAGTAAATTCATTAATACTGTGTAGCGCTGAGATATTACAGCTACAAGAACCATATAAGTACCTAGAGAGGGAAAGATGGATTAACACTATTCTGTCCTGTTTGCCTAATTAACTTTGAGAGTAACAATTTCACAGCCTCCTAGTCAACATGAAAGCCCTTCCCAAAGCACTTACAAAACTCTCATCCTAATTTTACGCGTCATCATTGGTGAGCCTTGAAATGGATCAAAATATTTCCGTTAGCTGAAATGAAAGGATTAGGAGAGAATGTAAATCTTTCTCAGAAAATGAAGAATAATTTCCACAGATTAAGCATGGGAAGGAAATTTATGCAAGCACATCTTTACTGCAGCTATCTGGGAGACAGTGGCCTCCCATTATAATGGCCACATCCCATATACCATGGATCACACGATCGCCTTGAAGATCTTAGGACACATGTGGCTATGGAGAGCCTCATTTCCTGCCCACAGCACTGAAAAAGAGTGGAAAAGGTAAAACCTGCCCAGCCTTACTCCACAGGCAAAATTCACATTATCATCAATGCAGATTTTCAGTGTTGCCACCTCTCGTGATTTTACTGAAAGTCTCACAATGGTGATTTTGGCCAAGCCATTCTTTGATCAAGTTTCCTATCTGTCTTTTAAACCAAAATTAACTTGCATAGTATTAAAAGTCACCATAGCACATCCCAGATACAGATCACCCAACATTGTTCCACCTCCTGGCTTCCATTCCCTTCAGAAGAGCAATCTGTGTCTCCTGTCTATTTTTTGCACTGCTCCAGTGGGGAAGTTTGTAAAGTGCTTAAGTGAAATCTTACCCAGCAAGAGTGGAATTCCCATCTGTGAAGGGTGACAGCATAAGTAATAGACACTACTTAAGTCCCACTTGAAGCCCTAGAGGTACTTAAGTGTCTAGGCCTCCATTGGAAGCACCTATATGGCTTAAATGGTGACTAGAGCTTGTGTTGGCCCTTTCAAAGGCCCTTGTGTTGGCCCTTTCAAAGGGGACAATTTCATCCTGCATGGACACTTACCCCAAACTTCCCTATGAAATCTTAGAACTGGATTCAACATTTGTTCCCAAGCATTTAAACTGATGGTTACTTAGCTTTCATGTTATCTTCCCTTAATGTTTCCTGCATGTATTGTTAGGATAAAACAATCCTGGGAATCCTAAGAAGTACCTGCTCATTTTATTTATTTCAAGCTGCTGGGCATATGAGTTTCAATATGTATATTTTCTGTATGGTAATATTCACACATGAGTATGGCAGTCCTGTGGATGGTCTTTGGCACTAATGAAACCCAAAGTGTTTAGACCAGCACACCTTCAAGTGCTGCCGAGAGGGTCTGGAAGAGACTTTAGGGGATGGGCCAAGAGAGAAAATATTGGATCCACACTGAAGCTTACTCATAATCCCAAAACCCTCATATCAGGGGTATGGTTAGGCACCAGCCTCTGATCCCGACCTTAGAATGGAATAGTAGACAAGAAGAAGTTCAGTTTTAGTTGAACTATTTTGTTTCTTATTAAATATGTTGGAAATGAAAAAAAATGCATCAAGTCCATCAAAGGTATTTATTTGGCTCCCGTTTAGTGTAGTGTCCCACGATACAGTATCATCACTGAAGGGACTTCCAAAAACAACTGCAACACGGTAGGCGGTCATTTCAGTAACTGTATTTTAGGGAAACTATACTGTCATACTCCCAACACCCTTGGGAGGTAGGGAGATTCTATTAGTCCAGTTTACAGATGAGCAGCCGAGGCAGAGAGAGAGTGTAAGTGACTTGCCCAAAGTCACACAGGAAACCAAGAATCAAATCCAGGTTTGCTAAGTCCGAACCTAGCATCCCTAACCACTGAACTACCCTTCCATTCTCACGGCTGTTGGTTAATGAGCATAACTGAATGTTGATTTGGTTTAACTGAAAGAATTTGTGTTATTGGAGCTTAATTTCCTTTTATTTTTCTTGCAGTTTAATTTGTTATATGTTTATTGTTGGTTGTTTTGTGATCTGACAAAGGATCATTTGTGTTAGTTACTTAGCCAGTTAGTTACACTAGCTGGAGCAATGACTTCTACAGCAGGACCAGAGGAAGAAAATATGAGTCTGAAATGATGAGCACGTGAAATGATCAGCAACTTCTAGGCTATGACCCCATTCCGAATTCCCCCACCCTCCAAGATTACATTCATTTTTTGTGTAGTGGGGGGAGATTTAAAGATGAATGAGAGATAATGACTGAAGAAAAACTGTAATAAGGAAAGATACTTTTTCATTTAGGTCAGGGTCATTATAACAAGAACCTCGGGAGCCATTATTTTAAGTATTAGTGTATTAATGTCGTACACTACATTAGGTTTAATGTACAGTAGCTGGAATGGTGAGACCACTACTGTAAACTTTCTCTCACTGATAGGCAATGTTCTGACATTGTTCTAATGAAGATAAAAGGTTCATTAGAAGAATGAATATATGAGGGTAGAGCCACAATGGGTGTAAATTGGGGTTGATTTATGGATTATAATGGAGCTATGCTCATTTATACCAGGATCTGGCTCTCTGGGCCTAATTATCTTCCCACTCACACCAGTATAAATCATGTGTAACTCTGCTGATGTCAACAGCGCAACAATGGTGTAAATGTATACGTGAGAGAACAGTCTGGCCCATTGTTCTTTGTTTCCTACTGGAACTGTGTATATGCCACTGTGTATCACCATAGGCACCCCATTTACCTAATGTGAATCAAGGACTGTCTAGAGCAGGGATAGAGAGAATCAGGACATCAGATTTCTGGTCCTGGTACTGTGACAAGCATAGGGCATTGGTCATCAGCAGGAGTAGTTTACAATCCACCCCATGCTGTGTAACATGGGGGTAAGACTCTCTCTTTCTAGCTTAACTTCCCTGTGCTTGAGTTTTAAAATAGGGATAATACTTACCTCCTTCCCAGTAGTATTGAGGCTGAGTTCATTAATGTTTATAAAGTGTGTTGAGATCAATGGTGCCATGATTTTGTCATTGAAAAGACAACTTGTGTTGTAAGTAGATCAGTTTGAAACATTTTCAGCAGGCCCTCTTTTCCGTTGAAAATGCCATTAAGTGGAAATGGAGATGTTCTGTGGAAACATATCACTTTTGATGAAAATTTCATTGAGAAGGTTTCTTGGGTCCAAAGTGGAAATTCTGTTGAGAGAAACAGAGGGAGAGCCCTACCCTGTACAAGCCAATAACCTGCTCATTCAAGAACTCCCCTGGAAGGTGGGAGACTCCAGTTTAAGTCTCTCATCTTCCTGATGGGCTCCTCTGGGGTGGTTCTCTCTCTCACTTTCCTGTGAAGAATTTTCACAGATCTTATTTTCATTATACTTTGGAATGGAAGCAAATTTCAAAACCTCAATTTTTATTGCAAAATGAATTTATTGTGTTTTCCAGTCAGTCCTAATTATAAGTTTATTGCTAGACATCCTCTCCTCAATGGTTTGATATCATGGGAAATTACCTCAGTACAGGAGAGGACCAGGTTAACCATTCTTTTCAGGGATGATTCTGGGGAGATAATTAAAATTGTAGGTTGTAAGATCTGTAGGACAGGTGTCTCTTATTCTGTTTGTACAGTGCCTAACACAATGGGTGGTACATCACAGTTTAAGTCCCTAGGCTTTGCCATATACTAAAAAATAATAAAAATAACCATGTCTATGTAGACTAATCTTCATATTTGTTTCTTTGAGGAAACACTGAACATTTTTGGCAATGTATGCTCTGTTCTTACAAAAGGATAATCCATAAAATATTTAAGGCCTTTTTATGTTGTATTATGACTCATTATACCATAAAAGTATCTACAAAGCAGCACATTGCTTATATTAAAAAAGGAATCTTGTTTTATTGTTCATTATTTGAGGGAATTTGCAAGGAATACTTACATATACTATAAAAACATTGAGATAGCAGAAAGTATTTAATCATGGCAATGGATTTTTCAAGTGATTTTTCTTTGTGACAACCCAAATATGTATTGTATTATTTGTGGATCAGTATATCTAATGTCAGCACACATTTCTGTTTATTGACTCATTTTATCATGCAGAACTGTCACCAGCTTCTTATTAATCTGTCTCCAAAGGATCAAAAAGCTTTAATAAATATGTTAGGTCCTTTAGATCTTTGGCTGAAATGAAACTGTTAGTTAAATGTACTGTGATTTTGAGTGAAAATACCTTTGGAGATTTAGAATGAGAGCATGCTATATAAATCCAAAAGACTGACAAAGTAGAGTATGTGGATCTCTCATAATGGCCAATTAGGACCTAAGTTTAAAACAAAAAAGAAAAGCTTTTCTCTCCTAACGCTGCACAAAGTGTGAGATTTCATTATACTGCATAGTTCATTTCTCAATGGCATTATGGATTTTACCTTTGTTTCACAATGAAAACTCATCACTTAAGTGCGATATTCACTGGCCTGTAGACAGATTGGTTTGCATAAGGTCAGTACAAATAGTGTTTGCACAAAAGACATAAAGGCTCAGGGATAAGCAGAACCATTGTTTCTTACTATAGAAAGGCTCTGCATGCTATTTAGTGAGGAATTTGAATTCTTGCTTTATTAATCAATATGAAATGCATGCCATTTACTTCAGCTGGCAAGGACAAGAAAGGGGGGACAGGGAGACAAATATGAACCTGTAAAAGGACTATACATTAGGTGCTGCTGCAGTTGCAAGTGAATGAACTTACCTTGGCAGATGGCAGAAAAGCCAATTTTTGTCTAGTTAGAATCTATCCTGCAAGCCAAGAATAGTAAATGTTCAGCTTCTATCAAGGGACCAAAATGTCATGCAAGTGCAAGAAGGGAAGACACACCATTTCAAAGGGGTAAGGATACTGAGGAACAATGCTAGGTTAAAATATAAATTAAGAAAAAAAAGGATTAACAGCATCCTCCTGTTATTTGCATTATCACCTTAATAGGGTGTGGATTTATAAAGCATACTGTCAAGGAGCACTGGAAGCCCTCGCTGGCTCAGAAAAAGTTGATGAAATGGAAAAAAGAGTCCTACATTTGGCTAACCTTATGTTTCCAACATAGATGACAAAGATGCGGGGTGGGGAATCTGGTAAGATTTGAGAAACTTCTACAACAGACAAACATGGCTACCACTCTGAAACATAAATAGAGTTATATATAGTATATCTACATACTAAAATAACCATACTCACAGAGATGCACATCAGCTTGTAAACAAGACCTGTATTTGCAGGAACCGTACCTGTAGATATTTCCTCCCATGGATCAGTCTTGACCTAACCCGTTATTTAGCTGTCAAATAATTTTCAGAACCCAAACATCAAGCTCACATTTTTTGATGGATGGTAAAGTGGAATTAGTAGGTAAATAGCCACATTTCCTGTTGGTTTTGAAATACCGAAATTCAATCTGTCTGACTGTCCCTGTCTGTATTATCTGTGTCTTAGAGAAATTTATTAGAGCTGAGTGGATCATTTGTAACATAACTGATTAATTTAACCTCTTTCCTGAAAAATATTAAATTTCAAAAAAAAACTTCGCGGTTTTGGGGTTGTTGTGGTTAGTTACCAATACTAAAATATTCAGTATTTGAGCTGTATTGGTAAAAGCTGGTCAGAAACATCACATGGTGTTATTTTCCTGGAGGACAGAGCACAGAAATATTTACAAGTGATAGTATAACATTCAGTTTTCGTAACAAATACTTGTGCATGTAACTTTGACATGCCCTTCCTGTGAACAGTCAGGCCAGTTAAACTTAACCCTAACCCTAAAGGAATATACCATAGCTGAAGCAAATTAATTTAAAAGTGTGTGTGTGTGTGTGTGTGTGTGTGTGTGTTTATTTGTAGAAGGTATGCTATATTAACCAGGCTCAGGAATGTATAGTGGGCCCAACAGTGTGTAATCTATGTTCCTAGGAATTCTAGCTATTGTATGGAGCTCTTCTTTCAAATCTATCATCAAGCTATGATGTGCTATATTGCATGTGGTTTTTTTCCTCTGTGTCATCATATATTGTTGTTGGGAAATGAAGCATAATAGTGCTACTATTTGAGCACCTCAATAAATAGGATTCTGCATGAATTCCAACTGTTGAACAATTGATCAGTTCCTTTTTGAGTCAAGGAGATGTTTTACCTATATTTGATTTCCTTTAATACAAAATCCATGTTCCTGGTATAATCTTTAATTTTTCCTTCAAAATTGTGTACTATTTGACCAGCCTGGTCTCACACAGAAAACGATCAAAGCAAGCAGACCTTGCATTCTGCTAAAACAAAATGTGTGTGTGTGTGTGTGTGTGTGTGTGTGTGTAATCCATGTCTCCTATTGTAACAGAAGGCAGCACTTCCATAATTATTCAATTAGCTACAGTGAGGAAGACACTGCTTGAGCCAGCTTCCAAAACATTCTGTCAGCAAGCTAAAGTTGTTCACTTTTTTGTATTCACTTTGCTAACTCATTTATCCTGATGTATCGGTGTTTTTTAGTGGAATATTTATGAAGTTCCTCAACTGTTCATCCAGCAGCCTATTCCAAAGCAACATAGTGCACCACTGAAATGTTCCTGCTATGAAATGAAAGAGTAGATCAAGGGATACTGTAAGCAATGCTTATGTATGCTTAAGCAATGTTCACTTCTGGCTCCTCTCCATATTTGAACATGATCTGGGCTGTCTACGTCCTGTGACTTTCACGTACGTGACGTTATGTTATGTGTCTCTGCCAACAGAAATAAGGATTCTGTTGCACTGCATTGTGATTGGCAGTGCAACAAATAAATATAATGAACAGCTCCTTTTTTAGCTTACTGATTGAAGCTTAGTGCTGCTCTAATAAGAAACAAGCCACTCTGGTTCAGTGGGTCTTATTTGTTCTTATCCAAGGCTTGAAGTTAAGGGAGATGCAAATAAGATTTCATGTAATAGGTATTATGCAGAAAAAAAAATCATTGAATGGAATGCCTGTTTAAGGATCATCTGAAATAAAATCAAGGTGGTTCTTCACTAGACGAAACTGGCTGCAAATCTTTGCATAACTTACACCACTGCCCTTTCCCAGACTGGTAGCCAGATGACTGTTTAGGAGGAAGTAGTTTTTTTTTTTTAAAAACAGCTGCAAAGTTTGAATCTGGATCTATTCTTTTGCCTATACTTTGGTTCTGTTGAACCTGTGTTTAGTATATATGTGCACAGGCTAACATTTTCAAACGTGTATGCCTAAAGCTAGGCAATTAAATCCATATTTACATGCTTAAATAAATAAATCTAATTTTGGAGGTTCCAAACATGGCCAATGTTCATTCCAATCAGTGGGGAATTCAACACTTCTGAAATTCAGGTCTCAAATGTGGGTTCCTAAATATGGAGTTAACTACCTGATATCATGCACTCACATTTGAAAATGTTAGCTTCGGTATATGAACATTTAGATTGCCTATTGGGCTGCATTTATTTATTTATATTTTTAAAGTAGAAGCACAAGGACGTGTGCAAAACGCGATGAGTTTAATTACCAGAACTGCTGGTGCAGATGGCCAGCCAAATGCCAGGATGTCTATTTGCATATGCAAACACCTGATTTGTGCAGCAAACCACTGTGACTGCTAGTGCAAATCAAGAGCGATTGCATACACTTTTGTTTTTCTGCACCATATGCTTGTGTCGTTTTGGAAATGTGGAAGCTCTCCCATTGGCGTAGAGTGTTGTAAGTGTAGACGAGCCCTGAGTAAGGAACAGTGGGAAGTGGAACCTGAGTGTAAAGCATCAGTGAATCTTTTCCAAGAGTCTTATGCAAATAAATTACTGTTGTGTTCTGTCTTGTGGCAATAACACATAGAGTCCGAATTACAACTGTGTGAATTATGGGTTCACTAGCAATTTAAAAAAAAATGTTTTGGGTCAAAAAAGACATTTTGTTTCAACGTTTTCAAAACATTTGGATTTTGACCAATTGTAGACATTTTTGATTAACTTTATAAAAACAAAGGAAATTTAGAAACAAACAGTTGTTTTGAACCAAAATACTGAACATCTTGGTGTTGCCCAATCTTCATTTTTCTCCAGAAAAAAGCTTCAGCCAAAAATTTTATCCAGCTCTAGTCCTAATATATCCATTCAGTTCCAAAGGCAGATGAGTACTATCGGGCATTAGAAAGGCTTATCATTGTGTAACAAGTCCTACACAAAGCCAAGAGGTTTAAAAAAATAATAAACCTCTCACTGTAGACATTAAAGTCAGGTAAAGAGCCTTTTTTTTTTTTTTTTTTTTTGCATTGTAAGACAGTCAACATTCAGATAGTTACAGCCAAATTTCACTGGCTTCCTTTTCAAAGGTGCAATTTGCAGCTGCTTTTTTATCCGCAGTAGAACTGGAATTACAAAAAAAAAGAATTGAAAGCAGACCTCAGCCCTCTCGAAAATGTACCCTTGGCTGTCCCATAAAAGTAGGATTTGAAGAACTTGTCATAATTAAAATTCATATATCTTTGAAGAGACAGAGCCTGATTCCCCACTGTGTTACTCCAACTTTACAACAGTGAAATTTCCCTTCATTTCAGTCGGTGCTGTCTAATGTACTATCTCTGTCCAACTCAACCAGAATTCCTTCTGGAACTCCCACTGCAATGGGGTCCTCTTCACAGTCCTCTTTGGCAGGGCTGTGTCTTCACTAACCTCTATGGTTGCATTCAGAATAAGAGGAGGCAGCTCCTATCAATCTGATTACTTGACAACCCCCCTCTTCCCAGACTGATCTTCTTCTCTAAAGGTACACTTTAATGCATAGGCATTAGGGGCTTGGTCTTGTTCCCACTCAAGTTAGTAGAAAAAATCCTATTGATTTGTGCAGGATAGAGTTCTTTCTTTTAAAATAGTTTGTGTCTAGAAGTCTCATTACTGTATAAATATGGCTTAAGATGATGCATCTTTTGAGAGCACTTTTGCCTGTATGTCATTTAAAAACCCTCTCACTATTTACACACACCGCTGTGCTCATTGTTTGAATTTTCTTTCAGTAGATATCTGTATGTCTATAGCAACAGCAAGAGATTTTTCTTCTCATGTGGAATCATTGCATTTCCTTTTGAGCGTCGGTTGTTCATACATTGCACTGAGGGAACTATTGATGCACACTGGGTATGCAATCCAATGGCATTCCATTCACAAGGCTTGTGTCACTACATATTCCATTATCCTTACTTTAGAAAAATATTTGCTTCCTCTTGTGGACACAACCTTATCTGTGCAAGCCTGGGGCTGCTTCCCCTCCCCAGCTTTCAGCACGTGAAAACTTTGAAGTGTGAACCCTAGTGATAGCTGAGAAATAGTTAAAGGAAGCTGGTGGCAGTGCTTTGATATACTTCAAGACCTGGAAAGCTGAGGTGGCTGATGCAATGAGTTTGACTGAACAAACAAAATAATCTCTTAGAGATGGTGAATCAAAAACTTCTGAAGGAGTCAAAAAGGTTGGCACTGTAGAGATGACAAAGCCATATGATGTGTTTTGTAATGGAAAATGAAATACACTGTTTGAAGAGGAAGCTGTTGACCTTCTAGGGAAAAAGCATCTGCCTAGTTAACTTCAAGATGATTCTCTTATCATGAAAACTTTAAGGAGTCAGGAGGCCAGATAATCTTGATCTTCTCATAGTTTGGGTTAGAGTAAATTTACTTTGGATTATGTTTAACTAAAAAGCTCTAGCAATAGAAGTTAGAAGATAAGGATCAGTGTTAGACTGTGTAAAATGTATTGCCTATAAAAGCCCAAATCCTGCTGATCGGACCTTTACTGTAGCATTGCAGGAGTCCCACTGCCTTCCCATCTCCTGTGATCTATTCTGCGGTGCCACCCTTAGAGGAGTTCCACTTTTTCCCATCATCCCATAAACGTGCGAGAAATAACATGAACTTAAAACTCCTTTTAAATGAAAAATCCTACAAAGAGAGGTGTAAAGGCGTCTGTCACGCTGTTCCTCCTTTATGAGCAGATTCAGACATACTTTCTCATGTTGAGTGGTACCTTACTCCACAGGCAATTTCACTGAAGTCAATGGGATGACTCATGCAGTAAGGCACTACTGATCTTTTAGTTTCTCGTTCAGTGACCTCTGAGGCCCTAAGTCTCTTAGCATTTTTTCAGCTGATCACAGACCCTGACATTTACACCTATAAATTGTAAGGGAAGCTGCCATGTTGCCAGGTTGTCAGGGATGAGAGTGGTTAAACAGTGTCATGTAAGGCTTTTGGCTTGTTTTTCACTTTGAAAACAGCTTGTGTGAATACTCTGGTGCTGGAATCTGATATTGTTCAAATGACATTATTCTTCCTATGGACTGTTGAGTTTATTAATGGCTGTCTCATAAATAAATAAAAATCTACTCAAGCATTAAATGCATTTATATGAATGTGCTCATTAACAAGACATTAAAGCAAAGGGAATGTGTGTTGGATTCTAGGTGATATAACATTCTATATTATAGGACTATACTCTTTAAGAACATATATTAGCGAAGGCTAACCCTACACCCCTTCAGAAAAAAACCACACCTCAACCACTATGACGTATGCAAAAGTATTTCAATTGAATCTCCATTTTCTTGAAGCCCTTTAATCTTTTGGCACATGAAAGGCAATGGTAATTTTTTTTAAGTATGTGGAAAGTTCCCCTTTGGGGTTTTAGAAGGAAGCTACAGGAGGAAAAAAAAATTTCTATTGTTAAGCTCATAAAGAAATAGATTCAGGAATGAAAGCAAATGGAGATACAAAGGCTGCTTTAAGGTACTGAATGTTTCAAAATGTGGTTCTGGCCCCTACCTACTGGCCAGTTTCAAATTTACTGTCTATGAACTGAAATTTCAAAGGTAATGTGGAGATGCCTTCCCCACGTTAAGTAACAAGAGCACCTGGCCCTTTAATCTGAACACATGGCACTAAAAATATACATGTGGAGAATGCTTTGTTTCACTGAGTCATATTTTTCCTTTCATTTGTTTCTGAAATCAAAGGTTTTTGTGTTCTTTAAAAGGCTGAGCTTGTATAGCTTTGTATAAATTGTGCTTTGAAATCCAGTTCTCTTGACATTTTATAAGAATATGAAAGATAGAACTTTGACAACATTGCTCCTTCAACTTAGAGATACCATAAAAGTTAGTGGACTCTAAATTCAACCTACCTTGTTTTGTTTTGTTTTTTCTTATCCCATTACAAATCTTGTTTGTCTTCTCTTCCCAAACCAAATGCTTCAAAGCTTTTCTTGTGCCCCAAAAAACCCTTGTCCTCCAGCAGCCCTGTATTTGAGAGACCAGAGCAGTACATGCACATGAGATGAGAGCACAGATTTCAGTTCCAACCTTACAATGAATTATGCCAAACAACAAATGGAAATGATTTGCAATATCATGAGAATGAATTATGTGTGGATGCAGCTCTGATCAAAATCAATGGGAGCCATTCATGCGCATCTAAGAGCAAACTTTGCTCCCACTAAAATAAAAAAAAAACCCTTACAATAATTTAAAGAAAAAAATTCCTACTTTTCAGGACAAGTTTCAATTTGATCCATTGTCCGTAGATGAAAATTGAAGAATAGAATGAAGAACATATGTTAGTGATGTGAATGAGTGGCTCCACCCAATCATGGGTTTTAAAAAATATAATTACATAAAGTAACTTCCTTTATGCTGATCTCACTTGTTATATTCCAGTGAAGTGCTTCCATGCCAGCCATGTACCATCTTCTCACAGAATAATTTAAGGGTAAGATTTGTACGTAAATGCTGTTGCTTGAAAAGGCCAGCTATTGAAAAAGGTCTCACCTTGGCTTCCATATTTTTTATTTTAACCAATACTAATGTCTCATATCTAGTGTAATAATGACCGGGCACAAAATTACACCCACAAAAATAAAGATTTGTTTTAAATAAATCGAGCCAAATTCTTTAGATTTCTAGAGGCATAAAAAGGTCAGTTGTGTTGATGGACTTTCTGTCATTGGAAGTTTATTTGAGGGTGAAACTAATTAAAGTACATTGGAAAACTCAAGAGAGCTCCAGATCTTAAGCTTTTGTGGTCTACAGGGACTAAAGGCAATGCAGGGCTTCACTTTTTAAGTGTCATGCAATCTTAGCCAAGCAGTTCCCCTGACTGCAAACTGTAGTCATGTGGCTGGAATCCCATGCAATGTTGTGGAACTGTATGTGTCAGTGTCTGGTGAGATTAGACACATGGTGAAATATGGAAAAAATCAAGTTTGTGTTTAAAGAGAACTTTTTCCTATTTCAGTCTTTAGTACAAGCCCAAGAGACATTTCCTTTTGCGCTACTACAATTTATGGAGTGTGGCATGAGTGTCTCAAGTATCATTTGTATTGGGCTACAATAATGATAGTACACACTAGAATGGGAAAACTCTGCAATTGGTTGGATATCCACCAAGTTCTTCCATGGGGTAAGGAGAGACAATGCTCATGAGAAGTTGACCTTGTTCCGTGAACTTTCAAGTGTTATAGATACTTCATCCAGTTTGGAATGAGCCATACCAAGCTGCTTGTACTTATTCCTCGTTCATAATGAATCTATCTTCTCCAGTTTTGCTATCTAAAATAAAATTGGAATGACATTTTCCAATGAGAATACATTGTGTGCTGCTTTGTCTGGCTCTTTCATTTCAGCTTTGTTAGATCTTTTGTTTCTTTGATGCTCAGAATATTGCACCATTTCTCTCTAAAACCTACATTAGAAGAGCGTTAATTAAAGGCAGACACAGTGCAATGAAGACACTGTTAAAATTATGCTTGAAGGTACAACATAATTAATTTTGTACAAGCGAAACATAAAAGCGAGAGAATGAAACCAGAGGAAATAGCAAGCATATCTTCACAAAATGATAATGAGAAATGCAATTGCAGATTAGACAAAATATGAAAGGACATATGGAATAATTAGACTTCAAGAAAAAAAAATCAAAACAAAGGCTAACCTGCTAAGTGTTCATAAAAATTAAATGAAGAATACATAACTAATGTTCAAGGGTTTGTTTTTTTTCCTTCTGTGGAGTGTAAGATTTGTATTAAGTACCTGTCGGTTACATGAGGAAGGAAATTATGATGTAAATTTAGACAGTAATGCAGAGAATTAAGAGCACAGCTCTATTTAGGTAGCAGTCCCCTTTGTCATAGGCTCCAAGAGCAGAGAATGGACTGTGATGAGTTATGCATTCCAAGTTTAAGGTGGGGTCATATAAGAGCATTCAGGTTAATTATCTCCATGCAAAGCTCATAACAATGGGGGAGGGGAAATGCATTAGAAAAAAATGATGATTTTAAATGTAATTTAATTTTCTAATCTGTTTGGAACCACGTTTTAATATCAGTTTGTGGCATCCGGGAGAAATGCAATTGAAAAGAATTATCTTGCAGTTAGAGCTTCAAGCCTGAGTTCTAGTTACATTCCTGTCCATCATTTCATCTGTGAGTTGGACAACCACTCTGCCTGCGTTTTCTCATCTTACTTGCCATGCAAGGTCCCAGAGTCAACAAGGTACTCAAGCATGTGCATAAAATTAAGGATCTGATTAACTCAGTGTCTTCATTGGTAATACTCTTCAACTCAATAGTACATAATACAATGTTTTTACCTTTCTTCCTTAATAAAATAATAACAAACTTAGAAAATACATAAAGACTACACTAAAAGAATGTTATTTAGGTTGCAAAGTCAAGCACTCAAAAGTTAAGAAATACCAGGTTTATAGTTGCCCATGCAGCCTTCATTCTGTCTCCTTGTGTGTAGGCATTATGATCTGGTCTCTAATAACATTATCACATACTATTTTTCCACAGAATCCCTGCTTCATTCAGTACACAGGATGGACACACAAGGGGATAGAGTTAAGGCTGCACGGGCAACCTAAGTTCCGGAATTTCCTAACTGTTAAGCATTTATTTTGTAACTAAAATAGCTTTCTTTTAATAAAGGTTGTGTATGCAACATAAAATTAAATTGGCACAGACAAGTCAGAATTGGAAGGCTAACTGAAAGAAGAATAGCTAAAATTCCTCTTCAGTGAGGTTTATTTTATTCATGTGGGCAAATCAATTTGAGGTCCTTGGATGAATTCATGTATCACACTGCACTATTATTGGAGCTTATTGAAAAACATTGAAATTTAAACAAATTTGGCCAAAAAAATACTAAAATGATCATAAAACTTTGCTGTTGTTTTTTATCAGTTTACAGAATGGTCAATTTTGTTGGAAATATAAAAATTTTAACTAAACATTTTCTCAAAAAAAATCTGAATAGTTGTTTGTCTGATTTAAAAAGTAAATGCGCCAATCAGTTCAACTGGCATTTAAAGAAGGTAGAGGGCACAGGAGACAAACTTTTGATTGGTGGAGTATATAACCAATATGGTCACTTTACCAATATCAGACTTTAACATCACTCCCTGGCCTGAAATTTCAGCTTCTTTAAATCCTGGTTTGCATATTTAAATGTGTTATATGTTGCACCATTTCATCAAGCAGGAGGAGTTCGGAAGTGATCGGTTTAGAGAGGGAGATTTGTATGCTGTATGTCATTTTGTAGGCACCATATTATTTGTTTGCATTCCATAATGTTTTTCTTTACTGGAGCCAAAAGTTTCCAAAGGTCTGTGTTTGCAGTCATCAGCTTTTAAAATTAGCATAAAACAACATAAAATAGAATGAGAGATTATCATATATCTCTAAACTTCTCTATTGCATGTGATAAATTCCTTTACATAGTTAGGATTGTGAATATGATGGATTGTCTGTAGAGCTTTCATTCTTATTTTATAGAAACTCTTCATATTTTAGAGTAGAGATTAAAGCTGGGTGAATTTTTGGCTGTCCCCTCCCCATGCAAATTATAGTCAACCAACATTTGTAAATTTATGTTTATTTTGGCTAATTGCTTTAGTTGGGGGGAAAAGAAAAAATAGTTCAGAAATGTCAATATGGTTCATTTTGACATTGCCAGAATGAAACTTTTTGCTTTCTCAGGCTCACAAGGATGTTCACAAGGATATTTATTTGCCATTGAAAAAACTGAGGGGAGGGTGTTCCTTCTTTACACTCCATAGTGATTAAGCTGCTCACATGGAGTGGGGGAGACCCAGGTTTGAATCCACAATCAGGAGCAGAGACTAAAACCTGGGTCTTTCCCCACTGGTGAGTGCCCTTACTACCAAGCTATTGGATATCTGGGGGATCTCTCTCATTCCATTCTCTTGATGCTGTTACACTTTGTACACATAGTGAAATACTAATTGGAGCAGGAACTGGAACCCAGGTGTCTCTCTCTTCTCCTTCACCCATTAATCACAAGGCTATAGCTTCATTCTGTCTCTGGCCTATTGAATATTTAACTAAAGCTATGGGAGCAAACAGTGCTGCCCGAGATTGATCTAGTTCCTTATTATGGCTGCTGAAGAATCATAATATGGATGGGTAGGTTTTTTTTAAGTATAACAATTCAGTGCTGCAGGGAAATGCCCCCCCCCCCCCAAAAAAAAAGAGAGAGAGAGACTGTATTGATTCACCATATGAAGACGTTATGGATTGAGACTAAATACTTTCTTGTCAATATCATCACTTCCCAGAGAATGGTACCTATGTGAATGGAATACAGTACTGTCCTGGTGTTGAACTAGGACTGCTCCATTCACCCATTAGGTTATTATTGCCACAGCAGTTATTGATTAATGCTGAACTCATCCTATATTACAACAGCCTCTCATTAGCACAATGTGATGCTCCTTCAGCATAAGGATACTTCATGCTGTCTTCCTTCTCCATGGGGGCCAGATATTCAAGCAAGTTAACCAGCCCACACAATTACTTAGCCTACACAACTAGTCCACACAATTACTGTGATTGTGCAGGCATAGGTGTCACCAGCCATTTCTGTTAACAGCTACCTGATTTGCATGCACAGTCCAAGTAACTCTGTGCATAAATTATGTGATACAACTCTGTGCATAAACTTGTGATACAACATGTGAGAGCAGTTGTGTGTCTAATTTGTCTGAAAATCTGGCTCTTGAAGTCTGTTTTAAATAGTTTGGGATAATGTAGGTAAATTTAGGGCCAGCTTGTTTCTCATCTCTTTGGAGGCACATAAAAAGGAATAAGGGTTCGAGGAGCTTCTGTCCTCTGCATGCGCAAGGATCCAGATACACTTACACTCCTTGTTCTTACCAGAGCACAAATACTAACAACGATGTAAGTAAGGCATTATATAAAAAATACAACTTCCCATAGATCTTTTATTTATTGGCATTCTTAAAATAGTTTTAAATAAATTCAAGTTCATTATTACTGGTGGTGGTGGTGGTATTAGGAATTGTATAGCACCATCAGTCTGTTAAAATGCATTTAAATATAATTAAAGGTCAAGGTACTTTGTGCAGTAATACAAAAGACACTACCAGTTTCCAAAACTGAGTGTCTTCTAAAACAAACTGCATTAGAATACCAGGACATAAGTCTTGTTTTAGTTGTGTTGACCAGTTACTACAGTTCTCCTTGAAAAATCAAACCATAGAACTTCAAAGTCCACACAATGACTTGCCTGCTCGTGGGGAGTATTTTTTCCTCCCTTTACTGTGCCAGGGCTGGTACCATTAATTCTTCCCTGAATGGTGAAAGAAATCATATACAAATATTTAAGACAGATTACTGGAGCCATACAAACCATAGTATGTGGTGAAAGGCTGAAGGTCCTTGATTGTAGGTGGGAACTGTTCTATCATGGTTTATACAGTTGTGTGGTAAGAGAGGTGCTTTAAGACCCAAAAATGATCTTCAATTTGGTTGAGTAACACGCACCTGAACTTCAGATGTGACTCATTTTGCTGAAAAAGGGTTTAGTGTTCTCTGAAAAATGTAGTTTAATATTTATTCTACTGCCGGTGATTTATTAAATTTTCTGCTACAGTGATTATCACCACCTATTGTTACAGAGTTATAAATACTGGAGAAACTTATTACTGTCAGGGCTGACTATTAAGCCTACAAAAGTTGCCTACAACCTACCAGAGTAACACCAGCAACCAAAGTAATATATGCTTTACAAGTCTTTTTTTAAGAACCTCCTACTGTCCTTGGGATGAAATACTGTAGGAAATTGATACTCTGATAATTTTAGTTTACAGGACTTGTCTCTGCCAATTAATCTTTGCAAATTTTAACTCATCTTCCTTGAATGCTCATGGAATTTTGAAAGAGTTTAGCTCTATATCTGCACTGCCTGAAAGGGCTTCTTAATCTGTGCTAGTTTACACCGTCTCTGAAGAAAGCCACTGAATTGCAAAGCAGTTATGTTTTAATGCTGTACAGATAATATTTTGAAGGGTAAATATATTACTGCATTATTAGCGATGTGGTGATGCTTCTTCCTAATGGATGATGATACTAATTAGTCTAGTACAAAGGTTTTCAAATGGAACCTGAAATACTAGGAAACTTGGCTGTTCTAAACAGGCATAGCCAAGGGGGTGGGGTAACAGTGGCTCTGTCTTAACTCATTCCCCAAACTTAAGGTTACCAGATCGCAACTGTGAAAAAATGGGACGAGGGTGGGGGGTAATAGGCGCCTATATAAGAAAAAGTCCCAAAAAGCAGGACTGTCCCTTTAAAAATGAGACATCTGGTCACTCTACCCAGACTTGATGTCTGTTTCATAAATTTTCATTAGCGCAGTTGCAGGCCTCATGCAACTCCACTCCAACAGCAGTGCTAGTTGAAGAGAACATCTCTCCCAACTTGCTCTGGTGTTAGCCCTGTCTACAAGACTAAAAGGGATGCTTTGTTCCTCCCACTCACTCCTATCTTGTCATAGGGTGTGAAGGAGGAGTGACAGAAGCACACACTGAAATTTCTCTGATTCCCCTTCTTCCTGCTGCTGTAGTTTCTTTTGAACTAATCCTCAAACTAGATGTTTTAGGCAATGTCTGCACTACGAGGTAGGGATGTGAGTTCCCTGTTTGTGCACACATACTCACACTAGTTCTCCTCAAGCTAGGATGAGTATACATAACCATGTAGCTGCCGGTAGCAGTCATGAAGGCTGAACTGTACCAAGTACAAACCTGTCTGAAACTGGTGAGTGTGTACTCAGTAAGACTCAGCCATGCCTCCGCTGCTAGTGCTTTCATGCCACACTGCTATTTATACTTGGATTAGCTAGGTGAGAGCTAACATGAGTATGTATCACATCCCAGTCCTCACGTAGCCTTAACTGTCTGATTTTGGAGGGGTGCAAAACCTTACTTGCAAAAACAGATGGGAGATTGAAGTTTCTTTACAAAATCAGGCCTTGTGCTCCTAGTAAACAATGGCCCATATGAAAGGAGTGCCACACAGCTCATGAAGACCCCTGCAGTCACATGTATCTGTTTGTGCAGTTTGAGAAATTGTGCTTGCAAATGCATGCGTATCTGTCTATGCATTTGGATGGCTAACTTAAAAGTATAATTATCACAACTGTATTCTCAGTCATAAAAATACCATGTGTTGGTGTTGCCAAAAAGAACATGTTTCAGGATTTCATAAAGGGAGAGGGGCGTTTTGTTCTCTTTCAGCATAAACCCAAATTTTCAGTAACTGAAGTTTCTAACCAACCAGAAGTCCTGAGTTTCAGCCAGCTGTAATCAGAAGTGCTGTGAATTAGTAGTTATATGGCCTCCATTGCTGCAGTATCTGAGGGATTCATAATCTTTTCCAACCCTGTGAGGTAGGGAAGCATTATCTCCCATTGACACAGTGGGAGGTGAAGCACAGGAAGACTGAGCACCTTGCCCAAGAACATGCAGGCAATCTTTGGCGGAGCAGAAAAGTGAACACTGGTCTCCTGAATTCCAGGATAATGCCCTAACCTCTGGACAGTCCTTCCTCTCTGAATTGTAACTATGCACCAATGATGTGTACTGTTCTTAACATTTGTGTTTGCAGGCATGAGAGATACAGAGATGTGTGCAAGTAATGAACACACCTTCATTTTGCAGGCCTCACCTCTTGGGCAAGCCCATGGACTTTTGAGTAATCGTCGATCATCTGAACAATTTGCATCACATATTGTCCTTTTGGGCTGTATTCCTTCTAGCTAATGTAATGAGTTTCGTGCTCTCTAGTCCAGTTTACAGTTCTTTCACAAGCACTCGAAAATAAGCACAACGTTTGAGGGTTTTTTCATAACTTCTTCATGAGGAGTATCTTTTAGTGATTTCTTTACCTATTAAGGAAAATCCACTGTGCCTAATGACCAAGAGCATGCTAAAGAAATCTATATCAATAACACTATTTTAATCAGGACTCTGTTTCTGACATGCTATGTCTGCTTGCTAATGTATCTGTGGTGTATTATGTAACACTCTTACCAATGACAGTTTTCTTTCATCTGCTTGAGCTAATATAAAATGTTAGCTGAACAAACAACAATATTATTGCTGCTGTTGAACAATGTACTTACTGAAGCAGCTGCTAAAGGCAATGTTAACAGGGAAGGGATGTCGAACATAGCCCTTGAAATTTACTGTACTTCTGGTTTCAGTTATATTTCCCAATTCATTCAAAGAAAGAGGCTTCAAAGAATTGCAAGAGGTATATGTCTTTAACCAAGATTGCAGTTTGTTTCAAATGAGGATTGCAGTTGTGGCCACCTGTCTTTACACTGCCAGCTACTATTAAACCATCAAAGCGGTATTTTAGTTACTTTGATGTAGGCTAGAATTGTATCTACTGCTGAATGATGATTAGATTAAATGTTACAAATGTACCCAACGGGAATAGAAGCTTCTCTCTGCCTCCTGATCCACCACAATTTAATTGTAAATGTTTCTTTTATGTTTCTAATATTGCTGGTGCACGCCTGCTTTTCATATATATTTATTATGTGGTGTGTACGTATTTTTTATATTATATATTTATATATATAAAATATTAAAAATACGCACATATATGGTAAGGAGTCAGGATTTGAAATATCCTTTTAAAAAGTGCCATTAGAACATTGTCTATATACGACAGTTTTGGGTGCATTAAAAATACCATAGATAGATCAATGCATTAAATTATCTGTGATTCCTTGTTGTGTGAAGAGCTGGGACTAAAATCAGAGAGATCTAGGAAAGGGATATTGGGAATTGGGATGCCCATTTTCCCTATTAAATTAAAGCCATTATTTTACTACATGTAGGAAAACTGCAGAAGCAAAGTGAAACATTCTTTTTTAGGTATATTATGTAGTCAAGAGACAGTTGACCTATAGCAGTGGCTCTCAACCTTTCCAGACTACTGTGCCCCTTTCAGGAGTCTGATTTGTCTTGCCCACTCGCAAGTTTCATCTCACTTAAAAACTCCTTGCTTACAAAATCTGACATAAAAATACAAGTGTCCCAGCACACTATTGCTGAAAAATTGCTTATTTTCTTTGTTTTTATATAATTACAATATTTATATTCAAATTGATTCATTTTATACTTACAATTCAGTGTATAGTATATAGAGCAGTATAAACAGGTCATTGTCTGTATGAAATTTTAGTTTGTACTGACTCACTGGTGCTTTTTATGTAGCCTGTTGTAAAACTAGGCAAATATCTAGATGAGTTGATGTACCCCCAGAAGGCCTCGGCATAGCCCCCAGGGGCACACGTACCCCTGGTTGAGAACCACTACCTATAAGGCACAATCCTACATCAATTGCAGAACAAAAGGATGGACCCCTGCACCAAAGAGTTTCACAATCTAAGTACAAAATGGCAAGAGACAACAGATTGATATAGCTAAGAAGAGAGGGAAGCTTGAGGAAACAATGAGACAATAATGATCAGCATCATATTTGTATCAGCACATTATCAGTCTAACCATTGTCAATTTTTTGTAGGCACAAATAGAGCTAGGTAAATATTTGATCTGTGGGAGGATGGGTTAAGTAATATTCATTTAGCTACCCAAGCTATTGAGGCTAATCTCTGTAATTTTCTTTTAAACTGTATATCCAAATGCATTCTTTTAAGCCAGATTTCTAGGTTTTGATACAAATTCAGGTGGGAATCTCAGGATCAGTAAAACTTGAGCTAGTGCTGCTGTGTTTTGCCCAAGGCCAGTTTAGTAATAATGACAGTAGATTTGCTGTGTGTGGAATACATATGTCAATCACTTTGGGATTCACTTACATCATATGGATTTTCTTGGTACTGTCCACTGACCAGGACTGTCAAGAGAAAATTAAAAGTGAAAATAATGAAGCTAGTAAGAAGAGCCAAGCAAACGGTGTATAATTGTTTGCAGGGTACTTTAGTGCCAGAACTGGCAGTATCTCCACACTTCCCTCTGAAAATAACATGCCTAGAAACTGTCTTGACAGCACCCAAGACAAGAGCTGACTGGCCATGTGAACATCACCCAGGGGAACAGTGTTGTTGCAGATGAGACTGTAGCACAGTGGTTTCACAACTTGGCAAGGAAATATGCAGCAGGGAGAAGTATCCATAAATACTGGTGGGTAATAGCTAGTTCTTCCCAATTCTACACCCTCTTTGTCTTTGGTGTCAGGTTTCTATGTGATTCAGCTGCTTCATTCACACGTCTACCTGTCCATCTCACGTACTCCTGTACATCCTGCCACCTTTTCCTCCTCTTCATTTGTATTTGTAGGTGTCCTACTTTTCCAACTCCAGTCAGACTCAGTCATCTGATTTATAAAGCTTTTAATGGATATTCCTTTTTATTATTATTGCATTGCGGTACCCCCTAAGTACCCCCAACTGAAATGAAAGCCTCACTGTGGCAGGTGCTATACAAACACATAGTGAGAGACAGGCCCTGTCCTCAAATACTTAACAATCTAAATAGACAAGGAAGACAACGGTTTCGGGGTGGGAGAAAGGGCTCTAACAGCCAAGTGGAGGGAACAATGCGCTGGTCTGCAAACCATGTTAGTGCCATGATGGATGGATGGATGGATGGGTGTATTTGCCTTTTTTTTCCTTCTTTAAAAGAAAGGGCAGGGGGGAAGAAATGTGTGATCTTTAGCTGGCAGAAAATTCACTAAACAGAAAAATGAATGTTGGAGGGAGGTGGATAATGAAGGGTGGGAAAAGGAGAAGGGCAAGGAACCGGGGGAGCATGCAGGGTAGGTGGAGTGAGGTTGATGAAAAGAGACAGAGAAGGATGGAGTTGGATCCAATCAGCAGACGAGAGGGAATGTCTGGTGTATAATCAATAAAGAACACTCAGGCACTAATGGCATCATCAGCTTCCAAAGGTCACTGCTGCAGCTGCTGGTTTCTGTTCCTATCAGCTGAGTTTCTGGTTGGCCCTCCCAGCAGTCTGAGATCACATGCCGGGGAAAGGAAGATGGAGAGGCTGCATGGTCTATGGTGACCCCGAAGGGAGGCAATTCTGGCGCCAAAGGGGTGGGAAGGCAGAGTAACCCCAGCTGGGGCTCACCTCCCTCTTCTCTTCTTCCCCCCACCCCCGTGGTGCAGCTCAATTAATTAAATAGTTAAAAATCCCTTCAGGTTTTCATTAAACCAATGATTCCTGCCCTATTCTATATCAGGAGTGAGGACCTCCTTCCATCTAGCTGGTACACCCCGTTCCATTTGGTAATATGACAAGTGCATGGTGCGTGTGAGTTGCAACCTCCTAGCTAAGAATTCCTGATTACATTCATTCACCAACCTTCATGTGTTTATGGACACTGCTGATATGTATTTAATAGCACAGTATTGCTTATTAATGAAACACTTGATGCCTCATCTTTGCATACTATTATTATTGTGGTCTTCGTTGCCAATGGGAAAGACGTGTGTGGTACTGTGACCTGCAATGATTTCAACAAGGCCTGTGTGTAACACTGAAGGATCCAGGTCTTCAGCAGGTGGGATAGGACCTGGGTCTTGGAGCTGAATGCATGAGCCTCTACTGCATGAGCTAAAAGCTACATGGTGTCAAAACATATTCCCAGATTTGGACCTTAGCGTCCAAAATATGGGGGTTAGCATGAAAACCTCCAAGCTTAGTTACCAGCTTGGACCTGGTAAAGCTGCCACCACCCAAAAAATTAGAGTGTTTTGGGGCACTCTGGTCCCCCCAAAAACCTTCCCTGGGGACCCCAAGACCCAAATTCCTTGAGTCTCACAACAAAGAGGAATAAACCATTTCCCCCCCCCCCTTCTCCCTTCCAGGTGTTCCCTCCCTGGGTTCCTGGAGAGATACACAGAAGCAAGCTCCGTGAATCTAAACAGAGGGATTCCGCCCTCCCTATTTCCAGTCCTGGAAACACAAGTACCGAGATCCAATCTCTCCCCCACCCCCACTTCTTCCAGGGGGAATGCAAAGTCAGGCTAGTAAATCTAACACACAGAGATTTTCTTTTCCCCCTGATTTCTTCCTCCCACCAATTCCCTGGTGAGCTGCAACTCAATTCCCTGGAGTCCCCCACTAAAGAAAAACTCCAATAGGTCTTAAAAAGAAAGCTTTATACAAAAAGAAAGAAAAAATACATAAAAATGTTCTCTCTGTATTAAGGTGACAAATACAGGGTCAATTGCTTAAAAGAAATATGAATAAACAGCCTTATTCCAAAAGAACACACTTCAAAACACTCCAGCAAGTACACACATGTAAATACAAAATAAAAACCCTATAAATCACTATCTTATCTTTTGTACTTACAACTGGGAAACAGAAGATTAGAAAAGCAGGAGGCAGAAAAATCCTCTCATAGCCGAGAGAGTACAGGCAGAAGACCAAGAACAAAGGACTCACACACAAACTTCCCTCCACCCAGATTTGAAAAAGTCTTGTTTCCTGATTGGTCCTCTGGTCAGGTGTTTCAGGTTACTCCTTTCCAGGTAAAAGAACATTAACCCTTAGCTATCTGTTTACGACACATGGCCCTTAGCTCATGCTGTAGCAGGCTCATTAATCTCTAAGTGGTCTCGGTGCCACTAGAGAGGACAGAACACCATCTCCAGAAGGTGTGTGGGTTACATGTGCACTGTTCCTGCCATTCCTTTACCTCTACATAACCAAACAACTGAAAAAGATCCTTCTGGTAAGTTCACAAATGTGGGCTTCTTGGCACATGACAGGGAAGGCAAGACAGCTTGCACCGCACACGGGGGCAGTGCATACAGCATAGTGTAACCCACATACCTCCTGGGTGGGGTGCTCAGTACCATCTAGTGGCACCGAGACCACTTAGAGAGAGAATAATGACTCTGCTCTACAGCCTTAGGTAATAGCCATGTGGCTTTTAGGTCATGCAGTAGAGCAGGAATCGGCAACCTTCGGCACGCAGCCTATCAGGGAAATCCGCTGGTGGGCTGGGACGGTTTGTTTACCTGCAGTATCTGCAGGTTCGGCCAGTCACAGCTCCCACTGGCTGTGCTTTGTCATTTCAGGCCAATGGGAGCTGCAGGAAGCGGCGGCCAGCATATCCTTCCGCCCACGCTGCTTCCCGCAGCCCCTATTGGACTGGAACGGCAAACAGCAGCCAATAGGAGCTGCGATCAGACAAACCTGCAGATGCTGCAGGTAAACAAACAATCCTGTTGCCGATCCCTGCAGTAGAAGCTCATGCATTTAGCTCCAGAGGTTTCTGGGTTCGATCCCTCCCGCTGACAACCAGGGTCTGTCGGTGTTACAATAGCTCTGCCAAAATATTTCAACCTTGCCCTCAAATACCCCTGCAAAGGTAATTACAGGTATCTCCTAACCATCTGTAGCACCTAGCTTCTAAAATACTGTTTGTGATTAATAGCTAGAGGTCCCTGACTTCCCGCTTCTGTTCAAAGATACTCTCTATATACTTTCTTAGCACATATGTCCAGATTCTCAGTTTCTTACTCATTGGCAGTGCACTGAATGGGCCCTAGTGATATCAATAGGACCACTGGGGGGTTAAGACGTTATTCATTGTGAATAAGGGTATCAGAATCTGATCCACAAGAATAGTGCTATATTGCATAGCATGGATATTGTTCAAAATCATCTGAACATTCCTCACCTTTGCAATAATGAAGAAAATAATGATGACAAATTAGATTCTACAGTAATGAGCTAGTTAATCAAAGCTATCCCTTTCACATCACACAGAGAAATTACAGCACTTATGACTGTCAAATGACATAGAAAACTGCCCATCTTAATGCGTATTTAGCATTTATCATTATATCTATACAAACCCAAACTATGACCTAACTCCCCAGCATCTCTCTAGGAGAAATTGAGAAATTATCATTAAAAACTACAGACAAACAATTCTGCTGGGGAATTCTACCTGGATCCAGGTTAATGGAGGGAAGATACCCATTAGTAGTTAATGTTAGGCTCAATGCTTTTAGCAGCAAAGCAGTCCCAGACTAGAGCTGTGTGAGCAGCTGGCTTTTTGTTTTACAAAAATTAATGGGGGATAATGATGTGCAGGGCAAAGATCCAAAGAAAGAGAAGAAAATATCAATGTCTAATGCTGGGTGATGCATTTCTTTTTGTGTAAGCAGGATCATTTTCAACTCAATTTCATGTTTCAGCCTTTCTGACTCACAGCAAATAATTGCAATAATACAGTGTGAGGACACTAGATTTTTGTGAGACAAGTAAATCTGGGTCTAAAATGAGAGATGCCTTTCATGATTAGGGATATAGCAAAGGCAGAAAGTTTTTTCCTCCTTTGGTCAGGGTGTTGCCATCTAACTTAGACACAAAACTATTTTTATTTTTCAAAGCCAAGATTCAGCACATTTGCAATCCTCACTGCAGCTAATCTCAGCACAGTCAGCAAGGTTTGAATGTCAGTGGATCGTGGTGGTTGCTCTATCAGAAACATTGATGGGATGGTGTGGGGAAGCTTGCACTGCCATTGTCTGTGCTGTATTCTAATACTCAGGAAAATCAAAGGATTTATTGGGACATTGCAAGAAACATCTCCAGCACACACAGGACTAAAAGCTCCTATTAACCATAATCCACCCCAGTTCAGAGGCTTCTCAAAATGGGCCATATCATGCCTTGATTAGTTATGCAGAACTCCCATTGACCTCTGTACAACTTCCGTTTAAATATTCATGGCACAACATAGTCCAGTGCATTATGGACCCCATGTTTAGGGCTTCAATTCAGAGGCTTAGTTTGACTTCTATATTAGGGGGAACAGCTCCAGTGAGGCCAATGGGGCCATGCGTTGGGAGGCAAATTCCTCACCTGCCCAAGGTTTGCAGTTTGGGGGGGCAACACCCCTTTTGATGACCCCCAAAACCATGCCCATGCTACAACTCCTAATCCAAAGTCCACTGAAGTCAATGGAGGTCTTTCCATTGACTTCCTGTGACTTTATATCGAGCCCTGTTTCAATGAAACTCTTACGTGCAGGCGTAAGTCCCATTGAATGGTCAATGGGATTTAAGCATGTGCTTAAGTTCTTTGTTCAATGGAGAATTAAGTGAGCGTATTATTATGTAGGTCTTTGTGTAGGCTCTCTGCACTACAGTGTACTTTATCCTTTGTGAATAGACAAAGATCACTGGACTCATTAAGAGGCACTATTATGATCATTGGAGCTGCAGAAGCAGCTAGGAAACAAAACTACAAATAGTGTCTAAATCACTTTTCACAAGTAAATGAAGCACAAAGATACATGTAAACATAAAAGTAGGTACCCTAATGGAATATATTACAGATAGCCAGATCCAAACACTAGTGTCCGTTTCAATTAAATATACAAAAAGAGGGGCTGAGAGGAATTTAGTCTTGAACTGGTTAAGGCTCTTCAGATTACCAAACTCATAAAAGAAATTATTCTAGATATGTGGAGTAAACTCTGCACAAGATCTCCATCCAATATTCCTCTTTACAGTGGGGACAGATAAGTAAATTCCAACTGCAGATCTTATTCTGTAGAAGTTATCCTGAGGTTACAAGAAATCTCTGAAGATAAACAGTGAGTTTTTCCTGCAAAGGTTTAAAGATAAATGTTAACCAGTGCCACTGTCTTTCCTTTACAGAGCGAATCTCAGGGCTGTTACATTATGCAAAGGATAATGATATTTCATCCCATCATTTCCCAATGCAGATTTGCATACCATACTGGATATCTGATTTTGTGCTGGGATATCAAAATCCCAGATCTATAAACATCATCAGCACTAGCAGTGACAGGAATAAAAAATGAGCTGTACATTTTTTAAATAAACCTAGTGCCTTTCTCATACAGAACAGCCTTAGTAGAGCCACTCCTGACAATTGTTTGTGACGATGGGTGAATAACAATACCTCAAATAGCAAACAATGCAAAATTACCTTAAATTTACAGTAATACTATTTGGAAAGTACAGAGCACTTTTCATTATGGGATCTCATAACATTTTATAAACTTTAATTAGCTAAGCTTCTTAACGATCTTTCCCTTAGTGGAAAGAAAAAGCTCACAAATATTTGCTGAATTTAATAGGAAATTCTAACTGAACCATGTTTCTGAACCATGTTTCCAAACCACTCATGTTCATATCCATGAAAAACTCAAGTTTCACTCATATGAATACTTGAAAAAGTGAATTTAAACTCTGTTTGCATGAAATTTGATGCAATGGAATTGAGAATTATATATTAGATCAGAGATTTAAAAATTGCCATTTCTGCTGTTTTTGTTAGTTTAAAAAGTTATTTGTTTCACTTCCTGAATTAATCTCCAATGACAGATGTGAACAACCAGTGTAATGCAAATATAAGATTGTGTATTTGATTGTAATATTCACATACTATGTTGTGCTGGTCAGTTACACAGATCATCGAATCAGCAATCTGAAAATAACCAATGAATCTATGGAAATAAGCAACACATGAAAAACTGAAAATTATGAAAAAGACCACAATGAACTTTTTGTGAGTGATCGCTAGGTGAAGACATATTCACTGAAGAAGTTGGCAAAATGATATCAAATATTGAATAAAACAGGGAACTTTGCAATCTTTTCATGGCCAATTTCTATAAAGGAAAATAGGGAAAGTCATTGAATAATGTATTTATTACAAATTATTCACTCAGCTCTATGGATGAGTAAACTGAAGAACAGGAATATTAAATGACATGCCCAAGATAATACAGTGACTCATTAGCAAAGTAGGGTCTAGAACCTAGAACTTTTGATTTCCAGCCTGCTGTTTAGGGCCTGATCTAAAACTCACTAAAGTCAACCAGAGTCTTTTCATTAAATTCAGTGGGCCTTATATCAGGCCCCCTAATGATTACACCACACTAAATATTGGTTTTCCCTTTTCCCTCTACATTTTTTTCACTCCGGATTATGATTTAAAGCAATCATTATGTAGTTTCACTGAGTGCTATTTTATAGCACCAAACACCATTTTGGTGTATTCCTCATTAACTTTCAAAAAATAATTTTCAGACTTCCTAATACTTAATTATTTGCCCTTATACATCACCTCGGAAAAGGACAGACTAAAAATTATCTGCAATAAAGGAAAATTGTATTTGTTCCATGAAGGAAAGTATTATCCATGCAGCCAGGGTTGGGTGATTTTTACCACCATGGGTACAAACCATCTACAAAAATGAAGAAAAACCTCCAAAGTGTTGTTCCAAAAGCTATAGAGATTGTGGCAAATTTGATTTATAACACAGGGTCACAGCTGACAGCAACCCAATGTTAAAACTGATTCTTGAAACCAATGAACAATACTAAGAAAATTTAAAAGAAGCCCAGCTGTGTCTAACGCTTCTCAGAAACCCAAGGAAGGCAGGAGAGGACGTGTGGAAAGCGCTGCATTCCTTTTCACACCTGCATGCAGGACAGCCACAATCTTGTACTGCTTACACTCAAGGACCGGGGTATCTAGTATCTAGCAACGGCAGGCAGAGTAGTCATTTATTCTATGTTGTACAGGGCCTAGCACAATGGGGCCCAACCTGGTTGTGCCATTTAAGAGGAACTGAAATATAAACAATAATGCTCCCATCCTTGTTACTAGTTTACTTATTAGGGATGGAATTTTCAGAGGAGCCTAAGGGAGTGACATGGTCAGATCATATTGACTGTCAAACAGAGCAGGGTGTCAAACTCCGAGAAATACCTTTGAAAATTAGCTGTTTCACTCCAATTTGGAATGAAACAACATTTTGAAATCACGGAATTTACTGTGAAACAGAAATTCCATTTCCCAATGCAACTCTTGTTGAAAGTTGTGAAATTTTGGTAGTGTGCCTGAGAAATTCTGTATATCCTAAGTATTAGGCCTGAAGTCTGAGGTTAGGCAGATATGAAGGCCCCATATTTTACAAGAAAAGGGCTTCTGCTGCTGCTCTTCATTATGTCTGGTGCCTAGGATTGTGCCTTTTGATAGCCCCAATCTGTTACATCAGTGGTCCCCAACCTTTTCGTCTGGTGGGCGCCAGACGAAGGACCGTGGCGGCGGTGGAGCATCTGCCGAATTGCTGCCGAATTTCTACGGTATTTTGGCTGCGATGTCTCTCAATGACATCACTTGTCAGTGGCAAGCGGCGTCATCGAGAAGCGTCACCGCCGAAATGCTGCAGAAATTCGGGGGTGATGCCTCTCGATGACGCCGCATGTCAGCGGCAAGCAGCGTCATCAAGAGGTGTCACCACTGAAATGCCACTGAAATTCAGCGGCATTTCGGAGGATGCTCCACAGCCAGCCAGGATGCAGGCACATTTAGATGCCCCCGCGGGCACCACATTGGGGACCCCTATGTTACATTCTTCTCTTTGCGGGTGAAACTTATCCTTGAACCTTTGGTATTTTCCCATCACTAATGCTTTCACTAGAGGTATAGTTACAGAGAATTGAACTGTGGATGAACTGAGACATCTCTCAATACGACAGCCTTACTTAATCAGAAGAAATGAAATATGACCATATCTGAGTTGCAACAATGCTGGCCTAAATGATTGTTTCCTTCAGGTTCAGAGACCAGACATAAGTAGTGGCACGATGGTGTGCTTGAAGCAATGGTATGTCAAGGTCAGAATGCAAGCTGTCTGCATGGGTGCACAATGGTGGCCAGGGCACAGGAAGCTTTTCACTTCTTACTTGAAATGGCAAAAGAAGAAACTCAACCACTGCACTGGACGTTCAACCAATGGGGCACAAGCAAGAAGTATGACGTTATCAAAACAAACTCTGATTGTCTAAAAACAGGTGTTACCTAGCAACTAGAGAGAGCCTTTCCTTAGGTGTGGCTCCACAGAATACTGGGGTTCAGACTTTAAGATTCAATACACTTAGGGGGGAAATGTTACGTTTTAGAACACTTTCCTTTCTTGAGCTTATTGGTGTAACAAATGTAAAGTCAGATCTTGCATTTTGGAAGTCATAAAGAAGAGACTATGCTGCTTCATGGTTTGGATCCGGGTCAGGATGGGGCACTGTTAGTCAGCAGATAGACTCTTTATCTGTGAAAACTGAAAATAACAGTAGCTGTCTGCTAAAAGTGGGAATTTTTCAAATAATGCATGTGGCAATGAATGGAACTCTAAAAACAGGCAAGTGATCTGAAAACAATAGTGTGCACGGGCTAGATTTGTGATCACTGGGAATTAAAAAAAAATGGGCTGTCAATTTTAAAGTGTCATGCTGATCAGAAAGTGACTATAAAAATGGCATCTTAGTGTTCTGTATTTATTCTCCATCAGTGACTTTCATATCAAATTTTGTAGCATTTACAAGTCAAGGAAAAAATGTTGTGACAGATATGCAAGATGAACTGTCTAGTTGAAAATTAAGCTAGTCCTTGCACCGTTCACCATAAAGTGCCTGGGATGAGAACTTCACTGGTCATTTTGATGATGATGCATGAGGCAGAACAGAAGGCTGCTGGCTTCTTCATGGCTGTGTTAATTCTTCCATGCTGATGATATCAGAAAAAGTTTGCTTTTGTCAGCATGGGAATGAGATTTGAGATGGGAGTTGAAAGACAGGAAGAGGTATGGTCTGATAGATAGGGCACTAGACTAGAATTCAGGAGACTGGGCTCAACTCTTGGCACTGACACGGACTTGCCATGTGACCATGGTCAAGGCACTTCCCCTCTGTTTTGTCTTTGACACATCATCTTTTTAGATTGCAAGCTCTTGCTGTGAGTACAGTGCCTGGCACAAAAGGGCCCTGATCTCCGATGAAGGCTTGAGGTGCTACTTTAGTACAAATAGAAATGATGATGATAAGATACACAGGAGCCTGACCATGTTTCTACTGATATCAATGACAAAACTTCCCTTGATTTCAGTGGGAACAGGATTGAGTGGACAGATGTGCAGTCACGAGGAACTATTATTTACAATCACATTTTTGGGTACAATGTTAAGCTTCTAACTGTGGGGGGTGGCAGTGCTCAAAGTATAAGGAAATGGGGTGCCAGCTGTCATAGAAAGAGCTGCATTAATTTGTTCATGTTGTTTGGATTGTGGTTGACCTTAGAAGCTCTAGTCATGGACCAGGACCCCATTGTGCTCTGTATAAACATGTGATTAAAAAACTGGTCCCTGCCCCAACAGGCATCCCACCCAAGCAACTGTATGTCAGAGCTGAGCTCAACGCTTGGACTGAGGGAGAAGTGTGCAAACATGGCTTTATGCCTCCTCTACGTTGAAGTAGGCAGGGGCTGATTTGGCTTCTGGTGCAGGGTAGAGGAGGCTGAGGAGGCTGCCTTTTATTTGTTCCCAGCTATCCATAGGGGCTGCTTCAATTGCCGGGATTCACCGAGCCTGCATCTGCCAGGAATTCCTGAGCAGGTCCTTCTAATCATTAAGGGCAGGTGGAGCCAAGCTAAAGCACCCATGGGGCATCGGTGAATCAGGCACAAAAATCCAGAGTAAGTACTTTAATTGGCTCAGGGAAGCAACACACTGGCCAAATCCTCAGATGGTTTAAATTGGCACAGTTCCATTGACATGAATTTGTGTTTAGGTTAGTTGAAGATCTGGCCTTCTGTGTTGTGTGCATTCCTTGTGAAAAGAACAGGGCCTGTGAATAGGACACCTTCTCGGAGACTTAGGCTGGGATTTTCAAAGGCTCTTAAGGGAATTGTGTGTCAAATTTCCAGATATTTGGGTACATAACTCTTTTAGGATGCCATGAAAATCCCAGCTGCATGCAGCAATTCTATCTAGAGTTGGAACTTCAGAGTCCTCATATACTCGAACAATAAAGAAAATTCTTTTTGTAGTCTATACATATTTACCACTTCTTCCATTATAAACTGATTTTGTTTCCAGAAAACATGGAGTCTAAAGGACAAGAGTCAGCAATTCCAAATTCTTTGGAGTAAATTGTTAGGGGAAAAAATTTATGTTAATTTTAATCTGATTGTCAAAACCAGAATGAGCTAATGTATCAAATTGAGGGTTCTCCCCCACCCCAGTTTATGACTTAATTATTTGTGCCTCATACCCACAACAAAAATAATAGCTCTGCAGTAACAGAGGTTTAAAAACTTTATTAGTACTGTTCGCCTTATGATAAAATGAGTAATTACCAGCTTACCAGAAACTGGCAGGTAGCCAGTTACAAGGAAGACACTGTCAGGTTATTTTAGCAAGGTAAAATCAGTCTCTCACTGTTGTACTTAATTAAAGTAATTCCAACTCGGTTCTTGTGCTGAGCTTCTTTGGAACTTAGCAAAAATAAGTTTGGGAAAAGGAACAGAACTACTTCTGCATGCAACATTTTGCATTGGTTTATGGCCATTTGTGAGAGAACGGGATCTATGGGCTGCTGAACATTTCTGAAACTTGGCCCATTTCACTGGGGTGCCAACATGGGAGCCAAAATCTTTTGAAGATCTGGCTATTTATGCATGTGCCTACATAGGAGCTGCAGAGTCCTAAGCTCTTTTTAAAATCTGGTGCATTAGTACAGATAGGTGGCATTGATTCTGGAACAGGCACATACTGGGAAATCACTGTGATTGGTGGCTAAAAGGAGACCAATAACTTCAGACCAGATTTTCAGAAGTGCCCGTTGATTTTTTGGCTTCCCAGCTTGAGACACTGGGAGCTCAATTTCAGATGCGCTGAAAACTTGAGCAAAAGACAATGCAAGATACAAGCAATCAGCACCTCTGAAAAATCACACCCAAGATGTCTAAAGCTGGACACCCAAAATGACTTGAAGAAGAGCTCTGTGTAAGCTAAAAGACTTGTCTCTCTCAGCAACAGAAGTTGGTCCAATAAAACATATTGCCTCACTCACCTTCTCACTCAAAATGAGTGGCAGTTTCTGAAAATTGGAGCTGCATTCCCCTTTAATTAGCTCCATTAAAGTACAAGTAGGTAGTCCACACCTCCTCCACTTGAAGAAGCTTGTGAATGAATTATTATAGGCCTTAGTCTTTATTATTATTATTTTATTATTGTTTTGTATTACCATAGCACCTAGGAGTCCCAGTCATAGACCAGGACCCCATTGTGCTAGGAGCTGTACAAACACAGAACAATAAAGAGCTTACAGTCTCAGTATAAGGCAAAAGACAACAGATGGATATAGACAGAAAGATGGGAATACAATGAGACCATACTGTTTAGTGCACTGGTTCTCAAACTGTGGGTCACGACTCCATTTTAATGGGGTCACCAGGGCTGGCGTTAGACTTGCTGGGGCCCAGGCCAAAGCCCAAGCCCCACCGCTCAGGGCTGAAGCCAAAGCCTGAGCCCCACCACCCAGGGCTGGGGCTTCAGCTTGGGTGATGGGGCTCGGGCTTTGACTCCCCTGCCTGTGATGGTGGCAATTGGGTGGTCTTGGGCTTTGGTCCTCCCTCCTGGGGTTGTGTAGTAATTTTTGTTATCAGAAGGGGGTCGCAGTGCAATGAAGTTTGAGAATTCCTCATTTAGTGTCAGAAACAGTGGTGTGTCAGAAACACACCAGCAGCCTAATCATTGTCAGTTTATTTGTAGGCATCACAGCAAATGAGAGTTTCAAGAAGGGATTTGAAGGAGCATAATAAAGTTGTTCTGAAAATGTTTACAGGGAACAGGTCCCAGAATGAGGAGCAGCATGGGAGAAAGCACTAAGGTCAGGGATCGGCAAACTTTTTGGCCTGAGGGCCAAATCGAGGAATAGAAATGCTCACAAAATTGGGGTTGGTGTGCGGGAGGACATGAGGACTCTGGTTGGAGGTGTGGGTTCTGGGGTGGGTCTGTGGATGAGGAGTTTGGGGTGTAAGAGGGTGCTCTGGGCTGGGACCAAGGGGTTCAGAGAGTGAGAGGGGGATCAGGGCTGGGGCAGGGGTGCGTGGAAGGGGTGCAGGTTCCAGCTTAGGGTGCAGGCTCTGGGGTGGGGCTGTAGATGAGAGGTTTGGGGTGCAGGAGGGTGCTCCATGCTGGGATCAAGGGGTTTGGAGAGCGGGAGGGGGATCAGGGATGAGGCAGGGGGTTGTGGTGTGGTGAGAGGTTCAGGGATGTAGGCTCTGAGCGGCGCTTAACTCAAAAGGCTCCCAGAAGCCAGTGCTTCACCAATCATAGAATATCAGGGTTGGAAGGGACATCAGAGGTCATGTAGCCCAATCCCCTGCTCAAAGCAGGACCAATTCCCAACTAAATCAACCCAGCCAGGGCTTTGTCAAGCCTGACCTTAAAAACCTCTAAGGAAGGAGATTCCACCACCTCCCTAGGTAACCCATTTCAGTGCTTCACCACCCTCCTAGTGAAAAAGTTTTTCCTAATATCCAACCTAAACGTCCCCCACTGCAACTTGAGACCATTATTCCTTGTTCTGTCATCTGAGAACAGTCTAGATCCATCCTCTTTGGAACTCCCTTTCAGGTAGTTGAAAGCAGCTATCAAATCCCCCATCATTCTTCTCTTCTGCAGATTTAACAATCCCAGTTCCTTCAGCCATGTCCCGTCTCTGGCTCCTATGTATGGAGCGGCCCCCGACCGTCGGAATGGGGCCATGTGGCTGCTTCCGGGAACTGCGTAGTGCGGCCCCCGACCCGGTGCCCCGGCTACACCACCGGGGCAGGGCAAGCCCCAGACCCTGCTTCCCATCAGGAGCTCGCGGGCCTTGACTAAGATGCTTGTTTGGAAATTTAACTCGTGGGCAATGGAAGCTATTATTATTGGCCAGTTGGAGGAGGGAGTTGACATTTTGATACTGAATGAGAGATGATAGGTAAGGGATAAGGTGAGGATAGGTTGTGATGGGTCTTAAAAGTAAAGACAAGAAGATTATGTCACATAATAGAGAAGAGGGAGTCAGTGGAAGGATTCAAAGCAAAGGGTGACATGATTAACGTGACTGGCTAGGAGAATGATCTTTATTTGCAGCAGCATTCTGAATGGAGATGACTGGGGAAAGATTGCATTTGTCAAGGCAAAAGAAAAGGACATTGTAGCAATTGAGATGTGAGATGATGATGGCATTGTTGAGTGTTTTAGCTGAGTGGATGGATAGGAAAGGCAGTATCTTAGAGACATTATGCAGAAAGAAGATTTAGACATAGTCTGGATGTGTGGACCCAGAGAGATGTCCAAGTTGAAGATGTGGCTGACGTTACCTTAGTGAGAGATAGGATGATGGTGTTGTCCACAGTGATTGAGAAAGGAGCTTGAGGAGAGGATCTGGGGGGACAATTAAGGCCAAGCTTTTAGTTTGGACAGAAGGAGACAGGAAATAGAGAGGTAGATTTGCAAGTCATCAGCATAGAGGCTATGGAACATGGGGAGGCAGTTATACAGTGGATGCAGTGTGGGTCTGTGCTTCATCATGTCCATTTGCTCCCCCATTAGCCTCAGCATCGCATCCTGCCTCCACTCTTCGTGCTCAATTAATTGTTTCTTGGCCTCTGCCACTGACTGCCTCCATGAATTAAGCTGTGCCCTATCAGTGCGGGAGACCTGCATGAGCTCGGAAAACGTCATCACGAGTGCATTTTTTTCGCCTTCTAATCTGCGATAACCTCAAGGACGGAGATAATAGGGGGAGTGGAGCGTAGAAACATTCTATGCTCTACCATTCTGGGTGGAGTGCATGGTCACCTGTGCTGCTGAGTTCGCCACGCTGACCAAACAGGAGGAGTACAGATGTCGATTTTAAGAGCCCTGTAGGTCAACAGACGGGGTTGGTTGTATGAATGCATTCATTTTTAAATCGACCTAACGCAGCTAAATTTGACCCAACCGCATAGTGTAGACCAGGCCTGAATGTTTTTGTATAAAACCTTTAAAATCCTAAACTTGTGATTTTAATTTAAACAAATTACAGAATGCATTTCTGCATGGCAGGATCAGGTATTTAATTGGACGGAAGAATGAATTATTTAACAGAGTACTTCCCTATCTATTTCAACCCTATGTAGCCTGCAGAGTGCACTCATATGAAGGGAGATTTCTGCCAGTGGATGATGGTGCAAATTACAGATAGAGGCAAACTGGAGACAACTTCCAGCCAGCAGTAAACATTGCAGTGTATTGGATTCAAAATAGGATAATACTTTGCACTCTGCCTGCCCTGCGTAGATCAACTGGTTGTTATAATAAGTAGACCTAACCCTAGCAAATTTGGGGGTAGTTTTAGTTTTCCTCTTACAAACAGGCTATTTATGCTTGTAGACTGATAGGAAATCTCTCAGTGAGCATTTACTAATATGAATAGTAAAATAAGACAATAATACACAGGTGTAAAGTGCATTATACTTGAGGAGATTTGCTTCATTTTCTAACAGAAATGGCAGCATTACTTTTACAGTAGCTATTGGATGTGAAGTCTAGAGGCTTCTAACTCTGTTGGGATTCTGGCCACCACAGTAATGTGATTTTTTTCATCCACTGCATTAATTTGCTGATTGATTTGTATGTTCTTAGGTGGCTGTCTCCATATTGTCTAATTTTCTCAGAATTACAGAACTCTCGAAAACCCTATAAGTCATTTTTGCCTCCTTCATTTCCCCTTTCCCCAACCTCCTGGCCCACTGGTAGGGTTGCTCACTTCAATGCATTTTTTGGTGCTTCTCTTTAATCTAGTTTTAAATGATTCAAATTATGGTGCATCCACCATGTCCTCTGGGATAATCCGTCATGATGTGAGAGACTTCATTGCTAAGAAGCCTTCTCTTCTAAATAATCATGCTAATGGCTAATCTTTTATTTTCAGAGATTGCTCCATATTGTTTGTCCACCCTCCCATCCTAATTTTATTTTGATGGAATGGAATACCAGCCATGCCATCCTCCTGCCTAAAGTTAATGTATTCATTAGTTATAATTGCTTCCAATATGTCCTCACCAATCTTAGTCTTCTGGTAACTTAATGGTTTTGATTGGATGTTCAACACTTTTATCTGAGTTAATTTACTATTCATAGTACAGTGATGGAGTATTCATTTTGTTACCCAGATTACAGCTGTAAATGGAGTTATACATCATCGATGAGAGCACCACAGAATCATTTAGCAGAAAAATGCCTCCTAGTTATCTTGAAGCAGCAAAGATAGACACATAAAACTTTGTGTCTCCCAATGCTTCCTGCCCAAAGTTGGCTGAATTCATTACCCTTGCTATGAATTGCCACAAAATCCTGAATACACACACATTTATAGATGTATATAAATTATGCAGGAAGCAATTGAATAAAATGAAACATTTGTAAAGAATGGTAAAGGGAAGTAATTGTTAAAGCATGGGATTTCGTTTCAGGAATCTTGGCTTCCAGTCTCTGTTCTAATGGATTTAGGAGGATGGAATGGAGATGATAAAATCATGAAATTGCTGCCGAGGAAGAAAAACTGTTTAGGTCTCCACTGGTTCCAGCCTTAGATCTCCTTTTACTATAGTAGCACTAACACCTGATGACACAGCTGCTTGATTTTGCCATTAAAGATGTGTACAATGATAATCAGATTTATTTTATTCTGAATGGTTCTTATACCACCCTAATCACGGTAGTATCTGAGCAACGTCCAGAAGTGCATGAAGTGATGTGACTAATTTCTGTCACATGTGGTTCATTCTTTCTCTCATCCTCCCTTTTTATGTTAGAGAAGCAAGAAGTGCATCTTGCAATTGGAAGAGAAGGTGGTGGTCCTTAGTTCCTGTGGGAATTGGTTCTACAGTCTCTTCTGCACAGACAGGTTTTACCCTTGTCGTGGGAAGTTCTACTGTGCCTGAGGAATTGAGGTGTCAACTGAAGTCTTCATCCTGGAGAATTAGGTGATTTTTTCAAATATAATGGGTCCAGGTCATTGAGAGCCTTGAAGTTAATGGACAAGTTGCTAAGGAGGAGTACGAAAGAATAGCACAAGCATACAGGGGCAAAATCAGAAAGGCTAAGGCAACCAAAATGAGTTAAACCTAGCAAGGGACATAAAAGGCAATAAGAAGAGGATCTTTAAATACATTCAAGCAAGAGAAAGATGAAGGAAAGTGTAGGTACTCTATTTAGCAGGGAAAGGAGATCTGATAACTGACGACATCAGGAAGGCTAAGGTGTCTAATGCCTATTTTGCTTCAGTCTTCACTAAAACGGTTCATAGTGACCAAATATTCAGTGCAATTAATGTTAACAACAAGTGGGAAGGAATGCAAGCAAAAATAAGCAAAGAACATATTAAAAATATTTAGATAAATTAGATGCATTCAAGTTAGCAGGGCCTGATGAAATTCATCCTAGGAATTTAAGGAACTAGCTGAAACAATCTTGGAACTGTTAGCAACTATCTTTGAGAACTCATAGAGGACTGGAGAAGGGCAAACACAGTATCTATCTTTAAAAAGGAGAACAAATAGGACCCAGGAAATTATAGACCAGTCAGCTTAACTTTGACACCTGGAAAAATACTGAAACAGAATATTAAACAGTCAAACTATAAGCACATATGGTATAATAGGATTGGCAAGATCAAATCATGCCAAAGCAATGAGTATCCTTCTTTGACCTTCCTAGTGGATGGGGAAGCAGTAGATGTGATATATCTTGGTTTTTGTAAGGCTTTGAACAGTAAGGCTTTGGACAATTTACATTCTCATATGCAAACTAGGGAATTGTGGTCTAGACAAAATTACTATAAGGTAGGCGCACTACTGGTTGAAAGACCATACTAGAAGAGTAGTTATCAATGGTTCACTGTCTAAATGGGAGGATATATCTAATGGAGTCCTACAAGGGTCAGTCCTGGGCCCAGTACTATTCCATATTTTCATTCATGACTTGGATTATGAAGTGGAGAGCATGCTTATAAAATTTGATAATGAGCCCAAGATATGGGGGGTTGAAAACACTTTGGAGGACAAGATTGGAATTCCAAACAACCTTGACAAATTAGATAATCAGTCTAAAATCAATAATAAAATTCAATAAAGACAAGTGCAAAGTACTACACTTAGGAAGAAAAAATTAAATGCACAACTAAAAAAATGGAGAATAACTGGCTAGGTGGTAGCTCTGCTGAAAAAGAGCCAAGGGGTACTAGAAGTTCACAAATTGAGTATGTCATCAATGTGACACTGTTGCAAAAAAAGCAAATATTCTGTGGGTTATCAGCAGAAGTGTCATATGCAAGACACTGGAGGGAATTGTCCTACCATATTCAGCACTGAGGTCTCAGCTGGAGTACTTTGTCTAATTCTGGGTGCCACACTTTAGGAAAGATATGGATAAATTGGAGAACATCTAGTGGAGAGCAACAAAAGCAATATAAGGTTTAGAAAAAATGACCTAAGAGGAAAGGTTAAAAAGATCGGCATGGGTCAAAAAGAAGACCGAGGATAGCCTTCAAATATGTTAAAGGCTGTTATTAAGAGTATGATGATTAATTGTTCTCAATCTCCACTAAAAGTAGGACAAGAAGTAATCAGCTTAACCTGAAGCAAGGGCGATTTAGGTTAGAGATTAAGAAAATGCTCTAACTGTAAGAGTAGTTAAGTTATGAAATAGGCTTTCAAGGGAGATTGTGAAATCAGCTTGGACAAACACCTATCAGGTCTGGTCTAGGTTTCCTTGGACTTGGCTCAGCACAGGAGGGTGGGCTTGATGACCTCTCAAGGTCCCTTCCAGCCCTACATTTCTGTGGTTACAGGATAAGGACTGAGCCCTTAAACTTGACTCAGTAGTATAATGGGAAGCCAATGTAGGGATGAGAGGACAGGTTTGATGTGCCCCTGAGAGCCCATGTTGCTGAAGAGATATGCTGTAGCGTTCTGTACCAAATGGAGACTCCTTAGGGATGATGGCTTCATGCCTAGGTATACTATATTGCTTTTGTCCAGACACAAGGTGATGAAGTTGTGTATAACAGGGTAGGTGATCCTTTTCCAGGATGAATGGAATGGAGACTCTTAGCTAACTGGTGATGCTAGAAATTGGTACTTGTCAATGCTGATATGTACAGCTTGGTATCACTGAGGAATACAGGAGTGCTGGTCTGTGTATCATGTAGTACAGATATGTTGGCCCCAAGAAATGGGCCTTATATTAGGGGGACAGTTGAACAAGACATGGTAGGCTGTTCCTTTTGGCTCTGCAGCGAGAGTATTGCTCTTTCTGTTGGGGCTTCCCAGGAAGAAGACCTTCAAATATCCAGAAGGAGAGGAGAGATTGTATGGGTTTGTAGTGAGGCCGAGTGGCCCTGCTCTGAGCGGGAAAGCGAGGAACCATTACACACCCCTTGAAGGGCGGAGCCTAGACACACACACACACACACACACCCCGGAAGTACTGGGCGTGGCCGGAAGTAGAGAAGGCTGGCCCTGCAGCACAGTTGTGAGAGAGCCTGCAAAAGAGGAGGATGCTCTGCTTGTTCTCCCATGTCCCCAAGACAAACCTGCGCCTGGCTGTTCCCGATTCCCAGACACTGACGAGGGCTGGCCCAGAGTACCTGCTGCAGTTTATCCTGAGGAGCCGGAAGGGGCCTGGAGGCTGCAGGTACCAAACCCCAGGGAGGTAGGAAGTGGCCCAGGGACAGGCATGCAGGTGTGGCTCAGTCGGTGTGTTGCGGCTGGATCCCCACCAACACAGGGGAAGTCAATCCTGCCCTCGCCAGGGCCCTGGGCTAGGATGCGGTGGAGTAGGATGGGCCTCTGTCCCCTGCCACTCCACCACGGGGTGGCTGACCCCCTACACTGTGCAAGGAGGCTCTAGCTCTGGAGAGGAGCTTCATTTACCACTCCTGCATGAGCTCCGCCCAGCCAAAGCCAGCCCTTAGAGACTGTTTGTACGCTGGCTGCCTGAGTGGCCCAGCTAAAGCCAGCCCTGAAAGACTGTTCTGCTTGCAGCAACCTGGGCCTACTCAAACTCAGGTCCCAGCTCACCGGTAGACTGTTTTGGTTTGCTGGCTGCCTGAGCCCCGTCCCGGCCTAAGCCAGCCCTGAGAGACTGTTCGTTTGCTGGCTGGCTGGGCACCACCAAGGCCACAGCCAGCCTTGATAAACTGTGTGTAAGGGCTCACTACTTGAGCTACCCAAGCCCAGGCTTGAGCCTTACCGTGAGTGTTAATCACCCAGCCCTAGGGTGGGTTCCTGGCAGTCTCCTGGTTCTGGCCAGACAAGGCCAGCCTGAATGGCCTCCCTCTGAGCAGGAGAGCGAGGGACCATTACAGGGTTATAATGTGCAGAAAATGGTGAAAAGGTGTAACAAAAAAGAAAGGCTTCAGACTGAGGTCGTCTTGTTGGATCTGATTCCCAGTCACTCAACTTTGACAGTAAAGAGGAATCTTAAACTGTGAGGACATTACAGTTAAACCCTCTCAATGGTCCCTTTATACTGCCAGAATGGTGTAAAAGAGCCTTAGTGTAAATGAGAATCAGGACCATTGAGTTCAATTTTTGGAAGAACTCCCCTACTAACCCGAACATTTTCACATAGTCACTAATGACCTGTCTATTATTCCTTCCCTCTCCCTGGACAGTCATGTTCTGCTGCTGCTGTTGTCATTTTTGTTTAGATCTGGAATGAGCTTGTATTTGGTTTAAAAAAAAAAAAAGCTTATGTCCCATTGGAATAAAAAGCTGTAACATCGGCTTGAAGAATGAGAGGCCAGCTATTGTTTTGAGGCTGCATGTTCAAAGGAAAGTACACCAAAAGCAGATCACTTCTGGTCACTACAAACAATGGAAAGTGCCGCACAGGTGGTGCCCAGGCATTTATAATGATTTGTGCTCCTTACTAAAGACACACAGAGAGAAACTTTCTTGACTGGCAGTGAGCACGCAGATAGACATGTATCAACACGAGCTTGATGGGGAGAATAATATTAACCTAACTGTAGGCAAAGCAGTGGAATCAGAAGAGCAGTTGTCAATATGCCATATAAATGAGCTACTATACCTCTGGAAAATAATTATTATTGTGGAGATGTTTCACTTTAAATTTTAACTGAAACAAATGTTCTGCTTTGTATTTCCTCCATTTTAATTGGAGGAAAATAGCTAATTATCTGAGGGAAAGAGTCATTATCAATAATTAGCAGCGAGATTTTTTTTCCCCCAGCTAATGACCCAAAGGAAACTCAGGACAGTCAGTATGTTATCTGGGCATTATTGCACATCATATGAAAATGGAGGCACATCTTGCGACCTGTAAGAATTAGATCAGAATAATTTGTAGTGTAGGTCTGGTGAGTCCGTAAAAGGGTAGTTTGATTATCATTTTAACACCCTCTGTTTTTTGGAAGTTACATTTCCATAATTTTCAAATACAATTAATATAATTCAAGAGTTGGGTTTTCAAAAATGTCCCAGGCGTTTCCCTTCTTAGAGAGCGATTTTCAAAAGGAATTTAGGAATATAAGTCTCACAGGCTTTCAATGAGACTGGTGTTAGTAAATTTTATACTTACAGATTTTAAGACCGGAAGGGACCATTATGATCATGGGGTTGGACTTCCACCATCATACAGCCCATAGAACCTCACTTAGTAACTCCTGCATCAAGTCCATATCTTGTGGTTGAAATAGTACGTATATTTGTAAAAGGCATTCAGTTTAATCCATACAAAATAGATTTTTGTCAGGATCAGGTTTTGATGAAAGTATTGTATCTGTGAGCTTCAACGTCTTCCCCACCTTATAGTTAAATTACAGATTGGGGTGTTCCCTGTGAAGCCAATGGCAAAACTCCTATCACTTCAGTGGTGCCAAGATTTCGCTACAAATCTATGTGAAGAGCACAATCAGAGAAACAGAAACAGCCCAATTCTATATTCCTTATGTATCCACAAGTTCCACTACAGGCAGTGCAAGCTTTGAGTCCACAAGAACTGCATGATCAAGGCATTACTCAGTGTCAGAATTTTTAAAGGATGATAATTTATGGGCTATTTATTATTATTTAGATTCCAGTAATGCCAGACACTTTCCAAACACAGCTCAAGACTGACAAACTCCCTGAACCAAAGGACACAGAATCCAAAAAAAGACAAAGAGAGAGAAAGGGAGGAAAGGGGTATAAATGCACAAACCAGGAGACATACATTCTGTTAATGGCACTTTCACCATTGCTTTGTATCTGTGTTTGTAGTCATGATTTAATTTTTATTTTAAGGATGTGTTTCAAAGGCACCAACCAAACAGGTGGCAAGTTATATAATGTGGACTGGTGCTCCCTCCAAACATATGTTCCTATTAGCATTACCTCATCTTCCCTCTTTCCCACCCTTCCCACGCCTTTTGCTTCACTCACCTGTTGTGTCTTATCCTTAAACTCGATTGGAAGCTCTTTAGGGCAATCAGTGACCCTTTACTATATATTTATATAGTCCCTAGAACAATGGGCCCCTGATTTCTGAGAGGAGTTTCTATGCTCTATTGTAGTATATATAATAAAAATAATAATTAGCGTAAGTGTAGTTAGGGCATAGTATCTAAAACTAAATAGTGTTCCATCATTACAAACAAAACACCCAAGGAAGATTCTCCATCTATGTTGGTTAAAGAAAAAAGGAGATATTGGACTAACTAACTTTAATCAAAATGTAACACTAGAAACTGCTGGAATTTAGTATCAAATTACACACTCTCTACTCATCTTTGTGTGCCACACAGAACTCTTCTACATGGCGAATCAATGATGTGTAGTTCCCTCTAAAAACAAGAACTAGAGGAGCGAAAACAAAAACTTGTCTCAACAGTTATCCTTTAGGATTCAACTTCAAAACTTGTGGGACAAATGAGCTCCGAATAAAGCCATTTTCTAAGAAATCATCAACTTCAGCTTCTTTTTTTGACTAAACAATTAAGCTTTGCCTCCAGGAAACCCTTGCATCATCATCCAAATGCACAAAAGTATAAATTCCTCCAAATAATACTCAGAGTTTAGCATGGAAAATAAAATCATTCCTGCTTGGATATGCACAAAGCAAGTCTCAATGAGTTGAAAGGGCTTTGGACCCAGCTCAATGAAACAAAGGTGCTCTAGGAATCAGTAAAACACACCAGCAAGAAATTCAGGATTCCTAAAAGCTTTTGCAACTGAGGCATAAATTTAGTATCTAACAGATGCTCTAAAAATTCAGAAATATCCTCATTAATCCTTTCTCTTTAATGTCCCCTTTCATGCCTGCATGAGTTTGTGCATTTAATTTATTCGTCATTGTCATCAATTTTCTTAAAATGTGTCATGCTTCAATTAAAATTGTTATTACAGCTTTCATTGATGCAACATCATCCTTAAGTTCCTCCTGGGTAGAATTCCCAGCTTGAACCTTTCCTGCCAAGGTGACGGTTGTCAGTTTGGCCTTTGAAATCTTTGCAATGTATGGATCCATTTTCATTTCCTTCTGACTGAACCTAGAAAAAAATAGTTTATAAAGAAAGGTCTTCGTTGCTGCCTTGCCTGTGGTAAGTGCCTCTGTTTTATCTGGCAGCATGTGCGGGGGAACAGGAAGCCATGATAGATGCCCTGGGGTAAAGGATTGTGATGGTAAGTGGTTGGAATGACAGAAAAATCAAGAGGACATTCATCTGCTATGAGCTGTTGGCTCAAGGGCCTTTGTAGTTCGCGGGAAGAAAAGGCAACTGCATATTCAAACAATTTTTTTTGTCCCATGTTTTAAAATTACACAATATGATTCTCCTTTCATTGACACTGGGGCATATTAGAAGTAAATCCACTCGAGTCCTTTGCAGGGCTGGCTCCAGCTTTTTTGCCACCCCAAGCAGCGAAAAAAAAACGAAAAAAAAACCCAATTGAGCTACCGCCAAAGTATCCCCGAAGAGGAAGGCAGGAAGTGAAAGACCCACTGCCGAATTGCTGCCAAAACTGAGGCAGGCTGGTTGAGCTGCTGCCAAAGTGCCAACGACAACGACCCGGGATGTGCTGCCCCAAGAATGGACAGAGTGCTGCCCTTTCTGTTGGCCGCCCCAGGCTCCTGCTTCCTTCACTGGTGCCTGGAGCCGGCCCTAGTCCTTTGGGAATCAGCTAGTGTTAAAACACAGCAAAGATATAGCAAAACTGCAAATGAAGGTGTAATTGTACCCAGGCTGGCATACCCATGCTAGCTTTAATCTAGCTAGTGGAGATAAAAATAGTCATGAATACATGGTAGCACAGGCCTGCAGCATGGACGAGCTATGCTAGCTCAAGCCTGCTGGGGACCTTGGGTGTAAACTCAGGTTTCTGGCCTGCACTGAGGTCTGTGCCACGTGTGCATGGAACCACTTCTGAGTGCACAGAAATCCCAGCGAGTGCACAAACATCAGGGCTTGTTCATTTACAATGGATGCCTGCAAAATGGGGGTTTGTATTATCACAGCATGTGGGAGCCCCAGTCAGAGACTAGAACCCCATTGTGCTAGGTGCTGTACAGACACAGAACTAAAAGAAGGGCCCTGTCGCCATGACCTTACCATCTAGTATTTAGGCACCTGCCTGATTTTTCAAAAGTTCCGAGTGCCTGGCAGTGCCCATTGATCTCAAATGACCAAATGGAATGAATAAACTTTGTGGGAGCTGTTAGGTGCTCAGCACTTTTGAAAACTCAGACATTTGTCTAAATATAGACTTCTTAACCTACCTGTAGCCTTCTATTTTTAAAAAATCTTGGGTATATTAATCATAGAACAGGGGAGAGGGGTTTGTCATTTTAATAATTGCATAGAAGCAACAGAATACTTTTCGGTACAACGCAATGGGTGATTTGGTTACCTTGGCATAAGAAGGCTTGATCTTGCTCTCCTTAAAGCCCACGGTAAAATGTTTGTTAACTTCAGTGGAAGCTGGCTTGGGCTCCAGATCAGCATGATTGAGGAAGGTGTACATGATATCAGAGTAGGGACTTTGCTAGCCATTAAGGTATCCTATATTAAAACTGTGAGGCATTAAGAAAAAATGTACTCCAGCCAGCAGGGTTTCTTTAGAGAGGGTGAAAAAAATCTCACCAAGCTCTTAAGCCAACAAAAAGCTTCATAAAAATTAATGGAGAATTTAAAAGTGAGAACAAATTAGAGCAGCAAGAAATAAGAATACCAAATCCTGATCTGAGTCCCGGAAAAGAAAGAACGACTTGATGCCAGTTGTCATTACTTTGAAGGGTAAGAGATGTCAAAGGAAGGGAATGCCATGTGTTGCTAAAAAGAACACCAGGGAGGGGGAAGAGTGGGATTCTTGCACCAGAATGGAATCACTGTAGATGGGGAACTCATTTTTAGTTACATTCTTTCTATTTAACTGATTGAAAATATGTGAGTGAATTTGGTGCTCAACAGCCACATTTTTCTAGGGGCTGGAGTCTGACACCCGAATGTTGCATAGTAATTGACATCATGAGTAAACTATGATGGGGTGTCAATCCCAGACAGGTCAACCAAAGGAATCAGAGAGCTCAGTTAGCCCACCTGGAGAGTGTGTCAGGCTTGATTTGTTATTAGAGCCAAATGGGGATGAAGAGAGTCTTCTTCATTTAAAATAAATACAAGGAAGCGGCTCAGGCAAGAGGAGGTAAAGAGTTCCCTCTCTGGGAAGGGGTGAGGAAGACAGGGTGTCTGGGATGGAATTCATCCCTGTGGTGAGCTCTGGAAAAATGGCAAGGTGCAGAGATGCAGTCCTGAGGAAGCTACATTCCAGCAGAGAATAAAGGAGCTGGAACTGTGTATGGAGAAGCCAGAGGCCAGGGAACCACCAGAGAGGTTCTGCTAAGCAGACAGCACGGGAGCAGCGTGAAGGGTTTGGAGGTAGGAAGTGGCCAAGGGAAACTAGTGTGCCTGAAGAAGCAGACGTAGACGCTTAAAACAGCATCGGGCTGGAACCCAAAGCAGAAGGTGGGTCTGGGTAGCCCTACCAACTGAAAGAAGGGGCATGCAGGCCTGACGTAAGCATTATTGATCCCAGGGTGGGGCTGAAGTCTAAATCTAAAGGACAAGCTGATGGGGCTGACCGATCTCCAGTGTTGGGCCACTTGTTAACTTCTGGTTGTGCTTTTGTGACCCCAGAAGGGTTGGAATTAAAAATGTGACCTGGCCAGAGATCTGAGTCGCAAAAAGAGAGACTGTTGTAGGACCAGAGTGATCATCAGCCCAGGGCATAAGAATGAAAAAAGCTATGACGTCATGCCCAGCCATAAGGGGATGGGCCAGTGATGAGTCAACTCTTCAACATACTCCCATTAAATTCAGTGAGGAGTAGGGTGCTGCTCATTGTTAGTAAAGAGGATCAGAATCTGGCCCTAAAAAGGGAGCAGCAGTTGTACTGGCAAATACCTGCCTTTGTAAGTGCATTATAAATATCTGAAGACTCAAACAGGATTTTGTCCCCACAATGAATGAGAGAGAACACATGTCTCAGAGATGCACCCTGCTTGGAAAATGTGATCCAGACAGCTCAGAGCAATCAGCTCAAGAGATAAAGAAAAGAGCTGCATAGAAAACCTTCCAACAAAGATTTTTATTGACTTTTTGGTTTGACTTGGCTGTGTGTTTTGCTCACGCCGAGTGGTTGTGCTCTGATCACTTGGGTGCTGTGCGCAATGAATTACTGTTTATATTGGAAGTTCTACTTATTTGCTAAGTTTGGTGCCAGTTTGCTAAGGCAGCCAACATACCATAAAAGTTAGGCCTTTGTTTTGTTCATTTCTATTATAGCTTCTGCCCTTAGACACAGTGCCTTTTGGATGAGGGCAGCAGAAAGTGCTAATTCGTCAGTGACCCTGCCACTCAAGTTGCACATATTTTCAGGACAGTATCAAGGAAACAATTCCAGAAAGAGAGATCCCGGTGTTATGACCTGTTCTGTTCAAAGCACAGAAATAACTCCTTTTCTTCTCAATCTGGGAGCGATTCAATGCCCTCAATTTTTTTTGGGGGGGGGGGAAATAACATTTAGGGGAGGCTCACAATTTAGTGTTCTATTAATCCAGGACCTTTTGAATGCAAGTTCTTGTCAACTGAATACACAAATTCCCATTAGTGGGGACTTGAGCCCTGATCTTGCAAACACTTAAGCACATGCACAGTTTTATTCACGTAAGTAAAGTAATGTACATGCTTAAATGTTTCCAAGATCAAAGCCCAGATGACTACAGCTTTGTTAGCATTATAGCAATTTACTAGGACTCCTGTCCAAATAACATATATACTTTAAAAAACAAATACATTCTTAAGCAGCAATTACTAACATTTGGTGACCTTAAAAGAATGAAAAGTACTTGATTAACTAACTGATGAGGAAATAAATAATAGTAATATAAGGTGACCTTTAAAGAGCAGCTGATGCCTCATGAAAATGTTTTTATAAATGCTCATTTGGAAACATTTCTGCTCACAGTATATATCAGGAATATATTTTCTGTATTCCTGCCCCTTTGTTCTCTATTAATAGGAGTCTGATATATCAGAAGTTTGTATTTATATCTGTGGATCCACTGATATTCTAGTCTTCCCTGGGCTTTGGAGCAAAGCATTCATTGATGGCCCAATTGTGATGCTGAGTTCCATTAGTAAAACCACATACTAAATAAGGTATGACTCAGTGGGCCAGATTGCTACCCTCATTCATGTTGAAATGTAACATACACCACTAGCAGTTCCATTGGTTTCATGACTGATTTCAGTAGAATGACCTGTGGTATAAGGTGCTATTTAGCATGAATTAGGGGCATTGTAATCTGGCCATATTGCTCGTAGTCCCAGCATGAAAGTTCCAGAATCAGACTCTGAATGTCTGATCAGGAATATTTTATGCTGCCATTTCCAAAAATTGGATTATTGTATTATGTACTATTATTAATAATAATATACCTAGCTGTGATATAGTACTATTCAGCCATAGTACTCGCCTCAGATACATGCCTTTGATAGAATGCTACAGACCATTTTCAAATCTTCACAGATGTATGTATTCTAAAGGGTTTGAAGAGTGGTGAATCTAACCAAAGCACAAGTATTCACAAATATTCCTGAATATTTTAATTCTGCTGTAACTAAATATGGGGCAGATATAGCCCTAATGTAAGGGGGTGCATTAAGAATTTGGATGCAGAGGAACCGTTAGGAAACCAAGATCTTGATTTCATATAAGCATTCTTGGTTAGAAATGCCGGAAGGTACAGGAAATGTGATATTTAAGCAGAATTGTTTCTAAACAGAATGTTTTTCAAAGCCTTCATTAGAAATCAGCTGCTCTTTAACAGTTAATTGACTCTCGCAAGTTAATTAGATCATCTAAAGGTTTTTATCTAGATCTTTAAGAAAAGAGAGAGATTGTGTGTCTGAATTTCTGAATGCACATAACTTACTGATATTGGGCCACTTAAAACATGGCAAGCACCTTATTACTTCTAGTACAAAACAGGGGACGATTTTTTAAATCTAGTCTGCATATTGTATGAAGGTCCAGGCATGCTCCGTAAAGAGATGTAACACATTTCTCCTTTCCTTTCTCTGTGTCCACCTGCCTTTGGGTAGTTTATATTTTTCTCTCAGTATTATAAAAATGCAAAAGTCAATTTCCTTTTCCCCACTCTCCATCTCCCTGAACTGGTGCTGACGGTCAGCAGTATGCTGGAAGTCAATACTTGTCCATCAGAACTAGAGAAGCACCAAAACTTCAGCAATAATTCAAGGCTTCCAAAGGTGCAGTCACCTGTGCTCCTTCCCCTTCTTTGGAAAAAAAGAAAGCAGTCGGCTTTTAAAAGAACCTGACCCAGATCTGCCATGCAGGAAGGTCAGCCCTGTAGCTTACTTCTAAATGTAAAATAACTGTGTGTGAAGATTAATTAAGCCATATAAAGTTTATTACTATCTCACAGGTGCCCTCTGCAAGATCAAATTTGTTGGTTTTGTGCTGGAAAAGGATCCAAGAGCTCCTTATCTTTGTGGATGGTACATTTTTCTCAGAAAAAAAGCCCTGATATGGCCAGTACAAAGATAATAGTTTATGTATCTCTGAGTGAATGCCAAAAACCCAAAACAACCACAAAGACTAAAAAAAAAAACCCCAGCCCCTTGAATTTACTGCTTAAATTTTCTGACAGTCTGTCACACAAGTGTAAAAATCCTGGATATTCACTTAGTATATTTCCTTTAAAACTGCTTGGAAAATACAAGTGTGCACTGTCCTTTGAACAGACTAATCTGGACTGAAAGTCTGTCTGTTTGCATATAGGAGAGAACATTTTAAAAAAACAAAACCTTAAGAAATAGAATGGGACAAGTCAGCGCAGAACAGCTCTGACAAGTGAAATTGAATATCTCCCACAAGAGAGGGCTTTTCAAGATTACATACCTGTGTCTGCAGAACATTCATTAGGTAAACTCTTGCTAACACATGTTCCTTGCTGTCGCTGTTGTCATTTTCAACAGGGTGTTACCTGTGGAGCCTCCCTCCACCTCTCTGTTAGGACTTTTGGTTTCTCCCCTTGTGAATTACCCACCAAATGCAATTCCCAATTGTGAGGAGTGGAGGAGTCCCGGCCCCTCGGACAAAGACAAGAACGTCCCTAGGCTCCTTACAAGCCTCTCTTCTGAGGTTACCAGTGTGGGGTTTTTTTTTCCCCCTTTGGAGATGGAACTGCATGAACATCCCACTCCAGTAGCTGAATTCTTTATAAAACAAGAATTACTCAAAATGAAAAAGAGGAGAGAAGATGTAAAACTAAATAGTTGTCTCAACAAAACTAGATGGGAGTATCTCATCTTAAATTACAGAATGGTAAAATTTACCAATTCGTATCTTTTCTAGAGAACAAACCAATTTCCTATTTGTCAGCATCCAAGCATCATGCACCTTAGTTTGAGGGTGAATGTGTCGATCTGCACCAGAACCCTCACCCCTTTTTCCCTACGGCCTTGTCTTCGCTAGGAAAAGCTGTATTTTAAACATGTTAAAATCTTAGGGTGCACTATGGTGATGGGTGCCCTTGATGTGTATATATATTGGTATATACTATAATGGTAAGATGTACATAATAGAGGTCATACAAAAGACATATGTAATGGGGTGTACTTGTCATAATTCAACCAAGCAACCATGACTAGGCCACATTCTTCTTCATTGATCCAGGTGACACTGACTTGAAAACTTCCAAAATGATGACACAGCAGTGGAAAAGCCAGTTTTGTGGCTCTGTTACATCATTCCCAGAAGAGAGGTTTTCTGGAAGTGTTACTTCCTAGAATAATATTGCAGTGAGGCAGATTATTTAGAAATACACCACTAGTCCGCTACAGGCACAGGAAGCAAATATGCAAGTACTCCAATTCTTCTGTTCACATTTAATCAAAACACACTATTGTAGAAGTTGCATTTTAATTACAGTTATTCCATGTTATTATTTTTTTTGGAAAGTAAACACAGTTCTGGCATTGCTTAATAAAAGAATAAGAAATGATTCCTGACAATCATCTTTAAGCTTCCCCCTGACCTCATGTATTTTAATTATGCATAAGAGTTAGCTGAACTCCTTTGCAAGAAGGAGTCCTTCATTACCTATAATTCCTATTTTATAACTTTTTTTGTTTGATCTGTTCCAGGATTCATTCTGCAGAAATTCAACAGAATAAATTATCTCTCTCCCCGACCATTTGACTGTAGCTTTGAATATATAATGTCTCCACCGATGTATATTATTTATGGAAGATGGATTATTCTTTCATCTCAATATTCCTTTTATGCCAAGAGAATCACAGATTTAACACTTTCCATCCCAGACATAAGGATTGAGACAACTGAGTGGATAGCTAGCTGAGGTGGTTGAATGGACTTGTCCATGCTAACGCATGCCCTGCTCAGTAAGGGCTAGATGTTCAAACACTGGATCTTAAATTAAATCTCTTGGTCCTGATCTGTGTCTATGCTGCTTCTGTTTTCACCAGTGTAGCTCAAATAGAATGACGCCAGCCAAGAACTGGTGAATCAGGTCAACAAAATATAGATAATTGTGCATTGGAAGCATATATCTGAATGCACTGGAACCAATTTGCATGCTCACTTAGAGCCTTTTTATTATTATTATTATTATTATTATTATTTGTTCGGTGTCTGCAAACACAAACCAGCAAGAATGTTTCATAAGATTAGGAGAGCTCTGCATTTGCACGGAGTCTCAAGTTTGTGCAACCCTAAAAATTTCAAAGCTCTGTTCTAAATGGAGTTTCCTAAGGGCTGGTTGCATTGATGTAGTACAGGGGAAGGTAATGAAGGGTGTATAACAGTAGCTGAGTCAACATGTATCAGAGTGGGATGCAATTTCCTACCCAACTGGAGATGCAGTAGAAAGCATTTCTCACAGATGTTGCTATGTAAGAGCTTAGCCTCAGATAGGAATCCAGGAGTAGTCTTGAACTACAGACTGAGTGATCCAACTCTGAGTATTAACCTTCAGCTAAAACGAGTGCACAGTGACTGCAAACCCTTCAAAGTGCTTTCCATGACCACCAGCATCACTTCTGTCTTAGGCTATGTCTACATGACAAAGTTAAGTCAACTTAAGTTACGTCAACATACAGCCACCGCTGTAATGAAGCTGGTGTTGCAGGTCCACACTACACTCCTTGTGTTGTGGAGCACATCCACAGTAGCAGATCTTGCATCGACACAGAGAGCAGTGCACTTTGGGTAGCATTCCCACTAGTAATTGACCGCAGGGTGTTTTTGGGAAGGGTTTTCAATGCCTCACGGGGGAAGGTTCAGCATCTCATGATGCAGGTTTCTTAATCCCTTCATTCCATTGGCATCCTACTAGGTTTCCAGCTGCTTTTCAACCACCCTGGTAACCTGCGAGCCAGCCATCTCTGTCAGAAAACACAGAGCCCGTTCTTCTCTTCAGTATTGTGCTGTGCTTATGAATGCCAGGCTATAAGAGGAGCTCAATGGGGCAGGAGGGAATAGTCTATTCGGCAGAGGGAGGTCTTGAATGAGCATTTTAACATTTTTTCCATTCAAGACCTTCAATAATACCTGATATGTGAAGGCTGTTTCTTATGGATATGCTTTCCAGGAGAACATACTCATCTTCCTATTTGTCCATTCTAGTTGTTGTGTTGGTGGTTTTTGTTTTGTTTTATTTTATCTTGTTTTATTTTGAGGAGGTAGTTTCACTGGTAAGCTGATTAGTTTCAACCGAAAATGAATGGCTGAGTTTGCAATTCAATATTTAACATCTGAGCCATCACTCAAGAGACCACTGCTATCTTAAATTATCTCCACTTTCCCTGTCAGGTATTTTTTCAGTGCTGCTCTGTCTAGAGCTAGGTTCTGCAAAGGTACAGCTGCTTCAGTTTCCAGTGACTGCTGAGATGAGTCAGCTAGCTTTGTTCTTTTGTTCCTTTTTCTCTCCATATTTAACTGTTCGGATTTTATTCAAAGTCAGTTTTGAGTTTTATGACATAAATTTCTTGTCAGTTTGTCCAAACAAATGATAATTTGAAATGAAACTCTTGCTTTAGTAATGAGGAGAGCAGAAATCAGGCAGCCATCACTGCGCAGGACCACATGAGCCCCACTAGACACTTTGAATGATGCACTACCCACATACATAGAAATCGATGCTCCAGTCCTGCAGCACATGCTTAACTTTACACACTGTGACTAGTCCCATTGCCTTCCATGGCACTCGAATGGCAATACTTGCAGCACATAAGGTTTAGCATGCATATAAGTATTGTGGGATCAAGGCTTAAGGTACTACACTACTTGAGGAAGGGTATTAGAATCAGTGTGAGGTAAGCTGTGCTTACAGCTGGTGCAGGCCCTCTGCATAGAGGTGAATTTCACTCCAAGGGCCAGATTTACATACCTCCTGAGAATACTTAGCACAGAGAGCACTGGACTGGGATTTAAGGGAACTGGTTTCTCTTCCTGACCTCGTCAATGGCCTACTGAGTGACATTGGACAAGTCACTTTGCCCCTCTGTGCCTTAGATTACCCAACCTTAAAATGGGGGTAGTGACACTGACCTCCTTTGCAGAGTGCTTCAAAAGTGCTATCTAAGAGCTAAGTGGTATTATTATTATTATTTATTGTATTACTAGTTGAGTCAAATCTGTCTTTAGGGATAATTCACACTGCCACAGAAAGCACTGTCAGCGGAAGCAGCAGTCAGGAAAGAGCATCAGTCCTTCACTCTTCAAGAACAGTAAAACAATTCAAGAACATTTGTAACATTCATGGCTGCTGTCACTTGCAGAGAGGAAGATAACATTATCCTGGTTGCCAGGGTTTTCAGTTACATTTGATATGTAAATTGCACCAAAATGTCTCTGCCTAGTGAACACTGTGTCTGCTAACACTTGCTTAAAAAAATTAAAAAGTAGATGTATTGTTTTTCTTGTTTAAAAAATCAAAAGGTGTAACAAAGATCCTCATAGGAGAAAAATATTTAGAGACAGGAGCGAATGAGCTGGAGGAAAAAATCTGACAATGGGGTTTTGGTGCTATGTACCCTGCAGACAGTAGCTAAATGAACCACATAATAAAAAAACAAGACAGTGTAGTTAGAATAAATTACAAACTGAATCTACTATGGGCTGGCAGAGCTTACAGTTTAGTAACCCCTAGACAACAGGGCATGCCTGATGGAAGGGAGACTGGGTCATGGTCAGACTACCCAAAATCCAGGAATTGTTTGGCTCCAAAATTTTGGTTGGGATTCATCCTTACCAAACACGTTTCTTTTTCTGTACATATTCTTTCATCTAGTTTGAGACACTGTGGAAATTCCTACTTTCAATGCACTAGTCATTCTCTGAGCAAACAGATCTAAGGCACTGGGGAGAGGGGCAATGTGGAAAGGGTCTCTTTAATCAGAAGTGTAAAGAAAGCTGACATTACCCTTTATGCTTTTTTAAAATATTTATTTGCACTGCCAATGGATTGTCTGGGGACAAACTCCGGTAACCTAGTTCAAAGACTTGGTAATTGAAATGGGAAGCACTGTAACATGGCCATGTATCCCTGCTCCAAGAAGGGCTGGACGCTGCCTTGTTAGTGTGTAAGACTCTGCAAAATTGTTAAACACCTTCATGAGCAAATCCTGCTAAGTTAGTAATATATGGTCAGCTTAAACACCTTGCAAACAAAAATGAGAACAATTAGCCATTTGATATGCTATCTGACAACATGCCGCACTGATATGAGAACTTCGCATGTCAAATGCTGTGTGGAATCCAGATTAAATCTAGGAAAAATTGCATCAAATTTCATCAGCACTCCTGGAAAAGTGCCAAGCAATATTGATGATATTGTTCTAATCATCATTATAGGGCAAGGAGAGGCCCTGATCCAGCTGCTCACAGTGTGGAATTCCCATTAATTTTCCCCAAGTGATTAAAGCAATTATAATAATCTTGGTAGTAAAACTGATTCAGTATATGTAAGTACCCAGCAAATTGTATAGTTTCTATGGCAATTGATACAATTCTATTTTTTGTGGATTCCAACAGGCTATCATACAGATAAATTGTGGTTGCATGACAGTGTTGTATGAAAGTTTTAATGGAATGAGTTTAGGATGATTGCATTACTCATGAGAAGGGAAGACACTGGCAAATTATTAGGGGGTAGCCATGTTAGTCTGTATCCACAAAAACAACAAGGAATCTGGCAGCACCATAAAGACTAACAGATTTATTTGGGCATAAGCTTTTGTGGGTAAAAATCCCACTTCGTCGGATGCATGGAGTGAAAGTTACAGATGCAGGCATTATATAACGACACATGAAGAGAAGGGAGTACCTCATAAGTGGAGAACCAATGTTGGCAAATTATGTCAGTCATCCTAAAAGACCTTATTAAGCTATAATAAATGAGGGGCAGGGATGAATAACCAGCATTGCGGAGCTGATTATTGCACTGAGCAGTTCAGAAGAATCTCCTCTTCTTTTGGCCAAAGTGTTGTCCAAAGCATGGCACTGTTGGCTGCAGTAAACTTCCCCATTTTTTCAGATAGAGAAGCTAAAGCTTTAAGGTGTCTCAAGATGGGAACCCAAAAATCAAGGCACCCAAAATCTCTAGTCACTTCTGAAAATTTAGACACTGGGCTCTACTCCAAACTGCATATAACACACTGAGTGACCTTTGAGCAAGACCTTACCTTCTCTGTTCTGGATTTAATAACACTTACCCATCATTTTAAAGCACTTTGAGATCATTGGATGAAACAAATTTATTGGATTATAGTATATTTAACATTTGGAGCCTTAAGCATCCATATCTGAAACCAGTATGATTACTAAAGTTTAGAGTACAAATGGCTATTAGTGCACCAAACCTAGACTGTCATTGTATTCTCCTAATGAGATTTGTACTGTATCTGTAAATCAAAAAGTCAAATAAAGGCTTTCATTTTCATCATAACACGATTCTGATGTCTGACATTAATACAAGGTCAAATAAACATTGCATGGGAAGGAAATAAATTCAAATCTGAAATCTGAAAGGGCAGTAATATTTCTTGAATATTTTGAATGTCAACTTTTTGATAGAAAAGTAATACAGTGGCAGGGAATGTGTACATATGCCAGCTCAAGTTGTCTTCTGTGTACGTATCAAAGTTTAATTTGTTTGAATCCTTTGTGTTTCCCATCGTGCAGTATCTCCTGGCATTTGTAATGTTCCTCTTAAACTGCAGGAAATGGAGGGTTTGGAAAGGTCAGGCTTTCTTTACCATTTAAAAATATATAGGTAAATTAATAAATGTTATTTAATAAAAGGCAAAACAATCTTCATGTGCATCTGTTGTTAAAGTTGAAATGGATCATGTGCATTCTAGCTGAGAGCTTCCCTGTTCCACGTTACCTAGTAGATTTCCTGAGCTCTTCATGTGGCAAAATACCACATTTTGGTCTCCTGGTAACAAATGAGAAGATTTTTAAAAAAAAAAAATCTGTACTGCATTGTGCATAAAAACAGAAATAGTAAAGCTATCATTGTCAGGTACTGTCAGACTAATACAATCTCTTTCCATTATAGATACTAAAAAATGAAAATCAAAGCCACAAATAAGAATTTATGCAGCATTTTAGCTGTGTTGGTCCCAGAATGTTTGTGAGACAAGGTGGGTGAGCTAGCATCTTTTAATGGACCATCTTCTGTTGGTGAGAGAGACAAGCTTTTGAGCTTACACAAACCTCATCCACCTGACAAGAGCTATGTGTAAGCTTAAAAGCTTGTCTCCCTCACCAATAGAAGGTGGTCCAATAAAAGATATTGCCTCATTCACTTTGTCTCACATTCCCAGCCTTGTCCTAAATAAAACTCATGCTCACTATATAAGGTCATGCTTACTCTTGGGTTTATTGGTGTCTTAAATAACATAATGTAATAAGCCTTCTCATCAAGCCTGTTTGTTCCTAGGATTTTCTGCTGAACATCCTAGTCTCTCTTCCCATGTGCTTCTATCACCCAAGATTCTCCTTTGTCAAGCAGTACCTGCCAAAAAAAAAAAAAGCAGAACTTACTCTACAGTTTTCTGTAAGATTCTCTCTCCTTCTAACATGGTGGCCAGCAGAAGAGTCCTATATCTTTATTTGCCATTGTAGATCCCAAGAGCAAATTAACCTCTGCAAATTTTATTTTATTTCCCAAATTCTCATTGTGTACATTTGTTTAAGTTGTAGCAAACAAATCAATATGTAGGTGTAATTTTCCATGAATTACTGTAAAATTAAGTCAGAGTGGATAGGTGGTGCATGTGTATTTAAACATCATAGAATCATAGAAATATAGGGCTGGAAGGGATCTCCAAAGATCATCAATCCAGCCCCCTGCACTAAGGCATGATCAGGTAAACCTAGACCACCTTGACAGGTGTTTGTCTAACCTGTTCTTTAAAACTTCCAATGGTGGGAGTACCACAATCTCTGTTGGAAGCTTATTCCAGGATTTAACTATCCTTATCGTTAGAAAGTTTTTCCTAATCTCTAACCTAAATCTCCTTTGCTGCAGATTAAACCCATTGCTTCTTGTCCTACCTTCAGTGGTCATGGAGAACAATTGATCACCATCCTCTTTATAACAGCCCTTAACATAAAGACTAAGCTAGAAGACATTTACTCTCATCCTATTTCATTAATGTGTATGAAACAAAGTGAGACTATATAATCCTTATATATCTACCAGTGCTTCAGCCAGGGCATTGTGCTACAACCAAGTTATAGTAATGGAATTTCAGTAAAATTTATTAATATTTGTCAATAATGTTGAGGTTCTTGAAATCGAAAAAAATAAACAAACAGAATGCTATTGCCAATTATTATTTCTTTAAGAAAATAATTGGAATATATACTATTTGAAGCATCATTATTAATAATGGAAACTTAAACTGTACTTCACTGGAAATTAGTTCTGTGACCTACATTTGTGTTTGTGGAATATTAATGCCTGTAATCAAATATAACATGATGGACAAACTTTTTGGCCCGAGGGCCACATTGGGGTTGTAAAACTGTATGGAGGGCCGCATAGTGAAGGCTGTGTCTCCCCAAACAGCCTGGCCCCAGCCCCCTATCCAACCCCTCCCACTTCCTGCCCCCTGACTGCCCCCTCAGAACCCCAAACCCATCCAACCCCCCTGTTCCTTGTCCCCTAACTACCTCCTCCCATGACCCCCCACCCCAACCGCCCCCAAGATCCCACCCCCTATCCAACCCTCCTGCTCCCAATCCCCTGACTACTCTGACCTCTATCCACACCCCCACCCCTGATAGGCCCCCAGGGACTCCCATGCTTATCCAACCCCCCCATCCCCTGACTCCCCCCCAGAATCTCTGCCCCATCTGTCATAAACAGATGGTTAAGGGTTAATGTCTCTTTTACCTGTAAAGGGTTAAGAAGCTCAGTGAACCTGGCTGACACCTGACCAGAGGGCCAATGAGGGGACAAGGTACTTTCAAATTTTGGTGGAGGGAAGTCTTTGTTTGTGTTGTTTGTTTTGTTCGTTGTTCGCTCTTGGGGCTAAGAGGGACCAGACGTACACCCGGGTGTTCCCAATCTTTCTGAATCAGTCTTTCATGTTTCAAAATTGTAAGTATAGCCAGGCAATGCGGATTAGGCTTATGTTTGTTTTCTTAACTTGTAAATGTGTCTTTTGCTGGAAGGATTTTTACCTCGGTTTGCTGTAACTTTGAATGTCAGGCTGGGGGGGCGGGAAGTCCCTCTAGTCTGTATGAATCTGAATACCCTGTAAGCATTTTCCATCCTGATTTTACAGAGATAATTTTTACTTTTTCTTTCTTTAATTAAAAGCTTTCTTTTTAAGAACCTGATTGATTTTTCCTTGTTTTGGAATCCAAGGGATTGAATCTAAACTCACCAGGGATTGGTGGGGGGAAAAGGAAGGGAATGGTTAATTCCTCTTTGTTTTAAGATCCAAGGAGTTTGGATCTGTATAGCTTCCCAAGGCAACCCAGGGAGGGGGAAGTCTGGAGGGGGGAAAAGGAGGGGGGATGGTTTATTTCTCCTTGTTTTAAGACCCAAGGGGTTTGGGTCTTGGGTTCCCCAGGGAAGGTTTTGGGGGAACAGGAAGTGTGCCAAACTCTATATTTTTGGCTGGTGGCAGCGTACCAGATCTAAACTAGGAATTAAGCTTAGAAGTGATCATGCAGGTCCCCACTTTTTGGACGCTAAAGTTCAAAGTAGGGAAAAAACTCTTGACACCAACCAACAGACCCCTGCTCCTTGTCCCCTGACTGTGCCCCGGGACTCCCTGCCCCTTATCCAACCCCTCAGCCCCGGCCCCCTTACCATGCCACTCTAAGCAGCATGTCTGGCAGCGGTGGTGTGGTTGCAGGGGAGGGAGGACAGTGGGGGAGGGGCCAGGAACTCAAGGTCTGGGCTGGGCATGTGGCCTGCATGCTGGAGTTTGTCCACCTCTGAAATATAAGGAATATTTTCCAAAATTATCTGCAATCCATTATACAAAACAATAAATAAAGATCAGTTGAGGGAATTTCCATACTATGATGGCAATGAATAATATAACCTGAATATTTAACAATAAAAAGTTCTCATATGTCTCATCAAGAAACTGGTGAATGTGCAAATAGGATCTGGTGATTCACTGGGAATGTCTGAATGCCAATATGTCGTAAGAAATTTAGGAGAGCCCTAAGGAATATATTCTGATTTATATGCATATTTTTATAATTATTGATTATGTGTGGATAACTAGATGTGTGGATTTGGGGAGCGTATAGATTTGTATTGGAAGAGAATAGGTTGTGGTGGCATGTAGGATGGAAACACAGATGGTAGCGTAATGGATGTTTGTGAAGACAGGTATTGTGTTGGTGGGTTAGATGCCAACGTTTCTTTAAGTAATGATTTATGAAGAACACATACATATGTTATATATTTATAAGCTAATAAAAAGATCATGGTTCCAGTAATGGATGCATTAGATAAGGCTACATTCAGAGTTCTAGTATAAACCCGTTTTCATTTGTTCTTAGCATTCTGAAGAGTTCTCATTTTGGGGGACGTCCACAAATCAATACCTAGTGAGCAACAGGTAATTTCCCCCATGAACCTTTTTTTGGTACATCCCCCCCCAAAGCTCATGTTTCCTTCTCCTATCCCCCTCCTCCCACTTTCCGCCTCTCCTCCCTGCTTCTCCTCATCCTTCCAAAGTAAAAGTCTATGGCTGAAATTTTCAGAGCCACAGGTGTGGGGAGTATTAATTACAATGAGAACTGGGCATCCAAATTGCTCAGCAGCTTTCAGAAATTGAGCCTAATAGCAATGCACCACCTAGAGCTGCATGGAGGCTATAAGGGGAAGGGGTGGTTTTCTCCTTTAAACATCGAAGCAGCAGTGCTACTTCCAAGAGAACCTTCTGCTCCCACCCAAAATCCCACTCCAGTGAACAAAGCCTGTATAGATAGATGAGGATACAATCCTTATACATCCCCTTATCCTTATACATCTATCAGTGCTTCAGCCAGGGCATGAACCTGAGTCAGTTGCAGGAAAGGGAAGAAGGAGAGGAAGAGATAGATGGGCTATATACATCCCCTTATCCTTATACATCTATATATCCCCTTATAGATAGAGGGGGGAAACTAGAGAAATGGTAGGAGGAAAAGGGGAAGATCAGACAAAGGGAGCCAGGCTGAGGGGATGTTGTAGGATTTGTCTGCCTATGTAGCCCAAGTCTTTTAAACCCCTTCTGCTGTTATGCTGAATGGAGGAGGAAAGAGGGAACATTAGTATCTTCCCAACCCCTCAATTCCCCTTTTAAAAAGCCTTTGGACATCATGGGTGGAGAGATTCTCCTGTTCCATTGTGCAGTAGGCTCCAGCTGTGCACTGTGGAAGCTACTGGGCATCTGTGACGTCCCCAAAAAGCTCAATCACCACATGGCTTTGGACAGTCATCCCCCCCAGAGGTATCCTCTAATTTTGTGTAGTCACAGAGAAAGGCTACACTCTGAGTTCAGTTTCCACGCTCAGGCTGCCAGTTGAACAGAGCTTCAGTTTAAACAGTCACACTTCCAGATAGTATCTAAGTTGCCCCCAAATGAGAACGAATGTTAAAGTTCACAGCTCAGGTGAGGCTGTAGTTTTAGTCTTCCAGATTGGAGACTCAACAAGACAGCAATGTTCTTTTTTTTTTTAAATAATGATGTCTATCTTTGAAACCAGGAAGCCTATCAAATATGCTTTTTATTAATTATGGAAGCATAGATTTTTGGAGACTACAGCAAAATCTGTCAGCCCCATAAATCTGTAAAGCCCACACAGATAGGGATTGTTCATAAACTTGCTTCAGACAGAAGTGCCAGTCCTCCTTCAAGAGTAAGGTACACACAAAAATGAACCTCAGAATAAAAATAGAATCCTTAGCAACCACTCAGAGAGAAAACATCAACAATGTAAAAGCCTTGCGAAACAAGCCATCAGGGAGGCGGGAGGAAGGGAAGTGAAAGGAATATGGAGATACAACAACAACAAAGTAGACAAATAATGAAAAGTTAAAATTAGAACACATGCATCATACCTCAGTAATCAATGAATTTATAGCCTTCATTGCTCCTGGTAAAATTCAGCTAGAACTTAGATCATTATTAATCTCTTTGATTGATCACCTATCCTTTAATACCTTAACAATTACCCATGAAATAACTGACCTTTCTGGCTAGAACAACCTGTTTTATTTGTCATGTCAATAATACGCAGTCTGATATCAACTCTGATTTTGTTTACTGTTTACTATCTCAAATGTAAGAACTAAATGTACTTATATAAGAAGGTAATTATAAGAGCTTGGCAGAAATTACTGAGATTGTCTTTAAAGTGGCTCCTTCATATAAATGTTAAGAGCACAATCTCCATAAACAGCCTTTCCAAAAGGAGCATTGCTGAACAGCCTTGTTCACAAAGGGCCTGATCCAAAGCCCAATGAAGTTAATGGAAAGACTACCAGTGACTTCAATGGGCTTAGGATCAGGCCCTGGCACAAATCTGTCTTTGAAACATTTAACGAGGTGCTATTGTCAAATCCTCTCTCTACCAGATCTTCTCCTCAGTGGCATCTTGCAAGAACCACTTTTGATAAACCAGCGATATGGATTCACAGATTGGTTTATCTTATCTAGGAGCATTTTTCATGAAAGCTGATGCTCAACCTCCATTTCTGTGGGTGCAGCTTACACTCTCATTTTCATGCCCACAAATTGAATTGCCAAGCCAAGTATATCCACTCTTAACACTCTTGCAGTGCGGCATAAGGGCCTGATCCAATGCCCAGAGAAGTCAGCGGAACATAATCGGCTCAGACCATAGGGCAGCAAACCAACCCCACAACTTTAAAGGCAACTTGTAACAGAAGAGTGTTCTGTTACACTACTTAATTTCATTAAACTCCTCAGCCTACACCTACAGTCAAGTTGCCGACATAGAAATCCAGATACTCTTGTCTCTGCATTGTGCCTGGAGGACAAAGCACATTCTCATAAATATGGCAGTGTCACCTGTGATTGGATTGATGGAAATAATTTATGGAGGATTAGGAAATCTTGTTCTGTTTTACCAATAAACAGTGTTACATTATCACATTTCAATAGCTAATTCTATTGTTGTGCCTTTTCTCTTAAAAATTAACATGATTTTCAGAGGGAAAATAATTACATGTCATTCATAATCCATTAACTAGATAAAAAAATAAAACCATTGGGTGCTTATTTTCTGAAGGAAAAATCTAGAGTATCTACACTTCCCTCATGTGGTATGTTGTTGTAAAGGCTTTTGGTATCCACGTTAATCAAGTGTAGCTTTATAAGCTCAGATTGCTGTGATTTGCATAGAAGCCGGAAGCATCTTCAGAAAGCAAATGTAAGAAAGGGAGCTTGGGTCTGAAGACTTGACAATAGTAAAGCAGGTGAAATCTTGGAGACTGTCAAAGAGTTTAGGCATAGAGTTCCTGCTATTGTGCATGCAAATTAGGTCATGGCATACAAAAATGGTCAGTTCTGCTCATTGGTGCAATACAGATAAATAACACCAATAACACTTAGTTCTTATATAGCACTTTTTCGTCCATAGATGACAAAGAGCATTGCAAAGAAGGTCAGAATATCATCACTATTTTATAGATGGAGAAACCGAGACACAGGGAGATGTGACTTGCCCCAGGTCACCAAAAAATCCAATGGCAGAGCTAGGAATCAAATTCACATCTCCTGAGTCCCAGCCAAGAGCCCTAACCACTATACCAGACTACCACTCTAATAATACAAGTTTTTTCTTAAAGGATTAAGAGTGTTCCACTTAATCTTTAGCCATTCACTTAAGTATTTTAGCAAGAGGAAAAATGGCCACAAGAACTATACTCCCTTATGGGTGTTTTTTGTATATATAAAATCCGTCTACATCATACCCTTCTTCCCTTTGTCATTACAGTCTACTTCAGTTTCCTGATACTTTAGGAGACAAAGGCATTTTCTGAACTCAAATCATGTAAGCACATTTAATTTTTTTAAAGCATTTGTTGTTATTAAAAGCAACTGCCAAAGAACCATTAGAGAAATGATTAATTCTGTCGCGTGGCCATAAAATGAAAATAAGCCTTTAAAAAAGGTTCAGGGCTTTTAAATATGAATAATTTGCTGAATGTTCTATGAAGGGATACAATTCCGTAAATATCAAAATAGAATGTTTACAAAAAATATGCTTCAGCACATGCTTAGAATATCCAAAAGAGCTAAAGAAATGTGTTCCGTCCCAGCTAATTACCCACCTATCCTTCCATTATCCATGGAAATCAGTGTTTAAGGAGAGCTATTCTCATTACTTAGATCATTCTGAAAGTGGTTGAAGTTGGAGATGTGAAAATTTTTCCATCGGTTCCATCTCCTTTTTAATTAGTTTTAGCTGACATGGTTTTGCTTTATTTGGGTCCTTCATTCTCAACATGGTGAAGTCATTGTTGTAGATAGCTTCAAGTGTGGTGCTTTTTTTTTTGTGCTGGACTTTCAATTTTCTAAAGACTCTGCCTTTCTATGGAGACAGAGAATTCCACTGTCAGAATTATGGTAGCCTCTTACAGAGCTGCACATATACACTGTGCAATTTCCTAGAGACTTTACTTTTTGTTCTTTGTTACCATTTACCTTAATGTAAAATAAAAGAGAATGAAAGCTGAAGGCCAGTAACTTGCTGTTTGTCTAGGGAAATTCAGTGAAGGCAAAGCTCAAAAGTGATGACATTTTGTAACACTCTGAGTTATAAATATTAGTTATTGAGTATTTGGAAGGGTCAGTGCTTTCAAGGGTACCTTTGACCAAGAAAAACTACCACATAATCAACTGTCTCAAGTTTTTTTATGAAACCACAAAAACTCAGCCTTGACAAATGTGTGACTATACAGAAAGAGCGAAAAAATTGCTTTTATTCTTTCATTTGAGGCTTTTTTGCCTCAAGAGACCTGTATGGAAATTGTCAAGTTTCATTTCAATTGTCAAACAAGAAATGACCCAAGTGTCTCATGATTTTAGGTTTTATGGTGAAAGGCTTGGATGATTCTAGATTTTTTTATGCAATCCATTTCAAGATAAGAATATTAAAAGTGTGCCCCTGACTGGTTACTGAATCTAGCAATAAGCTCTCAACCCCACATTCAGCGGAGAACGACGATTCTATTTTAATGTGCGATGAGTGCTGTTAAATTCATTACTTTCTAGAGGCCTGATCCAAAGCCGACTGGAGGCAGTGTGATTATTTCCACTGAGGTCAGTGTGCTCTGGATCAGGCTTTCAGGTCCAGATCCTCAAAGCATTTAGGCGCCTGTCATGAGGCTGGCCGTCAGGGGAGTCAGCCTATCCGTGACAGGCTCCTGTGAGGGAGAACAAGTCAACTCAGACCCACCTGGAAACAGTCAAATTCCATGGTGGCTGCTGGCAGTTAATTAGCTAATGAGGCTGATAAAGGGCTGCCAAGGCTCAACTGAGGGGTTTCCTAAAGACAGGAAGTTCCTCAGGAGAAGAACTCCCATGAGAGCCGAGCAGGACTGCTCCCCAGGGCCTGTGGCCTGGCAGGTGTGTTCTGAAGGGCAGAAACTGTGGCAGGAAGCCCAGTCTGTCAGGAATTACATGCTGCCCCAATGAATAGCTGCAGTGGACAGATCTCCCGAACCCCCAACTCTGAGGCAGGATTCTTCCCAGGCGGTGGCAAGAGGCTTTACTCCAGGGAAGGGACGTGAGCTGAGGCAATCTTGCTGGACCCAGGAGGGAATGGCTAAAACGAGGCTGACTCTTGAGTATGTCTATACAGAAACCCCACCACGCTGTGGCAGCAAGTCTCAGAGCCTGGTTCAACTGACTTGGGATCACACTATGGGGCTAAAAATAGCAGTGTAGACACTTGTGCTGGAGGCTGGGCCCTGAGACCTCCCCCCTCCCTCATTGGGTTTCAGAGCCCAGGCTCCAGCCTGAGCTGGAATGCCTAGACTGCTATTTTTAGCCTCATGGCATGAATCTGACCCAATTGACCTGGGTTCTGAGACTCACTGCAGCATGTCTGGGTTTGTTTGGTTGGTTGGTTTTTGCTGTGTTGATGTACCCTGAGTCTCCTGGCTAAGACACTAGGGAGAAGTCTTGCTTGTAATTTCATTTGGGTCTTCAGTTAACAAGCTAGATCCTTCAGGAGGGGCATTGTTCCCTACATAGAGCCTCAGGGAACTTCTTGATTACTTTAGGAGAAACTGAGGCAGGGAGGAACTACAGTGCCACACATGACCTGAAAGGGGCACAGGTACACCTTGTGACAGCACTTTAATCGATTTCAGTGGAAGCTAGGTGCCAAAATATCTTTGAACATCTGGGCTCGGAGCTCAGCAGATAGAATCCTGGCTGATTTGTATTGTAGTTCTGCTAGCAACAGTGAAGGGAACAGTGCACCTCTTCTGGGAGGAGCTAGGACTAGGACAAAGCAGCCATGGAGGAGATAATGGGAAAGAAAACAAGAACAAGAGAACAAGTGTTTGGGTTTGGATGACATTGTGTGCTGTAAGGCAGACTTAATGTTTTGATGTCTCCACCACCCAATATCAGCTAAAATATGTGTTTTGATATGGGACAGATGAGGTTAGTGATGATATTTTTCCTCTAATATTTGCAATGTTTGGCTTCCACAGACTGACTTGTTCTTAGCTTGCTGTATTTGTCTTTAAAGGTGGGGTGAAATATGCTTTTAAAAATCATTTCAAGAGTTTATCTGGGAATAGTTCTTGTGCTCTGCTTGTGTGTGTGTGAGAGTGCATGTAGGTGTTTGATCCATGAGTGCTGCAGAGTTCTGCTTTCCCTTTTAGCTGGCCTGCCTTTTGAGGCCCATTATGTATGTAATGAGGTTACTGGTAGAGCTGTGTGGCCCAAAGCAGAATTTTGTAATAGCTGATATTTCCCCAGCCTTGACAATTAGATTTTAAATCATTCACTCACCCACCTTTCTCCTCCTCCCCTTGGAAATAAAATTTCTTTTTCAAGTACAGGGGTTGGTAAGAAGAAAGAGGAATTTCACACCACTGCATAGAGCCTATACAGGACCATATAGATCACTAAGCCCCACAAAAGTGTGAAGTGGGGCTCATGATGATTGTATTGGATTGATTTCTACACTTATTGAATGGGAGACAATGGTACTAGAATACTGTCATACAGGAGATTAGTTTGCTAATAAAAGGAAGGAGATACAACTTTTAGATAATGTTTTCACCTCTTAGCTCATAGAGCTGAGTTAGATTAGTTAGAATGGCCAACGATCTATAGCATCTGATAAGTACTTCAGATACCATGGCCAAGTTGAGAAGGAATTTGCTGACCTGTTTCATGGAGGCAGATGAGGTGAGGGTGTATATTTGGTTGGTTGCAACAGTGAGACAGAATTGGCAGAATGCAGTCTGCAAAAAATGACTCCTGAGACAACATTGCCTGGCTGATTTTATCACAGATAGTCGTTTAATTTTAGCAAGTAAACCATGGTTAATAATAGATGAATAAGAACCTTGGTGTGACAGCAGCTGAAACAAAATATTTATCCCCCCAGTGGTAAATTATTGTAGCTCATGGGCCAGTACATCAACACTGGTGCAATTTTTGCCTTCCTCTGACACTTGAACTTGTGGTACCCCAGGAAAGATAAACATCAGGGCGAGCAGGTTGTATTTCCTGTGGAATTTCTAATTGCCTATGCAGCTCCTGGTGGAGGCTGCTATGAAGATTCCCAGAATCAGTGCATCTCTGTGACATATTAGCCATTCCTTTTCCCTGGCCACCATAGTCCAATTCCTACTTTCTTGGATGCTACTGCTCCCTCATGAGGCCTTCCAAACAAGTAATTTTTGGCTGCCTTGCATCATTGCAATTTCCATTAGCATCCTTAAGACTGCTGGTTGATCCATATCCTCATTAATGCTAGTAAAAGCTAATGTAAGCCAGCTGTGAATCTGGCCCTGGAAAAATACTCCTTTGACTGCTGACCCATAACCATCTAGTTTCCTTATTCACTGTTCAATAGCTCATCTCCATGTATATGAGTTAAGCTTTGTTAATTTTATAAGTGCTTAGTGGTTGTGGAAACAGGCACTCAACAAATCATCAAGTAAATATATAATAAATAAATATAGCTTTAATATTGTGCAGCACATGCTTATTAAGTTTGTTAATTATGTTGTTTCCATGTCACTTGGAAAAACTGAAACTTGATATCATCTAAGTATAGCATATGGTATAATCTGTCACCTTAGCTTTGTATATAAAAATAATTCAATACCTGCAAGAAAGAGAAAATGTAATTACAACGTCTGTTTTTAAAAGCAGCCACTGAGAAAGAATCATTGCAAGGAGGTCAACATTTCATTAACAATGGAAACCTCACTTCAAACTCCCACTTATGCATTTGACCTGTGTGCATGGATTTTTTAAATGGAGAATGTGAGCCTGATTCAAGGTGTAGTAGTCAATGAGACTTTTCATTGGTATTTTAATTAAGCCCTACATGCACGTATTGTACTGTCAGTTACCAACAATTGATCATAGGCTACACATCTCACAGTGCGCTGAAAGTTGCATGCATGAGCGCTGCTAACAACTGTGGGTGCAATAGCCCTCTCTCCACATGCCACTTTGCATATTTAGCCCTCATTAGTTTTAGCTAACTCCTTCAAGCCAGTAGAAGAAGTGTCGGGAGAGATTTCTGAGACTTTTAACTGGAATTCTAGAACTGAAAGACTAAGAATAAATTACCTGCATATTTAATTCATGTTAAAAATACAGCCTTTTCATTATTTTATCTATGTGCTCCTTGTAGAATATATGATCTATCTATATTGGTTTTGTAATGGTAGGACTTGTCTCTCTCATTAGCCAGATGTACCCAGAGATGAGGTCTATATTTGTTGCCAATTAAATTAATTAAATTATTTAACCATGATTCATGACACTTGATAACCCGTTGTTAGGTATTATCATAATCAACTATGATTTATCACAGATCTCTACACAAATTATGATACACCATTATTTTTCAAATCACATCTTCTCATGAGAAATCAGCATCTTTGGGAATATTTCAGGATATTTACATTGTAGCTATAGATTGAAGCTTGGCTTTACCTGCATCTTGAGTAAGACTTTTCTCTGACAGGGTAGAGGCAATGCCAATTTCCTTCTCAAATGACTCCAGCGACAACTGACTAGACTAACTACTTCACAGGATAAACGGCGCCAACACTGCAAGGTAGGCTATGTCTGCACTGCACCTCAATGTTAGCATTAACTCTAACTGGGTACTTGTTAGTTTGCATCCGAAGCGTCCACACGGGGCAGTTAAAGCACAGTAATTTTGTGTGCTCTGCAATTCACATCCCTGTAGTCGGCACTGTGGCGAAGCATAAACAAACCCTTACAAATTTCATCCACTAAGTGATTTACACAGATCAGTGTCTCAGCTCCACCTAATTCTAACAGTTCCAAGTTAACATTTACATTGTCTTTGCCAATACTTTGATCTTTGTGTATTATAAGTGAAATTAATCATATTCTCTCACTCACAATCACCTAACACAACTCTGCTGCTACTCATGGATTGAGTGATGAGCTCACGCTGTATTATTCCCCTATCCATCACTGTATAGACACCATATTTGTAAAAGTTTCTCATTGCATTTTGTGTAATTGTAGCTATCCCCTTTGTTGTGTCAATGGCAGAGTGACTATGTAAAGTGCCTTCATTGGTGAAATAGGTCTTTGCTGCTGAATTCTTAATAGACCTTAGAAAGCGTCACTTTTAAACCCAAACACATTATTTTATTCTTTTCAAATATTTCAACAGAAAAAATCCTGAGCATGTGTGTGTGTGTGAGATAAACACAAGGCTACATGAAAAATGATGACACTGACCTACAGTCGGTGCAGCTTTTGAGTCAGTCAAAGGAATAATACAGCTATTAGTAATAATTTTTATTCAAAAGGACATGGAAAGTGCTAACTTAGACAAAGGGCTGATGAAGCTAAATAATCCACTGCTCTGTTGCTGAGTCAAATCAATTTGCATTCTGTTGTTACCACATTGAGGCCTGGTCTACACTACTCGTTTAAACCGATTTTAGCAGCGTTAAACCGATTTAACACTGTATCCGTCCACACTACGAGGCCCTTTATATCGATATAAAGGGCTCTTTAAATCGGTTTCTGTACTCCTCCCCGACGAGAGGAGTAGTGCTGAAATCGGTATTACCATATCAGATTAGGGTTAGTGTGGCCGCAAATCGACGGTATTGACCTCCAGGCGGTATCCCACAGTGCACCACTGTGACCGCTCTGGACAGCAATCTCAACTCGGATGCAGTGGCTAGGTAAACAGGAAAAGCCCTGCGAAATTTTGATTTTCATTTCCTGTTTGCCCAGCGTGGAGCTCTGATCAGCACGGGTGGCAATGCAGTCCCAAATCCAAAAAGAGCTCCAGCATGGACCGTACGGGAGATACTGGATCTGATCACTGTATGGGGATACAAATCTGTTCTATCAGAGCTCCGTTACAGAAGACGAAATGCTTTTGAAAAAAAAATCTACAGGCTACACAGTAACGGGAAGCCAGAGACTCAAATGGACGCTCATCGAGGGAGGGAGGGGATACTGAGGACTCCAGCTATCCCACAGTCTCCAGCAGTCTCCGAAAAGTATTTGCATTCTTGGCTGAGCTTCCAATGCCTGTAAGTTCAAACACATTGTCCGGTGTGGTTCAGGGAATAGCTCGTCAATGTACCCCCTCCCCCCCACCACGTGAAAGAAAAGGGAAAAAATCGTTTTTTAATGTCACTCTATGTCTACTGAATGCTGCTGGTAGACGCGATGCTGCGGCAGTAAAGACACTATCCGCTCCTCTTCCCTCCACGGCAGATGGTACAACATGCTTGATAACTGCTGAATATCCCTTGCTGGCCTCAGGGGCACCTGGGTAAAAATAGGAATGATTCCTGGTCATTCCCAGTAGATGGGACAGAACGGCTGGTAACCGTCTTCATCATAGCCACTGAGGGCTGAGCTCCATCAGCCCCCTCCCTTTCCTGTGTAAAGAAAAGATTCTGTCCTGCCTGGACTATCATAGCAGTGGCATGCTGGGCTCCTCTCCCCCGCACCGCTTAATGTCCTGCCTGGACTGTCGTAGCACGGGGAGGCTGCTTCCCCCTCATTTTATCTCACTAACAAGTCACTGTTTCTTATTCCTGCATTCTTTATAACTTCATGACACAAATGGCGGGGACACTGCCACGGTAGCCCAGGAAGGTTGGGGGAGGAGGGAAGCAACGGGTGGGGTTGTTGCAGGGGCACCCCCCATGAATGGCATGTAGCTCATCATTTCTGCGGGATCTGACACAGAGCAGCTGTGCTCTCTGATACACTGCTTCTCTAGTACATTTGCCCCATATTCTAGGCAGGACTGACTCTATTTTTAGAAACCATAAAGGAGGGATTGACTCGGGGAGTCATTCCCAGTTTTGCTTTTGCGCCCCCGGCTGATCTCAGTCAGGGGAACCCATGATAGCAGCAGACAGCACAGAAGGACAGATAATCGTCATCTCATTGCCAAATTACACTGGCAGCAGACGGTACAGAACGACTGGGAACCGTCTCTGCTATCATGCAAAAGCAAATGAATGCTGTTGTGTAGCGCTGGAGTATCGCCTCTGTCCGCGGCATCCAGTACACATATGGTGACTGTTAAAAAAAAAAAAAAAAAAAAAGCTGAACGGGCTCCATGGTTGCCGTGCTATGGTGTCTGCCAGGGCAATCCAGGGAAAAACGGCACGAAATGATTGTCTCCCATTGCTTTCCAGCAGAAGGAATGACTGACTGATGACATTTACCCAGAACCACCCGCGACAATGATTTTTGCCCCATCAGCCACTGGGCTCTCAACCCAGAATTCTAAGGGGCGGGGGGAGACTGCAGGAACTATGGGATAGCTGAGGAATAGCTACCCACAGTGCAACACTCCGGAAATCGATGCTACCCTCAGACCATGGATGCACACTACCGAATTAATGTGCTTAGTGTGGCCGCGTGCACTCGACTTTATACAATCTGTTTTATAAAACCGGTTTATGTAAAATCGGAATTATCCCGTAGTGTAGACGTACCCTAACACTGATGTTAACGTTCTGGAGTAAAAAGCTACAACCGTGTTGCCAGTTACTTTAAATACAAAACAAAACTCTTTTAAACAAGATGGGGAGGGGCGGGGGAGAGGGAGGAGAACTTGCAAGACTGAAAATATTATTCTTTTTGCTGGACAGAGAAACATATGCTCTTATCATCATGCTGACTAGACCAGTATTTCTCAACATTTTCAGGTTGGAAACCCCTTACTCAAAGTCAATTTTTTTTGCAAATCCCTGACATTGTATATAAAAGTATCAATGGTAACAATGCTGAGCCTATTGAATATGTATTTAGAGAGACTGACAGAGAATACTTGACCCCAAAGAAGGAGAGTGTGGGAGGAGTGGGGCACTAAGATTTTGTTTGCTTTAGATTGTAATAACATTGTCAATGCCTCATGACCCTCTGATTGCCTTTTGTGACCCTCCCACCCCCAGTTGACAAACATTGGATTAGGCAGATAGGCGGAACCTCCTGAGTTGCTATGTTTCATTTATGGATATCCCATGAAGATCAGCAGGAATATATCCAAAGCCCAGTCCTGCATCCCCTCCTGCTTCAGCATGTAGAACAACCTCCAACAGACAGGGCAAAGAAAAAACTTACACTAGAATGAGGTGATTTCATAATTGCCCACCTCAGGGTTTTTTCACACTTCTCTGAAGTATTTGGCACTGCCTAGTTTCTGGTCTATGCAAATGCAATGCAATCTGACGTGGTAATTCCTATGTTCCTTGTGTACCCAAAATTCCCACTGACTCAAATGGGATATCCAGGAGTGTAAGAAATGCAGGATCAACTAAGGTCACAGGGGGATTCACAATAATGGCTTGGGTTTCACATCTGCTTGTAGGTGAGTTTTTCATTCAGCATTGACAGCTGATCAGTTCTCCCCCCAAATAATCAAGGCCTAGTTGTATGTGGGAGTCATGCTGACTATTTGTGATCTCAGAAAAGCACAGTCAATTGTTTCCTGAAAACTCTGATAGGATGACAAGTTCTAGAATCTTGCATACAGATACAGAGCAGTTCTTCTGACTCATTCTGGCAACCTGACCTCCCAGGGTACAGCTGAGCTGGATAAAAGGAAGCAAGTTTCTAACAGAGCTGGTCAAAATATTTTTGATAGAACAAATTTTGCAAATAATTTCACATACCAAAAATAATCGCTGATTTTCCCTGAAAATTTTTCAAAGTTCTCCCTTTAATGCAAGGTCTATCATTCTTCAATGTGTTTTCTTCTGTAAAGCAAGAGGAAGGCTGGTAAAGGGTGTGAGAGTAGGCCTTGCTTACCAAGCTATAGAAACAGTATGCTCAGGAGGAAGTTCTGATTAAAGTTCATGGTGGTTTTTAAGTTAACAGTAAAGGAAGACCCTAAGAAGGGAGAGTATGTTTAGGATATATTCATTCAGGGTGTTTGTGCTATATTGAGAGCAGGGTGAGTGCATGTCTATGCACATCCTCCCTAAATGAGTTAAAAAGCATTTTGATCAATTTCCAAATCCCTGATAATTTGAAGAATTCCTTTCTGTTGTCCTTGATCCTTCTGGACATAGATTTTTCATTGACAGCTATATCTTCCCTTATCAATTGACTGCATTTCCTAACTGCTAATTTGCATTCAGTGCTACCAAGCTTTCCTCTTTTTCCATTTTTTATATACTTGGTTATTATTATGATGATTATTTATTATTTATTGCTGCGTCCACCACCCTGGTTTACAAGGATGGTTTTTTCTCCAAAGCAGCCTTCTTTAATGACTGCAAAATTATGAGTTTTGAGGGTAACTAATAAAGCATTCATAAAGAATTTCCAATTATCATCCCCTTTTCTATGTTTAAATATTTTAATTATGATGACTGGTTATTTGTCCTCTCCAAGGAGGCTTGTTGTTCACATGTAGAAGCTTTACGATAAAGACACTGGGATTTTTTTTGTGTCAATATTTTATGTGAGGGTGTTTTCTCACAAGCCATGTGGATTTGTTTTATAGGACTTTTATAGAGCAATTACTATTGTGTGGGGCTTTCACTGGGCAATTAAGACAAATGTTCTGTCACATTTGTTAATTACCAGAACACTGAAAAGATCAAACAAAACAGAGCTCTCCACATTGAAAGTAACTGAAGGATCGCTTAAACTGGAGCACCCTGAAATGGAAAATGTAAACCACTAACAGATTGAATGTCTGCTATCTATATAATTTCCTCCTTCTGCCACAAAACAGGTCAGGATGAAGAGATTGGAGGTGTTTCCCTACATCCAAATACAGTCCTTTCTTCAGAAAAAAGCTACCTTTCAGCTAAAGTTAAGGCGGTTAGTACTGAACAACTCAGTGTTGAAAGATGTAATTTCTGTGTGCCTGGGTCACTCAGGGAAAGACACTAGGGATATGGATGGACCATTCCTCCACCAGGTTCAAATCCATCCCAAAGTTGGTGCCTGAAAATTATTCTTCTGTCTGTTCACAGAGTTATTGGATCCAGTTTTTAGGCCTACCTCACAAGGAAGACTCAGTGGCTCCCTGGATAGTCATCTCAGCACACAACCCAAAAGACTAAATGCTGTGAAACTGAATGAGTTCTTCTCCCACCCTGTTACCCTCAGTGGTCCCTCCAGTTTGATTCATACAGTGATAGGCAGGGTGGAATGTTCAGCAGCTGTTCCCCATTAAGCACCAGTTTTTTTTTGCGAGGGAGGAGGGGGGAATGTGTAATGTTTAACAATACTCTGCACCCCCCCCCAATTCATAGCCAGACTGTCCCTGGGGCCTGAGAGGGTGCCCATGGAAGGGGACAGTGCTACATACCAGAGACAATCCTGCTTCCCTATGACCCTGTGCTGTGCTCACTGCGCAAGTGAGGCTAGGGACGATCATCATAGTTTCATTGACTTCATTGACCTATCTGTTAAATGCCATGTCCTCAGCTCTAAAAACTCAGGTGTCTCACTTTGAGTCCCCGGAATTAGTGGACACTTCTTTGAAAATGTCAGCCTTAACCTCTGTGGCCTTGATTTTTTTCAGAATTAGTCAAGTACTACTGTAAGTCTACTGCGCGAGCAATTCCACAATTGTCCATGCGCAAATGAATGACTGGTTAGAACACAACTGGCCATTACTGTGATTTCATGAGCCAGTTATGCAGGCAAAATTGCTCAGGCTGAAAATCAGCCCTGTTGTGTCTCACTTTACCCATAGGTGAACTGGTGATAACCAAATCTACCTGCCTCAGAGAGGGCTATGGGGATTTAGTGGCTATTCTTTAGGCAGCCCTTGAATATAAAAGACCAGATCCTCCTTGGTTGGTGTAAATCTGCATGGCTCCCTTGATTTCAATGAAGTTACTGATGTATCTGTCTTAGACACTATGACCCCCATCATCAGGGTGTTTGAGGACCTCTCAATCTTTAATGTATTTGCCATCATAATGCCCCTGTGTTGTTACTTTGCAGAGGGGGAACTGAGGCAAAAAGACTGACTTGCACAAGGTCACAGGAGAAGTCTGTGGTGGGGAAGGAAATTGAATCCAGGACTCCACAGGCTAGCATCCTATTCACTGGATTGTCCTTGTTCTGCATCATCTCGGCCTCTGGCCGATGAAGCACCAAGAATTATGATGGTCATGATTACTACCTCACTATTGAAGTTTGTCAAGAAGATGGCATTAAATGTCAGGTCCCAGATAGGAGGCCTGGGGAGAAGGCATTACTTTGTGAGAGATAATCCCTTACAAGCTTTTTTCTCTACCCTCTTGCTTTTTTTCCTTACTCCTCATTAGCTGCATTAGGCATCCTAATCCCCATTATCGAAATGAGGTGATGAGCTAGGTGACACACCCCCTAAGCAGCATTTTCTCTGGAGATTTTAAAAAGGGGGATAACACAAACTTAAAATCCATTGCCAGCTAATCAGGGTAAAAACATGAACCAGCAGTGGCCAAAGCCATATTATAATAAGGGAATTAGTGCTGAAACCATGGTGTTCCAAAAATCTGTTTTCAAGCTTTAGGGATAATTCTTTTCTGATGACTCCCACTTTGCAAGGCTTGTTTGCCTGATAAGAGTGAGAAAATTCACTCCTGTGCTGCATAATGGAGTGCCAAAATATTCAACACTTCCAAAAAGATTACTTCAGCATGGAAATCATCTGTCAAATGTCATAATATCTATCTTACAGGGATGAACAAATTTGCCAATCTTCCAGTAGAATATGATAATGGTGATGAATGCATTGACAGGATAGCATGCATTCCAGCAGCAAGCCATATTACAGAGAGGAATTCCCTTTGCAAAACAAAGAAGACGATCACAATCAACCCTGTAGACTAAATTCCTGAGTAGATGTAGCTACAGAGAAGTCTTAATATACCTCTGTCAAACATCTTTGGCCAGTTAATGGTAATCCCTGTGGCACACAGCCTCACTTACACTCCACCTGTTTCCTTTTCTGTTGTGCATCAAGACTAATTATGAAAGCCTCTTTCAAGTCAAGGCTTTGACCTTTGTGATTCCTGAAGTCAGGATTTCTCAATAGGCGTCCCTACTTGAGATTGTTACAATTTTTCCAGTGGAACATATTTCCATTGGAAAATGTCCAGTGCTTCAATTTCAGCAATGTTATGTAAGGGGGGAAAAAGTCAAAATGAAGAGTTCCATTTTGATCTTAGCAGAATGAAACATTTTGGTTGGGTGTTTCTAAATTACTTTTTTATTTTGAAATTGATCAGATATTATATTATCAAATATAACAGTAAATAATAAAAGTCAAAAACAAAACAAAATATTTTTAAAAAAACTTGTTTTACAAAAACTTTCAAAATTCTTTGGTTTTGTTCCATTTTGGGATGAAAACAAATTTCAAAATAGCAGAATTTCCAATGAACTGGCAATTATGGCCCTGCACTTCTCTAGTGTCTCATCCCCCCCGCCCCCATTAGTCCCTCTTAGTGTTAGGATCTATGGTTCCTCTCCGCCCCCCCACCCATAGACAGACAGACCAAGTTAACATATGAGTGTGAAAGCTGAGCTGGGCTGTGATTCTTTGGGGGTTCCCCAACCAGTAAGGGGTTCATCCCACCTGCCCTGTGACCCTGGATGCCTCAATGCTGTGGCAGCTTTGGTTCAGAGCCCTGACACCAGCAGCATGCTCCTAGCACAAAGATATTACCTGGGCTTCCACCACCCTAGCTACTCCTTGTAGGGTGATCCCAACAACTCTTTCAGTCCCAAGTCTCCCCAGTACCATCTCCCCTGCAGTACTGAGTCCCTCTCCCTGGACACTCACAGAGACTTGGGCAAAAAGCAGCAGTTTCCAATCGCAGGCAGTTTCTTTGGATTGAAAGTAGATGGGTTTTGCTGTCACTGAACACAAAGCTTGAGTTCAAACTAGCCACAGGCTGACCTGAATATGTTGGGATCTTGATGCCAGGAAACCTGGGGGACTAAGTTAAGGATAATGCCTCAGTGAGTTGCAATTCCTTCCCTGGACTTGGGGGCAGCACAGCTACGCACCAACCTGTTCTCAGGGCTCCAGGTCAAGTCTCACCCTCAAAGCTGATTTCTGGCAAGTGAAACAAAATTATAGAGATTTCACAAGCCAAATGTTCTGTGTCACCTTCTCAAAGTGGGCTATGGACTTTGATGTATAGGGATACATTGGGGTGGGATTTTGACATATAATGAAAGATTTGATTCTATTGCTGACTTACATTAGGCATGACTGGATGGATGAATTTAATTCCAAGCATGAAATTGCAAGCCCATTAGCGAGAATTTTTAAGCAATCAGTAAACTCGGGGATTGTGCCGTACAACTGGAGGATTGCTAACGTAGTTCCTATTTTTAAGAAAGGGAATAAAAGTGATCCGGGTAATTATAGGTCTGTTAGCTTGACGTCTGTAGTATGTAAGGTCTTGGAAAAAATTTTAAGGGAGAAAGTAGTTAAGGACATAGAGGTCAATGGTAATTGGGACGAATTGCAACATGGATTTACTAAAGGTAGATCGTGCCAAACCAATCTGATCTCCTTCTTTGAGAAGGTGACAGATTACTTAGATAAAGGAAATGCGGTAGACATAATTTACCTCGATTTCAGTAAGGCGTTTGACACGGTTCCACATGGGGAACTGTTAATTAAATTGGAAAAGATGGGGATGAATATGAAAGTTGTAAGGTGGATAAGGAACTGGTTAAAGGGGAGACTCCAGCGGGATGTATTGAAGGGTGAACTGTCAGGCTGGAAGGAGGTCACTAGTGGAGTCCCTCAAGGATCGGTTTTGGGACTGATCTTATTTAACGTTTTTATTACTGACCTTGGCACAAAGAGCGGGAATGTGCTAATAAAGTTTGCGGATGACACAAAGCTGGGGGGTATTGCTAACACGGAGAAGGACAGGGATACTATTCAGGAAGATCTGGACCACCTTGTAAACTGGAGTAATAGTAATAGGATGAAATACAATAGTGAAAAGTGCAAGGTCATGCACTTAGGGATTAATAATAAGAATTTTAGATATACGTTGGGGACCCATCAGTTGGAAGCAACAGAGGAGGAGAAGGACCTTGGGGTATTGGTTGATAGCAGGATGACTATGAGCCGCCAATGTGATACGGCTGTTAAAAAAGCAAATGCGATTTTAGGATGCATCAGGCGAGGTATTTCCAGCAAGGATAAGGAGGTGTTAGTACTGTTATATAAGGCGCTGGTGAGACCCCATCTGGAATATTGTGTGCAGTTCTGGTGTCCCATGTTCAAGAAGGATGAATTCAAACTGGAACAGGTGCAGAGACAGGCTACTAGTATGATCCGAGGAATGGAAAACCTGCCTTATGAAAGGAGACTCAAAGAGCTTGGCTTGTTTAGCCTGGCCAAAAGAAGGCTGCGGGGGGATATGCTTGCTCTATATAAATATATCAGTGGGGTTAACATTAGGGAGGGAGAGGAATTATTTAAGTTTAGTACTAATATAGGCACGAGGACGAATGGGTACAAACTGGATATTAGGAAGTTTAGACTTGAAATTAGACGCAGGTTTCTAACCATTAGGGGAGTGAAGTTCTGGAACAGCCTTCCGAGGGAAGTAGCGGGGGCAAAAGACTTATCTGGCTTTAAGACTAAGCTGGATAAGTATATGGAGGGGATGTTATGATAGGATAGTTCAATTTGGGCAATTGATCTTGGATTATCACCAGATAAATCTGCTCATTGGTCTGCGGGGAGATGTTGGATGGGATGGGAACTGAGTTACTGCAGAGAATTCCTTCTTGGGTGCTGGCTGGTGAGTCTTGCCCACATGCTCAGGGTTTAGCTGATCGCCATATTTGGGGTCGGGAAGGAATTTTCCTCCAGGGCGGATTGGCAGGGGCCCTGGAGGTTTTTCGCCTTCCCCTGCAGCGTGGGGCATGGGTCGCTTGCTGGTGGATTCTCTGCAGCTTGAGGTCTTCAAACCAATTTTGAGGATTTCAATAACTCAGTCCTGGGTTAGGGGTTGTTATAAAAGTGGATGGGTAGGGTTCTGTGGCCTGCCTTGTGCAGGAGGTCAGACTAGATGATCATATTGGTCCCTTCTGACCTATGAGTCTCTGAGTCTATGGGGAGCAGGAATCTGTTTATGTTTTGAGGCTGGTCACCTCCCAAGCACATTTGCCATTTAAGATCTTAAAAGTGCTAAATGAAAAGGAAAAAATAATTATTGACTCTTATTGCCATAACAGTGATCCCCAAACAGGGCACCACCTAGAAATTTTCGTAGTGTATCTTATGTTATTAGGTTTTGCTTTTGATCCATAATTTATTGAGTTTAGTGGGAGCTAATCATTAATTCACAGGAAAATAAAAGACCCCTTAGATAGGAAACAGCATAAGAAGGACCCCTCCCCCGCTTTGCTTTATATTTAGTAAGTCAAACTGATATTTGTCACATAACTTATTGACTGAATTTCAGAAAAATATACAAATATTAATTATTTTTAGTGAATCATTTTTCTTTGCTTATACCCACACGTCTAACATGAAAAATCTCACATGCTTCTTGTTTTAAAAAATGGGGCTAAAGCTGAGTGAAATGCAACAACACCCTCCCAAACAACATGACGTGTGCTACAGTTCATGCAACCTTACAATGAAACTGCCATTTTGGCTAAGTTTTCTCAGGGTGCATTCAAATTAAAAGTCAAAGGGAGAGATTGTGACTTTAGGCACAGTCCTGAATGAGGAATAAACTGCACCACTCCGAGACAGCCCCTGGAAGGTATTGTGACCCTAATACACTCCTTTGAGACATAATTTTCTCCGCTACTTCTCCCATGCTTCAGAGAGCTAGTAATTTTCTGTAAATTTATACCTGCAACAAATTACCAAAACCCTCAGTCATTTCAGCTCCATTTCCCCTCCCTCACCTTCCCCTCCCTCACCTTCCCCTCCATATACACACAGTTACTCCTGGGGAGAGACCAGACAGCACTCATGTACCACTCACTTATTCCAGAGCATCTGGACCAGTGGTGGGCAACCTGCGGCCCGCAGGCTGCACATGGCCCCTCAGGGTAATCTGCTGGTGGGCTGCCAGACTATTTGTTTACATTTGCACAGCCGCTCGCAGCTCCCAGTGGCCGCGATTCGCTGTTCCCAGCCAATGGGAGCTGCAGAAAGCCCACCACTGATCTGGACCCAGGATCTGGATATTATTATTATATATTTCTATTGCAGTAGCACCTAGAGGGCCAGACCCCATTGTGCTAGGCACTGTCCGAAAATATAACAAAAAGAGAGCCCTTGCCTGGAAGGAACAACCATCTAAGACAATAGGCAACAAGGAGAGCACAAAGAACCAATGAAATGAGGCTGGTCACCATGATAACCAGTGGTCATAGGTAGACTGTGTTGAGGTGTGATGGGAGCTGACCAGCAAAGCCTAAAATGAATCCATGAAAAGTGCAGCTGGGAAAATGGATTTGCAGAACGCCCTGTGAACTAAAGAGACTTGGTTTGCATGGTTCGACTCATGGCTGCCTCATTTTCTCTGCATAAAGCATTAACCAAACAGTACCCAGAGCAGATGAGACAACTTACACAAAGAGGGAGATGGTTTAACTAAGAGCTTGATATACACATTGACATGTGCAGAGTGAACCTTTTTATTGCATATTTATAAACAGCAGAAGTATATGTTGCAGGAAGGCTATTCATAGTCTGAGGGAAAGAAACATTTCAGGAATATGCTCTCTGTGCAAAAGTCTGCTGACAAAGGATCAACGTGTGGTATGTGCAGTCATAATCATAAGCATTTAGGTGCTAATTATTTTTGTTACATTTATTCATCCAGCAGAAGTGATGTGCAAGAGGGGTCTGGTAAACAAGAGTACTTCGATAAATATGATTTAGAAACAGGCAACCCACAAATGCAAAATAGCCATGTGCTGATAGATAGCCTAGCTGTTCATAGAATCATAGAAGATTAGGGTTCGTAGAGATCTCAAAAGGTCATCTAGTTCAACCCCCTGCTCAAAGCAGGACAAACCCTAAATAAATAATCCCAGCCAGGGTTTCCCTAGTTAACCCATTCTAGTGCTTTACCACCCTGTCATAAACAGATAGTTAAGGGTTAAGTCTATTTTACCTGTAAAGGGTTAACAAACAGGGAACCAAACACATGACCAGGGGGCCAATCAGGAAACAAGATACTTTCAAATCTCAGTGGAGGGAAGCCTTTGTTTGTAGTTTTTGGGTTTTGCTTTGTTCTCTCTAGGCTCTGAGAGTGACCACACATACCTACAGGCTCTCTAATCTTCTGTTCCAATTTTGTAAGTACAAAAGTAGAAAGACAGTTTAGTCTTTTCAATTGTTTTTCTGTATTTGCAACTGTGTATCTGGCTGGTAGAGTTTTAATGTGTATTTGGATGAAAGTATTTTAAATTGTATTTCTGCTGGAGAAAGCTTTCTTTCTATTGTCTATAATCTGAAAGACCCTGTAACTTTTTACCATCTAAATTGCAGAGAAAGACCTTTTACTTTTTCTTTCTTTTTATTAAAAGTTGTTTTTAAGACCTGTCTAATATTTTTCCCCTTGTTGAGGCTCAAGGGAATTGAGTCTGTACTTAACAGGGAAGGGGAAGGGAGGGGGAGAGAAAGTGGGGGGAACTCACCTGATTTCTCTGTGGTGTGATTCAAAAAGTTTGAATCACAGTGATCTCCTAGTGTACCCAGGGCGGGAAAGATCTGGGAGGAAGAAAGGAGAAGGGGGAATCCCTTTGTTTAGATTCACGGAGCTTGAATCTGTATCTCTCTCCAGGAGCCCAGGGAGAGAACACCTGGAGGGGAGGAGGGGGAAGGGAAAGGGTTTATTCCCCTTTGTTGTGAGACTGAAGGAATTTGGGTCTTGGAGGTCCTCAGGGAAGGTTTTGGGGGAGACCAGAGTCTATCAGGCGCTCTACCTAAGTCCTGATTGGTGGCAGCATATCAGATCTAAGCTGGTAATTAAGCTTAGGGAAAATCATGCTAGTACCCATATTTTGGACACTAAGGTTCAGATCTTGGAATTATACTATGACACAACCTCCTAATGAAATAGTTTTTCTAAGCTCTTAAGCTTAGCCCATGATCATCCTAGTGGCCATGCTGGAGTAAACAGAACCAAAGACCGGTTGGGGAAGTCCTTCCACTGGGAGGGGATGGGCAAGGACGTTGCCAAGTATATCCAGTCTTGTGGGGTGTGCCAAAGAGTGGGAAAACCCCAAGACCAGGTCAAGGCCCCTCTCCAGCCACTCCCCATAATTAAGGTCCGATTTCAGCGAGTAGCTGTGGATATTCTGGGTCCTTTCCCAAAAAAGACACCCAGAGGAAAGCAGTACATACTGACTTTCGTGGACTTTGCTACCCGATGGCTGGAAGCAGTAACTCTAGGCAACGCCAGGGCTAACGCTGTGTTCCAGGCCCTAACAGACATTTTTGCCAGGGTAGGTTGGCCCTCCGACATCCTTACAGATTCAGGATCTAATTTCCTGGCAGGAGCCATGAAAGAACTGTGGAAAACTCATGGGGTGAATCACTTGGTTGCCACCCCTTACCACCATCAAACGAATGGCCTGGTGGAAAGGTTTAATGGAATTTTGGGGGCTATGATACGTAAATTCGTCAATGAACACTCCAGTAATTGGGACCTAGTGTTGCAGCGGTTGCTTTTTGCCTACAGGGCTGTACCACATCCCAGTTTAGGGTTTTCACTGTTTGAACTTGTGTATGGCCATGAGGTTAAGGGGCCATTACAGTTGGTGAAGCAGCAATGGGAGGGGTTTATGCCTTCTCTAGGAACTAACATTCTGGACTTTGTAAGCAACCTACAAAGCACCCTCCAACACTCTTTAGCCCTTGCTAAAGAAAACCTAAAGGATGCTCAGGAAGAGCAAAAGGCCTGGTATGACAGACATACCAGACAGCGTTCCTTCAAGGTAGGAGACCAGGTTATGGTCTTGAAGGCGCAACAGGCCCATAAGATGGAAGCATCATGGGAAGGGCCATTCACGGTCCAAGAGCGCCTGGGAGCTGTTAACTACCTCATAGCATTTCCCAATTCCTCCCTAAAGCCCAAAATGTACCATGTTAATTCTATCAAGCCCTTTTATTCCAGAGACTTACAGGTTTGTCAGTTTACAGTCGAGGAAGGAGATGACGCTGAGTGGCCTGAAGGTGTCTACAATGAAGGAAAAAGTGACGGTGGCGTGGACGAGGTGAACCTCTCCACCACCCTGGAACGTCTGCAGCGGCAACAAATCAAGGAGCTGTGCACTAGCTTCGCCCCATTGTTCTCAGCCACCCCAGGACGGACTGAACGGGCATACCACTCCATAGACACAGGTAATGCTCACCCAATTAGAACCCCACCCTACCGAATGTCTCCTCATGCCCAAGCTGCTATAGAACGGGAGATGCAAAACATGCTACAGATGGGTATAATATGCTCATCTACCAGTGCATGGGCATCTCCAGTGGTTCTCGTACCCAAACCAGATGGGGAAATACGTAAGCTAAATGCGGTAACTCATCCAGACTACTATCCAATGCCACGCACCGATGAGCTATTGAAAAGCTGGGACGTGCCCAATTCATATCTACAATAGACTTAACCAAGGGGTACTGGCAAGTACCGCTAAATGAACCTGCCAAGGAAAGGTCACCATTCATCACCCATGCGGGGGTGTATGAATTTAATGTACTTCCTTTCGGGCTGCAAAATGCACCCGTCACCTTCCAAAGGCTGGTAGATGGTCTACTAGCAGGATTGGGAGAATATGCAGTTGCCTACCTCAATGATGTGGCCATTTTTTCTGACTCCTGGCCCGAACACCTAGAACACCTGGAAAAAGTCTTTGAGCGCATCAGGCAGGCAGGACTAACTGTTAAGGCCAAAAAGTGTCAAATAGGCCAAAACAGAGTGACTTACCTGGAACACCAGGTGGGTCGAGGAACCATAAACCCCCTACAGGCCAAGGTGGATGCTATCCAAAAGTGGCCTGTCCCAAAGGACAGCTCAAAGAAGCAGCTCCAATCCTTCTTAGGCTTGGCCGGATATTACAGGCGATTTTTACCACACTACAGCCAAATCGCTGCCCCACTGACCGACCTGACCAAAAAGACCCAGCCAAATGCAGTTAAGTGGACTGATGAGTGTCAAAAGGCCTTTACCCAGCTTAAGGTGGCACTCATGTCGGACCCTGTGCTAAGGGCCCCGGACTTTGACAAACCATTCCTAGTAACCACAGATGCATCTGAGTGTGGTATAGGAGCAGTTCTCATGCAGGAAGGACCAGATCACAACTTCCATCCTGTCGTGTTTCTCAGCAAGAAACTGGCTGAGAGGGAAAGTCACTGATCAGTCAGTGAAAAGGAATGCTACGCCATTGTATACGCCCTGGAAAAGCTACGCCCATACGTTTGGGAACGGCGGTTCCAGCTACAAACCGACCATGCTGCGCTAAAGTGGCTTCATACTGCCAAGGGGAACAACAAAAAACTGCTTCAATGGAGTTTAGCTCTCCAAGATTTTGATTTTGAAATTCAACACATTCCAGGAACTTCTAACAAAGTAGCTGATGCACTCTCTCGTGAAAGTTTCCCAGAATCCACTGGTTGAAATTTGTCCTTGAAATGTAGAAAGTCTTGTAGTTTACATACTTAGTAGTATATGTAAAGGTGCATGTGTTGTATTAATCTGTTTATTCTAAAGTTCTAGAAAGAAATCACCGCCAGTGAGGTTCCCCACTGTCTGCAATTTGGGGGCGTGTCAGAAACAGATAGTTAAGGGTTAATGTCTATTTTACCTGTAAAGGGTTAACAAACAGGGAACCAAACACATGACCAGGGGGCCAATCAGGAAACAAGATACTTTCAAATCTCGGTGGAGGGAAGCCTTTGTTTGTAGTTTTTGGGTTTTGCTTTGTTCTCTCTAGGCTCTGAGAGTGACCACACATACCTACAGGCTCTCTAATCTTCTGTTCCAATTTTGTAAGTACAAAAGTAGAAAGACAGTTTAGTCTTTTCAATTGTTTTTCTGTATTTGCAACTGTGTATCTGGCTGGTAGAGTTTTAATGTGTATTTGGATGAAAGTATTTTAAATTGTGTTTCTGCTGGAGAAAGCTTTCTTTCTATTGTCTATAATCTGAAAGACCCTGTAACTTTTTACCATCTAAATTGCAGAGATAGACCTTTTACTTTTTCTTTCTTTTTATTAAAAGTTGTTTTTAAGACCTGTCTAATTTTTTTCCCCTTGTTGAGGCTCAAGGGAATTGAATCTGTACATAACAGGGAAGGGGAAGGAAGGGGGAGAGAAAGGGGGGGGGACTCACCTGATTTCTCTGTGGTGTGATTCAAAAAGTTTGAATCACAGTGATCTCCTAGTGTACCCAGGGCTGGAAAGATCTGGGAGGAAGAAAGGAGAAGGGGGAATCCCTTTGTTTAGATTCACGGAGCTTGAATCTGTATCTCTCTCCAGGAGCCCAGGGAGGGAACACCTGGAGGGGAGGAGGGGGAAGGGAAAGGGTTTATTCCCCTTTGTTGTGAGACTCAAGGAATTTGGGTCTTGGGGGTCCCCAGGGAAGGTTTTGGGGGAGACCAGAGTCTATCAGGCGCTCTACCTAAGTCCTGATTGGTGGCAGCATATCAGATCTAAGGTGGTAATTAAGCTTAGGGAAATTCATGCTAGTACCCATATTTTGGACGCTAAGGTTCAGATCTGGGAATTATTCTATGACACACCCTCCTAATGAAATAGTTTTTCCTAATATCCAACCTAGACCACCCCCACTGCAAACTTGAGACCATTGCTCCTTGTTCTGTCATCTGCCACCACTGAGAACAGCCAAGCTCCATCCTCTTTGGAACCCCCCTTCAGGTAGTTGGAGGCTGCTATCAAATCCCCCTTACTCTTCTCTTCTGCAGACTAAATAAACCCACTTCCTTCAGCCTCTCTGCATAAGTCATGCGCCCCAGCCCCCTAATCATTTTTGTTGCCCTCCACTGGACTCTCTCCAATTTGTCCACATCCTTTCTGTAGTGGGGGGCCCAAAACTGGATGCAGATGTGGCCTCACCAGTGCCAAATAGAGGCACAAATCACTTCCCTTGATCTGCTGGCAATGCTCCTACTAATGCAGCCCAATATGCCATTAGCCTTCTTGGCAGCAAGGACACACTGTTGACTCATATCCAGCTTCTTGTCCACTGTAATCCCCAGGTCCTTTTCGGCAGAACTGCCACTTAGCCAGTTGGTCCCCAGCCTGTAGCAGTGCATGGGATTCTTCCATCCTAAGTGCAGGACTCAGCACTTGTCAAACCTCATCAGGTTTCTTTTAGCCCAATCCTCCAATTTGTCTAGGTCACATTGGACCCTATCCCTACCCTCCAGCATATCTACCTCTCTTCCCAGTTTAGTGTCATCTGCAAACTTGCTGAGGGTGCAATCCAGCCCATCATCTAGATCAGTGGTCTCCAAACTTTTTTGATCGCACACTCCTATCAGTAAAAAAATGTTGAGTACGCACCCCCCTGCCGTGCCGCCCCAAGCAAAAAAAAATAAAAAAAAAAAGCCTCTTGGACTCCTGCCCGAACTGCCTAAGCAAAAAAAAAGAAAAAAAAAAGGGTGCTCAGACTCCCGCCCACTTTGGAGACCACTGATCTAGATCATTAATAAAGATGTTGAACAAAACTGGCCCCAGGACAGACCCGTGGGGCACTGTGCTTGATACCGGCTGCCAACTAGATATTGAGCCGTTGATCACTACCCATTGAGCCCGACGATCTAGCCAGCTTTCTATCCACCTTATAGTCCATTCATCCAATCCATACTTCTTTAACTTGCTGGCAAGAATACTGTGGGACACCGTATCAAAAGCTTTGCTAAAGTCAAGATATATCACATCCACCACTTTCCCCATATCGACAGAGCCAGTTATCTCATCATAGAAGGCAATCAGGTTGGTCAGGCATGACTTGCCTTTGGTAAATCCTCTCCTCCAAGTGCTTCAAAATGGATTCCTTGAGGACCTGCTCCATGATTTTTCCAGGGACTGAGGTAAGGCTGACCAGTCTCTAGTTCTCCAGATTCTTCTTCTTCCCCTTTTTAAAGATGGACACTATATTTGCCTTTTTCCAGTCATCCGGGACCTCCCCTGATCACCACAAGTTATCAGAGATAATGGCCAATGGCTCTGCAGTCACATCAGCCAAGTCCTTTATCACCCTTGGCTGCAGCGTATCCGGCCCCATGGACTTGTGCTCATCCAGCTTTTTTAAATAATCATTAACCTGTTCTTTCACCACTGAGGGGTGCTCACCTCCTCCCCATACTGTGCTGTCCAGTGCAGCAGTCTGGGAGCTGCCCTTGTCTGTGAAGACTGAGGCAAAAAAATCATTTTTTTCCACATCATCTGTCACGAGGTTGCCTCCCTGATTAAGTAAGGGCCCCACACTTTCCCTGACCACCTTCTTGTTGCTACCATACCTATAGAAACCTTTCTTCTTACCCTTCACATCCCTTGCTAGCTGCACTCAAATTGTGCTTTGGCCTTCCTGATTACACCCCTCCATGCTTGAGCAATATTTGTATACTCCTCCTTAGTCATCTGTCCGAGTTTCCACTTCTTGTAAGCTTCCGTTTTGTGTTTAAGCTCACAGAAGATTTCTCTGTTAAGCCAAGCTGGTCATCTGCCATATTTGCTATTCTTTCTTCACATGGGAATGGTTTGTTCCTGCACCCTCAATAAGGCTTCTTTAAAATACAGCCTTTGTGTCTGTGGCTGGTGCAAAAGCCTGGGTTTCTATTTTTTTCTGTTTTGAGCTCCATCAGGGAAAAAAAGGTATAATCTTTAGTTTAGCATTTGGTGGCTATTCTTTGCAACAAAAGTTAATAAATGAGGCATTTTATTCCTGATCTTAGTGGTGACATGGATCCCCGGGGAATTGAAATAAATAAATAAGCACTGAATGGCAGCTCTACCGAGTAATCTAATTATAAAAACTGCTTCTGAAGCTTTATCCTTTTTAGCTTAAACAGTTAATTCATGACCATCAAAAGCTTTTTCTGAGATAGATTTCATCTCAGCGCACCATTTCATGCTTCATTATCCTACAGTGATGGGGACTTTTGGGTAGTCATTACTCACTATTTTTTTAAGAAATGCAAATACGTTAATTGATCCAATTATTTCTTATTTCTAGAAACATACTTTCAAAGAGTTTACAAATCAAACACATCAATAATTTGTCTGGATTGTTTTGCACTGTGTTGCGTCTGCTCACAAATTTAAATTGAAAACTCGGCCTGTTTATTCTTTGCCTGTTTGCGCAGTCTAACCATTGTGAAGCACTCTAAGATTTTGGGGGCAACATGGGCCAGATTCTGACACTATTATGCACATCAGCTTTACTCTGCAAGTTGATCCCTTGATTTTAATGAGACCTCTCACAGAATAAGATACTAGTCTCAGTGAGTAAAGGTGGCAGAGTCTAGCCTTACATACATAAGACATACCACAATAACAACATTAACATAAATTGGCTAGTCTGTATGTGTACCTCTGCCTTCTATTGGATGGAATCAGAATTACAAGAGTACGTCAAATCCATATAATGCTAAAGGTGATTTTCCTTTCAAGCAGGTAGCAGGGATTGTGCTTTGGGTACAGGAGGATCTGAGTTCTTATTCTATCAGCCACAGGAGGCTGGAGTAGAAATACTGGATCAGCCCATCCTCGGCCCCCCCAGGCTGCATCTCCTCCCTAGCTTCCCTATTTTTCTGTTGCTCTAGGCCCCCATATAGACCTCTCCAGGAGCAACCTGAAGTCCTGGGTGACGTTCCACGTGAAAACCATCTGCAAATGTCAATGTAAATAGGCCCAAACATTTTAAACCAGAACCAGCCAAATCTGATGCTCAGAATTCCATACTCATAAATCATGCTCATGAGAGATATGTTGCAACATGAAATTCATCCACAAGACCAGTCATTTTGTATGATGAATATTCTTAAGCTATGTGCCAATTTCTTTTATTTAATTGACAATTCATATTTGTGGCCCTATTCATCTTATGAATGATCGGTTTGCACTGTTTTAACCAGCAGCTCCTCATGATAATATAGTTCAGGATAAAAAATGCCCATGATTGAGGTGAGAAGGAATTTTATTTACCCATCAAACAATTCTTGAACTGGAGACCAAATTCAGGTGTGATGTTGGGTTTTTGTTCTTCTGGCCAAATGTGGATGGGAATGTCATAGATTCCTCATCAGAAGACACTTTGTGCTATTGGTACCCAGATTCAGATTCAGAGTGGTATAATCAGGAAGGAAACTGCTTCTCTTAGCTGTCACGGTGATTGTGGCTGCTGGCGCATATAAGTATATGGAGGAAAAGAGAGTGCACAATGAAAGAAGTTCTGAGTGTGTTGTGGAGAGCAAGGGTCTCTTTGGCCAAACACCTTTGTCTAGGTAGATAGGATGACAATCTGCACTTCCTGGACTGAATACATGTTAAATGCATAGCCTTTGCTGCTATTTTCCATATGCCTGGAACAACTCTTGACTTAGAACTCTGTAAAGAACAGGCAAACAGAGACAATTTTGTATTGCTGCTATATACTATTTTTTGGGGATAAGACACAGGTAAAAATAAATGAGATCCAGGTTCCAATTTATCTCACCCGCCAGAGTTTGTGGAAAGGGATCAGGTAAAAGGTTTTTTCTCATCACTATTCTGGGCAAGCCAGGATAGATTTGGTTTTGTGAAGTCAGAACTAGTTGGGGAGGTTGCATTTGAGTCCCATTATATCCAAACCACCTGTGCTCAGGCAAATTTAGATGAAGGGTTCTGGTTTGGGTTTCTCTATAATCTGAAGCAGACAAGACTAGAATCTTACATTGTACCCTGAGTGAGAGGCAGGTTGTACTGGTGCTGCCCAGTGAGCAGAACAGGGATTGAACTGTCACTCACAGGGGCGGCTCCAGGCCCCAGCACACCAAACGCGTGCTTGGGGCGGCAAGTTGCGGGGGGCACACTGCTGGTGCCGCGAAGGCGGCAGGCAGGCTGACCTCAGCGGCTTGCCTGCTGAGGGTCTGCTGGTCCCACGGCTTCGGCGGACCCTCTGCTAGCACGCTGAGGAAGGCAGCCTACCCGCCGTGCTTGGGGCAGCAAAATTCCTAGAGCCACCCCTGGTCACTCATGAAGTTGTAATTCAGTCTCTGCTTCCCCATGTTGTGCTGGCCAGGATGCTGGGGTGGGAGTAGAACTCAGGCTCTACCTATTCCCCTCTCTCTGCCCCTTCCCTGCCCTCCTCTATGGGGGTAGCAGTCTGGAGGCAGATGTGCTCCCCCACCATAGACACCAGCCATGATGCAGACTGCAGACACAGAGGAGGAAGGGAGCTCCTTACACCTCATTACTGTCCAGCATGAGTACACATTGTGGGCCAGGATCTGGCCTTAAAGCAGCAGAGACCTGAAAACTAGGCCCTTTCTCCCTCCTCATATTAAAAGCCATGAACTGATGTCATTTTCTGTTTCTGATGATGTTCCCTTCCCAATATAAACAGAGAGGATGAAGGGACCTAGGGAGATGGGAGTGAGCAATCCGTGTCTCAGACCAAGTTCTTCCTTGAGAATAACAGAGTTACCAGCCTGTGAGATGAGGGCAAAATTGCAGCTTGCCCTATCAGCCACACATTGGCGTACATTGACTAATATTTTTCACTTAGGGACATTATGTGGATGGAGCCATTCTGGTAAATGGGGCATATGTATGCTGGAAAAAAATTAATTAATGCTTTTTAATCCATCTTGCAAAGGTGCCCTGCTCCTTTAATTGAGTGCTTTCAAACACTGCCTAACTATGCAGTGCATTTACACGGTGCTCTGTGCACACTCTGAAGGATCCCTCACAGACTACTGTGCAACTATTGGCTAGCTAAAGAAGTCCAGAGTGAGGTATTTATATTATTGACAATAACTATTCACATAGGTACTGCAGAATCATTAAAATAGATGCAATCAACTGTAAAAAGAAACAAAATAAATTAAACCACAAAGGCCTCAGGGTCAAGTCACCCTCTAGGCAGGGATGAGGGGACAGGAACACCACTCGTTCCTACTTGTTAGGTTTCCTTCAAATCCTTCTATTGGGCAACAGGGTTTTGCTCCCATCCCCCCTCCCCCAACAAGCAAAGGGGTCATTCTTCAACACCCATGGAACTGAGAAGTCCGTGAGAGCCCAGGCCAACAGGTCGAAGTCTATGAGCAGAAGGATTTCTTCCTGCCTGGCTCCAGACCCTCAAGCTCCATGATAGCACAACTTCCACACTGACAGCTGCCACTTTTTTGGGGAGGTTCGCAGTGCAGAGTGTCAACATTAATGTTGACAACCTCAGTATGAACATGTTCTCTAACACCCACTGAAGGCAAAGGAAAGGTTCCTGTTGCCTTCAGTGGACATTGGATCAGGCCCTTAGGCATTGAACTTGCTGAAGTCAATGGGACCTTTACATTCATTGTGAGCATGTTAGGCCCTTACTTGTTAAAGGGTTAGTAGAGGGGCAATATCACATAGAACAGCCATCCCTACATTTTGCACCCTCTCCCCACACTACGTTGATCAGCCTTCCCCTCTCCCCCAGTCAGAAAGGATGCTCTGGCCCGCCATTAATGTCACTGTAAGGATTAGACAGCGGGCAATGCAAAGTTAAGGCTAGTTATACAGTAGCATCTGTCCTTAACTAATACAGTATTGTGAATGAAACATGGAATGCTGGCCTGGATTTTTCTCTCTGTTCTTAATTTTGCTGCTTGTATGGGTTTAAATCAGATACTTAATGTTACTTTTAATGTAATTTTTAGAAGTTTAATCATCTTTGACATGGCTCTCTATAGACATAGTCTGCCCTCAGTCCATGGTGTATAGCAACTCCCATTGATGTCAGTGGGAGTTCTGGATCAATAGCAGAATATGGCCACAAGGGTCTTATATAAGAGACTCATTATGAAAAATCATTGTGTCTGTTTCCTGGGAGCCTTTTATGATTAGCCAGATTTAATATAAGCAGACCTGGCTTTGGCTGGTAAACATAACTGTGCTCAGATCTCATTCTGTCAGAGCGATCTCTGTCACAAAAACTGTTAGCCAAGATTTAGATTATAATAATGTGTTCCATAGCAAGATGGCCTTCCATCAAAAATGTCCACAAGTTGTACTGATGTCCCTTCATGCAAGATTGTTTCAAATTAGCTGCTGTTTCTTCCATGGAAGATAAGGTGTTATTCCCATTTGCAAAACATATTGGGGATTCATTGTGGCTATAGAGAACAAACCAAAAAAAAAAAACTGCAACAGACTATCTTTAAATGTCTGGACAGATGAATTTTGTTTTCCTTTTTTCTCCTCTACCTACAATAATGAATCACAGTTTCTCCTGCTTTCCATCGTTTCAGAGATGTGCTGCACCTGACTGATGGCAAATGTACTCATCTGTACGTAGATACATGGCCATGTTATTTTATATGCTGTGCGGAAGATATATGGGGTGAAATTTTGGCCCCATAGAAATCAACATGAGTTGTGCAAATGACTACGGTGCAGCTGGGATTCCACCCCTCAGTGATAAATGATTTGTGAATTTTTGAGTTCATGTATGGGGAGGGCTGCTAGAATTAGCTTAAGCCAGTTTCATTTCTATAACACAGAGCTTGGGAATGTAAGAAGCTGGCCATCACAATACTAACCTACAGCATAGACTGTCCTGCTGCCAAAACCCAGCTCTAGGAACTGATTTCATTTTGGGCCCCAATAGCAAACCATTTTGGATCCTAATTCAGAAAGGCATCCTTAATCAGACCAGCACACAAGCTAACTTGGAGTCTTTAATAAACCAAATAGAAAACACTTAGGAGATATGGCTGTGACAGATATTGCAAACGCATGCAATATCTTTGGGGGGCATATTGTATTACGCGTATGAATGGTTTATGTATCACTGTGCGCCAGGGATTCTACTCCAGAGGCGGGAGGGTTGCCGCAGCTCCACCAGGAACTAAAAACAGCAGGGGGTGATTAAGGTGAATCATTTAGTTTATAAACACCTCCCGAGAAACTGGTGAGCTTTTAGCATGCATATAGGGACTTTTATTGTTTTCTCTGTAATGCTTTTACCTTACAAATAAAGGTGCTTGCTTAGAAAGAGCTATGTGGCAAGTTATAGCTCTCAGAGAGAAAAAAAAGCACAGGCACTGGTCTTTAGGCAGTCTGGCTTGCTGGGGCTATCACAGTGCAAGGCAGGGAGCTGTGCAGCCTTAAAGACCCTCGTCAGGAGACAGAGAGATGTGGGTCTCCACCCAAGAGAGGTGATGGATGGGAGCCAGAAACCTTAGGTTGGTGCCCTTGAGAGACCATGGAGGGGAAAAACAGGTGCAGTTACACTGAAACTGTGACAATGTTCATATTACATGGGCTCTTTCATCTATATTATGCCATGAGAAGATGTTGGTACTTGTGGCTTTGTGATGAAGAGAGATCCAGATGACTCCAATCAAATTCATTGTAATTGATGGCATTAAGCAGAATTCAGAACTGGATACTGTAGCTGTTAGACAAAGCAAGATGAAACTGGTGGAAATATTTTGTTAAAATTCATATGGAATTTGTTTTCCATTATGCCATTATTGTGTTGAAGTGCCTCGCTTGTGAATTCTGAATGAGCTAGAGGAGGTGGAAGTGGTACAGCCCCATACTGATATTGGCCTAATGAATAAAAGCCTGATCGTAGAAGTACACTCATTGACTACACTGGACATTGGAATGGGGTCTATCTGAAAGGCCCTGCATTCTAGTCCTACCTAGGAGTTCATGTGACAACGTGTACAGACCTCAATAAGAGTTTAACCCTCTGAGTAGAGGAAGGACCACATCTTTCCTAACCCTGCAACCCAGCAAATTCCAGCACTCAGGGCAAGAAATCATTGACTCTCAATTAAGTAGACGGTAACAGGTAAACTTTTTACTGCTACCTTTTACTCCAACTCAAGACACCCCATCACACTGACCTTAATATTTTGTACTTTCCTAGCACACTTGGAACATTACATCACTATCTCCATTTTACAAATGGGAAAACTGAGACTTAGAAAAGGTCGCACAACAAACTGATTGTGCATACAGATTTGGCAGTTATGTATTTGAATGCCTAATTTGTTTATAAATCCTAACAAATTAGGCAGTCAAATCTTTGGGGTTGGTGTTTTTCTAACAGTAGTATTCTTGGATTGTTCATACAAGATTTGTACAAAGGCCTCTATTGTAGAACGTTCCTAGATGCTACCTGCATTATGTACAGTAGTTCCCACTAGAAATAAATTCCGCAGGCACTTGATATTTCTTTATTTTTCCTTACTTGAAGGTTGAAGCTAGCATTACGTGTGTATAATTGGATGAACCTGCTTTCTGTGTTGTATGCTTCAGGATCATATTCAGTAAGTAAATATAATGGAACAGTTGTGCTTTGATCCTCTCATCTATCGCTTCCATTTGGCATCAAAGCTGTTCACATATATCCATTTGCAAACAAATAGGGACTCCTTTCATAACAGACAAACAGAAGTAATTGGCAGCAGTTTTCTTGTGTTTCTCATTGTTTTCAATTATTTTTATCAGCCAACGATAGCAATAAGTGAACTGTGTGATCCTGATGCTATTATCTTTAATGCATGATGAAAATGCCACAATTACAGTGGTCACGCTGCAAACCTCATCAATTGCCATCCATAACTCAGTAATATACTTCTATTATTGTACTATTCCTTATGCTAACAGGAGAAGGTAGAGAACTTTGTAAACATGGTTTCAAAGGTTATCTAAGGCAAAACTGGAAAGTTTTACCACATGGTAAACTATTGATCTGAAGGGGAAGAGGGGAATACATTTTGCTAAGCAAATTGAAGAGAATAAAATAAAAATGCAAAAATGCCCTTTTCTTTTTTCTGTGGAAGAGTTGCACTTTTTAATTATCTTGGATTGTGAACATATAGCACTACAGGAGCCCATTTTACAATTAAATCTATCCATAGATGCATATAGCCCACATCAGTACATTAGCAGAGCACCTCACAACCAGTAATAGATTTTATCCTCACAACACCCCTGTGAGGTAGGGCAGTGCTGTGTCCCCATGTTACAGATCGGAAAACTGAGGCATAAGAAATATTAAGTGACTTGCCAAGGGAATCTGGGGCTGAGACAGGAATTGGCTGCAGATCCCTTGACTCCCAGTTCAGTTCCCAGTCCACTAGACCCATCCAACATTTATGAGTTTTATCTAACAACCATAGACTTATCTCGGACTATATTTCTCTCCATTAAGGCTGAGATTTTCATAGGATTCTAACTCCCTTAGGTGAGCAACTCCCACTAAAAGCCCATAGGATTTGGGTGCCAAGCGCCCATAGGCTTCTTTGAAAACCCTAGCTTTACTCTATAAATTCCCAATCCATCTCTCAAAATCATTCCTTCCTGATGGCTTGTCTGATTCAGTCACTCATTCTTGTCCACCTGATACTCTCTTTGTTCTCCTTCAAATTCCAAAGTCTCTGCCTCCAGGAATTCTTTCAGTGCTAGTCTTCTTAGAAATGATCTCCTCTATCCTGAATGATTGCCTCACATTTTATTCTCTTTCTCTAAGGGTCTTGAAGTGGTGGGAGCATTGCTGGTGACTTCCATTGGGAGCAGGGCCGGCTCTAGCCATTTCACCGCCCCAAGCACGGCGGCACGCCGCGGGGGGCGCTCTGCCGCTTGCCGGTCCCGCGGCTCCAGTGGATTTCCCGCAGATGTCCCTGCGGAGGGTCCACCGGAGCCGCGGGACCAGCGGACCCTCCGCTGGCACGCCTGCGGGAGGTCCACCGGAGCTGCCTGCCACCCTCCTGGCAACCGGCAGAGCTCCCCCTGCGGCATGCCACCCCAAGCACGCACTTGGCGTGCTGGGGCCTGGAGTCAGCCCTGATTGGGAGTGGGACCCAGGCCCTTAGACTGTAAACTCTTTGGAACAAGGACTGTGCATTAATCTATGTGTTGCTATGTGCTTTGTACATTTATGCAGCTGTTTAAAAGACTAATAATAAAACTCTTTATTCAGCTCTTATAGCCTACTCCTGATTCTGGTTCACCAACACCAAGCCTTCCCCACAAATACGCTCTCATGTTCTCCCAGGCCTGGAAGGAGCTCCCTGTAAAATCTGCAGAATTGCTACATTATTCTACTTTAAATTTCACCTAAAACTGATCTCTGCTGTAATGCCTTGAAAGCACTTGACAATGATTAGGCAGCTGATGTGCTGTCACTGCTATTTTTTATTGTCTCATAGTTTCCTTGTGCAGGGACCATCTTTTCATTATACATAGCTACCACACTTAGCACTATGGGGATGCAATCCTTATGTGAGGCCATTAGGTGCCTCTGGAATTATCATTAATAGTATTATTAATAATCAGTTTAACAATCATTGGTGATTTATTATTAAAAGTAATAATATGTAATGCATCATCTTATCCAGTATTCACAATCACTTGTAAAACAGTTACTATTGAGATTTATACTTTAAGAAAGCCTGTCAAAATTGTATGACAAACTTGTGCTTAATTCCTTTGACAGTAAATGAAAACGATCTCAATTCTTGTTGTTTTTCTTAATTTTTTTAAAGTCTATTCTTTAAAAATAAATCACACTCCACAGCTGAGATCTTCATGATCAAGTTTTTGTACCAGACTGTTCTAAAAGAAAGAGGAAGCAATCAGTACATTTCTACTGCAGAACTGTGGTTTCTCATTGCAAAAACATACAAACTGTCAAAAGGTGTTATGAACCCAAACAACAACTTCTTTAATTGGCTTAGCATCATTCTGGATTTAGCGTTCAGTTAATGAAGTTGTCCACCATTTTATACTGTATATACTTACTGGTAAGTGGATATTTGGCTGTGAAAACTGGGTGTGATATTCTATTCTAGGAGTGTTAGCTATGGACATGGTTTGCGAGTCAGGATAAGCTTGCACTGAAGTTTTAGGAATACTATCCAAACGGTTGCCCAAACTATGCATCTAATTGCTAAATAGTCATGCAACCCTTGTGATCATGATTTTACCAGAACTGGGGCAAAAAAAATTGGTGGGAATAGATGGAAAATGGTGTCTGTTCAGTTGCACTTACACGGTTTTGTGTATGCAGTCCCATGTGCATCTCAAGCTAGAGTTTGGCTTCTTTTTTTTAAATTTGCACCGGAAAACTTTAAAGCATCCCGCACATGAATCCTTCTAAAAAAAAAATGCTTTCTAGCTTTGATCTTGCATATTTCATACCACTGCCTCATAGGGTGACCAGATGTCCCAATTTTATAGGGACAGTCCCGATTTTTGGGACTTTTTCAAATATAGGCTCCTATTACCCCCATCTCAATTTTTCACATTTGCTGTCTGGTCACCCTACTGCCTCATGAAATGAGAAACAATGACATTTGCTCCCTAGAATCTTCCATAGTGCATGAGCCTCACAATTAACTAAGGCCAACTCCTGAAGTGCCCTATGCAACTGTGCAGTCCAAGAACCATGGAAACTGCATTTCTGCAAATCTTTGGAAAACCTGCACAGTAGGACTTCCTGGATGGGTGGCGTGATGAAGGTGTGATGGGAGGAATTGCTTGTTCCACTTTCAGGTAGATCCTCCACACAGAGAGAGAGAGAATATCATGTGGATCAAACATTTCTTAAGGAGGAGGGCCAAGCTTCATCCACTATTTCTCCCCCCTCCCTAACCATCAATAACCACCAGTGGGAAAATTACTTGGTGCTATGATCTTGAAAAACAAGGCAAGGCTATGAATTCCTACTGTCAGCCTCTCTGGGTTGCAGCAGCTTCAAGACACCAGAGCCATTCACCCAGGCTCACTGGCTTGTTCAATAAAGGCTCAACCCCCAGGTACTAACACTAACAACAGCCTGGTTTTGATTAATCTATAGCTCATTGTCCAGCTAAAATCCCTGTCAAATGCCTTTTTTGGCCACTTGCTATGAACCAACGATGTGATTTCATTACATACCCATGAAAAAAGAGAAATATACCATACAATCACTAGGATCCCTAACATATTTTCTAATTTTTATCTGACCTTTTCCAGAAATGTTATCATGTAAATGTGCTTTCCATTTGGGCCATGCTTTCAACAGAATACAAGGGCCAGAGAGAAAATAGAAGGTTTTTTAAATACATATATAGCTTCAGTAAATAAAGTTCTGAATGAAAAATGGATGCAACTTTTCTTTTTTACCTTTTTTCCTCTTATCAGAAATGCACTGAGCTTTATCTCACAGAATATATTCGCTGATCTCGGCTATTCATTAAAAGTAATAGAACAGAGAAATAACTTTGGTACACAGCGGTTTCAACATTTTTTGTTTAGATTCTTCAATAAATCATATTGTCAGGGGTTACTTTATTTTACTATTGTGTCACTGTAAAAGAATGAACTATATTTTGAAAATTTCCATTCTTGCTGCTTAAGCTTTGCTCCACTAAGTTTAAAACACTGACAATTCCAGCCATAATTTACTCCTTGGAACAGGTCATTAAGTACACATTGCTGCTTCATACTTCCTCTTTGATCCATTGCCTTTTATAAAATATAGAAACATTCTAAATAGTCTCCAAGGAGAGAATTTTCTTCTAGGTTGTATTTAACTATGAATCATAATACATAATTTACCCAACCATCCACTCTCCCGTGACATGCTGGCATGTTGCTTTAATTAAAGTCAGCCATATGGCAGTTCAATCATTTGTCACAGTGGATTGATTGAGAAATAATAAGGTTAATTCCATTACCATAACTAAGTGATCTATGCACCAGTAAGGTGGGTCGTATCTTCTGGCTTTCCTGGAGATAATATGATCACTTTTGCAGCAGTCCACTGGGGGCTGTCATAGTTGATAATTGAAATCTGATATGATTTGGTGTGTAACAACCATGTGTCAAGTCACGTTGCCTGAGAAGACATTATGGAGCTATAAGCTTCTCTCATATGCCAATCAAAGCTGTTAATTACACAGCTGGGAATGGTCACTGTAATGATGTAGCTAATCTCTAGGGATGAAATTCATCTTCATCTTTCTCCTCCAAAGAAATGTACTCTGTCACCCGAGAGGGAGTATGTTAGTACCTTTTTTAATTAAATCATCATGTCACAATTACAGGAATGTTTCTACAGATCAGCTAAAGAAAGGCCTGAGCCTGCAAACTTTCCCACTGGGTCAGTGGGATAAATCACGTGAACAAGAGTCATGTAATTAGGAGCTTGCAGGTCCGTGTGCAAAGAAAGCATCTATATTGTCATGGCGCTATGGTGCCAAATGTTAACATCCCTACTGTTGACTGGTTCTTTTCCCTGCTACCCAGAATGCATAGGTTCAGACAGACTCTTGAGCTGAAGAAATATGTCATTGATTCACTGCTTCAGTGAGGGATCAGTGCACTGAAACAGGACACAGCATAGGGGTTGAATGCAAACACACCCCTACATTTAAGTGCCCACCTTAAATACACTGTTACAAAAAGTTATTCATTATATATTTTATAAACACTTTTCTTCCTAACACTACTATTAGTTTGCTAATACAGTTGTTTACCTGATTGGACTGCTGGCCAAGTAGTTTGCCTGATTAGGTTGCTAGCTCAGCTGTTTTTTTACGTGGCTGTTCGTTTTCTTTGACGGACAAGCAGGCATCTTTTCACATGTCCCAAAACCCAAAATATTCATTCCACATATTATATCCTAGACTTATTCACAATGACTAGTACCTTACTATGCAAGCAGTCCCACTGCAATCCATATTGCACTAATAAATTATATGTAGGGCCAGGCAGATTCTCGTTGATGTATAATTTTGTACAAAGGACAATTATTTCTATAAATACAAGGTAATAACTGAATAAGTAGCTCCAGAATCCTAATGTATGGATACATTTTGCAATCCATTCTCCAAATGGTCCATTAATTCACCTGACAAATCAGGTTGATCTTTTTTTAAGTTTATTTTTTCATTTGTATTAATTATTTAAATGAAATCTATGTATAAAAATAATGTATTTACAAGTCTAGACATCTGAATATTCAAGCGCCTTTCCTCATTCCATGCAGTAACAATTGATTAGCTGTACCTAGAGAAAGTTTGTCAGAGTATCTGCCAATATTAACATCTGCCAGCTGTTCCCCTTTATAATCAGCTGCAGAAAGAAATGATTCTGCCTCTTGGGAGAGCTTTCAAAGTTTCCTGTCTCAATTTGCACTTTGCATTTCTCAGAGGTGTGAATATGAATAATATTACAATTCTCCACGGCTTCATCTATCAAATGTTTAAACTGATGACAAGATCCTAGTAACAAAACACTGGGACAATTATATCCCCTGGACTGTTCTACCAGCCGAAAATACCGGGGTCAGCTTAAATGGGGTGTGATCTAAAATGAACTCTGGGAGTAGAATTGACCCAATGTAGGGAAAGGAAAAGAGAAAGATCTGTGCAAAAGCACATGCAGGGATGGTACGTTAGTGAGAACAAAGTTAGATCTTAGCAGAAATGTGCAGATCAGACCAGACATTTTTATAAAAAAATGGAGCTGAAATTTCAAAGCCACACAGAGGATTTGGATGATGCCCAATTCCTAGTAATTTTAGTGGGGATATTGCATCCAAATTCCTTAGGAGGCTTTGAAGCCCTCAGCACAAAGTATCAATAAATGTTCAAGACCTGACCCTGATCTCACTCACACCAGTGTATCCCAGGACCAACTCCACTAAAATCCATGCAGTTATACTCAAACTGAGATCACAATCAGGCCCTGGGAGCTTACCAGCCAAGGAGAAATGATGTGCAGTGGTGCCTTGGGAAGTCAAAGCCAAATTCCATTGCTACCAATACCAGAAATCATGGTATTCTTCCTAGAATGAGAAACTGTATCTCAGGAGCTAATATCACAACAAATCTCCCTCCCCTCCCCCAAAGTGGTGGAGGTGTTGATCAACAACAGTGACAATGTTTCCTTGCAAAATATGATGCTGCACATGATATCACTTGAGGAAAGCCTATATACAGCTGTTATCATTAACTGAGACCCAATCTCCTCCTCTGTCCTTACAACAGGAAAGAAGAGGTAAATCCTGTCTCTTCCATATGGTGCTTCCTGGTAATGGAGCCACTGCTGCTATGTTGTGTAAGCTGTGGTGTGGGAGTGCAGAGGGCAGGTATCCCTGTGTGTCATGGCATCCCACGGTACAGGGGATGACAGCATGCAAGGAGTGGGTGGATTTATGCCAAATGAGATGTGGGGTTGGGGTGTCCGATGCTACATGGATCCTCCTCATTCTCTGGAGAGTGTACGTTAGGACCAGGATTGGACTTGTCATGTGCTAGCTGGCTCTTTAAGGCAAGCTGACGTCTGCCTAACCTGTGACCTAGCAACCCCAGGGATATTTAGTGACCACAAGTGACTCTGTTAGGGAAATTTAATTATAGTGACTTACCCCAGCTGCAGGGCGAAGTGAGGAAGGACTTAAACAGAGCTGAATTCAGTCAAGGAGAAAAGAACAAGGAAGATTTCCTTTCAGAAAAAGGTGTGGAGAAGGTCAAGCTGAAAGATACCCACAGGGAGCAGCTTAGGCTCATGTGGGGCAAATCCTGAGACAGGGGCAGGAAGATTCCTGAGGTAAACAACCAACATCTGTGGGAGAAGGGAGGGTGGGAGTGTGGGGAATCCTGCTAACAATCTAAACTCTGAAGTGCCCCAAAGTAGAGGCAAGGCAGAGAACTTCAGTGGGGCCAGAGGAGACAGAATAAGCTAGTAGTGTAGAGCAGTGGTTCTCAAACTAGGGACGCCACTTGTTCAGGGAAAGCTTCTGGCGGGACGGGCTGGCTTGTTTACCTGCTGCGTCCGCAGTTTTGGCCAATCGCAGCTCCCAGTGACTGTGGTTCACCGCTTCAGGCCAATTGGGGCGGCAGGAACCAGTGGCCAGTACATCCCTCGGCCCGCGCCACTTGTTGCAGTCCCCATTGTCCTGGAGTGGGGAACTGCAGCCACTGGGAGCCACGATCGTCCAAACCTGGGGACACAGCAGGTAAACAAACCGGCCTGGCTCACCAGGGGCTTTCTCTGAACAAGCGGCAGCCCTACTTTGAGAACCACTGGTGTAGAGATTTATTTTGGACTTGTAGTTGGACCTTTTGTTACCCTGGAAGGAGACTGCACCCTTAAGGGACCTTGCTACAGGGCCAGGCCCTGGAAGACTCTCAGAGAAGGACTGTGCAAATGGCCATTAAGAGTGTCAGAGATGAGGATCTCACACAAAACTGCCTTTGAGTATGAGGGGGTGCTTAGGAGGTGAGGGTGCATTATAATAGGACTACAATTTCCTTTAGGGCATTTGGGCTGGGCTGTAGCAGGTTCTTTTGAGCCTGACCACAGTGTCACAGACACCAGTGCTTGGAACTGTTGGAAGGCATTTGCTTTTTAATGGTGACCTATTTAAAGACTCCATCTGCCGTGTGTTAAAACAACTGGTCTCAATCTTAGGATAAACATAGGTGGAATTGCTCCTTTTCTTGTATTAACTTTCTGCTGTGCTATTCAATAGAAGAGCAGAAAACTTGAGACAAACTAGCCATTACCACTCACACTAATGTCCGTTAAAAAACAAGAAGATTATATGGTGGAGTAACTTTACGTCCTCTTCTATTAATTTTATATCAGCTGGAAAAATTCATCACTTGGAGTTGAGTCTATTTTGGGCCATAACAATTAATCACAAAAGCATATGTGAAGTAGGAATGCTCAGCGGTGTTGTTCACGTGTTTTTTTGGCAACATCATTGTTGTTCAGGCTAATAAGAAACTCAGAAAACCAGTTAAAATGACAACCATCCTGGCAGGTGTGATTTGTAGATTGGACGACATAACCCCCAAAGCAACAGGACAAGCTAATTTATCACATATGTATGGGGTCAAATCCTCAGCTGGCGTAACTCAGCATAGCTTCATCTACTTCAATGCAGCTACGGTGACTTACACCAGCTGCCTATCTGCCCCATAATACATCTGTGATAAGCAGCTATTTTACTCAGAAAAAGCTTTTCCCTCCTAAAGATAAAAGACTTGCTTTATACATTTTTTCCTAAAAAGGCTGCTGGCATATTAGTTGAAAAGCCAACAACTGACTGAACCAAGCTCAGTATAATGTCATCATTTATACTTAGATTCGGAAGCGTGTGCTGGGATTGAAGTCATTTTACTCCCACAGGGGTAACACTCTATTTTAAGTGCCCATTAACTAATCCTAAACAGCAGTGGAAAATCAGTGGAAATACATATGATAGCTACATGAATACCAAGTGAATTCATGAAAATCACTGCTGAATACAAAATTATTTCACTATAATAGGGACACTTGAACTAAAATGTTGCTGAAGAAGTAGCTAGTCATAAAAAATAAGTATCCTTTGATAAGATTTCTTTGATGTCATACTGCTATATTCCAGGGGTGGATCTGCAGTTATATTATAAACCCTATTTTCAGGGACTTATAATTTGGCTGTTAAAACTGGCTCCACACAGGCAAAAACTTGGCAGTAATACATTTGTGGCCTGGGAGCAAATTTTGTTTTAATAGAATTTTTTTTCTAATGGCCATTTTAAAACTGAAATGCTGCATAAAATATGAGGACTCCAAGTGCATTTTGTGCAATTAATGCTTAATTGTTTTGGTTTTAAAATGAAATATGAGGAGTTTTTTTGAAATATTTGTTACTGCTCATTTACACTAAAGCTGTGTCAATGAGCTTTTCAGTAAGGGCCTGGTCCTGTTCCCATTGAAATCAATGAAAGCAGAATGTGACCCTAAGAGTCTTAGTACACAGACTAATGGCCAGATCCTATCTATTTACTTTTATAGCCCCCAACACTGCAGCATCTGATTGACTGTCCATTAATGGTCCTCAGCTCCCACTGGTTTAGGAACCTATATTAAATCTGCATATAGGAATCCATGGCTCGACTTTCAGAAGTACTGACCTCTCCCATCTCGCAGTAAAGTTAAAACAGGCTACTGCTTGTTTTAAACAAGTACTGAGTTAGGAACATAAATGCCAATGCAGGTGCCTAATTATAGGCACTAAAACTTGAAAATGTGGTTCTCAGTCAATGGAAATTGCAGGTGCACAGTGTCTTGAAGGATCAGATCTAGGTGAGTACTCATGCAATAATTCCATTGACCCTATGTGGAAGCCAGAACTCCATCACTGCGCTAACTGTGTAGGGAATGAGAGAGAGAGAATATAAGCAGAAAAAGAATGGGCCCACGCTCATTGTGATGTGGAGAAAGCGTATAAGGAAAAGATATTTACTTATTCCCATAATACAAGAACTAGGAGTCACCAAATGAAATTAATAGGCAGCAGATTTAAAACAAATAAAAGGAAGTTCTTCTTCACACAGCACACAGTCAACTTGTGGAACTCCTTACCTGAGGAGGTTGTGAATGCTAGGACTATAACAGCATTTAAAAGAGAACTGGATAAATTCATGGTGGTTAAGTCCATAAATGGCTATTAGCCCGGATGGGTAAGGAATGGTGTCCCTAGCCTCTGTTTGTCAGAGGATGGAGATGGATGGCAGGAGAGAGATCACTTGATCATTGCCTGTTAGCTTCACTCCCTCTGGGGCACCTGGCATTGGCAACTGTCGGTAGACAGATACTGGGCTAGATGGACCTTTGCTCTGACCCAGTATGGCCGTTCTTATGTTCTTATGCTCCATGTCCTGGAAGAATGTACATGGTGCAGTTATTGAGTATATTCATCCTAGAATATAATGCATAGACCAGATGATAAATACATTAGACACGGTGGCTAAATAACACATTGATTTAGAACAGGAGTACTTCTGGCACCTTAGATTTAGAAGTTTCTTTAACAGGATGGTTGGGGTTTTCCATTAACCCACCCTGTTATCTGATCTCGGAACCCTCAAGGAGATTCTGACTGATTCCTGTTGGCATGCTGTGACTCATAAATGTTACCCTGGACACAAACCAGCTGAAATAATTGTATAGACACTGAGAACTAGACTCTGGCCTGGAGAGGTCTCCACAGGAAAACCCAAGTGATAGCCAGGTTTAGGATGTGGTTTATGATGTCTCGTTGTGGCAATCCTCTTTATTTAGTTCTTGAGTGATGTAGACTGAGGAGCACTTTGTCCGTTCAGATTTACTTATGCCTAAGTCCTGTAGAAATGCTCCATGCCTACAGGAAATTGTCAGGGCCATGACTATTCTGATATTGGATTGGAATGCGCATTACAAAACTGGTTTGGTTAACAAATCGTTGACAATATGTTGATGTGTATTCAAACTGATTCTTAAAATGGGGAGCTCTTTGGCTGACGTTAAGCAGAAGGAAACTATTGGAAAGAGACAACAGAGTATCGACCAATTTTATTTGAGGGTAGCACAGTAAGTGCTATTAAAGGACATTTTAAGTCCTGTTTTGCACACTCATATTTTACATATGTAACTGGTTGTGCTCACAAAGGATGGCATGCACCTGAAAATCAAGCACCTGATTTATGTACACAAATATAGGCATTGCTCAAAAAAAAAAAATTAAGGTTTGCTATTAGGGAGTCAGACAGTTCTGCTCCAAAAAGTGGCTGGCAAAACCAAGAACACCTTAAAGCTGACTGAAGATATTACTCTATAAAGGAATATGTGTATTATTAGTAGAATTGGGTTTCCTTTACAAAACAGCAAATTAGATGTGGCTGGGGATTTGGTTTGGCCTGCGTTATCCATATATTCACATCCCAAGCAGAGGGCTGTTTTGGCAGGAATGGATGAGGATTAGGCTACAGAAGTATGGCCAGTAGGTAAGGAGAGGCAATGTCTTTTCTTTAAGAGTTTGATGTATTCTGTTCAGTGACAGTGACTGACACCTCCTGCTGGTTAACAGAGTCAAATCTTTTGTTTAGAGAATTCTCTACTTTGCAATTTATGTTATTTCTTTCCTTTTTATTTTTCTGCCTCAGGATGGAGATGGAAGCTATTCTGCGGGCCTTTTCAGGGTCTTTTGTTTATTATTATGGCAAGCCAGATAGGATTGTAAAATTAAACAGTAAATTGGGCTGTTACAGGTTTGATCTGTAGGAAGCCCATTTTGATCTGCAGCTTCTGAACAACTGGGAATCAAGCCAATGGGCCAGATTTTCAAACAAGTTAGAGGAACAATTGTGAGAGAACTTTGCACGAATAATTGTAAACCTAAGGTATTCAGAAAATCAGACACAAAATATACTGATAAGAAGCATCTCTAGTACTGTGTGCCAATGGTCTGACAAATGAAACACAAAGCAAAGCTGCATTTCTTAACCTTTCTAATTATATCTATCTGTTTAGCTGAAAGATTTTTGAAGAGGGGCTAGTGTCCAAGGTTTCTTGATCATGCACAAGATCACTTGAGTGTCCATGCTGACCAGGCTCTGCAAGACTTGGCCTGCTAGTAGCAGCTTTGATTTCCCCTGCCAAAGCAGAGTCAGATATTTGCAGGTGGTGTGCATCAGCAAAGGCTGCCTGGTTCCCTTGTAGACTTGCACAATGACCTTCCCTTAGCTATTGAATGGTTGACATTTATACTAACACGCTTGACTTGAATGTTTATGTAAATGAAGTCACAATAAAGAAAGTCTACATGGATAGAAAAGAATTGTTGTCTATGACAGTCTAAATGTATTTATTTAGACTAACAGAAATCCTGAAAAGGGCACCTGATTTTCTAGGAGCAGCTCGGAGTCCAACTAGGCTGCTAGATTGTGAACCTGACCAAAAAAGATAGATGCACACCATCAATCAAAAGGGCAGCATTAGTTCTTGCATGATGCTCCAGTTGCTTCTCCTAGCCAACTAATCTCACTTTAGCCTTGTCTGGATTGAGACTCATCCAGCTAGCTCTCCTCTATGTGCCAATCTCACCCAGACACTGAGTAAAATCATTGTTTTGGCTTGATGAACCTGCTTTCAAACTGAAGTTGATATTCCTGTTAAAAGATTTCATGTTCCTGTAGATCAAGATTTTGACAATTCAGGAGCATCAATAGAGCAACTAGAAAGTGACTCAATGCAATGACATCTGTACTCAATTTATGTCACTTATGAAAAGGGACATGTATAAATCTGGTAAATTACTGGTTTAAAGATTTTTCTTTGTAGCAAGAATATGTATTAAATTCACTTTCTTGTTCTCCAGGACTCAGAGGAGGACTTCATTAATGTCACTTAAACGTGAGAATATTACTGTTTAGCTGGTTTATTAGTAGAGAACAATGTACATGGGAACAGAGCCCAAAGATCACTTGAAATAATTAAAAAGAGCAAAACATTCTTAACACCTCAGTGATCACAAAGGCATTTAATTAGGTATTTTGCTTAAAAATGTATCAGAGCATTGACACTTCCTGTGGTCTCCAGCTGTAATACCATCAACAGCTCTGATGATGATGATTATTGTTACACACATTTATACTGTTCCTTTCACTATAGAACTGAGGAACCATTGACAAAATTAAAATTCAAGCTAGGATATTGTCCCAAAATGGGGACTGTTCCTTGGGGCTAAGAAATTTCCAGCGTGGACACCAGTTTCCAAGAGCAATATAAAGAGTATGTAGTGGAAAATGAAACTTGCAATGTGATCTAAGAGTGGGAAGAACTGCACACTGTCAGCTGATCTCTGGGGATGACTTCCATAATGCACAACCCATCATCTCATCTCGACCCCCTGCACATTTAACCCTAGATTTCACACCGTTACTTATGTCTTGAGTCATTCCTTTACTATTTTCAGTCACTTGGTGCAGTGCAGGAAAGCAAACCTATAGAAGGGATGACCTTTGGTCAAGATTTTTAGAAATAGGTACTGAAGTGGGTCTCTGGGGGTAGAATGTACAAAAATGCCTTTGTGACTTAGGAGTGCAAGTCCTAGATTGAAAGTCAGTGCTTATTTACTTAATACACTACTGGAAGGTGTTCTGATACCACAGTGATAAGTGCACTCTAAGAACCTATATAGAATAGAATAGAATTTGGGAGCTGTCTCAGTGGTTTTATTTTCAGAAAGTGCTGAGTAGAGCCGTGTGGAGGACAGAAATTTTGTTTTGTGAGGGATTTTGAGATTTTCAAATTTGTTTTCATTTAACTTGAAAATTTCAAAGGTTTCCATAAAAGAACATTTTAAAAAATCATTTTAGGTTGATGAAAATGTTTTTTCAACAAAAATATTTTGATTTTACCTTTATAATTATATTTTAATCATATATATGACTAAAATATAATTCATGATTAAAATATAAATCAAAATGTTTCATTCCAAAAAATAAAAACAAGACATTTTGACAATCAGACATTTTTTCAGTTTTTCTCCTAAATGAAATTGCAGCAAATTCAGTGTGATTTTGCCAAGTGCTTTGACTTTGACACCCTTTCACAAAAGTGTATTGTCCAGTTTTCTGCCAAAGTTTTTCCAACCAGCCCCAGTGCTGAGCACTCAGCCTATCTAACTGAAGTCAGTGGCTAGGATTTTCAAATGGACTTAGAAGAGTTAGTTGCCCAGCTCCCATTGAAAGGTAATGTGAGTTAAGCACCTATGTCCCCTAGGTGCCTATAAGAATTTCAGCCAAAGGAAGTGATTGAGTGCACAGCACTTCTGAAAAAGCAGGACTCTGAATTAGGCATTTAAATAGATCTCCTAGGTGCCTAACTTTAGACCTCCTGTTGTTTAAAACCTTGGCCTCTATCTGTTTCTCCCACTGTCTTCCTTTAAATCCCTCCTTAAAACTTTCCTCTGCCTACAAAACAATTGACACAGCCTAGGGAGCTAGTGTTCTGAGACGGCTGCTTTTCATGCTGACCAGTACCAGCTCATTGCTTTCATTTGCTTCCCACATCTGTTCATCATATCCAACTGTCATATTGTCTTAGATATAAACTCATTGAGCCAATAACTATCTTTTTGTTCTGTTTGCACAACACCTAGCAACCCAGGGGCCTGGCCTATGAATGGCCTACTGCAGTACAAATAATACATAATTTACATTGATCACGTTTTGTGTTTTGTGGAGACCCTCTGGCCATAACGAGCATGCAAGAAATCCATTACCAGTTCCTCCTACCTGTGTGAGCAGATGTTCCTCTGGATTATCTGTCAGTGCTTCTTTCTCTGAGCATTAAGCCACAGCTGACCTAAGATGGTAAGTGAAACATTTACCCTGAAAAAGGCAGTGTCTCCTTTTGACAGCTTTCCTGGCTGCCATATTCTCACACATCACATTTCAGCATGTGCATTCTTTACATTTCAGATAAATAAATATATTTCAGCAATCTTACTAGCACTTTACCATTTTTAAGAGATTTCTGTGCATTAAAACCACTGTCTGGCTCAAACATTGTTAACAGCTTCTTTTTATGGCCTCGTAAGCAGTAGCTGGACAATTAAGAATTTTTGTTATTGTTGTTTATAGAGAACAATGATTCCATTCTCCTCTTTATACTGTATGTGTATATATTGCATATGGTGCATTTTCTATAATTAAATTACCACATTGCTGTCAAACCAATTGTTTTGTTCAATCATTCTATAACACAACTCCTTTTAGTCTCTCTCTACTCATTTTTTAATTCAGGTGGAAATAGATATAGATTCTAAACAATTAGAAACAGGAGAAACCAGATTGTGACTGAACTAAAAACAGTCTAAATTCTTTTGCATTCTTAGGCACAGCCAAAAGAGACTAAAAGAAACATAGTTGCCACATACTTATGATAAGTGTCATGAAAATACTGTCCATCCTCATCTCATTGCTCAATCCTGCAAGGTGCTAAGCTGCTAATTCTGGTTACTTGCAGCACTACTTAAAACAGATTGTGAAGAAGGCACTCAGCACCTAGCAGAACAGGGTCTTTATTCACCAAGGCCCTGAATCAAACCCCTGGAAGTGAATGGAAGGATTATATTATGTTAGTTAGTTAGTTAAAATGTGTTCGCTAATATTATGTGATGCCCCATGTGCGTCGTCAGCATGGGGATAAGACCTGGGATCTGTAGCTAAAAGCATAAGTCTTTACTGCCATCTCTGTTAGGCAAGGCTGTAGCAGGCTCATTAACCTCTCTATGTGACTCGGCCAACACTAGGGGTGGATAGAATGCTACTCTGAGTAAGCGTGAGTCACCCTAACATGTTTTAAAACATGACTGTTTATCCTAATGTAGACATGAGCTGAGTGGCAGGAGAGTCTCTCAGTGGCCACTCCTGAAGTTATTGCTACCCATCACTACTGCTACTTCAAGCCCATAGAGGGCTTTCTACTGCCCCAAATCTCGGCAATCCTGAGGAACAGGGAAGGTCTGTGAAGCACAGGACCATGTTGCACAGATAGTGTAGAACCTAGAATTGACACTCAGAATTCAGAGATATACATGGCCTCTCCTTGGGCCTAAGTATTGGTGCTACACGTGCAGAGAATGTGAAATGCTTCTTACATTGCATTCTTTGGTACTAGTCAATATTTGACATGGATAACAGAGTGGAGAATATGCTTATAACATTTGTGGATGACATCAAGCTGGGAGAAGTTGCAAGCACTTTGAAGAGCAGAATTAGAATTCAAAATGACCTTGACAAATTGAAGAATTGGTCTGAAATCAATAAGATGAAATTCAGTAAAGACAAGTGCAAATTACAACAGTTAGGAAGGAAAAATCAAAGGCCCAGCTACAAAATGGGGAACAAGTGACAAGGTGGTAGTACTGCTGAATAGGATCGGGGGGTTACTTATAGTGAGCTTAATTGCCATGAGAGAGTACTTAGCTAAAATCTCAGGCAGCCTTCATAAGGAAAATATTAAATCTGTAGTAGTCTCGTTATGCTTGGCTGATAGACATTCCCTGTTGTGTTCTGATTAAGTCTGTTTTTCCTGATATGTTTTCCTTTCACTGTTTATATTTTAATCCTGGGTTTGTCTTCAACCAGTTTTATTTAATTTGCCATTTCCTCCCCTTTCTTTTTGTTATTTCCTAGTGTTATTTCTGGTCTCTTATTCATCTTCCTAGACAGTAATACAGGCCCCCATGAATATGTTACCCTGGGGCTTCACTCTCTATACTGTCTTTCCATTGAATACAGAGTTAAAATCAAGATCTCTTCCACATCAGGCAAAGCCTTCTATGGCATTGGCTCAAGCTACCTGAAAGATTAGATCTCCTTCTGCAACCATGATCTCCTAACTCAAGAGCAATGGAACTGTTTACCACTATGTAAGATTCATGAGGGCATCAGACAAAATGTTCTCAGCAGCTGAACCAACATCATGAAATGCACTACACAAGCCATAGAAATGCCCATGGACTCTACCATTTTGGGAACAAAATCAAAATTTATTTTTTGCAATCTTCCCATAACAACTATATTATTATTAATAAAAACAAAGACAACTACCAGCAAAAGAAAACAAATACTTTATTTCAGTGGGATTGGGGAGGAAAAATTAGTGATATTTTGTTTACTTAATGCTTGATAAGATAGTTGATACTTAATAAGGTACTTAGGGTGAAATCCTGGCCCTAGTGAAATCAATGGCTAAACTCCCATTGACTTCAGCAGAGCCAGGATTTCACCCTCAGATTTTACAATGGTGGACACAGTAGAATTACCTAGAGAGAGAGAGATTTTTGATTGTTTAGTAAATTGCTATATTTTCTTGCCGTATAGGGACAGATTGCAATATCCTTATTCACAATGCATAATACCTTATTCCTTCAGTATTCCAACTGATTTCAATGAGACTACTCAAGGACTACAGTATGATTCAAGATGAGTAAAGGTATTGTTAAGAGCTGAAGTAAAGGAGAACATAAAGAAAGCCATTGGCAGAATACAACAATAGCAAGTTTTATTGGTTCTATATCCATCTAGATAGACAGAGCATACTTGAAATAGGTCCTGTAGTCCAGATCCTAAGATGAATCATTAAGATATCTCAAACCACCGTACTGTTATCTCATTGTCATTTTTCCTCCTCTCTGCATGTTAGAATGTGCACTTCTCTACTGTATCTATCACATTTTAATTTATTCTGAAGACTATTATGGTAGAGGATGTAAATACAGTGTTTAAAATTAAAAACAAAAAAATCTTCATAGCTTCATTGCTGCCTCGTAGTGTTCCAATTTCTATGAATATTCCATAGCACAAACCTTTCCTAATTTAGCCCTTAGTCTCCTCATTGTTTTTCATGTAGGTAGCCGGAAGGCAAGATCTGTAGCAAACCAAGAATTAGAAACAAAATCAGCTATGGTCAAAAAATACATTTCTCTGCAATTTACTTTCAGATGCAACATTGTGATACTGAATTCCTTGACTCATCTTGTTTCTTTTTTCTTCTTCATACTTATATTTTAGTATCCTCTGCATCTGTCAGCGGGGTTCACATGGTAGCACATATGTTTCTGGACTGGCCAGCTTGTCTCTTGCATTCCTTGTTGCTAATGCTGCTTCAGCGAGTAAATCTGGCTTTAAAACTCCATCCCCAGAATACCTCTGTGGGTGGGAGGTGGTGGAATCATTTATATGGGGAGGAGGTTAGCCCCCTAAATTAAGGTAAAGGTGCTCCAGTGTATTCATCCCTCCCTCAGCCATTAAGGCTGCTACTGCTTCTGTAATGAGGAGAGGGTTGCTAGAGCTACTTAGGTATCTAACTTCTTAATTTGTCTGCACACATTCCTGTTCTAATTTGCAAGCAATTGTGCATGGAACTTCTTTGTGAACAATTTCAGAGGCTGGGTTTTTTTGGAGGGTGGGGGGGTTGGAGGAAGCCCTTAATTACTGTATCGGTTACAAGAAGTAACAGGTTGGGGAGCAGAATGTGGGGATATAAATTCATTTCCTCCATCTCCCATCCCTGTCACTACTGTTTTCCATGACTACAATCCACTAAAGTGCTTACTGCTTAGGCATATGCTTAACATTAAAGCAAGTGAGTAGTCCCATTGAACTTGGAGTACAGGCAACTCCCTCCCATTGGAGCCAACAGAGTACTATTCTCACACGGGAACTGTCCCAGATTGAGGTATCATTAGAGGAGTCTTTGGAACAAATTAATAAATTAAACAGCAATGAGTCACCAGGACCAGATGGTATTCACCCAAGAGTTCTGAAGGAACTCACATGTGAAATTGCAGAACTACTAACTGTAGTCTGTAACCTGTCATTTAAATCAGCTTATGTACCAGATGACTGGAGGATAGCTAATGTGACACCAATTTTTAAAAAGGGCTCCAGAGGTGGTCCCGGCAAGTACAGGCCTGTAAGACGGACTTCAGTACCAGGTAAACTGGTTGAAACTATAATAAAGAACAATATTGTCAGACATATAGAAGAACATAATTTGTTGATAGGATGACTAGATGTCTGGTTTTTAAAGGGACAGTCCCGTGTTTTGGGACTTTTTCTTATATAGGCACCTATTACTCCTCACCCCTTCTTCTGTTTTTTTTCACAGTTGCTATCTGGTAACCCTATTTGTTGAGGAAGAATCAACATGGTTTTAGTAAAAGGAAATCATGCCTCACCAATCTACTAGAATTGTCTGAGGGGGTCAACAACATGTGGACCAAGGGGATCCAGTGGATATAGCGTACTTACATTTTCAGAAAGCCTTTGACAAGGTCCCTCCCCAAAGGCTCTTATGCAAAGTAAGCTGCCATGGGATAACAGGGAGGGTGCTCTCATGGATTGGTAACTGGTTAAAAGATAGGAAATGAAGGGTAGATATAAATGGTCAGTATTCAGAATGGAGAGAGGTAAATAGTAGTGTCCCCCAGGAATCTGTTCTGGAACGAGTCTATTCAACATATTCATAAAAGATCTGGAAAAAGGGGTAAATGGTGAAGTGGCAAAATTTGCGGATGATAGAAAATTACTGAAGATAGTTAAGTCCCAGGCAGATGGCGAAGAGCTACAGAAGTATCTCTCAAAACTGAGTGACTGGATAACAAAATGGCAAATGAAATTCAATTTTGATAAATGCAAAGTAATGCACATTGGAAAACATAATCCCAACTATACATATAAAATGTGGGGTCTAAATTAGCTGTTACCACTCAAGAAAGAGATCTTGGTGTCATCGTGGATGGTTCTCTGAAAACATCCACTCAATGTGCAGCAGCAGTCAAAGCGAACAGAATGCTGGGAATAGTTAAGAAAGGGTTAGATAATAGGACAAAAAATATCATGTTTTCTCTATATAAATCCATGGTACACCCGCATCGTGAATACTGTGTGTAGATGTGGTTGCCCCATCTCAAAAAAATGTATTGGAATTGGAAAAGGTTCAGAAAAGGGTAACAAAAATGATTGGGGGTATGGAACAGCTTCCATAAGAGGAGAGATTAATAAAACTGGGACTTTTCAGCTTGGAAAAGAGAGGGCTAAGGGGAGATATGATTGAGGTCTATAAAATCTCATGACTGGTATAGAGAAAGTAGATAAGGAAGTATTGTTTACTCCTTCCCATAACAAAAGAACTAGGGGTCACCAAATGAAATTAATAAGCAGTAGGTTTAAAACAATGCACAGTTAATCCATGGAACTCTTTGCCAGAGGAAGTTGTGAAGGCCAAGGCCATAACAGGGTTCAAAAATAGACCTAGATAAATTCATGGAGGATAGCCAGGATGGGCAGGAATGGTGTCTCTAGCCTCTGTTTGCCAGAAGCTGGGAATGAGTGACAAGGGATGGATTACTTGTGACTGCCTGTTCTGTCCATTCTCTCTGGGGCACCTGTAGGGTGACCAGAGAGCAAGTGTGAAAAATCAGAGTGGGGGGTAATAGAAACCTATATAAGAAAAAGAACCAAAAATCAGGACTGTCCCTATAAAATCGAGACATCTGATCACCCTAGGCACCTGGCATTGGCCACTGTCGGAAGACAGGTTACTGGGCTAAGTGGACCTTTGGTCTAACCCAGTAGCAGGGGTGAAAGTAACTTAAAGGATTTACTGGTACTCCAGAGTCCTTAGGAGGGGCGGGACCTCAACAGAAGAGGCGTGGCCTCTACCAGAAGAGGTGGTGCCTTTAAGTCCCCAGACACTTTAAATCAGGATTTAAAGGAACCAGTGCTGCGGCTGTAGTAGCAGCAGCTGGGAGCCCCGGGCCCTTTAAATCACCTCCAGAGCTACCCGCTACAGAGGCCCCTGGGAGCCCCGGAGGTGATTTAAAGGGCCTGGGGCTCCAGCTGCTGCTACCGCAGCAGAGCCATGGGCACTTTAAATCACCATCAGAGGGGGGCCCAGCCTCTGGCGGATCTTTAAATGGCCTGGGACGGTAGTGGCAGCCAAGCCCCTGGCCCTTTAAATCACCACCTGAGCCCTGCCGCCACTACCCCAGGGCTTCGACAGGTTCCAGGGATGATTTAAAGGGCCCGGGGTGGTAGCGGCTGCCAAAGCCCTGGACCCTTTAAATCGTCCCTGGAGCTCTGCTGCCGGAGCCTGGGGGAGGCAGCAGCTGGGCTCCAGTGGCTATTTTAAGGGCCAGGGTGGTAGCTGCTACCGCAGCCCTAGACCCTTTAAATTGCCGCCTGAGCCCCACCACCACTACCCCAGGGCTCCAGCAGGCTCCAGGAATGATTTAAAGGGCCAGGGCAGTAGCGGCTGCCACAGCCCTGGACCCTGTAAATAGCTGCCGGAGCCTCGCCACTGCAACCCCAGGCTTCGACAGGCTCAGGGGATGATTTAAAGGGCCGGGGCAGTAGCAGCTACCAGAGCCTCGGACCCTTTAAATTGTCCCTGGAGCTCTGCCGCTGGAGCCCAGGGGAGGCAGCAGCTGGGCTCCAGCGGCTATTTTAAGGGCTGGGGCTGTAGCGGCTGCCGCAGCCTCAGATCCTTTAAATAGCCGCCAGAGCCCCACTGCCGCTACCCCGGGGCTCTGGGGTTGATTTAAAGGGCCCGGGGTGGTAGCTGCGGCAGGCATCCCAGGCCCTTTAAATCGCTGCCCAAGCCCCGCTGCCGCTTCCCCAGGGCTCTGGCAGCAATTTAAAGGGCCCGGGGCTCCAGTGTACCAGGGAGTACCGGCTTACTTTCACCTCTGCCCAGCGGGGCCATTCTTATGGGTAGTTCCCATCGCATTGTAGTCAATGGGAATTACCTGTAGTGTGAGGAGAGAGAATTAGGCCTCAGACTGAAGACAGTGGACTACTCACATGCTTAACATGAAGCCTGTACTGAGGTTAGGGTGACCAGACAGCAAATGTGAAAAATCGGGACTGGGTGGGGGGTAATAGAAACCTATATAAGAAAAAGACCCCAAATCAGGACTGTCCCTATAAAATCGGGACATCTAGACACCTTAGCTGAAGTGCTTGGCCACATCAGGGCCAAAATGACCCTCTTAAACCTTTGCTGCTGACACATCAGGTTTTGCTAGGCAGCTTCTTCTTCCTCCTTTTGCTATGCAACTTGTTGCCTGAGCAACCCTTGTTGTCATTGGCACAAGTGGCGAAGATCAACTGTCGCTTTCTAAACAAACATAATGGCTTTAAAATGTGTGTACTGAGTTTGATTGATTTATTTATTACTATTCATGGCAGTTGTATCGAGTTCATTTTTCTCTCTTTTTAGTTTCATGCATTCATTGACTTTCCTTATTAATAGGAACATTGGACAGCAGAATTCCTGCCCTGATAAGCAATATCACGGATATGTTTATCATTTATAATGGACCATATGATGCAAAATAAATAAAAATTATATGCTGATATCAATCTGATGGCCAACATGTTGGAGAGTAGCTTTAAATTATTATAAGATGCCTTGTGATGGCAAAGACTCAAAGGAGCATTTGCAGAAAGATTTTAGATTCATCCTTTGATCTCAGATCACAGGCCCTACACACCTAAAACTTCCTAGGTTTAAGTACCCCCTAAAGGATAAAGGAAGGTCAAAGTATACCACGTAGGTAATTCCCATCTGATTACAAGGCAAGCTGTACATTTCTCTCTCTCTCTCTCTTTTCTTTTTTACAGCTGAATTCCCTTCACACCCACCCATCAATGTCTGCTAAAATGTATGCTTAGTTAGACTTTCAGTTTTTATAATGTCCTGTACTTCTCAAGGCAAAGAATGAATATTATTCCTATGCAGAAGCTTAACTCCTTTGTTCTCTGTTGAGTACATCTGTAATATAAACATCAAATCTCACAAGTTCACAATCTTAAACAGTTATTGTACTTTGGGGCACAAAGAACACGTGAAAAAAGTCAAAGGATTATTTCCTCTTAGAATAAACTTCAGATTTCATTACAGTACTCACCAGGTTATGTTCAGTGAAATCTGATTTGTATTAAACTTTACAGATACGCTTATTTGTACAAAAAAAGCAGTCATGAATATTCCCAGTAGGTTTTGGATGTTTTTCCCAAGTTTAGCTGTCTGCTGTGGAATGCGTTTTGTTTCATCACAGACAGTGAGATATGGACTAATGAGGATGTCATTTCATTTAGAAGCTTGCATCAAAAATGTACAAAGCGCAGTGCAATGCTTGCTGCTTCATGATGTGATTAAAAGTGCTGCAAACAATATTTGGAAAAGGATATTATTTTTTCTGAGAAGGAAGATCATGGCGTTTTCTAAACATCCTTCTGCTTTGCCATTCTTCCCCCCTGAAGAGGCAAGACACTGTGTGACTAATTACCCAGTGCAATCAGTTAGGGTCATGGTATCCTCCATTTCACAATTCTGCAGATGCCAGCCGGCTAGCTCCATTGCTATCTCTTTCACAGAGATTATGGATCAATATTCAGTGTTCAAATTGAAAACCAATTCTGATCAGTCTGAAAACAGTTTATCTCTTTGCATCCGGGAGGGTAATTCCAATGCCTTAGCTCATGATGAGGCAAGTGACATGTGAAACAAACGGAGTCATTCATATACATATCCAGGCAGGAATTTTTTTAAGTTAGGCTGACATCTAATCTAAATATGTAATTAACCTGATTATGCATGTAGAGCTGGTACTGTCAGCTACACACACAGGCCCCAGTTCAGCAAAGCATTTAAACATGTCCTTAACTTTAACTTTAATGGGACTTAAGCACATGCTTAGTGTTTTGTTGAATCAGGGCCATACCTATCTCTCTGGGCTGTTTCCTGAACCGTGATGTGGGAAGGTGCCATTCCCAACCTGCTCTCAGATACTGCCCATACATTAGGTGCAGTCCAAAGTCATCCCTTTCCTGGGGTTTGTTTTTATTAACACACAAATTAGAAATAATACAAAATAAAGCTTTGTTTATGACCTCTCCTTAGGCTTGGCAAATCCTAGGGTTCCTCCATCACAATTGCAAAGCTCACAGCCTAGGTCTTCTGTCTTTATAAAGACACTCCTCCTACCTTCCTTAAAATGGGGTAGGATAATAAGCCACCTGCAACCATAAGTAATCCTAACCAAATTAACTTTCCCCAGAAAGAACAACAATGACTGGCAGGGTGGGGTGTTTCAGGCAAAAACTAGCAACCTGCTACATCATGTAATATCCATGCACAAGTTAGATAGACACACAATTGTTTTAAATTTAGTATATATCTGTTAAATTGACTTTAAAAGAACATGTACACATTAACCCCTTAGAGTGCCCATTTCCCACAGATAAATGTGTGTCACTTTGAGACTTTTTTCCCCCAATAATCCCCAATTTATCTGTGCACAAGCATAGTTTGTGTACTCTACAGGAGTTCAGGGCAGAGGCTGATTGAAGTAAATGGAAAGCAGCCAAGCAGAGGCAAAAATGGGAGAGAATGCAGTACATATTTGGCATGACAATTAGTTTGTGCTCAGAGCAAGCCCAGGGTTAGTGCTGTAGATCAGGATTGAAGTGCAGTGGCAGAACTGTTTAGGGTAAACTGGCACAGAACCTGCATGTGTTGTGCCAAGCTGAAGCCAGAGATCTCACCCTATGCTCAGTTTCACTAGCAGCACATTTACACACAAGCTTTCTTGTTTTTAACAAATGAAAAGTATATCTTGGAATTACCTTATTCTATCCAAGCCTCAAGAAGCCCTGATTCCAGTCATAATTTCAGTGCAGTTTACAAGTAAAACTGAATTCCAAATCTAACCTAGAATATTTTACAGAGAAGGACTAGAATGAGGAAACTGAAAGAAAGTAAGATGGGAAGAGAGAGGAAAAGTCAAAAAATCAAACAGCCTAGTTCAACAAAGCTTAAAAAAAAATCTCAGATTCAGACATCTGAAAATCAGCCCCCCTTAAGGTGTCTCAGTTTGGGCACCCAAAATCACTAGCCTTTTAAAAAAAAAAAAATCTTGGCCTAAAAGCCTGGTATGTGCCCTTGCAATGCTCATTACATGCTCTACATCACCACGCAGTCTTTACTCCCATGTTCAGCTGTTAAACTTAAAGAGATCCTTAAACGGGCCATTTGCAGGTTTTATTGCCCCATCAGTAAAGCTGGGGGCTACAAATATAGTAGGCCTAACTCTGCTGTCAGGTATATCCCTGCAACCTCATTGGCTATGAGCAGAATTCGGGGCATCTTATTTTGTTTTGTCTTCATATCAGCCATATTAACATAGACATTCCAACCACTAAGGTTCAGACATTAATTCCTTTGGTCTGCACACTTCCTTGGGGATTCTAATACACATGTAAACAAGACAATTTTTTTTTCACAATTACAAGTAACGTTCATGGAAATCCAGTACTGAAACAGTTAAGAGGAGCTGGAACTCCCTATTAGCCCATTCTGTGGCACCTGGAGAGGAGACACATCATTAAGGATTAGATCCAGCTGGGGAGAACCAGTTTGGGTGGTTCTGATAAAGGAAGGACTGCAGGGTAATGAGAGGAAGTTTTGGGGGAGAAGATTCTTTCTGAGGAAAACAGCCTGCAAAGATGCTTGTAGGAAAGAACTTGTATCATGGGATCATTCCTGAAGGGAGAGAGCAGATTGAGACTCCTAAAGTAGGCTTGGGAAAAGACAACAGTGGAGAAGAAGCCTGGTGGCTCAAGAGGAGACAACCCTGAGAGGCAGAGCTCTATAACTAAGTGAGGAAGATTTTGGATATGGTAACCTATGGAAGGGGTAGGACTCTGCGTGATACGTCAAGAGAGCTAAGTGTACAGACCACTGATGTCTTGAGCAGAAACAGGGAGAGGCTATAGCTGAAATGCCAGGACTTGCCACAGGAAGTTGCTCCAGGATGGTGAGTATGGCAACGTACTGTGACAACTACAAGCATATGGCTATGATAGGTGCACACCCATTGTACTGTAGTGCTTGTGGGGGAGCGGGGGGATTGGTGGTTTAACCTCTTCTGGTTTAGCATATGTGAGCTCATGTACAGTATGGCTAGGTGTAACCAGAAGCCACTGTGTTCATTGGAAACTAGAACAAATAGAAACATTCTCACAGGTTAACCCTAGAGCGGGGGTAGGCAATGTATAGCAAGTGTGCCAAAGCTGGCACGTGAGCTGATTTTCAGTGGCACTCACACTGCCTGGGTCCTGGCCACCGGTCTGGGGGGCTTTGCATTTTAATTTAATTTTAAATGAAGCTTCTTAAACATTTTAAAAACCTTTTTAGTTTACATACAACAATAGTTTAGTTATATATTATAGAAAGAGACCTTCTAAAAAAGTTAAAAGGTATTACTGGCACACACAACCTTAAATCAGAGTGAATAAATGAAGACTTGGCACACCACTTCTGAAAGGTTGCCAACCTCTGTATTAGAGAGAGTGATTCTAATGAAAATGGAGATGATAATGTACATTACTGTTGTCTAGGATGACCAGGTGCCCTGATTTTATAGGGACAGTGCTGATATTTGGGGCTTTTTTTTTTTAAAAAGGGCTCCTATTTACCCTCACCTCCTTCCCCATTTTTCACACTTGCTATCTGGTCACCCTACTGTTACTCAATCAGCAGTGCAAGCAAACTCTGCATTTGCTCCCTAATCCAAATGCATGCAAAGTCACAGTCAATGTAGGAATCTTAGGGCATGCCCTGCTAATCTAAATAGAAGGAACCCCCTCCAGAATCTCACTTTCAGATTCTTTTTCTGTTTTTATGTCTCATTCTCATGTCTCCCTTGTTCAATAAAAACAGGAAGGGCAAGTTCTTCCAACAACCAGACATTGAACAATAACTTACTATAGGCTCAATTCTGCGTAATGTACTTGCTGTGAGCAGTTTACTGACAGCAGTTCTTGCTCATTGCCCTTACCTCACAGCTCCACACACAACCTCCATCCCCAACCACAGTTATGAGAAGCTGTAGTCAGGACCTAGTTGCTAAAATTAATACCATTTTGGCTTCTTTCTTCTCAGTGCTTCCACTCCTCTCCCCCATCTGTCTGTGGGTGTTTTGAAAATGACATTAAAGGTCAGTTGAAAAACCAGTTGCAAAGATACCACTAAGCCTGAATGAGTCTATAGGTACTTGTAAGAACTTGTTTCACATTATTCAACATTTCCAGCACAGTTGCTGGGGGTTAATTAGATTTTTGACCCCTAAAAATTTTAAGTGTCTGTGATGACTGACTTTCCAATTGATGATAATTTTGTGTGAGAAAAAGAAAAAGAATAACAAATAGACTGTGAATAAATAAACTCTTCGTATTCATTCATACAGGGACAAAGAATGTGCTTCTGACACTTAATTAAATATCCAAATGTCTACAAGATCTACAATAAACCACTTCGCAAGACCTCTAAATGTCAGGGGAAAACACACATCTTGCACAAAATGTTTTCCCATCACTAAAGCTGTGAAGAAGATATAGCACTTATAGGAAAAAAAACAAACAAGCAAGCGCACATTTTATCTTGAAAGTACTATTTCAAAAGCTACTAAACTCCTAGTTTTGCAGCATGATGAGTGGAATTATTTTAATTTATTGCACAGGAGCTTGAAACATTAGTTTTACAGATGCCTGGCTGTTATGAAATAATTCAAATGCTGAGATTAGGCTGTTTGCATAACAAAACACTGAAAACGTTTAACTCTGTTCTCTTACTTAAATTCACCTAGCTCATTTCAGTGGGATCCAGAGTCTTTTATTTTATTTTTTTTCCTTCCCTCCTCCCCTCCATTCCAAAGGCATATACCTGTACTTAGACAATAGTGGTGGGGTTTTTTTTGTTTGGTTTTTTTTAATTTAACACCATAGGAACTCTAGCACATCTCTCTACCCCAACACCTCTCCCTTGTAATATATTTTGTTCAAATGTTGGGTGCAGAATATGAGCACCATATTAATACCCCTTGGCATTCTTTAGTACCTTTGATGCAAGGACTCCAAAGGGATATTGCAAATCTTACAAAATCAAGCTTCATAACACCCTTGTTGGGTATGTAATTGTCTTTATGTATTAGTGAACTGAGGCAAAGAGGCTAGGCTTTTTGAAGGATTGTAAGAGAGAGGTCCAAATCCTAGTGAAATTCAGTGTCAGTTGGGTGTCAAACTCCCTCAGGGGTCTCTGCAAACAGCAGCCGAAGTTGCTAAGTCCTGGAAGAGAGTGCTGCATACAAGATGGCACAAGTGAGCAACAGGTTGTATGTTCACACAACTCCACAAATGCTGTGGGGTTAAAGAATGGCTCCTCACCCTAAAAATGCACATGAAGCGATGCAGTCACTACTGTGGGGCCTAGGCAGTAATGGAATTAGCTCCTGTTCCCACTCAAGTGGTGTCTTCACCCAATGCTTTCGCACTGTGCATGGGCTAATGGCATAAGCCCGTCCACATCCACCCCAGTGCTGCATCTGTTCCACAGTAAGCAGTAATGGCTGGAACCATCTAGCAGTGCAGGTCGAGCACAGCATAGCCCTACTCTCAGATAGTGGAAATACTGCCATTCTGATGCACTTGTGGCCTTATAGGCACATGATAGCCCGCTCACATTTGCCTCTATGTGGCTTGTTCAAGCCTACATTAAAATAATAATCCAAGCAACTATGCTGTCCAAATTCAGCCAATCTACTACAGGTGCTCATGACACCCACATTAATACTAAATGACTGAGTACTGTTACATTAAATGCCAGAGAAATAACAAAATAATAACAACAAAAGCTGCTATTTCTAAAGGGTTTCTAGAATATGGGTGGTAGTTATGAAGATCTCTTTCACACTTTTGCTCCTGTGTGTGTGTGTCTACTGCTGACCCAGGTCCAAAGTCTCTTTATTTTTTAAAGCAACAACAAATACTTAAGACCCTAAAATAAACAGTATACCAGTAAAGTAGGTTGGATATAATGTTAGTAAGGGGTATATGTGTAAATTTAACAAATGCTAGAGAGGTGTTCAACCCAAACCTTAGATCTGAACCTGGAAGAGTTCAAAATATGGATCCAGATCAGAATTTAGGCCCTGATTGACTGAAACTGAAGTCAATGAAAAAAGTTTCAGTGGGTTTTTTGGATCAGCTGCTTAGTGACCTGAGCTCAGGTTTAGCCAATGCAGTTTAAAAAATGCATGATGATCAGCTTTTCCTTTTTACTTACATGCTAATCCAAAACATGGAATGCAGTACTTTCTCCTACAGACTCCTACTATGGTGTCTTCAAACACAATTGTGGTAGCAACTGCAAAAATCCCAGCATCAAACTGAAATTCAGATGGGTTCCACTTGTTCTTGGGCACTGCCCCAACACTATTCTGCTTTTGCAGGGTTGTCTCAATCACTTTTGTTGGGTAGCAGTGGTCTGGGCAGGCATTACTGAATCTGTTTACTGTACTGGAACACAAGCAATGTGTTGCCAACACGTGTACTTTGGTCAAATTCACAATCCAGCACAAAGACATCTCATGATAAGAGGATGTGATTCAACATATGATGCAATGAATTATATTGTGAGGCATCCATGAAGACAGTTGTCAGATTCATTTGTGACTTGTCCCTCTAGTAGGGTGACCGGGTGTTCAGTTTTTGACCAGAACACACAGTCGAAAAGGGATCCTGGTGGCTCCAGTCAGCACCACTGAATGGGCTACTGACTATCCAGTTGGCAGTGCCACACAGCTCCATGCCATGCAGCTCCGGGGAAACAGCTGGCATGTCCGGCTCCTAGGCTTAGTGGCAGCCAGAGCCGCCACCCCATGTCCCTCACCTCCCACAGCCCTGCACCCCATTCACCTCACACTCCTGCCCTCCAGTTACGTCCCTGTGCCCTTCACATCCTCATGCACCTGTAGCCTTCTGCTTCCCCCTGCATCCCCCACGCCCCCCTCTGCTTTCCTTCACTACCCCCTCTCTCACCTCCACCCTGCTCTCATCCTTGGCCTTTTCCTCTGCATCCTCTCTCTTCCACCCCCTGCCCCTATCTTTTCTCCTCCAGCCCATCCTCCTCCTTTACTGGCTGGGTGGTTTAGGCAGCCGCTGGAGGAGTGGAGGCCTCCTGGGCACCATCATAATCAGAGAGAAAAAATAAAAAGGCAATAAAATTCAGCCAGCAGCCAAGGCAGAGCAGAGCCCCCTCCATGCCAGGCAGCCAGCCTCCAGCCCCTTTGCTCTGGGGCCAAACCTTCATGCTGGGCACAGCAGCGCTGCAGCCTCCTCGGTGAGGGGCCCACGGGCACAGGAAGTCTCCTGCAGCTAGGGTGACCAAGCAATGGAAGGAGGGGAGATGGAGTGAGTTGAGGTTGGGGCCTTGGGAAGGGGTGCGGCCTTGGAAGGGGCAGGGCAAGGGTGTTCGGTTTTCTGGAATTAGAAGGTTGGCAACCATACCCTCTAGATGATTAAAGCCAGAACCTATATGAAGTTCTGAGTAAAGCAATGCGAATTCCACATGCTGTCTGTCGTTACAGTATCATGCCACTGCTATGGAAATCGTGCTTTTCTCTCTCCTCACTTTGGGAGGCTCATTGTGTGCTCTGCTCACTGACTACTTAAAGGAAGGTTCTGCAAGGCAGTCAGAACAGGAGCAGGAAAAGAAAAGACATGAGCGTCATCCTCTCTTTCAACGGCAACTGCACGAAAACAGGCAGTATAGGAACTGGTGCTGGTACCAGCAGAAAGCTTGGGTGTGTCAGTTTGCTTGCTTGGTATAATTTTGATCCATGGAGTCATACAGCTTTGCAGTCTTATTTCTTTGCAAATGGTACTGTGTGCAAAATGAGGCTGCCCAAAAATCGTGTGCATTTCCTCCTTGTATCCAATTTCCACAGAAATATATTTAGCATGTTATACTGATGACACCCTAGTCACTGATTTAGAAAATTGATAATCACTGTTTACCTACAGGTAAATACCCCAAATAAGGTGCTGTCTCTTTAAACACAACACAAGAGCATTGCATGGAGTTAGTTCATCTCCACAGGTGTCCTCCCGCCCGACCTGTCATCATAATATGCATATTGACATAACGCTATCTGTGTCACTCTGTATCATGGGTGTAGATGAGTAGATGCAGCTACTTTGCAAGGGTAGCTACTGTAAATGTCATTGCATTTGCAAACCATGTCAAAGCAAATACCTACATACAATTGTTTTCACGTCAGTCACCACTGTGTCTGCTGTTGCCTGTAATGTAAATGGATAATTAAATCCCTATCTTGGGTGTGCTGTAAAGATCTATTTTTAAAAAAGGATCACTGATCTAAACAAACAAAAATGCTGGTCACTGGATTGCCCTTGGCCTCTTCAGTGGATTTTCTGCCTTGGTTTTTTTTTTTTTAATCTTCACCCCTACCCCAATTTTCCACCAATATTCTTAAAACAAAAATAGCTCATTTTGGGGGGGAATGGGGGTGGAACTCTGGCTCTGATTATTGTTAGTTTGCTCAGAATGCAGGAGGAAGGTTAATTAGCTTTTTTGACCTGAGGAGTCTTAGAAGTATCCCTGGTGACTCACTAATTGCAGCTCCGTGCATAATACTGTTGGTGAAGCAAAGTACTATCTGCATCTAGATTCATGCAATGTTACTTTGATTTAAAATTCTATACCTGCAAGGACATCATAGTGTTTCAGTACAGCCTGCGCTCCACTGAAAGATCTAAATATCTGCCAAATATTCATTCATATTATTGGCAATGCTGGTCCCTAATCTTAACTTGAATTTATATAACATACAACTGTGTTGCTCATATTGAAAATAAATGCCAGTTAAGGTATTAAAGATAAAGAGTTGTAACAAATGTGCTTCTATTACATACAGTAAGCATGCTGTCTGTGCAAGATTGGAGTTTGGGCTTATTTACTGGGCTAGCTACATTTGTCATTAGAGTTTCAAAGTATTAAATAAAAGTAACCAAAAAGAACTATTTCTATTCAGAACTGGAGGTGGAAAAAACTGATCCCCCTCTGAACCACAGGAAATGGCCATCACGTTAACTTTAACAAGGTGTTTGAGACCTGCCAACCATAAGGAGTTTCAAGGAACATATGGAATTAAGCTCCCAGTAAAAGTCCCCTGTAGTTCCAAAATTGCTCAGTGCATATGTCATATTTGCATATGTGCATATTTTGGTAGCTACCATTTACCATGTAATGATGAGGATTTTAATAGGCAACACAGGTCTGTATTAGCTCTGTAAATCAGTAGCTGCCAACCTGTCTCTAAATGCGCCTGATAGAACAAAATATGAACTCACCATTTCTTAGTAGTTCCTGTGGTGCATTTTTCTTGATTTGCTTATTGTTCAGAATACTCCTCCCTCTACAATTATAAACACCCTTTTCATATAAAATATCTATTTGGTGCCAGCGGTATAGCTTTCTTAATAGACCTTCTACGAAAATGCCCAATAAATGGGTTATGAAGCAGTGCCGTGGCAATATATCTTCCCATAATAGATTCTTACACAAATGAGTCTCATTTGCATCAACTATATTACTCTGTTTCCTGGTTAGTGTTGGAGTAACGGTGTTAGTCTCAACTTTGCATTCGTTGTTGTTGAACAAATTGCTAAATCAACTAGCTAGAGTCATTCAGTGACAAACTATGTACCTTTATTTATAAGCTAAAGCGCAATTCTGGTGTTTTTGGTTTAACACAGAAAAGGTGTGTGACATTTTCTCTTGTGACGGCTTACAAGTCATAGTTTACGTGTCTGTAAATCAAAATCCATCTGTTAGCCTATTCTTTACCTTCTTTTCTTGCATCCACTTCACCCTGTGCCAGATGATAAGATTTAGCCTGACCTACATAATGAGGATCTTGACTCAAATGAGGAAAACCTCATGTACCCTGCCAAGACCTCTCACATGCGGGCAGCTGGCAGGAGCTACATAGCCCGGAGATGAAGCAGAGAGGAAGGAATGCAAATGCACAGACACTTCTGGAGCTAGTATATTGGCATATACTAGTCTACTTGTGTGCTACAAGTGAAAAGAAGCAGCTTGGGTGATACTCGCCCTGTCCATGGTGTCTTTTGTTAGCCTGTATTTCAGACACTAGGAGGATTAGACTATGGATGATTAGCCTCTCTAAAAGATCTCTCTCAGTCACAATAGAAAACATCATATTTGAGAATCGCAGAAATGCAGGGCTGGAAGGGACCTTGCAAGATCATAGAGTCCAACCCTCTGTGCTGGGACAGGACCAAGTAAACCAAGACCATTGCTGACAGGTGTCTGGAATTTAAGAACAGGTTAGGCAACAACGGGGATTCCACAACCTTCCTGGGATGCTTATTCCAGAGCTTAAATATCCTTATAGTTAGAAAGCTTTTCCTAATAGCTAACCAGTATCTCGCTTGCTGCAGATTAAGCCCCTTACTTTTTCTCTTGCCTTCAGTAAATATGGAAAAACAACTGATCACTGTCCTCTTTGTAATAGCTCTTAACATATTTGAAGACTTTCGTAGTTGTGCATTTGATATTTTTGTCTTAAGTGTAGTACTTTGCACTTCATCTTGTTGATTTCAGACCAATTCTAAAATTGGTCAAGGTTGTTTTTGAATTCTAATCCTATCCTCCAAACTGCTTGCAACACTCATCCCATTTTGATGTCAGTCATAAATTCGATCAGCATAGTCTTCACTCCATTATCCAAGCCTATACTGAAAATATTGAATAATTCTGGACAAAGGCCTGGTCCCTGCAGGACCCCAGTAGATGCATCTTCCCAGTCTGACAGTATGCCATGGAAAACGAATCTTAGAGTAATGGTCTTGGAACCAGTTATGCACCCACTTTATAGTAATATCTTCTAGACTACATTTCCTAGTTTGCTTAGGAGAATGTCATGTGGGACAAAAGCCTTTCTAAAATCAAGATATCCGGTCTGTTGATTCCCTTCCTCTCCCCATCCACTATGCCAGTAACCCTGTCAAAGGAAATTATGTTAGTTTGACAAATATATACTGGTTATTACTACTTCCTGACTGTCCTCTAGGTCAGTGGTCCCCAATCTTTTTTGTATGGTGGGTACCAGATGACAAGCCACAGAGGACTGTGGTGGTGGATGAGCACCTGCAGAAATTCTGCCGACAAGGAGCAATATCAATAGGCATCACAGCCAAAATGCTGCCAACAAGCCGCATCATTCAGAAGCGTTGCCACCAAAATGCCACCCAAAATCAGCGGCATTTCGGCAACAACAGCTCCGGATGACACAGCTTGTCGGCAGCATTTTGGCAAATGCTCATCCACCAGCCAGTACGCGGGTGCACTTAGACGCCCTGGCGGGCACCATGGCACCCATGGGCACCGCATTGGGGACCCCTGCTCTCAGTGCTCACTCACTGATTGATAAACTTATTTAAGAGGATTCCTGCTTTCTCTGGGCCAGACTGCATGGTCCTTGTTAGAGTGAGGAGAGGAGGGGCTTTCCCTGGCCCATGCATGGCTGTGTAAGGAAGTCCCACAGTAGCAGACCTGATGCTCCTTGTGCTCAGAGGATAAAAACATCTGCTGGTGCCACTGGGGAATAACACACCAAAAGTGGTGCAAAGTGGAGATGTGAGTTCATGGCCTGTGGAGGACTGGCACTTACTGGAGAGCAATCTACTCCACTGTACATACCCTGAGTGAACTCCTGGTTCTTCTTAAGTTGACTTTATTGGGTCAGGGTTTTGCCCCTGGTGTATAGGCACAATCCTTCTTGGGAATTCCCCATATGAGGTCCAATCCCTCCCATATTTCTATTCTGTGATATAAACAGTGTGACCTAGCCTTCTGAGTCTCTTCCCCAGCTTCATGGCAGATTCAGCTTAAAGGTCTCCTATCCTATATGTCTCTTGATCAGTGATGGCTATGGATGGGGAATGAAGAAGAACAGATTTCCTCTATCTGGCAGGTTTGACCTACAGCTTATGGGACCACTAGTACCACTGGCTGGAAGAATCTGCACAGGGTGACTGTTCTAAACCAGGAATACCGACACCACTTTTTCCTGTATTCCATTTCTCCTTGTCACTTCTGTTTCAGTTCAAATATCCAGTAGCTTGACAGATATGAGATTCCCAAATCACAAAAGACTCCCTGTATCTTCAGTATCTTTAACTGATCTTATTAAGCTACAGTCACTTGCACAGTCACATGAGTTGTTCTAATGTAACTTGTCATAGTGAGGTATTTCCCTGATAAAAACCATCAGACAGGCAAAAAAGTGGTTATTTTTCTTATCCGTTAAACATCTATGAAGGCAAACACGAGACCATGTCAGTTTAATATGTATTTCATCTGATCTAAATTAAAGTAGGTGCAGGCTAATGCTGATATTGTTTCTAAGATTTCCCGTAATATCAAGCTACATGTATTTTGTATTAATGAGTACAGGATTAGAATTGTCTTTATTTTACTGTCCAGTGAACTTAATTCTTTTTCTGTCTAAAATATTGCCCTTCCAATCTTGTAGTGCTAAATCATACTAATTTTACTCAACTCGTAGCTAGGCAGTTGGTGATTGTCCTGAAGGGCTGCACGATTTGACTCATAGGGTGGTTTCCCAACACCTTAATATATGGGCTTTCTGTAGGTTAAACAATAACATTCCACTAGACCCTGCTTGCAAGTCTCTGTATCGTGATAAGGGTAGGGAGTACAGTGCTACTAGTCTAAGTGGCTATTTACCAGGAGAGCTTGCCTAGAGGGAAGCTGTGCTGGATGAGTCAAGCCTTGTGGTTCTTTCTAACTTGTGCACTGTTTCACTTCAACCACAGAATGTCCATGAGGTCATGATCTCCAGGGTACAGAGCTGAGTTAGGCACCACTGATGGCAAGAGTGTCTGTCCAGAGTCAATGGATTGAAGGCACCTTTCCCAGCATCATGAAGGTAACAGTAAAAACAAAATCTGAGATCTACCCAAGTTTTGAAAATTTAACAGGATCTGTTCTTAGGATGAAAGGGTGGGCTCGAAGTGGATATGGCTTGACTTAAATAATTGGGAGTGACCTGCTGTGTTGCATACTGTTAAAGGAACTCTGCCACACCCACCCCCCCTTTGCAATTCCAGTTCCAATGTCCTTTGCAGCACCATCCAAGATGTGCCCTGAAATCAAATCCTGCCCTTCCCTCTGCATGGAGGGCCCTGGTGACAATGGAACTAACATAACTTGTGCTGCATGGAAAAACTTCCCCTGCACCAACCCTAATTACTCATTAGTTAGCTTAACTATTCATCCCCTTGTATGCCACCTGTTTAGCTGAGCGTTCTTGGCCTGGTTCTTTTGTATTGATCTAGGGGGGGGAAAAAATTAGAGGAAAATATAAACAAAACCAATTAAAATGCTTCAAAAATGTACAGAAGGATGCTGCCTCTCTTCTTATTTCCCTACTTTTATAAAAGTGGCTGGGAGTGGGAGGTTGGTGGAAGTTGCCCAAGGAAGAGGCTGTCACAGCAGGGTGCAGGGTGGAAAGCATGAGGGAAACACTTGTGTGTGGAGGGGGGGAAATCCAAAAAATAACTGTAAGGAATTTCATTGTTACAGTTGACAGACGTTTCAGGAGTCCAAACCTGTATTCCTTTTGCAGGAAGAACTCTCATAGGCTTCCATGCAAACAATGGGTATTTGGGATCTCTGAAATCGGGCTGCTACTTTAAGTGCTGAAGGTTAGGCATCCAAACATGAATCTTTTTTGGCCACAGTACTTTCCAATAATTCTTAGACCTTGTTGCAAAGAGTTCCACTATCATAAAGCAAATGACAAAAGCTCAGGACCAGGGCCAGTTCCAGAGGTTTTGCTGCCCCTAGCAGCTTTTAAAAAAAAAAAAAAAAAAAAAGAAGAAGCCGCGGGCGCGATCTGCTGCAATTCAGTGGGAGGTCCCTCGCTCTGAGCTGGACGGTGGAGGGTCCCTCACAATACCTGGACGTGCTGCCCCGCTCCAGAGTGGCTGCCCCAAGCACCTGCTTGCTAAGCTAGTGCCTGGAGCCGGCCCTGCTCAGGACCAACTATGCATAAGCTGAGAGATGGCAACACCAAGGAGACATACAGATATCATCAGCCAAATACTGATATTAACGTACAGAAATGTTTGAAGGAGAAACTGTCTTTTTCTGCAAATGACCCTGCTAATGTTTCCCATGTGGTTCAGTCACTAGTGTTCTGTTGGGCTGGGAGAGGGAGGGGAGGAGAACCTGAACACAATGGATTTTTTTCTCCCAACGCTTGACTAGATCATAAATCTTGCTCTGAAAATTAAGGGATAAATTTTAGTCAGACATAGCCATGTAGGCTTGTGTATCATTGTTTGATGTTTGTTTGTTTTTTGTTTATACCAAGAAGTAGCTTTTTCTACTAGTCTTGAGATACTTCAGGTCCTTCTCTGAAGAGACATTCATAATTCTGTTTGAACATGGAACAAAATTATATGTGATGGGTTTTCAGAAGCTATTCAGGATTTTGAGTTGTCTCAAGTATAGAACAGTCGTCTTTTTTCCTCTGTGTCCTTACAAAATGCTGTACCCTATTAAAACATGTCTGCACTGCCATCCAAGGTTGGACCGCATCTTTGGGTGGATCTAACTGTGCTAGTGCAGCTAAAATAGCAGTATTGACGCAGTGGCATGGGCTAGAAACATGAGTCGGTACCTAGGGCCCTCTGTCTGCTTGCACTGAATCCTGTGCCACCCCCTCTACGCTGCTATTTTTAACTGCTAGTGCAGCTACAGGAGCTGCAGTCACACCTCAAATTAGTGTAGCCATAGCTTCAAAAATGCAACTCTTGCATATCACTGACTGCCATCAGAAGCTGTGTATGTAAACGTTCCAGGACACATTTTTCTAGCTTACAGAGTGGGTGACCAATTGGTCACCCACCTGTCCTTAGATCTAACAGGTCCAATAAGAGCTACATCAAAGCCAAACTGTAGTGATGTAGCACTTTGAGCAGGTATCTGACCATATCGCAAGTTCCCGTCTCTGCAATTTTGGATAACTTGCTTTATCTGTATTTTATATTTCATCAAAGACTTTTCTCCCAAGCTCGCTGCCCTAGGTCACTAGCCTGTAGAAGCTGAGTCAAGATACAACTCACCAAAGAGAGTTAATGGCTGCAGATTATTAGAACACTTATTTCTATGGGCTCTTCAGGTTCTATAATGTTAAACTAGGCTGAAGGGCACGATGCTGCAGATTCTTCCTCAGCTGGTTCTGCTGTGCCCAATATCACTCAGGGAATGTACAGTAAAAGTACACCTCCTGAATGACAAAATAGTATTGTCCTGACACCAAGTGGCGTTCTTTGTACAAACCCTCTCCAAATGACTCATTGTAAATTTCTATGCTTCATTTTCACACAGGTCTGTTACAGGCAGAAAATCCACCCAAAATTTGGTCCAGTATCAAATACATGTGGTAATGGAGTCATTGCCTGCCCACTTGAGGGCACCAGAGAGGCAGGGCACTCTTAACCAGTAAGTGAACTCTGCATAGAGTAGTTCATTTACTAACTGATTTATTTATAAGCTATTTGTGGTGCCCATCGCCAGAGTGTCTGAGTAATGAGGGCATATTGCTGCCTTTGGGGTTTCTTCTGTATCCTACCTTCCACCAGCATTGCCATAATGCTTAAGTGACAATCCAGCAAAGGGTTCTTATCTCCTGCAATGTTCTGGCAGAAAATTACTTGCTGAAATATACTAAGCTGCTCTTTGACTCTACAGATATCTGTTCACAATTCACCTAAACTAGCCTTTACGAAGAAGAGTTAGTGCAGAATTCTTGTTTCAAATTATATTAGGCCAATATGCACTGGGGAGCTTGTGGTATGTGATAGCAGGATCCATACAGCTAGCTGGGGTGCAGATTTACATACAGTTCCCAGGCACTAACTGTTCATCTAGACAATCCCTAGGTGATTCCTGTTTAACTGGTGGCAATACATGGTCAAAGTGAGCTTCATCAGAACTCAAAACTACAGTTAATGTAACAGCTGCTTGGTTTTAGTACTTCTGAGGAATAGTTTCCTTTCTGTTCCTGAATGAAACGGTGGCTAAGCAGTGCCCATGCTCATATGATTCAATCCCAGGTAAATGTTTCATGTTGTTATTATCAATTAAATCGTAGACAGACTAATCATGCCTTTGCTCTTGCTAAACTGTTGTGGCTGGCTCTCCCACTTATTAGCTATCATTACCAGACACTTATCTAGAGGTGTATATGTGCCCTGTCTTTTGTTGTGTGTGGGTTTTTGGGACAGTTTGAAAACCTTACAGGAAGTAACGGAACCAAAGATACCTTTCACACTCCCTTCATATCCCATGCTGTGTCTTACTCCAATAAACAAGGACCACAGTAATGGTCTCAAGTTGCAGTGGGTGAGGTCTAGTTTGGATATTAGGGAAAACTTTTCCAGTAGGAGGGTGGTGAAGTACTGGAATGCGTTACCTAGGGAGGTGGTGGAATCTCCTTCCTTAGAGGTTTTTAAGATCTCGCTTGACAAAGCCCTGGCTGAGATGATGTAGTTGGAGATAACCTCCTGAGGAACCTTCCAACCCTGATATTCTATCCTAAGGAAACCCAGGATAGTAAAGGTTTCATAGTGGTAGTGGGTTCTAGCCCACAAAAGCTTATGATCAAATAAACAGGATAGTAAAGTGAGCTGAAGCCTTTGGGGGACTCACAGTCCTTAGAATTTTTTTTCCTTTTTCCTCAGTTAAGACCCCAATTCAAGAAAGAGCTCACAGCCCACTGGCTTTGTTAGTATCTGAGCAGCTCACAGATGTTATAATGATAGGGGCCACGTAAGTGCCTGAGTTAAGTTTTAAATGTAATTATCTTGAAAGACCCCTGGTAGGGCAGTGCTGTTATGCCCACTTTTATAGAGGGTGGAGGGGGAACTGAAGCACAGAGTCTAAAGTCTAGATTTCAGAGAGATTTAGGTGCCTAAGTGCAAAACATCTGTCCAATTGCCACCTCATGTTGTAAGCGTCGAAGTCCCCTAGGCTCCTAAATTTCCACAGGGGCATGCACAAAGCCACGTCAGTGCTGATGCCACTGGGCTGACCTGTGCTGAAACCCCAGTGGGATCTGTGTTACGTGTCTCTTATTGGTGGGGTCCACTCCAGTAATGCTTAGAGACTGCCTCTTGGCTTGGGCCCCCCACACAACGGAGGTGGTAGCCTCATCTCAGCTGGGATGTGGAACATAGGTCTCCCACAACACAGGTGCATGCTGTAGCCACTGGAATGTAACCAGCCTAGGAAGGGCCTCACTCTTGCCCTGGCCCAATGAATCAAGATTGAGAGAGTGACTGTAGCCTAGTGATTAGGTCCCTGATGTGGGAGACCTGGTCCCTGATGTGGGAGACCTGGTCCCTCCTCCAGGTCAGGCAGAACAGAGAAAGGAAACCAAATCTCCATTAGGCCTAAAAGGCATAGCAGCACCACCTCCTCCTCTGGGTGTGTGGGTTTGGTTGGCTTTGTGAAAAAGGCAGCCAAGTCTAGGCAGCCCAAGTCTGCTTCTGTGAATCCCAGGTAAACAAGCACCTCCCTCCAGCCTGCTGTTTGGGCATCTAACTCCCTTTCGGGGCAAAGCTTAGGTTCTATCCCTTTCCTCAGCATTTCCTATTGGCTAGCTTAGGCAGCTCCCTGCTCAGAATCCTAGCTTTTGTGAATCCTATTCTTAGGTGCCTAACTCTACCCATCCATTGCATAGGGACCCTGACCACCCCACTCAGGCCTGAGGATTCTCCTGGGCAACAGGGCAACTAAAATTAGGCAATGCAATGCTAAGCCTAAATCCCCTTTGTGGATTTAGCCCTAAATGATTTGACCAAGGTCACACAGAATCTGTGGCAGAGTAGGCTCCTGACCACAGGTCTCCTACATCCTAGACTAGTGTCCTAATCATTGGGGCCATCCATCCTCTCAAAGGCTAAAGTCAAGCACCTACATCTGTGCTGTCCTGAACAGAGATCCTTACCTGAATCATGGCCTAAATGGTTATAGTTCTTTGGCTGGGCAGTTCAAAATGGGGACACTACTTTTCTAGGGAACTTATAGTTCTGAGTTCTCCAGGAGTCTATATTTAAGATCTCAGTATCATGGGAATTTCTATAATAAATTTTAATCTAATAAAGCAGTTCTGGATAAGGAAGGAAAATTGCCCTGTCCTCTGTCTCCCCCACCCACACCTTCAATTGTGCAGTATTTCTAGGCATAATCTAGCAACACATTTTTGCCTTAATGATCTTACGTACAGCAAATTGCTCTGTATATTTCATGTGCCAAGATAGACTCCCTGTGATGGTTAGTACAGAAGTATAATTTTTCCTGGAATGGAGAAGGCCTATGTAACATTTCAACATAGCATAATTAGCTTGCAAAGATGCTGGCATGATGGTTATGCTCACCACCCCAAGAAATGAATTTAGGGACATACTTTTAGATGGATTTATAAATGAAACTCCATGTTCATGGCTTTGAAAACCTATTCCTCTAAACCCACTGAGAAGCTCAATGTATCTATGGATGTTAACACCTTCGAATGTATGTACATAACTTACATAGACCATAAAAGAGGGGAAAACCTGTCACCATATTTGAATTTCTTACATAATTCCCCATGGGCAACAACTTCATCCCAAGGATAACAGGCCTCGGTCTAAAGCAGATATTTTCCTCTGTAGATTTAATTTTGAATTGACGATTTTATGACAATAGGATGAAAGTCTGGGATTTTTCCTTTTTTATTCCCCACCAATAGAGTACTTAACTCTTATCTTGATCTGTAGCAAGCATTACTCCTCATAAGCAAACTATCAGACTAGCTGCCAGCTTTCATTGTGGTGATGAACTTCAGTTGCTGGTATCAAGACCATTTAGCAGCAGTTGACTTTAGGAGTGACACTTTCACTTTGTCCTTACCCAAATAAACTCCCCTTGGAGACACTAGGAGTGTCCCTTAATAAAGACTGAGTAAAACTGTACTAAGAAGCCAGGATTTAGATCTGTATAAAGAATTAGGGGACCTAGTTGATTATTTGTAACAGTTTAATTATTTAAGGAAAAAAAGCATCTAGATGTTCTGTGTAGCCTCTCCATGGCACTGGTTGACATAATATATCACTTTTTCATATCATTAAGGCTCCATACAGTGACTTATCTGATTCCTGCTTGTAAAAATGATTTCGCTGTACCCTGACAAAGAGCCTTTTATAAATGTCTTCACGGGCCAGATTGACATAATACATCCTACTGGTGACTTGGGAGGTTTCACAGTGTCATGCTGATCTGTTTAATAATGTATTTGTGCTATGGACTTAAAAAATGTGTCAAGAATTCATGAAGTGGCACTTTCATGGGTGCATCATGGCGGGATGAGTCATGACAATGCCATTTGAAGTAGCACAGCATCTATTGAGAAGCAAGACCGTTACAGTAAAATGGCTATTCTGGCAATCAACTAAAGCCTAGGAGTTTGGAGGCAGGAATGAGAGAGGGAGCTGGAGGGTCAGTCCATCCTTAACTTATCCCCCTGTGTCTATAGTAAACATTGTATGTCCTAGGAGATAAAACATCATGTGCTGATCTGAATCTCTCCTGAGATTAAGTACTAGGACCCAGCCAGCTGCTAGTCATAGTCCTGTGACCAACCAAGTGAAGTGGAGAGGCTGCTCAAGTAGGTGCTTGCCTGGAGTACCTCTTCTCTGGGTTTCACTGTTGAATGGTTCATTGGGGAGCCACTGCAGCTGAGCATGTCTTACAATAGTCCTGAGGCTGCTCCAATCTGTGTCAGTCCCACAATTGGAATGTGGATGAAGATGGTATAAAGGCTCTAATCCTGAAGCTCCAGGAAATCATGAAGTTGTATTTCTCATAATTCAGGCTCCTGAACAAGTGACTGTAATAGTCTAATTCATTATACTTCTCTTAAGTTCTTGCATGGTTCTGAAAAAAAATTCTGCTATAATGTCGTCTCTGAAGATGCCTATATCATTGCAGCTATGCAGATGAGACTGTTAGCCTATTGTATTGCATTCCCTGCCCCTTCCTTAGCTGTATATTAAAAAAAAAATTACATGTCCTGACCTCAAAGACCAGAAAATATTTAAATAAACAAACATTCACATTTGAAGGTTTGTTATAATATGGTGATTATAGTTCAGTTTAATGAACTCCCTGCATGAATTCCTGAACTTGTTTTTATAGGTTTACTCAAAGCTGCGAGCCTCAATTAAAACAAATTTGACTAACTGTCCAAACCACTCCAAAATCACATCTTCATTTGCTCCTGTTGATTTGGCATCTGACTTTATTAAAGTGGATGGCTGCATGTCAAAACTGGCACTAAAAGTATAATTATTTTCCCTATTAAGAGAGCCCACAAAGGAAAGCCATGTGCTGAAAGCAGTTTTAGAAAAGACAGGAGGTGGACTTGCATCCTGCCACATGTGTGCTGGGTTTGGGAACAAGTCCCCAAATAAAGTGTAGCCATGTTTTCTTGAGTACCAGAGTCAAACCTTGTTTGAGTAAACTCTGTATACCCCCATAATGCTAACTCTTGGGATTAAAGCCCTGGATGGAGCAGTAGCAACACCTCTATTATGTTTATCTAATTGTAATTTCTCCACCACCACCCCCACAAACATTGTTCATAATTTTTATAAACTTTATCTATGTGGGCTGACATTTTCTGTTGTGGTCTCTGCTTTTGGTGAAATTCGGGCCGCATCCTGAGAGCTAATGGGCAACCATAAATGGTTATTTACCTGAACCAGAACAGGATACAAAAAACCCCAAAGTTCAAGTGAAAGGATTTTAAAACTGGATACAAGTTCTCATGCAGGCACGTGTGCATATACACTAACATTTACAAGCATGCATGTACACACGCTATCCGTTTTGATTCAGCTTCTAGGACTCCTAATACGCACCTAGACCAAATGTCAATGATACTAAAATTCCACACCTCAGTAACCTCCTTTGTGGTGATTCAGATACTGACAAGGCCAGCTAAAACAATCACAATTGCTGCTCTGCCAATGTCATCTGGCACATTGAGTCATTAATTTTTAGTGTCCACTAATATTATTTATTCATTGTGGTGCTTAAGAGCCCAAGTCTTTGACCAGGACTCCATTGTCAGAGACGCTGGAGCAATCAGTTAAGCATCATGCCATTGCTGAATGTAGTGTTTTGGGTACTGTTAAAATATCTTAGTACCATTTCCTTAAGAGGTGCCTATAAGAAATGTCAGTCAAGAGTATCACTTTTTTTGGTTTACTAGAATTCTTAATAGATATCTCTAATCACTGACCAGAGCAGACCTCCTTCCACAGCTCTAATAACATATGTTATAGCTGTATATAATGTAAGAAGTTGTGTGAATTCTCTGCTGCTTTTCATAATATGCTAAAACATGGTTTTACACTGATTTTCTTCACTTCCAGAAAGAAAATGATGTGTAAATCATAAAGAGAAAAGTGGCTTTAAAATGTATTCCTTGATCTAGTCCCCATCACTAAATTGAACTTCAATGTCTGGCTAGGTGAATGTGTTTTTATGTGCTACTGTAAATTACTAATTTCAATGCTACCTGTATCTTTTTGTTTTATTACAGGGGAAGCTAAACAAATTTAAATCAACACAAACAATATTTTACCACCTCAAATCTAAGCCTCCTAGACTCTGCAGGCATTCAGGCTGCCCAGACCCTGAAAGTAGCATATGATAGTGATTCCAAACACTGAAATTGAATCTTGTTTAAAATTTATCTTTTAACAATGGATGCATAGGCACACCACCAATTTAACAGAGCCAAATCATCTTAAATAAAGTGCAACAATATAGTTAAAGAATGAGTGCCAGCAAGGCAAGTGAATGCTTCTGTCAGCCTCCCCTCTAATTAGACCCAATGCTCTTAAATAATCTCCTGGGATGTGGCATATCACTTTACCACTTTCCTTTTAAATCCAGTCTTCCTTTGTTGCAAAGTTCCTATCAAGAAGCCCTATTCAATTTAAAACAAAAAAACCAACCCTCAGCCCCTTGTAGTTATTTATTAAGAAACAGTGGATCAAAGCCCCATAAATGAGCTGGTTTTGGAGAGAGTAAAACACATTAACACATATTCAGTACCAAGTTCACAACCTCTATGCTTCTCTCTTTGAAAAGGTTGAGGGAAAACTCTGGTTTAGGAGGAAGAGACCAAAGTGAACATCAAAGTATAATCCTGTTTCCGATGCTGCACCTAGTTAGTTTCTTCTTTGGCTCAACCAGAGGGATACTCACCTTGGACTTCTGGTGACCCAGTTGCTAGTTCCACCTTCATATCTTTGCTGTGAAAATAATGTATTCAGCAGCAGGTGTGTCTCTCAAAAAAAAAATTACTTGTATGGTTACCTCTATTGATGGGCATGTCTACCCAGATATGTAGCTAATACACAGGAACCATTTATACTGCTAAAGCTTTTCATGCCTCAGTCTATCCACCGCTTGCTGACCACTGTGGGATAATGAAGTTTTCCTTTGTTTGCCAAAGGTGTTGGCCTCAAAATCCACTCTAATGTTCAGTAATTACACAGTGCTTAAAGTGCTTGCAAGAGTTCTGCTTTAGTCTGACTGGTTCTAACTGGCTGTGCATCATGAGCTTTATAGCGCCCCTGCCCAGACATTCCATCTAGGAAGCTCAGCCCTTAAAGGCAAAGACCCTCAATACCATACCCACCATACCTGGCCAGAACAAACTACGAAGGGCATGTTCATGGCATGTCTGCAGGAATGTTATACAAAAACACATGCTCTTGCTGGAAGGTGGCAACTAATGCTATTTCTTAGAATTCAGAACTATAACACACACAACAGGAAAAAAAAAAATCAAAGCAGGCTGCTCCCTAAAATAGGCACAATTCACCCCCACTTCACTATATTCTGTCTGACTGCTGCTCCCAGATCCTTCACTACAGAGTACCCTAGCCTGCAAGCAGATCCAGGCCCTCCTCTCTCCCCGCCTCCCCTCTCTCTCTCTCCTCTCTCTGTGCAATTCCAATGTAGTCCTCAATATGCCACAAAGACAATCTTAGCAATGAAGTTGAACCTTCTAAGAAAATTAAAGCCAAATCCTGAGCGTCTTCAGGCAACTAATGAAGGCCAGGCTTAGCAAACATTAGAGTTTGGTCAACTTTGGATTAGATTCACCAGTAAAATCCAAACTATTATTTTGGCAATGCAAAGCAGGTCAGTTTAGTTGGGTTTACTTTGCATTGCTGAAGTGGCGCAGAGCAGCTGGAGTGTACTTGGAAACCTGGTCTTTTAGTCAGAGTAGAATATTAGTTTTCAATCTTTAAATCTCTTCTATGTAATAGAGCCTCAATACCTCTAGCATAATGTTACTTATTTATAAATGGACCCCTTACATTAGTTCACAAAGGTTAATCAATAATTGATAGATCTGTTAATAAAAGTTAATCAACAGTTATGGAATCCAGTATTTCAACGGATTGCCAATAACTGTTTCATTCCTCTACTGATCTGCTTATAACCATCTACAACAAGACTTGGAAGGATTCAATTTTTTTTGTAATTGCTAAATATCTGTAAACCTTGATTTTTGGCTCGTGCGCACACAAACTGAAAATTTCCATAAATAATTGAACTTTACAGATAAGCATAGTCAGAAATATACTGTTTGAAAATGTATTGGAGACAAAATCCAGTGGTTTCGAATTTTTAATTAGGTTTGTTACAAATCGACACGCGAATCAATAGTAAAAACACAGGTATGAATTGTTGACTTAAGGATATTTAGCTCATATATTTTGAGGTGTGATGTTGAAAATGTATTTTAATCCTTCATAAAGCTTTTACTTTGAATCTCAACATCTGTCATTAAACAACTCTTACCCGACCCCACTATAATTTCCAGCAAATGTGAAACACAAAATCAATATAAAATGAAAACAAAATGCTTTAAAAATGATCAATATCTGTCAAAACTTTAAAAAGAATTGAATTCTGCCAAGTCTACCTATATTGCATACAATCAAGGTCTGTAGGAGGCTTTTGGCATCTTTTTACCCACCATAAACTGCGTATATGTACACTCTAATATGAACTGTGACCCACATCTCTATGTATATATTGATGTCTGTGACATATCTCAAAATTTCTGTCTCTGACTTTTCACCATTGGTTCACCAACAGTAGTTACCCTGTCAAGAATTTTAAAACAAATAAAGGCAAACCAGAAGACAGGGCAGTGGAATAGAAAAAGGATTCAATTTTTTTTTTAAATCAAAGGTGCTGCTCTAAATGCCACCATCACTGAGGCAGGCAAACAATTTAAAATATTCACCTAATGAATGCGAAAATGCTGCATAGTACTTAAATGTTTCTGTAAATTCTCAGTCTTGCAAATAAGCATTTATAAGAATTTTAAAAATCTGTATCGGTTCATAATAATCTGTGACTAATGTTAAAGGTCCATTACACCAATTTCACCCTGTGGTTTCCAGTATCTAGTGGCAAAAAGGTAAATTTTTAGGTTCAATTAATTCAACCACTTTTAAGTACAGAAGACTTAACAGGAGTTCAGACAGCACCATTCAACTTTTCATCTGTCTCAATGTGCAGTAATGGCTTCAGAACTAGAAAATGACAGGCTCAAAATGGTAGATGAAAGACTTGAGCAGCGTGTTTGTTAAATGGAATGACTCAGTAAATGCACTATTATTAAAGCTTGAGGAGACTAGGTTGAGATCTTGTTGCATATTTAGGATTTGAATGCTGGACACTTGTTTCTGATAGATTCCTGAGACTCTTGCCTTGGGAGTTCAGCAGGTGAAGAGAACAAATAACAAATTCCAGTGACTCTCCAAAGTTGCTAGAAGTCTAATCATTCTATAAACTCTCCATACATTTTGACTTCAGGGAGAGTTCTGTCCTCTGAGAATTCTCAGGATCAGACCCAAAATATATGAACCACATCTACAGAACTGAAACCTTTAATCTTATGTTCCCTAATCGCATGATAATATATTTGATAGTACAGGTACCAATGCTAAGATTAAAAAATCCCCACATTCCAAATGTCAGGTCACTCTATTAATAAGGCAAGTATATTTATGCCATTATTCATCTTCCTGGATGTAGCTGCTTTGTTAATAGTCTTATGCATAGAAGTCTTTAAGAAAAAGAGATTATACATTGATGTCTCTGCAGAGACTATTTACTCTAAGAGCCTGCTACTCAAAGCAACAGAGCACCTGCTGCTCTCACTCATTTCCACTGAGTTGTAACTGCTCAGCAGGTTCTCATTTCGGGCTGGTTAAAATTTTCCCATCAAAACTGTTGGATGGGAAATTTGAGTTTCAAACAGAAAATGAAATCTTTTGTGTGTGTGGTTTTTATTTTTAAAAAAAGTGTCTGTCTGCCTGCCAAGAAAAATTCTGACTTTTCATCAAAAGCTTTAGCCTTTTAGCAAAAAAAAAAAACCAACTTTTTTAAAAGTTGAAATTTTTCATTTGAGTGGGAGGGATCAATTTCTGACCATCTCTCGTCATTGTATTATGTGAGACTGAAATGATGGCCCTGCCCCTTAGGGTTGGGAGTGCCTTCATAGATTCTGACCCCTGCAAACACTTCTGTGGCTGCATATCTGTACTCCTGAACACTGAACCTTTAATAAGAAGGATGTGGGTTTTTTTCATTGTCTAGGAATATCAGAAGAACAAAGAGGTAAAAGAGGCTGTTCACTGTGCAGAAACTGAGCTGAGGAATAAATGGCAGTCTTCAATGTAACAAATGTTTCTGAAGCCTTCAGCCCACCATTCTGGCTGACTAATGTTTTTTCCTCTCCGATTTTGCTGCTGGGCCCAGATAAATGTGTGGGTCAGGTGTTAGGTGCAGTGGGTCTCTGAAGGCCTCGCTACGATCCCAACCAACTGCAGCCTCTTGAATCATGAGCCAGTCAGTGCTAGGAGAATGGTGGCCTAAGAGGGGCATGTGGGAGACTGAACTTCCTCAGCAGGTTGTTACTTACCCTTTGAGGAGAGCTGGAGTGGTGGCATTTGCATGTTCTCTTAATGTTTCGTACACAGTGGTGTGCACTTTTGTGGTTTTTAGAATTGCAGAGCCATGGAGCACATTGAGTCATCACCCAGGCTTGAATTAGGTTTGGTTGTCTCCATTCTTCTTATAGATTCTTACACACTAAGGGTACGTCTACACTATGGGATAATTCCGATTTTACATAAACCAGTTTTATAAAACAGATTGTATAAAGTCGAGTGCACGTGGCCACACTAAGCACATTAATTCAGCAATGTGCGTCCATGGTCCGAGGCTAGCATCGATTTCCGGAGCATTGCACTGTGGGTAGCTATTCCGTAGCTATCCCATAGTTCCCACAGTCTCCTCCGCCCCTTAGAATTCTGGGTTGAGAGCCCAGTGGCTGATAGGGCAAAAATCATTGTCGCAGGTGGTTCTGGGTAAATGTCGTCAGTCATTCCTTCCTCCAGGAAAGCAACGGCAGACAATCATTTCGCGCCGTTTTTCCCTGGATTGCCCTGGCAGACGCCATAGCATGGCAACCATGGAGCCCGTTCAGCGTTTTTTTTTTTTTTTTACAGTCACCGTATGTGTACTGGATGCCGTGGACAGAGGCGATACTCCAGCGCTACACAGCAGCATTCATTTGCTTTTGCATGATAGCAGAGATGGTTACCAGTCGTTCTGTACCGTCTGCTGCCACTGTAATTTGGCAATGAGATGACGATTATCTGTCCTTCTGTGCTGTCTGCTGCTATCATGGGTGCCCCTGGCTGAGATTGGCCGGGGACGCAAAAGCAAAACTGGGAATGACTCCCCGAGTCAATCCCTCCTTTATGGTTTCTAAAAATAGTCAGTCCTGCCTAGAATATGGGGCAAGTGTACTAGAGAACCAGTGTATCAGAGGGCAGAGTTGCTCCTTGTCAGATCCCGCAGAAATGATGAGCTACGTGCCATTCACGGGGGGTGCCCCGGCAACAACCCCACCTGTTGCTTCCCTCCTCCCCCAACCTTCCTGGGCTACCGTGGAAGTGTTCCCCCCCCATTTGTGTCATGAAATTATAAAGAATGCAGAAATAACAAACTGACTTGTTAGTGAGATGAAAATGAGGGGGAGGCAGCCTCCCGGTGCTGTGACAGTCCAGGCAGGACATTAAGCGGTGCAGAGGACCCAGTATGCTGCTGCTATGATAGTCCAGGCAGGACAGAATCTTTTCTTTACACAGGAAAGGGAGGGGACTGATGGAACCGTTCTGTCCCATCTACTGGGAATGACCAGGAATCATTCCTATTTTTACCTAGGCGCCCCTGAGGCCAGCCAGGGGTATTCAGCAGTTATCAAGCATGTACAGTCTGCCACCCGGGAGGGAAGAGGAGCGGATATTGCTCTTTACTGCCGCAGCATCACGTCTACCAGCAGCATTCAGTAGACATAGAGTGACATTAAAAAAAGTCAAGAAATGATTTTTTCCCTTTTCTTTCACTTGGTGGGGGGGAGGGGGTACATTGACGAGCTATTCCCTGAACCACGCTGGACAATGTGTTTGAACCTACAGGCATTGGGAGCTCAGCCAAGAATGCAAATACTTTTCGGACACTGCTGGAGACTGTGGGATAGCTGGAGTCCTCAGTACCCCCTCCCTCCCTCCAGGAGCGTCCATTTGAGTCTCTGGCTTCCCGTTACGCTTGTCACGCAGCACTGTGTAGCCTGTAGATTTTTTTTTCAAACGCTTTGGCATTTCATCTTCTGTAACGGAGCTCTGATAGAACAGATTTGTTTCCCCATACAGCAATCGGATCCAGTATCTCCCGTACGGTCCATGCTGGAGCTCTTTTTGGATTTGGGACTGCATTGCCACCCGTGCTGATCAGAGCTCCATGCTGGGAAAACAGGAAATGAAAATCAAAATTTCGCTGGGCTTTTCCTGTTTACCTGGCCACTGCATCCGAGCCGAGATTGCTGTCCAGAGCGGTCACAGTGGTGCACTGTGGGATACCGCCCGGAGGCCAATACCGTTGACTTGTGGCCACACTAACCCTAATCCAATATGGTAATACCGATTTTAGCGCTACTCCTCTCGTCGGGGAGGAGTACAGAAACCGATTTAAAGAGCCCTTTATATCGATATAAAGGGCCTCGTAGTGTGGACGGGTACAGCGTTAAATCGGTTTAACGCTGCTAAAATCGGTTTAAACACGTACTGTAGACCAGGCCTTAGAGGTATCTAGCCACATTTAGCTGGTGTCCAATGCATCTGCGATCCTGTGATTATTTAAGACCAGATTATGGTCTGCCTGGTAACACCTAAGGTTTTTTGAATCCTTTCATTACAAGCATCATCATCTGTATTTAACCCAGTTAAAAGTGTTTTGTGTTTGCTGTTGCCACGTGGTGAGGGGGAAATAAAGTAGTAACAGTGTATGGCTCTGTTTTTAAGCAATGATTTCTTCTGTAAGATTACTTTCCCCAGACAGGTCACATGGATTGGGTGTTAGTTGAAGTTTACTACATTTTGGTAGCAGAGCTATTAAACCACATCCCTTTGGTGATGGTGGTTCTACTAATTATGGCAGCCAGTTAAGTGTGACACATTGAGTTGACAATATGATGTCATTGTGCAACCTTCAAAAAATGCAGCCTTACAGTGAAAATGGATTATTGAACTACAATGCTTGCAATTTGATAAAATTGCTTTCAAGGATCCTGCTTTCAAAATCGTGACTGAAAACATTTGTTTCATTTCCTCCTCCTCACTCCCTTCCTCTAAACTCATTTATATCTGGTTCATGATTTAAGAATAACCCTTTTGCACTGATATTTCGTAATACCTATAATACAGGAGTACTGAAAAGAATGCATAGATGCTTTTAGCCTTAATTTCAAAGGGTACTGTACTGAGAAAGTGACAGCCAAGTGAAAAGTAGCTGTCTTGCAAGTTCAGAAAGTACCCAAGAGCAAACAATGCACACGTGGGTATTATGTATGTACGTACATACATACATACACTTCTGTAATTTATTTAACTTCCCTACCCAGTATAGAACAGGCGTCGGCAACTTCGGCACTCAGCCCATCAGGGTAATCCTCTGGTGGGGGGGCCCCCCGCATCTCCCTGTGGCTGTGGTTTGACATTCCCGCCAATGGGAGCTGCAGGAGGCCACAGGGATGTGCTGGCCACCACTTCCCGCATATTTTCCTTTTTGTATTTTCTTCCAGCATTAAAGATGAACTGAAAAGGTTTTGTTAAAAGTTAAACATTTGTTTCCAACAGAGGCAAAAAGCCTATGTCTGTGTGACTGACAGAGTGCTGGGAACAAACAGGGAGCAGCACTCTGATCAATTAAATGACAATTAACTCCTCCTTCCTGCCTCCCATGCACCTGATTGTGTCCAATTAGTGGATTAGAATGGACTGGGGAGGATTCAAGTGCTAGCTAGTGCATTAATGCAGAGAGCAGAAGACCATATAGGAAGAAAGTGCTAGGGGGAGTGGTAGGCAGCTAGAACCAAGCAGCATTTCTGGGTGGAGATGTGTCTTCCTTCTGCAGAGGGCTGCTGAGAAACTGATGCTGGGAATTGTGTGGTGTATGGATCAGTAAAGGTGGTGGAAAGAGCAAGATAAATAAACACAAGGTCTCTGAACAGTCTGTAGACAGCAGAAAACAGGAGCAGGAACTTGCCCTGTCATGGGCTGTTTTTAAAAAAAAAAAAAATTCATTACTTTAAGGAAGCTAAACCACTCAGAGCATGAGAAATTTGTGCTGCAGACTTCATGGTTTCTCTGCACAAGAGAATAACAGGGTGAAGGTTAAGGATAGTTCTTGCTTATGGTAGTTGTGATGCCATTCACTCTAGCAGAGAAACCAGGAAGTCTGCTGAGCAAACCCCTGAGAATGTAAAGCGGTAAGAATTGTCTAAAATTCTGTTGGCTGAGAGTATGGGGTCTGATCCTACTGCCGTTGAAATCAGTGTTAAAACTCTCATTCACTTCAGTGGAGCAGGATCAGACCCCCCAATACTGATATCACATAAGGGACAGACAATCTTGTGGATAAGGCACTGGATGCAGGTTCAAAGAGCAGCATTCCATTTGTGGTTCTACTATAGCTATGTTAGGCACATCATTAATGTCTTTTACTTGGTTCCCCACCTAAAATAGCAATGATACTTCCTTTTCTCCCACCCTCTATCTGTCTTGTCCATTTAGACCATGAACTCTTTGGTACAGCGACAAGTACAATGGATCCCCCATCTTTTGGGGATTTACAAGCTACTGTAAAACAAATAATAAATAAGGACATCAGTTTTACACTAGTCAGATTCATCCTAAATATTCTATTTATTAGTGGTATGTTTTTTTACTAGTCTCCAGGTTGATTTCAATAGGATTTTGACCTGGGTAAGGACTGAAAGATTGTTCTTTAAAACATGGCAATCTTTAGAATTTTTTTCTATTTTGTGCCATTTAAAGCCTACTCAGGCTGGAGAAATCATTTGCTCTTCAGCTGAAAACAAGAAAAAGGAGTAGATACAGGTGATAATTTTATGTTCAGTAATTGCTACTTTATTCAAAATATTGATTATACAAAACAAGCTGACATTGGGGTGGGGAATTGTTCCACTGTTTCTACTTCATAAATGGAGCCGTTATATAAGAGAGCCTAACTCACAGCAGCAAAATATTTTTTTGTTTTAAAACCTATAGGCTGATTTTAATTGAATTAACCAAACTTTTTTATTAAAAAATTGACAGAATTGCTCATTAGCATTTGAAACAAATTGTTGTTCTCAAACAGCAAACTCCACATATAGGTCATATTTCCTGTGTATTAAACAAGTATTTTACTTGCATTTAAAGTGAATTATTGTAATTGAAAAGCAATAGATTATTGAGCTTCAGTACATTTCTGAGACATAGCAACAACAGTTGCCATGTACTTAACTTGAAATTACGTAAGCTACAATGGTATAATTACTAGACGTGACAGTGGGATAATGTTCTGCTTTCGCCTACAACAAGACAACTGGAATTCCATTTGTTTGTCTTGAGTACTCTAGAGCCTTGAAGGCTTATTTGCATGGATTGTGATGTAGCTCACTGGAAAGGGCTTCAGAGTGTGCTGTTGCACAACAAGTTTGACACTCGTAGTCCTCAGTGTTGGTTTGCACTTTCCGGATATTTAGTGGAACATTTTGTTGGCATGTTAAGTAATGTCAGTAGGAAGCCCAGTTTAAATAAAGTTGATAGGATAAATAAAGATGTCAAGAAAATACAAATAAAATGTTAATGTGGAAATTCTGCCTTGGTTTATGTTCTCTCTATTCCCACAAGACTATCCCAGGGAAGTCTAACTTAAAAGCCAGCATTGACACAGCTCATAACTGGCAATGCTTGATGATCTTGGCAGTACTGAAGAGGAGTTGTGGGAACCTCTCCAGTTGCTGTATGCATGGCTTTCATTGAACTTTTTCATCAGCAAGTGCAAATCTTGCCTGCCTGACTAGAGCTAGGCAAATTGTGTGATGTGGGGTTGGTCTTGTTTTGTTTTTTAAAATTAGTTAATTAGCTAAAATCGCAGCTGTGGCTAGGAGGGGAAATGGGGGAGGGGACTTCCCCAAAAGTCAAGGTTTCCTTCTGATATTTTCTAAAGGAAAAATTTATTTTGAAACAGTTTGTTTCAAAATTTAGATTTAACTAAACAAAAATCTAAAAGAATGAAGCATTTGGGATCAAATTAAACATGTTTCTGTTCACAAGAGGAAAAACAAAATTGTTTTTAAGCTAACCTGACATTTATTTATTTTGGGTTCAGCCATGGAACTGAAAAATCAGCTCTTTATCCAACTCTATGCAATCTGGTGGGATTAAGCTCTGGGGTTTATTTTGACTTTCATCCAGATTCCTAGAAAAGCTGGTGCTCGGGCTCAGCTGAGGTTGAAGTTGAAAGTGAAATTGCCTTTGCCTAGCTGCTTCTGCCAAACTTCATGAGCCAGAGAGGATAAAGCATGTGACCAACTGTCATGAAACAAGTTAAAACCTGACAACCCAGTCTAGAACAATCCGTGTCTATCCAAAGACAGTAAAATATTCCATTTCCTGGTTTCAACTTCCATGAAAACACAAATTTAAGAGATGTGTGGGTGGGTTTCTTTGTTGTTGGTGTGTGTTTTTTTGTTTTTTTTAAACAAGCATGTGTAACCTGAATGCTGTATGGGGTACTGCATTAAGCATGGGACGTGAGTAAAGAAAGACACTCTCTTGTCAAGTATTTAAATATTATAATCAGTCAATCTGACTTTTTTAAAGCCCAAAACTAATCCAAGTGACTACCCTACCACAAAGTCCTTAATCCTCCTGGATTTTCATTTCCTAATTGATCATATATGTACCCAACAGAGCAGAAACTAGCAAACATCATGAGTGAAATTCTGATCCCATGGACACATAGTAAAACTCTCGTTGACATCAATGGAGCCTGGATTTCACCCCCATGTGTTTTGATCCTCTAACTGAACAAAAACGGTTCAGAAACAGTTAAATCCAAAAGAACATGTCTGGCTTTAGGTTTCCCTCAGCAGCCTTTTGTGGTTATTTTTTTATGTAAATTAATTTAGTGCTCATGAAAATGAGGGACAGACCATTTTACCTTGAGCCAGCCATAGTCAATATGCATGTTTAAACAGAACCTTTGTCACAATTCAGGTCAGCTGCACCTGTATTTCCTCTTCTAAGTTCCTAGCTCCTAAGTCATCCCTTCTCTTGAGTGGAGGCCTGTATCTCTCTCCCTCCTAACCTGGAATGTTTCCAGGTTGCACAATTCCCTGTCTACACTGTGATACTTCCAACAAGACAGGCTAGCTAAATGGGCTAGCATCTGTGCAGCCATTTACATTTTGTTTAGCCTTCAGTTAGGAGTTACCACACAGCTCTTTCTGAGCAAACACATGTATTCTTAAGGTGAAAGCATTACAGAGAAAACCTGACAAACAAAAGAATCTATACATGTCCATAAAGCTTACCAGAGTTCATCTCTAACTTCACCAAGGGCTTGGTAGGAAACAGTTCTTCAAACCCCACATGGGGTTTTCTGTAGTTACCAGTCATCACAGCCTTCACTCAGAAGAGGCAACCCAGGAAAAGTCTTTCCTTTATGCAGCTTGGACCTTTGCCTGGTCTCAGAGCCACAAAATCAATCAGTACACACTGGTTTTCTTGTCAAGGCATAGCTTCAAAGGCTGGGTTTTTGCATAACTGGAGCTGGAGAACTGGCATTAACTTTCCCTGCCAGAGATACCCCAGGCAAACCACTTGACATTGTTTGTCCAAAAATGCATCTTTGTCTGGCTTAATCAATATAGTCCTTTGAAATTCATAACACTTCCCAGGGTTCATGATAATACATAATGTTTGCATTTAATACAATGGACTCCAAAGATACTAAAACTTAATTATATAAGGTTTGAGGTTTCTTTCTCCCCCACCCAAGGATATTGCAGGAAATTGCCATATCCTCTTCCTAATTGCACTAAATTAATTGGTGGCTTCCTCATGTGGCCCAAATTGGACCTAAAAACTCATTTTACTCGTTAGTCAAGATGTGAATCCCATTGTTCTCAAACAGTAATTAAGTGCCTTCATTCACTGCACTACCACCTCATCCCTCCTTAGCTTTCTTGTCTCTGAAAACCAAGCAATGGCCCGAAAGAAATGATCGTTCAAAGAATGAATAGCCTTTCATGACATGTGAGCTGGATGGAGTTCTTATCCTTAATGAGGACATGATTCAATAATGTCAAAGAAAAGGAGAAGGTACAGCTGAAATGAATTAGGTGTGTAGGGGCAAAGAGGAGATATGAAGGAAGATAGTTGTTGTTGTTATGAGTGTTTAGGACTATTGCCAACCAAGCATTTGAAAATTATGAGAATTTCAAAAATATATTTTGGGCTGTTCTTATTTGCCTTCTGTTTTTTTAGCTTTTGGGGGTTTATATTTTCCAGCTTTTCTCTGCAAAACTAAGGGCTTAAAGTTAATTTTTTAAAATGAAAGATGAGATCCATGTGGAATCACATGATGTCACCAGCTGGATTTCATGGAAAAAACATACTGCAAATCTTGCAATAAAATTATTAGAGTTGGCAACAGTGAAAAATGTTCAGAATGTGAAGGACTTGATTCTCGACTCCATTATGCAGTGTTCTATATCCACTGATGGCGAAAGAGTCAATGATGTAAAACTGGTATAACCGAGTGGAAAATTAGACCCTAGGGCTTAATGAGTACTACCATTGACTTCAATGAGACTACCCACTTTCTTAAAGTTAGGCACTTGCTGAATTAGGGCCTACATTTGCAGACTGTATGTCAGTGTAATGTCCCTAAGTACTCACAAGAAGGTACTTTTGCTTTGACAGACTGGGCCAAGTTCAGACCTGCTGTAAGCAAGATGTAACTCCCTTGGAAGTCTCTGGGCCATATTCAAAGGTGAAACAACTGTGCAAGTTGCACTTTGAGGGGGGTCACCAAGTGTGTGTAAACGATAAAGCAGTGTAACTTGTGTTGATTTGGTACTGAACAAGCATGAAATGTGAGCTTAACGTGCATGCCCAGGAGACAGAAGAGGACAACTTGTTTGGAAAAATGATTAACAGGAAGGTTCAAAGTAAAGCAGCTTCCTCAAGTTTAATCCTCTTGTGAATTGCTTCTCCTGCTGTTTTTCCCTATTCTCTTAGCATGAGAGTCACCTTTGTTTCACACAGTCACTGAATATAAAGCTGCATATATTCCTTTTAAAAAATTTTAAACTAAATGTTGATTAAACTTTTGCAACCCCCCTCCTTTTTTTTTTTTTTTACAAGCTCAAATTTACACTAATTTTCAAACCCACTTTCACCACATGCATGCTTTACTCCATGATTTCATTTCTTTATACAGATCTAAGGCACACGATCATTAACCAGAGCTTACTGGAAAAAAATTGTTTTAAACTTCCTCTCTCTTTTTTCTGCATTGGCTTTTGTTTATCAGTTATTTTATTTTAAAGTGTGTTTTTCTGCAAACCTCAAACCTTTTAACTATTTTTATAGGGCCATAACCTATTTCAGTTTAGACCTTTTTTAGGCTTAATTAACCTTCGTCTGGAAAGCTTTTCTAAATGGAACCGGGGCTTCAAGGGACAGTGTGTGTCAGAGAAGCTCATTCAAATACACAGCAGCATGTTTGTGAGTTGCATGTGACCTGAGAGATTACTCAGATTATTTGCTGCTATCCTGCAATTAGAACTGTATTCATAAGGTTTACAAACTTGTCAAGAAGATGCTTTTTAAAGTGGTAGTGGCAGTATGAGAATCCTTGGTCTGACTCTCCTCTTGTGCCCAATTTTCATCTAGAAACGCACTGACCTCTGTGGATTTACAGCTGGGTAACTGAGAAGAGAAGAAAATCCCATATGTTAACAAACACATCAATTTACTATTGTTATGTAGAATACTGTACGTTGGGGCTAAATATGCTATTTTACTTTTCCATTGTCCAGGCTAAAGGAAATATAAAAACCAATGAAGTCAGTTTCACTTTCAGAATCTTAGTTTTGTAAAGTTTGGGTTTCAGATACTTCTGGGAGGGAAATGTTTATTTGTTTACAATCTTTCCTTGAACTTTTTTAAATTGCAGAGGCATTTCTTAGGTTACAGCAAAGCTTGCTAAATTTGAACTGATAGTTCAAGAGACACTATCACATAAACCCAAACAGCTAGTGCTGCGATCTAGTTAATGAATACTTAAGGGGAGTAGTGGGGGCAAAAGACATATCTGGCTTTAAGACTAAGCTTGATAAGTTTATGGAAGGGATGGTATGATGGGATAGCTTAATTTTGGCAATTGATCTTTGATTATCAGCAGGTAAGTATGCCTAGTAGTCTGTGATGGGATGGGATCTGAGTTACTGCAGAGAATTCTTTCCTGAGTGCTGGCTGGTGAGTCTTGCCCACATGCTCAGGGTTTAGCTGATCGCCATATTTGGGGTTGGGAAGGAATTTTCCTCCAGGGCAGATTGGCAGAGGCGCTGGAGGTTTTTCGCCTTCCTCTGCAGTGTGGGGCATGGGTCACTTGCTGGTGAGTTCTCTGCAGCTTGAGGTCTTCAAATCACAATTTGAAGACTTCAATAACTCAGACATAGGTTAGGGGTTTGTTATAGAAGTGGATGGGTAGGATTCTGTGGCCTGCTTTGCGTGGGAGGTCAGACTAGATGATCATATTAGTCCCTTCTGACCCTAAAGTCTGAGTCTACTTATTTTGGCTGATTTATTTACTACTGTATATTTCCATGGCACCAAATCAAAAGATGTAATAGCACACTGTTACCAAATGACTGTCTGGTAAAGAAAGAAATGGTAAAAGAAACCACTATCTGAGCCTCAAAAAGTCCAAGTATAATATAGAATTGTCCTGCTGAATGACTGGATCTGTAGAAACCTCTAGGCACGTACTGCAGGAGCAGATCTCATACCGGCCATCCCTCTTGGCAGTGGCACCCTGTCAGGTCCAAATACCTAGGCCCTGAAAGTCCCCTAAGCCTCCCCAGCAGTTCTTCAACAGTCCCCAGGATCCCACCAAAGCTGGGAGCTTGATTTACAGTCTCATGGAGCCTTCTCTAACCCAGCCATCTTTATCTGACCTTTGCTCATCCTGGAGCCAGACCAGTCCCTCCCACCCCACTACATAAACCTGCCCATCTCTTCCTCCTGCCTGCTCAAAATTTCTGTCCAAAAGCCTCCCTCTTTGTTCTTCCTGTGAGTCCCTTGCTTTGTCACCTCTGTCCTGTGGGGAAATTTTCCATTGTCTCCACTTCCCTCCATCTCTGCAAACAAGTTGAAAGAACTAGCTTCCGCCAGGCTCCATTGCTCAGGCAGAGTACAGCCATTAAGGTTAATGACTCTCCAGTGGCCCAAGTCTAGTAGTCCATGTTTATGCTGCAGCACATGTTAGCAAATGGTGTATTTCACATCCACACAGAGGCATTCCCTGCTACAACAATTTTATAGTTTTGTAACATAAAGTGGGAGTACAGGCATCCCTCAAACTATCCCAGCATGGGCCATCCCCCACAGAGCAGCTACGTATGTTCCATCCCCTCCCAGCTCCCGCACATGACAGATATAACTGAGCATGCTCCCTTAACGGGAGGCTACAAGGCAAAGCCCATTTTTCCCCCCACCCTCCAATGGCTGTGCCTAGCTGATCCAGGTCAGGAGGGGTCTGGGCACTGGAACTGAGACCAGGGAGCCTGTCTCTGTTGTGCTTTCAGTGATTTCCCCCTGCTGGCACCCAGAAAGCTTGGCAGAGCAAGCCATCTGATTCAAATACCCCAAGGACAAGAGCTAGAGCTCGGGGTGCCTGTGCAGGTAGACTACGTCTGAAAGCTAACAGAGAAAATGGAGGCGAGGAAAAAAAAACAGAGATCAGATGAAGAGCCAGGGTAGAGCATGTGAATAGTGGGCAAGGAGGTGACGTGAAGAGAGACAGATTAGATAAGAAGCCCAAGTGCAGGGGAAGAAGTAGGACTGTCTGGGCAAAGATGGGACGAGAGGAAATCAAGATCAGAGGAGATACGTGGGGAGGGAGAGTAGGACTGGGAGCTAGTGAGGACAAGTAACTGGGGTCAGGGCCGGCTTTAGGACGTGCGGGACCCAATTAAGAAGGAACTGCCGGTGAAGATATCTGCGGCAATTTGGCAGCTGCTCGATCAGTTGCTGCTGTTTCGGTGGGACTTCAGCAGAGGGTGCAGGGCCCCTCTTCCTGGCGCTGCAGTGCCCTCTTAGGCATGGGGCCAGATTCCCAGGTATCGCCCTAAAGCCAGCCCTGACCGGGGCAGAGGGCTAGGAGACTGGAGGCAAGCAGAAAGAGACTGGGGAATGGCATCGGGAACTGGGACTTGCTGAGCAAGGAGATGGGCGGGGGAAAAACATGGAGGGGAGGGTGATAAGGGAATAGCTGGACTAGGAAATTACAAGTAGAAAATGGGGAGACTAGGACCAAGAGTCTAGAGAGGTGAGACTAGGATTTAGTGGAAAAGGAGACTGGGCCTGTTATAAGAAGCCTGAGGAGTAGAAACAGGGACTGTCTAGCTGAAGAGAATGTGAGTGGGCCAAGGAGCCTGCAGTAGGGTAGGACAGGTTGGAATGTATGGGACAGAAGGGGTCAAGCTTAGGTGGGGGAGGATTGGCAGAAGAGTCTATGCCCACTAGAAACACGTTCCTGTCCAGAGCCTGGAATAGAACCTAAGATCCCTGAGTCTTACCTTCCTCTGCTGTCAGCAAATCTCTGTGAAACTTACTAGCAAAGTGCACCATCTCCCTCTAGTGCTGGTCCACATAGATGATAACCTACTACTGCAGTTGGTTATGCTTTTAGCTCAAGTGGCCAAGTTCTGTGTGGAGACTCCAAAGATTCCATCCCTGCTGATGAACCATGTCGGCGTCTATATGATGCCACATGATGGAACTTCTGTTTTTCAGATTGCTTTATTACAAACATAGAAATTTACACAATCAAAAGCACTATGGTAAAAGAACATTATTAAGGTTGCAAAGACGAGCACTCAAACATAAGGAAATGCCAGAAATGATGTTGCCTATACAACCCCCTTGTGATAGTCTCTTTAATTTCATGATCACATATTATTTTTTCCAGTATCACTCAGTGCACAGAACAGATGATGCTCACTTAATGAGCCACTATTGAATATTTTGTTTTCTCCTTGTTCAGTGTGTGGCCCCAGGCATTATATACTACACACTATTCAAACCCTGCCCTGAAGACTGAATTATTAATTTCCTCATAGGCTTTTCTGTGGTGCTCATCGCTAGAGTATTTAAATGTAATATCATTTTGAAATCTTAATGTTCTTTTAAGTTGTTTTTGTGTATACATAGATACACACAGAGCTATGGATAAGTTATTTATTCTTTATTCTTGAGAAGACCTGTCACTTCCAGCAAGGGTGGGACAGCTGTCAAAAGTAATAAATAGTATTAAACAGGGAGAGACATGGTAGAGCCAAGATTAATGGCTAAAATGTTTATGCTCCTGGTTTTCTTCATCAACAAACTGCTGTTTGCACCTATTTGCATTTTAATGGTTACCCCAGTTCCAGAGTTAAAACTGCAGACTTTTTCCAGCTGCTCTTTAAATGCTACATTAGAATTTGAAGAAGCATCATACGTAATTATATTTAATGGACACAGAATTGATTGAAACACTTAACAGAAACAAAAAGCCCAGACCTAATTTTGTAAACATGTTATTGTACAGTAACCCCCAATGAGTTTGTTCTTAAATCTCCTAATTAATTTTTAATTAAAAAGCTCAAAGATGCTATTATACTTGCTGTTGTAAATGGCAGCCTTATGTAAGCATAAATAACTTAGCTGCTCAGACAAATATCTTCCATTAAAACCATGTTACTAAGAGTTCCTGCATACAGTGTTTCAGGGTTTCAGACAGTGACAACACCACTGTTTAGACTAAACATCACATGGAGACTTTTTTTTGGTCCTAGAAATAGGCTTGTAAAGAATATAATAGGTTTGCACATGGCAAGCAAACCTATTTTCCATATCTTCACTTAGCCACATCAATTATCCCCTCTGCAAGACTATATATAGCATTAACCAGCAAATGGTGGTCCTGACACTGCTAAGCTATACTGACATGAACAGTGCCACTAAGGGCAAATGGATACCATGTCTGGAAACTTTTTATAAGACAAAGTCATCATTTGCTTCATTAAAAGAATGAATTTTTCTTTCCTATTTAAAATATCTCCCACCTAGCAAAGAAACTCTCCCACCCCCACCCTCCATCTCCCCACATAAAATGGAAGTGTCCCTCTCCACCATTTCGATACATCTTTTTGTCAAACACAAGAGGTTCTCTAATCCAGCAATTGAAGCACAGTATGTTGCTGTGGGGATGGGGTGATGTCAGAAATGGAGGATTATTAATAGCATAAAACCAGCAAGTGCCTCTTTTCAGAGCAATGTCTTAATAGAAGGGAGGAAAAACATGCAAGAGAAAATCTCATTTGCTATGTTTTTCTTATGTTTTTAACCAAGACGGGATGGAGGCAGAATGATCTCTGTGGTTTAATTATTTTTCGTCCATGTGATCATTAACACAACACAGCAGAATCTTGTTTTGACTCCCAGCCTCCTGCAAAGCTGTAACTTTAATTTTAAAACATGCAAAGATTTGTTGATCAGACAAAATAGCCACAGGAAAAAAAAGGGCTTTTTCCCCTCTCGTTGCAGAGGCACAGCACAGCCTGCCAACATAACTTTTCTTATTGTACTTGCACTATTTTCCAGGCATTCATAATGTAGAAGCAATAAATTGCTGCAAAAGTTTTCAGCCATAATAGGACTAGATTTAAAAAAAATTGCCAAAAACTTATAAATATTGAAAACATGTAAAATGTAATCTGGTAATTCTCAAAGCCTGAAATTTATATTTGCTTCTGAAAATGGGTACATCTCAGATGCATGTTTGATTGCATATAAGATTATTTATTTATTTTAATATATAGCTCAGGTGGGGTGGAGAAACAGGATCTAAGCCTCCAGACAAGAATTTTAACCTGACTAGTGATTTTTGGGTGCCCCAATTTTTGGGTGCCCAACATGAATGACCTTGCAGGAATCTTGTTTTTGGAGAATGGGTGCTGAGCACTTGCTGCAAATTAGAGTCCTCTAAGATGCTTGAGACTGGACACCCAAAAACAGTCACATTTGACTGGGCACTTTATAACCTTTAAAACCACAGAGAACATTCGTCATTAAAACAGAGCAAGACATGAGGAAAAGAACGCCTCTCCAAGGGGTCAGTGTGTGCAAGGAGGTCCTTCGCCAGCTAAGTAAGTCAAAGTGTACATGTGAACCAACACATCCCTGATGCTCTCACACCCTATGTCTACCAGGATGAAGAATGTGTGATTGATGAAATTATATCTTTCTTTAGTTATATACCAAAGCACCTGGGGACTGTTCTCAGGAGATGTTTGAAACATCCAGTGCAGTTCCATGTATGATATGTTGTCAGTTTATTTCTGTTATTCTGTTCCCCAATAATTAACAGAGTGAATTTCTGGTGCTTCTTGGTGTATATTGTTGTTCTAGATTGACATATAGCTGAACTGGTGGCTACATCACTTGATTTCCGTAAATTCTGTCCAGAATATTTTTCTGCTGAAAATAATTATTCTTCCAGTGTTAAAGGTACCAATTTCATAAATGATGATGAAATCTGTTTCGGTCTCAGAATGCTCCAACCATCCCCATACATCTGTCTTTAAAATGAAATACTGTAATTCAAAGACAATACAGTATTTCTTTTTGCTAGTGGCAGGCTTCTATAACCATGAATGACTACTGTTCTATTCCATTTTTGAAAGAGAACTATTAGATCTTCAGATCATATTTCCAAACACTCAACACTGTCCAAACTACTGCCATTTAAGATGCCCATAGGAGCCTCTCCTATCTCAAAGACAAGCTTGGTTATGACATCATAGCTCATGGCATTCAAACATTAAGCCTGCCCTGCTCACTGGGAAGGTTTCCAAACAGAAGAGTGAGTTCTTTCTTCAAGAAGGTCCAGCAGTAATATCCAGCATTAGCAAGCTTCAGTCTGCAGCTTCACGGTATTGTTGATCTTTATTAAACTAGACTGGGCTACATACAGCGAGTCATATGGTTTATCACTTCTTATCCTGGGCTCTTCAAGTTCTGGATTTTTGTAATTCTTTTCCATGGGAGACCTCAGACAAGAACACTTCTCCTGCTGGTCCACCCATCCCTTTTGTAAAGTGCACACAACTACCTCACCATCACCACCAATGCAGTCTTCCTTCCTTTTAAGGAGTGAAGCAGTGAGAATCTCCCAGGAGTATTTACCTTTAAAGAGACAAACTTTGGAGTCTGTCCTAAAACTCATCAACTTTTCATCATTATGGCAAATCTCAAATGGAGGTAGCTTCCTTGCAGATAAAGTGCCACCCAAATCAATCTGTAGCAAGGTCCTTGTCATGGTCTGGCTGGATAATCAGCCTATGTCCACTATTGGCAATCTTGTCGTGCCACTGAAGCTTTAGGTTACCATGTGATCACCAACCATGTAGCAGCATTCCTTGGTGAACATACTTTTGGAATTCGTTGGGCTTCCATCCTAATATGGCATTAAATAACATTTTATTAAAGTTTCCTTAGTCTTATTTCATTAATCCCTATCAGTACATCAGCAATTTGAATATTAAAATTCAGGAGAAGTCAGCCTATTTTTCTATAAAACCATACTGTTAAATCTACCTCCCTCTTCCTCCTCTCCCCCCCCCTTCCCACCCAAATTGGGACATTCCATGTTCTCTATTGTGTTATTGTCTAATATGCCAGTATTGATTTTGCTTTGCTATAGTCTTTCTTTTGCCAGTCTGGGTAAGAAGGAAGTTGACTCAACTCACCACCTTCAGGTATATAGACCATTTGGGGCTGATGAAATTGACTTTCTGGCATTCTCATCAGCAGTAGCATGGAATACCGTAGAGTAGCAGCCAAAATGGTTAAAGTACTTTAAATTAGCTAGAGTATCTCTTCTTTTCCAGGGTTTAGAATCTCCCATAAGAACACCAGATGTGCAATTTGTCCACCCAGCTGATAGTACTTCAGATATGCTTAGCTTCAGAAATTACTTGCCTGTGTAATCTAATTTTACCCAACATTCTGTTTAGAAATCACTCACAGATTTAGTTCAACATTTCACTATTAAATCAGGAAGAAAAGACCATGTTTTTCCCTCCCAACTTGTGCTTTCATCCCACTTGTTCATAATCCAGTAATTGAAAACGTGGTCCTATCATTGTGCAGACATTGATGATTTGGCAAATGGAGGATTATTAATAGCATAAAACAAGAAGGGCCTTGTCTCAGACTGACACTCCAACAAAAAGAGCCAGAAAAATATCCTTGATTATTTCTTAATGTTGTGTGTTCTTTACATTTTTAAGTAGGCAGAAAAAAAGATGAGATTTTCTTTTACCAGCATGAATATGAGTGAAATTCAGAGGATAAGAGGCATTTTATGGAACATATTACAAGCCAGCAATTCAGATTTTATAACCTCTACTTTTAACTACAAATTTTAAATGCCTTAAAGATTTTTTAAAAAAAATCAAATCTATATTGATATTTCATAATAAAAAGGATTTAGTAATACGTTTAACTAAAGGTTCTGTCATTTTGATTAAGCTTTTCAAGGATGGTATTTCTATTTATTTTATTTGACGGTATTTCTGTTTATAAACTCTTTTTACCACCAGTTTTCAAAACCTAACAATACAATGTGCTTGATACTGAGGTCTGGTTCATGTGTGTCTCCATCTACCCATCTATTAATATGGTCCCTATCATTACCTGAGCATTTCTCAAGTATTTAAACATATAATTTTTAAAAATCAGAGTTTCATCAGCAAATCTTTTGCCCTATATTAATGTGATTCCAATAATCTAAATTTGATCTCTCTCCTCTCCATATTCATCAATTTACTTTGAAACAGTTATACCGTTTACTCTATTCATTGTCTAAGCTGAGTGAAATGCAACTAGCCTAGTTGGGTTGGTTTTATTTTTATTTTTAATTTTTTTAACTCAGCCATGCTGTGAGCATCCCATTGCTGATTAACCATGTCATCTTATTCCTGTGGCTACTGTCTTTCCTTTCCTATCTATTTCATTTTGTCATGTGAAAAATCAGGCTATAAATGTAACATGTTTGTGAAGCGCTCTGTGTGGCATCTCTGTGTCTCTAGACTAGTCCCTAGAAAAGAAAACAGTCTACTACTGCTGTCAGATAGCTGAGGTATTCCTTTTTCTCAAATGGTAGAGGTTTGTGTCTTAGTGTCATAGGCTCCAGGTTCTAGCTCTGCTTGAGACTGCATTGGGGGTTGTTACATAAATTCTTCCAGGTAGGGACCTTGTTACATTTATATGTACTGGGAGGCATGAAGCCCAATTTGGATGCTGTGAAATGATACAAAATTCATAGAATGCATATAGCCATCTGCCAGAAGGTATCTAGTGGGATGCAGCTCATCAGCTGCTTGGTGAAAGGAAAAAAAATTAAGAGCAACAGCTAGGCATGAACCTCAGCACAAGCAGCTGGGCCACTCGCCAGCATCTAAGAGCAGTCCTGTTCACACTGCTGGGCACAGGGCATTTACACCCTGATGAGCAAGGGAGAGGGAGAAACTAGTGCAGGCTAGGCGTAGTTCTAGGAAATGTATGGTTAAACCATTTGTTTCAACATCATTCTGGGAGTGAAGGAGTTTTAAAACTCTGCATTTCAAGAACTTTTTTTGTGTGCGTGGTGGTGTGGGGTGGCCCAGTCGTTCCAATACCCTTGTGAATGCCTTCCAGGTACTGAGCTCAAATTATACATATACCAAAGGGTTTGAGATGTTCCTTTTGAAATGGGAATAGTTGTGTCAGCATAACTAAACGACAGCGATCTGTTCAGTTTGTATTTAATAGGACTGAATGCTGGATATGTTTTTAGCTAAGGGTGTGCAGTGGCTTGAGCCTCCGAGGAATGCTTATGCTTTGCAAACTCCACCGGTCCCAGTTTGTGTCTGAGCTGCTCCTGTACTTGAGTTATTAAGAGAGGCTACATTTGTTGAAGTCGAGGCTTCCAGGGTCAGACAGAAGATAGATAAATCACAGATGTTTCCTTTTAGAAGTCATCTTTTTAGAAGTACTTTGAAAACAAGTATATCTCTTCCCGCCACCCCAACTTGGAGTCATTTTACACTCCTAACCTCCAATCCCACAAAACACTTAAGCATATGAGCAGTTCCACTGAGAGAACTACTAGCAGGCGTGTATTGAAGCATGTGCCTAAGTATTTTGCTAGACTGAGGCCCTAGTGGGGCAAAATCTGTAGAACAGCAGTGCAGCTGCAATCGTTCATTCTCCTAGTGTAACTGAATCTAGCAAGATATAATGTTCTTCATTGTCCATAAAGGAATCCATCTATCCATAGAGCTGGATTCTGAAATTGCTGCACTATCGCACAGGAGTGAGAGTCTTGCTACCTATATCACAGTGATGTAGGGAAAACAGCTGGAAGTGTCCACTGCTCCAGCCCTGCACAGATGGGTGGGCAGGGGCAAAGTCCACCTTCCGCCACTCATTTTGCCAGCCAGCGCAGCTGAGTCAGCACAGAGGGGGAAGAAAGCTGCACCAGGAAAAGAGGTGAAGCAGCAGGCAGGCTAAGGCTCTCTGCATCCAAGAATTTGGTTAAGGCTGTGCTGGGTCAATGCACCTATGTGTTGCCCCTTACTCAGGGCAGAGCGGTAAGATTCAGTCTGGCCTAGAACAAGAGAGAGAACATGGCAAGTGCTGATGAGGGTACAATAGGTGTCCATTTACCAAGAAGTCCACTGTCCATCTACTTTTCATTTATCCTTACTGACCTTTTTAAATTTTCTCCTCCCTCCTTCCTGTATTATCTCCACAAGATGGGGGGAAAAAAATAAAACCAAAGATAAATTGTTTGTCATTTTGTGCTGAGCTGCCTGGTGGGGAGATAAAAATAGCAAGTGCCAATGGCAAAGTCTTCCAAAACGTACTAACATCTTGCGAAAGTGCTAACACAGTGTGCTAATGAATCAGTGCAAGAAACCAATTTTTCCTCACAATGGTTTCTTTTAAACTTAAGGTGAGCTTTAGGAGCCTGTATGTAGAGATCCTTGTTGCTCTGGCTTGTCAAAGAGCAAATTCTCTCCTCCAGAGAAGAGGCAATCCAACCACTATTTCTGGAAAATCCCTTTTTTTTCTCCTTGGTTTGATAGGACAATAACAGCTCTCATATCAGAAAAAATAAGCCATGGGCACATAGTAATGAGAGTTTTTTGTCAGTGTCTGAGGAGATATCATTATGCAGTAATTTATAGTTCAGTATGCCTGTATTAGAAGGTTCCTATTTATGAAGAGCTCCTCTGGCATGGCTTATGGAACCTGATTCTACATACTTGATAAATTCTGCCTGAGTTTCTGAAGTTCAAAGGTGCCTCGGGTTACCTACAGCACAGTCACCGATATGATTTTAAAACAGGCTTTGGGGCAACAAAGCTGTCAGGCTACAAATACTGGCTTAGATACTGAGTGCAGAATGTGTCTTAACCTGTTGGGGCCAAATCCCAAAGTCCTTACTTATAAAGTGATTTTCACAGGTGCTGGGTTCCCATTGATTTTGAAAGAAATAAGGGTCGTTCAGATTCTTGAACATAAAGCTCTGCTTGAGTAAAATGTCCATTGGTTTCATTTGGACCCTGCGTTTGCAAAGTGACATGTAATTCTTTGGTACTATAGGCCTGGTCCAAAGCCTACCCAATGGAAACATGCCCATTTATGTCCAGGGTCTTTAGATGAGGCCCTGTATTACAACTTAGGCCCAGAATGGGTCAGGCCCTTGTCAGCATCTGTCCAGAAGTGTATGGTCAATGTTTTCAAACCTAGACACTCAAAGTTAGGCAGATAATAAAGTGGACTGAATTTTCAGAGGGTTGATCATCCTTAGCTCCCATTGACTTCAGAGGAAGCGATGCGTGCTCAACACTTCTGAAAATCAGGATGCTTACCTAGCTGCCTCAATGTGGAATTTAGGAGGTGTGGTAGGCTCAGGGGGTCAGGAGAGGGTTGAAAGTATGGATCTCTGAATGTCTGTCTAACCCACTTGTCAGTAGGTGTTATGTCTCACCCTCTGTGCTGGTTCTGCAGAGGTTGCGAGACTGTCAAGTTGCAGAGATTTATGGTTTTAGTACAGGAAGTCCCTGGTTCAATCACTGATGTTGGTCAAGATGGCAGCAGAAACACATCCTTCTATAGTAGGAGGCGCAACAGCAACACAGTGATGTGACTGCTGGGATGGACTGGGAGAAGTTTGTCTCTTCACCTCTTTGGAGACTTTCTGTGCAACGCTCCTTTACTCAGGCTTTTTGTCAAGATAATGGCATCTGATTTGCATAGTAAAAACTAGCCCTTTGAATCCACTGTAAGTCATAGGAAAACTAGATATTTTGATTTCAGCCTCAGAGATAAGGAAATAGCAGTTGCAGAACTGTAAAGCAGCTAGTCTCAATGCTTTATCGTAATTTGTGCCCAGGAGCCCAAAACAACGTTTCCTATTCAAATGTGAAATGAAATATTATCAGGTTCTAAGAAATATTGATGTCAACAAATCAATATTTGACTTGTCAAGAAGATGTTATTTTACACTGATCACAGCTGTTTGGATTCTTCACTAATGATACTTTTTTGTTTCTCAATGTAGTTCAGTTCAAACAGAAGATTTGCTGCAATCATAGTATCACATATTTTTCAGTGTCTTCAGTTTTATCAGGAAATAGCAGAGATATTTAACAATTACTTAGCATTCATCTTTACAAAGTAAAAGGATGAATATAAATAATGGTGAAAAGGATTACTGAAACCAAAGGAGGTATGAGTATTGAATTATCTGAAGATCAGAGCAGCAAATGAATAATTCATTATCCCCGGCTTTGCCATGAGTCAAACTCACGAGTGGTGGCTACTGTAATTGCAGACACAAAGTGTCATATTGTTGAGCTATGAATTTGCTTATTCAATGTTGTGCTACATTCCATCACATCGGCTTTCCAAGTGGCACAGCATAATAGGGACTTTTGGGTGATGCGACACGACACAGCGTGACAGAAGCACAAATCAACATCAGCAGCACTTCAATACTTCAGCCATTCTGCAAAATGTATGCATGCTATTGCTGTGGACATTAATCTGTAATGAAGCCATTAAATGGAAGAGAGATGGAGAGGGAACGCTCTGCCAGCCATCTCCATTAAATTCAGGTACTTTGGCACATCTCTAATTAAGGCTTGAGTTCCAATTGACAAACCACTAGTTCTAGGCAACATACTCTCAAGGGTGCTTCAGGATATAACTAATACGGAGAGATGGGGTGATGGTCTGGATAATTCCAGGGAAGATTTCTAATTATCTTATACTTCAGAGGTTAAGGGGCAGATTTGATAGGAAACTAATCAGAGTAATGGGATCCCTATCTTTGGAGTTCTCTCTTGCTAATGCCCCTCCTAGAAATGTACAGAAGTTTGATGCTTATGAAAATGTTCATTGAGATTGGAATCTGGCCCAGTGAGTGTTACTGAGAGACTACATGCTGCAAGATAAGTGGCTCAGGTCATTATGAGGTCCCTCACATGCACAGCCCTTTTGGAGAGGGTGAGGAAGGAGATCTCAGTGTTAGTGAGGGCAGGAAAACAAGAATTCCACTTCATGAAAAATGTCAATGTTTTTGAAATGTATTTTCATTCTGCATGGCACAGAGAGAGAGAATAGCACATAGCCCACTGAGTGCCCTATAGAGTCAGTCTTCTTTCTTCCTCTGGAGCTGTTCTATTTTGAATTAAAAATAAATCAATATTTGATGAGTCAGACTGTATAGCCCAGTGGTTAGGGTACACTCTTGAGAGGCAGGATCAAGTTGATGCTCTAAAGCAGGTAGAATTGGGATTTGAACCTGTGAGACCCTAACCACTGGACTATTGGCTGTTCTGACTATGCTTTCTTTAACCAAAAATTCCATCCGGGACCTTGGAAACCTTCCCAACAAAAGTTTAGTTGAAAGTGATAAGTTTCTGCTAAAAGGTTTGCCATTGGCATATTTTCCACTGCAAAGATGTTTCATCAACAAAACTCCTGATCAGCTCTACTCAGGAGGACATTTGGTTCCATACTCATCAAAAAATTGAACAAGGCAGCTATAAAGTAACCCAAATATTAGCCGCCATGAATAGGGCAAGTTAATACATGTTTGAATATACCTATATAGAAAAACTAAGGAGCAGAGTTTTGCTTTGTTGTATTACAGGTATATGTAAATAACTACAACAGCCATAGTCAATTTGTTGTTCTTTGGATCCAGTGGCCACAATTTTACAGGGGAGAGGGGCTGGTGTGTCAAAACCTAAGCTAAGGGCCGCAGTAGTGGTTCCTACACCCCATCCCATCCTTGCACACAGTCTATTTTTGGAGGGTTGAGATGGGGCATGAATTTCACCCCCTATTCATACTTACTGATACAGGATATTGGTTTCTTTTGCATACCATAGAAATAATATAACTGCTTTAGAAAACTTGTAGATTAGGGTGAAGAAAATGATACTAGACCTGGAAAATTGTAGAAGTTTTGAGAAAAGTTTGTACAAGTTAAGCTTATTGTCATAGGGAATAGGGAGACTTTATTATTAAAGATTTAAAATTTTAATAAAGTAATAACACAAGGAAGAAATAAAAATCTTGATAATCTTGATCCACACGAGCCTGACAATAAGAGGACTTAATCTGAAGTCTTATAAAATCAGGAGCGAAAGAGAAACTATCTGAAGCTTGTTCATGCAGAAAGTAATGAGTATACGCCACAAGTAACAATATAAGAAAATGTATTCATGGAGCATTAGGAGGCAGAGTTGAGAATTAGATGAGATTCTTGACACCCAGAGATTAAGGGGTTGTGGGAAGAAAATAAGAAAATGAAAAGGACATAAGAAGCGAACATATGTTGCAGCCGGAGCCTGGTGGCTTCTTTCATTCTTAAGGTTTCTTATGTGTATTTTTTGGTGCTGTTCTTTCACCACAGTGGTCTGGTGTGAAACACACAAGAGTTGGGCCACTGCCTGGTTTATGGCCCTTCCAGCAGCAGTCCTGGTATGTCTGTGTGGTCACTGTCCCCTCAGAATTGCAGGATTTCTCATCTCAAGAGCATTTTGAAAAGTGGCCTCTGATTTTGGGGTGCCTTGTTTGATCTTTTGGGGCCTGATTTTCAGAAGAGTTGAGCACCCACAGGTCCTACTGACATCAGCCATGGGTGCTCAGCCTCCGTGAACATCGAGCCCATGTCGTCACCCAAAAATCGTGGCATGCAAAATCCAAGGTCACTTTTTCACATTTTGTGTCTGATGTTTTGACAGGAGCAGTCTAGGGTAAGCAGAGAGAACTCCCATCTGTCTGTTACAGACTGCATCTGTATTAGTGTCTTTCAGCCTCTTGAGCTTGGGAACCCTTTATTCAAAGTAAAAAATGTTAATGACTCTCCTGGCACTGTCTATAAAAGTAGTAATAAAAAAGTATTGTAGTGGTAATGCTGCTAACCCTATCGAATGTCTGAGTGTGTGTGTTTCAGAGGTTGATGCTGAATACTTGACTTTGAAGAGGAAGGGTTTGTGGGGGTAAGATTTTCTTTGCTTTATACTGTAATAAATGTGTAAAGTCTTGTCTCTCTCTCTCTCACACACACACACACACACACACACACACACACACACACACACACACACACACACACACACACACACACACACACACACACACACACCATCCCCGACTGCTTTGGTTGACTCCTCAAGGAGTTGAGAAGCACTAGTCTACAGCATCCATACTGCCTCAGTATACAAATACAACTACACTAAACCATCTCTCTGGCATAAGAAAGAACATTTAAAGCGGTTTGATGGTGGCATATTTTTCACTAAGTAGTCAGTGTGGATGGGATTTAATTAGGGCTGGTCTTTCAATGAAACTTATTTTAGTACATATTTGGTATCTGTGGAGATAGTAATTGATGAGGACACTGACAGGCTGATTTTAGTTCAAGCTATTAAAATTCTATTGACTGCTGCATTGCTACCAATCAGCTAGAGGTCAGTACAGTACTGAATTATATCACTGCATATTTAGCCCACAATCAAACCAATAAGTGGTTTTGGGAAGGTGAAGTGTATGAACATTGCAATTACTGCTCTGGTTAGCCCACACTTAACGTAGTAAAAATAGATTTATTTCTTTGGCTAGTAGCAAATACTCATTGCCATCTTGTAAGTACCAGTGAGGCAATATTTATAACTGTTTCAAGCAAGCTTCATCCTATCGTGCAGCAAATTACGATTAACTTGATTTATTTGTTAAATAGTTTGAAATAATCTCGGATTATGGCAATCCGTGAGGATGAAAGCTGCAATGTTAGGGAGCCTTTTGTGTGACCAGATTAGCCAAACCAAGAAATGCATACTACCATGTAACAGATTAGCAACGGCTTGATCTCATGCGCCCTGGTCTGCAGTGAGTTCTGGGCAAGTGAACCACTGATCCCGTGTAGAGTCCATTGACTTCCACATGCAGCCACATGGGTCGTCCCAGGTGCAGCTCATTGACAAGGGCCTTCAGGTCTGGGCTAACTCCTATTGAAGTCATGGGAGTATTTGCATTGATTTTAGTGGGAGCTGTATTGGAACCTGAAGTGTTTTGAGATTCAGCATGAGCAAATGAATGGATAATTTATTAAAGTTCTGAAGGAGGCTTGCAATTTGGGAATCCCTTTGAGGTATATCTCATTGCCATTTAATAGATATTTTATGGAAAGACGCAAAACCTGCTCTGCAGGCCCCATCAGTGACTTTCCTCATGAAATGCATAAAGAAGGGCCTCACAAACCATCTAAATTACAACTGTATGAGCAAAAATTATCTTCATCATAGAGGAAGAAGAAAAATATATTAAAATATACTGGCCTTTACTTAACATCTGTATGTACACACACGCACGCGCATACACGCTGACACCAATGGCCACCCATGAATTACTATACTTTGGGATGTGACCATACATTAAGAGCTGTGAACGCCTGATCCTTTTATTTCTGGCAGTTTGTCTAAAGCTGTTCCATAGATTGGGTTCAGCTTTTTATATTGGGCTCCAATCAGAAATTTATTGGAATGATATACTGGTCAGTGTGCCTAGGAATTCTTAGAAGTATTATCATTTTATTCTTCTCTTTTATTTCACATCTGTCAGTGCAAATGCAAACACACATGCAAGATTCCCTTTATGTTCAGTAACAGTGCCGTGTTCTACCACTGCTTCCTAAGTGATAGAATCAGAACTTCTCATCTATCTGTCATAGGATCTATATCACTAACAGCAAAGGGAAATTGCCAAGTTGCTGGACCTGTGCTTTGTGTAGCACCTATGAATCAGAGCTTTGTCCAGGATAGCCTGCTCTATAAGGGCCAGGAGGCTTGGGACTAACTAGCCCTGTTCAATCAGCCCTTTAGGCTGGGAGGCAGCTAATTGAGATCAGGTAATAGCCTGAACACTTGAGCCTCACAAAAGGGCAGAGAACTCAGGTTGGTAGAAGAAACCCCACAGGGTTCTTGTTAAGGGTTAATGTCTCTTTTACCTGTAAAGGGTTAACAAACAGTAAACCAAAAACACCTGACCAGAGGACCAATCAGGAAACAAGATACTTTAAAATCTCGGTGGAGGGAAGCCTTTGTTTGTGGGTTTGGGGTTTTGCTTTGTTCTCTCTGGGTCCTGAAAGGGACTAGACGTGCAACCAGGTTTCTTGCCAATCTCCCCGCTACAGTCTCTTATATATTCAGAATAGTGAGTATTAAGTAGAAAGGTGGTTATAGTCTTTTGATTGTTTTCTATATTTGCAAATGTGTATTTTGCTGGGAGTATTTTAAATTGTATTTTGCTGGGGGGAGGCTTCTCTCTAGTGTCTATAAACTGAAAGACTCTGTAACTTTTACCATCTAAATTACAGAGATAACTTTTACTTTTTTTTCTTTCTTTTTATTAAAAGTTTTGCTTTTTAAGACCTGTTTGATTTTTTCCCCTTGTTGAGGCTCAAGGGAACTGAGTCTGTACTTACCAGGAAATTGGTGAAAGACAGGGAGAGAGAAGGGAGGGAAACAAACCTGATTTCTCTGTTTTGAGATTCAAGGAGTTTGAATTACAATAATCTTCCAGGGTAACCCAGGGAGGGGAAGCCTGGGAGAGGCAACGGTGAGGGAAAGGGTTTACTTTCCTTGTGTTAAGATCCAGAGGGTCTGGGTCTTGGGGGTCCTTGGACAAGGTTTTGGGGGAACCAGAGTGTACCAGGCACTGGAATTTCTGGTTGGTGGCAGCGCTACAAGTACTAAGCTGCTAATTAAGCTTAGAGGAATTCATGCTGGTACCCCAACTTTTGGACTCTAAGGTTCAGATTGGGGAATTATACCATGACAAAAGGGCAGAGAACTCAGGTTGGTAGAAGAACCCCTACAGGGTTCTTGTGGAAATCCCTGAAGCAGGGTCTGCAAGATGTAGTTACTGGGGACTCAGGGCTCTATCCTAGAGCAGAGAGACTTAAAAATAGCCCATAAGGGGCTGGGAATTGAGCCTAAAGGGAAAGATGAAGTGGAGACCAAGCAGGGTGGAAGAACCTTTTGCATTGTTTAGATTCTTATTGCCCCAGAAGAAGACTGATCTCTGACAGCGAGCCAGCAGGAAGGCTGAGCCATGCAGCTCCCCAGGACAGATGGAAAAGACCTGGTGAAGAAAAATTGAGGCACAATGTGCTAGGCCTGTGACACCTCAATATTGCTATGAAGTTATGAGTCTGCAGCTTAGTGACAGTTGTGAGGCAGGGGGAAAAACGTGGCCCATAAATTTCTGTAACAATTCCATGGTATGTCCTTGTAGAAGTACACTGTATAATTGCTACAAGTCAGCTATTCGTAGGGGAGTGTGGGTGGCTTTGTTTCACAAAGGTTAACACACATTTTCTTCTGTGGGTTGTCTCCTCATGGCTGCCCTGAATTTTGCTTTGAGTTTCAGGTTTTAAACAAAGCTATTCATGATTTTTGCATAGCTTCCACGTGAAGCCATGTGGAACTCAATGTCTTTGACGGAGTTTCACTTCTGGCTTCTCTGACCATTCAAACCTGAAACTTCAAAGAAAACTCAGAGAATGCAAATCCATGGGGAGCAAGGCCAAAGGAAAGAGAACTCAGTTTTTCTACATCTTTAATTAGGCCTTCCAGTCCTCCAATCTCTCTCTCCCTCCCCCCGACTTGCTGTGCTTCAGTTTACCATTTTGTAATATTGGTATGATGATGATACTGAACTCTTACTTAATTAATCTCAGAGTATTTTACATTGGACATCAGCATCTTTATTATCATTTTACAGTATGGGAAACTGAGGCACACAGTGAGGGAAGAGACTTGCCCAAGGTCACCTGGCAGGCCAGGGGCAGATCCCGAAGTAGAAACCTAATCTCCTTTGCCCCAGTCTAGTGCCTTGTTTCTCAAATCATGTAGCTGTGACTTAAATCATAAGGTGTCATGATGTTATAAAAGGCTGCTCAATGTAGATATTTCTTAGTATATCTTTCAAACATTTAAATTTAATCCATATTAAAACATAATTTTGCTTTTAATTCTCCTGGCTTATTCTCAATAGTCTGGCCTGGTACATTTCATTAAATAGAAGAGGTGTGTGTGCGTGCGTGTGTGTACACACACACACACACACACACACACACACACACACACACACTTTCTATATAAATATTTCCTGAGAACAGGAGGGAGAGAAGACCATGAACAGTTGAGCCACTCACACAAGGTTGGTGGTATAATGAGTCTGTTTGGTTAAGCACAATGTCTGAGTGTGCTGACAATACCCACAGGGATAGGGAAGTGTTTTTAAAAAATCAACAGCAAAAGAAGAGATGAGAAGAGCACATCTCTGTAGATTAAGGCTCCAGTTTAGTTGCGGGAACAAGATAAGTTAACAAAGAAAAGTTTTCACAAGCTGGGATCTGGAGTAACCTAGGGGAAACCACTTCTGTGGCTGAAGCAATATAGAAAGACACAGAGAAGATTGAATTAAAATTGTCTTTCTGATAAATAAATGATAAACCCATTTCAAAAGACTATGGGTCTGGAGCAGTTAACTGGCTTGCATTGTATGGAGTTCAAATATATTTAAAAGGGCTCTGTGTGATTGTGCAAAAAAAAAAAAAATGTACCCTTACAGGGCAATGAATATTTTACTTATTGGGAAATCCCCACCATGAGCTACCTGCAGTCCTGCTGGGACTGGAGAATGGCTTTTATATGACAAAATCAACTTGAAAATCTCCAGAGCATTTAACTTCAAATAAATGTTGCTGCAGGCGATAAAGGGGGTGGAGATAGAAGACAGAATAAAAACTTCCCCTCTGGGGCCCTGATTCATGAGTTCATGCCTATTCAGCAAAGCTTGTGCTTAACTTTTGAGTGAAAGCAGTGCTGAATAGGAATGGACTCACGCATGTGCTTAAATGCTTGACTGAACTGAGGCCTCATTTCTGGCTTGGAATATCCTTTCTGTGCAAAGATGGTGGGTTTTAAACACTTGGCTAACAGCAGTTGGGGTAAAACTTTAATTTGTTCAACACTCATTCACTGTTAAATGTTAACCTTTTGAAAATGTGTTTAACTTTTCAAAAGGCTAAAACAGTTCTCCTTTAATTATTAAGCAGTGCACCATGACATTTTTTCCAGCAGACGTTTGCAGGACTAAAATCCTGCAGCTGATCCGTTTGAACAAAACCAAACAAACAAACAACCCCCCCCCCCCCCCCAACTAAGCATGGTATTGAATTGTAAGAATTGCTGGTTTAATGCAATACTTAGTTTCAGCTGAGCAATCTACATCCCTTATCTAAAGGCACTCCCATGTCATTGGGTAGAAGACTGAACATACTCTTCCTAAAGTATTTGTAAATCTGTATCTTTTTTTTTAAAAAAAAAATTGTATTTCTTCCATGGTTTATCACGAAGTGCAATAATATTTGTCAATCCTGCACATTTATCTGAGGAGGTCAGAGCATGCATGTTAACTAAAGCCTCATATCACTCCTGTAAGATATGTATGATTGTGCCCATTTTAGAGGTGTGGTAGTGGGCACAGCATTTAAGTGAGTTACTTAACAAGTCACAGCTGGAAATAAACTAGTGGTTAGGGCAGGAAATGATGCTATCTTGTCTCATCAAATCAAACAGCCCAAACCAAATCAGACACACCCAAAAAACCATCACCAAAATATCACTGGATCAATGCCCTAATCACATGCAGACATGTTTACAGGAACTGGGATAACATACTCTTTCATTAGTTATTCTGCCTTTCCAAGGGATACCCACTGACGGTATCTCTATCTCTGAACATCTCAACACCTCTTAGCATCTCTGAACCTGCTGGACCCTCTATTTGAATATAACTCTTGGATTTAGTGGGGGCTGTGCTTTCAGGAATGCCACTGCATTTTGATGATGGTGTGCAGATGCTATAGAAACACCTGAAAGAAAGAAATTACAGGATCAGCCAATCACACTGCCATTATCGCAGGAAAGGTTAATGTGAGATAAGGTGCCAGCTGAACAGAACCAATTTACCTAAACAGGAGCCTGCATGACTTTGAAAATGTTCGGTTCATAATGCATCGGTTATGATATATTTTAAAAATATGATTCAGGCTTTCTCCACACTGACTAATTCTGGGATTATCTAGAATGCTCTTTACCCCATAGTAGGACAGACGTACTTGACTCTGCCCATCTACTGTCCATCAGCAGGATTTCTACTGCAATCCATCACTGGAGTATCTAAGCACCTTCCCTGGAAAATAGAGTAATCACAGGTCTCTAGTGGACTTCATGAAGTCTCTAGGTCCTTTCCCTTTACAAACTATATAAAGGTCTGGTCGTAGCCCACCTAAAACAGGAAATTCTGTATATTTTCTCTCAAATTGCCATGAAGAGATTGCACAGAAAGTGGCACTAAAATGATCCTTTCATCTTAACGGAAATGAGAATAAATGCTTCACTCCCTGCATTGTTTCTAAAGCCAACCCTTCACTAGATGGGACTGTCCCTGTCCTGTTTAAATTCACTTTTGCTTTCATTTACTGAATATGTTTTTGGACTGGCGTAAGTTCTACTAAGATTGGGGGGGTGTTTGGAGTGGAGGTAAAGCTTTTGGAGATTTATATACTGCTGAAATCTCTATTGTTGATCCCTAACTTCCTTTGCTTTTGTGTATTAGAGAAACTCAATTAGAGACGATGAAATCTGAATAAGAATTTCCGTTTCCTTCTCATTTTCTTACTACAGAGGGTTTGATCACATGCAGGGGACCTTCAGAAGGCAAAATTAGGAATAGGAAAACAGCTTAGTTCAGGATCACCACCATCCTCAGTCTACTGGATTTTAATTTAGCAGCACAAAGATGTTTTATGATAGCATACTCACCAACATCTGTTTCATATTTTTTCACTGCCATCTTTAGCGCCATCCAACTACACTCTCTCCTTCAAAGGTGTGTGTGTGCATTTCTGCCATGAGGTTTTCATTTCAGTCCTCTCCGTTCTGCTTGTTTCTTGTACACAAGGACAGTTTGGGATATTACATGGGAAGCAGGGCAGAAATTTAAAGTTAGAAGAAGGCCCAGGGGAGTCCAGATTTTCAATTCTGCGCACATGCAATTGCACACAGAGGCATGCATGGGCAATGATGCACCTTATTTGCAAGTACAGTTACCGCGGCTGGTCATGGCAAGGATACATGTAAATAACCAGGTTAGATGGTTAACTTACCATTTGTGAGCACAATTACTGCAGTTACAGCTACAATCATGTAATTATGCAGGGAAACTAGGTATGTAACTATATATGTGCCTTGGGCCCAGTTCTGAGACAGGCCATGTGCCCATGGCTCCCACTAAAGCCAGTGGTAGTTGAGAGCGCACTCCATACTTTGCAGGATCAAGGCCTAAATAAAACGTGTGGATTTTTGTATTTGTACACCTTTATTACAAATAGCTATGTTCTCAAGAGAAATAGATATATGTAGATATGTAATGTAAACATATTTGGTATATGTAATTCATCCCTCAATAAAAAATGATGAGATCACTCTTCCCTATTAATTTCACTAAAAGCAGATTGTCTTCCATAAACCTACCCAGCTGTTACTCTTGTTCCTTATAGTTCTGGGACCATTAAATCAAGAAAATTGGTTTTTATCAGTTATGTTTTTGCTATTATAATGTTTATTAGAAAATATTGAATGACCTAATATGATGTTTTACAACTACTCAGTCTGTGAAATGTACTACAAAGTTTTTTTTTTGTATTTCAATTTTAGGAACTGTAATAAGAATAAACATCAACATGGGCCACAATCTTACACTCTTCCTTTGGTATGTGGTGAGTCTTTCTCCCTCATAATCCTCTGTTTAAAGTGTAAGTAAGAGTTGCTCTATCTGTCACGGCACACAATGAGCACAAAAGGATTCAAAAAGTAATAACACAGATAAATAACTTCGCAATAAAATTTCAGCTCCAGTAATTTTCCATTTATATTTTCTCACTGAATCATGTAGTCCCAAGCAATGCACATTTTTTAACGTCTGGGCTGCATCATACAAAGTAATTTCATATCTAATACTTCCCAGTGTGCCCAAAATATAACACTACATGCACAATGCACTACAACATATTCAATGAATTATACAGTTCCACCAAATAATATCACTTCCTATGCAATTTCATTGCCTTTCTAAGGCAATCAATCTCAACGTATTATGGGGAATGAATTGTCAGTCAACTTTTTTTTGGCCAAGGAGGTTTCAGATGCCATTACTTATGCCATATAATATTGAAGGCTGAATGCGTTTTTCCTTTGTGAAACTACTGATGTGGTTTTTTGAGTCTTCAAAATTTTAGATCTTGGTTAGCATAGCATTTTGCCAGAGTGCATTACCTGAGGCTGTAGGGAATGTTAACAAGTGAAAGGAAGTGGAAACTTGAGACCAAGAAGGAGGTGGCAGCTGCAGTAACAACAAAAGAATAGGTTTGGTATAAAAATGGTTCCTTTGTCTCATCCAAGTGTAAATTCTGTATCTTCCCTTCCCTTCTCACCCTCTCCCCCACATATACCCGCACACCTACTTTTAAAGATGAGTTGAAATCAAAATGGCACAAGATCTCCGGGGTACAAAGGACTTAAAAATGGGCGACTATCTCACTTCTGGGTGACTGGGATGCTACTCCACCCTGTGTTCAGGGTGACTGTGTAGGGTACGGGTACTGTGCTAAATCGAGCAGGACAGGACAGAATCTCAGCCTGTTTCCAAATTAGAGGATGTTACCATGGGGTCCATGTATGCTGAATAGCCTCTGTGATGTGCTGCTTATTCTCAACATCACCTTTAAACCCCTTCTGCAGAACTCCTGCTGCCCCGAAGCTCTTTGCAACAATTCTAACAGACCCCAGTGATAACATTGCACTGTAATTAGCCATTGTTTTGTAATTAGCAGGAAGGTTAACTCACTGTGTGAACCCAGAATTCAGAGCTCTTTCTTTTTTCTCTATAATTTGATAACCTGCCCCTCTACATGGGGATCCCGCTACCTCAAACCCTCATTGGGTCTGAATCAAGTATGTTTTGGGGGATTGTTTGTTTCTATAGTTCCTGACATGTATTTCCCCATCTCTGTACTTTTATGAAGAACGATGTATAAAACATTCATCCCTACCTGTTCAGACACATCAGGAAACCTGTTCTTAAAATCAATCAGTCAGTTTTCTTCTCCTGTGCCCATTAACTCAGGATAATGCAGTGGTTTAGGGTACAGTGCTGAAACAGGCACATTTACCTCTTATTAACACATTGGGGCTGGAATATAGATCACTCCCTAGTTTGTAGTCTGTGAAAGATGTTGAACTGAAAGCATTAGAAACCAGAGTCCAATGCCTCTTGCTGGTAACATGTTTCATCGTTGACCTGAAAAGCCAGCCATTAGCAATTAGAGGTTTCAAAGTTTATTCTGCTCTCAGGTTCATTGCAAAGACTTCCTAGGACAGTGGTAATGGTGGCAGTGGCTTTTTGTCACAGGGACACCTGAGAATAGGGTCCCTGCAGGGTTTGGTTTGAGAAAAGGGCCATAAAATCTATCCTACAGTTTGATCTCAAGGGTTGGTACCACACAAGCTCCTGGAGGTTTGTGTTTGACCATGCATCCCAACAAGAGCCCTTTTTCCTACCTTAAATATGTTTGGAAGGGTCCATATGCTTATTGGGTGAGGAGAGGAGTGAGGAAAACAGGTTTGGGGGATGGAGATTCCAACCTGGAGAAAAAGAGAGGGTCAGTGGGGTGAACAACCCTACCTGCCCCTGTTGTCTGCACGTTCACATGCATGGATTGAGGATTACGAGCACATCAGACCAGAACCCTAGACACAAAGCTAGTTGATTAAAAGCTTATGCAGATATTTCATACAGCTCTGTGCAGATTGAAACTATCAACTTGTTTCACATAGGCCATGAAACAGCCAATTCTGTCTTCCCCTAACACACTCTAGCAGCCATGGCTCTAATTCTTGGGTATCGATCACTTAAACTTGATTTCACCCTATCTCATACCTTCCTCCTCTTCCCTACCTCTCCCTGTTTATTGTATGATCTTTTTTGGAAAGAGGTGGAGTTTATACTAAACTATGAAAACCAACAAGTTGACCAGTAACTGATGGTGACCGCTGGCCTGCACTAGTTTCAAACTAAAAAGTAGAGGTGCAAGGCATTGTGTCCCAAAGAACCAGCCCATGCCTCCTCCAGTCAACTCTATAACTAGGCCTGGAGGGTTTATTTCTTGGTTTCAGATTCTTTTCCTGAACTGAATCCTCATTAACTGAAGGCTAGAAATAAATGAGGAGAAGAAGAAAACTCTTACACAGAGGTTTCTACAGTAGCACAAGCTGTCAGGAAACTTTTTTTTCCTTTAATAAAAAGGATTTTCTCAGCAGGATAATATAATCTTCGGTTGGTTACAGCGAGTTTACAGATTATTAAGACAGAAGCATCCTGTGAGTGTGAGGTTCTTCCTGGTACTTACCTACATGCTGTCATCTTATTCTTCCTTAGAGAAAAATGCAAATGTGTGCTGCAGTTTTTTTTAAAATATGCCATTAATTACTGAACATTGCCTCTGTACACATGATTGGAGAGTTCCAAAAGCTCCCTTAAATGTAAGGGCAATGGGGAAATCATGCGTGATGTGTTTTGTTTTGTTTTTTAGTGAGCAACTTGCTGTCATTACTGGAATCAGCATGTGACAGCAGATGTTAATTCTCTGCACAATAGAAAGCCTCAGCCTTGGAAAGAGCCAAAGTTAGCAAGAGCAGTTGTCCTTGCTCACTGCTATCCTAAGGTCTGCAGGGTCTCTCATAGGCCCACTTTATTGTGCAGTTGGAAATATAGCCTTGCAACCACTGAGCCAAATTGCACGCAGTGTTGAAGATGCAATGTTTACCATAACACCGATGGCAATTTGGTGGTGCATTAATATATACAACTATCAGAAAATAGTATTCAGAAATCCACTTTAGCAGATAAAATCAGGACACCCTTCTAGCGAGGATTATACTACAGTATTTATATTTTAACAGCTCTCAGAAATGCTTTCCTGAGTTTTTTTATGAGTGAACTTTCTCCGCACCGATTTCCAAATTCACAGCATGCATTAGCCTCAGCACAAAGCTTGGTAAGATTACTTAGTTGAGTTTCTCCCATTTGTTGCCAGAGGAAAATTCTGTATTAGTTTTAACATGAACACATTTCTTTCATCTTGCATGTTCTTTGTTGTCAGTTTCAAAAAGTGGAATCTACCCAAGTAGTTGTAGATCTCTCGCTGTATATATTGCTCCATTGAGCTGGTCATCGCTAGCAGTGCAGTATGCAATTTTAAATGTATCCTGCCTTTCCACTCTTCTTTTGAAAACTATCTGGTGCCCCTAAAATGCATTGTCAATAGCAGGGATTTTTTTGCTTCGGAAAACAATTCAGAGGCAATAATGTGGTGTACGTACCTTTGTGAATGAAAGGACATGTCATTCTGGTTTGTGTATAGTGCTCCATTAAATGCAGAGCCGTCTCCCCTGCCTCCTACCAGAACAGATGTATGACAGCTGCCATTTTGTTTTTCTCTTCAGATGCAGACGTTAGTGAGTCGCTTTGTTTCCTTTGTCTATGTGCGCATATGTATAATATGGGTGTGATTTTATATATATATGACTCTATATATTTGTACTTTCTTTCTATCTCTTTTTTTCTTTGATCAGATTTTAAAGTCACTGATTGAAAAATATTTTGCTCCATGCCTGAGCAAACCACAACTAGTTTTTCAACAGACTCAGAATGAAGCCAACTCACTACGTTCTAAATGGTGTTAGGATACGTTGAGAATGAGGTTCCGGCTCTGAAATAACTCTAACTTTATTATGCCTGCAAAGTGCATTGTATGCTACATGTTTGTATTTGTGAGACCAGGCAATAAATGCAAGATGATTCCAGTCACTTAAATGTCTAGACACCTGATAGGCATATTTGCACATCTAATGTATATATGCAGTTATGTTACACACACAAATGACCACTAAAACATGGACTCTGTAATATGGATGAACATATATGATTCTGCATGCAAAATAGTCATGTAAATGTGCACATTTTTATGAAAATTTGATCACTTGAACAAGGGAGGGAATTCTAAAACAAGAACACTCATTGACTAAGGTATGGTAAAAGATGTTTTTAATTCAGTGCTGTGAATTTATTTTGTTTCTATTGGCCCAGCTTGTGAAGCTATTACACTCAACTCCATGGCATTTCAGTTTGTCAGTCTCTCTGTAATGTGACAGCCTTTGAATGCCGCAGCTGAACAATTCCAAAACTTCAGAGAATGTTCTATTCGTCAGTGGCTAGTGGGGGAAATCATAAAACCAAAAGAGGAAAATGGAGGATACGCAGAATTCCTGCATGCTGATTTAGTACAGCCGCAGCTACAGGCACCTCTGCAATTATCAGTAGATCAAACAGCTGGTTGATGGCCTCCATTAATGCCTTGCAGCATAATAATACCCTGGCTTCTCTCTGTCCATCCACCCAAGAGAGTTTAACATGTTGAAACTGTGAATTGAAATAAAGGAGGTGGGGCACACAGCCTAGGGCATGGGCGGAGAATGGGGGACCCTGCATGGGAGCAGTCGAGCCTCTGGTATAGAGATAAGGGGAGAAATAAGTCATGGGGGGGAACTGGGGATTTTGCAATGGGGGGATGGAGGATGGGAATGTGCACAAACCCCTTAGTGGGGGAAATGGGGGGACCCTGCTATTGGGGGAGGGGAGGAGTAGGGGCACACAATGAGCCCCTGCTGTGGAGGAGAGAATGGGGGATCTTGGAATGGGGTAGGGAAATGGGGGCACATAGAAGCCCAGGTGTGAGGGGGAGATTGATGAACCCTGGATGGGACAAGGGGGAGCACAGAGCACCTGGGATGGAATGGTGGGGCACACAGAGCCACTGGCATGAAGGGGAATGCTGAGCATTGGTATCTGAGTGAGGTGGGGAAGGGGTCACAGACCTCAGGCCATGAGGGGAATAGGGACACACAGAGCCCCTGGCATGGCAGGGAGGTAAGAATGAGAGAGGTCTATGAGGCACATGGTGGTGCTGGTATGGGAGGGAATTGGAGCCCTGCTATACGGTGGAAAGGATCTCACAGCTCCAGACATGCAGTAGGGGGTGAGAGGAAGTTGCAGGTTGTCCCTGAAAGGGAGAGGGGTGGGTGTATGGCACACAGTGAGCTGGGGAGTAGGGATGGAGGTATGCAGTGAGCTTGGCCTGCAGAAGCTACCAAGTCTATGACCCCTTAGATGGCAGTTTTCGAAACTGTCACTCCAGTAACATAGGGGGGTTACTTTATACTTTTTTTGCTTGAAATTCCTTGATTCTTTAAAAATACTCATTTGTAATTGATTGATTTAAATAATTACTGCACAGCTGATTATGTAATTACAGGAACAAATACATTTTCCTTACCGTGTGATTATGTGTTGCACAAGCACACAGCAACCAGGCTGTTTCAGACTATTACTATCTGAACGCCACTAGCAATTTAGTCCACATACATTAACTTCCTGGGTTTTTAAAACCAAAGCACTATGAGTGAGCAGAGGACAAAGTAAAGCTAAGAAATTCTAATGTGTCTTTTGTTTGCCTTGTAGTTTGAACCTTCTAACATTTATACAAGACCAGCTGAAACTCTGTGGCTCATAGGACTGCTATCTTATATTGCCAACTAGCTCAGAAATGGACTCTCCATTCAAATTAGTTCAGGTTTTTATAAAAGTAGGCACAGATGTTATTGTGTGTGTATTATGGTACCACCTAGTAGTCTGTCTAAGATGAGGACCCCACTGTGCTAGGCGCTGTACAAACACCTAATGAGACAGTCCATGCCCAAATAGCTTGCCATCTCAATGGTCATCACAGTGAAAGAGTGTGAGGGGGAACAAAAGCACAGAGAGTTGAAGTGATTCATTCAAGGCCATGCAACAGGTCGCTAGTGAGCCAGGATTTTCAGTATAAACCAAGAAGTTAAAGTAAACCAGTATTGTTAAATGGGCATAACCCTTTGTGTGGACACTTTTATTCAAATATAAGTGTTCCTTATTTCAATTTAGCGTATGTTTCTTGGGAAGGTGTTTAAGTTAGACCCCCAAAAAAGCTGTTCCTCTACTGGAGTGAGAGGGATTATACCCATATAAGCAGATCAGTATACTCGGTAAAACTTTCCCATCTAGACAAGGCCCAAGGACAAAAAATAGTTTGTACCTCATCTCCAACATACTGTTCCCTTCAGATTAACACAGCTGAAACCCTGTGCGTTACTTTGCAAAATTAAGTGTCTGTTGGGATCCGCAAAGCACAATTTAGAAAAGAACCTTCTGAATTGATTTTCAGAGCTTGGACTTCTGCACTGTAATGAACACTGCCTTTGAGCTGGAAAAGCGCTGTAGGAACTGGCAGTCCGATGAGTATACCAAGTACTTGGGTATTTTAAAATAGTTGTATTTAATTCCCAGACTATATCAGCTATCTCTCATTCTTTCTCAAAAATAGTTATATCATTCTTTTCAGCCATAAAAGACTGCAGATTACTAAGCAAGCTGACACTCTCTATCAGATGCAATCCATTTTGCTGTAGCTGTTTGCTTGTCAGATTTATTTGTAGCAGTAACTCACACCAGACAACTTGTACAACTGCAGTTTCTTACAGGGATGTTTCAAGGGAGTATGATGAATCTTCATGGCTATTTATATGGATCCAGACATTGGGCATTTGCACAGTATCTCAGACAATGCAGTTCTTCATGGGAACATCTTGGAGGCGTTAAACTTGTATTTTGTACTACCAAATAATTTTGGGTTTGTTCAGCAAGTGGCCACGTGAGCAATAAAAGTAGTTTATTTTAGGCCAGAAACATAAAAAGCAACATTTTCAAAACAAGGGGTAATAGGTGCATTCCCCAGTATGAGCCCAAATATCATCAGTTCATGAGGGAACAACGGGTGCCCGTTTATTTTTATGGGGTCACCTATTGCAAACGTGTTTGAAAAATCTGGCCCTATGTTTTTAGACTGGATCCCACAAATCATCTGAACCTCCTATGTATTTTCTCTTCAGTTAGGAATCACTAATGCAGCCACACCTTGGTAGAACACTTGCACCTGTTTAACAGTGCACAGCAATTCTGCACATATGCCCCTTGTTGGAAATGAAGCAGCATACAGTACAATCCAGTTGAAAGCGAAGGGGAAATCAGAGAAATAAAATGTAATTACCAAAACTCAAATGATCCAGGATGCTTTCTATCCGTATAATGAGTAGCACAGTAGGTCATTAACACAAGTGGTCAGGGCCAGGGGTTAGAGTTATTTTAATGGGCTGTGCACAATTTCTCTGCTGTGCAGAAAGGAAGGTAATGAAGGCGTCAGCCTGCCGCACCCTGATATTCTGACCAGTTTGCACCAAGGCCAGATTGAACTTCTGGGGTTTCTCCATTATTTCTCATTTAATGTTCCCACAAAACACCTCTGGTATTCTGCATTGACTCTGCTGTACAAACTCCATGGGAACTGCATTGAAAACAGCTGCAGCTCACGGCATATGATTAATAACTTGCACCACTAAACTAGAAAGGCTTGTTCTGATTCCTAATAAGGTGGCCAAGGCCCTTAGAGAGGTTCCCAGAGAACAATCTCCCAAAACTTTATTTTGGCAGGCCACCTTATCAAATTTTAATGAAGTTTCTATTTTCACCATAATTCAGAGAGTCCAAAACACTGAGGAGGAAAACTAAATGACATGGTCATTACGAGCTGCTGGCAATGGCTCAACTGTCATTATTTATAAGACAGAACAGTTTTGTTCTTCCAGTAACAGCTTGCAGATGATAAACAACATGCAATTTGAGCACTTCAATGGCTCTCTGAAGTGCGGGAGGCTATGTGCATTCTATGTTGAGGACCTACGAATGAGTCTGACCTTTCATCCTGGAATTAAGTATCGCTTCGGAATCTGATTCTCTCCCCTGCCCCATTTCTGTTGGCTTTTGGATCATAGAGTGACTCCTTTGGCCACATTGATAATTATTAGTTTGCATAACTGTTTACAGGTGCAGTATTACACTGTCTTGCTTTCTAAGTCTACAAGATAGTCATATTTATTTATTATCGCTAGGATGCATCAGGTAGGGATGGGGAACATATAGTGGGTTAAATGGGACAGCATGCCTTGAAGCCATTCGTCTGCCTTCATCTTAAGAATCATGGCTGTAGCGTCTAAACATTTCATTATGAAATTTCAGCCGGGAGCTCTGTGAAAAATACAAGCAGAGTATTGATTGAGCTGTACAAACAAAGTAGAATGTAGCTTCCAAATTTGAGAGTTTTCATATATTTCTCTGTCTCACCCATCACCAGATTGTCTAGATCTGCCTACTGTGTGATGCACTGAATGGTACTTTCCTGTACAGATCATGAAAGAGGCTCAAGCCTAATTGATTGCTTGGCCCAGTTCTTCATGGCCCTGAGCCAATACATGTTCTTACACATGTTGGCCTATGTAGTAAAAGAATACATGGGTCAATACATGTAAGTCTGCTACAGATAATACCATAGGCCAATTTCTAATCTATTACCTGGGTGAAAATCCTGAGTTACTTCTTGACTTCAGTGGAAAATGTTCCCATTTACACCAATGGGAAACTGAGGTCCTGATCCCACAAATCCCTCAAGCACCTGCTTAATTTTTAGTACCACTGGTGCGGAAGGAATTAATTTTTTTTTCCCAACCTACTTTAAGTGCCTGCCCTGCTGTTATCCCTTTAACCATGTAATATTAGATCGGCCAGATCCTAAGGTGCCATAAATTGCTGTAGTTCCATTGAACAATGCCAGTTTACATGAGCAGAGGATCTGGTCCCATATTTTTGCCAGGCATGTAATGACTATATGGGAATATAAATAAGAGCTGAGTAGCTTTGACACTACCTTCTTTTATTGAAAGACTATAGCTAAATTGAGTGCTGACTGATAAGTAAAGCATTACACACATTTTAACAACTGTCAGCATCACTCTGGCCACGGTGCTGAGGATCAGCTTGTGGATTTGTGTCCATGGGAATTCAGTCTTGTGTATCTAAAGGCAAATATCAGGTGCTTGGGCCGGGGGGAGTCCCAATTTCAAGGCAGGCAAATTCTCATTAGCTGCTATACACACACGTAAAAATATTTCCCATTTAAGATGTTGAATGACTGAGTAGTTTCTGGCAAGGCGCACGATGACTTGCTGCATTGTTGATAAGACAGAGCAGAGTCAATGATCTAGCATTGCAATTTTCCTGTTTCTGCTGATCGCAGATAAACACCATAAATACAAAGAAAAGTTGCTTTCATTCTCTGAATGCCCCATTTAATATTTGGAAGAAGAAGGGGGAAAAAGGTCAGCCAGTGTGGCGGGGGTAAAGAATGCCCTCCAAGGATTTCAATACTCTTACATTATTTATGTTCTTGACTTGGTTGTATCAAGGTCACCTCATTGCTAAACTCTTATGTGTCAAAGCCTACAATAGCGCATTTTACTTAAAGAGAAATAACAGGCTCTGAAACTATGCAGATATTTTAGCTGAGGAGATGCAGTTAAGCTGATCTGCTCATGTCTGCCTCACATACCCCTCAGACTTGCCATATAAACTCAAGTTTCATCAAGGTAACTAATATTCAAGCCACAAGGTCAGATATTGCTTTCCAGATAAGGAGTGAAATGCAAAATTTCACGATATGCTCAGTATTGATTTGTGTATGTGTATGTCACTTTCATTTAGACTCTCCAGGAGGCAGAAGGCTAGTTGTACTCCCTGTTTCTTTCTGAGAACACTGGGACAGCTTGGTTTCTTCTCTCATATTTCTGTTTTCTACTAACCTGTGTCTCTTTCTGTAGCCTTGTCTGTCAATCCTAATGCCCACCTCCCACAGTCTATGGTGATGTGTGTTGGGTGAAGGAAGCGGGGCACATCCCTCATCAGAATCCTTTTAAAAGATATCCAGATATTCCTTGGACCATTTAGGGCCAACATTTTTAAAAGTCAGAGCCTAAAGTTAGTCTCCATATTTAGGCACCTGCCTGGATTCCAAAAGCACTGACCAACCACCAACTCCCACTTTTGAAAATTAGGCAGCTGCTTCAATAAGGACTTTGGGTCCTAATTTTAAGGCCCCTGTTTTTGAAAACCTGAGCCTAATTACTGATTCTCCACTGCTTTGCATCTTGTGTACTCAGCTGTGCAAAAGGGGTATAAAATGCCACCCAGTCAGAATGGTAACCCTACTTTGCACAGGTGTTACCATCCACACAAGGGAGTGGAGAGTTAAGCTCCCAGTGTCCCTAAATGTCTCTTTCAGATTTCACATGCTCCTTTCAGTGCTCCTGGAAATGCAGCACTGGTGCATGTACTCCAATGCAGGTACAAATATAAACTACAGTGTCTAATGCCATTAGATTATTACTTTAACATTAACCATTTGTTCATCTCCTAGCCCGTGATCAATGAAAGTACAAACCTTGGTATTAAACTTTTCTTTCTAAATGAATTTTCCACATAAAATTAAATGTACTTGAGCCTGATTATTTAAAGATACTAATCACTTACTCTTTCACAGCAAAATGCTAAAGATTTCTATTACATGGTCAAATATAAGCTTTCATTCTTATTCTTCTTAGTTAAGGCAGATCAACAAAGTTTTCTAGGTTCAACAGAAAGAAAGGTGAGAGGATTTTGATCTGAAGGGGCGACACAAACATCAAAAATACTGTAACATGACTATTGATGCAGTTTAATTTCCTTTTCTTCTTCATTAAATCTTTTCCAATATAAAGCCAGCAGCAATCCCAGAAATGCGACAGTGCCATCTTTAGGATGGACTGAGCATTCCCCCTCATTGTCATATATGTCAGGAAAGTTCAGCTGAATACAATAGAGGGATACTGTTAACTTCCCCTTAGGCTTTTATTGGAAAGTAAGTTGATCGCAAAGTACAGGGGTCATTTAATTTTTCTCACTTGTTTTGAAGCCTAACAAAAGTGTTGAAGTTTGGCCTCGTTTAGATTTCCCAGGCTTCTTAGTCTTTATGAGGCCTTTACATTCCCTAGTTGTCTTTAGTCAATAAGAATAGAACTGCAGTGTTCACAACAAATCCTTCCAAGTGTTTCAGAATACAGCCATGGATGAAGGTGAAATGGAAGCCAGGGACTATTTTTCACCATCAGATACAGTTAAAGTACCGCAACTGTTGTTTTACTGACATGATTATACACTCCCTCTTCCCCCTTCCTCAACCCTTCTATTCTTCATATTTGCCTAACTTTCCCATACCATCATTTTTATTTCTTTTTAATTGGAAAATCAAAATAAATTTCAATTGGTTTTCTATTGTTTAACAGTGTAATTAATCGCAAATAATTTTTTGAGTAAATCTTGTGAGTTAACTGCAATTAATCGACAGCCCTATTTTTATATATAAATAATTTTTTGTTATTTGTTTAGGTTTTTTATATTGTTTTACCCATATGATAGGGGTAACCTGCATTGCCAAAAGTAAATCTGGATTGTTTAAATAGAATCTCATCTGTTTGTGTAAGGGTACAGCAACATTTTATTAATTTATATTTATAAAGTGCAACTTTGGAAACTTAGGTAATCTAGTTATTTTATGTAAGAAATACACTTAGGACTTCTTATTTCTTTAGAGCTCAGTGGCCACAATTAATATTCTGTTAGATTCTCGAACTTTTGTTTTCTGTAATGTAGCCATCACTTCAGATTTTTAAAAAGTTGTGGTGGGAATTGGGCATCCATATCCCCAGCAGCCTTTGAAACTCTCAGCCATACATTTCACTTTGAATTTTTGGCTATAACTGATTCCTGGAAAGCCAACTTCCTTGCAATTGCTCCTCATTACCCAGCACTTAGAAATACATTGGGCAGCCGTCTAACTGAATACTAAAAAGGTGCATTGTCTAAAAGCATGAATCCTGCCTGTGGCCCAAATGGGAAAAAAAAGCTGGACACTAGAGTCTAGATCCACAAAGGAAACATAGGTCTTGTAATGCTGAGTCTAACTTTAAATGCCCTGCCACCCAGAGGGCTTCTCAGCCCTGACTTAGGCCCCCAGGCTGCCTATACAGCACATAGTTAGATGCCTAAGGATGGGATTCACAAAATCCAGCATGCTGAACTCTCTAAGCTATCTGATAGGAAATCTCAAGGAGAGAGAGTATTAGAGCCCAAGCCCTGACCCTCAACAGGATTTAGGTGCCTTCTCCTGTGAGGACTCATAGCCATGGAATTCAACACCTAAGCCAGGTCAGCCATTTCTCAAGAAAGCCCAAAGTAGAAGAGGCAGAGGTCCCCTTATATCCACTAGCCCACAGTAGTTAGAGCAAGCCCCTCACAATGTTGATGACCTTGGTTCAAATCCCCATTCTTCCTGATTTGGAGCAGGGACGTTAACCCAGGTCTTCCAAATTCCTGATGGCAACCTTAGCTACTGGGCTCTAGGGTATTTGGGGAGCATCTCTTTAAATCTCTCATTGAAGTTGTTCCACTTTGTGTAAAATTCTTAAATAGTCATTGGAGCAGGAATGGGAATCTGGGTCTCCCAGGAGAGCACATTAGCCACTGGGCTATAGAGTAATTCTCATTCTCTTTGACCCAATGTCTGTATAAATATATCATACACAGTGAAACAGCTTGTCCAGGAATACTTGTCTATTATGGCAGTTCCTGTTTTTTCATCTTCTCCTCTCCCCCACCCAGGAACAATAGGTTATTCACTATAAGAAATCATAATCAATGCTAAAAAAGAGAGAGAAGTTCTGTGGAGACTAAGATGAGGTAAGGGAAAGATCAATCTGTACCGTTACCTTTCGTGACCATACAGGAATGGAATGGGAATGTCCAAAAGTAGGACTGGAAAGATGCAGCCAGAGAAATCCCTTCCATAGCAATGAAAAATGCAGCTTCTTGATACATTTTGCTTCCTCTTAATATGCAAACTTGTGCAATAAATAGTAAATTGTAAATGTGGGATCAGATGCCTTGCTATAATTTTCAATTTATAGTCGCAAGAAGGTGCTCACAATGGACAGCTAACGTTTTTCTCCCTAAATCTCCCCAAAGCAACATCTGGCTGCTTGCTTTTGTTTACAAAATCCTCTGCCAGTCAGTTCAAGGGAGGGAAATGTTCTAAGCTTTTCTGCAGAACCTGAGAAGCTTGAGACTGGGAGGCCTTGCTGTGGAGAAAGAAACAGTCTCATCTTTGATTTACTTTCATTCTAAACTGTTATTACTCTATATTCCTACTTAAAGGGTTCGGATTATCACTTTCTCAATCCAGTCCAAGCTTTTATCTTTAAAAGGAACTCTTCTTCAGCAAATTCAGGTTTTCAGACCCCCATGGTCATCTCTCTCCACACTGATAAATCCTGTCGGTAAAAATACCAGCTAGCTCCAGAACCCCCTATATGATTGACCATAGTGAAGTGGAAAAGCAAGATCAGTGAAATATCTGGACAACGAGGAATAAGATAACCAGAAACCATACTTGCAACATATATTACCTTGAGATTTAGGCAGATACCTGGGCTAGACAACACATGGTTCTTGTTGTTTTATGGTAAAATGGTATTTAATACCACAAATTCTGTGTTGTTTCCCCAAATTCATTCATTTTTACCCACTTTTGATGTTGTTATCTTGGCAACTGTCCCAGCTAATTTTGTCCAACTTTGCCTTTAAAGTCGTGCTGTGCTCATTGACAGCACTTTCTATACAAGTGATGTGTCAGTGGAGAATCCTGGCCTTTTTGTTTAAAATGTGTCTTATGTATTTAGGGTAGTGCCCATGATGTGCCTGGTGATTTCAAAACACTCAAGAAGGCAGGTCCCTGCTCAGAGGAGCTCTCAGTGAAGACCGAGATTAAGAATAGAACAACCAATAGGCAATTCAATTTGCTTTTGGTGTAAGAGGCATGCAAGTAAGCAGGACATAGATATGGAGACATGTTCAAGCCATGGATGAAGGATGACATGGAGATGCTAGAAGCTGAGGTGCTGAATGTTTGGGGTCCCTGCCTGCCCCTCTCCTTTTTCCACCCTTTAGGCCAGTGGTTTTCAACCTTTTTTCATTTGCGGACCCCTGAAAATTTTCAAATAGAGGTGCAGACCCCTTTGGAAATCTTAGACATCGTCTGTGGACCCTTGTGGGTCCACAGACTACAGGCTGAAAACCACTGCTTTAGACAAAAGCAAATAAGAGCTTGCTTCAAAAAAAATGGCCCTTTGGCTGCAAAAAAAGACTAAAAACTGCGTAATAAGACTTTTCAAAAAACTACGTGTGTTGTCCCGTTAATATGTTGAATGCTATAAACAGCAAAAAACAGTAAATTTTGGCTTTTGTTAATGACATTTTTGCCCAGTTTCGGTTGCTGTCTTCTCCTCTCTCACAAATCTTCCTGGATCTGTTCTCTCCATGTCTATGGACGGGAAGCCAAGCATTATCAGTAGACTGATTCTTTATGGTTGGGTTAGTTAGCAATACAGAGCCATCCCCATTCCCTCTGCCCTCTGGGACCAGGCAGTGCAAGCTGTAGGCTATGGAATTCTTTCTTCTCAAAGTCCACGTTACAACAGTAATAGGAGAAATGGTTGTATAAATGTATAGAGCTAGTTAATGGAGACTGTGCCAGCAGATGGCACTCAGGAATGTTCCACATTGGGTCGTAGCACACCTATGAACAATCAAATGTGTTGCTGTTGTGTACTGGAAATGGTTTCCAGTTTGCAGCTGTTAACATGGAGCTCTTATGTGTTCTCTAGATCTCCTTTCAGCATGTGTGGAAAGCCTTGTGCTCTGTAAATATTTTGTCTCTTTACTTTTCTCTCAGTAGATACTCTGTTCCCTTAATCATATGAAAGATCTGTGGCCACCTAGAAACTTTAGGGTGGCCATTATTCTGCAAACTTTCCAGACCCAGTTGGGATAGAACTCCGAGCCATGTACTCTCAGGGTATGCCTCTATGGCATGCTTCTTTTGGTGGTGTGTAAAGCAGATACCCACAGAGCCCCCTAGTGCAGGTATAAACAGCAATATACCTGGTGAGGAACAGCATAGGCAAGGAGAGCACAGGCGTGCCTGAAGGGTGTGGATTTGTTTGCAAGTATATACCCTACATGCTCTTTATTTCCCTAAGCCATGCTGCCCTTCCCCACGCTATTTTTCTCAGAGTAGAATCCCACTGCTGGAGCTTTTCGCCTCTTCAGAAAAAGACTGCCCCTCAGCAGGGAAAGTGTCTGGAAGTGGGGAGGCATCAGGGAAGGGCTTTCATTGGGGAAAGGAACATTCCCCCACCATGGGGAAAGGCTCTGATGCTGGGTGGGGGGGAAGGGAGTAGAGAAAGATTCAGCCTTTCACCATTGCCTTCTCCCTGCCAGAGCCTTTCCCCGGCGTAGGTAAAGACTCCAGCAGCGGGGGCAAGGCTCTGCCAACTCTGTGTTACTGAAGCCCTTCCCTGCTGCCTCCCTTCTGCCAAAGCCTTTCACTGACACATGTAGCTACCCACCGTGGCATCGGTGCAGCCTGCTTTGCACTACAGCCCGTAGCAACACGCCACTGAATGCCACTGCCACTGGTGTGTAGTGTAGGCGTAGCCTAAGAGCCCAGACCGCTACCGTTTACAGAATCTCTGGACTGGGCTACACGAGAAAATTAGATCAATCAAGCTACGTCACTCAGGGGTGTGAAAAATCCATACCCCTGAGCAAAGTAGTTAAGCCAACCTGAGTCCCCATATAGACAGCAGTAGGTCAAAGGAAGAATTCTTCCATCAGCCTAGCTACTGCCTCTCAGAGGTGTGGATTACTTATGCCAGTGGGGAACCCCTCCCATCAGTGTAGGTAGTGTCTACACTGAAGCGCCAGAGTATCACAGTTGCACCGCTTCAAGTGTAAACAAGCCCTCCGTTAGTGTTTACAGTATCAGGCATGTTGTTACATGTGGCTGAGCAGTTCTACTTCCATCCTGCAGAGGTCATCCATGTACATATACACCAGCTTTCTGTATAGTGCCTGAAAAGTATGATCCAATAGGATTTTTGTAGTGTCCTAGGGTTCTGTACATTTTCTTAACATGTTCCCCTACATAAGCTTCTAAAATCAAAGTATATTTTTCCTGATTTTTGTCCCCTTTTAAATCTTCTTTTTAACAAAGATGAGATGGAAATAATTAGTTTTCTTTTTATGAGACTAATACCATTCTGAACTTTAATGCAATCTTTTCCTCTGATGCATTATCAGTCCAAATTTAGCAAGTCCAGGGCCCATAGATGTTCTTTTGTCCTACCTTATCCACATTAGATCATTTCATTTTCACCTTCTTGTTTCCTCCCAGCTTCCTGCCTCTCTACCAGGCTCAGGATTGTCACAGTTAAGATGAAAATGTATTTGAAGTTCAAGCACAAGGTTAAGGTGGAGGAAGTATTTTTAGATGGCCAAACTAATGTGCAGTGAATCTGGTTGACCTCTTCTCACTTGTATATTAAGAAAAACAAAACTACGGTATTAAGATTTAACGGTCTACAGAGGATATATTAATTTCTAGTAGGTGAATGCAATTTTTTGTTACAATTCCATGACTCATCAGTATTTCCTTACTATTAATCAGTTACTGGACAGACTTTCAATAGGTTTCAGAAGCCAGTAGTTCCCATTTAGGTACCTAAATAAGTGGCCAGATTCTCAAAGGGGCTGTTCCCATTTACATACGTGAATGGCATGGCCAGATTCACCAACATGAACTTGCTGATCACCCTGCACCACTGACTTAAATGAGACTGCTCACATACTTGAAGTTAAGCAGGTGTGTAAACATTTTACTGGATCAGGGCCAGAGAGGCCAGCAGTTTTCAGAACCAACCCCCCTTTACCATTTATACTGAGTAGGTCTTTGCAGCACTTGCATGTACAAAGGAAGTATGCTTAGGCACTTAAGGTAACTTTCTGCATTGGTGTGAATGAGTGTAGACTAAAGAAAACCAACGGAGGCCAGTACAGTGTGTAATTCTCCCTGTTCAAGAATTTGGGGCATAAATGGAAAGGGATGGCAGGGGATGTTTCCAATGATTTACAGTGAGGAAGAAATACTCTGCATCATGTGTCAAAGCATTCGAAGCGGAAGAAGATGGCCCAATATCTTAAAAAGTCACCATGGTATTTATACCGACAGTGAAGATATTCCCACATGATATTCCAATGTAATATCTCATTAACTTCCGAAACACACAGAACCCACACCCCCAGAAAACCTCCATCTCATAACATAATAACAGAGAGATTGATTTGAGATCATTTAAAACTCATCAGCAGCAGCATGGAAGTAAATCTTGTTTTCAATTAGGCAAAAATCATAAAGATTTACATAAAATTCTCATAAAAGCTAATTGACATTAGCATAAAGTTCTAAATACTGCCCTTTAACTGCCCCTACCTACTATCAGGGCAGGGATCATTGTTCCATGACTGTAGTAAAGGGACATTGAATTTTATTATTTTTTTTTAATTGGCTAACTTTTTTTTAAAAGGATCACGTTTCTGATTGAGCATGTGTTATATACAGCACCCTGCATTGTCTGCTCCCCTCTTGAGAATTATATGGACCTCTTCCACCAGGGAGCAACTAATGCTCTGATCCTGCAAAAACTTACATATGTGAGTAACTTGACACCTGAGCAGTCTCATTGACTCCAATGGGATTTAACCATCTTTGCAAAGTTAATAACATGACAAACTGTTTGCAGAGTTGAGATCTAGCTAACACATTCTATGGTGCTTGTCTCTGCAGTCCAGTTTTTCAGCACTCTAAACTCTGAATCCAGAGATCTGAGTTAAAATGTCAATGTAGCCAGGGAATAATTTACTAAGGAGTTTTGGTGGATCACTAGCAATTATTAAATTTTTAAAAAGTGGGGGGTCAGTGCTAATGAGGCCAATTCAATCCCATTCCCAACAGTTGACAAAAAGGGGTGAATATCAACAGAGGGAAAATTACTTTTTGTAATGATCCAGCCACTCCCACTCTTTATTTAGACCTAATTTGATGGTGTCAAGTTTGCACATTAATTCCAGTCCTGCAGTTTCTCATTGAAGTCTGTTTTTGAAGGGGTTTTTTTTGTTGAAGAATGGCGACTTTTAAGTCTGTTATTGTGTCCAGAGAGATTGAAGTGCTCTCTTACTGGTTTTTGAATGTTATAATTCTTGATATCTGATTTATGTCCATTTATTCTTTTATGTAGAGACTGTCCGGTTTGGCCAATGTACATGGCAGAGGGGCATTGCTGGCACATGATGGCATATATCACATTGGTAGATGCGCAGGTGAACAAGCTGCTGACGGGTATGGCTGATGTGGTTAGGTCCTATGATGGTGTCACTTGAATAAATATGCAGACAGAGTTGGTAATGGGGTTTGTTGCAGGGATTGGTTCCTGGTTTGGTGTGTCTGTTGTGTGGTTTGTAGTTGCTGGTGAGTATTTGCTTCAGGTTAGGGGACTGTCTATAAGCAAGGACTAGCCTGTCTCCCAGGGTCTGTGAGAGTGAGGGATTGTCCTTCAGGATAGATTGTAGATCCTTGATGCTGCGCTGGAGAGGTTTTAGTTGGGGGCTGTAGGTGACGGCTACCGGCGTTCTGTTACTTTCTTTGTTGGGCCTGCCTTGTAGTAGGTGACTTCTCGGTACCCTTCTGGCGCTGTCAATCTGTTTCTTCACTTCACCAGGTGGGTATTGTAGTTTTAAGAATGCTTGATAGAGATCCTGTAGGTGTTAGTCTCTGTCTGACGGATTGGAGAAAATGTGGTTGTATCTTAGGGCTTGACTATAGACAATGGATCATGTGATATGATCTGGATGAAAGCTGGAGGCATGTAGGTAAGTATTGCGGTCAGTAGATTTCTGGTATAGGGTGGTGTTTATGTGACCATCCAGACTGTGAGTGGCTGGGTCACTACAAAAAGTAATTTTCTCTCTGTTGATATTTACCCCTTCTTGTCAGCTGTTGGGAATGGACCACATCCACTCTGATTGCATTGGCCTCGTTAGCACTGACCCCCCTCTTCCCCCACTTGGTAAGGCAACTCCCATCTTTTCATGTGCTGTATGTTTATACTTGCCTACTGTATTTTTCACTCCATGCAGATGATGAAGTGGGTTATAGCCCACGAAAGCTTATGCTCAAATAAATTTATTAGTCTCTAAGGTACTACAAGGACTCCTCGTTGTTTTTTCAAACAGAGAGGGGGTTTTCAAGTTTATGGTGTCCCCTTAAATTCTTCCAGTAGGGCAAAAGCAAAGTACAGACTCTGTCCCTGAACGGAAACATGCATTACATTTTTGAAGTATTACTGGAAAATATCCAAAGAATCATTCTACCAGGCAATCACTTACTGTGAAGTGTGTGCCCTGTGTTTCTGAGGATCAGGCCCTAAGTCATTATTAATTTTGTCATGTTAGTTACGTAACCACCATTTGTTGGTAAATGACCATGTCTAACAATGTCAGCATAAAGCAAGGAATAGCCAATTTACAACTGACTTTCTTGGCAATCAGATCTTACAAACCAGCAAATTAGAAAATATTTAAGGCTGATACAGATTTACAGAAGTCTAACTCTTTCCCACCAAATATCAGTTTAGTCTGAAGTCCTAAATAAAATCTTTCCTGTTACTAGAGAAAAATGTGTCAGGGTTATGTTCTCGGAGCAAACCATGATTAGCTCAGCTTTAAAATTAACTTTGTATTTTATCATACATGGCAAGCACTTTGGGGATTCTTGTGCTTTAAAAAAGGGCAATGCTGATTTCCCCTGACCGAAATATTGCATTAATACTTTTCCCCGGTAACGGATGAAACTGTTGGTAATATTAGAGTGCAATTGGAAGTCAGCCCAACAAAGTGGAATTTTTTGCTGCCCTGCTTTGTTATAATCAGTTCTGAGCACTAATTTTAATGTTACTCCAGCTATGTGCTAGCAGGATTCTCCAGAACATATATTAACTAATTGTCCCCTCTAATTGTTAAATTTCTAGTCTGAACATTGTGGTTAGTGATTCCCACTAGACAGCAATGTCTTTTGTACATTTCTCTAGATTTTCAGTTATGAAAAGTCTGTCAAACAACTTGTTTCTTTGGCATTCTCGAAGATTATCTCTACCGCTTAATCTCTCTCTGGCCTGACACTTGTCTTTTTTGCCCCTGTGCAATTTTCTCTGTTTATTTAAAATCTTACTGTCCATCATTTCTTCTTTCCATGACTTTTCCCCATCTCTTTTCCCCAAAACTACCCAGAGACCCATTTACCGAAGGCATAGTTAAATACTGTATTTTCTTATTCACACACACTGTGTGGCCAGCCAGGGTTACATGGGGAAAAAATAGAGCACTGGACTGAGTCTCAGAAGACCTTGATTCTAGTACTGGCTCTGCCACTGGTTTCTGGGTGACCTTGGCCACATGATTTGCCCTACTCTGTGACTCAGTTTCCCCATCTGTAAAATGGGGATAATGCTGGTGACCTGCTTTGTAAAGTGCTTTCAGGTTTACTGATGAAAAGAGCTAGGTGTTTTGTTTTATTATTTTTAATGTATGTTATTGACGTTACAAAGTTAATTCAGTAAGGCATCAATGCTGCAAACACTCAGTCACGTGCTTAACTTTACTATTGTGAAAAATTGTGTTTAGTCAGTCAGTTGAAATCAGTGGAACTCCTCATGGTAAAGTTAAGCACATGAATACATATTTACAGGGTCAGGGCCTAATGGAGTAATAGGGTTTGTGACTACCCACATGGTGGAAGGCCAGTTTCCTTGGATTCTCATGTTTATTCAATAGCTATATTGATGGCCAGCCTATGCATGATATTTACAACTGGTCTAAAAGCAGGGAGCGAAAATATAGTTGTAACATATCCTGATTTTTGTTCATTAAATTTTGGTGAAATTTTCCATCAAAAAATCAAATTTTGTCCAGTTCTAATAATAACTGTTTTTTAACAGCTACATAATCAGGACTAGCACATTTGTGAAGACAGATCCATGTCAAGAATATATTTACTGTATGGTTTAATATTTAAATTTGGTGGTTGTTTTTCCTTTTGTCTTTTCTCCTAGAAGTGTTATTTTGGAATTGGTATAATAGCTGTAGAACTACTTAAGCATAACTATCATTATCAAATAGACTGTAAAAGTGAAGGAGGAGACAATGGATGATGAAGCTTGATGTGTTTATGTACCTAACACAAGTAAAAGTGATGCTGAGCCTTTTCAGTACATAGGTATATATTCCCCAAATCTATGCGCTCTCTATCACCCTATGTGTTCCCCTGCCTCTCCTCTACCTATACACTTCTAGCCTGTCCCACGTTCTGGTATTAAATGTATCTTTTTTTAAATAATCCAAGGGATTAGGAATCAGATTGATGTATGCTGATATTTTTATGGGTAAAGTCTCAGATTCTATTAAAGTTATTTGAGGGCACAGGAGTAAGACATTTATAAGCATTCCAAAGAAAGCGACAATAGTGCATCCCTTTGAAGAATGATCAGTGGGGGAGTTAATTTCTTTTTTTCTTCTTTTGTCTTGTATGCAGCACATCCCATATTAGCTTTCACTGTAATATTTCATGTTGTCATATTCTCCTATGATCTCACGTCACCTTTCAAATAGAGGGGAAAAGCATTCTGTAGATGCATCTGTGTTGTACATGTTGAAAATGCCTTCAAAAGCTCCAGACTTTAATTTTACAATTTAAATACATATAGGAGAGCTCGTCCATGAAGGGTGAGCATTATGTTTCTTTCAGGAGCGTGAAGGACCCATAACTCATGAGTGCCTCAGGTATGAATGAATTATGAAGGCCTTTCTCATGAGTGAAAGAAACATAATCACTCTTCAAGGGTGAGATATTCTATTTACTCCATGGGCATTAATTTCAGTCTATTGTAAAGGAAACTGTTTAAATCTCAATATCCATCTTTCAGGGAAATGGGTGAAGGGGATGAGCTGATGTGAGATTCACCAGGGCTTATGTTCGAAATCTGGCACAGCATGTTCCAGTCCATTGTAGTCTATGTTTTATTTTTATCCTCTTCAATTTCACTATAGAAACATCAGGCTGAATCAGACTTTATCTCCTGGACTAAGCATGGGGGCATGGAAATGGACCTATTTACTCCCATTAACTAGAAAGAGGACTTGCATTTTTACTTGCATTTGCACTCATGATTGCCTCTTTCCTGGACCAATCACCCAAGAGAGGGTGTTGTCATTGGGCCAGATCCTCATCTGGGGTTAAATGAGATCAGCTCCATTGCTTTCAATGCAATTATGCCAGTTTTACTCCATTATTTATAATTGTTTGTTTTACTACGGTACCATAGGTATGTGCAATGCACTACAGACCAATAACCCAGCAAGTCCTGGGCCATACGAATTATAATAATCTCTACCTCTTATGTAGCTGTTTTCATCAGTAGAGCTCAAAGCGCCTTATAAAAGTGGGCAGGATCATGACCACCATTTTACATAGGGGAAATTGAGGCATGGGGCTGTGAAGAGACTTGCCTATGGTCACCCAGTGGGTTACTGCAAAATGAATGCGAGATGTAATACTACCAAACGATTAGTACTGGTGTAAATAACTGCTCAATATGCATGGCAATGGAGAATCTGTCCCTCTGCCTTACAACATGCTGACATCACCAATCCTCAGTCATAGGCAGTGCACACACCCTTCAACACTCAACTGTGCATAGGTTCTGCTTGTAATCCAAGATATCCTTGCATGCAGATCATAAAACACTTGGCAAATGCAACAAGTATATTTAACTCTTCTCCCAGTCTTAGGGTATGTCCAGACTACCTGCCGTATCGGCGGGTTAAAATCGATTGCTCGGGGATCGATATATCGCGTTTAATCTAGACGCGATATATCGATCCCCGAGCGTGCTTATATTGATTCCGGAACTCCATCAACCCCAACGGAGTTCCGGAATCGACACGGAGAGCCGCGGACATCGATCCCGCGCCGTCTGGACAGGTGAGTAATCCGATCTTAGATATTCGACTTCAGCTACGTTATTCACGTAGCTGAAGTTGCGTATCTAAGATCTATTCCCCCCCCTAGTGTGGACCAGCCCTTAGTCTGGCTAAAACCATGTCACAGCGAGGATTTACAACACTTTTACATCCTGTGCGGATTAGGAAGAGGAATCTTTATGATTATATAGGCCTACTGTTATTTAAATATTTACCAACATTAAACGCCAAAGGGCCTGTGCAAATGATCCAGGGGATTCATATTGTTCTAAGCTAATATCTTTTGTGCAATATTAGGCAAATTGCATAAACTTTATGTTGTTGCTGCTGCTCAGCCTGGCGTGTCCCAAGGTAGCTATTCACTAAGTTGAAACAGATAAAGTTTTAATAATAAATAGTGATGATGAATAAGTCAGAAAGTTTGTGCAATGCTAATGTACTTGTTGGCCCATGGGTAGATTATTAGACACACCAGTAACATCATATAAGTTGCTTGAACTCAAGTGGCTGTTGTTTTCCATAAAATGTTTGTATGATAAATTATTTCAAGTCATTAGGTGTTAGCAAATATAATGTATTCATTTCCAATTTGCCATGACTTTCTTGAGACTTAAGATTTAAACCCCAGAATTATGCATTTATTTTGCTTTACAGAAATGATGCTAGTATGAGAAATTAAACTTGGTTGAGAGATGAGGGACAAACCCATGGATGTTTAATGCTGAATATTTAAAGCCGGGAAATAGTAAGGCAGATATTTTCATTAATATTCACAGCACTTTTAGGATTCAAGAGATTAAAAATAAAATATAGCTCAAGGGAGTACAGTATTCTCAATATGTCTGTGTCATCACTTTGACCACACAATGACAATGTTGATAGATCAGCTGACAGACATTTATATGGCTGCAAAAAAAAGACTATACAGCATTAGAAAAGATTGAAGCATACACAAGTTTATTTATCCAACATATTGTTAAAAAATACAGTCAAATATCTCAATAACCTCTTCTGCCATACACAAGACCTTCCTGACTTTGAGTGGATGTCCCCAAATGCACATATATTGAAATCCCCCTGCAGTCATCTGTCTGACTCTAATACACAACAACCATCACCATCTAGGTCCTCACTGGAATACAGGCATTTTTTTAATCTAAACAACCCAACCAATTTAAAATCATTTCTGAATCAGGAACAGCTTGTGCACATATGAAGAGGTCACTCACTGCATTGACTCGATTCTGGCAGGAATGGTTTGTGGTCCTCTTGGTTCCTATTGGACTGCAGTGAATTACAGGGATGGAATCAGTTGAGACAAGGAACAGGTCCTCTTGCCCATGTGGTGACCGTAGTCATGTCTTCCTGCCACTCTAACCTCTGGTTGGAGGCTGAGTCATTCCAACACCCTTGGATAAAGCACGGGTTAGAAAAATGAGTCAGGATTTGTTGCACACACCTATGAACCATGTATAGGGAAGCGTGGTTGCCTAATGGTTAGAGCATTGCACTGAGCATTAGCAAACAACTGTTCTACTTCTGCCTTTATCAATAGTATGTTGTCTGATTTAGGGCAAGTCACTTTAACACTAGATTTGCCCCATCTCTTCAAAACTCATATCTGTGAATCCTACTTCATCATCTCTAGGTTACAAGAGAGCTTTGTGCATTCCATGACCACAGTATTCACAGCCCTGTATCAGAACTGTTCTCCAGAATCCAAGCTTTCGTTTAAAAAGAGTTGTTTCTAGCTACATTGTTCTGAAGACGACCTAAAAACTGTGCTTAAATCTGCAGTCTTTGAGAGAAAGCTTCCCTCCGGAATGGCATTTATAAGAAGCAATATCTCACTGACACTTACAGTCATATACGTCTGTTCACAGGGAGCTGAGAGAAATAAAATCATTTTTCTTTTGGTGAATGATACCATTTTGATACCAGCTTGATAAGGGCCTTACGGGGATGGGGGAGGGGAGAGAGAGGCGATACTAATGCTTATTCACCCCTGTAAAGAACTTTGGCACTATATTATACACACTGAATATGACACTCAAGCGAGTTTGAAGCATTTCACAGCATTGCTTTATTTTCACCAAGAACTCAACCTTGCATCTGTGCACAAGGCCTAAACACTACCATTTGCTTCTACTGGCCAGAAGGAGACAGCTGCAGCTGCATCCATTCTGGGAGACTTCACTCCCCGCTGTCTGTTGCAGAAGAGATTTCTGTGGCTGGCCTCTACAAGGGAACATAGAAAGGGATCAGTAGGCATGTCACCCACAAATGGACACAAGGTACAGTGTGGATCCTCTTGGTTCAAATCCCACATTGAAAGAGGATGCCAGTCCTGTGGTGCAGCTATTCTGCAGTCTCTACACACTCACTGGCAGTGATCTATGGGTGCCTGCACCAGCCCTTTCGCTGGAGATTCTTTCTCTCAGCCCTGCTACGTCTTCACTCAATTTGAAGCAAGCAAAGCCTCTTTCTTGGGCTTTTCCCAGCTGTTCTGAATTGGGCTCAGTGCTCATCAGGGTTTGTGCCAGCCACGCATCTTTGAGAATTGATCTTTGTCACCTTTTGCTTCAAATCATTTCAAGCGGTGTTAATTAAAATGTCCCCAAGGACTAACAGTACAGCATGGGAAAATTGATTCCTTAAGCCTCTTATGAGCATGTCAAATAGGGATTTGTTAAATTACTCTTTTCAGCCATAAAGTGACTAGCTTTTGTTCCTCCTTCCCCTGCAAATATATTTTCTTCGGCAAATAGGAGATAAATACATCAAGCATGTTTGTTCCAAACTAGCGGTGGACCATCTGGTTCAGAAGAGCCCCCGTAAGTAGGATGCTCGTCCATCCTTCCCTACTCTGTTCTGTGCTTACTTCCCTTCCCTCCATTCCCTGCTCCTTTTCAGTAAACACCCGTTCGCTCGCACAGCATCTCTTAGGCTGTGTCTACATTACAAGCAAGGGGTGTGATTCCTAGCTCATGTAGACATACTCGCACTACCACTCATCAGAGGTAGCGCACTAAAAGCAGTCATATAGCCACAGTAGCACAAGCAGTGACTGTGCAGGCTAGTTGCCCCGAGTGCAAACCCCATGGGATGTACTCAGGACTGCTGACACATGCCACACTACTATTTTCAGCAAGCTATCTCCGATGAGAGCTAGCACAAGCACGTCTGCACAAGCTGAGAATCAACCGTCCCGTCTCCCCCCAGCTTGTAGTGCATTGATAGCCTTAGATAGCTCTAATGCATGGGAAAGGGGTAGAGCCTTCTGGTTATTTACTGTAAGGTCGCCGTTTGTCCATCTCTAATATATTGGTGAGATTAGATTTGTCTTGTTTATACAATTAGCTTCGCCGTTTTATACTTTGAAAAGTGTGCAGGGAATGTAGATGAAAGCCAAAGGTTTGCAGCACACAGTATATTAAGCACTTCAGATAGCGTAATGGTGCAGACACTCTGCTTAATTTAATTATGGAAAGGCAATACCAGTTCTTAATGAATGATTAAAAACTCTAAGCAACAGAAGCGAAAGAAAAAAGGATATTGTACTTCACTAGCTAATAAGTCTCTGCTACTGATGTGCTCTTCTGTCCAGAGTTAAAAAGTGAAATAGAGCTTCTTCTCCCCTACCCCAACCCCGATACAAATACCCTGAAACTTTGGAGTGGTACCAGACCTGGATCTGAACTTTGCAGGGATTCAGAGCCTGCTTCCAGACGCTGCAGGATCTGAACACCCTCCAGACTCCGGAGAAGTCAGGAAGCTCAGTCCCTCCCCTGTTAATAAGGAATGGGTTGAATGTTGAGATTTGACCCAAGTGAATAGCCAAAAGTCTAGGGGTGGGGTTTGAAAAAACGTTCAGCACTGGCCTAACTCTTCTCCAGTTGAAGTCTGTGGTAAAACTCTCACTGACTTCAATATGAGCAGTTGCTAACTCCAAGGGCCAGATCTTCAAAGGTGTTTAGGTGCCTACCTGCCACTCTCGGTGCCTATCTCCAATATTTAGCTGCCATGGGAGCCACAAAAAACCTGTTTAGATACCACCTAAACCTGGAGGTGCCAAAAGTTCTTAGGTACCTACATTTCTGCTGGTAAATCCTTAGGCACCTACATTTCTGCTGGTAAATCCTTAGGCACCTACATTTCTGCCAGTAGCCACATAAAAAGCTGCCTAAATCCTGATGCCGCTGAGCAGCTCAACACCTAAACCCTGGTAGGATTTGCACACTAGGCACTTCCCCGCCTATCTCTCCAGCAAGGCCTAAGCTGGTACGTGTGCTCTGTGAGTGCCTACTCCCCAGAAAAACAGTGTCACTTAGTGGTAGTGCCACTGCCCCCCCCTTTATACACAACAGCTCAGGGGTTAGGGCACTCACCTGGCATATGGAAGACCTGGGTTCAAGTACTGACTCCAAATCAGGCAGACTAAGGATTCAAGCTTAGGACTCCCACATCTGAAGTTAGTGCCCTTGCCAGTAGGCTATTGAGTATAATGCTGGCACCTTCGCCACCTCCTGACTTAGATGTGTAATTCTTTGTCAGGGCGGGCCCTCTGCATTTCCTAATGGCTAGAATAGGCAGCTCCCCACACAGTTTGCTGGCTTCACTGAATCTCATTCATGGCTGCCTCCCTTTGTGGATCTAGCCCTAAGTGGTTTTGAAAATCCCAGCCTAGGTGTTTATCAGAACTGCTTGGATCTGCAAAACTGGGCTAGAAACCTTGAATCGATTTCTTATGATTTTTCTGTGTCTTTATCTTCCACTCAAGCCAGAGATCACACAAAAACAGATTTCTTTTTGCCACATTTCAGCACTTCAAAATTCTAGCTAAGACCCAAAAGTACACAGGTGCAGGAAAATGAGAAATAATAGGGGGAAAGAAACCTTTTCAAGCATCAAAAATATCCAGGTTGATCTTAAGGCATAGTTTCAGGACATTGATGAGGGAAGGCAGGGTATTTTACTCCCAAAGCGAGTTTTGATCATGAAAATATATGGGTCATAAACTCATAGGACCAGCTGTTCCGTCCTGGCCCCCAATTCTGAGGGGGTTTTTTTGGACACCTGTCTGTGCACTCTAGCTGAGTGCTCAGTCATCAGATGTATACCATATACAATCGTTTGGACAAGCAAAATGGAGTTTGGTTTGCAGTTGTCCTAAAATTTAGACCATAACATCTTTCTGTGAGCAGCAGATACTTAAATATATTTTTAAATCCTCCTTTTCCCCCCTTAAATAGTTGAAGTGTTTCCTAAGAGTTTTTCTAGAAAATCACTACAATGTCTGTCGTGTCTTTTTTCTGTTTGAATTTTCCACACTAGTGGTCGTTGCTATGACACATCATGCCCGTTGATATCCGCATAGAACACGACTCATTTCATGGTCAGGAGATGCCACAAGGACTTATCAGAGCAGGAAATTAGAAAGATGCTGTTCCTGAAAGGCATTAGCATAAGATTGCACCTAAATATAATTTTAAATTGTTTATGCTTAAAAGAAAATAAAAACATTTTCAAGAAAAAAGTATTTGTTGAAAATAAATTCCTCTTGTTACTTTAGTGTGTGCTACACAAACTGAAGAACAGATGACCAAAACCACTTAAAAAAATGCTTGCAAAACCTGCATTTGTTCACACAATGTATTTTAGGTCAGGCTATCCCAAGTTTTTGAAAGTTGGGCGTCCAGTGAGGAAAATGAAATCAATCATGCTCCCACGCTCTTTGTGTTGTTAAAGGCCTACCCATTTTCCACATCTCATCAGTTCCATATATTTGCATATGCAAATATGTATTTTAATGGGCAACTACAGTACTTTATTTGCACAGTCAAATGCACATTTACCAAAAATTCTTGCAGAACAGTTGAACATGCTCTCTTTTGTTCTGATGCATGGTGGGAAGAAAGAAATTAGAGTATGTAAATTGGTGTAACTCCATTGACATCAGTGGAATGATGCGAAAAAAACTTGGTGGGTGACATAGCTGGAGCAATAAACCAGGAAGATTATTTTTGCAATAGCTTGTGAATGGATTCAAAAGGGCAAGATAGTAATTGGATATCAGAGTACCAGATTCCACTGAAACTAACAAAGACATTCCAAGGACTCTCAAAAGTTGGAAAGCATTCATAACATCTGACCTGGATATGAACCAACCTAAATCCTCCTATCAGAATGAATCCCCCTCTGCCCAATCTGGGGAAGTATTAGAAGTCCAGTTAGACTTTTCTTGAGTCTGGGTTAGCATTAGGCAGCTTTGGGACTCTGCACCTGCTGATATCTTTAGTGAGTACCCAGTAAAATTTCTGGTTTATGGGCCTGATCCTATTCCCACTGAAGTCAACAGTAACATTCACAATATCTCTTTCAACTGGCATCATAATATCTAGAGACTAAGCTTGAGATGGATTTGTCCATCACTAGGCTGGACTATCCTAGAGTTAAACCACAGCTCTAGGTTATGAAGTTGATGATCATAGACAACTTTTGGTTAAATAATTAAATTAGTCAAAGTGAAGTGGAAGAGAGTGTGTGCCTGCATGTGTACAAGCTCAGACACACAAGATTTCTGAACACCACTAATGGCCATTTGAAGGTAACAGGAAGAACTGCTATGAAGACCTCAGTTATTTTCATTAAGATCATGACACCTTTAACTGGCTCTTCTTTCTTCCTACCAAGAAAACACTTTTCAAAACACGCTATTCTAGGCCCTACAACCCTCAGTGTGGCAGGCAGTTTAGATTAAGCAGCTTAATATCACTTTCCATAAGGCTGCTGGATTCCTGAAGGAGAAAAAGGCTGCTTCCAATCTTCTTCAAAGATTTTACACAGCACTGACGTGATAGGACATAGGAGTCAAGATTTGAGACAAGAATTCACACTGTTTTCACTAGTGAGATTCACTCTTGAAACAGCTGTTAAAATGCCAGTTATGTTGCATTAAGTCTAACATATAAATTGAATCAGTCCCATACCTAATTGCTCCCTTCTTGCAAATCAAATGAAACAAGTACAACCCTCAACACCCTGATGGGTGCCTTTAGGCTCTCTTTTAACAGCTTGCATGTAATTTGCATCTAGCAAGCATTCGCTCTGACAATTTTTGCACTTGGAAATACCACAAGGCAGGCACACTGGAAAAAAGACTCAAGATAAAGTAGGACAATTTACCAGTGATATAACGATAGAATCCGCTTTATGTCACTAAATCTATTTATACTACAATACATTTAGGGCCAAATTTTTAGCCCCACTTAAGATAGCTTCATAATTTGCATACCTACTTGTATGTACTTAACTCCTCGTGCTCTGAAAAGGGGGCACATTCTCATTTTGTACCTGCACAACCAGATTTGTTAACTAACTTACCTGATTTTCATGTACAAAATTGGCATAGGCCTACTTTTGTAGGCACAATCGATCATGTGTGCAAAAAAGAGGTATGTAAATTTGGTGGCTTGGAATGACAAGCTGGGTCTGCATTGTGCTGTATAATTCTTGCAGCTTTATGTATATTTTATAGACAAAAATAATGAGCCACTTCTGTTATATTTTACACATCCTTTGCATTCACACATTCTGTATGTGTGATACCCTCTGTGGGAGGAATTTCTAAAGCACTCAGCAGTACTCGCATGACAGCTCCCATTAAAGTCAAAGGGTTAGGCCTGTGCTTAGCACTTTTTGAAAATTCCATTCTAAATGCTTAAAAATACCATATATGCTAGATAGAGCTATGGCTGAATTTATATTTATAATATGCAAGGGCCAAATCTTTGTCATGCTCAAATGCTTAGATAGAATTGCCACTAAAGATAATGGGAGCTTTGCCTAGCGAGTACTTCAGGATTGACCCCAGTTGCTGAATTTAAACGATTGTTAGGCGGTTGATCTGATGATACTTTTATGGTATGTGCCTTACATTCATATCAATGTATTTAAAATATGCCAGATCCTACTTACCTGCCAAGGTTCATATAATCTTGGGGTAGAAGCAGAAAACCTTTCACTTAATATAATCACAGCACTTACCATATAAATGAGTGGAGTCCTTTTTGCGGGCAAAAGGAAGTCTGTGAACTCTGACTTAAATGTCCCTTACAATTTATTATAGTGCCCAAAAAGCACCTACAGACTAGTTAGATCCAGAGGACTTTCACTAAGGCAAAGAGGACCTATTTAACTTATTGTCATAGGGATCTAATGAACTTATCATGACAGACATTGTGCGTGAGAGAAGGAGAGATTCAGCGGAAGGTTAGGTTCACAGGTTAGGGTATCAGCACAGAACTTAGGAGATCTGAGTTCATGTCCTTTCTCTTCCATTGACTTCCTATATGACCTTGGTTAAGTTATGTAGCCTCTCTGAAACTCAGTTCCCATCTGCAGAATGAAGGTAATAACTCTTCCCTATCTGACAGGTAGAGCCCTGCGCAGATATAGCTGTCGATATAAAGCAGATATCCACAGAATTGCAGGGCTCTAGCGACAACAAGCGAGACCAGCAGAGTCATGGCCAGCGACCAGGCAGGAACCGCAGTGGCAAAACCAGCAGCATGATGGGCCACCACCTTCCTGCCGGGACAGGCACCTGGTTCATTGGCAGCTGTCCCTGGTCATACAAGTGGTTTGCACGCTCCCAGACAGCAGTCTCACACTGCTACATGGAAGGGAAGGCGAGAAGCCTTCTTATTATGACCCTTCCACCTCAGTTTAGTGGATTCATGACGTTTGGATTAGCTTTAGATAAGAATGCATATTTGGGGCCCAATTATGTAGCCTGATATAGTCCCTCCACTCCCTAATTAAGGGCTCAATGCACTTGCATACTTGAGTAAAGCTAGTGCCTCATCTGGTGTAAATCAGCATTGTTCCATTGACTTCAATGGTGTTCAATCAATTTACGCAAGCTGAGAATCTGATCCTATATCTTTTGGAGTGTTCCATTGCAGACTCCTGCTTCCAAAGGGAACTATGGTTCCATCGGGGGCGGGATTAACCTTGGGGGAGTAACATGGGAATTATTCCTCTGCCTTTGCTTCCTTTTGTCACCATGATTAGCATCAAAATTACAGTCACAGGGCTTGTGAAGTATCAAATGCCTGTGTGAGAGCTCTAGAAAAGCCCAGGAGAGCATGGCTGTTATACTCGCCACCAAGAGATCATCTGTGAGTAGGTTAAGATGATAATTAGTTCATTACAAAATTACAATGCCATGGTGAAAGCAACATCTTTTTCTACACAATAAACCTACTATGTATGTCTGAGGTGGAAAATGCAGCTTGCTGACAATCACTTGTCGAAATCTGTGTTGCATATTAAACATCCAGAAGTGGCTCCTTCTGGCTTGTGTGGAAATAGATGATCACAAGTTTTAGGCTTCAAACAACCTTAAGTTTAAAAATAGAGAAAATGAAGACAGGGAAATGCTGAGATACAGGCTCCAGCCTCAGCTCAGGGGAGGGCTATACATACAGTGCTGCAGGGCACAGCCCTACCAATACAGTTGAGCCACTGCAATGCGTCTGGTGAAGAAGCTCTACGCCAACAGAAGAGAGCTTTCTCTCTCTCTCTCCTGTCAGCATAAAAGCCCACCTCTGCAAGCGGCAGAAGCAATGTTGGCAGGAGAAGCTCTCCCCTGTCATAGCACTGTGCACACGAGCATGTATGTCGGCATAATTTATGTCATTCCAGGGGGAGTGGCTTATTCACACCGCTGAGCAACACCCACCCATGAAACCAAACTTTCCCCCATCCTTCCACTCTGCCCCTAATCAATTCTGCTTTCCCCACCTCCCAAATAGAAACCACTTGGGAGGACAGAAGCATTGCAGCATGCTCCGATGGTCACTACGGCCAGGTTCTAGAGGGCCAAGATGAGAAGTATTGAGAACATCCCACTAGCCCCCTTCTGTTTAAATCAGACACTGTTAGCCTTAGTGCTCTGGTTCACAACATTTGCCACAGTATCTTGAGACAGAGAGAGAGAGAGAACCAGGACCTAAATCATTTAGGGCTTTATAGGTAAAAAGCACTATCCTTATACCTGAAAACCAATCCACAGCTAGAGCATATCATGGAGCATGGGCCTAATGCACTGCCTACAGGAACCATGGGCTTGGCAATCAGGCCCCTGCCATCTGCATCAGATGCAATTTCCAAACAAATTGAAGGCATATCCCAATGCAGAATGTTTTACTGCAAGGACCCAACAGTGAAAGATAAAGTTTCAGTCCTCTCAGTGAGTGCAATGCATAAAAACATCCTTGGACATCTACAAGCAGCTGGGGAGCCAACAACTCATTCCCCCCCACTCCCCGATTGGGAAGGTGTATAACAAACTGCAGGTGTCCTTTTGCAATCAGCAGCCCTGGTATAATCTCTACCACTTTTTCCAGTTCCTTTTCTAGCCCTGTGAGCATTACTTTAGCCTTACCTAGATGGGGCCTCACCTACCTGTGTCTCCTGTGTACCGCACGTGATTGGTAATGTGCTTTGATATCCTTGTCTGAAAAAATACTGTATAAATAGGCTCAGCAGAACTCAATGTTTTCATTTCAGATAATGTCAATCTTTATATTTAAGGATATTTTTCTTCAGTTTTTATCAATTTAAATTTTCACATCTGCAGGAAATTATGAGCCAGCATCCGACAAGGGGGATCAGACAATTATTTAACAGTAGACACAGAGATTCAAAAAAGTTAAAGCTTTTTATCAGTTCAAACACAAATTGTCAACACAGGAATTATCTTCAAATCCAATTCTAATCAGTTCCCAAGTGGCATTGTCTTGCTTTGCCTACCTGTTAATTTAGATTATTATTATTGGAAATATTTTTTCATCAGTTTGTGTGTATACAGCAAAATTGATGTTTACCGACATTTACAATCTAATCCTGCCATTGTCAAAAGTACTTAGTATTGAGTGGTCAGAGCAATATGCTTTGAAACATAAACCTGGATATGACCATGAAACACTTGTGTAGAGAAGAAGACTGCAATCAAATTATTGCTTGATTTGATACATAATTTTGAAGCCAATATTGAATATATTACTCAGTTCATTATCTTAGGTGCAAAAACTACAACAGTATCAAATTCAGTGGGTTATTAGATGTGATCAATTTCCCTGGGCTACTATATAATTATATCAAGTAACCCATTACAATGGCAATCTGTTATTTATGGGCATCTAAATGGCAGAGAGTATGGCATTAGCAGGATGTCTCCATTAGCTACAATTGCTTCAAGATGGTATAAAATCTGCTCTCAGATCCAGTTCCTTCAAATCGGATGATCAATAGTTTGTGGTCTAAGGTACAGCTTGCAAAAATGGCAACCATAACCATTTGTGTCAAAATATTGCACACAAACATGGGGCCATATTCACCTCAGGTGCTGCTGGAACAAACCTGAGTTCAGGGCAGAAAGTCCACCAGATGGGAGGTTATAGTGCCACTTCACTGGGAGTCCACACAGCCCAAACAGTGTTTGGGGATGCTTTGATTCAGTGCACTCCCTTTGCAGTTTGCACTAACATGGCTCTTGAGGAGCCCCCAGTAGAAATGAAAGCTACTTACCCCTGAAAGAAACGAATTTCTCCAAAGAATGGATCCAGAGGGGAAACTCTCCCTCTTTGTTCCAGAAGAGCTGAATGTAGCCTACAGGCAGAATAAATATTCCCTTCTGCATTAAAATGAGCTTGAGTGGGGATCATATGGGAAAAGACATATTTATGAGCATGCAAATATACAGAGCCACATTCTCAGCTGGTACAAACAAGCATAGTTCATTCTGGACCATAAGTCATTTTTTTAAAATCCCCTTGATGTCCAGTATCTCACAATATTTACTTAATATCCATTTCCATCTATTTACATTGGCATTCTGAATGAATCTCAACTGAACTATGAAGTTTTATAATATGTGGTCTGATTTTTTTTAATCTGGTAGTGGGTGCTCTCGCCATTGGCACATGCGCTCTGCATGCTGTTAAGATCTATTTCAAGGTGGACAAGAGGGTTTTCCTCTCCATAAGCTTTGTTGAGACAGTGGATCTGATCAGAGCCAGTTTAGACTGGCTTCTACCTGCCCATCTATTCTCAGACTCGTTGTGTCCTTTTTAAAGTTCCGCCCCTCTTCTTTGAGCAGTGGTTCCCAAACTTGTTCTGCTGCTTGTGTAGAGAAAGCCCCTGGCGGGCGGGACAGTTTGTTTACCTGACGTGTCTGCAGGTCCGGCCAATTGCAGCTCCCACTGGCTGCGGTTCGCTGCTGCAGGCCAATGGGCGCTGCTGGAAGCAATGGCCAGTACGTCCCTCGGCCTGTGCCACTTCCAGCAGCTCCCATTGGCCTGGAGCAGTGAACTGCGGCCACTGGGAGCCACGATTGGCTGAACCTGCGGACGCAGCAGGTAAACGAACTGGCCCGGCCCACCAGGGGCTTTCCCTGAACAAGCAGCGGAACACGTCTGGGAACCACTGATATAGAGCAGTCACATACAGTCTTTCTGAATGCTCTCTGTGGCCTGTGAGGGCAGTCAGAGGCCTCCGGAGCTAGAACATTGCCATGTAGCAGCCACAAGAAAGTTCTCAAGAGTGCTAGGCTGCCTTCCAATCCTTGTTGATACTCTTGGCTCCCACTACACCAAGAAAAAGAGCACAAAGCTTGTTCCCAAGCCTAGGTCTGTGCATCATACAGTCACAGTGTGACTTTCAGCATGTAGAGATGTTTCCCACCAACAGTTTCTACTTCAGCTGCATTTTCCTGTGTTCTCGATAGTCTGTATTTTAGTGCACGCTAGGAAGTGCCATCACCTTCTAACAGTGTGTCAGAACAAAGCTAAGCCAAAATGCCCTTGCAGCTACTGACAGACTCTTTTCAAACTGTTTCAAACCCATTCTCATGCCTTTCTGCCCAGTGCAGTGTGTACCTGTGGAGCTGGATCTTAGCATTTGTGATGACAATGAGCTTAGCTTTGCCTGCAGTAGTCTGCAGGCTTTTTTCCACCCTGCTTGCTGTGATGAGGGACAACATGGAAGGGTGAAAAGTTACATTTGCATTTCTGCATATTTGTAATTTTCATCTGGCCAGAAAATTTGCCTTGCCAAATTCTGTCTATTTCCCTTATTCCTGCCAAGTTATAAAGACAAAATAGACTGAAAGACTGGTCACTCTCTCTGAATAGATCTATCAATAGCAACACTTTAAACCTCCTTTTAAGGTTATCTCTGCAATTTTGTTACATACAGCATAAGATTTTACCCAGAAGTTCAATTTCAAAGTTAAAAGGGCGTGTCTACATAGCAAAGTGATGAGATACAGCCATTACTTGGATGCATATTGCATGAATGCTGTCATTCATTAACCCAAGAAAATAGCAACTTGCTCTTAAAAACATTACCATTTTCCACCATGTTCCCCATCACCCTCACTTTTTCCCCTCCCCTCCCCCCCTTGCGGATAGAAAAGTGACTTCCCAAAGACTTTTGGGAAAGCAGCTGTGTGACCACATCTGGGTTTGACGACAGTTCTGCATGCTAACTGGGGGAAACTAAAAGTAACATGGAAAGTAACTTAAAGTAAGGAGGGGATGTAGTTTGAGGACTGAAATAGGAGCCAAGGAATTAAGATTCTAATTCCAGATCCAATACTGATGTCCTCTACAGTCCTGGGTTAATCAAGTAAGGCCAGATTGTTGGGTGCACTTTTTGCACACATACAAGCATCCCTGCTTTGCGTAGTCATATCCTGGTGGAGGTCTAGTCCTATTCACTGCTGTTCCAATGACTTGCCATGCATTCTTCAGCAAGTCTTTTAATCTCTGGGTGCCTCAGCTTTGCCTTCTGTAAAGTGGGGCTATGTACTCACCACCCCGGGTGCTACGAGGATTAATTGGCTAATGTCTGTAAAGATAGAAAGCGCTATGTACAAAGAATGCTAAATATTATTACTGAAATATATTTATCTGTGAAAGCAGGAATTGGCTAATAAGATCAAAGAACTCTGAAAGAAAAAAGCATACCTAACACACACTGCCCTGAAAAGGGGTATTTGGTTATTAACACTTTGAGGCTGGGATTGTTTCTTAGCATGTGTTTGAACAGTGCCTAGTACAATAAGAACCCAGACTGATTAGGGCCTTTGGGTGCTACCATTATATATCTATAAAATTTAATAAAACTTAACAAGAGTTAGGGTGTAGTTGTGCTGAGACCAAAGGCCGTCCTGCTGGCCAATACTGTCTGCTTGTTTCCTTGCACTCTCCCCATCTGTCTGTATCCATCTGTTGTCTCTTGCCTTATGCTTAGATTGTAAGCTCCTTGGGGATCATTTTTTGTTCTGTTGTTGTACAGTACCCTGCCCAGTGGGGCCATGCCTGGGACTCCTAGGTGCTTCTGATATAAACAATAAATAGTAAAAATAATGACTTCAGCTGCGTTATGCCAGTTTAGACTGCCTGGAAATCTGGCTCAGTTTCTTTTAATTTCTGCCTTGTGCTTTTCACTTCCAAGACTGCAACAATCATGACAGGGACTGAGCATCATCCGGACCTAGGTTTCTTCATTTTCTTTCCACGGAACTTGTATCAAGTTAAAGTTTTGTACTTTGGCCTTTCCGTGTCATAAATATTAAATGTTAATATGTAAGCTCCATCTGGAAGGCCCTTGGTTCTCAAATTCTCAGCTCTATTCCCTCAGATAGCAACCAATAAGAGATCATTAAATGAGAGGAATTTTATTTATGCACATTGAGAGTGTGACCTATAGTACGCAACATATGCAAAATATTAAGGAAGAATATTTTATAGACTAATTTTTCTTTATTGCTGCTTGTCTGTGAAGAAATGAGAAGATAAAATCATTAGAGTAGTAAAGCAACCACCACACCAAGTTTACTGCTGCAACTAAATGTACCTTATTCCTCTGTGTGTGCATGCATGCAGGTAAACTACAATAAAGAAAATACTGGTTAACAAAATATTTTCTTTAACTTTTCCAGTGTTGCTTACTGTGCTGTCTGCCGTTCAGCTTCTTATGGTCCTGTTTGACATGTACCAGTTACTCACACTGGCATGCCCCATTGTTCCCAGGTTTGTGTGTGTGGGAGGGAGAGGAGGATATGGAATTTGCTTTAAACACTGTTCAAACCAAAACAAGGCTAATTTATAACAGCTTACATTTATATATCTCCTTTCAGCCTGAATTATCGAAAAGCAATTTTCAGATTTATTACATTAGAGATAGGGGAACACTTCATCCATTATTGAAATGCAGCCAACTTTGGTTTGGATTGCAGTAACTTTAACAGCATCATTATACAAATTGTTTAAAACAAGCAGTGAAGAAGGATAGTGTAGCCAGTTGAAATTTCGGGGAATTTAAATATGCAGACTGCAGTGCATGAAGACACTAAGGCTAACTCCCTGACTATTCATAACAGTGCAAAGAAAAATTTAGTCACTGAAATGCCAATATGGGACCTTCAGCAACATTTTCCCTCTTAACCTGTTGGGGAATTGGCTCATTACTACCTCCAAAGGTAGAGTCTGACATTGAATTGCCACTTCCTACAGCATCTTTAATTTTCCTTGAGTTGTCCAACAAAAGCATTGATTTACCCGCCTTATCTGGATTGTTTGATCTGCTGTAGTTACACAGTGAGGTACTAAGGTTGCAACTATAATGGTATCAAACTACATGCGAGTCTAGAGTTTAAATCCAATGTGCATGTCCACAATGACACAAGTGGGCCAGCCCCAGCAATACTACCAGAGAATTTCAGTGCCAAAGGAGCGTGTGGTTGGGGGAAAGGAGAGAAGGTATTTTTGGCTTTGGGGGGGAGAAAACAGTGGTGATTGTTTTTTGTAAAAAACCAAGGGGGGTTTCTGGAGGCAGCTGAGTGACACTTTGATGCAAAATCACGATCTCTTCTCTATAAAACCTGATTAATTTCTGCCCAGTCACGTTTCTGAAAACCCATGATTTGCCCATTTATCCCGTGGACAAGTTTTCACACAGAGACAGATTGTGAACCCCAGGCTCACACTGTTGAGAAGTTACTCACGTGAGCAAGCTCTCTTGTTGAAATCAATGAGGCTACTCGCGAGTCACTGTTCTCCAATTTCACAGGGGCAGAGGAGGAGTTATCCTCAATCCTGCATTTTCAAGACAGATCCTGAACCCAAGGTTGGTGCTATAATCTGTACTTTAAGAGGTTGTTTCCTAAGTGAAGCACCATCCTTTTGTGTCCTGCATTCTGCCTTCCCCTAGGTGGTGAATTGTAAGAAATCCTGAAACAATGACCTGTTACCTTTGCTGTTTTCAGCACCTCTAAAATAATAATGTCATTTCTTTATGCTTTGCAACAAGCTTAATATAATTTTATTAGTAATCGATACAGCAAAACACTTAAGCATATGCATAGCTTTAAGCATGTGAGCAGTTCCATTTAAGTCAGCAGGATTACTTATGTGCTCAAACGTAAGCACATGTTCAAGTGCTTTGCTGAATCAGGGACTTATTTCTATGGAACTCTTTTTTTTTTTTTTTTTTTAAGTCTGTTCTGTTTTCAACCTCTGTGTTGCTCCACTCTGTATAGGTGCATTAAGAAGCAGAATTAAAGTATATTGTTTTCACTGTTCAAAGTGATGCTTTGCTCTTTCTCAAAAATAAAACCATTATACAAAGTAACTACAGCTAATTTTCCAGTGGGGAGATTACAAGAGGTCTAAAACATTTTCCCAACTATTGCATTTTCTCTAAGTCCCTGGATAATCTGTTAGCTTTAATGTACATCACAATTCCATTGAATGTGGCATATAACTGTTGCAATTTACACTGCCCCCATCAAAATTGATATTTATTTGAAGACCTTTAAATAGATTTTGTCAAGATCAAAAGTAATTACTTTGTAAAGTTCATTTCCCACTCCTCCCGCTCTCTTCTGCTAAATAAATGTTGCATGAGGATGAAATACAAAAGGGTCATTTACATCCATCACTTTTAAATAGTACTGATATCCATATGCAGTTCATTGTGTAAAATCTCCTGGATGCATTATTCCAACTCACATAACAGGATCTTTCAAATAAAGAACTGAACACAAGCTCCTCTTTATCATCATGTATAAAATAAAGCAAGGAGGAAGGGTTTGTCTATTAATTTTATTGCTAATACCTCTTCCATTTACAAGGCTTTGCCATTTAAACATTTGTGTTAATCACAGTTATTAAAGTGTATATCTCATTAAGACATCTATTGTAGCTAGGCTTAGAAGGATTAGATTTTTATTGGTAAATGTTAATAAACATCCATTTAACCATACACACACAAGCCGTCAGAAATATTTTTCCATCAACAATAATTGAAATTTACAGATAGCCAAAGGAAAATACTGTTTGAGAACTTCTTAGAGTCACAATTCAGTGATTTAAACTTTTAAATTTGGCTTGTTACAAATAGACTAGTGAATAAATAGTAAAAACAGGTATGATTTGTTGATTTCGGGATATTTATTTAGTGTATTTTGACATGTGATGCTGATAATTTGTGTTTTAACAGTTTTTAAAACCTAATTTTTGAACCTCTTCATCTACTGTTGTTAAATAATTGTAGATATCTGTTGAAATTATAAAAATTTTTAATTTTGCCAAGCCTAATTATAGCTTATATATAAATCTACTCAATTACATACTTGAACATGGATACTCTGAAGTTATAACCACTTTCCATTTAAACTAGGGTGACCAGATGTCCAGATTTTATAGGGACAGTCCTGATTTTTGGGTCTTTTTCTTATATACGGTCCTATCACACCCCACCTCCTGTCCCGATTTTTCACACTTGCTGTCTGGTCACCCTAATTTAAACACTGCTTGGGAAGGTTACTTTCTTTATCCTTATGTAACTCGAATGTCCTTTAGTCACTTTATCTCAGCCACTAGAGGGCACACAAGTGCATCAACGAAAAAAGACTCAAATGCAACTTTCTTCCTGAGACCCATCTCCTTGCCAGGGAGTGAGGCCCTTGGGAGAGAGGATAGGGTCAAGGAGAGAGGTGAGAGAAGAGACTAGTTCTTGACATTCATCTGAAGTCTTGGCTACACTGGCGCTTTACAGCTCTGCAACTTTCTCTCTCGGGTTTGAAAAAAACACACCCCTGAGCGCAGCAAGTTACAGCGCTGCAAAGCGCCAGTGTAAACAGTGCCTCAGCGCTGGGAGCGCGGCTCCCAGCACTGCAAGCTAATCCCCACGGGGAGGTGGAGTACCTGCAGTGCTGGGAGAGCTCTCTCCCACCGCTGGCGCTGCGACCACACTCGAACTTCAAAGTGCTGCCATGGGAGCGCTCCCGCCGCAGCACTTTGGAGTTTTGAGTGTAGCCAAGCCCTTAGTGAAGATTCAAGACTGTAAGAGGTGGACAGAGGCTGCTGCAGGGGAATCTGAGTAGAGGAGCTGCATGATAAGACACCTCTATGGCTGGGCCTTGCATTGTCGTCACCACCACAGGGCATAATTTCAGGGCGCAGGGCACAAACACACTGCCTGAATGGGAATTATAATTTAAATCTGGGATTATTTGTTTCATTTGTTGGACATTTAGCATTTAACTTCATGGGAACGTTTAGCGTTTAACTTCATGCATCTGATGAAGTGGGTATTCACCCACGAAAGCTCATGCTCCAAAACGTCTGTTGCTCTATAAGGTGCCACAGGATTCTTTGCTGCTTTTACAGATCCAGACTAACACTGCTGCCCCTCTGATACTTAACTTCATGGGCAAATTCCTAATGTTTTATCCTCCACATCCTTTTCCTAAGGAAAGAGCCACCTTGTTTAACAAACAATCTGACTATGAAGGTGTATCATGGTTCTGCATCTGCCCCAAATGTATTTTATCTCCTGGAATTTCCAGCTGGACCCACCAGGTGCTTGTTACATTTCAACCCAAAGACCAACCACAGCTGTAATTCTAGTCCTTGTAGAATCCTGCCTCAGGTATAAGAGCCACCATGCATACAGTATAGTATTTTGTTTAGTTTTAGAGTCAAGTTATGAGTGAGCTATTCTATGTGACAGCACCCTGGCATTTACAGCACAAGCTTATGCTCTCATACACAGAGGTCACTAGAGGCAGTGGGAGTCGCTCTGGATTTACACCAGTAAAACTCAGGGCATTGATCCTAATTTTCATATACAGTATGTTTTGTCTCTTACAAAAAGATACACACCCACATTCTTTAAACAGTAAGGTAAATAATCCATTGTTGCGATTTGTAAATTGAGTGTTGGAAATCAGGTCTCTTTAAGGTGTCTCAGATTGAGCACCCAGAAGTAGAGGAACCCAAAAGCATTAGCCACTCTTGAAAGGGTACGTCTGTATTTCCAATATCAAATAGCTTTGATGAAATATATTAGAACAATGATCTTATTTATCAAATATTGAATACTGCTTTTGACTGTATTATGGACATCATATTATGTCACGCACACCCTAAACCTTTCCTGGCCTGTTATGTCTTGCTTTTAGATTGTAAATTCATTGAGGCAGCAAATTGTCATTTATTCTGTTTGTATGATGCCTAGCACATTAGCCTCTAGACACTACTGTAATATAAATGTTAATAAAGTTCCATATAAAATGTCTATATAAATATGAATATACACTATGTATCTTCAAATGTGCTTATGCTTATTGCATCTATAGATTCTCTGCATAATGTACAAGCCAGGTGGGATTCTTTCTCTCCTATAATTGTTTGGGAAATCATAACCTTGATGCAAAGAACCAATCTCTCAATGCAAAAGTTAAATTTAGCACATAGGTATAAATTAGGTGAAAGACTTGATGTCTTTTCCAAACATCTAGGGGCAAATGTTTAAACCGGGAGGCTCAAGGTCTGTACACAAAATTGTGTGCGCAGTTACCATGGCTACATTTGCAAACAGGGTGATTATAAAGGCTAATTGCTATTTACACTTTTTAGCCACCTAATCATTTGTATTTGCGGTGAATTAATTTGTGAGTTCACATGCAAATATTCATGCTATTTTATATTCAGAGATCAAGTATCTGTTTGAAACTTTGCTTTCAAGCTGTTCATGTGGAGATCTAGATAAATGTACGAACCACAACAGAATTGCTCCAGAAAGTCATTATAGAGGATCCGCTTTCCCCAGAGTTAGAACTCTTCTTGGCATTGTTTCATCATTCTATTACGCTGGTTGCTGCACAAAGTAAAGAATAAAAATGCCCCTGTTTGGGGAGCTGGATAATATATGCATGAACTCATTTCATATACAGTTTCACTGAGGCCTTTAAAACCCCAAGTCATGGAAGATTTCACATAAGCTGTTTTATGACTAGAGGTTCAACCATAACATTGCTTAATCTAGGTTGGTGTGATAAATTCAAAGTGGTTGAAAGTCTCTCAGGATGGTTCTTTAAAGTGTGTTTTGCTCTCCTTTTCATAAAAGAAGTAGGACCTTGTTTGAAAACGAATCATCAGTGGGAAAGTTGCTCTTAGTTTTAAATGGAGAACTGACAGGTTTTCTTTACTCAGGCTTTGGCTGCAGTCCATCCTTGTCTATCAAGCTTTCCAGAACTCCAGCTTCTTCCTCCTGTTTCCCTTCCTTTTGGAGACAAGGAAATGGTTTTTTTTTAAATGCAGCCGTAGTCTCACCTAACTTGTCAAACCGAAGTGGGAGAGTTTTCAGGGGTAAGGAGAAATATCTGACACAGTGGTCAGTGATAACAAATCCCAACCATCACTAGCACAGAAGTATTGCTGGAAGGGGACTGATCTCTTGTCTCAGATAACCTGGCTTGAATCATGCAGTCAGTGCGATGACTTAAAATCTCTGCTCAATAGAGGCATAAGACTAGTGGTTTCTCCTATTTCCAGTGGGGCAGACAGCCACATCCAGAAACACCACTCCATCCATATTGGCACTGTGTGGCAACTTTAGCAACATCTGCAGTAAAGCCAGGATTTAACTGGGCATGAAGATTAAATTACCCTCTCATTCCTAGCACGTGCTCCATGCAGGCCCAATGAGCAAAATTTGGGGCCCAAGTATATCATGTTCGCTAGGACCCTACCATTCCCCACTTCATTTTATTTACACAAACATTGCAGATGTTTTGGGGGGACCCTCCTGAGCTTGGGGCTCTGGGAAAATTGCCCCCCCCCCCGCATCAGCCCAGGCTCCATCCAAGTCAGAGGTCAGGCAGTAGGGATCTCATGGCTATGTTGCATCTCTCTCTCTCTCTCTGATAAATAGAGAGCTGTCCTTACGGTACTTTTGACCAGCACTAAATTCATTGAAAGCTAACAAAGAACATGTCCAGCCCCCGTCCTCTTGCCTCTTTTGTTAAATAGGGAAAAGGGGAGGAAATTAAGTGCACAAATTGTTCCCTCGTATGGGTAAAGCCATACACTTCATATCGAGGAGGTCAGGGAAGCTGTTTTAATGCGTTGCTGGAGATGATACAAAGCAGCTTCGTGGGTCTTCACTAAGGAATATGGTGTGTTCTTTACTCATGTTAGCTAACATGGAAACCAACACGAGGTAAAATAATAGTGAAGACCACAGAGTGTGTAGCTTTAACATGAGTTAGTAGGGTGAGGTAAAGACTAAGGGGGAGCCTAGATTTACCTGAACCTGCTAACTCATGTTAAAACTACACTGTGGTGGGGCAGCTGTGCCACCCCCATGTGAGAGGGGGCTAGAGTAGGCCAGAGTGGCTGTGCAGGCTGGCAGCCAATCAGGAAAGGGCTTACTGAGAGCCAATGAGGGATGAGATTGGAGACAGACAATCAGGGCTCTGCTTGGCCCTATATAAAGGGTGCCCAGAAGAGTAGCGGGCAGTCTCTCCTAGACCTTCAGAGGGGAAGGTCTGTCTCCTGAGTGAGGACACTAGCACCTGGGACAGTGCAGAGCTGGGCAGGCTCAGGGGAGCAGAAGGGAACTCCAGCCCGCTACCTGCCAGACTGCAGGCCCTGAGGGAAGGGCCTAGCCTGTGCAAAGCGGCTGAAGGGGAAGCAGTCCAGAGAGAGTGGCGTACAAGGGGAGAGAAGAAGGGCAGGGAGGCTGCCACTAAAGGGTCCCTGGGTTGGGACCCAGAGTAGTGGGCAGGCCTGGGTCCCCCCTCTTCCCTTTGTACTGCACCTGGCCATGCAGTAAGGTGGCTGAAACAAACTGAAACCGGCCCTTGAGACAAGGGGCTAGACTTTGGAAGTTGTGGTTGGCCACTGAGGCCAGTGCAAGGACTGGAACCCACCCCCCCAGAAGGGGGCAAGGATGGACTAAGGGGCACTGCTGGAGGGCCATGGCCTGAAGAGGATGCCGCCGAGCCAGGAGCAACACGAGTCCAGACACCAGCAAGGAACAGACAATGGACAGGACACCACTGGCAGAGCGTGCTCCCCATGAACTGAGCTAATTCCTAGAGGTAACCAGCCGGAGGTGCTGTGGTGGCGAGTCCCAACCCTGTCACATACACACTCCGTGGTCTTCACTAGGATTTTACCTCATGTTGATTTCCATGTTAGCTAACATGAGTAAAGAACACACAATATTTCCTAGTGAAGATGCACTTGTGGTCTTACTTTAGCATAAAGAAGGGAAGGCAGTTACTAAATTAAAGGAAACTGCATGCAAAAGCATTGCAAACTCTACAGTTTTGGTTCATGGAGGTATGACAAAATGTTTAGGATTTTTTTTTAATATCTCGACCCTGAATTTCCCTTTGAGTGTCAGGTTTAAAATCCCCAAAGCCACACTCAAACAAAAACAGTTCGGCTTTTTCCAGTTTGCAGAGCCCATGCAAAACTGCCAAGATTTCACATGGTCATTATGGTTGCCAACTTTGGTTGAACAAATCCCTGGAGTCTTCCTCATATGGCATAATCTTTAATTAAAGATTCGTCTTTAATTCCTGGAGACTTGGCAGCCCTAAGGGTCACAAATGAAACCACAAGTCTTTCCCCACAGTCCATATATGGGAAATGAAGAAGGGCCTGGTTTCATTTCAAAGATCTGTGTTCTTCAGCAGCTCTTTCCAGTAAACACGGGCCAAGTCTGGGGACTGTTATAGATCTTCCAGTGCACCTGGGTCCAAGCAGCTTCAGGGTTTGTAACTAGAGATGAGCCTGAACCAAAACACTAAACTCTGGGAATTTATGGTTCAGCCCATCATTTCTTGCCAGCTCCAGTCCATAAATTGTGCTCATAGGGAAGGCAGTTTAGACAATCTCCTTTCTCTTCCCCAGCTCTTTCATGTATTCAGCAAGCACATGTATATTCTTCGTTTGGGCAACAAAAATCAGGACCTTTAACTCCATGTGTTTCTGCTCTTGATTGCCAGAACGTGCTGAAGTTCTCTCTGTTTGTGATATTAAAGCTGAGTGAGAACAGAAGAATCCCCTCTCTGACAAATGCCTTACCTCACCTTGGCTTTATCTCATCTCTTGCCTGTTTTAATAATGATGTGTTCAGCTGTCCAGCCTGAAGTCAAAAGGATTATCTTTAGTTGTCACATGAATTCTTATAGCAAAACATTCAGAGCCTTTTCCTGGGATATAAACTGTTGGCTAAATGTCACAGGATTTTATTAGACAATCTAAAGTTAATTGCAAATAAGTTGATGTACTCATAAAAAATGATGTTATGCATCTATTGAATCCACCATATGGTAACTATTCACAGAGCGGCAGCAAGTGGAGATATTACTAAGTGTTCATTTAAAACAAACAGATGAAAAAGGGTAGTTTAGAAAAGTAATATTAATTACTAATAAGAATTTGTACCTCATCAAAGGCTCTCAAAGAGCTTGACAGACATTAATGAATTGCATCCATATGCCATAGAGAAGTATTGGTCTTTCCCACTTTACAGATGATCCCAATGGCCCAGGTACGTACAGCAGGACAGCCAGCTGGGAATTTTTTGTTGTGTTTTTTTTAACCAAAAAATGGCTATTCATTGAAACTGGATTGGTTTTGATGAATCTTTCAACTCAAATGCTGAAGAAAAGTTTCAAAATTGTCAATGTGTTATTTTCACATTTTTTTAAGTAGGTTTCCATTATTCTGGTTTTAAATTACTTTTCATTTCAAAATTTAA